>NC_141884.1:20618322-22007072 GCF_030686135.1 Camelina sativa | reverse complement strand
CTACGTCGAGCCTCGACAACATTTCATCAAAAACCAAGATCGAACTCGCCGAACCTTTGCGATCGGCGAAAACAAGTATATACGGAAAGAGGGAGGTGAAAATAGTGCAACCCCGTACTGCGACTACCATCAGAGTACCACCCACGCAACTGACGAGTGTCATTACCTCCAGAAGGTCTTGATGGAGCGATACAAGAAAGGGGCAATAGTCGTCGAGCCCGACAGAAGCAAGACAACCCGACCTGGACGAAGTGACGCCAAGCGCGCCGAATATATCGCTCGAAAATTCGTCAAGGATTCAAAGGTACTAGCCGACCAAAGCGAGGACGAAATGGAAATTCAGAACCTACTCACCGAACGGCGCGAAGACAGCGGTAACGAAAAACGACCGCATACAGACCGCAAGCCCGACCAACGCCCTCCGACGATACGACGAATCAACATGATAATGTGCGGGCTAGCCGGATGCAACGATTCGGTCAGAGCGATCAGAGATTATACTAAGAAAGCTGAAATGACAAAATCTTGGCCGACAAGGTTCAAGGCTGAAGGCATGCCAATCACTTTCGACGGAAAAGATCTAGAAGGTTTGGACTTACCGCATAACGATCCATTGGTCGTCGAACTCTTGATCGGAGAAAGCGAGGTGACGAGAATATTGATCGACACTGGAAGCTCAGTCAACGTCATCTTCAGAGACGTGTTGGCCAAAATGGAAGTCGGCGAACGAGACATTATGCCAGAATGTCACTCTTTAACGGGCTTCGACGGGGAGCATCTTATGTCCGTCGGCACCATCACCTTACCAATCTTCGTTGGGGGGATAGCCAGATACTTCCGGTTCGCGGTCATCGACAAGCCAACGATCTACAACGTCATCCTCGGAACCCCATGGCTCCACAAGATGAAAGCCGTCCCGTCAACATATCATCAGTGCGTTAAGTTCCCAACTTCGAAAGGAATATACACACTGCGTGGCAATCAGCAAACCGCACGGGCCTGTTTCCTGATCGAGCATAAGCTTCGCACCCGGAAGAATTTATAGCAATCAAAGCAGCGGGTCAGCGACAGTAGCACGTCACCGACAGACGGAAAGCCGACTGCCGTCCAACAGGGCGTTGCCGCGGTCGAAGAGGTGAGCCTAGACGAGAACGACAAGAAACGATGCGTAAATATCGACACAGAGATAACATCCGCCATGAGGAACGAGTTGATACTCTTCCTCAAAACCAACATCTCAACGTTCGCATGGAGCGTGGCTGACATGAAAGGAATCGACCCAAGTGTCACGACCCATGAGCTCAATGCCGACCCAACGCATAAGCCGGTCAAACAGAAACGGCGCAAGTTAGGCCCTGAACGATCGCAAGCAGTGAACGACGAAGTTGACAAACTCCTCGGCACCGGGTCAATCGTGGAAGTAAGATATCCAGAGTGGCTAGCTAATCCGGTGGTCGTCAAAAAGAAGAATGGAAAGTGGCGAATTTGCGTCGATTTTACCGACCTTAATAAGGCTTGCCCAAAGGATAGTTTCCCATTGCCAAGAATCGATCAGCTCGTCGAAGCGACTGCAGGCAACGAGCTGTTAACCTTTATGGACGCCTTCTCCGGTTACAACCAGATTCTAATGCACAAGGACAACCAGGAAAAAACATCATTTATCACAGATAGAGGGACGTACTGCTACAAGGTCATGCCTTTTGGCCTAAAAAATGCGGGCGCAACGTATCAACGATTAGTCAATAAGATGTTTGCCGAGCAACTCGGCCGGACTATGGAGGTCTACATCGACGATATGCTCGTCAAGTCACAGCACGCAAAGGATCATATCACTCATCTGCGACAATGCTTCGATACCCTTAATAAGTATGGGATGAAGCTTAACCCGGCCAAATGCACATTTGCAGTCAAATCCGGCGAATTCCTTGGGTACCTGGTAACCAGACGAGGCATCGAGGCGAACCCGAAGCAAATTAAGGCGATCATTGATCTACCACAACCAAAGAACGCCAGAGAAGTACAACGATTAACTGGACGGATCGCTGCTCTAAATCGTTTTATATCCAGATCAACCGACAAGTGTCTACCATTTTACCAGCTTCTCAAAACAAAGGGCAAGTTCGAATGGACCGAGGCCTGTCACAGCGCGTTCAACGAGCTAAAGAACTATTTATCGACCCCACCGATCTTAGCAAAACCGGAGCTCGGTGAAATCTTATTTCTTTATATCGCGGTCTCAGAGTCGGCCGTCAGCGGTGTACTCGTTAAAGACGATCGAGGAGAGCAACGACCCATCTTTTATATAAGCAAATCACTCGACGACGCGGAAACTCGTTACCCGACAGTCGAGAAGGTTGCCCTGGCAGTCGTCACGTCCGCAAGAATGCTCCGACCGTATTTCCAGTCGCACACTGTCGCTGTCCTATCCAACCAACCTTTACGATCTATACTGCACAGCCCGAGTCAATAGGGCCGACTAACAAAATGGGCAATCAAACTTAGCGAGTACGACATTGAGTATCGAACTCGTCCAGCTGCAAAGTCCCAAGTACTCGCTGACTTTCTGATTGAACTACCGTTCGGGGAAGCCGAACCAACACCCACTGACCCGTCAGATGACCGGTGGACCCTACATGTGGACGGGGCATCCTCTCATCTTGGGTCAGGGATAGGGATTCGACTAAGTTCGCCGACCGGAGAAATTTTGGAGCAATCCTTCCGTCTCCGATTCCAAGCAACCAACAACGGCGCCGAGTATGAAGCACTCATCGCCTACTCATTTTTTTAATATTACTACTCTCACAGGGATACACGTGTTTTGTGTACTCTTTGGGGTACCTGCTCTCACATAATTAGTAAAGCTTGCCACGAGTCTACCGATGGTATTGTTTTCTGCTTACTAAGGTTTGGTGAAGTTAATCAGTACAACGGTAAGTATTTTCTCATTATACTACATATTAACTTTCTAAAATGTTTTATTAAATTAGTTTGAATGACAATTAATATAGATGCTTGGAGTGTTCAAAATCACTGGGACTGTTCTCAAGTTATAATCAATTCAGAAATTACTGAAGCTGAAGATCTAAGAAAACTGTGAGTTTATATATTTGTAGACGATCATATATACTATTATTTTTATAAACACATATAATAACGTGATAACTTGAATATTAGGCTTTCAATTGATGGCTTGCAACTGACGATCATGGATTCATTGCAAAAGAAAGTGTTTTGGGCAAAACCTAAAAAGGAAGAATTAGAAGAATACCCTATTAAAACTATCGAAGAAGTCCTTCATGCATTTGAGGTATTTTTCGCTAAAAAATATCTATTATCCATTGTATTATTATAAATTTATGTAATAATACATAGAAATTAAACTTTATAGGTTGGGATGTGTCGCACTACCTGTAAAGTAATTGAAGTCGATAGAGACTACTCTTGGGCCTACATTGCGTGTAAGAAATGCAACAAAAAGACCATCGTCGAGCAAGGCATTAAGTTGGAAGATGAAAATCATTAACCAGCACCAAAGTTCTATTGTGAGGTTTGCTGTCAGTATGTAAAAAACGTCTCAACCAAGTAAGTTACTTATACGTATTTGCTATAACGATAATAAAGAAGTTCGTTATATACTTCTATGATAATCAAAACCTTAAAATTTTAAAAAATTATTTTTAGGTTCTGGATTTATCTTAAAATCAAAGACAAAACTGGAGAAGCAAAATGTATGGTGTTTGATAGTTTCGCTGCTGATATGGTTGGAATGCAATCCTCATAACTCCTTAACAATAGATACGATTTGGTAACTATTCATCTTTTCCGTATTATATTTCCGTATCATATTATTCATCTTTTCCGTATTATATTTCCTTATAATAACAAATTCGATAATTTTGACTTGGTTAAACCATTGCATAATAAACAATAGCTGGAGGATCCTGAAGCTATTCCTCTTGAGGTTTTATCATTAGAAGGGAAAACATTCGAGTATCTCCTTTCTATCGAGTTGAAAAATATTAGAGGGAGCTCCACCATTTACAACGTCGCTGCTTTGTGCTCCAAAGGATTGAATTCTGATTTTGAGATTCTCCCTTCAGACACTTATATAGATCCGTCTTCAATGTTGTCTGGTGGTCAGGTATTACCGTTTTTATTGTTTATATAATTTGTCTGCAGAAGATTTATATAAGGTTTCAAATTGGATGTTAATGTTTACTATAATTATAGGGTTGTTTAATGATTACTGATGGAAGTGAACCATCAGATGTGGATGCTTCAACATCTTCCACTTCATCATCAAAAAGAGGTTCATCAAACATGGTCGAAGGAGATGACCAATCATCTACCTCAGAAAAACATTGCTCCGGACAAAAAGTGGAAGATGCTACTGCTGCTGGTGTTTCTAAGGAACTTAACAATTTGTTCAGTTAATTTTCTTTTGAGTTTTACTATCTATCCACTTTGAGACTTTTGAATTTCTACATTGGTTTTGGTTATTGTTTTCATTTTCATGAGTTTTTTGTGAGACTATTGGTGTTATTGTTTTTTAATATTCAGCTTCGTTTCAATTTAATTTCTTATTCCTTTGTTTCCTTATCTATCCACTTTGAGACTTTTTATATTTCTACATTGGTTTTGCGATTAGGTTTTCATGTTTTTATAACATGGTTGTTATAAAACCTTAACTTCTGATACTTTATTTATGATTATGTTATTGACTAAAGCTGAAACAACTGTATTATACTATATCTTTTATTCTATATTTGAATACACATTTTTGCATGTGAAACAATTGTAAGATGAGAACTCTATTTGAATAACACATATACGAACACAGCAACATATAAATTTGTACTCAATTATCATGTCAAAACCTTTCTCCTGTATTCACAAACAGTATAATACAGTAAAAATAGTGGATCAGTAGAAACTGTATGACATAAAAAATGCCTTCATAATTTGATTCTTTTTGTTACGTGACATTTCACACATCTCAAATCTATTAATTTGTTTTTTCCTGCTTTATAACTTTAATAAAATTGATTCGGCAAGTCAATCAGTATTCAGAATGATATCCTAATATATCTTATTTTTTTTTAAAGTAGAACCAAACCTTATCAATATAGTTGTTTTTCAGTTGGTTTATTTGTCCTTATCTGTAACTAGACTATTATTTTTAAAACGAAACTAACACTTCCAATAATATAATTCTGTATATTATCAAGTAATATAATTAGAGCATCTGTAATTGACGTACAACTATATCTTAGGGAATCTGCTATAACTTAAAAATATCAAGAATATAGGTCATAATTATTACAAATAATATTTTAGGAGATAAATACGAAGTGTAAGATCTATCGTACCGTCACTACTAAATTCAAATATTATCTTCCTATACAATGTATATATATCAATCAAATAAATATACTATTTCTACCGAATTAGTTGAATCATCTTAATCGTATCAACCAACTATTAATACAAAAGCTTAACTTTCCATATGTTTTCAAAAATGGCGATATGTACAATGAATTTATGTAGATCCTCTGAATATAAACACTTTGATTTTACTATTTTTTAACACAAAAACATGCAGATTTGACAACTCATTGACTTTATAAATAAATGAAAAAAATCAAAAAAAAAAAATTATCTATAAAAACAAACCATATGTGAAGTCACTTTTTCATTAACCTAAACCACTTCTTATTTCACCACAATATCTTCTCTTCACCAATATGGCTAATTTTAGCCAATTAACCACCATATATCCGTGCAATGATCTAAATTGGAACGTTTGTGTGAAGATCCTAAGGATATGGCGTAAAACAGATGATGGGGATGACTCTCTCGAGTTGGTTGTATGTGATGTCTTCGTAAGTTTTGTGTATTTTTATCACTGATTTAGAGATAATTAACAATATATATATATATATATATATATGACTTTGTTTTTTTCTTATCAATTTCCAGGGGACCAAAATAGTAGTAACTATACCGAATGGTTTTATTGAAATTTTCAAGTTTGACATCCAAGAAGATGCATGGAAAGTTTTTTCTGCTTTTGACGTCATAAACAGCAACAGACCTATCCGTATTACTCAAGGTTACTATCGGATCGTGTTTAGGGAAGATACCATTGTGGAAGACACTGAACCACGTTCTAACAATCAGTTCATTGATTATGTGTCTTTTGATACACTATATGATAGTTATCATGCCATAACTAATCGCTGCTTAGGTATTTTTTTGAATCTAATTTTTTAATTTGTTTATCTTACTATAATATTAGTTTTATGATATTTAATATAAACATTCATATTTTTTATAGATATCATGGGACGTGTAATCAATGTCCAACCATTGATCTATGTCGATGATCCAAGAGCTGTTCAATATGAGGAAAGGGCCCGACTTTTGTGTTTCTCCCTTAAAAACCAAAAGTAAAACAGACAAGAAGAAATAATTTTCCCATGCAACTCGGAACCAAACCAACTATGAAAACCATTTTTTAAATTATCTTTTTCCATATTTACTAGATACAACTAATTCTAACTTTTTTTTTGTAGTCATGAAGTCATTCACTGTACTGCTTATGATGAACATGCCGACTACTTTCAACGTTATTGGAGTCCTTCTTATACGACTCCTATCATAGGCGTTCTACGTTTCTGGAAGGCTAAGTTTACTCATGGAGGTACAAGCTAATGAGTTTTATTATATTGAGCGACTCAATATGTAATCATTAATTTTAAAAAATTTTATTCTTCACAATAGGTCAAGACATCAAACTTTTGAGTGTTCCTGGAGTGTCTACTATTTGCTTTGATCCTCCATATACTGAAGTAACTGATTTCAGAAACAGGTAACCTTTAATATAATAATAATTTGTTGTTTACATACATACTTTCATCTCTCATTTATTGATTATTACAATATATCATTTTGATGATATATTATTATGATATTTTTCAGGATCTCCTTCAACCTCGACAGTGATGATGACTTTATCTATTAAGGCATAGCTTCAAGGGAGTAAATGATGAAGTGGTCGACTTTCAAGTTGCTCTGTAGTTTGGCTTTATTCTCTCTGTCAAATAAGAGACATTTTGTCTCATCGTGCTTTTCTTATGTAATAAATTACCATCTTTCCATGTCATGTTATTTTAAAAACTCGAGTGTTTTAAGTTTTAATCTTATGATTTTATCATGGTCAAATTTTATATATATACTATAATAATATTTTCTTTTATTTGCTTATTAGATAAAATAATATGCTCATAGAAAACAATAACATTTCTTATGAAGTTGTTTATACACATATACATAATAGATGTCATTTTAATAGAATATATAGAGTACTTTTCTTAACAACACCAAAACATTTACTTCTATAATGTCGTCGATGCATTGTAGACATATAATTTTGGTTTAATTTTAAGCCTAGACTATAATCATTTTTTTTTTTTTGCTAAGGGATGGATGCTAAAACTTCAAAATAACTTTAACCCAAAACAAAATAGTAGTCAATTTTTTAATAAATTTAGGATACTTATATAACAAAGTGAACCAATGCATCACGATGGTGTCTTCGCCACAAGACTGGCCGGCGTTCTCCACTTATCTCGAGGACATCACGATGGACAGGGAGGAATTTTCTTCTTTTTCCTTATCTTTTATTCCTAGGACTGTAAATGTAAAAGCGGATCTCTTGGCATGCTGTGCGCGCACATCTCCGCATAATGTTTTGTATGTAAACAATTTCCCTCCGCAATGGCTCATCTGAGCTAATCTTTTGTTGACAAAAAAAAAGTGAACCAATGCATGAAGCTTGACCAGTCTAAAAAATAAAAATGACAGCCTTTCAAAGTCTTTGCTTTGATTCTTTAAAAATTGGACATTCCAATAAAAAAATGACAACACTTTAAGATACTACTCCCATCAAACATAAATTTCATATAAGTAAATGTACACAAAAGATATTTTAGAAGTAATTTTAAAAGAAGGAGAATTCGGTTTCTTATCGTTTTTCAACCTTTATCAACTACTTCATTATAAATACAGAATGAGGTTAGCTATATAGATCATTTCTACTCTTATAATGTCTCATCTTTCATCTTCTTCCTTCTTTAAAACACAAAATTTTCCATTAAAAAAATATGGTAGCATACATAGAAGAATTGGACCCGACATCTAATCGGATTAGTGTTGCTGTCAAGTTACTCCATTGCTGGACACCTCATCTCATATTTGGACAACCTAACTTTAACTGTTTGATTGTGATTGATGAGAAGGTATTTTAATAGATCTGTGTATTTTCGATAAAAAAAAATTTAATATCTTTTTGTTATGCATGTTTTCAATATACTTTTTTGTCAAATATTTCTCTAATGTGAAAAAATTTTACAACAGGGAAAACGAATTGATGCTAAAATCCCATTTCATGATTACTTTGATCATTTCGTAGATGTGTTGGAAGAAGGAGAATGGTTTCTTCTTTATAAGTTCGAAGTTATGGAAAATCAGCAAACTTTCAGGAACTGTAACAATCCTTTCCTCATATTGATAACAAATCAAACTCGAATCACCCCAATACCTCCCAGATGTCCAGGCAACATTCTTCATCTAACAGATGCAATAACGCTTGAGAATGCTACAGAGAATGAGAAGAACTGTTGCGTTGGTAAATATCTTATTCTTAAAATTAATTATAAGAATAATAATTTTAATATTAGGATTTTACTCATTATATTTAGTTATGATTTTAATTTTTTTCTTTTTATAATTTATGGTAGATTTTTGCGGGATGGTGGTACGAGTCGCACCACGTCTTAAAGTTAAATTTCTAGATCGTGAAGCTGGTTACAATGGGCAAAAAGAAGTTCTTCCCTTACAGTGAAGGACATCAAGTAAGTAAATTAAACTAAATAAAGATTTACAAACATGATGAGATCATTGCTATTTAGAAAATATTATTAAGAGTCATATGTATTGAAGATAATCATTTTTTTGTGTGAAGTGGAGAAGAGATTAAATGTCTTGCGGTAGGTGATACATGTTTGGAATTTGGTTATAAATGGGAACAAATTACTTCCTGTCCTTCATATAGTAGCAAAGATGTCATGTGTCTGCTTATGTTTTGGAGAAGCGCTTTCTTTGATGGTATAAACAAATCTTAGTTTCAGTTTTAATATAACGCATATAAGGTAAAATTAAATGTATTAATCTTTAGAATTTAATTCTTCAGGTAACGTATGCTTAATGTCTCAATTTAGATGTTCTCATCTTATACTTGGAAACGAAGTCAGACCATTCACGACAGATCCTGCTCTGTAAGTTCATAATATTCATATATTTTTTTCAGTATCTCTTTACAATAGATATTTTTTAACATATTTTCCCATTTTTCTGCAGTCTCGCTTTTCATGATACATCAGATGATGAAGATTATCACGGAGAAGAAGAATCAAGTGATTCTAATTAATCAGTGTAACAGCCACATTGTTTGTTACAAAATTTTATCAAATCCTTTAGTTTCCTTTTATTTAGTATAAGTTGTTGTAATTGTGAATCGTTAATTCCGCCTTATTATCGTTTTTCAACCCTAATATAATTTCTTTATTTGAATTACAATTTAATATATGTTTATATATTTAAACTTACATTTAAAAGAAAACGGGTAAGTCTTAACATATAAATTGTCATATATATATATATGAACCTTAAAAGATTTCGTAAATATTCTCCAGTAGTTATGGCTAAACATATATTTAGTTATGACTAAATATTTCGTAAAGAGTTCATTCGCTTAACATATACTGTCACATAATTTTGTGATTAATTAATAGACAGATTAATCACAAAATTCCTCATTAAGCGTTCTCTCATTAGTCCTACGAAGATATCTCTCAAAAAACAATCAATCAGTGTTTTTCTTTTGCTTAGTTGTTTACAATGAAGAAGAGGAAAAATGATGAATCAAATCGTATTCAAGTAAAAGAAGGCGACCCAAAAAATCGTAAAGTGTCTACGGAAAATCAACCACAAAGTCCAGTTACAGTTTCAGAGAAGCCTCAAACTGTAGTCAATATTAATTCTGTTTTTGGTAGAGTTCTAAATGATATTACAAATCGGTCATCTTCTCAAGTACTTTCTTCTCCAAGTACAAGTAACACACTTTCTGGTATTGTTCATCTCAATTTCATATTTACATTTTTATTTATTCAATATATAAACTATATTAACTTCACAAACTAAATCCAAGCATATTTTTATTTTGTGATTTTGGTGTAGATTATAGGACACCATCTTCTGGCTTTTCAAATGAAGGCATATGTAACAAAGAGAGTCGCAGTAATATTTTTAATGGTAATTTAAAAAAATCTTAAATTCAATTCTTAAATTTAAATTATTACTCATCTTCTTATTTCTATGATCATTACGTTTTGAATACACGTGCCAATTAAATTTTTCCTTCAGGAAGTAAGCCTAATTTGGAAAAATGGATTTCGAAACAAACTTGCAACACAAGGATTCACTCATCTACCACTCCCATAGTTGACTCTATAGCAAAAATGGGACGAAGATCATCAACTCCATCAGGTCTATTAATCTAACATATTTGTATAATTATTTTTATTTTATATTATATAGAAAACTAATTATTTCAAACCTTATACCTTATAGACAAACTAGTGCCAAATAACTATCAGAGTAATCATGCAAAGAATTACCGGTACAATCCCACACTTTTGGATGTTACTAATATACCCGAAAGGAATAACAGACACTGAGTTGAGGAAGAGATCAGTCCAGATAGCACTATAACTAGAGGTTATTCGTAATATGTGTAACCCTTTATTTTAACTATTACAAAGTTTTTTCAATTTTATTAACTCTCCATTTATACACAGATCGAGTGTCCACTCAAGCATCAAAAAACAACATATTTAGAAGAAAGGTTTCAAGCATTTCAAAAATGACAAATTTAGACGAAGATGAAGACAATGAATATGAGCAGGTTGACTCAGATAGCGGTATAATTTCTTCATCCAATAATAAAAGTCTATATTATCTATTGTTAGACATTTATTTACAAAAATAAAATAATCAATCCATGTTTTGCAGATATTGAAGAAGAATATGATGATTAGGTATTTTATTGTAGTAGTCAAGGAGAAGATGATTCATCATCATCTGAATATGCTGATGATGAAGATGTTGTTGATCAAATTACACCACAACTTTCAGCTGCTAATGATGCTAAACGACGTTATGATATGCTTACGATGTTTGAGGCAAGTTTTAAAAAAGTTTTTGGAACCACAACTAACACTACAAAGAAGACTGTTAATTTATGGACAGGTAGTCTTTTATTGGTTTTATTTGAAGTATATTTATAAACAAGAAAAATTTGAAAATTGTGGATGATACATTAAATATTTGCAGGATATGCAGATGATGGTGATCCTGAATATAGTTGTCCTCATTGTGGTGCAATTTTTTGGTATGGAGAGAGGTTGCAGAGGACAGTAAGAACTAATAATCCAGTCTATACTGGATGTTGTAAGCAAGGACAATTGTTCTACCTATGCTAAAAGAGTCTCCAGAAATGTTATGGAATCTACTAACAAATGAAGATGATTTGTCATGTCACTTCCAGGAGAATAGTAGACCTTATAACATGGTTTTCTCTTTTACATCTTTGGGTGGTAAGGTAGATCGTTCTGTTAAAAAAGGACGTGGCCCATCCATGTTTGCTTTGCAAGGTGAAAACTATCACTTGATGGGTTCTTTAAAACGAAAGGCTGGTGATTATGCAAAGTTTCAACAACTTTATATTGTTGACACTCAAAATGAAGTCCAAAATAGAGTGAATGTTATGAGGTAATAAAACCATTGTTTTTTTTTCTTAAATGGACAATTGTATATCTTATAATTTACTGGTCCAAAAGTTGCTAATGAGATATTTTTTAAAAAATGCAGCAAAGAAGGATGTGAACTCAAAGTCGATGGGAAGAAAAAATTCAGGCCAGATCTTGTGGAAAGCTTAATCAAATTGTTGGACAAAGTTAATCCTCATGTAAGAGCTTTTAGAATGGCTAGAGATAGGTTTGATATGGAGACAGAAGAATCAAAGTTCCATATGAGGATTATCTCAAGTCGCAAAACTGATGGTAGGGAATACAACATCCCTACGGCCTCTGAAGTTGCTGCACTGATTCCAGGAGATATTGATGCGAATATGGATAAAAGAGATATCGTCCTCCAAAAAAGAAGTGGAAAATTACTAAGAATTCATGAATGCCATGTCGCATATCTAGCCTTATAGTATCCTTTGTTGTTTCCAAGAGGAGAGGACGGCTACAGACTTGGTATTAAGAAGACAAAGATAACAAGAGGAAGGATATCAAAGAAGCAGTCAAAGAAAAAGAATTCAAATAAAAAAAGTCAGAAGGATGTAAGTATGAGGCAGTGGTTTGCTTATAGGCTTCAAGAAAGGAAAATTGAGAAGCACACCCTTCTAAGATCAAAGCGTTTACTACAACAGTTTATTGTTGATGCCTATACCATGATCGAAACAAATAGGCTAAGGTATTTTAAAAAAAACCAAAAGAATCTTCGAAAGACATGCAAGGAAGATTTGAGGAAAGCAGCAGAAGTTGGAGACGACAATTTAAACAATCATGGAGACTCTTTCACGCTACCTGCTTCTTTTACTGGAGGACTAAGGTATATGAGGCAGAGCTACCTTGATGCAATGACTACATGTAAGAAGTTTGGGTTTCCAGACCTCTTTATTACTTTCACATGCAATCCTAAGTGGCCTAAAATTGTAAGATTTGTGAATGAGAGGAAGCTAAAGGCTGATGATAGACCAGATACCATTTGCAAAATATTCAAGATCAAGCTTGAGAATCTAATGGATGACATCACAAGAAAACATATTTTTGGAAAAACAGTTTCAGGTTTAAATTCTTTAACCTTTTTCATTTTTAATTAAACATTTACACTTTCTTTTAAATCATTACATATTAATATATAACATTACATATTATTGTTGTGCAGCTATGTACACTGTAGAGTTTCAAAAAAGGGGTCTTCCGCATGCTCATATTATAGTGTGGATGGATCCGAAATGCAAGTTTCCTACTGCAGACGAAATTGAAAAGTCGATTTATGCTGAAATTCCAGATAAGGAAACAGATCCAGAACTCTACAATATAATATTAGAATGTATGATTCATGGTCCATGTGGTGCTGCTTACCCCTCATCTCCTTGCATGGAAGAAGGTAGCTGTTCAAAATTTTACCCAAAACCGAATGTTAAAACCACCAGCATTGACAAGGAAGGTTACCCGGTTTATAGAAGAAGAAATGATGAGCGTTTTATCGAGAAGAATGGTTTCAAATGTGATAACAGATATGTTGTCCCTTACAATCGGTTTTTGTTGCTTAAATATCATGCTCATATAAATTTGGAGTGGTGCAACCAAACAGGTTCAGTGAAGTACTTACTTAAGTATGTTCACAAAGGTAATGATCGAGTTGGTGTCATTGTTGAACCTCATAAAAAAAAGGAACTGAAGAAGGTCAGAAGAATCTTCAAAATGAGAATACGCCAGCATCCAAAGACGAAATACAAGATTACTTCGATGGCAGGTAAAAAAATTTAGTACATTCCTTCAATTTGTGTTTATATAATTCATTGTAAATCAGCTTCTTTCAATCTTTTGAAGATATGTATCTGCGTGTGAGGCTATGTGGAGGATTTTAGCTTACCCAATACATTATAGGCAAACCGCTGTTGTCCCACTCACTTTTCATGAGGAAGGCAAACATCCTATTTATTTTCGGGAAGGTGAGTCTGCACAGGATGTCATGGATCGTGACTCTCTTGATGAATCTCAGTTTCTTGCTTTATTTGAACTTAATAAATGTGATGAAGAAGCTAGGAAGTTATTATATGAAGAAATACCAAGCAAGTTTATATGGGATGGGAAGGAGAAAGTTTTTTACAGAAGGAAAACAAGAGCATTTGTTATAGGGAGAATTAACTACGTTCCTCCGACGATAGACGATGCATATCATTTGAGGATTCTTCTCAATTCAGTCAGAGGTCCTACCAGTTTTGATCACATTAAAACTGTGAATGGTGTCATACATAAATCGTATCGTGAAGCATGTTATGCTCTTGGTCTGTTAGATGATGACAAAGAATATATTGAAGGTATCAAAGAAGCACACTTCATGTGTTCTGCAAAGTACGTTCGTAAAATGTTTGTGAGGATGCTTATCTCCGCCGTGCTAAGTGCTCCTCATATTGTGTGGGAAGAAACTTGGACTATGTTATCTGATGACATATTAAGGCGTAAAAGAGAAGAACTAAAACGACCAGGTTCATTACATTTACTATCTTTTTAAGATACATTTAAAAAAAAAAAATTATTAAAGATGTAGTATATAAATTAACAAATCTACATTTTACAGAGCTTACATTGAGTGATGAAGAAAGGAAAATATTCTGTCTACAAGAGATAAACAAACAGTTGAAAAGAAATGGTTCTTCACTTGAGTTTTTTAAGACTCTGCCCCAGCTACAGAATGATAATATTCCAGTCTTAAACCAGTTAATAGCTGATGAGCGTAGATTCATCAATCAAGCAGATTTAAAAAAGAATCATTTGGAGTGGTTAAATATGCTTGCTGAAGAGCAGAAGAAGATATATGATGAGATCATAGACTCTGTTTTCAAAGATAAAGGTGGAGTATTTTTCTTATATGGTTTTGGTGGAACTGGTAAACATTCCTCTGGAAAGTTTTATCTGCAGCTGTAAGGATCAGGGGAGAAATCATTTTAAATACTGCTTCTAGCTGTATAGCCTCTCTTTTATTAGAAGGTGGCAGAACAGCTCATTCAAGGTTTGGCATTCCTCTCGAAGTGAATGATACATCTATGTGCAGAATGTCAAGGTCTTCTGATCTAGGTGAATTAGTCCAAGAAGCCAAGTTGATAATTTGGGACGAAGCTCCAATGATGAGTAAGTACTGCTTTGAGACTTTAGATAGAAGTTTGAAAGATATAATGTGTGATCCAGAAGATAAACCTTTTGGGGGAAAAGTCATTATTTTTGGTGGTGATTTCCGTCAGATACTTCCTGTTACGGTGCTGGTCGAGAACAAATTGTTAACTCATCGCTTAACTTATCTTACCTTTGGAATCAGTGTAAAGTGTTAAGGCTAACAAGAAATATGAGGTTGCTGCAAAAGATAACTCCAAATGAAGCCAGGGAGATTGAAGAGTTCTCGAAATGGATTCTTGATGTTGGAGAAGGAAGACTTAATGAGCCAAATGATGGAGTAGTTGATATTGACATCCCAGAAGAATTGCTTATCACAGAAGTAAACTCTCCAATTGAATCGATCGTTAATGCAGTATATGGTAATTTGTTACATACTCCCAAGGATTCCAGCTATTTTTAAAGCAGAGCTATTTTGTGTCCTACAAATGATGATGTCAACACTATAAACGACCACATGATATCCATTTTAGAAGTTTAGTAAGAGTTTAATCAACAAATTCTATATATACGATATACTATATGACGCTTCTTGATTTTTTCTATTCAATTATTCATAGTTTTGTTTCTATTGTTGATTTTGTTAAAGGTGAGGAAAGGGTTTACTTAATTTCAGATAGTATTGATCCTGCAGATAAAAGGAATAAACACAATCCTGCATATAGCCCTGATTTCCTAAACTCAGTTAGGATTTTAGAAGTGCCAAACCATGCTCTTTGTTTGAAAATCGGTTGTCCAGTCATGTTGTTACGCAATATTGATGCTCATGGAGGTCTAATGAATGGAACAAGACTACAGATTACACAAATGGCTGATCATGTTATACAAGCAAGAATCATCACAGGTACGAGAGTCGGTAAAATTGTTCTTTTACCAAGGATGGTATTAATACCATCAGATACCCGTTTGCCTTTCAAAATGAGACGTAGACAATTTCCGATTAACGTTGCTTTTGCAATGACTATCAACAAAAGTCAAGGTCAGTCTCTCTCAAATGTTGCTTTATACTTGACCAGACCTGTTTTCTCTCATGGCCAGCTATATGTAGCCATGTCCCGTGTAAGCAGTAAATCAGGATTGAAAATCCTCATTACTGACCCAAAAGGAAAACCTGAAAAGAAAACAAGGAATGTCGTCTTCAAAGAGGTTTTCCAAAACATTTGATCCACAAAAATGCATAACTTCGTAAGACTCTGTTTTTACTTTGTTTCCATTTTTTTCAATTAAATTGATTTGTTCTTCCATTTAATTATTTGATCATATATTTTTCTTTTTTGGTTTTGCTGGGTTTCCTATTTAATTTCACCTTATAATAAATTTCTAAATCCTTATTTTTTATGTACTCCACAAATTACTTTTTATCATGCTTATAGACATATTTAGTTTCATTTATTTAATGTGATTCACACGTATGTTTTATCTTTGAAATCCTACTACTATATTTTATTAATTATTTAACCATGTATAAATTATATATAATTTCAAAGAAGTTCAGTAAAATAGGCACATTCGTTATATTCCTTATAAATTTGGTTTAATCTAATTTTCCAAGCTTAAAAATTTAGAATTTTAAAAAAATATTTACACATTTATAATAACATAATATTAAGACTACATATACTACAGCTACTACATGAGAATGAAGAAAGTTGTTTGTTAGATACCTTGGAGGGGAGGATAGAGGCCAGAGTTAATTATATAAGAACGGAAATGGGTCTATGTCAATCTTAGGGTCTGAATTTGTGACTGCGGTCAGGGCCGCCAAATCCGTCAGCGGTTTAGACCGTCCCAAAAACA
This sequence comes from Camelina sativa, assembly GCF_030686135.1. NCBI lineage: Eukaryota > Viridiplantae > Streptophyta > Magnoliopsida > Brassicales > Brassicaceae > Camelina > Camelina sativa. Next base: position 21,990,189 of record NC_141884.1, on the reverse strand, counting down.
GGCCGGCCAGCAGACCGCTGTGGACCAAGTCTATTTGTACATAAAAATGGTCTGCAGTTGGAAGGCAGCGGTTTTATTTATATTATCTTTAAACCGCACCACTGCGGTCTGTATTTAATGAATTGTATTAGTAATTTCAAGTCATAATAAACATTTTGGCCCGTGCTATAGCACGGGTTACTACCTAATAAAAAATTAAGAGGCAACTCTTATTTAGTACACTTAAGAGGTAACTATTATTCTGATTTTATAAACATTATACTATATATTGTTTAAAATTCTAAACAGTACATAAGAAACTCAAATTTAAAACCCACCATTGGACTTGCCCTAACACGCTTAGAATTCTATTTACCTTCTGCGCAAAACTCTAACACATTGTTTCTATACATATGTGGGTTGATTAATATGGATCCTTCCATAGGTCCTAGATCTACACTGAATTATCATTATATAAAAAAATATATATATGGTCAGATTATCATCTCTTCAGTTTAATACAATAGACGTTATTCTACATCAAACATATGAGTTATAATTAAGAAAGATAATAAATTTTAGCCAACCAAAATTAACAGAAATATATAGTGTTTACTGATGGTAATAAATAAATTTAAAAAAACTGAAAAATGTTGTTAGAAAACTGAAATTCTACTCGACCAAAATAAAATATAAATAGAGATCTACAAAACTACAAAAATCTATTCTTCTCAGTAGAATTCATAGTAAGCAAAAATAATAATATGGGTATTTCAAAAACATATGTGACTATTTTCTTTGTAGGAATATTGACAATTTCGTTTTTAAATTACGGCATTTTGGCCAATCCAGGTAGTTGTCATTGAAATTATCTTTGATCATTTGAAGAGCAATGGTTGAAATTTTTTTGTCATAAAAACGTATTTTTATATTGCAGTAATCGAGCATACAATCGAGCAAGAGGGAAATTGCATTGGGCCATGTGAGGCATCCTATGGTAATAGAAAATGTAACGATGAATGTACAAGTAAACAATATGCATATGGACAATGTGATTATCAAGTAAAAGGTGAAGACAACCCACAATGTTGTTGCTACACAACAGAGAATAGGAACTCAGACTCCTCTTAGTTATTGGCGATTTGATCTTTATAATTTTTTTTCGAAGTTTTAAAGATGAATTTTGTATTTGTTGTTGATCTTCAACTTTGATAATGAATAAAATAAGACTATTATTATTATTATTATTATTGTTATTCTTATAATACTAGCGTTTTTGTTAATCTAATTATATTTGTCTCAACGTTCATAAGAACGTTATGTTTTTTTTTTTTTTTTGTTGCCATGAAAATTTTGTTACACAACTAAAAATTTAAACAATATCAAAACATGTGTAAGAATGAGTTGAGTTTAATCCTATGCATTTACGATTAGCCAACAAAAAGAAACTATCAGACTATTAATGGTCATCAGACTCATCACATCCCATATGAAAAAAAAACTATCAAAATGAGACAAAAATAAAAAATTATATATTTGGGACAGAGGAGTATATAACATATTAGTCCAAAATGCAATAATTTTCACTATATATTTATTCCCTTCATTAGTTGCTTCCTTTACACAGAAAAAAAAAAAAAAAAAAAAAAAAAAAAATCCTAATGGTGGTGCCGAGAAAGCTTCCATCAAATCTAGAGGAAGAGATACTCATTCGAGTTCTACCTCGAGTTCTACCTCGATCTCTCCTTTGCTTCAGATCTGTAGAAACTGGGTTTCCACGATGAATTTGTTTATGGGGGAAACAAATTCAGTAAAGTAATCTCTCTAGAAAACTGATCTAAGTTATGAAATTAGAAGAAAGGGAATTGATCTCAAAGAATTAGGGTTTTTATTGCTAAGAACAAGAAGAGAACTGAATAATTGTATTCAATAATCGATCCTTTACAATGGAGAAGTCTCTTCCTATTTATACATGTTCATAGATTGCATAATATATTAACTTTCCTTATGAGATAAACTGAAAAAAGGAAAATTGCTTTATCTCTTGAGTCGGCCGCCGGGCGAAGTGGAAGTTATTTCTTCTTTTTCAAGGCAGGGCTTCCCTCGCCCGAACTGAACTCAAATAACCTAATTGGATTCTTAACCGGATTCCCGGTTAAATAGTCAAATTATCTTTCTAGTTTAGTTTGGTATGTCGAGGGTGCTAAATCCCGCACCAACAATTAGTCCCCCCCCCCCCAGTTCTGAATATTGCGAAATTCAATTCGAATATCTTGAACTATGGAAAAGAGAATATCCGATATAAATCATAAAGAATTATTTGATTTTACCCGGATTTCCGCATCATTTCGCCGCGAATTGTCCGGATGACACGTGTCGCTCACGTCACATCTGCTAGGCCGGAAATCGAAGAGTCGCGTAGGCCATAATTACTCTTGTAGGGTTGCCCCCCATTCGACTCTATAAATACGCCCCCCCCTCTCTTCGTCATTTCTCATTTTCTGCCAACAGTGAAAGGTAATCTACTCCGAACTCTCCCCTTTTCATTTATTTATCTTCAACTTTCTTCCGCACTCTCCGAACTCACACTATGGCGGGCACTTCGGATCCTTCTTCTTCGCCGGAAACCGAGAGTGGACAACTTATTCGTCGCACCTCCAGACATATTGCGCGGGCTGGAGAATCCAGTAGATCGGGCTCCAAAATCCCACCACTTCTAACTCGCTGCTCGGCTGGAGCCTCATCTTCACAGACTCCTCTACTAGTTCGTCATGAAGACGAGAGTGCCGAACTGACTCAAGAAATGTTATCCCAGGAAGAAGATCGGTTCGCTCCTTTAGGAATAGCGATCGAAGACATCGATCCTTTGTTAGATCATGAAGGACGAATTGGAGGCGATAAGAGTTTCAGTTCGATCGAGACCGTGAACGAAATGCTGAATTCGTGTGGTCTATTTAACAGCGGCGTCACAATTTTGATTCCTCGAGCCGACCAGCGCCCCTGGAACCCCCCGGAAGGGTATATATGCTTGTACGAGGGTTATTTTATTGAATGTCGCCTCTTATTCCTAATCCCAGCGTTAATATCGCTCTACGCCCAGAGGCGCAGGATAGCGATCTGTCAGTTCGTCCCTGGAGCCATTTGTAACTTTATAGCTGCCATTACCATAGCAGCCAAAGTTGGGGTTAACGTCGGAGTTCAATGCTTTGAGCAGCTATCGAACTTTAAGTCGTCAAAGAGTCCGCATCGCTGGGAAGTGAATATGAGGCCGGCACACAATTTCCTTGCCGGCAAAAGAGTGAGCAAGTTCAAGAAGTGGGCGTCGATCATTACTCGCTCGTTAATCCGTTGGGTTTCCATCGGAGAGTGTGGAATGAAAATCCTGGTAGATTTTATATTGCCAGTACGTTTTAACTGAATTCGACTCCTCTGACCAGTTTTAACTTTTTCGTGTCTTGTTTCCAGATCACCCATTTTGTGCAATGCGTCTAGCTCCAGACTATTATCCCGTCAGGAACGCTCTGCTATCCGGGAACAATCGACGGTGGGAATTCATTACTCGCATCCGTGTCGAAACAGCGATGGGCAAACCCAGGACAACATTCCCAAGATTTGCGAGTTCGCTAGGGCGAACTGCAGAACCAGTCGGGTCACGTGTCGTTGCATCCGACAGTCTTCAGATCGTTCGCCGAGAAACGCAGACTGCTATTGAAGCCGATATCGATCCGTCTCAGGGTCGGACCGACGTCGATCCTATCCAGGACCAGACTGACGTTGTTCCTATTCAGGCCCCTGAAGAAGATGCCAACATAGTCGATGTTGCAGAAAAAGATATCCTTCCCTTGGCTTTAGGGAATGTCGATTCTCCAAACGAGGAACAGGATGTCCCTCAACTTGGAACTGGATCGAAAAGGAAGAAGAGGAAACAAAACAAGCAGAAGCAAATTGGAAATGACCCAGTCACTGAGCCGCAGTCGGTAGTGAACCGCAAACGCTTGGCTGAAGATGCCGGACTGGAATCTGCCGATCGATTCCGCCTAGAAAGGAGGAATGACAAGACAAATCGCTTCGCCTTTCACTACTTTGGCGACTACCCTTTGGTGACCAATCGTGCTGCTTCAGGCGAACTCTTCCGGAACTTGAAAACCTCCAGTCGAATCCTTCCTGAAGCAGACGAATTGGAATTTAAGCAAGCGTTCCTTAACATCGCCGAATCCCACTTAATGGTTCATTTTATTGTTTTTCTTTTAACTTGTTCAGATTTCATGCGGGTGAAACTAACGTATGTTCTTTGGATCCATAGACCGCGGCCAAGATGAATACGCTGACTCAACTGTACGATAGACGAGCAAAAGCCGGCAAGAAGTCTGGATTCGAGCTCGAAAATGAGACGGAGTGCGTAGAACAAATCCGAATTGCCAGCGAAGCCAAAGACGAGAGGATCAAGGAGCTGGAAGCTCTTATCGCCAAAAAGGATGGTTTCATTGCTCAATCCGAGCTGAGGATCGGTGAATTGAATTTTTGAGTGCTTACTCTCGAAGAAGAGAAATCCGAGTTGCAGGGAGCATGTGACGAGTTGAAAATCAAACTTGAGTTTGAAGTTAAAAGACTTCGGCGAGATCGTCTTGAGAAGGTGGAGCGAATTGCGAAGAAGGCACATACTCGATTAGATAAAGTCAAGGCTTATCTAGTCGAGCAAGAGAAAGTCCGTCCCCTGGAAGATCTGTTGAACCAAGCTACCGGAATATAGGAAACAGTGCAATATTTGATTGAAAAGGGGGCCGTCCTTCCCGAGGAACGAATCACGGAAATTGATGAGAAAAAGGACAAAGTCGAGGAAATTGTCAAAGCAATTGACGTCCTCAAATTGGGTGAAAATGACCTCGTCATGTCTCCGGACCAGCTCGGCTATGGACTTCTCCATCCCGGGACCATGGTCCCAGACTCTGTTCGTCATCCGCACGGCTCCAATGCTGAAATCTTTCAGGCCGATCTGACCGGTGTCCCGGATGTTTATTTTTTATTTCATTTTGGTTTTTAGGACTCTTTCGAACATGGGTTTAAATACCTTTGTAAAACATTGCCAACACCTTCTTCCGTCAGGTAACTATCCCGCTTATCTTCGTTCTATCTTTTTGGCGAGAAATCAATCTGTGGCTGCTCTGAATTAATCTGTTATTAATTTCACTTGTGCAGATTGAGGACGTTGGAATCTGAGATCGCCCTTCTTAAGGCAAAAAGGAAAAGAACTACTGACTTGCTCGACGAGTCCGAACAGAATGCCAGGGCACTGGAAACTCATCCCGAAGATTGGGAGAAGACTGGGTTTGCAACTGTTGTGGCCAATGCCAAAGCGACTCAAGGCGAGTGTTCGTGAGATTGCTGCGAATAGCGCACTAGTTCAGAATTAACATGCTTCGTTTGATCTTTTAACAAATAAAACTTCGCCGCATTGTAGCAGGCAAATTTTAAAATCAGAATAAGACTTCGCCGCATAAAAGTAGGGACATTTTACTTGGTCGTTATTTGTGTTATTCTATTTTCCAAAAATGTACCAGAGGCGAGACGTCTCGCGGCTTACATCAGGCAATTTTTGTTAAACGATGGTAGAAAACATCGATCCAAACCTAATAACTAGGCTATTTACGGAATATGTTTGGTCGGAGGGCGAGATACTGGATTCGGCTTATCTCCTTTTCCTTTAGTTCGGATGACGGACTGCAAAGTTACTCTCTGGGTTCGGCTAACCATTCCGTCCGAACTAAAGGTTGGGTGCGGAATAAATACTCTGGGTCTGGCTTATCCCAAAAATTGAAAGATTGTCACTTCAATGAAACATAAGGTGCTTTATTGAATCTTCTTCTTTGATAGCAATGATTTGCTCATGTGTCAATCTGTTAGTTTTTATATAAAGATCGTCCAATTTTTGTTTTTCTTTGGTTATGATTTGTTGATAGATTGTGTTTAACTTAGATACAAAAATAAATTTGAACGTATCCAAAAATAATATGGATTTATAAATAATAAAAAAAATACAAATTTGAATGTAGCTTTTGTTTTTATGTGTTTCCATATGACAGATAAACACATTTCACTGCCCTATATTTTAATGCCCCTTAACATATTTTTCAAAAAATTTAAGAACAGATTTGGTGTATAACATATAGACCGATGATTGGATTTTCTTTTGTATGAAAGGGAGACATGTTGGCCGAGATAAGATAATTGTTGGTAGAAGGGAGATAGTTTGATATATGAGCTCATTGAAATTTGATATTACCAATTTTTTTTCATTCTACTATTTTATTCAAACTCAGTACACGATATATGATTTAATGTAATTGACTATTCTAAAATTTATATGTCGTATATGTCCGTAAATATTCCCCCGCGCTGTAGCGCGGGTGAAATCCTAGTGTTAATACATAACAACAAACACACATCAAGCCAAAATGTTAGCATCACCTCTCCCCATTTCTCCTCTGAAGTCCCTCAGGCCTTATCGAACCAACTGGCTTATAGATGTCAAGATTTTGCATCTCTGGAGGCAATACCACACCAAAGTTGGAGAAACAATCGAAATGTTTTTAGTAGATTCGACGGTTAGTTATCATTTCTTATATTCTTATATTATATTCTTATAGTTTATATATGTAATTATACTACTTCTAATATTTTTATATAAATATTTTGTAGGGTGATCAGATAGCAGCTACAATGAAAAAGGATCAGATAATGAACTTTCAGCGAAAACTCCAACAAGGAAATTGGAACCTAATTTCAACTTTTAATTTATCTCCTACTTATGGTTCAGTCAAGCTATCTGAATTGAAATAGAAGATTGTCTTTACATCCAGGACAAGTGTTAACCCTTCTGATAACATATCTGATGATATGTTTCTTTCATTTGCATCTTATGATGCTGTGCTCGCTGGAAAGCAAGCTGAAAATGTTTTATTTGGTACGTTTATTATATTACATTTAATAATAATATATCCTATTTTTGTTAGTATATTGTATTTTTTACGTTTATTATATTACATTTAATAATAATATATCCTATTTTGGTTTTTCTAATCTATCCAATTTGATTTCTCTCAGATTTCTTTGGTCAAGTTGTCGATTGTGGTGAAATCAAAGAAATAACTACAACAAACAAACCAACTACCAAAATCGACTTCCACTTGAGAAATTCTGAGTATGTTTTAAACTAAATATTTTTCAATGCTTGGTCACCTGACAAATATAGCAAATAATCTTCTACTCATTTTTTAATATTACTACTCTCACAGGGATACACGTGTTTTGTGTACTCTTTGGGGTACCTGCTCTCACATAATTAGTAAAGCTTGCCACGAGTCTACCGATGGTATTGTTTTCTGCTTACTAAGGTTTGGTAAAGTTAATCAGTACAACGGTAAGTATTTTCTCATTATACTACATATTAACTTTCTAAAATGTTTTATTAAATTAGTTTGAATGACAATTAATATAGATGCTTGGAGTGTTCAAAATCACTGGGATTGTTCTCAAGTTATAATCAATTCAGAAATTACTGAAGCTGAAGATCTAAGAAAACTGTGAGTTTATATATTTGTAGACGATCATATATACTATTATTTTTATAAACACATATAATAACGTGATAACTTGAATATTAGGCTTTCCAATGATGGCTTGCAACTGACGATCATGGATTCATTGCAAAAGAAAGTGTTTTGGGCAAAACCTAAAAAGGAAGAATTAGAAGAATACCCTATTAAAACTATCGAAGAAGTCCTTCATGCATTTGAGGTATTTTTCGCTAAAAAATATCTATTATCCATTGTATTATTATAAATTTATGTAATAATACATAGAAATTAAACTTTATAGGTTGGGATGTGTCGCACTACCTGTAAAGTAATTGAAGTCGATAGAGACTACTCTTGGGCCTACATTGCGTGTACGAAATGCAACAAAAAGACCATCGTCGAGCAAGGCATTAAGTTGGAAGATGAAAATCATTAACCAGCACCAAAGTTCTATTGTGAGGTTTGCTGTCAGTATGTAAAAAACGTCTCAACCAAGTAAGTTACTTATACGTATTTGCTATAACGATAATAAAGAAGTTCGTTATATACTTCTATGATAATCAAAACCTTAAAATTTTAAAAAATTATTTTTAGGTTCTGGATTTATCTTAAAATCAAAGACAAAACTGGAGAAGCAAAATGTATGGTGTTTGATAGCTTCGCTGCTGATATGGTTGGAATGCAATCCTCATAACTCCTTAACAATAGATACGATTTGGTAACTATTCATCTTTTCCGTATTATATTTCCGTATCATATTATTCATCTTTTCCGTATTATATTTCCTTATAATAACAAATTCGATAAATTTGACTTGGTTAAACCATTGCATAATAAACAATAGCTGGAGGATCCTGAAGCTATTCCTCTTGAGGTTTTATCATTAGAAGGGAAAAAATTCGAGCATCTCCTTTCTATCGAGTTGAAAAATATTAGAGGGAGCTCCACCATTTACAACGTCGCTGCTTTGTGCTCCAAAGGATTGAATTCTGATTTTGAGATTCTCCCTTCAGACACTTATATAGATCCGTCTTCAATGTTGTCTGGTGGTCAGGTATTACCGTTTTTATTGTTTATATAATTTGTCTGCAGAAGATTTATATAAGGTTTCAAATTGGATGTTAATGTTTACTATAATTATAGGGTTGTTTAATGATTACTGATGGAAGTGAACCATCAGATGTGGATGCTTCAACATCTTCCACTTCATCATCAAAAAGAGGTTCATCAAACATGGTCGAAGGAGATGACCAATCATCTACCTCAGAAAAACATTGCTCCGGACAAAAAGTGGAAGATGCTACTGCTGCTGGTGTTTCTAAGGAACTTAAAAATTTGTTCAGTTAATTTTCTTTTGAGTTTTACTATCTATCCACTTTGAGACTTTTGAATTTCTACATTGGTTTTGGTTATTGTTTTCATTTTCATGAGTTTTTTGTGAGACTATTGGTGTTATTGTTTTTTAATATTCAGCTTCGTTTCAATTTAATTTCTTATTCCTTTGTTTCCTTATCTATCCACTTTGAGACTTTTTATATTTCTACATTGGTTTTGCGATTAGGTTTTCATGTTTTTATAACATGGTTGTTATAAAACCTTAACTTCTGATACTTTATTTATGATTAGGTTATTGACTAAAGCTGAAACAACTGTATTATACTATATCTTTTATTCTATATTTGAATACACATTTTTGCATGTGAAACAATTGTAAGATGAGAACTCTATTTGAATAACACATATACGAACACAGCAACATATAAATTTGTACTCAATTGTCATGTCAAAACCTTTCTCATGTATTCACAAACAGTATAATACAGTAAAAATAGTGGATCAGTAGAAACTGTATCACATAAAAAATGCCTTCATAATTTGATTCTTTTTGTTACGTGACATTTCACACATCTCAAATCTATTAATTTGTTTTTTCCTGCTTTATAACTTTAATAAAATTGATTCGCCAAGTCAATCAATATTCAGAATGATATCCTAATATATCTTATTTTTTTAAAAGTAGAACCAAACCTTATCAATATAGTTGTTTTTCAGTTGGTTTATTTGTCCTTATCTGTAACTAGACTATTATTTTTAAAACGAAACTAACACTTCCAATAATATAATTCTGTATATTATCAAGTAATATAATTAGAGCATCTGTAATTGACGTACAACTATATCTTAGGGAATCTGCTATAACTTAAAAATATCACGAATATAGGTCATAATTATTACAAATAATATTTTAGGAGATAAATACAAAGTGTAAGATCTATCGTACCGTCACTACTAAATTCAAATATTATCTTCCTATACAATGTATATATATCAATCAAATAAATATACTATTTCTACCGAATTAGTTGAATCATCTTAATCGTATCAACCAACTATTAATACAAAAGCTTAACTTTCCATATGTTTTCAAAAATGGCGATATGTACAATGAATTTATGTAGATCCTCTGAATATAAACACTTTGATTTTACTATTTTTAACACAAAAACATGCAGATTTGACAACTCATTGACTTTATAAATAAATGAAAAAATCCAAAAAAAAAAAATTATCTATAAAAACAAACCATATGTGAAGTCACTTTTTCATTAACCTAAACCACTTCTTATTTCACCACAATATCTTCTCTTCACCAATATGGCTAATTTTAGCCAATTAACCACCATATATCCCTGCAATGATCTCAATTGGAACGTTTGTGTGAAGATCCTAAGGATATGGCGTAAAACAGATGATGGGGATGACTCTCTCGAGTTGGTTGTATGTGATGTCTTCGTAAGTTTTGTGTATTTTTATCACTGATTTAGAGATAATTAACAATATATATATATATATATATATATGACTTTGTTTTTTTCTTATCAATTTCCAGGGGACCAAAATAGTAGTAACTATACCGAATGGTTTTATTGAAATTTTCAAGTTTGACATCCAAGAAGATGCATGGAAAGTTTTTTCTGCTTTTGACGTCATAAACTGCAACAGACCTATTCGTATTACTCAAGGTTACTATCGGATCGTGTTTATGGAAGATACCATTGTGGAAGACACTGAACCACGTTCTAACAATCAGTTCATTGATTATGTGTCTTTTGATACACTATATGATAGTTATCATGCCATAACTAATCGCTGCTTAGGTATTTTTTTGAATCTAATTTTTTAATTTGTTTATCTTACTATAATATTAGTTTTATGATATTTAATATAAACATTCATATTTTTTATAGATATCATGGGACGTGTAATCAATGTCCAACCATTGATCTATGTCGATGATCCAAGAGCTGTTCAATATGAGGAAAGGGCCTGACTTTTGCGTTTCTCCCTTCAAAACCAAAAGTAATACGGACAAGAAGAAATAATTTTCCCATGCAACTCGGAACCAAACCAACTATGAAAACCATTTTTTAAATTATCTTTTTCCATATTTACTAGATACAACTAATTCTAACTTTTTTTTTTGTAGTCATGAAGTCATTCACTGTACTGCTTATGATGAACATGCCGACTACTTTCAACGTTATTGGAGTCCTTCTTATACGACTCCTATCATAGGCGTTCTACGTTTCTGGAAGGCTAAGTTTACTCATGGAGGTACAAGCTAATGAGTTTTATTATATTGAACGACTCAATATGTAATCATTAATTTTAAAAAATTTTATTCTTCACAATAGGTCAAGACATCAAACTTTTGAGTGTTCCTGGAGTGTCTACTATTTGCTTTGATCCTCCATATACTGAAGTAACTGATTTCAGAAACAGGTAACCTTTAATATAATAATAATTTGTTGTTTACATACATACTTTCATCTCTCATTTATTGATTATTACAATATATCATTTTGATGATATATTATTATGATATTTTTCAGGATCTCCTTCAACCTCGACAGTGATGATGACTTTATCTATTAAGGCATAGCTTCTAGGGAGTAAATGATGAAGTGGTCGACTTTCAAGTTGCTCTGTAGTTTGGCTTTATTCTCTCTGTCAAATAAGAGACATTTTGTCTCATCATGCTTTTCTTATGTAATAAATTACCATCTTTCCATGTCATGTTATTTTAAAAACTCGAGTGTTTTAAGTTTTAATCTTATGATTTTATTATGGTCAAATTTTATATATATACTATAATAATATTTTCTATTATTTGCTTATTAGATAAAATAATATGCTCATAGAAAACAATGACATTTCTTATGAAGTTGTTTATACACATATACATAATAGATGTCATTTTAATAGAATATATAGAGTACTTTTCTTAACAACACCAAAACATTGACTTCTATAATGTCGTCGATGCATTGTAGACATATAATTTTGGTTTAATTTTAAGCCTAAACTATAATCAGTTTTTTTTTTTTTTTTGCTAAGGGATGGATGCTAAAACTTCAAAATAACTTTAACCCAAAACAAAATAGTAGTCAATTTTTTAATAAATTTAGGATACTTATATAACAAAGTGAACCAATGCATCACGATGGTGTCTTCGCCACAAGACTGGCCGGCGTTCTCCACTTATCTCGAGGACATCACGATGGACAGGGAGGAATTTTCTTCTTTTTCCTTATCTTTTATTCCTAGGACTGTAAATGTAAAAGCGGATCTCTTGGCACGCTGTGCGCGCACATCTCCGCATAATGTTTTGTATGTAAACAATTTCCCTCCGCATTGGCTCATCTGAGCTAATCTTTTGTTGACAGAAAAAAAAGTGAACCAATGCATGGAGCTTGACCAGTCTAAAAAATAAAAATGACAGCCTTTCAAAGTCTTTGCTTTGATTCTTTAAAAATTGGACATTCCAATAAAAAAAAATGACAACACTTTAAGATACTACTCCCATCAAACATAAATTTCATATAAGTAAATGTACACAAAAGATATTTTAGAAGTAATTTTAAAAGAAGGAGAATTCGGTTTCTTAACGTTTTTCAACCTTTATCAACTACTTCATTATAAATACAGAATGAGGTTAGCTATATAGATCATTTCTACTCTTATAATGTCTCATCTTTCATCTTCTTCCTTCTTTAAAACACAAAATTTTCCATTAAAAAAATATGGTAGCATACATAGAAGAATTGGACCCGACATCTAATCGGATTAGTGTTGCTGTCAAGTTACTCCGTTGCTGGACACCTCATCGCATATTTGGACAACCTAACTTTAAGTGTTTGATTGTGGTTGATGAGAAGGTATTTTAATAGATCTGTGTATTTTCGATAAAAAAAATTTTAATATCTTTTTGTTATGCATGTTTTCAATATACTTTTTTGTCAAATATTTCTCTAATGTGAAAAATTTTTACAACAGGGAAAACGAATTGAAGCTAAAATCCCATTTCGTGATTACTTTGATCATTTCGTAGATGTGTTGGAAGAAGGAGAATGGTTTCTTCTTTATAAGTTCGAAGTTATGGAAAATCAGCAAACTTTCAGGAACTGTAACAATCCTTTCCTCATATTGATAACAAATCAAACTCGAATCACCCCAATACCTCCCAGATGTCCAAGCAACATTCTTCATCTAACAGATGCAATAACGCTTGAGAATGCTACAGAGAATGAGAAGAACTGTTGCATTGGTAAATATCTTATTCTTAAAATTAATTATAAGAATAATAATTTTAATATTAGGATTTTACTCATTATATTTAGTTATGATTTTAATTTTTTTTCTTTTTATAATTTATGGTAGATTTTTGCGGGATGGTGGTACGAGTCGCACCACGTCTTAAAGTTAAATTTCTAGATCGTGAAGCTGGTTACAATGGGCAAAAAGAAGTTCTTCCCTTACAGTGAAGGACATCAAGTAAGTAAATTAAACTAAATAAAGATTTACAAACATGATGAGATCATTGCTATTTAGACAATATTATTAAGAGTCATATGTATTGAAGATAATCATTTTTTTGTGTGAAGTGGAGAAGAGATTAAATGTCTTGCGGTAGGTGATACATGTTTGGAATTTGGTTATAAATGGGAACAAATTACTTCCTGTCCTTCATATAGTAGCAAAGACGTCATGTGTCTGCTTATGTTTTGGAGAAGCGCTTTCTTTGACGGTATAAACAAATCTTAGTTTCAGTTTTAATATAACGCATATAAGGTAAAATTAAATGTATTAATCTTTAGAATTTAATTCTTCAGGTAACGTATGCTTAATGTCTCAATTTAGATGTTCTCATCTTATACTTGGAAACGAAGTCAGACCATTCACGACAGATCCTGCTCTGTAAGTTCATAATATTCATATATTTTTTTCAGTATCTCTTTACAATAGATATTTTTTAACATATTTTCCCATTTTTCTGCAGTCTCGCTTTTCATGATACATCAGATGATGAAGATTATCACGGAGAAGAAGAATCAAGTGATTCTAATTAATCAGTGTAACAGCCACATTGTTTGTTACAAAATTTTATCAAATCCTTTAGTTTCCTTTTATTTAGTATAAGTTGTTGTAATTGTGAATCGTTAGTTCCGCCTTATTATCGTTTTTCAACCCTAATATAATTTCTTTATTTGAATTACAATTTAATATATGTTTATATATTTAAACTTACATTTAAAAGAAAACGGGTAAGTCTTAACATATAAATTGTCATATATATATATGAACCTTAAAAGATTTCGTAAATATTCTCCAGTAGTTATGGCTAAACATATATTTAGTTATGACTAAATATTTCGTAAAGAGTTCATTCGCTTAACATATACTGTCACATAATTTTGTGATTAATTAATAGACAGATTAATCACAAAATTCCTCATTAAGCGTTCTCTCATTAGTCCTACGAAGATATCTCTCAAAAAACAATTGATCAGTGTTTTTCTTTTGCTTAGTTGTTTACAATGAAGAAGAGGAAAAATGATGAATCAAATCGTATTCAAGTAAAAGAAGGCGACCCAAAAAATCGTAAAGTGTCTACGGAAAATCAACCACAAAGTCCAGTTACAGTTTCATAGAAGCCTCAAACTGTAGTCAATATTAATTCTGTTTTTGGTAGAGTTCTAAATGATATTACAAATCGGTCATCTTCTCAAGTACTTTCTTCTCCAAGTATAAGTAACACACTTTCTGGTATTGTTCATCTCAATTTCATATTTACATTTTTATTTATTCAATATATAAACTATATTAACTTCACAAACTAAATCCAAGCATATTTTTATTTTGTGATTTTGGTGTAGATTATAGGACACCATCTTCTGGCTTTTCAAATGAAGGCATATGCAACAAAGAGAGTCGCAGTAATATTTTTAATGGTAATTGAAAAAAATCTTAAATTCAATTTTTAAATTTAAATTATTACTCATCTTCTTATTTATATGATCATTACGTTTTGAATACACGTGCCAATTAAATTTTTCCTTCAGGAAGTAAGCCTAATTTGGAAAAATGGATTTCGAAACAAACTTGCAACACAAGGATTTACTCATCTACCACTCCCATAGTTGACTGTATAGCAAAAATGGGACGAAGATCATCAACTCCATCAGGTCTATTAATCTAACATATTTGTATAATTATTTTTATTTTATATTATATAGAAAACTAATTATTTCAAACCTTATACCTTATAGACAAACTAGTGCCAAATAACTATCAGAGTAATCATGCAAAGAATTACCGGTACAATCCCACACTTTTGGATGTTACTAATATACCCGAAAGGAATAACAGACACTGAGTTGAGGAAGAGATCAGTCCAGATAGCACTATAACTAGAGGTTATTCGTAATATGTGTAACCCTTTATTTTAACTATTACAAAGTTTTTTCAATTTTATTAACTCTCCATTTATACACAGATCGAGTGTCCACTCAAGAATCAAAAAACAACATATTTAGAAGAAAGGTTTCAAGCATTTCAAAAATGACAAATTTAGACGAAGATGAAGACAATGAATATGAGCAGGTTGACTCAGATAGCGGTATAATTTCTTCATCCAATAATAAAAGTCTATATTATCTATTGTTAGACATTTATTTACAAAAATAAAATAATCAATCCATGTTTTGTAGATATTGAAGAAGAATATGATGATTAGGTGTTTTATTGTAGTAGTCAAGGAGAAGATGATTCATCATCATCTGAATATGCTGATGATGATGAAGATGTTGTTGATCAAATTACACCACAACTTTCAGCTGCTAATGATGCTAAACGACGTTATGATATGCTTACGATGTTTGAGGCAAGTTTTAAAAAAGTTTTTGGAACCACAACTAACACTACAAAGAAGACTGTTAATTTATGGACAGGTATTCTTTTATTGGTTTTATTTTAAGTATATTTATAAACAAGAAAAATTTGAAAATTGTGGATGATACATTTAATATTTGCAGGATATGCAGATGATGGTGATCCTGAATATAGTTGTCCTCATTGTGGTGCAATTTTTTGGTATGGAGAGAGGTTGCGGAGGACAGTAAGAACTAATAATCCAGTCTATATTGGATGTTGTAAGCAAGGACAATTGTTCTACCTATGCTAAAAGAGTCTCCAGAAATGTTATGGAATCTACTAACAAATGAAGATGATTTGTCATGTCACTTCCAGGAGAATAGTAGACCTTATAACATGGTTTTCTCTTTTACATCTTTGGGTGGTAAGGTAGATCGTTATGTTAAAAAAGGACGTGGCCCATCCATGTTTGCTTTGCAAGGTGAAAACTATCACTTGATGGGTTCTTTAAAACGAAAGGCTGGTGATTATGCAAAGTTTCAACAACTTTATATTGTTGACACTCAAAATGAAGTCCAAAATAGAGTGAATGTTATGAGGTAATAAAACCATTGTTTTTTTTTTCTTAAATGGACAATTGTATATCTTATAATTTACTGGTCCAAAAGTTGCTAATGAGATTTTTTTTTTTAAAATGCAGCAAAGAAGGACGTGAACTCAAAGTCGATGGGAAGAAAAAATTCAGGCCAGATCTTGTGGAAAGCTTAATCAAATTGTTGGACGAAGTTAATCCTCATGTAAGAGCTTTTAGAATGGCTAGAGATAGGTTTGATATGGAGACAGAAGAATCAAACTTCCATATGAGGATTATCTCAAGTCGCAAAACTGATGGTAGGGAATACAACATCCCTACGACCTCTGAAGTTGCTGCACTGATTCCAGGAGATATTGATGCGAATATGGATAAAAGAGATATCGTCCTCCAAAAAAGAAGTGGAAAATTACTAAGAATTCATGAATGCCATGTCGCATATCTAGCCTTACAGTATCCTTTGTTGTTTCCAAGAGGAGAGGATGGCTACAGACTTGGTATTAAGAAGACAAAGATAACAAGAGGAAGGATATCAAAGAAGCAGTCAAAGAAAAAGAATTCAAATAAAAAAAGTCAGAAGGATGTAAGTATGAGGCAGTGGTTTGCTTATAGGCTTCAAGAAAGGAAAATTGAGAAGCACACCCTTCTAAGATCAAAGCGTTTACTACAATAGATTATTGTTGACGCCTATACCATGATCGAAACAAATAGGCTAAGGTATTTTTAAAAAAAACCAAAAGAATCTTCGAAAGACATACAAGGAAGATTTGAGGAAAGCAGCAGAAGTTGGAGACGACAATTTAAACAATCATGGAGACTCTTTCACGCTACCTGCTTCTTTTACTGGAGGACTAAGGTATATGAGGCAGAGCTACCTTGATGCAATGACTACATGTAAGAAGTTTGGGTTTCCAGACCTCTTTATTACTTTCACATGCAATCTTAAGTGGCCTAAAATTGTAAGATTTGTGAATGAGAGGAAGCTAAAGGCTGAAGATAGACCAGACACCATTTGCAAAATATTCAAGATCAAGCTTGAGAATCTAATGGATGACATCACAAGAAAACATATTTTTGGAAAAACAGTTTCAGGTTTAAATTCTTTAACCTTTTTCATTTTTAATTAAACATTTACACTTTCTTTTAAATCATTACATATTAATATATAACATTACATATTATTGTTGTGCAGCTATGTACACTGTAGAGTTTCAAAAAAGGGGGTCTTCCGCATGCTCATATTATAGTGTGGATGGATCCGAAATGCAAGTTTCCTACTGCAGACGAAATTGAAAAGTCGATTTGTGCTGAAATTCCAGACAAGGAAACAGATCCAGAACTCTACAATATAATATCAGAATGTATGATTCATGGTCCATGTGGTGCTGCTTACCCCTCATCTCCTTGCATGGAAGAAGGTAGCTGTTCAAAATTTTACCCAAAACCGAATGTTAAAAGCACCAGCATTGACAAGGAAGGTTACCCGGTTTAGAAGAAGAAATGATGAGCGTTTTATGGAGAAGAATGGTTTCAAATGTGATAACAGATATGTTGTCCCTTACAATCGGTTTTTGTTGCTTAAATATCATGCTCATATAAATGTGGAGTGGTGCAACCAAACAGGTTCAGTGAAGTACTTATTTAAGTATGTTCACAAAGGTAATGATCGAGTTGGTGTCATTGTTGAATCTCATAAAAAAAAAGGAACTGAAGAAGGTCAGAAGAATCTTCAAAATGAGAATACGCCAGCATCCAAAGACGAAATACAAGATTACTTCGATGGCAGGTAAAAAAATTTAGTACATTCCTTCAATTTGTGTTTATATAATTCATTGTAAATCAGCTTCTTTAAATCTTTTGAAGATATGTATCTGCGTGTGAGGCTATGTGGAGGATTTTAGCTTACCCAATACATTATAGGCAAACCGCTGTTGTCCCACTCACTTTTCATGAGGAAGGCAAACATCCTATTTATTTTCGGGAAGGTGAGTCTGCACAGGATGTCATGGATTGTGACTCTCTTGATGAATCTCAGTTTCTTGCTTTATTTGAACTTAATAAATGTGATGAAGAAGCTAGGAAGTTATTATATGAAGAAATACCAATCAAGTTTATATGGGATGGGAAGGAGAAAGTTTTTTACAGAAGGAAAACAAGAGCATTTGCTATAGGGAGAATTAACTACGTTCCTCCGACGATAGACGATGCATATCATTTGAGGATTCTTCTCAATTCAGTCAGAGGTCCTACCAGTTTTGATCACATTAAAACTGTGAATGGTGTCATACACAAATCGTATCGTGAAGCATGTTATGCTCTTGGTCTGTTAGATGATGACAAAGAATATATTGAAGGTATCAAAGAAGCACACTTCATGTGTTCTGCAAAGTACGTTCGTAAAATGTTTGTGAGGATGCTTATCTCCGCCGTGCTAAGTGCTCCTCATATTGTGTGGGAAGAAACTTGGACTATGTTATCTGATGACATATTAAGGCGTAAAAGAGAAGAACTAAAACGACCAGGTTCATTACATTTACTATCTTTTTAAGATACATTTTTTAAAAAAAATTATTAAAGATGTAGTATATAAATTAACAAATCTACATTTTACAGAGCTTACATTGAGTGATGAAGAAAGGAAAATATTCTGTCTACAAGAGATAAACAAACAGTTGAAAAGAAATAGTTCTTCACTTGAGTTTTTTAATACTCTGCCCCAGCTACAGAATGATAATATTCCAGTCTTAAACCAGTTAATAGCTGATGAGCGTAGATTCATCAATCAAGCTGATTTAAAAAAGAATCATTTGGAGTGGTTAAATATGCTTGTTGAAGAGCAGAAGAAGATATATGATGAGATCATAGACTCTGTTTTCAAAGATAAAGGTGGAGTATTTTTCTTATATGGTTTTGGTGGAACTGGTAAACATTCCTTTGGAAAGTTTTATCTGCAGCTGTAAGGATCAGGGGAGAAATCGTTTTAAATACTGCTTCTAGCTGTATAGCCTCTCTTTTATTAGAAGGTGGCAGAACAGCTCATTCAAGGTTTGGCATTCCTCTCGAAGTGAATGATACATCTATGTGCAGAATGTCAAGGTCTTCTGATCTAGGTGAATTAGTCCAAGAAGCCAAGTTAATAATTTGGGACGAAGCTCCAATGATGAGTAAGTACTGCTTTGAGACTTTAGATAGAAGTTTGAAAGATATAATGTGTGATCCAGAAGATAAACCTTTTGGGGGAAAAGTCATTATTTTTGGTGGTGATTTCCGTCAGATACTTCCTGTTATTGTCGGTGCTGGTCGAGAACAAATTGTTAACTCATCGCTTAACTAGGTTGCTGCAAAAGATAACTCCAAATGAAGCCAGGGAGATTGAAGAGTTCTCGAAATGGATTCTTGATGTTGGAGAAGGAAGACTTAATGAGCCAAATGATGGAGTAGTTGATATTGACATCCCAGAAGAATTGCTTATCACAGAAGTAAACTCTCCAATTGAATCGATCGTTAATGCAGTGTATGGTAATTTGTTACATACTCCCAAGGATTCCAGCTATTTTTAAAGCAGAGCTATTTTGTGTCCTACAAATGATGATGTCAACACTATAAACGACCACATGATATCCATTTTAGAAGGTTAGTAAGAGTTTAATCAACAAATTCTATATATACTATATACTGTATGACGCTTCTTGATTTTGTCTATTCAATTATTCATAGTTTTGTTTCTATTGTTGATTTTGTTACAGGTGAGGAAAGGGTTTACTTAATTTCAGATAGTATTGATCCTGCAGATAAAAGGAATAAACACAATCCTGCATATAGTCCTGATTTCCTAAACTCAGTTAGGATTTCAGAAGTGCCAAACCATGCTCTTCGTTTGAAAATCGGTTGTCAAGTCATGTTGTTACGCAATATTGATGCTCATGGAGGTCTAATGAATGGAACAAGACTACAGATTACACAAATGGCTGATCATGTTATACAAGCAAGAATCATCACAGGTACGAGAGTCGGTAAAATTGTTCTTTTACCAAGGATGGTATTAATACCATCAGATACCCGTTTGCCTTTCAAAATGAGACGTAGACAATTTCCGATTAACGTTGCTTTTGCAATGACTATCAACAAAAGTCAAGGTCAGTCTTTCTCAAATGTTGGTTTATACTTGACCAGACCTGTTTTCTCTCATGGCCAGCTATATGTAGCCATGTCCCGTGTAAGCAGTAAATCAGGATTGAAAATCCTCATTACTGACCCAAAAGGAAAACCTGAAAAGAAAACAAGGAATGTCGTCTTCAAAGAGGTTTTCCAAAACATTTGATCCACAAAAATGCATAACTTCGTAAGACTCTGTTTTTACTTTGTTTCCATTTTTTTCAATTAAATTGATTTGTTCTTCCATTTAATTATTTGATCATATATTTTTCTTTTTTGGTTTTGCAGGGTTTCCTATTTAATTTCACCTTATAATAAATTTCTAAATCCTTATTTTTTATGTACTCCACAAATTACTTTTTATCATGCTTATAGACATATTTAGTTTCGTTTATTTAATGTGAATCACACGTACGTTTTATCTTTGAAATCCTACTACTATATTTTATTAATTATTTAACCATGTATAAATTATATATAATTTCAGAGAAGTTCAGTAAAATAGGCACATTCGTTATATTCCTTATAAATTTGGTTTAATCTAATTTTCCAAGCTTAAAAATTTACAATTTAAAAAAAATATTTACACATTTATAATAACATAATATTAAGACTACATATACTACAGCTACTACAGGAGAATGAAGAAAGTTGTTTGTTAGATACCTTGGAGGGGAGGATAGAGGTCAGAGTTAATTATATAAGAACGGAAAGGGGTCTATGTCAATCTTAGGGTCTGAATTTGTGACTGCGGTCAGGGCCGCCAAATCCGTCAGCGGTTTAGACCGTCCCAAAAACAGGCCGGCCAGCAGACCGCTGTGGACCAAGTCTATTTGTACATAAAAATGGTCCGCAGTTGGAAGGCAGCGGTTTTATTTATATTATCTTTAAACCGCACCACTGCGGTCTGTATTTAATGAATTGTATTAGTAATTTCAAGTCATAATAAACATTTTGGCCCGTGCTGTAGCACGGGTTACTACCTAGTAAAAAATTAAGAGGCAACTCTTATTTAGTACACTTAAGAGGTAACTATTATTCTTATTTTATAAACATTATACTATATATTGTTTAAAATTCTAAACAGTACATAAGAAACTCAAATTTAAAACCCACCATTGGACTTGCCCTAACACGCTTAGAATTCTATTTACCTTCTGCGCAAAACTCTAACACATTGTTTCTATACATATGTGGGTTGATTAATATGGATCCTTCCATAGGTCCTAGATCTACACTGAATTATCATTATATAAAAAAATATATATATGGTCAGATTATCATCTCTTCAGTTTAATACAATAGACGTTATTCTACATCAAACATATGAGTTATAATTAAGAAAGATAATAAATTTTAGCCAACCAAAATTAACAGAAATATATAGTGTTTACTGATGGTAATAAATAAATTTAAAAAAACTGAAAAATGTTGTTAGAAAACTGAAATTCTACTCGACCAAAATAAAATATAAATAGAGATCTACAAAACTACAAAAATCTATTCTTCTCAGTAGAATTCATAGTAAGCAAAAATAATAATATGGGTATTTCAAAAACATATGTGACTATTTTCTTTGTAGGAATATTGACAATTTCGTTTTTAAATTACGGCATTTTGGCCAATCCAGGTAGTTGTCATTGAAATTATCTTTGATCATTTGAAGAGCAATGGTTGAAATTTTTTTGTCATAAAAACGTATTTTTATATTGCAGTAATCGAGCATACAATCGAGCAAGAGGGAAATTGCATTGGGCCATGTGAGGCATCCTATGGTAATAGAAAATGTAACGATGAATGTACAAGTAAACAATATGCATATGGACAATGTGATTATCAAGTAAAAGGTGAAGACAACCCACAATGTTGTTGCTACACAACAGAGAATAGGAACTCAGACTCCTCTTAGTTATTGGCGATTTGATCTTTATAATTTTTTTTCGAAGTTTTAAAGATGAATTTTGTATTTGTTGTTGATCTTCAACTTTGATAATGAATAAAATAAGACTATTATTATTATTATTATTATTGTTATTCTTATAATACTAGCGTTTTTGTTAATCTAATTATATTTGTCTCAACGTTCATAAGAACGTTATGTTTTTTTTTTTTTTTGTTGCCATGAAAATTTTGTTACACAACTAAAAATTTAAACAATATCAAAACATGTGTAAGAATGAGTTGAGTTTAATCCTATGCATTTACGATTAGCCAACAAAAAGAAACCATAACTACTTTGTTATTTTTTTAAAGATATCTAAAATATTATAACCAATAAAAAGATAATATGAGACTATTAATGGTCATCAGACTCATCACATCCCATATGAAAAAAAAAACTATCAAAATGAGACAAAAATAAAAAAATTATATATTTGGGACAGAGGAGTATATAACATATTAGTCCAAAATGCAATAATTTTCACTATATATTTATTCCCTTCATTAGTTGCTTCCTTTACACAGAAAAAAAAAAAAAAAAAAAAAAAAAAAAAAAAAAAAAAAAAAAAAAAAATCCTAATGGTGCTGCCGAGAAAGCTTCCATCAAATCTAGAGGAAGAGATACTCATTCGAGTTCTACCTCGAGTTCTACCTCGATCTCTCCTTTGCTTCAGATCTGTAGAAACTGGGTTTCCACGATGAATTTGTTTATGGGGGAAACAAATTCAGTAAAGTAATCTCTCTAGAAAACTGATCTAAGTTATGAAATTAGAAGAAAGGGAATTGATCTTAAAGAATTAGGGTTTTTATTGCTAAGAACAAGAAGAGAACTGAATAATTGTATTCAATAATCGATCCTTTACAATGGAGAAGTCTCTTCCTATTTATACATGTTCATAGATTGCATAATATATTAACTTTCCTTATGAGATAAACTGAAAAAAGGAAAATTGCTTTATCTCTTGAGTCGGCCGCCGGGCGAAGTGGAAGTTATTTCTTCTTTTTCAAGGCAGGGCTTCCCTCGCCCGAACTGAACTCAAATAACCTAATTGGGTTCTTAACCGGATTCCCGGTTAAATAGTCAAATTATCTTTCTAGTTTAGTTTGGTATGTCGAGGGTGCTAAATCCCGCACCAACAATTAGTCCCCCCCCCCCAGTTCTGAATATTGCGAAATTCAATTCGAATATCTTGAACTATGGAAAAGAGAATATCTGATATAAATCATAAAGAATTATTTGATTTTACCCGGATTTCCGCATCATTTCGCCGCGAATTGTCCGGATGA
This sequence comes from Camelina sativa, assembly GCF_030686135.1. Lineage (NCBI taxonomy): Eukaryota > Viridiplantae > Streptophyta > Magnoliopsida > Brassicales > Brassicaceae > Camelina > Camelina sativa. The sequence goes on along the minus strand of NC_141884.1, from coordinate 21,966,447 downwards.
CACGTGTCGCTCACGTCACATCTGCTAGGCCGGAAATCGAAGAGTCGCGTAGGCCATAATTACTCTTGTAGGGTTGTCCCCCATTCGACTCTATAAATACGCCCCCCCTCTCTTCGTCATTTCTCATTTTCTGCCAACAGTGAAAGGTAATCTACTCCGAACTCTCCCCTTTTCATTTATTTATCTTCAACTTTCTTCCGCACTCTCCGAACTCACACTATGGCGGGCACTTCGGATCCTTCTTCTTCGCCGGAAACCGAGAGTGGACAACTTATTCGTCGCACCTCCAGACATATTGCGCGGGCTGGAGAATCCAGTAGATCGGGCTCCAAAATCCCACCACTTCTAACTCGCTGCTCGGCTGGAGACTCATCTTCACAGACTCCTCTACTAGTTCGTCATGAAGACGAGAGTGTCGAACTGACTCAAGAAATGTTATCCCAGGAAGAAGATCGGTTCGCTCCTTTAGGAATAGCGATCAAAGACATCGATCCTTTGTTAGATCATGAAGGACAAATTGGAGGCGATAAGAGTTTGAGTTCGATCGAGACCGTGAACGAAATGCTGAATTCGTGTGGTCTGTTTAACAGCGGCATCACAATTTTGATTCCTCGAGCCGACCAGCGCCCCTGGAACCCCCCGGAAGGGTATATATGATTGTACGAGGGTTATTTTATCGAATGTCGCCTCTTATTCCTAATCCCAGCGTTAATATCACTCTACGCCCAGAGGCGCAGGATAGCGATATGTCAGTTCGTCCCTGGAGCCATTTGTAACTTTATAGCTGCCATTACCATAGCAGCCAAAGTTGGGGTTAACGTCGGAGTTCAATGCTTTGAGCAGCTATCGAACTTTAAGTCGTCAAAGAGTCCGCATCGCTGGGAAGTGAATATGAGGCCGGCACACAATTTCCTTGCCGGCAAAAGAGTGTGCAAGTTCAAGAAGTGGGCGTCGATCATTACTCGCTCGTTAATCCGTTGGGTTTCCATCGGAGAGTGTGGAATGAAAATCCTGGTAGATTTTATATTGCCAGTACGTTTTAACTGAATTCGACTCCTCTGACCAGTTTTAACTTTTTCGTGTCTTGTTTCCAGATCACCCATTTTGTGCAATGCGTCTAGCTCCAGACTATTATCCCGTCAGGAACGCTCTGCTATCCGGGAACAATCGACGGTGGGAATTCATTACTCGCATCCGTGTCGAAACAGCGATGGGCAAACCCAGGACAACATTCCCAAGATTTGCGAGTTCGCTAGGGCGAACTGCAGAACCAGTCGGGTCACGTGTCGTTGCATCCGACAGTCTTCAGATCGTTCGCCGAGAAACGCAGACTGCTATTGAAGCCGATATCGATCCGTCTCAGGGTCGGACCGACGTCGATCCTATCCAGGACCAGACTGACGTTGTTCCTATTCAGGCCCCTGAAGAAGATGCCAACATAGTCGATGTTGCAGAAAAAGATATCCTTCCCTTGGCTTTAGGGAATGTCGATTCTCCAAACGAGGAACAGGATGTCCCTCAACTTGGAACTGGATCGAAAAGGAAGAAGAGGAAACAAAACAAGCAGAAGCAAATTGGAAATGACCCAGTCACTGAGCCGCAGTCGGTAGTGAACCGCAAACGCTTGGCTGAAGATGCCGGACTGGAATCTGCCGATCGATTCCGCCTAGAAAGGAGGAATGACAAGACAAATCGCTTCGCCTTTCACTACTTTGGCGACTACCCTTTGGTGACCAATCGTGCTGCTTCAGGCGAACTCTTCCGGAACTTGAAAACCTCCAGTCGAATCCTTCCTGAAGCAGACGAATTGGAATTTAAGCAAGCGTTCCTTAACATCGCCGAATCCCACTTAATGGTTCATTTTATTGTTTTTCTTTTAACTTGTTCAGATTTCATGCGGGTGAAACTAACGTATGTTCTTTGGATCCATAGACCGCGGCCAAGATGAATACGCTGACTCAACTGTACGATAGACGAGCAAAAGCCGGCAAGAAGTCTGGATTCGAGCTCGAAAAGGAGACGGAGTGCGTAGAACAAATCCGAATTGCCAGCGAAGCCTAAGACGAGAGGATCAAGGAGCTGGAAGCTCTTATCGCCAAAAAGGATGGTTTCATTGCTCAATCCGAGCTGAGGATCAGTGAATTGAATTTTCGAGTGCTTACTCTCGAAGAAGAGAAATCCGAGTTGCAGGGAGCATGTGACGAGTTGAAAATCAAACTTGAGTTTGAAGTTAAAAGACTTCAGCAAGATCGTCTTGAGAAGGTGGAGCGAACTGCGAAGAAGGCACATACTCGATTAGATAAAGTCAAGGCTTATCTAGTCGAGCAAGAGAAAGTCCGTCCCCTGGAAGATCTGTTGAACCAAGCTACCGGAATACAGGAAACAGTGCAATATTTGATTGAAAAGGGGGCCGTCATTCCCGAGGAACGAAGCACGGAAATTGATGAGAAAAAGGACAAAGTCGAGGAAATTGTCAAAGCGATTGACGTCCTCAAATTGGGTGAAAATGACCTCGTCATGTCTCCGGACCAGCTCGGCTATGGACTTCTCCATCCCGGGACCAAGGTCCCAGACTCTGTTCGTCATCCGCACGGCTCCAATGCTAAAATCTTTCAGGCCGATCTAACCGGTGTCCCGGATGTTTATTTTTTTTATTTCATTTTGGTTTTTAGGACTCTTTCGAACATGGGTTTAAATACCTTTGTAAAAGATTGCCAACACCTTCTTCCGTCAGGTAACTATCCCGCTTATCTTCGTTCTATCTTTTTGGCAAGAAATCAATCTGTGGCTGCTCTGAATTAATCTGTTATTAATTTCACTTGTGCAGATTGAGGACGTTGGAATCTGAGATCGCCCTTCTTAAGGCAAAAAGGAAAAGAACTACTGACTTGCTCAACGAGTCCGAACAGAATGCCAGGGCACTGGAAACTCATCCCGAAGATTGGGAGAAGACTGGGTTTGCAACTGTTGTGGCCAATGCCAAAGCGACTCAAGGCGAGTGTTCGTAAGATTGCTGCGAATAGCGCACTAGTTCAGAATTAACATGCTTTGTTTGATCTTTTAACAAATAAAACTTCGCCGCATTGTAGCAGGCAAATTTTAAAATCAGAATAAGACTTCGACGCATAAAAGTAGGGACATTTTACTTGGTCGTTATTTGTGTTATTCTATTTTCCAAAAATGTACCAGAGGCGAGACGTCTCGCGGCTTACATCAGGCAATTTTTGTTAAACGATAGTAGAAAACATCGATCCAAACCTAATAACTAGGCTATTTACGGAATATGTTTGGTCGGAGGGAGAGATACTGGATTCGGCTTATCTCTTTTTCCTTTAGTTCGGATGACAGACTGCAAAGTTACTCTCTGGGTTCGGCTAACCATTCCGTCCGAACTAAAGGTTGGGTGCGGAATAAATACTCTGGGTCTGGCTTATCCCAAAAATTGAAAGATTGGGTGCGGAATACATACTCTGGGTCCAGCTTATCCCTATATGTGAAGATCAGGTGCGAAATAACGACTCTGGGTTCGGCTTATCCTGAAAAATAATGGGTAGTTACGCGAGTTGATCACTTGGCCAGGGTGTCAACGAGGGACGAGTTTGGTATGAACCAATAAATACTTAGTCCAGATCGGATTAAGAACTGAGATATGTATACAGATCGGATTAAGACTTGAGATATATATACATATTCGTCCCTTTTTTTTTCGAGGAAAATCTCCTTTTTTCTTCTTGGAAATAAGAAACGCGCTTCATTAAATGTGTTACGCGGTCTTTGAGAATTATTCTCGGGACGTAGCGAAAATTTTGCTGCATTCTGATTGGTGGATTCAGCGGCGGTTACCTCCCACGATCCTATATAAATATGGTTAAAGGTTTGGGGGAGCGAAACATTCTAACTTCCACCACATTCAAGAGATAGAGAGAAAAATGGTAACTACTCGATCTGCATGGCTGAGACAGGCCCGGGAAAGGATATCTGCTTCGGCGAGCAGTTCCGGTCACGCCAAGGCGTCGAATAATCCCTCCACCCTAGAGGGGGCGGAGACGTTCCTGGTTCGTGCACCTGTCCCTTACGTCGATATGACGGGTGCGGAGGGGAGTCTCGTATGTTAGGAGCTCCGGCGATATCGAGCTCGTCGCTATAGTTGGAGGCTCATCTTACGGCAAGATGCCTTAGGTTGGCCGAAGTCTGTCGGTTTTACCGTTTGGACGGGACTGTTCGGGTCCTGAATGAGATGATCGCCGAAGGTTTCTTCTTGGCGAAGTGGCGTATGACCTGGCTACTTGCCACGCGTGCGGAGTGCCAGGAACAGGTTGCGCGTATGGAGGTGCCTGTCCTACTTGAAGCTGACTGCCAACCCCTGGAGGATACCGCACATCCATTTACCACGGCCATCTAGGCATACCGGGCTTCCCTGGAAAGGTAGAGGCGATACGCCAATTTCTTGGTATTGGCTGGCCCAGTCTTTTGCGAAAAACATATGGTCGAGGGCCCGTGTACCTTCCTGGAAGATTTGGTGTCTAGTGGCTTCAAAGTTCCGGCAGAAAGACTCGAGGCCCTAAGGCAGGCACATCGGTTTTGGCGGGCCGAACTGATCAAGATGGAGGTGGAGGAACCATTGGAAGACGATATGACTGGTCCACGTCCTCCACTTTGGCTGCAGGACCATCCAGAACGGTAAGGATGGGAATCGTACCGTACCGAACTCCAAAAACGGGCGGTCTTTTTCTTTTTTCTCCACTAGGACCAGTTTGTCGCGAGGGGGTTTCCCCTTTGCGTCTCTTTTCCCTTTTTTTTTTTTTTTTAAATGTAATCGATCATATCTCCAAAACCTGTAATGGGGATTGATCCTGACTTAGTTGTATTAATTTGCATTCAAAATATCCGAACTAAACAACGGAAGTTCCCCTTTAGGGTATAAAGTAATGTGCGAAGTGCAATGGAAACTTATGAAACAGTGAAACTATTTGTGCGAAATTTTGTATATTGGCGTATTGCCGATCTAAATGCATTCGAAACAAAGGAAGAATTTTTTTCAGCCGGAAAAAACTTTATTAATATCTTAGCTGTATTCGCTTAATCTTAAAAAGACAAGGCATTGCCTACGTACCCCGAAGCGGGGATCAAGCCAACCGTAGTTTGTATTACAGATGAAATATAAATGGAGTTCGGACTCCCGAAAACTCCTAGTTAGGGTCGTGAAAATGACTTAGCAGTAATAACGTTTCAAGTGGGCCATGTTCCACGAGTTTTTGATCCGTTATCCGGCCACGGTTACGAGTTCGTAGACGCCCGGGCAAACTGCCTTAGATATGAGGTACGGACCCTCCCACCAAGCGCCGAGTTTACCGGTGTTAACTTCCTTGGTGTTCTCAAAAACTTCCCATAGAACTAGATCGCCTTCATTGAAACGCCGCTAACAAATAGTCTTATTATAATATCGAGCCGCTGCGTCTTGTTAATGTTCCATTCTGACCAGAACCTGATCACGCAGTTCCTCGGCGAGATCGTTGTGGTCAATCAGCATTTTGTCATTAAGTTCGGGATTGTCGACCATCATGGTTCGACGAAGTGTCGGGACTCCTGCTTCGGCTGGGGCAAGTGATTCGAGACCGTACGCGAGGGAGAAAGGGGACTATCCCGTTCTCTGCCGCGGGGTTGTGCGATAGGACCACAATACGCCGTCCAGGTGGTCTGCCCATGCTCCCTTCCATCGACCGAGTTGTTTCATGAGTCCATCGACGATCGACTTGTTTGTGGCCTCAGCTTGACCATTTCCTTGCGGGTATCGAGGAGTCGAGGTGTTGAGACGGATTTGCCACTTCGTCAGGAAACGTCTGGTGATCATCGAGGTGAATTGCGTGCCATTATCGATGACAATCTCGTATGGAAGTCCGTGGTGACATATGATGTTCTTCCATATGAAATTGGTCACGTCCAAGGATTGGATCCTTGTGAAAGACTCCGCTTCTACCCATTTGGTGAAGTAATCGGTCAGCACTAGGACATACTTCTTGGATTTTGATGCCGGCAGAGGTCCTATAGCGTCCATGGCCCAGCGCATGAAGGGATATGGAGCTGTCACGGTATTCAGCAATTCGGGCGGAACGTGCCGCATTGGTCTGTGGCGCTGACAGGCTTCGCAGTTGGCCATCATTGTAGGCCAATAATGTCCGTCCTTTTTGATCTTGAGGGCGAGTGCACTTCCGCCAGAATGATTGCCACCTTCGCCTTCGTGTACCTCCATCATGATACGCTCAGCTTCGTCCCGAGTAACACACTTCGGCAAAACAATTCTCCGTCCAAGAGGATGTATTTGGCACTTCGAGCCTTCAATCGTCGAGCTGCCCATCGGTCTGGCGGGACGATGCCTTCAGAGATATAGAGTTTGATCTCGAGTTGCCAATCGTTTGGAGGCTTTGCAATCTCCGTCATATCCTCTTTTGGCTCGTCGACTTCCATTAGAACCGAGTTGTCGTTGATTATAGCTATCTGGCTGTTGGGATCGATGCTGGGAGCGTCGACGCATTCAATCGGAATGGTGCAGCGTAAGTCGGGGTCAGAGCGGTTCGCCAGAGCTGCAAGGACGCGTTCTCGTTCCGTGGGACCTTCGTCAGAGAAAAAGATGTGAATTCCCCAGATAACGTTCGGACCAAATGTCGATATGCTCCCATTCGCTTGTTTTTGGCGTCGAATTCTCCGCTGAATTGGCTGACTACGAGTTGGGAGTCACAGAAGACTTGCAAGTGTTTGACTCCGAGTCTACGTGCTAACCGAAGTCCCGCAAGAACGGCCTCGTATTTAGTTTTGTTGTTTGACGCCTTGAAGTTATGTTTTAACGCCTGCTCGAGAATTTCACTGGTGGGGGATCGGAGAATGAGTCCCACCCCAGATCCTTGATTCATCGACGAACCGTCGACGAACATTGTCCAGTGTTCCTCCATAGGGGTGGGGTCGCCGAGCTCAGGAGATAGTTCAGTGATGAAGTCAGCCAGGACTTGCGACTTCAGGCTTGGGCGAGAACGGTGTTCGATGTCGTACTCGCTTAGTTCGACTGCCCATTTCGCCATGCATCTGGATTGGAGGGAACTATGGAGGATAGTTCGAAGTGGTTGGTCAGTTAACACGACGATGGAATGCGACTGAAAATAGGGTCGCAGTTTCCGTGCGGCGACGATTACAGCAAGGGCCAGCTTTTCCAGTGTGGGATATCGCGATTTCGCGTCGTTCAGTGCTTTACTTGTGTAGAAGATGAGCTTCTGGTCTCCACGATCGTCTCGGACTAATACACCGCTAACTGCCGAACCGGAAACTGTGACATAGAGATACAGTATCTCGCCGTCTTCCGGTTTGACTAACACTGGATGGCAAATCAGATATTCCTTCAGTTGCTGAAAAGCGATCTCGCATTCAGCGTCCCAATGAAAGTCCTTATTCCCGCTGAGTAGTTGGTAAAAGGGGAGGCATTTGTCCGGTGACCGGGCGATGAAGCAATTTAGATCTGCGATTCGGCCAGTCACGCGTTACACCTCCCGCTTGTTGGTCGGTGATGGTAGTCCCAGTATGGCTTCGATCTGTTTGGGATTCGTCTCTATTCCCCGTTCAGTGACGATATATCCTAGAAATTCTCTCGACGTGACTCCGAATGTACACTTCGTTGGATTCAATATCATCTGGAAATGATCCAAGATATCGAAACATTCGGCGAGGTGCTGGACGTGCTGATCTGCGATTAAGGATTTGACCAGCATATCGTCGATGTAGACCTCCATAGTTTTTCCGAGCAGATCGGCGAACATCATGTGTGAGCAGTTTGTTTCCAGCGGTGGCTTCGACGAGACGATCTATGTGTGGTAAAGGAAAGCTATCCTTAGGGCACGCTTTGTTGAGATCGGTGAAATCCACACATACTCTCCATTTACCGTTCTTCTTTTTGACCACGACTCGATTGGCCAGCCAATCGGGGTACTGGACCTCCATTATCTGGTCAGCTTTGAGTAGTCGCTCGACTTCATCTTGAACTGCTTTGGCCCGATCTGGACCCAGTTGTCTGCGCTTCTGCCGGATTGGTTTGAACGTGTGGTCAATGTTGAGCTTGTGGCAGATGACGTCGGGACTTATTCCGACCATATCCTTTGTTGACCACTCGAATGTAGAAGAGCGAGATTGTAGAAAGGCGATCAGCTTTGTCTTTATGTGCTCTTCCAGTTCGGCGCCGATGCCAACAGTTCGTGAGGGGTCGGAAGGATCAATGTTTGCCTGTATGATTCGACACTCCGGACGGAGTCGGCGCAGTTCTCTGGTGGGCCAAGTATCATGGTTATTCGTCCTCGGGGAGGAGAATTGGCCCGCTTGGGGTTTTGCCCTCTCTGCCGCTTGGGAGGGCCAGGCAGTTCGTCCGCCTGGGGCATCTCTTCTTGATGGTTCGCCAGCACTTGGTTGGCTGTCTGTTGAATTCCGTTGGCCGGACCGTTGTAGCCTCGTCCACCTCCTTCGCCGCGGCACTGTTAGATCGTCCACCTCTCCATCCTCCTCGGTGACCTCTGCCTCCACAGAAGCTCTTTGGCTGAAAGACGGCTTCAATTTCATCGGAGAGGTATTTTCCGTACAGGTAATTCTTCAGGTGGACGCACTCCTGTGTGGAATGGCCGGCGATCATGTGAAAATCGCAATATAGTTCTTTCGGGTCGGATAGCTGCTTGCTTTGGTCGTCTGCTTTGGAGACCGCGTGAACGACGCCCTTTTTCCGATCTTGGGGGTCGTGATGCTTGCGAGGTTCATGGTGCTTGTCCCGGTTTTTAACCTTAGGGGGATGCGATGGCTGCCCGATTGTTTTTGCAGCTAACTGGGCGTCCTCGTTTTCATCGATCGCAAATCTGGAAACTCGATGTAGCGCGTCGTCGAGGTCTTTGGGCTCCTGGATGTTAAGATCCTTCTGCAATGGCGATCCAGGAATCAGACCCTTCCTGAAGGCTGCCATTGCGGCATCCTCTGGGACAGTGACGCATGTCAGTTTTTCCTTAAATCTGTTCAGGAAACTGCCGATGGATTCGCCGGTTTCCTGGGCCATCTCCCAGAGGTCCGAACTTGTCACGCCTCGCTCAATGAGGATTCGGTAATGCTTAAGAAAAGTCGTGGAAAACTGGTCGAAGTTGTCGATTGAATTTGGCTCGAGCCTTGTGAACCACACCAAGGCAGGACCGGACAGGCTATCGACGAATAGCTGGCAACACCCAACATCCCTCTGTTCATCGGTGAATCGTGCCTTTGTCATGGTTGCCATGAAGGATGTCATGAATTGGACCGGATCTTTGTCTCCCAGGTAGGTTAGGAGCTTCAGGTTGACGTTCGGTACGGTGGCCCGCAATATCCGTTGAGTAAAGGGGGATTGCCGGATCACCTCGACAATCTTGTTGATCTCTGGAGCTGTGCTGATAGCCCGATGGAGAAGCGTGTTCATGCTGCTAATCTACGACTTGATTTCTTTGATTTCGAGGCAAGGTCCGGTGTTCGCGAAGCGGGCGACCGGGACAGCCGAATTCTCGTGCACCCGTGAGTTTGGATTTGTCGGTCGAATACTCGATGTTGCCTGACGGGGCGATTCCTCTGCTCGTACTGTGCGTCCAAAAAATCGAGACGAGTGAGACCGCCTATGTCGAGTACGGGTGATTGTTCAGCAGAGATTTGCGATGGGGTCGTCTGGGTCACGACAGCATCGATTCTGCGGTTGGTGACGGAGATCATCTGGTAGATCTCTTTCGTCATGGTGCCGAACAAGATCTTGAAATCTTCTATGGAGACGACCTGCGGGTTATGGACCGTTGTCGTGGCGCGAACAGGGAGGTTCCCGTTTTGTGCGCCGAGCTGCTGCTCCGTGGTGCGCGCATCCTCCTCATTCAGGGGTTGTTCATCAGGGAGCTCCGTGTCGAGGTTGACCGGCTCTTTGCGAGTTTGTCCTGCTTCCTGGCTGGTCTCTCCTTCAGATATGGCCCCAACTGGGAGTTCGGAGGAGGCGTCAGTTGGGTTTGTTGTTGCGTCGGTGGGCCGACGAACATAAACGGCGGTAACTGGTTTGGCTGAAGCACCGCTTTGTGTTGTAGTGTCGCCTTGAGCTGGCGTGATGCCGTCAGACATGATGGAAGCAGTGCGGTTTGCTCCGGAGACATCGTTGATGAGTGAAGACATTATCGTAAGCTTTTCAAAGAATTTTTTTGATGAGATTTTCTTAGAGAGTAACTTTTAGAGACGATTTGCGTCCCACAGATGGCGCCAATTGTAGAAACTGGGTTTCCACAATGAATTTGTTTATGGGGGAAACAAATTCAGTAAAGTAATCTCTCTAGAAAACTGATCTAAGCTTTGAAATTAGAAGAAAGGGAATTGATCTCAAAGAATTAGGGTTTTTATTGCTAAGAACAAGAAGATAACTGAATAATTATATTCAATAATCGATCCTTTACAATGGAGAAGTCTCTCCCTATTTATACATGTTCATAGATTGCATAATATATTAACTTTCCTTATGAGATGAACTGAAATAAGGAAAATTGTTTTATCTTTTGAGTCGGCCGCCAGGCGAAGTGGAAGTTATTTCTTCTTCTTCAAGGCAGGGCTTCCCTCGCCCGAACTGAACTCAAATAACCTAATTGGGTTCTTAACCGGATTCCTGGTTAAATAGTCAAATTATCTTTCTGATTTAGTTCGGTATGTCGGGGGTGCTAAATCCCGCACCAACAAGATCCGTTTGCAAATAATGGAATACTCTTTTGAACAATAAAAGATTACTTTTTAACAAAAAAAAAAACAATAAGAGATTATTTAAGAGAAACTTTGCTTGCGCTCGTCCAGAATTCATGCTAAAGACGCATACCTATATTTATTCTATTAGCGTCGATCTCGACCCAACTATTAAAGTTATTGATTTATGCATTGATTTACGCTGTCGCCTTTATTATTATGTCTATGAGACCTGCGATGTTACTTCTTCTCGTATGAGACTCATAAAAGTGGCGTGGTTTGGAACCTGTTGTTGAGACGACAGACTAAATAGGTTGCCACGAATGAGATTATGACTGGAAAGAGCATTAATTACGATGGTAGTAGATCCAAAAAGAGTTTCAAGATTTTTGGACGTTGCAGTCTTTGACTTTGCAACCTTTGACTTTGACTTTGACTTTGACTTTGCAGTCTTTGACTTTGCAACCAATATGTGAAAGGATACTCATCGTACCAGTTTTGGCGAACACTTAGCATCAAGTGAATCGTCTAGGGTCTCCCTGAATGGAAATTTGTACTGGACATGACATAATTATCCCGACATACTTCATCCAAATGCACGATTTTTCAACATTTTATATCAAAACGACTGATTGAGGAAACATATATAATTTTATTTTTCTTTCTCTCGTACATACTTCACGATATCTAAAAAAAATATATGTCTAGAGTTTTTATGTCCTTTTTTCTTCGCCTGAGACACATAAATTTATCTTGTTTTACCAATTTGTTTCATATTTAACAAAATCAATACATAACGGTTTAAAAAAATGATGATAGAGATTTTTGGCAAACTCTCATTAATTTGGGTAAATGTCTTACATACCGGGTAAAAGTTCACTTTGAAACGATTATTTAAGGAAATTCATGTATTTAAAAATATATATATTTTCATCTCAAATGAGAAATACGGGAGATACGAGTTTCCCTAATAAGTCTTTAATTTCCTGAACTATACAAAATAAATATTTTGAAACATATAATCTATACTAATAAAAAGTAGAAGCTATATGCTTCTAAGGCTGTCCTCTTACGATTTAAAACCTCCAATTGTAATAAGATATGTCACTCATTAACATTTTTTAAAATTTCCAGAATTTTCTATATTATAATTATTTTAAAACAACCTATCAGGATTTGACATGTCATTCATTAACATTTTTTTTAATTTCCAGAATTTTTTAAAAAAAAGAAAATTTTAAATTTATGGAAATAAAAGAACTATTCACAATATCCCACATCGGCTAAAAAAATTTTAGACAATGGTTTAGAACCAGTATAAATAAGATTAATATGCTTCCAACAACGAATGAGCAGGAAAGCTTGATTTATCAAGCGTCCAAGTTTAAAAATTATTCGGTTTGATCCGTTTTTTTATTTGATCAAATTAAAACTTTAAAAAGTTTCAAAAAATATTATAATTTTTAAAATTCTTAAAAGTTTAAATATAATAAATATTAAAACTTTTAAAAGTTCTTAGCTTTTAAAAACTTTTTAAATATTATAATTTTTAACTTTTAAAAGTTTTAAATATTATAAATATTAAAACTTTTTAAAAATTTCAAATTTTATATTTTGAAACCTTTTAAAAGTTTAATATACTATAAATATTGATGTAAAACATAAATTATCTTATTTATCTACGTTTGTGCTTTTTATTTCTTATGACCTACAAAACATATTTTTGTGTATGATTTTATAGATGAGTTGATATTCTTTCATTAATTTTTTTTTCTGGGTCTAAAGAAGAATGATTGACATCGCAAGACCTTGATTTGATGTTTGAGTCAAGTTTTGGAGTTTAAAGAAGAAAGATGAATAACAAACACACATGTTTTATTAGCTATACATAGGCATGACCAGAATTACGGTTGTCACGGTTATGGTTTATTAACCATCGGTTATAGTTAGAAATATTATTTAGCCTTAACTATAACCATTTAATAAACGGTTAAACGGTTACGTTTAAATACGATTCTGGTTCAAGCGGTTACGGTTATATACGGTTACGATTATTTGAGAATATGATACAGTTGATATTATTTGATGATATAACATAATTGATATTATTTATTTATAATTAATATGTTCTTATAGTGTGCTCATATTTCTATATATCATATGATTCATATTAAATAAATTATTATTAGTATATTTTATTATGTTTTTAAAATATTATAAACCAAGTAAAGATTTTGGTTGGAGAAGATTCTAAATATGTGGATCTAAAACAAAATAAAAATATAGATAAGATTATCAATAATTGGATGCATGTGTTGAGATGATAATATACTAATTTATTTATTTTTATAAAATAATATTTTATTACTGTAATCATTCATATATAATTTTCATCAAAATATATCTAATAAACTCGTGCGTAGCGTGGGTTCAAAACCTAGTTAACTAAATAGGTTATGGTACGAGAAATTTCCTATATACACATAGGTCTATGGAAGAAAACTGCATAAATTATTAATCTTATCAATAAATTAATAAACTTGTTTACAAATAATAAAATCTACTATATTAAGACTCATGCTAGAGCACGGGTTAAAATTTATTTTATTTATATTGTAACTTTTATATATAATATAACTTATGTAATTGTTTTTAAAAGTTTTTTCGGATAAAACATTATGCAATAAAATCATATGCTAAATATGATGGTTTGAAAAAAGACACATATTTTGTAAGTTTTATATTGTTAATGATTCTAGATAAGTACTCGTATTATAATATATTTTATATTTTAAAATAAAATTTTAATATATTGAATTAGTTTATGTATGTGAAGTTATTTCAAAAATGTATATTCTACATCATGACTTGAATGTCATTATAAGACATAATTTTGTAAATTTGGTTTTTAAAAAGCGAATTATTATATTATGAGTAATTTAATATATTATTTTTTTTTGTTTAATATACTTGCTTTCTTAAAATTCTTTCATATTATAGTGACATATTATTGACATTGCTATAACAAATCAATTTAGAGTGTTTATAGTTTCTAACTTTTATATCAAATTTCAATATTTTAAAAATATTTCAAAATAAATTATTTAAAGTATATTATATAATGTAAAATTATAAAATTCAACAAAAATTATGAAATTGAATTTAAATATTCAAATTTTGACTCGTTACTCAGTAAAGAATTTAATTCAATAGATATTAGTTTTAAAAGAATAATATTCCTAAAGCTTGAATATTTTATAGATTGAACAATTTATATTTGTTTTTAAAAATTCAACTTATGGTATATCCAGAAATAAAACTATTTATTAATTAAAATAAATAATATGATAATTTATTTGTTTCCAAAATAGACTCATATATAAAAATGAGAGGTGAAGTATAATGATAATTAACAAATTGATATGTTAAGTTAGATATCAAAGAATTTTATTTGATAAATAATTTAATAAAGGAAATTAATATGGTAAGTTAGATGATATCAAATGATTCTTTGGAATATTCTTTTTAAGATTTTTGGAAACAATGTGCTATAGTAATAAAATCTTCCAAAAATAAATTAGTTGTAACCAATTAATCTTTTAATTACTTCCGTTTTATTATAAAGAGGATATATTATGCAAAAGAAAAACAAAAAAAAAATGATGTTATAAATTATATCAAACATTATAAATGGGAAAATCACATTTTAAACCTTCAAAGTGTCACTGAGTTGCACTTTAAACCTTGAGATTTTTTCACTAACACTATAAACTTTTAAAATGATTTCACTAACATTTTAAACTTTAAAACTAACTTTTTTTATTTGCACCACCATGAAAGATGACGGAACAGTAATATCCATCAACGAGAAATAGTTAAACTATGCTATTTTGGTTTAAATACTTGTTTATTTAATTTAATTTAATTTAATTATTTATTACGATTGACAAAAAATTTTAAAAATACATCAAAGTAAAAAAAATGATGAATCAGAGGTAATGTAAAAACATTTGACAAATGTAAAATTGATGACGACAACATATTTAGAAGATTCATTGGTTTTCAATGAGAAGTTAATCGATTTGAATGAGAATTCAGTGGAGATGCATTTATTAAAAGGATTAATAATGTGAATAATAACGTGGTAAAAGTTTTGTCTACAATGAAGATGAACACAAATTTATCTTTTTGTTTTTTTTATTTATTTATAAAAAATAAAACTAATAAATATTTAAATTAAGCCAACACAGTTTAACTATTTTGCATTGACGGATATTATTATTCCGTTATTTTTTATAGCGGTATAAAAATGAAAGTTAGTTTTAAGGTTTAAAGTGTTAGTTAAATTATTTTAAAGGTTCAAAGGGTTAGTAATATCATTTTAAAGATTTATTGTGTTAGTGAAACTCTCTCCACTTAAAAGGTGTGTAATATCGTGGATCCAAATCTTTTAAAGTTTCTCCTAACGGCCAATTTTTAATCCCTACTATTATTTTGAAAGCCGTTTATAGACTAAACCTTTGTTTTGTAAGAAATTACAAGAGTATGCCATTGGAGTTAAGACAAAAATAAAAAAAATCGAAAAGGACAAAAACGACATTTTGAATTATCTAAAAACGGATATACACGGGATCCTCTTTATCCGGTAATTTGACCCGGTTTTATGTTATAATCTCAGCCGTTCAATTTCTTTTTATCAAAAATCTCAGCCATCCATTCATTTACCTTTTACTAAAGCTAAAAAACTTTTTTTTCCTTTCGCCACTCTCTCTCTCTCTCTCCCTTCGTCTTTTGTTTCTCTAGGAAACAAAAAGAAAATCTTGGAAAAACCAAAATTGGAGAGAGTGTTATCGAATTCTCAGTAACTTGGAGAAAACTTGGCGAGTAAGTGTTATCGAATTTTCTGGGAAATTGGAGAGAGGATTATTTTTTTGTATTTTTTATTTTTAGAATTTTTTATCTCTCTGTTGAATCAATTGATATTGATTATCTTTCTGATGTCTTCTTTGATCATGAATGATTCATTGTATCTGTTCAATGATTGGAGCTCATGCAAGGGTAAGTATTTAGTTTTTTTTTTTTTTTTTGTCTCTTTCTATCTGCAGTGCAAGATCTGAGTTTGGAGTTTTCTTATTCCTATATTTCGTCTCGGTTTTGCTTAAAAATGTGATTTTGTTTTCTGGATTGCACCTCAGGAATTTTTAGGGTTCATGAAGTGTGATACAGAAGGAGAGATTCTGATGATAAAGTCTTATTGTGACTCCTAGGACTAAGTAGGCGACTAAATCACTGATTCGCAGGTAGATTAATCTCATACACTCATCGCATGTTATAGATTAAATTTGCAGATTATGATTGTCTAAATTGCAGGTTTTGTTTTTTCAAGTTATAGATTGCATGTTTTAATTATATCCATTTATTTGTTTCATTTTTAAAAACAAAAATGGCAGTACACATTAATCTCGAATATTAACGAAAATTGCGATTATCAGATAAATTTACTAATATTTAGTAACAAAGTTTTCTAAAAATATGAATATTGCAGTTTCCATAAATTGAATTTTAAATTTAATTGTCATAATCTTAGGGATGTCGATCTTGGGAACCAAATTTTAAAAATATGGATCCCATAATTATCTCAAGTTTCCGAATATATCTCAGATCAATTTTCTAAAACTTGGTAACAAAGTTTACAATAAATATGAATGTTGTTGTTTCCTTTGTTCTTAAATATTTAATTTAATTATCATAATCAAGCTTATTGCAAAAATATCTCTGTTAGCTGTTAAAAAACACTTAATCCGGAAAAGATCTTCATACTTAAAAAATACGGTAGTTATTGCGATTTACCAAAAATAAACCAAAACTCTAAAATTTTGTATAAGAATATTCGGTTAGAACCCTAAACTGTATAAATACAACCTCATTCTGCTATGTTTAAACATAGCAGATCCACTCTAAACACACAAAAGTAAGTAAATGTTTTTGCAGTTTACGTCGGCTGGAGTTTTGCTCTTCACGAAAGCTGTTTACATGGAAGTACTCAATTCCACCGTCTTCGTTGTTTACCGTCAAGCCAAACCACTCTCTTCAGCTGCCCATCTCTTCGATCTCCGCTTGGTAAGTTTGTTAGTTTTTTATCCACCCATTTGAAATATCTTTAACATGAGTGTAATATTTTAGTCACTTTCATATACATATAAGCTCTAAACTCAAACAAGAGATAGAAAAATACATATCTTTCTCTCTTAAGCTTATAAACTAAAGTAATTTATAAACGGTTCAATGAACCTTTTTTTTGAAGGGGTTAAACTAATGAAAGTGTTACAGTTGCTCGAGTGTTCAGAATGGAAGACTCATAATGACAATGACAATATACTAGAGTTAGTTTTCAGCTTATTATTATTAAAATATGTGTTTCTCTGTGACCCTTTCAATGATTCGTTTTTTATAATAATCTTCATTTTGATCTTATAATCTTATGTTTTTCTGATCCTCTATGTCGCTATATGCAAAAGATGTTGGTGCGTGGCTATATATATGCTCAAGAGTATTCCTCATGTTTCCTTCTAATTTTTAAATCTAACATTGAAAAGGTTTGTTACAGACTTTTTCGTACGGATCTTTTATTGGAAACTCTTCTATGGGATATATAAGCAACTCAAAGACGGATCTTTTCGTACTTATTTCTTATGAGTTTGATTTCTTTTTTTACTTCTGTTCTTCAACCACTGTTTTCTTATATTCTCTTTCTTGCGTTATGGTTGTCTAAGTTGCAGGTCAGTTCATGCTTTTAAAGGTTACAAGATATGTCTAACGTTCGATGGAGGGACCTTCAGACTCTATATGAATCATTCTATAGATAAGTCACTAGGTTTGCAACCAAATCACTCTGTGTTTCTCACCTTCTCAGGTTTAATTTCTCAATGATTCATATATCTTTCTTTGTCCATCATCGTATACATGAAAGCTGAGATTGTACTAGATTTGTTTTTTTTTTTTCTTTTTTTACTCTCGATTCTCACTCACTTCAGTTTGTGCTGTGTGGAATGAATGCAGGTCAAAAACTTTACGAGTTTGTGCACTACGCATATATAGAGGACTAGCGTCATAAGAGCCAAGGGCTACACTGAAAGAGATGTGATCAGTGGTATGCTTCATTTGAATAATATTTTTTTGTATACTCTCTTTCATCAGATTTTATTTCTTTGTATTCTTTTTTCTACCTAACAGTATTAAGAATCAAGGTTTGATGACAACTTAAATGTGTTTTGTAATCTGAGGTTTTTTAATTGCAGCAAACTGATCGAATTTTAGAGAATTGTCAGTATGGTAGATAAGATCTCTGCTATGCATTTCTCTTTCACCATGGAAGCTTAAACAAATAAACATGTCAGAAAAACAAACCATATTAATTACTTAGTACTAATCTGATATACAACAAAGCAACCTTGCACTATTCTTACTACTGGGGAGGACAATTCATAACCAGAAAGTTTACGTTTTTAACACATATGAAACAAAAAAATTATTTGAAAACCAAAGCATATTTTTATAATAATATTTTGTAACACGGGTTAATTTTAGTGATCTGTTAGCTTTGTTCATAAGCAACTACTATTAATACGAATTGTAATTAATAATGATCTCATTAATTAAAGATTTGTATGCATACAGAAAAAAAAGGCGATCGGCGATTGAGAAGGCAATGGCAAAATTAGGTTTTTGAATGATCTTTTTGATCTGGTTTCGGGTTCGTGTGGTCCTTTGGATTTCGGATTCGGGTGATCTTTCTTGCTTTCTTGGGCATGCAAAGATACGAATCCATGGTTTTAGCAGAGATGTTTTAATCTCGATTCGGATTTATGGTATCAAGATGGTGTTCTGGTTCTTTTGGAATGTGTGGATTTGGGATCGAAGATTCCGATTGGCTTTAAGGGGGTTAGTGACTGAGATTATCCAAATCTCTCACTCAACGCGATTTGTCGGATCTGTCAAATCTTCCAGCGACGGCAATGGCGGAGGCTTAATTTGGGTCAGATTTGCGATCTCCTCTGGTACCAACTTGCGGGTTGATTTGCAATGGATTATATCAAGGCTGACTCCGGATATGGGGTTGATACTAGCGTATCATGAATCTATCTCCTGGCATTTATGTTCCAGTTTGGAGGATTCTCTAGCTGTCTACCTTTGGCACGTTAAGGAATACAGACAGGATTGTATCAGATCAAAGATTGATACGCACTGGAGCATATCAAGGCTTCCATCACTATCGTTATCTGGTCTACTATTGTTGTTGGTTGCTTTGTCTATCGTAGCGGATCACAAGTTTTTTATTTGCCTTTTATGGATCGTGACTCAAAGAAAGATACGCTTGGTGATCTTTGAAACACAATGGTCATTGATTTGGTGTTCGATTTGGTGTTTGATTTTTGGTTTTAAAGATGGGGATTTCTTCGGTCTGCTTTCTGTCATGGATTTAGTTTCCTATAGTGCAAAGATCAGGTTTATGCGGGAGATTGAGCAGCTGATTCTGTCTTCAATGTTCGATCTTTTTGGTGTCTTTGGTCGGTTCTCTTCTCAGTATATAAAGGAGTGGAGAATTCATGAGTTGAATCACAATTCATCTTTCTCTATTTCCTCACTTTTTTCTGCGGTTTTTCTTCTGTTGGAGAGGGTGGGCGATGATGTCACAAGTAGGCCTAATGGGGAAGGGTTTGGCGGGTTCAACAGAAGGTGAGGTCAAGCCAAGGCGCAGAATCAAGATATCATATTTTGATAATTCTGCGTTAATTGCTGGTTATTCCAAAACGGTGGTGGGGAGGTGTTTTAATCCAAAGATGCAAGACATGAAGTCTCTGTTGGTTGTGTTGCCACACATATGGCAGGTGGAGGGGAGAGTTGCTGGTGCGGATCTTGGATCAGGCAAGTTTCAGTTTGATTTCGATGAGGAGGCAGATATTATTGATGTTTTGTCTAAGGAGCCTTATCACTTTGATTCTTGGATGGTGTCTTTGGTGAGGTGGACACCAGTGGTGGATCCCAATTATCCATCATCTCTGAAATTTTGGGTCAGGGTTGCAGATGTTCCAATTCAGTTTTGGGCTGAACCTACCTTCAGGGACATCGGGTCGGACTTGGGAGTGGTCGAGGCTGTTGATGCTGACAGAGGGAGGGTGCAAGTGACGGTAGATGGGCTCAAGCCTCTCTGTTTTGAGACGGATATAGAGTTCTTTAATGGGCAAGTTACAGTGGTGAAACTGTTTTATGAGAGGTTGCACGGTTGGTGTAAAAAGTGTAATAGTCTGTGCCATGCGGAGGATGTTTGTCCTCTGATGAAGGGGAAGGGTGTCTCTCGCAGCTCTCTCCCGGAGGAGCGGCTGGAACCGGATCAGTATTTGAGTTACAAGGGGGCGGTCCTGGCTGATGCGAGAAGGGGTTCTTCTTCTGGTAATCACTCTAGGAGCCATCATCATGGGGCTCAGTATGGGGGTTCCAAGTCCAGGACGGATCCTCCCTCAGGGTCTTCGACACACAGGAAGGGTTTGTCCAAGGGTTCTGCTGGTTCGCAGGAGTATAAAGGAAGGCAAGGTCTTTCTCGGGGACAGTCTAGCAGGCAGTTTGTCCCGGTCATGCCACCGGTTCTGGAGGAGGTAGGGGAGGCAGAGGTGAGTCTCTCACAGAAGAAATCAGCTAAGAAGGCTTTATTTCAGGATACTCCAGTTGAGGATGGGGCTCTGAGTGGTACTTGTATGGAGGAGGGTCTCTGCGAAGAAGGTCAGATTGTTGATGCTCCAATTGGGGTGGGGGGGGATTGATATGGTCACGGTTGGTGGTAATGCAGTACAGGATGAGACTGTTGGAGTGCAGGAGGAGGGTATTTTGTCTGGTGGTTCTAATGTAGTTATGGGGGAGGAGGTTTTCTCGGGTGCCCCTGCTGCCGAGGCTCTCTCGCAAAAGGTCGTGGGTGAGGCTATCTCGTTTGTGCAGGGTTCTTCTGCTGAAAGTTTGGGGCTGCATGTTTCTGCTGGTTCTGTTTCGGAACCCATGGTGGTGGAAGAGACGGTGGGGGAGTTTTTTGATGTGGAGGATGATGATTTGTTGGCTGAAGAGGGGGAGGATAAGGAGTGTTTGGACTCGGATGGTGCAGGTGATGGGGTGGTTGGACAGTTTAGTAGTGATTCTCAGGTTGCACAAGGTGCTAAAGGGAAAAAGGGGAAAGGGCATTTGGTTCTTCGGGGGGTCAGCACGAAAAAGCGGAATGCTGCTCTCCTTTTGTCTCCACGACGCCGTCCTCCTCCAGCTGGTTCAAATCTTGGGGACAATGGTCATTCTCTTAAGGCTCAGGAAGGGGCTAAGGGAGGTCACGGTGGGTCCAAACCACCAAAAACGATGGTTTTTAAATGAATATCTTGAGTTGGAACTGTCAAGGTCTCGGGAACAAGGCCACTATCGGTAATCTCCGGGACTTATGGAAACTAAGCAATGTTTTTCTTTTTTGGAACAATTTGTAGGCCATTTTGGCTATAAAAATTTAAAAACTGTGGAACCAATTGGTTGTAGTGGAGGGTTGGCCCTCTTTTATAATAAAGAAGTTTTTGATGTGTCAATTTTATATGAGTCCAACCGTTTAATTGATGTCGAGGCTGTCTACAAAGGTCGTGTTATTCATTTAACTTTTATTTATGGGGATCCCGTTCCGAAGAATAGGGATCACGTTTGGGAAAGATTATTGAGGATTAGTTCGGCTCGGTCGACTCCTTGGTTCATTGTAGGAGATCTTAACGAGTTAACAGGAAATCATGAGAAGAGAGGGGGGAAGCTTCGTCATGCTTCTTCCTTTCTCTCCTTTAATGGGATGATTCGGGATTGTGGTTTTTTGGAATTTCCATATCTTGGAGATTGTTTATCTTGGAAGGGTTGGCGTGATAAAAAACCAATTCGTTGTAGGTTGGATAGGGCTCTGGGTAACGAAGACTGGCACGATCTTTTTCCGGACACGGTTACGGAGTATTTACCAAGGATCGCCTCGGATCACGCACCGTTAATAGTGAGTATAGGTGCCAAGCGACCGCGAGGGAGACGAACTTTTATGTTTGATCGTCGTTGGGTCGGTAAGGCGGGTCTGATGGAGACTATTTCACAGGGTTGGAATGGGGGACAAGATGCAGGTCCGACAACTTTTGTAGACAAGATTGTCAATTGCCGACGAGCTATTTCTCATTGGCGTAAAACGCAAGTTCCATTTGGCCGGGATACTATTGAGGAGCTCAAGCGCCAGTTAGCGGTGGCTCAAGCGGATGATGCGGTTTCTTCGGAGGTCATTACTGATTTAACCACACGTCTGCGGGATGCCTATAATGATGAGGAAATTTATTGGTATCAGAAAAGTCGTAACAGATGGATGCGGGTGGGAGATAAAAACACAAAGTATTTTCAAGCTCAAACAAAGCAGAGACGGGCTCGGAACCGAATCACTGGCCTTTTTGATAAAAATAATGTTTGGTCAACAGAGGATGACGATATTTGCAAGGTGGCGGTATCATATTTTGAGGATTTGTTTACTTCTATTAATCCGTCTAATTTTGAGGAGGCTCTCCGAGAGGTGCAGATGGTAATTACGGATGAGGTACATGAGCGTTTAATGGCACCGGCAACGGAGGCGGAGGTTTGTAAAGCTTTATTTCTTATGTCCCCGGATAAGGCCCCTGGGCCGGATGGGATGACTGCTTTGTTTTACCAGAAGGCATGGAGGGTGGTTAAAGAGGATCTGGTGGCTATGGTAAACCGTTTCTTTGTAGAGGGGGTTTTTGATAAAAGTTTGAATAGGACGCATATCTGTTTAATTCCGAAGGTGGTCAAGCCAACCAGGATGGCGGAGATGCGGCCTATTAGTCTGTGTAATGTGGGGTATAAGCTTATTTCAAAAATAATGTGTCAACGATTAAAAACAGTTTTACCTGAGCTTATTTCGGAAACGCAATCCGCGTTTGTTCCAGGACGTTTGATTTCGGATAACATCCTGATTGCTCAGGAGATGTTCCATGGTTTGAGGACGAATCCTTCCTGTAAAGGTAAATTTATGGCAATTAAGACAGATATGAGTAAGGCGTATGATCGGGTGGAATGGGGCTTTATTGAGGCTCTGTTACGGAAAATGGGCTTTGGGGAGATATGGGTTTCCAGAATTATGTTTTGTGTAACTTCTGTTGAATACAAGGTCCTTCTTAATGGGTAACCCAATGGTAGGATTGTCCCAGAGCGGGGTTTAAGGCAGGGGGATCCGTTGTCCCCTTATTTGTTTATTTTGTGCACGGAAGTCTTAGTGGCAAATATCCGGAGGGCAGAGCGGGAAAAACTGATTACAGGGATTAAAGTTGCGAATAAGTGCCCCCCAATTACGCATCTGTTATTTGCGGATGACAGTCTATTCTTTTGCAAGGTTGATAGGGATCAATGTGGGGTAATTTTGGATATCTTCAAGCAATATGAGGCAGTCTCGGGCCAGCAAATTAATTTTGCTAAATCTTCAATCCAATTTGGTCATAAGGTGGGTGACGCTGTAAGGACGGAGATGCAGGAGGTTTTGGGGATTACGAATTTGGGTGGTATGGGACATATCTAGGGTTACCGGAGAGTCTGGGTGGCTCCAAGACAAAGGTTTTCTCTTTTGTTCGTGATCGTTTTCAGGGTCGTACGACGGGTTGGACGGCGAAACTTCTCTCTAAAGGGGGAAAAGAGGTGATGATCAAGTCGGTAGCTACGGCGGTCCCGACCTTTGTAATGTCGTGCTTTCGTTTACCGAAAACAATAACGTCCAAACTCACAAGTGCGGTGGCAAATTTCTGGTGGAGTTCTTCAGGACAATCTGGGGGGATGCATTGGTTAGCTTGGGAAAAGCTCTGTTGTAGTAAGCAATTGGGGGGCTTGGGTTTTAGAAATGTTGACGCTTTTAATTCGGCTTTGTTGGCAAAGCAATTGTGGCGGCTGATTGATGCCCCAGATACTTTGTTTGCTCGGGTTTTCAAAGGCAGGTACTATCGCAATTCCAATCCTTTGGAACCGATACGATCTTATTCTCCTTCTTATGGGTGGAGAAGTATTATTTCCGCTAGATCTTTGGTTAATAAAGGGCTTATTTTACGGGTTGGTTCGGGGGAGTCTATTTCGATTTGGACGGACCCCTGTGTACCGGCTCAATCCCCAAGACCAGCGGCCAGCAAGGGTCCTTTTAAGGATCCTTCTCTTAAAATCTCTCATTTAATTGAGTGTCACACAAATTCTTGGCGTATGGATATACTCAAGGAACATTTTGCCCCGGAAGATGTTGATCTGATAGGGGCCATTCCTTTAGGAAGTACCCGACTACCCGATTCCATGGGTTGGCATTTTACAAAATCTGGTAAGTATACAGTTAAGTATGGGTATGATACGGAACGGTCTGCAAGTTCACAGGCTAATACGGTCTCTCGTGTGGGTCCAGAGATTACTCCCCTGTTGGCTGGTGTCTGGGGTGTTCCATGTCCACCGAAAATAAAACATTTTATGTGGCAGGTTTTGACAGGATGTATTTCGGTTTCAGCTAATCTGCGGCGTCGCGGTATTGCGTGTGATTCTAGGTGTGTCCGATGTGGGGCTGAAGAGGAAACGATTAATCACGCTCTTTTTCAGTGCCCACCGGCTAGGCGGGAATGGGCTTTAGCCCATGTCCCTGTAGGTCCTGTTTCTTTTCCGACGAAGTCTGTATACGCTAATGTGGATCATTTCTTGGGTCATGCTAATCCGGGATCACAGAAAGTCGCTTTTCCGTGGATTATGTGGTATATTTGGAAAGCGCGAAACGCTCGTGTATTTGAGAATGTTGTGGATAATCCCCTGGATGTAGTACGATTGGCGGAGGGCGAGGCATCTGTCTGGTTGCAGGCTCAGGTGGAGGTTGAGGATGGGGACCAACCTCATACTTCACCAGTCCCTAATTCTCGACAGAGGGGGCCCATACGTTCCCTTCCTCCCTCTTTCACAGGTTATCGGTGTTTTGTTGATGGCTCTTGGAAAGAGTCGGATACTTACGCAGGTGCAGGTTGGGTTTGTTCTACCCCCACTCGGGGTCAGATATGGGAGCTACCAATTTTCGACGTAGTTTATCTCCATTACATGCTGAAGTAGAAGCTTTTATTTGGGCTATGCGGTGCATGATCGGACACGACTACCGGGACGTGGCTTTTTATTTTAGAAACAAACTTCGTTCGTAATAAGATTTAATGCTGAAATCACAATACAATACTTTATATCGTTAAATATTCCCGCAATCATTACTTTAATATAAAAAAAAAAACTAAACCCAAAAATATTATTGACTGTTCTTTAATTTAGTCTATGACTATGTTTCCGAATATAACTAATTTGTAATTTGTTGGAAAACAATTAATGATATCTAACATTTTAAAAAGCAAATAGCCAAAATATTAAGCCGAAGATATCTAAAAAATTAATCAAAAAATAAATTATATTTCATAAGTAAAACATATAAAATAATATCTCTATATTACGGCAACTAACATAACTAATATATTTATTTATATTTAAAATAAATTTCATTTTATATCTAATAAAATATATTTATAAAACAGAGGGAGTAGTTATTTGTTTGGAGGGCTATCATTTGGATTTTCTTTTGGATAAATGATTTTATATTGATAACTTTATTTATTAACCAAATATCCAAAAAAAACACTATATAATTTCAGCCAAAATCGAATCAAAAGACGGATTAAAGTTCTTTAATCACAAGATTTATTTATTTTTTACATATACCCTTAATATCATTCATATTACATTAATGTTTATGCACATAATTTCATATCAGAAAATGGAAATTAAATTATAATTTATACTAACTATATATCAAACATTCAAATGAAGAATAAATATATTTCTTCTAAATTTCTTAGCCAAAATTTATTAATAACATTATTACATGGGTAAGTATTTAAAAGAGAATGGTTATGAGACATAATAATTCTAACGGGATGGATCGGAACAGGACGGGATGGGATGAGACTGGACAAGTTTTAAGACCCCATAACAACAAACTTTAACATTTTCAACAAAAAGACTGTGCTTGATTATTATGGATGGATTGCAAAAAATTGCATATTTTTCAAATGATTAAGATGATGATCATGTTTATTTTCGGTAGGGGTTGCGGTATTTTACATATACACCAAAATATTGACAAGATACCTTAAAAGAGTGGCAACCTAATTTTTATGATAAATATTAATTTTATACATTTAAAATTTTATGACCTAAAAGTGTTTATTATTTGACTGAATATATTGGTAGCCAGTGATTTTTGAAGTGATTTAATTTACTAATTAAGTACATATACTTTAAGAAACAATAATTAAATTTTGAGAAAAAAATACAGTTTATTTATGGCATTAAGACGAGAAATTGTATAGGTAAACTGAAACAGATAATTCGAATAAAGAAAAACTATATATTAAACATTTTTTTTAAAAGGGACATAAATTTCAGATAAAACTACGAAATCAGAAAATATAGGTAGGATAAATTCAAATGTCAAGTTTTGACTAATTTGGATAAGGATTGACTATGCGATAGTTAATTAACCATTTTGGTACAAGCACTTCGAAAATTTTGTTATTTTTTAAAACAAGTATATAATTTTTAAAAAAAAAAATTTTAAATAATTTTGACTAACTAAATAAAAAAAATATTTAACGGAGAACTCTGGTATCCCTTTTAAATTTCTTACGCAGTCTCTTTTAGTAAACATTATCTAACATTAATTATTTAAAAGAGAACGAACATCAGAAAAAAAACAATTATGATGAATGCAGGATGAGACGAGATGAGAGAGGATAAGTTGGGACGTGAGAGAATGGGACGGGACGTGATGTGTTTCCGTTTCAAAATAAATACGATTAGGTTTTAAAAAGATAATTTACATGAGAAATAATGCACATATGTTGTAACACTCGGATTAATATAATTTTAGTCATTTTACGAATTTAAAATTATATAAAAATATTTTATCCGTTCTGCAGCACGGGTTACTACATATACCTTCATAAACCATAACTAAATTTTGATTAAAGTCCAGTCTATTTATAGTATTTGAACGATCAACTAAAAAGGGTAGTTCAAATGATGAAAATAATATACTCGAAAGATTTTCCAAAAAAAAGAATATAAATTTTAGATAAAAGTACAGAATCAAAATATAGATAGATAAATTCAAATCTCAAACTTTAACTAATTTGGATAATGAGTCACTTTGGAACGGGTACTTTGAGAATTTTATGTAGTTTTAAACAATGAAATAGTTTTTGATACTTATAATTTTTTTTAAAGTTAATTTCAAATAACTATATGAAAATTAAATATTCAACGCAGCATTCGAGTATCCTGTCTAAATTTCTTACCCAATCCCTATTAATAAAAATTTCCTAACGAGTAATTATATAAAAGATAATGCTCAAAGGACAGAAAATTATGATGAATATGGAACGAGATGGGACGAGATGAGATGAGATGGAACGGGATGTGAACTTCCAAAATAAATATGTTTAGCCATCTAGGTTACATACGCACAATAATCCAAAATAAAATCAAATTGAAATCCGAAATTTGGGATTAATACCAGTATTATACAAATATTTAAATTCTATATTTAAAATAATATAATTTTGAAATTTATATAAAAAATATTTTGCCTACCTAGTCCTCTGTATTTGTAAACCTCACTTCCTTCATCTCTTCAATGGAAGCCAGAATCATCCTCCAAATTCAAATCCCTTGGAACCCTAATCACAAATTCTCTCGCCGTCCTTCTCTATATCTTCCGCGTTTTTTTATCAGAGCTTCTTCTTCAACCTCCCAGGTTCTCTCATTCCTCATCTTCTTCTTCTTCTTCTTCTTCTTCTTCTTCTTTTTTCTTCTCTCTTTTTACTCAATTTTTTATCGTGTTTTTTCTTCGGGTCACTAGAAGCCGAGAAGTTACAGAGGTCCGAAACCGAGTAAGAACTTGGTAGCCGATTTCATTTCCAGAAACGATGATTTGGCTCGGAGCTTACCTATCTACGTCGGAGGCGCTTCTCTTTTAGCCGTTCTTTTCAATCGTACTGTTTCCGGTATCGCTCCTGTTGCCGATGCTAGCAGGTACAATTTTGATTAAACCGGACTCTCGAAAACTCTGAGATTGGTTCAATTTGGGTTCCCAATATGGGGAATTTTCAGAAATTTGATGTGACCACTGTCTTTGGTGTTTTGATGTATGTAGCTCACAGTCTAGAGCAGATCTATTGGCGCTTGGCTTGGCTGTTACCAATTTATTGACCGGTTTAGTTTGGTTATCGATCCGACCTAAGTCCATTACACCTGTTAGATTTCTCTTTTCCCACTCAATAACCATATGAGAGATATTGGAGGATTTGACAAAGCAATGTGATTCTTGGTTTTGTTTGATATAATATCATCAGGTCAATCCTGAAGGTGTGGAGTGCAAAGTTGTAGTATCCGGTCTTCCTACAACGATAGTTTCCGAATTGTTATGGTAATCCTCTGCTTCAGATTCATCATATCTCTTGTCAGTAGTAGTTTCTTACAGTTTTCTCATATAAGTAGAAATTGAATCTGACTGTTGTCTGTTAACTTAGGGCTTGGGAATCTTTTAAGGTAGCAACATGATGCAAGTCTCTCGTTATTGTCTACAATGGCATATGTCTTATACAGATAGGGATGGTTGCTGAATCTACAGAAGATAAGAAAGGAGTCATAGTAAACACTGATAAGCTGATGCAAGGATCGGTTTACCAAGGCGTAATGAAATCCAAAGCACGTAAGCAGTACGGGTTTTTCGTTTATATGTTTGTCTAAGATTATGCATTTATCTAAGAAAAAGGAAACTGGTTTTGTTTATCAGAGAGTTACTTGGCTAATCTTTCTCTATATCCTGGGAGATCAGAGCTGCCATTTCTACCTGCAAATACACAGGTTTGTTGAGAATTCAAGTATTACTCCGTTATAAGTGAGGGAATAATAAAACTGTATGTGTAACAAAAAAATTTGTTTGCTAGGCTGTAATTTTGCAGCCGCTTGGAGATAAAGGAATCGCAGTCATTGGCGGAAACACTATTAGAGGATTCACGTCTTCAGACCAGGTAATGAAAATATTTAACTTCTCTATATTGTTTTGTGACTTAAGGAAAAGTTTATAGGACAAGTGTAAGAGTTAGTTTGTTCATCCTATCTAGGCTTGGATTTCTTCGATTGGGGAGAAGCTAGATGCGACACTGGGGAGATATTTTATTTTTTTACGCTGAGGTGTCCCCGGAAAAAGATTGACCGGGAAAACGGAAAAAAAAAAAGAAAGATATAATCATCTTATGAGAAAACATTACAAGCATCAAATCACTTAAGGTAACGAACCATCCCTTTGGTTACACAAAGTCGAAATGAATGTAAAATACATTAGCTTAGAGTTTATGTATTATACAAGGAATCTTGTTGGCAAGCTAAATATTTTCAAGTGTTGTGTCAGGTAAAGTGTTGCCTTTCGTTACGTTTGTGATTTTCGTTTCGTGTTATGGTGCGAGAGACTAACAAATCAGTGGAGATTACGCTGAAGGATGTTTCTAGACCACGTACTCGTCTCTCCAGAGATTGCATTCCGTTCTGCGAGCTCTCCATGAACTTCTGCAATATTAAAGTGTAAGAAAACATTCAAAAGTCAGCACAATACAGTTTGTTGGATGATTCAAATTTCAAAAGATAATAACAATCAATGAGTTCAGAGAAAAAGGTAACCTGAAAGAGATCTAACAGACTGGACTGTTGTTTTTCGATCTGAGTAATCTGGTTTCTTATTAGAGACAACTCTTGTGCATTATTTTTTGCCTGAGAAGAACTGCTGCTACTACCACTGTCAGTTTTAGGACTCTCCTCATCACTACTCTGAACAACTTGTGACTTGTTCAACTTGTTCGACCTGTTCTCTTTGACCTTAGAAGTTTTTGCCGGGAACAGATTCCGTTTAGCTCCCAATGTTGAATGATTCCGCTTGTCTTTCGACTCCACAGCTTCCTGCTCAACATCCTTAGGAGTGTTACTACTATCTAAGGGCTCAACACCATTCAACTTTGAGCTTAATGGTGCGTTCGAATTCCTATCATTGCCTTTCGATGCATTGCTTATCTTTCCTGAAGTCGCAGACAAACCAGAATGAGCTGATTTGGAGGAGGAAGTAGACTCTGAGACCTCTTTTGAATCACCTTCAAGTTGCTTCCATAAACTCAACGTACGATTCATCGTCTCTCTAACAAGTTTGACCTGCACAAAATAAGATTGAAGAATAAGACAAAGAAGAAATTGACTGCACTTGCTTATAATTAAATTTTACCATAACATTGTTTTGACTTTACCTTATCAAATCTTCTGCTCTCAAGAATACCTACACATGCCTTCTTATACAAAGGAGCTAATTCTTCTTCCGCCATAGCTACTCTAGCCATAGCCTCCGCGGCTGCTTTCCTCGCACGCCAATCGTTGCTGCTTAGATACTCCGAGACGTTTGGTAATAGCCAATCTAGCACCGCCTTATCGCTATTTCTACCTCCAACGGCTCCAATTACACTCCCTATAACCCCTAGAAGCTCCGGTTTCGCCTTGAAACCTTCTGACTTAAGCAATTTCCCAATCTTCGGCAGCGCCTTCTGCAGTTGCTCAACATCCAGCTCATCAGCCGCGTCAACCGCAGCCGCTAGACACACAGCCGCACCGATCTGAGCGTTTGGATCGCAATCGTGGATAAGCGTTTCGATCATTGGCCCCAAGAGGATTGAGAAAGGAGTTCCTGAGATGCTGGTGGTCATATCTACTGAAGCGGTTGCACAAGCTGCACGGACGGAAGAGTCAGGATCACGTAGGCGACGGAGAACGGTGGAGACCATCTTAGAGAGGTGAGGAGCGAGAGAATCTCCATGAGAACGAGAGAGAACAGAGAGAAGCGAAACACAATGTTTCCTAACCGGAGACTTGGCGGAAGAGTCTGTACTCTGAAGACAATTTATAAACAGAGGAAAAGTCTCCGGCGAGAGATTAAGAGCGATCGAATCAAGCTCTGCGGCGGCGAGGGATAAAGTATCGCGATCAGAGAGACGATTGAGACAAGCGATGACTCGTTGCTTGAGATCGGTAACCGTCACCGCCGGGGGTGGAGAAGAACGGATTTGAACAGAAGGCATTATGAGATCACCGGAGAACTTTTTAGAAATCCGCCATGGGAGGAGAGGGAAAAAGCTTTTGTGGAGAAAACTTTTAAGATTTGGCGGTAGAAAAAAAGGCAATGAAGAAGACAGTACGGTACGGTTGGTACTACTTGGCTTTTAAACAAGACTCGTCCTTGGCTTGCCTTTTAAACTTGTCATATTTCACCACCTGCCACAAAATTTTACATTTTACCTTTATTTTATATCCCAATGTTTTATTTTTATTATTCTCAACTCCTTTTTTCCTTAAGAATTTGTCAATTGAGAAAAGAAAAAAACAATTTTTGTCCTAAACATCGAATATGTCAAATTTATATATTACTTGCTTCTCGTTTGTTTTAAGGGTCTTTGTACGTCAAAACAGATTCAATATATACCAAAAAAGATTCTAACGTACGTAAGGAATAGTTAAGTAAAATCCTTATAAGATAATGAGAAAATGTTAGGACTTGAAACCATTTACTAGAGACTCATGACTATGGTTTAGGATAATTTTAATTTGTTATCTGATTGCAAATTTTATCTCTAAGATTTTCTTGGTTTCTATTAAGCATCAATGCATCATGCATGTATAGTTGATAAGTTAGGAGTTAGGACTTAGGAGGTTCACAGAAAAAAAAAAGAATGTATTGAACGTAAGAATGTAAGGGAACATAGTTGAATAATATGCATACGAAAAGTTGAGTTAATTGCTAACCACATTAGTAAATACGAATTGGAACACATAAAACGAAATAAATTTCTGAAATTATTAAGAAAACAAAAATAAATCAATATCATTATTAAAAGTTTTTAAAAGAGAGAAAGATTCCGCTATATATTATTTTATTGCAAAGCTAAAGAAAGAAACTAAAATATCCACGATGAGCTGATGAGCAAGTCAAGCAAACACGGTTTCTTCTTAACACGTAACATAACGTGAATTGAACTATTCTTTCCATTCTAAGTCCAAAAGTTAGGATCATATGCACTGTTATAAATATTTATATTATGTAACCAAAAAAATCTTGAAATCACTCTGTCTTTTTATATATAAACAAAATCAAGATTGTAATTTTAATAAATATGAGTATATATATATATATACTAGATAAAGAAAAGTCCTCTATATTTTGAGAGAGGAATGTAAGTAATGGTAGTCATCATGTTTGCTCATAGCCATAGGAAACCCACCTAAAGTTTATGGGAAACATGTTTGTGTGAACTTATTTGAAGAATTCCCCAAGCGGGAAAACTTAGAACTAGAATTGTTGTCGATTTTGAAGTTATTATTGGTTTTATTCATTAAAAGAATGGTTTTCTTAGAAATAGAAAATCTATATTGATAGTCTTAGTCAATTTTTAGAAACAAATGTAAACTCTAAAGTTTCATTGGTTTTTCATTTTTTTTTAAGGTGACTTGATTTTTTATTCCATTTTCTTTATCTTCTAAAACAAAATCTAAAAACCATAAACCAAAATTCAAAATCCAAAATCCACTTCGAAATTTGCAAACATGTGTGGCCTAAATTAAACATGTGTAGTATATTGATTTCATGTGGTCTCATCTATGTTAAAATCCTATATATGGTTGAAAGTAATTATGAATAGCCTATTTTTGAATAAAGAAAATGTGAATATCCTCGATCGCCATATATCTTAAAATCTATCCAAACAATGTTAATAACATTGAACAGTTTCCGAGGACATTATAAATCAGGCGACTAACGATAAACTTCTTTGGGAGGAGGCAAAGTCCTTATCTGTGAATAACGTGGTTTCTCAGCCAATCCTGGAGGTACGAGATTTTTCTACTCGATGTCAGGTTGATGGGTCATGGAAAGGTTCGGATCCATTGGTGGGTTTGGGATGGTGTTACGGTAACCGCGAAGATAGGACGCTTCTTTTGGGAGCACGAAGCCTTAGACGTAGCCCTTCACCACTTCATTCGGAGTTACAAGCCTTGTTATGGGCAATGGAGTCCCTTCGAGCGATGGGGGTAGATTGTCAGAATTTTGAGTCAGATAGTGCCGAGTTGGTGGCGATGGTGCAGTCCCCCGACGATTGGCCAGCCTTCTCGAACTTATTAGAAGATTTTCATGCTCTTAGCTCATCATTCTCTTCCTTCACTCTGACCTAGGTTCCGAGGACGTCAAACGTGAGAGCAGATTGTCTGGCTCGTTCTTCAAGATCTCTAGTTTCTGAACTTACTTTTGTAAACTCTTCTCCTCCAGTTTGGGCAACCAATCACGGAATTACTTTTTAATTTAATATATGGTTAAAAAAAAAAAACATTGAACAGTTTCACAATTCTACTTTACAAGAGATATGAATACATTGCAAATAAATAAATAATCAGTGAAATCAGTGGAAACAACCGAAACATATATATTAATCAATATCGTTCCAATTTTATCGGATGTCCCCGAAGCAAAGGCAAACCGTTTTTTTCTTCCCTAATTTCGGCCGGCGTCATCTTCTCCGGCGTCGGCCACCATCTCCTTTGCTTTTCTGTCTGTTTTTCCATATGTTTAGGTTAGTAATAAATCCTTGTTGCCTGTCTTTCTCGAAGATAACCCCAAAGACAAAATTCAGATTCTGTTTTTCCCTTCTTCGAGTAAGTGATTTTCCGACCAGTTTTTTCCAATTTCGGAGAGCAATCGTCGTTTTCCTTCCATTAGGTAATTGCCCAAACGGTTTTTGTTTCCAATCTATGGAATTTAAAGTTCGTTTAAGGAAACCACCATGGTCAATTGATTTCAATCTCCGATCTGTCGCGTGTCAATACCCAAACATCTCTTCTTTTCAATTCGAATTGAGTGAAAATTCCAGATGCAGGAAGCAACGAATTAATCCTGAATTTGATGATGCTTCGATTACGGTCGATGTATATGCACAAGAGCGGACACTGAATTATTGTCCTCTCGTTCTCGTTATCACTAGTTCATCCTTTAAGAACGATCTGATATGCACTGCTATTTCGAGGAGTTGGAAATATGTTCTTCGTTGTTTCATATTTGGTACATGTCTACAATCTCTTAGAATCTTCCAATTAGATTTAGACTTCTCCAACTTGAGAAATGGAGTTCAAGTTAAGATATGGAATCCAAATGTGAATGATTATGATTATTGGGTGTACATATTTGGATTTTGTTGGTTTGAGATGTCGAGATTACATTTGGATATGGTAATATATTGGAGAGAATGTTTCATCGGTATTACTTGTATTGTGTGTTTGAGCAATGCACTTGCGATACTTAAATGGGAATCTATCAACACGAGAGGATCAAGCACTTGGGACATGTTGGAGAAAAGTACAAAGACGTCTACATATTTCAGAAAGACCGTGGTACGGAAGCTTTGATGCCACTATGTCTACAATCCAGAATTATATTTGGGCACATCGGGTTTGATGTTACGTTTTGTGAAAAAGAAGTGTCAGCCAGAGTTGCTGCATACAATTTGTAACAAAGAAAAATCAAATATGAATTTGGATAATAACGTATCTTCAGATCGGTTAGCGAATAAGGCTACTCTACGAAAAGCATCGTCAAAATCCATTCGGCTGTATTTTTCTTAGTGTATGACACA
The DNA here is from genome assembly GCF_030686135.1 of Camelina sativa. NCBI lineage: Eukaryota > Viridiplantae > Streptophyta > Magnoliopsida > Brassicales > Brassicaceae > Camelina > Camelina sativa. The sequence continues at coordinate 21,931,843 of NC_141884.1, read as the reverse complement.
TACCTCTGCATATGTAATAACTGTGTTACTGTCTTTGTAAAATATATATTAATCAAAAACCAAAAAAAAAAAAATCAATTAGACGGCTCATATCAGAACATTGGGCCTTACAAGCCCATTACGGCTCAAAAACACCTAAACAAAACCTAGCACCGCTTCTAAAGTTTTCTGGATTTTTGCATAATTTTGTTTTTTCCAATGTTCTGAAAGATTTTAACATCTCTGGAGATCGAGTGTGGGATTCTCGAGGATGTTTAGGTCACCGGAGAATCTGAAGATGTATGATACAGTAGTAAAAGGGCAAGGAGTGTACACGTGTAAGGTGGAAATTAGAAGTGGAATCGATCAGTTGGAGTTCAAAGACTGATTTGGGATCATGCATGAAAAAGTTGTTGAAGTTTGTTAGATTTTAGCTTTCTCTCTCTAGTTCTGGGTTTGTATAACTTTGATTCGTCCTCTGTGAAGAGGCCTATGAGGTTCTTACAAGATGAATTAGAGGATCGTTGGTGATGAGTATTGATTTGGATTTGGTTGCGTATTGATCCAAGTATTGATTCTGTGTTGATTTTGTGATTGAGCTCCAACTGATCTCAGCCACCGATTCAACTTCTAATCTCAGCCATCGGTTCAACTTTACATGTGTCAACTCCTTGCTCTTTTTACTGTATCAGGTTAAGGCTTCTATAGAGAATGGAGTTTTGGCTGTAACGGTGCCTAAAGTGGAGATCATGAAGAAGAAGGTTCAAGTTAAGTCAACTGAAATCTCTGGTTGAGCCAATTTGAGCTTGAATTTGAATTTTCTGTGGTCTTTGCTTTTTGTGTGTGTGTCTCTGATGAACATGGTTCTTTGTTTTGAATATAGTTTAGTTGCTATGCTATTAGCCCTATTAGTTTAGATACTTATGTTCTATGTAATGGTTTAAGAGATAATCTAAATCGAGATGGATCTTGATATGTAGTCAAATCATGAGTTCTCAGTGCAAAGCACGGCTAAAAGTGTTTGGATAGTGGTCTTAGCTTTAGTGAGTTAAAAAGCTTGTATGTGGAGTTGGAATCGAAGCTTGTTTGTTTGGTTGATTGTTCCTTTGATGTGATTGTGACTAGCATTCTGGTTTATCTTTCTGATGTAGAACTGGTTTGATGGGAGACTCTTTGTAGCAAATTGCCTTGTGTCAACGTTCAAGAGTGAATAAACCAACAGGAACTTAATCTGACGGCGTTTCGATAGGCTATATTGTTGAGCATCATTTTGTATTTGTCAAAATCAGAAAGCACAGTCATGGTTAAGGAAGGCACTTGAGGTAAGGTACATACTCAACTGAATCTGTCTTCAGGGTAGCTAATGAGCAAGTAGCAATGCTTAATGATAGATAATGCTAACTTGCTGACTTCTTGATGATCTGCTGGGAAATTAACTGAGGAATCCAATGAGAAACTAAGGCAGGTGTTGGCATCTCTTAGCATCGTGTCGAGGAGAGTTATTGAGAATAGGCGGGAATTAAAGCGGTGTACAAAACCGAAAGCTCGTGGAAGAAAGAGGTTGAGTCTATCAGAAGGCACATGCCTTGGACATCCCAGATTCCCAGTTCTTCTCTTTACCACGCCAAGTGTACATGTTAAATGAAGGATCTAGTAAGCTCAAACAGCATGCTGTGTCAATATAAAATATGACCTTGAAGCCGCCCAAGAGGATAAGGTTAGAGCTTTGGTCAAACAAAATACTGCAACATCTTATTTTCAGAACGCTATGGAATGAAAAGATGGAACTGGCATTTGAGTTGGAGCATTGTAAGAAGAGAGAAAAGCAAGAAAGCTATGGAAGGCTTGATTTTAGATCGGCAGTTTAGTATCTTTGAAGCAGGAGGGAAGCAAAGGGGAAGAAGCTCTTGATATGTCAACCGTAGCTTCAACGTTGTGGAGCCCAGATTTAAAGTTTGTAGTTGGCTGCAAAAGATACATTTGAAAACGAATTAAAAATGTGTGAAGACTGTGATTAGAAAACAACCAAAACGAGTTTGTCAACCCTGTGTCTGAGTGTAAAACAGCTAGAACTTCATTTGATGGTTTTTGTAAAAAAATCGGGAACTTGGCACGGTATATTAGAAGAAGAAGGCAGTATGAATAAGGGACCTTAGAACTTGAGGAGGAGATGGAGGGATCTGTAGGAAACCAAAGTGTTGAAGAAGCAAAAACTGAAACCCATGGAACTTAAAGAAAGCTTGTTGGACAAAAAAGGTTGCTTTAGAAAACAGAAAACTCAGAGCAATGTATTGTAGGTTAGTTCTCTTGAAAAACTCACTGAGTTGTCAAAGGTAAATGAAAGCTTGGTGCGTTCATAAGGAGACAACCTATCTCAAGAAGATTGCAAGAGTAGTAATCAGAAAAAAAAAATGAGAGCTTATTGACAAAAAGAAACCAACCTGTGGAACCATTGTTCAAGAAGCTGAAGAGCTCAGAAATAGGGAGCTGGCTAATACCAAATTGCTGAACACTAATCAAGATTAGCTGAGAAGGAATCTCAAATGCAGAGTTTTAAGAAGAAGTCAATAAGAAGATTGAGTTAGCACCATAACTTATCTCCGTCACCGGTACGTAAATGACATACATCTTCATACGTAAGTTTCTCATGTTCTAGAACACACAAATAACTTAAACGAACCGTTCTTTCCACACAAAATGTGAATTGAAATGTCAAGTGTGAATGACATCTTCCTCCGTAATTTCCCACTTTCCTAAACACAACGACTTATCAAACAACGGTCCTTCTTTCTTTTCTTACCTACAAAAAGGTACACAAGAAAGACTTTTATTAATTTAACCACATCTCCACTTACTAGTAGCGTAACTAACTGGGGTCATCTTTCTTGACTTTGAAATCTGAACTGTTCAAAGCTTTTCAATTATTACCTAATATTTGGTAATAAAAAAAAACACAACAAGCGTTAAAAAGTGAGCCGTCGCATTATCTACAACCAAAAACAAAAAAAAATCTTTGTAATAAAAATATATGCGTTAAAAAGAGCCGTCGTCTTTGAATAAAAAAGCCTATCTTGCATATAAAAACACACGACTTTGTACTATTCCCTCCTATTTGATTACAAAACAAAAAAACAAGAATTTAGAAAATATCACAAAATAAAGTCATGAAAAATATCATAAAAATATAGATATTATTTGAAGTATTTTACAAAATTTTAAAAAACTAATCAACAACATTATAGAATACTTTCTAACAATCTTAAAAAATATTTCACTTATTCATTTTAAATGATTTTGTTGAAATCTTCAAAAAAATTTATAATAGAATTCATTAACAGTTTTAGATTCTTTTTTTTTAACTGAGTAACACAAAATTTTTAACGATCTTATAAAAATCTGAATTCAATAATCCAAATTTGTTAAAATTTTAAATAATATTTTACAAATCACAAACTAATAACACTAAACTTTAACAAAATTTAATAAAATTTTAATCTAATAACAACAACAAATTGTATATAATATTTGAAATCTTTAAAACTCTATTTAATCTAAACCAATAACTCCCACGTATTTCCTCTGATTTGATTACTTCATTCAACAAAGTATGAATAGTCCATAGCGAAGAAAAGTCCACCTTGATGTTCCTCCTTCCCCTATATATTCATTTTTTAATTATACACTCTTCATTCCTCATTCTTCCTTCTTGCCTCTCTTCTCTTTCTTCTCTCTGTATCTCCTGACCAAGTTTACATCTTAAAGACTAACACTTTTCTTTTTTCATTCTGCCAAGAAAATCTAAAAGACATAAACTTTTTGGAGAAAGATGGATTACAATCCAAATATTCCACCTTTAGGAGGTGGTGGGAGTTTGAGAAGAAGCATAAGCAGAAGTGTAAGCAGAGCAAGTAGAAACCTTGAAGATATCTTCTCAGCTGGTTCAAGAAGAACTCAATCAGTTAATGACGACGAAGAAGCTCTTAAATGGGCAGCCATAGAGAAACTACCAACGTACAGCCGTCTCAGAACCACTCTCATGAACGCAGTTGTCGAAGACGATGTCTACGGTAATCAGCTAATGAGCAAAGAAGTTGACGTGACCAAGCTCGATGGTGAAGACCGTCAGAAGTTTATTGACATGGTTTTCAAAGTAGCTGAGCAAGATAACGAGAGGATCTTGACGAAGCTAAGAAACAGAATCGACAGAGTTGGTATCAAGCTTCCAACAGTTGAAGTCAGGTACGAGCATTTGACGATCAAAGCTGATTGCTACACTGGTAACAGATCTCTTCCTACGCTTCTTAATGTGGTGAGGAATATGGGAGAGTCAGCTCTAGGCATGATTGGTATTCAGTTTGCTAAGAAAGCTCAGCTTACGATCCTTAAAGATATCTCTGGTGTCCTTAAACCTGGAAGGATGACACTTTTGTTAGGTCCTCCTTCTTCTGGTAAGACCACTCTTCTGTTGGCTTTAGCCGGTAAACTCGATAAAGCCCTCCAAGTTAGTGGTGACATAACTTACAATGGTCACCGTCTCGACGAGTTTGTTCCAAGAAAGACCTCTGCTTACATTAGTCAGAACGATCTTCATGTTGGTATCATGACTGTTAAGGAGACTCTTGATTTCTCTGCTAGGTGTCAAGGTGTTGGTACCCGTTACGGTAAGTGAATATTCAAATCTTGAAATTAACTAAAGATTCGTTTTTTTTTTCTTTTCAAGATTCAGTTTTGTTGAATGGTTTTATACCTTCTTGTAGATCTGTTGAATGAACTTGCAAGAAGAGAAAAGGATGCAGGTATATTCCCTGAAGCTGATGTTGATCTCTTCATGAAAGCTTCAGCTGCTCAAGGTGTTAAGAGCAGTCTCGTCACTGATTATACTCTCAAAGTGAGTCTCACCTCTCTTCTTATAACTTAGCTCATCTTCTAAAAATTGAACCGAGCTAAACCGTTTTTTTATAAACCAAAACCGAATCTTTATGTTTTTTTATAGAGTGTTTTAGTTTCATTGTTTTATGACAAAGATATAACCAAAATAAATAACTAGAATACTACTTTTGTGTATTATACTGACTCTGTTCTGTAAAACAGATTTTGGGGCTTGACATTTGCAAAGACACTATAGTTGGAGATGACATGATGAGAGGTATCTCCGGAGGTCAGAAGAAACGTGTCACAACTGGTGAGATGATCGTTGGTCCTACGAAAACACTCTTCATGGACGAAATATCCACTGGTCTTGACAGTTCCACCACATTCCAAATCGTCAAGTGTCTGCAACAGATTGTTCATCTCACAGACGCAACGGTGCTCATGTCTCTCCTCCAGCCAGCTCCTGAGACCTTTGATTTATTCGACGATATCATCTTGTTGTCTGAAGGTCAGATCGTGTACCAAGGACCAAGAGACAACATTCTTGAGTTCTTTGAGAGCTTCGGGTTCAAGTGTCCCGAGAGAAAAGGAACAGCTGATTTCTTGCAAGAGGTTACTTCCAAGAAAGATCAAGAACAGTACTGGGTGGACCATAACAGACCTTACCGCTACATTCCGGTTTCAGAGTTTGCAAGCAGATACAAGAGTTTCCATGTTGGGAAAGATATATCTAACCAACTTGCAGTACCATTCGATAAGTCTCGTGGCCACAAAGCGGCTCTTGTATTCGATAAGTACTCTGTCTCAAAAAGAGAGCTTCTCAAGAGTTGTTGGGACAAAGAGTGGCTGCTTATGCAGCGAAACTCATTCTTCTACATTTTCAAGACTGTCCAGATCATCATCATCGCTGCAATCACATGTACACTCTTCCTCAGAACAGAAATGGACACAAAGAACGAGGCTGATGCTAACCTCTACGTAGGAGCATTGCTATTTGGAATGATCATCAACATGTTTAATGGGTTTGCAGAGATGGCTATGATGGTTTCAAGACTCCCAGTGTTTTACAAACAAAGGGATCTCTTGTTTTATCCATCATGGACCTTCACACTTCCCACTTTCTTGCTAGGGATTCCAACCTCAATCTTCGAATCAACGGCATGGATGGTGGTGACTTACTACTCCATCGGTTTTGCACCTGACGCGAGCCGCTTCTTCAAGCAGTTTCTCCTAGTGTTTCTGATTCAACAAATGGCTGCATCCCTCTTTAGGTTGATTGCTTCTGTTTGCAGAACCATGATGATTGCTAATACTGGTGGTGCTCTCACTCTACTTCTCGTCTTCTTGCTTGGAGGCTTCCTTATTCCGAAAGGCGAGATTCCTGACTGGTGGGGTTGGGCTTACTGGATATCTCCTCTTACCTACGCTTTCAACGGTTTAACTGTCAATGAACTGTTTGACTCTAGATGGATGAACAAACTGGTGAGTGTACTTACTACTTTATTCTTGCATTTTAATTACAAAGATTATATCATTAATTAGCTCTGAGTCTCCCTTTTTTTTTGGAAACTGCAGGCTTCTGACGGCAAAACAAAGCTTGGAACCATGGTTCTTAATACTTATGATATTTACCATGAAAAGAACTGGTACTGGATTTCAGTTGGAGCCTTGCTTGGTTTCACAATCCTCTTCAACGTTCTTTTCACCTTGGCACTTACCGTTCTCAACCGTAAGTTTCTCGTCTTGCATTCACCAAATGCTAAAACAAAACTGACTACTAATAATAATGTTTCCTTGAAAACTACAGCTCTTGGGAAGAAGGCAGGTTTAATTCCAGAGGAAGAAAGTGATGACGCGGATCAGAGGAAAGATCCAATGCGTAGGTCTTTGTCTACTGCTGATGGGAACAGAAGTAAGTGCATTTCTTTACTCTGCTTAGATGTTTCTGTTTCTTTCTTCTACTCTTTTGTCTCATTCTGTTCTATTTTATCAGGAGGAGAGGTCGCAATGGGGAGAGTGAGTAGGGACTCTGCGTCTGAAGCATCCAGGGGTGCAGGCAATACTAAAGGAATGGTTCTTCCTTTCTCTCCTTTGGCTATGTCCTTTGACGACGTCAGATACTTTGTCGACATGCCTGCGGTAAGTAACCATCTTTACTTGAATCTATCTTCACACCAAAACTAAATGAGAAACACTTGAACTAAAATATATATGTTGTTGATGGTACAGGAAATGAGAGACCAAGGAGTTACAGAAACAAGACTGCAACTGCTTAAAGGTGTGACTGGTGCATTTAGGCCAGGAGTATTGACTGCGCTTATGGGAGTGAGTGGTGCTGGTAAGACTACACTTATGGACGTTTTGGCCGGAAGGAAAACTGGCGGATACATCGAAGGAGACGTGAGAATATCAGGATTCCCAAAGGTTCAAGAGACATTTGCTAGAATCTCAGGATACTGTGAGCAGACAGATATACATTCCCCTCAAGTCACAGTCAGAGAATCATTGATCTTCTCTGCTTTCCTTCGTCTTCCTAAAGAAGTTGGCAAAGAGGAAAAAATGATGTTTGTTGATCAAGTGATGGAACTAGTAGAGCTGGACAGTCTTAGGGACGCCATTGTTGGTTTACCGGGTGTCACGGGGCTTTCCACAGAGCAGAGAAAGAGATTGACAATTGCAGTGGAGCTTGTAGCTAACCCGTCCATCATCTTCATGGATGAGCCAACTTCTGGACTAGACGCTAGAGCAGCTGCTATCGTGATGAGAGCAGTAAGGAACACAGTGGACACTGGAAGAACCGTGGTCTGTACCATTCATCAGCCTAGTATTGATATCTTTGAAGCGTTTGATGAGTTGATGCTGATGAAAAGAGGAGGACAAGTGATCTACGCAGGTCCATTGGGTCGTAACTCACACAAGGTTGTTGAATACTTTGAATCCTTTCCTGGAGTTCCCAAGATTCCAGAAAAATATAACCCGGCTACTTGGATGCTTGAAGCTAGCTCACTCGCCGCTGAGCTAAAGCTTAGTGTTGACTTTGCTGAGCTATACAAGAACTCCGCCTTGCACCAGTAAGTTTTAAGTTCTTTCTTTTTATCTCAAGCTCATTGCCTCATATGACTGGTTGATGAAAATATAAGTACTAATGAGTAACATAACAATGCAGGAGAAACAAAGCATTGGTGAAAGAACTCAGTGTACCACCAGCAGGAGCATCAGATCTTTACTTCGCTACACAATTCTCGCAAAACACATGGGGACAGTTCAAATCATGCCTATGGAAACAATGGTGGACGTATTGGAGATCACCAGACTACAATCTTGTCCGGTTCATTTTCACATTAGCAACATCTCTCCTGATTGGTACCATCTTCTGGCAAATAGGAGGTAACAGGTCGACCGCAGGAGACTTATCTATGGTCATAGGAGCATTGTACGCCGCGGTTATTTTCGTTGGAATCAATAACTGTTCAACGGTACAGCCTATGGTTGCAGTGGAGAGAACTGTGTTCTACAGAGAAAGAGCAGCAGGAATGTACTCAGCTATGCCATATGCCATCTCTCAAGTCACTTGTGAGCTTCCTTATGTCCTTGTTCAAACCGTTTACTACTCAGTCATCGTTTACGCCATGGTTGGTTTCGAGTGGAAAGCCGCAAAGTTCTTCTGGTTCCTCTTCGTTAGCTACTTCTCGTTCCTCTACTGGACTTACTACGGCATGATGACTGTTTCCCTCACACCAAACCAACAAGTCGCTTCCATTTTCGCCTCAGCGTTTTACGGTATTTTCAACCTTTTCTCTGGTTTCTTCATTCCAAGACCCAAAATCCCAAAATGGTGGGTTTGGTACTACTGGATCTGCCCTGTCGCTTGGACCGTCTACGGATTGATCGTGTCGCAGTATGGTGACGTTGATACACCTATCCAAGTTCTTGGAGGTGCTCCTGGTCTTACCGTTAAGCAATATATTGATGACCATTATGGTTTCAAATCTGACTTTATGGGACCAGTAGCAGCCGTCCTTGTTGCTTTCACCGTCTTCTTCGCATTCATCTTCGCCTTCTGCATCAGAACTCTCAACTTCCAAACTAGATAAAACCATCTCAAAGTCTCTTTATTTTTGTATCATTTGTGTTACATTACATACATAAGCTATATCTCTGTTCTAAATATGTATTGTAGTTTCTTTTAACGGATTTTTTTATAACTATATTTTATTTATAGATGACGACGAATCAAATCGGATGTAATATAAATCCACTTTTTATTAAATATACCTCATTTTTTGTTTGTTGAGAAAGAGACAAATCCACAAGTATCTAATATGTATTTTACGATACAAAGAAGACAACACAATCATCAAATCAGACTCCTCCTTTGTTTGTTTGTTGATTTTATAAATCAGACATCTTACAATAATCAAAACCAAAAGAGATTTAGTTTGATGTTCTTTATGATAACATTGACTTCTTTTGATTATACTGCCTAATGTGTGTGGTTGGTTCTTCAGATTCATAAATACGTAGCTTATTCTCAATTACGAATATAGATATTCATACTGGGATAGACCCCGCTGGGCCTCAGTGAAATCTGGCCCATTAGGAATTAAAAAACGAAAAAATTAATGTAATCTGGGGCGTTCCGAGTATTGAACTCGGGACCTCTCGCACCCTAAGCGAGAATCATACCACTAGACCAAACGCCCTTTGTTGAAAGAGGTCTCGGGTAAACACATTTATCTAGTACAAAGTTTCAAGTATTTTTTTACCAAATAATCTCTACCTGGGGAGAAGTACTAAAATAAAAAAAAAGGGGAACATGGCATGAAAATGAATAACATGGTCTCTAATGACCAGACCATATAGGAAACGAAGCTAAATTGTACATAATACAAAAAAAGATTAACATCGAGGGGTGTCTTATTGGTAAAATATCAATAATAAAAGTAAAATATGTCAAAAAAAAAAGGAAGTAAAATGCATTAGGTTTTGTATTCCTTTGGCCCTATTCATTTGTTTATTAAGTTCAGGCCTCAAAACCAAACTTAAGAATATAAATTTGAGGCTTTTTAGATATAGATTTAGCATAATTATATATAATAATGAAAACATCACAAAAATTTGGTCTTAAATTTAATGGTTTGCACTTGTGAATTGCCACCACTTTAAAAATTATTAATCACAAAAGCAATACCAAAAACAATATTTTTATTTTTTTTTGTATAGTTTTCGTGCAACTTTTTTTTTGCTGTTTTACAATATTCCATAACAGTTTACTGATTATGAATACGTAAAAATAGTATTAATTAAAGATTTGATTTAAACAGACTCCTCCACTACGTTCCTTGTACATAATACAATCCGTCTGCCCGTACTTTCAGTCCAACAATTAATATTACATTCTCGGTTCCATTATATTTGTATGTATCCTTGATGAGATGTAAATTCTAGTATACCATGTGTAATGTTATTGATTGTCTTCTGTGTGGCAGGGAAGTTTTTCTACATCTATTTCCATGAAATTCTCTGCTGCTTTCCGTGCCTTGCCTCCTACTCTATTAGGGATCCTGAAGTGAATTATGGTCAGATTGTAATCTATTTTCTATGCTTCCTAAACAACACCATTTGTGTATTCTCCATGTGTCTAATTCTTAATGTTTTTTGTTCCCAGCTGGAACTCCAATATGAGGGGTTTGTCCATTGGTTATTCAATGTAAAACTCCCACTATCTTGGACTCCAAGACCTACCATAGTCTACAGGCCTCGATTTATGAAGCTTATTCTCTGCCTTGCAAGATGACACTAGAAGGAAACCTTGAAGCAAAGATCGCAACTTTAACTTTAAGAATGACCAACTCTTCAATAGGCCTAACACGAGTTGCACCTATAATCTAGATGAAAAAAATGTTAAGTGTCTGAGAGTTTTCATACATTTTACCAATAGAACCTAAAGCTCCATATTATAAATAAATAAAAAATATCTAAAATGTGTTGAAGAGCACGATATTTCATATTGACATATCAAAAGCATCCGTAAAAAAAAATATAAAAAATAACCGTGATATATGTCTAAAGACTATAGTAAATTTTAATTTTTCTTTATATTTTGTTAAGATCCTTGTTATTATACCGAAATCAAAGAAGAAATGAACAACAACTTTGTTTGATAATTAATAATAGTCAACATATTCATACCAAAATTTTTTTTAATAATAGTCAACATATTAAAATCATAATGCTCTAAATATATAGAACATTAATATTATTTATTTTTCTTAAAGTCTTGACAATATAATTATAGCCTATGAATAGTAAAAAATATTATTATTTTCGTAAAAAATGACATAAAATGGTAAGAAATCTCACAAAAGGATTTATATCCCCAAAATTGTGATTGTAGGGGATAAGGATTATGCCCTAATTTGACTGTAGAAATTAAGGAGTAATCAATTTGTAACCAAATCCTCTTATTCTTATCATCATATTAATGCATGAGAGTACATGCCAAGATATATTGCTATTTAACAGAACTTGAGATTGATTATAAATCTAAAGCAACTCACCACATTCTCATTCTCATAATTTATTTTATAAAATAAATATATAAACAGGCTCCTCCTCCATCTCCTTCTCTCGCTCTCTTCCCTCTGTTTGCTCTGAACAAAAAGTTTTGTCCTTTTTTTTTGTTTTTGTGATTTTACGGCTAATCTCTTGTTCGAAACTATTCGTATTCTAAGAGAGAGAGATTTGAGATAATATATAGAGATAGAGAGAGAGATCCAAATCAGAAGCAATCTTTTTTTTTGTTGCTTTTCTCTGTTGTTGTGTGTCTCTCTGTTAAGATTCGTATCTCTTTTATCCGGCAAACTCACAGCGGCGATCCACTCTTTGTCTATGGTGGTTTAATTACGTTCTTCTCTTCTTCGGAAGACACGAACAAGTTTGGTTCTGTAGTTTTGATGAATGTGATCCGGTTTCTATAAGGTTTGAATATGATTCAAAGTCTGTTCTTTTATTTTTATTTTGGTTTCGATTTGAGGCGATAGATCTGGTTTTTTTTTTGTTTGTTCTTTACGAGTGGGAAGTTTTGAATTGTGTGATTGGCTTTTATTTTTTGCAGGGTAGTACTGAGTTTGGTGTTTGTGAAGCTTTGAATCTTTTTTTGTCAATTTCGTAATATTGCGGTGGAAAAGGTTGTTAAAGAGATGAAGAGGGTTAGAGATGAGGTTTACGTTGAAGCACGAGGACCTACTCTTTCCTCTCGTGGAGAAACGTTAGCTCTCTCAATCCTTGTTTTTATTTCAAAATTCTCTTTTTGACTACACTTTTATTTGTACGGTTGTCAAATTGTTTAGGCTGATGTTAGATATTCTTATTGCTCGTAGGGAGTTTTGTATGTTCATGCTCTGGTTTGTTTCCTAGGTTGAGTTGAGTGTTTTTAAATCTTTGAGCTCTATGTTTGTTCCTGGCGTAGTTTACCTTATAAGCTTAAGCAAAATTACTGCAGTTATGTTCTTGGCGTAAGCGTGTTTTTGAATTGCAGTTTGATAGAGATTCTTATTGCGTTCTTTTCTTGTTGGTGTATTAGTTCTGTTTTTTTAGGTTGAGTTGAGTTGTATAATTGTTCATGGGTTAGTTACCTTAAAAGCGTAGGCTTATTGTAGTTTCAAAGGGGCAAACTAAATTTGATTGTTTGAAGTAAATGCGGAAAGCAACTTAATGTATGTTTGTATAATGTAGAAATGGTAGGCCTTTAACGATTGGTGGTGGAGGGCTAACAACAGGTGATGCTTTGACATATCTCAAAGCTGTCAAGGACATGTTTCAAGACAATAAAGAGAAATATGAAACTTTCCTTGGAGTCATGAAGGACTTCAAAGCTCAGAGGTAATTTGCCTTCCTCTTCTCTTCCGTTTGGTGTTTCTACTCACAAGTGGAATTGTCGTAATTGCTTTGTGTCTCGTGTTGGTTGTAGAGTTGACACTAATGGCGTCATAGGAAAAGTAAAAGATTTGTTCAAGGGCTATGACGACTTGCTTTTGGGTTTTAATACCTTCTTGCCAAAGGGGTTCAAAATAACTCTTCAGCCCGAGGATGAGAGTCCTAAGAAGCCAGTGGATTTCCAAGTAGCTATTGAATTTGTCAACAAGATTAAGGTATGTATCTGATGTAGTAAATCAGATAATCATTTAGTCATGATCTCTAAATAGTTAACATCACTGGATATTTATTCCTCCAGGCGCGATTTGGGGGTGATGACCGTGCATATAAAAAATTCCTAGACATCTTGAACATGTATAGAAAGGAAACCAAGTCTCTCAAGGAGGTCTATCAAGAGGTATATTTACAGTAAATGTGCATAGTGTTGATTTGCTCTAGGTTTCTGAGTATCCATCTATGTTACAGGTTACTCTGTTATTCCAAGACCATGAAGATCTGCTTGGGGAGTTTGTTCATTTCTTACCGGATTTTCCAGGATCAGCTTCTGTTAATAACCCTCTTTTCGGAAGGATCACAGTACCGCATGATAGAAATTCTCCATTTCCTGCCATGCATCCAAAGCATCTTGAGAAGGTTTCTTTTAAATTATTCTTTCTTAATGATGCTCAGATAATTCACAGCGTAGTTAATAATGTTTCGAATTGATGTTTATGGTTGAAAGCGTGCTTTATAGCTATGCATGCTTAGTATGGAAAGTATTAACATCCTTTTAAGAGTGATAAATTAAGAGCAAGATAAACATAGTAACTAAGGCACAGTTTACAGCAAATAGATGAGAAAATATATGTTTAAGCAACTTGATGGTTCAGAGTTTTAGTGAAATATTGATACGGAGTCTTTCCTGCCACAGAAAATAAGATTACGGAGTAGGCATGATGAGTATACTGAACACTCTGATCAACGAGAAGATGGTGACGAGAACCTTGTGCCTTATTCTGCTGGTAATTCTCTGGGAAGTGAGTCCTTGAATCACTTGTAGCATTTTTATTTTATTTATTTGCATTTATAATTATTATGACTTGGCTTAGCGTTAGCGCCTGGTGAGAGCATGATAAATACATATATATGTCTTCCATTTTCAGTGATTTTGATATAAAAGGAAACTATTATGTATCTACGGGAAATATTGTCATCTTATATACTAGATATGTCAATCTTGTCTCTGTTTATGGACGGGTAAGTAGTTACCTGGTGCTAAGGTCCAACGATGTTAATATTTTCAAAATTTCCTTGCAGGATATCTGAAGGTAGATGACACCGAGGGGATTCATGATTATGAAAATAACGGGGGTCTTGAAAAAGATCCAGAAAATGATAGGACTGCAGCTTTTGGTAGAGACATCGGAAGTCAAAAAAATCTACTGTCTACCAATCATATGGCCAAGGCAATAAATGAACTGGACCTTACTGACTGCGCACAATGTTCACCAAGTTATCGTCGCCTGCCAGATGATGTGAGCCCTTCTTAACTTAATCATATTATCTACAGTACTTCAATATATCGTTGATTTTGTGCTCTAAGATCTTTCGGTTGGCTTTCTCTTGTGTAGTATCCCATTCAAATTCCAAGCTACAGAAATTCACTTGGTGAAAAGGTACTTAATGATCATTGGGTATCTGTCACATCGGGGAGTGAGGATTACTCATTCAAACACATGCGCAAAAACCAGTATGAAGAAAGCTTGTTTCGATGTGAGGATGATAGGTAAGACATATATAGTGTATTAGGTTCTGGTACTTCTCTCTATATCTTGATTAGGAATCTTTCGATAACATTGGTGAGTTCATGATTGCTTTCTAGTCAGTTCAGTCTACCTTCTAATTTCACTACGTTGTCTATAACTTGTGGTTCTTTTTTGCTGACAATATAGTTTCCATAAAAACTCTACTTCCATCTGATTTATTAACTAACTGATATGGTTTCAGGTTTGAGTTGGACATGTTATTAGAGTCTGTGGCTGCAACCATTAAGCGTGTGGAAATTCTTCTGGAAAAGGTCAACAACAACACAATCTCTATAGTGACACCAATTTGTATTAGAGAACACTTATCAGGCAAGTAGTTATCTGACAAAATGTGGCTGTGATATTTGTGTGTCTATTATTCTTTTACTTGGGCTAGTGACCTTATATGTGACTATTCAATAGAGCTGAACCTAAGATGCATTGAGCGGTTGTACGGGGATTTTGGGCTTGATCTCATGGATTTTTTGAAGAAGAATTCTCATGTCGCCTTACCGGTGATACTAACTCGCTTGAAGCAGAAACAAGAAGAATGGGCTAGGTGTCGCTCTGATTTTGGGAAAGTATGGGCTGAAGTATATGCTAAGAACCATCACAAATCACTAGATCATCGTAGTTTCTATTTCAAGCAGCAGGACTCCAAAAATTTGAGCACAAAAGGTATGTTTTCTTAAACCACCATTTATTTGTTTGGCTACACTTGAAGCTAATTCCATATTAGAAATGTCTTTCTCTACATGGAAAAAAATGATGAAACGAAGAGAATGTCGTGTATCATTTAAGGGGAAAATTGCATCAACTAAAGTGGATTGGTATGTCCCAAATGCAGGTTTAGTGGCGGAAATTAAAGATATTAGTGAGAGAAAGCATAAAGAAGACCTGCTTCGTGCCATTGCTGTTGGAACTAAGCCCTCTTTCACCCCAGATGTGGAGTACAGTTATACTGATACACAAGTCCATGCTGACCTATATCAACTAATTAAGTATTACTGTGAAGAAATATGTGCTACTGAACAGTCGGATAAAGTCATGACGCTGTGGGTAACCTTTTTGGAGCCCATGTTTGGCGTTCCTTCTAGGTCTCAAACTAATGAGACAATGAAAGATGTTGCAATGATCGAAGACAACCAAGAGCACCATGATGCATGTGAGGCGGTGAGGGAAAACACCGGTGACGGTTCTCTAGCCACAAACCTTAAACCGTTAGTAGCTCCAAATACGCCTAAGAAAGAAAACCCAAAAGTACAAGGAAGCTCTTTTGTGCAAGATTCCCCAGTCAAGACACCAGAAATCATTCAGCAAGATAAACTGCATAATGGTGCAGCTATAACTAATGAGGTAACCGTGTTGTTTCTTCCTTTTATAACCTTTGTTCTTGACCTGAAGCCGTATTCACTTTTCACTGAGTAAATTTAGTCAAATTTTCTTATAAATTCGGACTGCTGGTGGTAAAGCGTATTTTAATGAATGAAAGTTGCTTAAGTTTATTTCCTTATGAGACTTGAGAAATATCCCTCTATGTGAAAAGGATCGTTCATTAATATATGTTTTTGTGGCTATACAGGATAGCCAGCCTTCCAAACTGGAGTCACCTAAACATGATTTGATGATGGAGGGTGGAGAGAATCGTACTAAGGTAAGTGATGTATCAATGGGAGGGCAGAGGGTTGAGCGAGAAGAGGGTGAATTATCTCCCACTGAAAGTTTCGAGCAAGACAATTTTGAGGGTTATAAAGAGAATGGTCTCGAGCCTGTGCAGAAACTGCCAGACAATGAAAAAAGTAGTGAAGACCGAGAAGACAAAGAGGGTGCATGTGGTCCTGAAGCTGAAGCAAGGAGCAATGCCCTCCCTGAAGATGATGAAAACAAAATTACTCAGAAGTTATCAGAAGGGGATGAAAAGGCCATTAAAACTAATGTCTCCGCAAGCAAGTTTGGTGGCCAAGTTTCTTCCGATGAAGAGCAGAAAGTAGCTATGAACTGTGACCAGCATGATAGTGTGGTTGAGAGTGAAAATGAGGCTGGAGGGATGGTTAATTCCAACGAGGGTGAAGATGGGTCGTTTTTAACATTTTCAGAACGGTATTTGCAACCCGTAAAGCCCCTTGCAAAGCATGTGCCTGGGACACTGCAAGCAAGCGAATGCGACTCCCGGAATGACTCTCGAGTTTTCTATGGGAATGACTCATTTTATGTGCTTTTTAGGCTTCATCAAGTAAGGCTTCGAAACAACCTTCTCATGCTCCTCAAATGTCAGTAGTCTTATGTTCAAACCGCTAATTCTTCTGATTTTTCAGATGTTGTACGAGAGAATACAATCAGCAAAGATACATTCAGAGAGGAAATGGAAAGCTCCAGATAGCACATCTACTGATTCGTATACCAGGTAATTTATCTTTCGCATTAGTGGTACTTTTTGATTAAAAAAGGTGGTTGTTCCTTAAATGCTGATATTTGGAAGCATAGGTTCATGGATGCCCTTTATAATTTACTTGACGGCTCTAGCGACAATACAAAGTTTGAAGATGAATGCCGTGCTATCATTGGAGCACAATCATATGTTCTCTTCACATTGGACAAGCTAGTTCAAAAGTTTGTTAAGCATGTAAGCTTCCATTTTACCTGCAACTTGTTATTGCCTTGTCTCTGCTTCTGTTCCTCTCCTTTCTGTTCTGTACTAATCATTGAAGTGGCTTGGACATGTGTTAGCTTCACGCAGTCGCAGCTGATGAGACAGACACTAAGCTTCTGCAACTATATGCATACGAGAACTACAGAAAACCAGGAAGATTCTTTGATATAGTGTACCATGAAAATGCTCGAGCCCTTCTCCATGATCAGAACATTTACAGGATCAAATATGTATGCTTCTCTTCATCTCTATGTGTGGACAGCAGTGTGTGTATATATTCTCTTATACTAATCTCTGTCCTTGCAAAATTTTGTGCAGTCATCTGAGCAAACCCGTCTCTCGATTCAACTTATGAACAGCGGGAATGATCAGCCTGAAGTTACAGCTGTAACAGTGGAACCAGGTTTTGCTAATTATCTGCAGAATGACTTTCTTTCGTTTGTCCGTGATGAAGAGAAACCTGGACTATTTCTGAAGAGGTAAATGAATGAAGCAATGATAAGAGCATAACTTAAGTTGTGAAAGAACAGTAAGTAATCATGTTATCATACTCTTTTCAGGAACAAGGCGAAATTAAGCAGTCCGGATGAACCTTCAGGGTTGTCGCGTGCAATGGAAGGACTGAGACTTATTAACGAGGTTGAATGTAAGATTGCTTGCAGTTCTTCCAAGGTAAAATACTCTCTTGTGAATTTATAGCATTGATAATCCTTTTCTCTTTCCCATGTGTATACAATTAATGGGAGTTTTACGTTTTTCATTAGGTCAAGTATGAACCAAACACAGCAGATCTTTTGTATAGAAGAAAGCAGAAGAAAGCAACACAGAATGCAACTGGGCCTGACACCGTTAATAAAACTTCTGGTAGCAGTGAAATCTCGAGAGAGAGAAGAATATCGCGTTTTCACATCTTTCTTAACCGTAGACTTGTCGCCTTGCCTTAATTTAAGAACGTAAGTAACCTTCTTCTTGTATAATCTATATATATAAAGTTAACTTTGCTCACTTCTCCTTCCTCCACATCATCATCCACCTAATCAATTTTTTTTTTTGCATAAAAAATATTATTTTTAATATTTATTCATTGCATATTTACTACTTATAACTAATAATAGTAAAAAAATAAATAAAAAACGAATCAACTAAAATTAATTAAATTTTAAAATAGTATAAACAATAATATAATTTTTAGTAAAAATAAAAATAGTAACTATCTAAAAATGAATTAAGTAAAATAAATGAAAATTTTAAAATATTAAAAATAATACTATAAATTTGTTTTAGTAATAATGTTATTATTAAAATTATAACCAAAAATGATTATATTCCAAAATTTAGAATGGGTTAATGAGTTTTTGAATGTAAGTAAGATTTTAATGTATGGTGGAGTAACAAAACAAGTTATGTAATTATATTTATAAAATCTAAACATGAAAATAAAATTGAAGTGAAACATTAGTTTCTAAGAAACATATACCATAAAGACTTATTATTAAATTTTACTTATAAAAAATAAAAGATTAATTACTTAACTTAACTTAACTTAAAAATTTTAATCGAAAACAAAGACATTGCAAGGTGCACACTTTTTTTTGGAAAACTATAAACAAGAATTTTGAAAAAATAATTTATCTAAAAAACTAAAATCAATGGTCAGGAAATATAGAAAAAATGATATGTAACTCGTTACAAAAAGTGGCATGTGATTTGTGTAGCATATCTCAAAAGCTATATTATCAACTGGAGCTACAATTTTATAACATGATATAAAACATATATAACAAATATAACATATATATATATATATATTATCAAATGCTTTTAACCAAAAACATTGGCAAAAACAATATATTTAAAGTACACTATGTTTTTTTTTTGAATAGTCGAAGCTGAGGTTGCATTACAAAATTAACATCTGCAAATAACATATGAGATTTTAGGAAAATATGTAATTTGGATTAGTGAATAGATATTCATTGTGGGGTTTAAACGTTTCATCATTTAAGCATTCTTGACTTAGTCAGAAATTCTATAATGGCAGATAATGCATTTGGACAACCTCATTGTAGCGACATAGCACGAAAACTGTTCATGAAACTTTGTATATTCGTAGGATATTGATATGTTTAAATGGTCTCTATAATTAGGTCAACGATCAATATTGACGTTTGAACTTTTAAAATTATGTTTTCATTGGATATGAATATGGAATGAACTATTTTAAAAATAAAAGGTCAGAAGATTGTTGACAATATTATTGTGACACTAGACAATATATGTTATATATAGATTAGTAAAATAAGTACGGTATTTCTATAGATTTATCTTTTAATTTTAAAATTATATTCATATTCAATAATTCTTATTGATAAAATTTTTAACTAAAATCCCATTTAAAATCACAAAAAGATATTACAAAGAAATATTATCTTCAAAAATATATATGTTGTATGTCACTGAGTAAAGAAATTTTAGTATTTATATAGATTTATACTCAAAAGTTGGAATGATTATATTTGAGCTCAACAGTTTATATTGATAAGAAATATTTTAAATTAAAATCTCGCGCGTGTGCGGGTACAAGTTCTAGTCTTCTCAATAAAGGCTTATTCGTGGTAAAGGTAAATAAATATAGCTCGGAATTTTTATGTGCAGGTGTGAAGTTCTTGGCTGAGATATGCAAGCATCGGTAGTGGTAGAGAGTAGAGACCAACTGTGAAGATTCTTGCATCATTTGGCGCAAAGAGAGTCACATGGCAACCATAGTTTTTTGTTGTTGTTTGAAAGCGCGTCTCGAGCCGCCAGTTTTGGTGTATAGTGTTAGAATATATATCCAAGGAGAGATGCTAAATTCAGAAACTTTTTATAATTCATTCATTCAACAAATACTGGATATTCCTTCTAATGTTATGTTTCCATTTCAGTTATAAATCTTATATATGTCATTTCTTCATCTATTAATTTTTTATCTATCTTTTTTTTTGAGAAATATCCAAGGATAGCACTACTTTAGGTTTTTCTTCCAAATGTAGCATACACGCTTAATTGTTCATAATCTAGCATTTCTAAATTATTATTATTTTATATTATTATTATTATTTTAATTGTACGCTTCATCCTCGATAATGTCTGAGAGAAACCCCACGTTCTATTCAGCGTACTCCACCGCTTTTGTCGATTCCATCACCGGCCAGAGTATCTCTTTTGTCGAAACAGCCTCATCAACCTCCACCGCTAAAACGATTTACTTGTTTCAATCATCATCATCTTCAACCACTTTCTCGTTGGAAGCATTATGATAACGGCGGAGGAAGAAATGTGTATTGATCGTAGAGATCTAATTAGTTACTACTCGTTAATTCACTCTTGATTGGAAGAAGAGAGTAAACATGTGGCGAATTGGAGACAAGCTTTCAATGGAAAAAGAGAGTCGAATTGGAGACAAGCTTTCAATTTTGGTACTGACGGGTTACGGCGGAGCGAATCCATATAACGGTGGATGAAGATGAATCAATTAAAACAGAGTGTGGTGAGGTTAGTAAACTAGTCGATCTGGTTTAGCAAATGCTTAGAACACTTGTTCTATTTGTTTCTGGTTCTTCTCAACAAGTTTATGATGTGATGTGAAATAGATTATGAGTGTGTTTGATTTTCATAGTGAAGAAGTTGTGATTTTTCTTCCTCCTATAACTATGAATGATCCAGTTTTGCATTTGGTTTGGTCTTTAATTGTTTCAGTTCAAATGGAGAAATTAGTTGATAGAATTGATGTGATGAATAAGCTTGTTTTTCTTGTTGTAGATAATGATCAAAATAAGATGATTATTATAGATGAATGTTGTGTTGCTCCAATGTTAAATTTTTAAAGGAGAGTTCATTGGCAGAGGGGCAAATTGTGGCGTCTATGGTGTTAGTGTTAACGTCTTGTGATAATGAACTCGGTGTTCTGATAATTGTTTACGTTCTTGGTGATTCTTCAATTAGAGTCCAGATTCAAGGTAGCTACATTGGTTGCAAAAATGGCTGATGTACGAGGTGATTAATCATCAAGTTATAGTGTTAACAGTCACAAGAAACTTAGCAGAGACAACAAGGGAAGATATACTCGATTCCATGGCAAAGCTGAGGATTCCATAATACTTGGACGTTATTCTGGTTATGGTCATCACCATTTTTAGAATTTCTAAATATTTATGAATACCTTCCTAAACACTAAAGACGTCTTCCTAAACATTATGAAATCCTTCCTAAATTTTTAAAAATTGGGGTTTTTGAGTCTTAATTTATGATTTGCCTTAATGTATCACATAATACTCCATTAGTAAGGGATATTAATTTTATTTTGGTCACATCCTGATATTCAATCTTCATATACAGTAGGTGTAGTGATTTGATTTTGTGTCTTCTTAAATATTTATGAAGGCTATCATGAATTTTAAGATGTCATTCCTAAATATTATTGAATCCTTCCTAAATTTAAATAAATATGTTTCTAAATCTCTTTTGGTGTTTTGCCTCAATATGTCAAGGCTTACTGCCTTACTCCATCAATGAAGGGTAAATATTTTATTTTTGTGCATATCTTGTTGTTTACCAATGTCTAGACTTTTTCTGAAAACCATCATGAAGTTCATCCTAAATATGCAAGTCATCCTGAAATTCAAGAAATCTTTTCTGAATTTTGTGATATGCAAGCCTTTGTCACGAAACTTCTCCAAAGCGTTGCTGTTGAGATTAATAACATGTGGTGCTGCATATTAGAGGAGGACTAACTAATCAACCTCTAATGCGGAAAAGATCACACAACCATCTACAATCACTTTGCTACATGAATCATATGTACCAATCACATCTTAACCTTAACCAAAGAGCTCAAATTACAACCAAAATATCACTGTCACTCTGTTAAACTTCATCAAGTTAGCAAACAAATTAAACACCTAAAACCCTCCAACTGAATCAAAAATGCCCAATTTTACAAGCTAGGTTTTAGAATAAGAAGAAGGATTCAAACACAAAGTGCTTCAATTAACATAAACCTCATATGGCTACAAAGGAGAGAGAGAGAAAAGAGGTAAAGCGGTGGCAATCATCAATTATAATAAGAAATTGTAATCTATGTGTCTCTCTTGCGAATGCCACCGATATCTTGTGGATGTCATCAATCTCTTGCGTATGTCACTGATCTTCTACGGATGTCATCGATCTCTTGCGTATGTCACTGATCTTCTACAGATGTCATCGATCTCCTGCGGATGTTATCTATCTCTTGTAGATCGCCGACGATTGTGCCGAAGCTCCGATCTCTTGTAAGCTGGTTAGTGGAGGAGAGAAGCGTGATTGTACTTGGTCCAGGAAAGCGCGCAAGAGAATGATAGTAAATTAAAAAAAATTAATAATTTTAATGTTTTAATATTTAATTAGAACATGTGTGCTAATTTTGGAATTTAAGAGAGTGTGTGCTAAGTTTGGAAGAAAAACTTAAATTTGTGCTATTTTTGAGAATTTTCCTTCTTTTTTTTGTGCACACATCTGTTATCTATCTAAGGGTGTTCAATTTCGGATAAACTAGTTTGAATCAAATATGTAAATAGGCGCTATTATCCTCTCACTCAACTGCTTCACCCGATCTCTCAGCACAATTTCAAGATCTGAAGCTCTCAACAATCAGATTACAGAACTAGGTTTTATCTTATTTTATTTTAACTTCTACCTACTTCTTATCCGGCACAAATTTGACCTTCAATGGAGTTCAGGAACATTGATTAGGGATTTTTCTTCCACTTGAGTAAGTAATCTTCGATCAATCCAACATTTTAGGCATGAAAAGCCGTAAAAACTATTTGTTTGTCTTGATTAAGAGTATTCACTTTCTTATGGTGGTTCAGTGAATTAATATGCAGAGAGTCTTTTCTAAAAGAATCACGAGAGTATGTTTTGAGATTTATCATTTATTTATTGTATTTGTAGAATGAAAAATCTATATAAGATATTCATGCAAAGGAGATAGACATTTAAGTCTTTCTCTCTGTATTCCTGCTGCCAGATTAAAGTTCCAGAAAAGTTCTCTCAAAGGCGAAATGCATCTTCTACTAAGCTGCATAGAAATCGAAAGTGGATACACGAAAAGGGAAGCGTAGAAGCGATAATATTTTACTTTGATTGAGTTTATTTTAGATATATAATTTATATCACATAATAAGATAATAAACTAAAATAAACTCAATCAACTAAAAGATTATCCTGAAATTTTGAAAACATATACGGCAGGCGGCAGATGATTTATCTAGTTTTACTTTACATTTACAATATTTCGGTTCTACTTATGCACTGAATAAAATTGGATTGATGATGCTTTAACATTTATACTAGATTTGGATTCGTGCTAGAGCACAGGTTAAAATTCCTTTTATTTGTATTATAATTTCAAAATAAAATATAACTTATAAGACTTTTAGCATTGTAAACTGAGAAACGATTGTTATAATTATTTTTTTTGTATGAATATGAGAGATATATTTTGGTGAATGGAGATCTGAATGATTTATATCAATATTTTTTAACCAGGACCGGACCGGCCGGTTGGTTCGATCCAACCACAACCCGATAGGTATTCCGGTCCGGGTAACCTCTAAAAACCTAACAAATAAAACCCGCAAAAAACCATAAAAACCCGCTAAAATCCCATGAACCGGCGGGTCGAATCGGGTTGTCGGTCTCAAATTAAAATATTTTATTTTGGTCACACTTTAAACTTAAACCAAATTATATATAAATATTGTTATTTATAAAAGAATCAGTTAGTTATTTTATCTAATCATTTAAAAGTTTAATTTTAGTTGTTTAGTACTTAATTATGTATGTTTTATTCATATATTTATAGAAAAGTAGATGTTATATTCATAAAATGTAATCAAACTAATAAACTAATTGACCCGTAATTCAATCGGTCCGACTTGTTGACCCAGTGACCCGAAAGACTTCCGGTTTACCTTCCGGTCCAGTTTTAAAGACATTGATTTATATTAAAAGTTTGGAAGGATGTTAGGTCAGATTTGGAATATCCCATTTAAGATTTTCGGTTACAATTAATGTTTTATTTGTTACTATTAATATATGAACTATCAACTTGTAACCAATTAATATATGAATTAATTTATAACTTATGTATAACCTATTTGTAACTATTTATAACTATTTATTAAAATTATAAAGTCTACCAAAACAATGTTGTGTACTTGCCTTTAATTAAAAAGGTTATATTTTTAACGAAAATCTATAAAAAAAAAAAGTTCGATTTTCAATTTCAAAAATAAGCTCGAAAACAAATTGAACCGGACCGGGTTATTTTGATTTATCATGCCCAGCCACATTTATCTTTGGTTAACAAAACCGAAATCAGCTTTAAAAGCTAAAAGCTTTGAGAACCTTCTTATCCTTTGAGAGTCTTTTGTTTGGTAGCAAAGCAATCATATCTCTGCTTTCTAATCTCTTCTTCACTGAAACCGTCTCTCATTTTTGTGTTGTTCCTCCGCGAAGATTTCAACAGATTCGCCGGAAAAAAAATCTCTGAAAAAACCAACGGTGGAGAATGGCTCTATCACGCATCTCATCACGATCCAACGGCATCACTCGTCCCTTCTCCGCCGCCTTCAACCGATTCATCTCGACGGACAGCACTCCGATCACAATTGAGACTTCGCTTCCTTTCACAGCTCACTTATGTGATCCACCTTCACGCTCCGTCGAATCATCGAGCCAAGAGCTTCTCGATTTCTTCAGAACCATGGCGTTGATGCGACGTATGGAAATCGCAGCCGATTCGCTTTACAAAGCGAAGCTAATCCGAGGGTTTTGCCATCTCTACGACGGACAAGAAGCTGTAGCTATAGGCATGGAAGCTGCGATTACGAAGAAAGACGCGATTATCACTGCGTATCGTGATCACTGTATCTTCTTAGGTCGTGGTGGTTCGCTTCATGAGGTTTTCTCAGAGCTTATGGGAAGACAAGCTGGTTGTTCTAAAGGCAAAGGTGGATCTATGCATTTCTATAAGAAGGATTCTTCGTTTTATGGTGGTCATGGGATTGTCGGTGCTCAGGTTCCACTAGGTTGTGGTATTGCGTTTGCTCAGAAGTATAATAAGGAAGAGGCTGTGACGTTTGCTTTGTATGGTGATGGTGCTGCGAATCAGGGACAGTTGTTTGAAGCTTTGAATATATCTGCTCTTTGGGATTTACCTGCCATTTTGGTCTGCGAAAACAATCACTGTAAGCATTTTTTTTGCTTCTTTCTTATTTGTTTGGAGGTTTGTTATGGTCAGCGCGATTGAATTGGATTTGATTTGTGTAGATGGAATGGGAACTGCTGAGTGGAGAGCTGCTAAGAGTCCATCTTACTACAAGCGTGGTGATTATGTTCCTGGACTCAAGGTCAGTGTTGAATCTTATTTGTAACAAAGATTGATTTGAGACTTGTTTAGATGAGAGAGGAGAAGTTTTGGTTGGCTATTTATCTGTTAGCAGATGGATCCGTGTCATTTGTTGAACCATATGGATTTCTTAGTTTTCATATAAAAAACTGGTAGATGCAAGTATTAGGGTACTACCAGGCTTTCTTTCATAGTCTTTTCAGTTTAGGGATGAAATGCAATTCTCTCATGTATAATGATGCCATGAGTCCTATATCATGAACAGAGCCATGGTGCATTATTACATTCTTTTGAGTGGGTATCTTGTACTGCATCAGTTATCAACTATTTTTTGAGTTTGACCGGTTGCTGGATTGGATGCTATTTTTGGGATGAACAGGTAGATGGTATGGATGCATTTGCTGTCAAACAAGCATGCAAATTTGCTAAGGATCATGCCTTGGAGAAGGGACCGATAGTAAGTTTGTCTGCATTTTAGTATTCTCGAACATATACTCTTCTTTTTCATGTTGTCATCTGGCGCACTATTTTATTTACTTTGATCAATATCTAGCTATCCCCTAGGACTTGGCATCATAGGATGAAGTGTTTTTCGTACTTTATGTGTTTCCTACTTGAAATTTACTTCCCTTCAGTTGCTCTTTGTGACCTGGAACTGAATTCCAATAGCTGAATGTTTGATGGGGTGGCTGGTTTGTTCTCTGTAGAGTTTTAAACTTTTTATCGGCTGTAGAAATGATGATGTATCAGTGTTCGTCAAAGAACTGTATTTTTGATATCACAGTTCATTTTTTTTTTCTGGTGTTCCTTCTCTGCTATCATAGAAATAACATAAGAATTGATTCATCGTAATTCTATACAGATTCTTGAGATGGACACATACAGGTACCACGGTCATTCCATGTCTGATCCTGGAAGCACATACCGTACAAGAGATGAGATATCTGGTGTGAGGCAGGTTCGTTAGTCAGTTTACCTGCACAACAAACTAATTCTTGGTGGAGAACTCAGGTTATTGTGAATCTCAAAACATTATGTGTGTGACTCAGGAACGTGATCCAATTGAGAGAATAAAAAAGCTGGTACTATCTCATGACCTTGCAACCGAGAAGGAGCTTAAGGATATGGAGAAGGAAATTAGAAAAGAAGTAGATGACGCCATTGCCAAAGCTAAGGTAAATTAACTGTCACATTGCTTCTCTGTACCACTCGGGAATTCAACTGTCAAAGCTGAACACACGTAAACTCTTTTCCTTTTCAGGATTGCCCAATGCCAGAGCCGTCCGAACTTTTTACCAATGTGTATGTGAAGGGATTTGGCACTGAGGTAATTACTAGTTACATATTCTGTCATTTGCATTTTGCAACACACGCCCCTCAAACTATAGTTAATTTCCCTTACTGACCCTTTTTCGCTTCTCTTGGCAGTCATTTGGACCAGACAGAAAAGAAGTCAAAGCTGCGCTTCCATGAACCTCTTGGTCGTGGAACTGTCACGTGTTATGACATGGTTGGCTGTTAGGAAGCTATGAATAAAGAGGCTTTTGATTTGTATACTCTCCCCACTCTCCTTAGTTTTAATATCTCTGTATCTTTCTTCGCAAACATACATAACGAGAAACATGTTATTCTTGTGAAGCTTTTGTCGCTGTATCTACAATTTGCGACTTCTTTAATGAAGTCTCGTGTTTGATATTCAAGCACTTGATTTGATATTTATCATTGCTGCACACCGAAAGATATAACAAATTGAATTACAAACAAAGACCATATGGTAATGGTTTCTTCTTTTTTGTATTCTCCGTCTTCCAAAAAGAATCAACTTTGGACCGAAAAAGGAAACAGGTAAAATTAAAAAGAAACCATCATCAAAGAACCTAAAGAATTTTTTACTGACAAGCTCCCCTATCATCTATATACATAATAACAAAAGTGAATAAACTTTTTTTGGTTTTTGGTTTATCAGGAATCTGAGTCTGACTCACTTGAACTGTACCTTGAACTCTCTGACATGAAATTTGGAGGCAGAATTGGAAATCTAACTGCATTCCTTTGCGGTGTAGCAGCAACGCTCGCTGTTTCTGCTGTTGAAGTTGATGCTCCAGCTACTGTTGCTGCAGGTCGTTGTTGTGGTTTCCGCTGATTCCTTGCGATCTGACTACAGGCATTATCAACCATCCCTAAGAAATCACGGATTATAACAAACAGCTGAAACAGGTTCCTCTCTTTCAATGCTCCAGCTTGGTAATAGTTTGTGGTTTTCTTCACTAGCTCCATTATCCTGAGCTGTTCCGCTGTAATAACTGTCAGTTCTTCCTCTGCAGATTCAAAGAAAGATCTCAGCTTTGTCAAACACCCATCTTCCTTCCCTTTGCTTTGGTCTAAAAGGCGTTTTGTTTCTTTGACTCTGGTGCCTAAAGCTAAGGTCGTAGCTACAAACGAGTCATAATCAATTCCAGCCGCTTTCTTCACATTGGTGAACTCTGAACTTAAGCCACGTATAATGGGTAAACCCAGCTTTATAAACTCAATCTCTTGTTCGTCTCTAGATACATCTGCATTCTCGCCACTAGCATTATCATTTGGGAACATGTTCTTATTTATCGCAGCCCGCTTTCCCTCAGACCTCACAACTTCTTCAACAACAAAGTGAAGCAAAGTAGTTTTCCCATCAACACTCTTCACATCAGACAGTTTCCTCAAAGCAGTTAGATTGAAAGCCTGAGCATTTCCTCTAGCGGTTCCAGCGTTCATTCTGTTACCTGCTTTCAAGATTGCTTCAAGCAGCTTCATGAACAGCCCACGAGCACGAAGCTCATTGCATGCAGATTCAAGTGTCTGTAAAGATCCTTTTTGTTGAGCAACCTCTGAACCGTAGTTAATCTTGAAAAGCATGACATTAAACCGGTTAAATGCAGAAGGAACTGCTTTTAAGATGTGAAACAGTAGAGACTCTGCATCAGCCAGTTTCGTCGGGTCGCCACTGAACTCTAGGATCTCAGTCTGTTCTTCTGGAGTTGGTGCTATTCCTGCAAGCTTCTCAAGTGTATCAGACTCAGCATCATGGCCTTCTGTTAACAAGTCAATGATCTCTGCCTTAGTCATCCCTAAAGATTTAAGCACAATTGCTTTGTTCTGAGACTTCCGAGGATCGAGAATGTAAGTCTGCGAAGTCGACACAGTGGGATTCTGCGGTACACTGCTTGCTTCACTCGGTTTTCGAGCACCAACGTATCCAAACAAAGCCTCCATGAGATCACCATCAAAGCTACCCAAGAAACAAATATAACTCATAAGTCATAAGAACTCAGAATCCGAATATCACATTCTAGATTATGTACACTTTAGTGACAGTAACGTTATACTTACTTGAAGGAGCCACCATCAATCCGGTGCCACACTGTTGAACGGCTAGCATCAGGGTTAACTTTATCCCAATGCAAAGGCTTGAGCTTTGGCTGAGTCGGATCTTCAGTTTTGCCTACGGCTAATGAAGTCTCACCTGACTTCTCCGGTCCTTTTGGATTACCAGGTGGTTTAGGTGGCCCAGTCTTCGACATTGGAGGCGGTGGTGGTCCAGCTACCTTCTTACCCGGTGGAGGAGGTGGTGGCGGTGCAGGTCCTTTCTTAGGCGGTGGAGGAGGAGGTGGAGCCACACTAGATGGCAGAGGCGGTGGTGGTGGAGCCCCAGCAGATGGCGGAGGCGGTTGATTGGCTGGAACAGGCGGTGGCGGTGGAGCATTTGTCGCCACAAATTGACCAGGAGGAAGAGGAACAAGCGGTGTCGATGTAGACAATTGTGCATTTACCGCCATGTATTGCTGACCTGGAGGAAGCGGAACAGGCGGTGTCGATGACGCATTCACCGTCGTGTATTGACCCGGAGGAAGCGGAACAGACGGTGTCGATGTAGACAATAGCGCATTTCCCGCCGCAAATTGACCCGGAGGAAGCGGAAGCGGCGGCGAACGACCACCGCCATCACTGTTTCGGATCTGCGAGGGAGAAGATGGAAACGAACCGCCGCCGCCGCCAGGAGCTTGAAATTTAGATTGAGTTTGTTTTCCAACGGCAACATAATCACTTGTAGAATAAGAAGCTCTCGAGGGCGAAGCAGCAGATGTAGAAGAAGAAGAAGGTCGCGACGGCGAAGGAGAAGAAGAAGTATAGTGTCTCCCTCCTCCTCCTCCAACATCACCACCACCACCACCACCTGAAGAAGATAAAGGAGATTGAGAATTTTTCTTATGAAACGAAAACGCCTCTTCATCACCTACTCCATCATCATCATCATCTTCATAATCATCATCGGCTTGATCTGCTCCGACTCCAGTTCTTCTAAATCCGCCGCCGGATTTGTCAACTCGTCTTCTAGGTTTAGGGTTTTTCCTAATTTTCCCGCTATTTTCCAACTCTATGAGCTTTTTCCAGTAAATCACATCTAAACCTTCTTCATCTACAATAACAGCTTTTAGATTCCCATCGATTCTAACAAAATCCTCCGGGAAGAGAAAACCCCAAGGAGACGGCGGTGGTGGTAACGAATCAGAGCCGGAACCTCCACCGCCTCCGTCGTATCTGACTCTGTCTTCTTCACCACCTTCTCTCTTCCCGCCTCGATCTGAGTTCCGACCACGGAGTTTGTCTTTGATCTTCCTCCGTGAACTACTCCCGTTCTTACGGAATAGAAACGACATCTCGGTGGTTCTTCTTGACCGGAGAGTAGAGTCGCTCGCCGTCAACGGTGATAAAATTCACGCGGCGAATTTGACAAGACAACGAAGCAAATAAAGAAAAAAAAAAAAAAAAAATGAAAAAATGGGTTTGGGGAAGGAATGATATTTTTGGTGAACATGACAACCATTAAATGATTTAACACATTAATGATTTTTATGTTTTTTTGGAAAAAAGCAACAAAATATTATTATAAATAATAAAAGTTAAAAAACTTTTTTAACATGAGATCAGGTCCAATGTCATAAGCGTGGCTACTTTGACGAAAACAGCCTCCATTAACTCGGAATTTACACGTGTCTGAACAAGGGTGATGTTGTCATTTTAGGTTAATGCGGCCGGGTTGACCCGGTCGTGTTTTTTGGAGGTTAGTGTCCGAATTTGGACGGAAGATGTTTGACTTAGTTGATCCTATTCTTCGGCTACGCGTTGACTTTTGTGTCTCTTCTTCTTCATCTTCGTTTAACTTAGAATATGAAACTTTTATGTTAGGAAGTAGTTAATAATATATTCATACATCTTTTTAAACCTACCAATATAGTGTTGTAAGTGGTAACCAACCCCGTGGACCTTTTCTGCATAATTTTGTGTGCTTGAGAATAAATGTGAATGGTGATTGTTTCGGTGTTCTAGAAGAAAATCGAAAATGATCTGGAAGACAGAAGTTGGAGTGTAAATGTGTTTTTGGAATGTTTGACTTTTGTGTATCGGTAGGTGTTGAGAAGTAGAGATACTTAAAACGGTTTTGGTCCCATCTCATCTGTTATAAAGTCCGAAGAAGACTTCACCAAACTGTTTTTTTTCCTTTTCGGTTTGGTAAAGATTTCGAGATCTTTAGTATTATTTGACACTGAGGTTGTGATCCTCTTTATTTTTTAAATGGTGTTTTTAATTGATGACTGATTTGTATATATTTTACACTCTTTCATCATGCATTTGTCATTCATTTTGTTCTCTTAATTCATTATTTTGCATTGTTTTAGGTTTCTTTTGCATAACATGCATATCTAGGTAGTCTTTGCATTGGTCTTGCATGCATCTTGCATATTGGAGTTGTTTCAGGTGTTTTAGGAGGTGTCCAAACCATCAAATGCAAACAAGGATCAGAAAACCAGTTAAACGACTCAATCTACACTACCCAGCGACGCAAGCTTCCACGTCTTTGATCGAGTCGAGTGAAGATTTTACTTTGGGATTCAGCTTTCGACGTATTCATCAAAATTGTAGGGAATTGAGTCATCTTTCCAATGCAGTTTATTTCAAGCCAATCAGAGTCGTGGTTCATGAGTTATCTCCGTTTTAGTGGATGCACGTACGTTCAGAAGTCCGACTCGACCCGCACGCAAAGGAGAGCTCCACTCGATCGGATGTTAGCAGTGACTCGACCAAGACGTCCCAGGATGGCTCCTGAGCACCCTCAAGACGCGACTCGATCAGCAGTTTTTGAGCACCCTCAAGACGCGATTTGATCGACACTCTCACGTCGCGACTCGATCGACACTCTCACGCCGCGACTCGATCGACACTCTTACGTCGCGACTCGATCGACACTCTCATGCCGCGACTCGATCGACACTCTCACGTCGCGACTCGATCGACACTCTCACGATGCGACTCTATCGATGCTCTTAAACCGACGTCCTGGTTTTGTCTTGAAGACGCGTCCGAGAAGGATTCCCGAACCGACGTTCTATATTGTCGTTTTATGTTTTAGAGATTTCTATGTTTTACTATGAATACGTTTTGTTAAGTTTTCACTCGGATATCTTAGCTTTTATCTCGTTTTGGTTCCGAAGGTTTTACCTAGCCTCCAAAAACGTTCTGAGACTTTGTATCCAGATATCTTTTAATTCATTGAGTTTTTGCATTTGATTTCTTCTACAAACTTGTTCATCTCATTTTTATCTATCTTAGGATGCTTGATTCAATGTTTTCTGAGTTTGTATCTTTGATGATGATTTTCGGATCTGAGTAGTGTGATAGTTCTTGAGGATGGGATAGATTAGGTGGAGGATCTTAGGATGTAGAGTGTTTAAGCTTTGATTGTATGATTCCCCTCTGGACTAGAGTTAGAAATACTAGTTTCTCTCTGATCAATTGGAACTGGGTTTTAGACATTTCCGCATCCAAAAGGTGTTCGATGAAATGTCTGACCAACTAGTGTCAGACACTTACGTTCCTAGCCTAAGAGATTAGTTGTCTAGGATGTTTGTTGACGTGAATGAACTTGTTTTTCATGCCATGCTTGATCATGTTTCTCTAGCGAGAGCAGAGCCGGCCCAAGACACAAACTGATGCTTCATCAGCTTGCGGCCGCAAAATATATAGGTCTATAATCGGCCTTATTTCACAGAAAGCTCCTTTAGTCTAGTGGTATAAGCAGTGGAGAAGAGTCTAAGAAGTCATGAGTTCAACCCTCAAAACTCTTATTTATTTTTGTTTTCATTAATTTTTTTTTTTAACAGGCCTAAAAATATTTTTGGGCTTGTGGCCTCATAATTCTCTGCGACGGTTCTGAGCAAGAGCTAGGTTTGGAAGTGGTTGAGTTTGAGTAGCTTCTGTCAAGATATTGGATTAGCTAAGAAGTGATGTTCATTGTTTAGGGATGGTTTGCTTGTGGCATGTTAAATATTCTATAGACTAGGATTTCCACCGACATCAATTACTCCCATCCTTAGGACCTCTTTTTCTGATTTTTATTACATTCTTGAGACTGTTTCGTTGCCTTTTAGTTCATGCTTAGACTCGTTTATGTTTTTATTCATTTTCGCTTCTTGTCATGCATTCTCGTTTCTAATTCTTTGACTTATTTTCGTTTTGTATCGTCATCATTCTAGGACTGTTAGACAAACACTCTCTTTGAATTGGCTTAACTTGTGACTCCTTGATTGCATCTTAATTGTTAGTAAAGTTTTTCATTTGGATTGACACCTTAAGTACTATAATTACATAAGGTTAATTGAGACCTGCTAGAACGCACAAAAATCCTAATATCAATGACATCGAATTTTTGTTTTTGTAATTATATGCTAAGAGTATTTAGCTAGTTTTGGAATGTTGTTAGTAACATTATAAAAATGTATTACTTACTACTGTACTACTCTCTCATATTAGCTAAGTTGATTAAGACGCTCACGTGAAAGAAAACGATCGATTTAAACATAACTCAAATTACGGATTAGTTGATAATTACTACTCTCTCATTACAATACGTGTAGTAATGTCACTTCTATGTGACAATTAAAGTAATATATGTTCAAACTAATATGTTTGTCTATACACATCTACGTTTCTGTAAACAGTAGATAGTTTCATTTCGTTTTTATCTATGAAAATTTATAAATACTCCATGTTATGTATGATTCGATATAATGACTAGTATAATAATGTAAATTAAATTTGGTTCGTCGACCAACTAGGGTAGTCTTCATCATCAGCCTCCTCATTACCTGTATAAATGATTAAAAATATACAAATTTGTGTAACGTCATGTAAAATATATATCTCATATAGCACTAGTGCTACTTTCAAAAAAGAACACAAGAAATGAATATCAAATTTTTGGGTGAGCAATAGAAAAAGGTGAAATACGAGACGACGATACGTGGACATCACACATTCACACCATTAAAGAGCGTTGATAACTTGTGTACTTCACGATTACAATACAAAGTTTCGTATACTCAAACATTCTAAGATTCAGATGAGATGTGATAATCCATCTAATCCCGCCTATAGTGATTTTTTTTCTTAAAACTTGTGTTATGCATGTCTACATCTCTCTCTTCTTCTACTACGTACGTCGATAAAATTGAAACTAAAACTGAATATTTGACAAATTAAAGTATCAAAACATATAGCTGGGAATAAGATGTATGTTGTGAAAAAAAAAAAAAAAAAAGAAGATGTATGTTGTGAATCAGTGGGCTACAAACAAAAGTAATTGAATGTCTAGACCCACCAAATTTTGTGGCCTTGATGGGCCAAGTAAACAAATTGATGTCTGTGATATTTATACAAAAAGTCCATTGCTGTAATGTTGAAAATGCTATGTCTTTGATGTTTGGTTCTTTTTCTCAGGCAAGATTGAAAGATGTTTCATTTTTACTATTTTGAATTTTTGTGTAAAACCCAAACAATATTTTGAGTTTTTCTTGGAGACAGCCGCAACAACTAGGCCTACTGTCTCCCAATTCCTTTTTTGGGTTAAAACTGTCTCCTAATCCCAAGTTCCAATACATCTGGTACAACCTTCAATTTTGTTTACTTATTTTCCCCTTCCAAATAAATCTCCCACGAGATCCGGACCCAATTTTTTGCTAAATTTTTTCATTTTCTTCATAGAAAATAAGAGTACTTTATCGGCATTTGTAGACATTACGACTTCTATCTAACTTTTAGTGGCGACATTTGTTTCTTCAAATTAGTTCTCATTTACCAAAATTTTAAAACAGAAACAACAAATCATATAGATCAGTTGGCCGAGCATTTTGAACCGGTTTGAATTTGGATGATGATACATCAACAACACTAATAGTCTAATACAACACAGTTTTATGCTTTATTATGAAACATCTATAATTTAAATAAAATGAAATGGGAAATCGCACATAGAACATGACTAAAACACACAAATCTCATTATTTGTGCAAAGAATAAAGAAAAGCTTTGCAGAAATCTCATTTACAGCACTTTTTCACAAGTTGTTAAATAAATGTCACATTCACTGTTTTTTTTTTCCCGCATGTTCTTCATATAGATAACGAATTAAAGAACTGTAGAAAGAATAATTGGCCGTACCTTAAGGGGACAAAACATAAATCAAAATGGGAAGAAGATAAAAAGTTGAATGATCTCACATGTTTAGTACGCCAAACGTGGGGAGTATCTTTGAGCTGATTCTGCTGTCTACAATGATTTGTTTGATCTTGATTCATTGCATTTGCCTCTCTTGAATTTTAATATTCAGTGCCTCCTTCCAAGTTCCAATGGGCAATGTAAAGATCTCGTTAATAAACTTAAGCCGTACGATACTATATTATTCGATTTGATCCTTCATTCTAAAGAAAGCTGATAATGCTATTTTGTTTTTTTTTCTTCTTCTCTATAAGTAGATATTGTGGTCGTGGTGTGAATCAAGATATAAGTACGTGTGATTAGGAGCTAAACGCATACCTAATGATTTTTAACGGATACTTAATGATTTTTAGTTGACCTCTTAAGGCTGGAAGGACAACACCTCTTTTCTCCACAAACCTAACAAAAGATAAAAATAAATAAAGAAAACATATATAACGGATCTTTTGGTGGGTAATTATGAATGAATATTAGAATCCATTTCCAGCCTTTTTAATTACTTTATTAAAAGAATATGTTGACCAAAAATACAATGTATTAATGTATTCATTTCATCCTTTTTATTTGCAAATATATACACATACATAAGCTACATTACGTACATCGTTTACATACAAACACGTTTCTACTAACCAACTCGAGTAATAACGTTCACTAGAAAATTAGCCTCGTACAGTGTTCACAGAGCCGTGCCTATATGGTGTAAAAGTTGCAAGCTGTCTGCAAATGATTTATACATCTTCTCTTTTTTTTTTGGATCAAAATATGATTTTATACATCATCTAAAGAGATGAAAAATACATGTAGTTAAAACTTAAATGTGATCAAAATTCCTATAACTAAAGCTTCTCTACAACGAAAATTCACAGTCCCAATATTGGCTTCGTAGTATTATAATAAATCGTTATCCGAGAAAAATAAAAATAGTTATACAATTAGTTTAAAAAAAAAAAAAAATCAAAGACGCCATGCAGAAGGTTTGAAAACTTTTTCTAAAAAAAATATAAATAACCGAAGATTTAGTTGTTAGTTTGTTTAAGTGAAGATTAGAGAACACAGTATCCCCAAGTCGTAGGTACATTATTAAAAACACCAAGTCATCAACCAAACGGTGATCGCTGGCATATCAAAGAACTAAAGATTAGCTTTCAAATCTCAAAAGTGATTAGCAGACGATACGAATACACCTAGAAACAGAGGTTGTCACACATTATCATCCGATTAAAGAACAATATTTTAATTTATAAATTATCAAAAATACAGTATTAATATATATGTAAATTAAATACAAGAAATTCAACAAAAGTGTTCCTTTGTGAGTAAAAAGAAACACCCCCACGTGCAAACCGATATAAGCGAGATCTTTAAACTGACGGCGTCAAACTTAACGTTGCAGTCAATAAAACCGTCAAAAGCAAAATAAAAAAAGAAAAGAAGTTAAACGGAGATCATACTAATCTAAACCGGGACTCTTCATCTCCAGCCGTCTCATTGGCGAATCCATTGGCGACGTCGACGACTCCGACGACAATGTCAATGAATCATCATCCACAACAATTGAGTCCGAAGACTCCATCGAGGTGGTGCATGAGAGTGGTGGTGGCGACGGGGACGGCGGAGGAGGAGTACTCGGCTTCCGTTTGTTTCCGTCGCCGGAGACTTTAACATCTCTCGTCAAGTAACTCCTTAGACGTTTCACGTCGGCGAGTTTCACCGGTTTAAGTAAAAAGTCCTCCGCTCCTTCTTCAAGACATCTACAAAATCATATTCATCGTATCAATTCTTAAAAATTCATATGTAAGCAACAAAATCTTGAAACGAAAGCTCCGGCGAGGAGTATTCACCTGTCGATTCGAGTGAGTACGTTCTCCGACGACATAATTACAACCGGAACTTCCTTAAAACTTGTCGATTCCTGTTTCAAAAATATGATCCACATTGTTACAAGAATTGCTACCAAAAAAAAGTTTAAAACAGATTTTTTTTTTTTTTTTTTTATGGCGGGAAAATGTCAAAACCTTAATCTTTTTCAAAAGCTCGTAACCGGTCATTCCAGGCATACAGTAATCAGTGATGATCAAATCAACCTTCAATCTCTGTAAAGCAACAAAAAAAAAACATCAAGATCAAGATCAAAATTTAGAATCAAGAATCAAGATCTAGATCAGGAATCTTGAATCTCAAAATGCTCCAAACTTTTAAAACAGAATTTTTAAGAATGTACATCGAATTCGACGGCAGCTTTATCCTCATCTAATCCTAAGAATTCGAGAGCACGCCACCCGCTGTCAACCGCCGTAACTGCATTGAATCATCATCCGCTGGTGAATAATTAAGTTTTTTTTTTTTTTTTTTTTTTTTTTTTTTTTTTTGGCTAAGAGAATGACGAATAAACTAACCTTTGCATGAGGTGATCCGAAGTAATCTTTCAATGACAATACGATCGACGAGGCTGTCATCGACGGCGAGAACATGAACTTGATCAGAATCTAATGGTGGAGATTCTAGTTCTCCGATACCTATTCCGATCATCTCTGATCGTCGTAGACACGAAACGCCACCGTCTCTGGCGGCCATAGCTCTCTTTGTCAGTGAGAAAATGAGGTAGGAGAGATGAGAAGAGACAAGAGAGAAATTGCTTCGTTCTTTCTCGCCTCCTTCACTAACGTTTTATATTTGTCTCAGTATCAAATCTTTTTATAGGTGTCTTTTTCTTCTTCTTTTTAAAATTAATGTTTTCCTCCGCTTGAAATATAATCAAAAGAAAACGTTACAATTGGTTTTGTGATTTGATTTGAAAATAGTGATTTTCTTATCACTTGTTTTTCTACTACTATATGTAGAAAGAGTTTTCTCGCTTTTTTTTCTTATATACAAATTATGGTAATGGCTAATTATTCCAATAAAAAATAGGGTAACTTTTCTACAATAGCTACACACTATTTTTCAATCACCTTTTAACAAAGTCATACACATCTTTCATAAATAACCATTAGGTGACTTTTCGGACAAAAATACGCTCTAGCTCATCCTCTACAATGCCGCGTTTGTTGTTTTGTAAAGGTTAAAGTAGAACTAGAAGAAAATAAAAGAATAAAATACATGGTTATGATTCCACGCATAATAGGTTCATACCTAAATTACATTAAGCATTGGTTGCATTGCATCATACTAGATATATTTTTTTTTTGGGCAAAGCATCATACAAGATATTATAAACATATATATATACAGTGGCGGATCCAGAAACTTAATTTGGGTGGGGCACAAAATATATATAATTAAAATCTTAAATTTGTATAAAATAAATAACATTTTTACCTTAATTAATAAATATTAAAATTTTAATACTTTAATGTATTTAATCTATAATATTATTTATATTGGTTTTAGATAATACTGATATACATATGTTACATATATTTAGAAAATGTAATTCTAAAATTTCTTGTTACAAATCACAATAAACATTTAATTTTTTAATTATATGTAAAAATTATTATTTGAATTCACATATCTAAATATATAGACAAATTTAAACACTAAAATATGAAATGAACTACAAGGTAGATAATAAATGTTTACTAAGTTACCAATTGTTCCAACATTTTTTAAATTGAAATGTAATCTTTACTATTATAAAAATGATGACTTAATTTTTTTTCAAGAGTTAAGATAGAATTAGAAATATAAATAGATAATAATGCACCCAATCATAATCAAGATTAAAAAAACATGTTGAAAAGACACTAAAATGGTAACAAAGACATTATCGGGAGGCCAATCATCTCGCGGATGGTTTGGCTCAATATGCTTTCTCTAGACTGCTTGGTTTGGAGGTCTTTGATTCTTGTCCTAGTTTTGTTATTTCTGTACTAGACGATGATGTGCGAGGGGTTTCGTATCCCCGTCATGTCCAGTTGTAATTTCTTTTTTCTAATAAAATAAGGGAGGCTTAGGCCTCTCTGATTCACAAAAAAAAAATGGTAACAAAGACATGGGAAATGGCAAACCAAAGAAAAAAGAGAATAAAGCAAAAATGATAAACACCAAATTAACTAGGTGAAGGATTGAACTTGGCACTTGTTGAGTTACGTGGGGCACAATATAGCCAAAAGAGGTAGGAGTCTATAACAAGTAATGGTCAATTTGAAAAAAAAATAACTTAGCATGGGGCACGTACCCCACCCAACATGACCGTAAATCCGCCCCTGTATATATATATAATATATATATATATATATATAACGACGACAATATATTTACCATCTTTATTTAACAAGATTTAGGAAAACGTGTACGGTTAAGTTAATATGATTGTATATGTAAATATGATTTATAGTTTATTTTTAAGGATTGTATATGCGTTTAAGTTAATATAATCATGTATATATCAAAAAAAATTATATACAAATTCTGTAAATATTGCATACACAGCCTCTACTATAGTATATAATCTAATAGACATACCATCCATACAATCAATACTATACATTCTGTAAACTGCGTATGCAAAAGTAAGAGAGAAGATACACACTTTTACTCTTTGAGTCGGATACCAATTTTCATGAATGATTTAAGCAATTGTACATTTTCTTCTACTCGCCAAAGATCTTCGAAAGACATGATAAACCTTTTCAAACCCCACCCTCAAATTCTTCTCTCCGAAAATCCAAACCGCATTACCTATTTTAAAATTGACCTTTTTAATAATTTTCAAAATATTTGACATCATCTTATTTATCCATTTATATATATTTTCCATAATTATCATTAAATGTTCGAATTAAAACGTTTTAACATGTTCAATGTGGTCATTAAGAGCTTGACTGGTTCTCCCGCTAGCTCCCGCAAACGCTGCTTTTGCGTTTGTGGGCGGTTGCTAGCGTTTGGGGCCAATCACATAAATCGCTCCCAATCGCTTCCAGTCGCTCCCAATCGCTCCCAACCGTTGAATTTCAAAAGCTGGTTCCCGCAAGCGTTTGCGGTTGCGGGCGTTTGCGTTTCAAATTTTTTTTTTTTTTGAGAAAAAACTTGAAACAGATCAATGATAATGAAATATATTTTTTATATATTTTTTACCTAACTATTTTATTCATTAAGGATGAGAGAAAAATGAAGTACGGATACGATTGAAAATATTAAAAAAATAAACAATTGGAAGAAAATAATATTTCAATTAACAATAACCCGGAAAACTTGATGTAAATTTAATGGCACATCACACATAATTTCAAAAAAATCTAAATAAATATAACGTTTCATCAGAATTTTAAGAAAATAAGATTATTTGTGAAAAATAAAAACAAATCACGAGTGACTCTTCTCAACTCTCGTTTGATCATTACTACCGATGCAAATACTGCCCCACAGAACTTATTGAGTGTGTGAGATTTAAGAAAAAAGATCTACGATCTAAAACATATGCTTAGTCATTTATCAAATTACTTGATTAAAGTTTTGGTAAAAAGCCAAATGCATAAAATAATAAGTATTTCATTATGAAATTTATTTATTTTTTTAATAATTATTTTAGTATTTTTAATGAATTTTAATTATAAATCAAGTTTAATAAAGTTTTTGATATTTTAAAACATTTATATAATTATATATCACATTTATTATGTTCCAACCGCTATTGCACCCGCTGGTCAACCAGTCATAAACCTCCCGCAAACGCACCAATTTTAAACCGCTAAACCAGTCGTTCAAAACGCTTAATAACGCTTGAAACCGCAATCACCCGCTTCCGCAATCTCCCGCAACCGCAACCGCAACCGCAGCGTTTGAACCAGTCAGGCCCTAAATTAGGGGAAAAACAAAACATAACTACAAGTGGAGAAAGTTATAATAAAATTAT
The DNA here is from genome assembly GCF_030686135.1 of Camelina sativa. Classification (NCBI taxonomy): domain Eukaryota; kingdom Viridiplantae; phylum Streptophyta; class Magnoliopsida; order Brassicales; family Brassicaceae; genus Camelina; species Camelina sativa. Next base: position 21,890,738 of record NC_141884.1, on the reverse strand, counting down.
ATGTATGTAGAGATGTCAAAATGGGTCAAGTTAAATGGATCACCAAAACTCAACTCAATCCATTGACCCTAATGAGTAAAAAAATTTTATCCTAATGACTTCATGAATAAATTGAGTTAGTGGGTCAAATGGTTTAATGGATCAATTGAGTTATGTTATAATGGGTAATGGTTTAACCATTTAATCCATCAAATGCTTAAACCGGTCAAAATTACTAAAACTACTAAACCAATCAAAATGTGTAAGCCGATCAATTTTGATTTTTCCCCAAAACAACAGCTTCTTCGTGATTTTGATTCAGAAAAATCAAATTTGATTCAGAAGCGTTTGAGTAAAATTCAAAGACTTTCCAATCCTCCAGCTTAAGGTCACTTCAACCCATGTTATAATTGAGCTTCTTTCTTCTCCAACCCTCTCAAGTTCACTTCTTCTTCAACCCTTAATGGGTAATTGTTTAACCATTTAATCCATCAAATGCTTAAACCGGTCAAAATTACTAAAACTACTAAACCAATCAAAATGTGTAAACCGATCAATTTTGATTTTTTCCCCAAAACAACAGCTTCTTCGTGATTTTGATTCAGAAAAATCAAATTTGATTCAGAAGCGTTTGAGTAAAAATCAAAGACTTTCCAATCCTCCAGCTTAAGGTCACTTCAACCCATGTTATAATTGAGCTTCTTTCTTCTCCAACCCTCTCAAGTTCACTTTTTCTTCAACCCTTAATGGGTAATTGTTTAACCATTTAATCCATCAAATGCTTAAACCGGTCAAAATTACTAAAACTACTAAACCAATCAAAATGTGTAAACCGATCAATTTTGATTTTTCCCCAAAACAACAGCTTCTTCGTGATTTTGATTCAGAAAAATCAAATTTGATTCAGAAGCGTTTGAGTAAAAATCAAAGACTTTCCAATCCTCCAGCTTAAGGTCACTTCAACCCATGTTATAATTGAGCTTCTTTCTTCTCCAACCCTCTCAAGTTCACTTCTTCTTCAACCCTTAATGGGTAATTGTTAACCATTTAATCCATCAAATGCTTAAACCGGTTAAAATTACTAAAACTACTAAACCAATCAAAATGTGTAAACCGATCAATTTTGATTTTTCCCTAAAACAACAGCTTCTTCGTGATTTTGATTCAGAAAAATCAAATTTGATTCAGAAGCGTTTGAGTAAAAATCAAAGACTTTCCAATCCTCCAGCTTAATGTCACTTCAACCCATGTTATAATTGAGCTTCTTTCTTCTCCAACCCTCTCAAGTTCACTTCTTCTTCAACCTTTAATGGGTAATTGTTTAATCATTTAATCCATCAAATGCTTAAACCGGTCAAAATTACTAAAACTACTAAACCAATCAAAATGTGTAAACCAATCAATTTTGATTTTTCCCTAAAACAACAGCTTCTTCATGATTTTGATTCAGAAAAATCAAATTTTATTCAGAAGCGTTTGAGTAAAAATCAAAGACTTTCCAATCCTCCAGCTTAAGGTCACTTCAACCCATGTTATAATTGAGCTTCTTTCTTCTCCAACCCTCTCAAGTTCACTTCTTCTTCAACCCTTAATGGGTAATTGTTTAACCATTTAATCCATCAAATGCTTAAACCGGTTAAAATTACTAAAACTACTAAACCAATCAAAATGTGTAAACCGATCAATTTTGATTTTTCCCCAAAACAACAGCTTCTTCGTGATTTTGATTCAGAAAAATCAAATTTGATTCAGAAGTGTTTGAGTAAAAATCAAAGACTTTCCAATCCTCCAGCTTAAGGTCACTTCAACCCATGTTATAATTGAGCTTCTTTCTTCTCCAACCCTCTCAAGTTCACTTCTTCTTCAACCCTTAAGCTTTTCATGTTCGTATTTTGCTGGGTTTAAGTTGATTTTTTCTGGGTTTTGTTTTTAAGTATCTGGATTGTCCCTTAAGTTTCACGGTTGATTATTTATGGGTTTTCTTTTTAAGTATCTGGATTGTGTATATGTTCATGATTGTTCTCGTTATCTCGATTGTGTATGTGTTCATTTCGATGGTTTTGTGTTGATTTCTTAGTTTATGGTTTGTCGTGTGTCAATTATTTTTGTTTAATTTGGTCTAGTGGGTTTTGTTTAGAAAATTGGGTTTTTGTTTGTTCATCTTATGAACTTCATCATACTCTTGCTGCAATTGTATGATACATAGTTCTGGTTGTGTTTTGATGGTGTGGTTCTGGTTTAATATAAAAAATTACCGAGTGAAAAATTGCAGTTCTGACAATATGCTCTCTTATCACCATTATCGTTCTTTTCTAGTCTAAAGTAATTCCAGACATCTGAAGTCTTACTTTTTTTACGAGAAACACTTATATTATTAAACCAGAACTCATTTAGAACTCATTTAACAAACAGAGGAGGAAGAATTTACAAATAGGTTTCAGAACTTATTTAGAACTCATTTAACTATTTAACTCATTTAATCTAAACTCATTTGGTAATGAGTTGATTTGAGTTGAATTAAATATCTTGACATTCATACATGCATGATTAACAATAGGACATGCGAAAATATTTTTTTCATAATATTAATTAAAGTAGATGTGTTTACGAGTTTTTTTTATGTTAATGGTCATGTATTAATGTACTCTATAAAGTTATTTGTTTATTGTATGTTGTCATTAGGTATACATAATTTTTCTTCTATTTTGTGTACGTGCATAAGTCCATAACGTATAAATGATATAATTGTAGGTTTTCAGTCATTTTTAATTTAAGTTTCTTTTTCTACGGCCCTAATTTTGTGGTCATCGTTCACAGTTTTTTTATAATGTTTTTTTTTTCATTACGTTTTGATGTTAGAAAGCCATACAAAATCGACGATCATGGATCTTTCTAAATAAAAATCAACCATCTCATTTTCTATTCGAAATATGTAGAAAGCAGATACTAATGTATTACGATGCTCAATTGTTGAACCACAAAATTGAGTATTTTGCAAAAATGTTCGGTTGACTCACCTATGTTTTGCAGATGATTTGCTTGTCTTTACTGATGGTACTAAAAGCTCTATCGAGGGTATTCTACGAATTTTCGATCAGTTTGCAGAGATGTCCGGTCTCAAAATAAGCATGGAAAAGTCGACCTTATACATGGCAAGAGTAAGTGATACTGAGCGAGAGGACATCCTTAGCTCGTTTCCCTTTGATGCTGGCTCGTTACCAGTGCGTTATCTTGGTCTACCACTGTTAACTAGGAGAATGACAGCTAATGATTATACGCCTCTCATCGAACGTATACGAAGCAAATTTGCTAGCTGAACCACTCGTCACCTTTCATTTGCAGGCCGATTACAGTTGATTAGTTCAGTCATCCAAGGTCTTACTAACTTTTGGATGTCTGCTTACCGCCTCCCCAGTGCTTGTATCAAGGAAATAGACAGCTTGTGTTGTGCGTTTCTCTGGTCTGCTCCGGTTCTGAATGCTAAAAGCCAAGGTCTCCTGGTCTGACGTTTGTATCCCAAAGGAGGAAGGTGGATTGGGGCTCCGATCTTTAAAAGTGGCAAACAAGGTCAGTTGCTTAAAACTTATTTGGCGACTCTTGTCTTCCAACTCTCTATGGACGTCCTGGCTACGCACGTACTTGCTTCGCAAGAGCTCTTTTTGGTCGATTAGTGAGTCTTCGGTTTTAGGCTCTTGGATGTGGAAGAAACTGTTAAAGTATCGACAACTAGCCACCAGTTTTGTTAAGTATGAAGTTTGCAATGGCCAGAGTATTTCATTTTGGCATGATAACTGGTCTCCCCTAGGACCACTCTTTGCTATCACGGGACACAGAGGCTGTATTGATATGGGTGTCGGTCTTCATGACACTCTGGCTCAGGTGGTTTCGTCTCACCGTCGACGACGACACCGTGCTACTCATCTTATCCAAATCGAAGACTATCTTGAGGATATTCGACGTAGGGGGCTTACAGAAACAGAGGATGTGGTTCTCTGGAAGAGACAGGGGAATAAATTTAAGTCAGATTTTTCCACAAAGGATGTTTGGAACACTATACGGGATCACAAACCAAAACAGGACTGGTATAGAGGTATCTGGTTCACCTACGCCACGCCCAAGTTTTCGTTTATATCCTGGCTTGCCACAAAGAACCGTCTAACAACAGGAGATAGAATGCAGAGTTGGACTACTACTACCTCCTCCTCTTGTGTATTTTGCTCGGCGCCTCTAGAAACAAGAGATCACATATTTTTCTCCTGTTCCTATTCTAATGAAGTTTGGTCTGGTCTTGCTTCTAAGCTCCTCGCTAGTCAGTTCTCCTCTGATTGGGCTACTGTGCATAAACTCCTCACTGATACATCTCTCGGCAAGCATCGTCTCTTCCTCCTGAGATATGCATTTCAGCTACTTGTATACTTACTGTGGCGAGAGCGTAATGGAAGGCGACATGGGGACCCAGCTACCTCTCCATCCCATCTTCTTCGACGGCTAGACAAAGATGTACGTAACCGGATCTTGTCAATTGGAAAGCAAGGTGACAGGAGCTACACAGAGTGTTTGGAGATTTGGTTCGCTACTCGCTAAGAGGGTTTTCACATTCTCTCATTTCACTATAAACTGTAACTGAAACAACTGATCTGCTAAACACATATTACAAACCGCTGCACTTGATGTAAAAACGCTTTTTTCGAATAAATTTTACATTTTATTCAAAAAAAAAAAAAAAAAAAAAAATTGAGTATTTTAAAAAAAATAATTAACTTGATAATTTCTTTAAATAACAATTTTAGGCATGGCTAGAGACAACACTAGTTGCACTATGAACGACATGTGACAAACGATGCACGTCAAATATAATTTTTACCTTATTTGAAAGACTATTTTACAACTGCCCTTGCATTCACATTTCACAGGAAGTTACTAAATCTCACCGTCCCACATTTCGGCGACAGATTTTATGGGACCTTTCTCGGAGATATAAACCTTTCCATCAACAATCCTGCTCTGAGAAATCTCCGTCGAGATTCTTTGTTTCTCCTCCTCTGTCAAAGACCAATCAAATATCTCCAGATTCTCTTCCAATCTCTCTTTCCTAAAGCTCTTCACCACCATGCTTACTCCTTCCTCGTAAACCCATCTCATACTCACCTGTCATTTACAACTCTAAGAGTGAGCTTTCAATAATAATACAGTAATTGCATTCCCCAAAATGTTGTACTAAGGTTCTAACACATTTGGACTCTATGGATTCAGCTAATGCAACACATTTTACAAAGGAAACTGGATTTTTAAAGTATTTTCACATAAATAAATAAAAACTAATTACACACTGGACTAAACCGCTGACGGATTAGTCCACTTTGTCTGTAACATCCATTCGAACCCTAATTCTCAAATTAACATAACATGCAATTTAGTGTACCAAATTGTTAAATATTTGTGTATTTAATAAAAATTTCATTCTAAATTACGAGTTATTATGTAGTTTTCATTCAAAAGTCGTAAATTTTAACGGAAATCCAAAAGACATATGATTTCTCATTTGCATCTTAGATAAAGATTTGGGAGAGTACCTGTGCTACTGTTTTTCCCTTGGCCTCAGCAATTTCTTTAAGAACATCAGACTCCATGATTTTATGATTTCCCCAAAAGGCTCCACTCGATCCCAACACTGAATAAGCTAATACAGCAACGCCATTTGACTTACAAAACTCCCTTAGCTTCCTCTGTTGCCATACTGGACTCATCTCCACCTTTTCCACATTATCCGACAATTACAAATATATTACTTATAGTAACTAAAGAGAATTGAACTTGTTGATATATTTACTTGATTGACGCTAGGTGGGATTTTGGCGACAGAGAGGATGTGTTGGAGCTTCTTGCACGAGAAATTGCTTACTCCTATACACTTTGCAACTCCGAGTCTTTGGCACTCTTCCATCTCAGACCAAACTGCTTCATAATCCATTGGCAGAAAGTCATCTTCGTCTATAGGAAACTTGTATTTGCCAGGTTTCGAGCTAACTGGCCAATGAATTACGTAGAGATCGAGATAGTCCAGTTTAAGATCACTGCAAAGACATGGTTGTGATTATAAATAATCTATAATCAAAAAATGTATTTAAATCTTTTTTTTGCACGATGACCCAAGTCTTTTAAGACTGTAAGTCGAACAATGAAATATATTGACTAAAATCTCACTTCAAACTCCGTTCGATCGCGGGTACAACAAGGCCGGCATGAGCATCAGCACACCATAGCTTAGAAGTGACGAAGAGTTCGGATCGAGATTGGACTAAGCCAAGACTAACCGCCTCAACCAAAGCATCACCGAGGGGCTTCTCAGTCTGGTACCTAGGAGACGTGTCGAAGTGACGGTAACCGAGCTTAATGGCCTCCAACACCGTTTTTTTCAGTACCATCGGCTCTGGCGGAGGTGATGCGGCGGTTCCAAAAGCTAGAACCGGCATCAAGTGTTGAAGGGATCCGATTGGGAACGTAAGAGCTGACATGTTGGTGAAAAGGAAGAAAGCGCCTAAAAGTCAAAGAAGGTTTGCTACGAGAGAATCGTTTCTCAATGGCTCAACTTATATACTCACTTACTTTACCATGCATGGCTGCCAAAAATAATCAAAGAAAAAAAAAACATGTCACGAGTAAGTGGCCATCAAAATAGTAGCTGTTACGAAAGATCGTATTGGATGGGTTGCATGGACGAGAAATAATGCAACAATCATGAAAGAGAGAGAGAGAGAACCCACAATTTGTGGGGTAATTATGTTTTTTAACAAGTCTTGGCTAGCTCAAACTTATTAGTATGGACACTGTGCTGATGTAGTTTAAACTTTAAAGTCTTTTCTTTTGACTCGACACCAATAGTTAAATATTTAAAGTCTTTTCTGATGGTGCTCTTTGCTTGTTTTTGGCGGCTATGGTGGCTACTACCAAGTACCAAGTAGTGAGTATAATAATCAATCTCCTCTCTGTCACGCGACAAAAAAACACGAACAGAGTCATATGTGTTATGTGTATTATGATTATAATTTCAACTTGATTAATATTGTTCAATGTGTATATTGTGAGCCTCCTCGTCGTCCTTAATAGTTACTAGCTAGCTACTATTAAAGTTCCTAATGCCACTTGGAAAAGTTTTGAAAACCGTCGAGACAAAGTCGACGGCCTCTTCAAACGCAAACAATACTTCTTACATTAGCACCATTGACTAATTTTTGCAACATCATTCACTTTTAGAATGTACTTATTTATTATAACAGCACTGGAAGTAAATCATTCTAATGAATGATGATTGTGCGGTTTCACAAAGAGTGATCAGATCTCGCCGTCCCACATCTCGGAGACAGATTTTATGGGACCTTTCTCGGATATATAAACCTCTCCGCCGAGGTTCCTAAACTGAGGAATCTCTGTAGAGATTCTTTGCGTCTCCTCTTCTGTCAATGACCAATCAAATATCTTCAGATTCTCTTCCAGTCTCTCTTTTGTAAAGCTTTTCACTACCATGCTCACTCCTTGTTCATAAGCCCATCTCATACTCACCTGTTATTCGTTACAACTCCAAAATATGAGCATTTGAACTCCATTCATTTAGCTAATATCGAACTTGCTAAAACAACACTGACCTGTGCCACTGTTTTATCCTTTGCCTTGGCTATTTCTCCAAGAACGTCTGATTCCATAATTTTGGGAGTTCCCCAAAAAGCACCTCGAGATCCCAACACTGAATACGCTGTGACAACGATATCGTTCAACTTACAAAGCTCCATTAGTTTTTTCTGTTGCCATATTGGACTCATCTCAACCTTGTTCACAAATCACATGTAAGTTTTGTTATTCTTAATTCAACTATATATCCTAAACAATAAACCAAAAAGAGTGTAAACATTAGATTTTTACTTGATTAACACTTGGCGGGATAGTCGCGATAGAGAGGATATGTTGGAGCTTCTTGCATGAAAAATTGCTTACTCCTATACACTTTGCAAGCCCGAGTCTTTGGCACTCCTCCATTTCAGACCAAACTGCTTCGAAATCCATTGGCATAAAATCATCTTCTTCTATAGGAAACTTGTATTTACCAGGCTTAGAACTAACCGGCCAATGAATTAGGTAAAGATCAAGATAGTCCAGTTTTAGATTCCTGCATAGATGTTTCACATCAAGTCATGTTTACTCCATCTTTAAAAGATTCTAATGATGTAGTGTATTCAAATCATTCATTGCTAATTTTCGGTTCCCTTTTTTCTATAGCAACCAAAATTTAACGTTTCCAATAACACAATTAGAATCAAACCGTTGACAAAAATATAATAAAAAATACAATCAAACCGAACTAAACCAATTCGAATTAAAACCAACTTAAACTAAACCCAAACCGAACAAAAAACAAACCAAATAAAGTGATCTAAAATCTTACTTTAAACTCCGTTTGATGGCCGGTACGACAAGACCGGCATGAGCATCAGCACACCAAAGCTTGGTAGTGACGAAGAAGTCAGATCGAGATCGGACTAAACCGAGAGAAACCGCCTCGGCCAAAGCTTCGCCGATCGGTTCCTCTGTTTGGTACCTTGGAGATGTGTCAAAGTGGCGATAACCGAGTTTGATGGCTTCGATCACCGTCTCTTTCAGCATCGTTGGTTCCGGTAGCGGAGACGCGGCGGTTCCGAAACCTAAGACAGGCATCGAGTGGTGGCCGGATGGGCCGGATCTGATGGGGAGCGTTGGGACTGTGGTTAAAGACATTGGTACAAGATAAGTCGGCTAAAGAGTCAACGAAGGTGTGCTCTGAGTCTGAGAAAATGGTTCCTGGGTGGCCCAAAGCTTTTTTTTTACTAAGTAGCCACTGACAATGCTAATGCAGCTGATAAAATATTGTATTTGATGTACTGATGTACTCTCTTTAATTAATACTCCTTCTATTTCACAAAGAGTGTCACTCTGACATTTTTCACACAAATTAAGAAAACATTGAAATATACATATATGCCCTTATTTAATAAGTTTTTAATAGACTATTTTAGTTATAATTAAGGGTAAAACAAGGAAATCTAAGGTAAAAGATGCATTGAAAATATAAAATAATGCATTGGAATTGTAAAGTGACAGTCTTTGTGAAACAAAAAAAAATCTCCAGAATGACACTCTTTGTGAAACGAAGAGAGTAAAGTACTACAAATCAAATCTTCATATTATAAAATTTGGACCATAATGTTATAATATGTTTAAAAGAAAAAAAGCAAAGAATAGTGTCCAGCTTTTTTTCTTTCAAAAACAGGGCTATAGAAACTTTAGAGGACTTAAATTTAAAATGTATATATTATTAAGTTTCTTTTATCTCATCAAAACAACTTATATTTGGAAACATGTTTTTTTTTTTTAAACTCATTACCAATAAATCAATGAAAGTAGAGTCACCAAAAATCCAAGAAAACCACAGCAACCAACTGTAAAAATCAAATAAAACTAAGCATAAAGAATATATAGACTTATCCTCTTCGTTAATTCTCAATCCTATCATGGACCCACGCCGGACCGCCGAGAGAAAAGTAGGACTGTAAACGTCCATCCTTGGTGACACTAGAGGCAATCGCCCTAGCCAAACCATTGGCTTTCGGTGAAAAGAGCTTAAATGAGATCTCCTCCATCACCTGTATTCCTCTAGTAATGTTGTTAAGTTCAGAGCGGTACCATGGCCATCCCGCATGCGTTTCAATCGCGGTCAAAGCAGCATGACAATCCAACCAAATCTCACAAGAAGTAATATGAAGGGCATGTAAACTTTGTAAACACCATGTTACACAACTCAGTTCCGCAGAAATCCTGTTTGATCTTGGTAAGAAAGTATCCCTAGCATGATATAACATATTCCCTTCATGATCCCTAATCAACCAAGCCCCACCACAAAACGAAGAATCATTCACCCAAGATGAGTGAAGATTGCATTTGAGTTGACCCGGAGCCGGTTTAGACCATCATTGTATGACAATTCTCCCTCTCTGAGCTTCATTGTGTTCAGCTAAAACTATCAGATGTTGTTGTTTTATCCATTCTTTTGAATTCTCCAAAGTAGTAGCAATGAGTATATTATGATCAGGATCTCGCTATGAAAAGAAAAATTCATTCCTAGCTTTCCAGATGCTCCATAGAATCCACGGTATAGCCAGTCGCATTTTTTCTTTTCTGAAACTTCAGGCTTGACCATCACGTTAAACATATACTCAACATTTTCAGTGATAGAATGCATAAACCCTTGAGCTGGTAATGGTAATGAAGTCGCACCCCAAACCGCCTCAGCTAACAAACAAACAAAGAGAGTATGAGAGATGGTTTCCTCTGAGGTTTGACACACTTGACATAGAGGATTAACTTGTAGCCCATGATTCTGCATACAGTCCGCTACTGCAAGAGCCCCAGATAGAGCTCGCCATAGAAACATGCGGATCTTCAGTTCTGTATGAATGCTCCATATCCTCTCCTTAGTTCTGTTTAAAGTTGTCACATTCTCCGTGATAGGATTAGTGAACTCAGTCTCTCTCGAGAGTAACCAATTCCCACTTTTGACCGAGTACTTGCCGTTATTATTGTACGCCCATATATACATATCTTGTAGGTGCTGAGCTGGTGGGAAAGATCGTATTCGAACAACATCCCCAAGAGTGAAAAGTTCATGTAGCTTTGACACATTCCAACCACCCTCAGAAGTGATTAGAGAGGAGACCATAAGGAGAAGATCAATTGTCATTTCCTTATTGAAAGGTCGTCGTGGTGTTTCATCAAAAATCCATTTATCTAACCATACACTGGTATCCTTGCCATCACCAACAGATTTCAAAACACCACGTTCCAAAAGTTCTCTACCAAATAAGATGCTACGCTAGGCATATGAAGGCCGATATCCTACTTTTTCCTTAAAGAAACTCGTGGTTGGAAAGTACCTTGCTCTATAAACATTAGCTAATAAGGAACTGAAGGAATCAATCAACCGCCATGCTTATTTTGCTAGTAAGGCTTGATTGAAGCGACCAATATCTCGAAAACCCAGTTCCCCTCGTTGTTTTGATTGACACAATTTCTCCCATGCCACCCAGTGCATTTTATTCTTCTCCTCTGATGCATTCCACCAAAACTGAGCCATTGCACTTGTAATCCGTCGACATTGATGTTTTGTCAAACGGAAACAAGACATAGCATACACTGGAAGCGCCATTGCAACCGACTTAAGTAGAACCTCCTTGCCTCCTAGTGAAAGGGTCTTTTCATACCAACCTCCCAATCTTGACTTCAACCGATTGGTAATATAATTGAGAAGATCCCTCTTCGACCCACTAAAATATTCTGGGAGATCTAAATATTTTCCACTACCTCCTTCTTGCTCAATACCGGTAATTAAGCTCAACAAATGACGCATGTATGGATCAAGCTTTTTACCAAATGTAATAGAGGTCTTCTGAAAGTTGATCTCATGGCCCGAAGCATCACCATATAATTTTAACCTCTTTAAAAACTCAGAACATTCCTTTAGATTCGCTTGACAGAGAAACTAGGCCTGGGCAAAAAACCCAGACCCGAAAACCCGAACAGGAACCGACCCGAAAATATGGACCCGAATCCGAACCTGGAACCGGTAAAATACCCTATTGGGTCCTAATCTCCTAAACCCGAAGAACCAGAACCGAACCCGGAACCGAACCAAAAACCGAATGGGTACCCGACATACCCGTAATAAAATCATATATAGAGAATATTAGTTATATATATTTTTTATATAACATAGTTATTCAAAGTTACAACTTAAAATTCAAAAATATTATTTTTTCTTAGATCAAAATAATGAAAATACTCAAAATAACCAAAATTATATTGAAATGTTTAGCTATATTTTTAAAAATATTTATTTTTAAAAATTTATTTTAATATTTAACATTAAAATTTCTAAATAATCGGGTAAAATTCAGATTTTCGGGTTAAATTTCGGGTAATCGGGTACAAAATACCCGAACCCGAATGATATCCGATTTTTTCGGGTATTTATAGGTTCTGAAATTTTAGACCCGAACCGACCCGAACCCGATAAGACCTGAACCGAACCCGAACTGATATTTTCTGTTTACCCTATTGGGTCCTAAACTCCTCTACCTGAGAAACCCGAACCCGATCGGTTCCTACCCGAACCCCACCCGAGTACCCGAATGCCCATGGCTAAGAGAAACAAACTATCATCTGCGAAGAGCAAATTTTGAATAGAAGGACAAGAGGGAGTGAGTCTCATTCCTACTAACCGACCATCCGACTCTGCTTTGTTCATAATGTGAACTAATGCGTCTGTGCATAGGATGAAAAGGAATGGTGATAAAGGAACACCCTGCCTAATCCCCCTCTCTGGTTGAATAAGTCCATGAGGAGCACAATCAACACTGAGAATGAAACCGACCTGACACAACTCATAATCCATTGAACCCATTGAATAGCAAAACCAAGTTTAATGAGTAATTCCTCTAGAAAATTCCACTCTACTCTGTGATATGCCTTCGACATATCTCTTTTGATGGCCAGAAAATCCTCATCACAGTGTGGATTAGTTCGTAGCGCATGTATCATCCGATGAGCAAGCAAAATGTTATCCGAGATCAGTCTCCCAGAAACAAAGGCTCCCTGTGTTTCCGAAACAATCTCAGGAAGGAACCGCTTCAGTCGCTGACATAAAACCATGGAGACAATCTTATACACTACAGAGCATAGACTAATAGGCTGCAGATCAGTCATCCTAGACGGATTCGGTTTCTTGGGAAGTAAGCATAACTGTGTGAAATTCCATTCTGGTGGCAGAGTACCAGATTCAGAAAACTTTTGAACCTCTGTGATAACATGTGGTCCGATAACATCCCAATAAGCCTGGTAGAAATGAGCTGACATACCATCCGCTCCCGGCGTACTATCTCCTCTAATACTAAATGCTGCTATTTTAATTTCCTCTCCCGACACAGCTTTGGTTAACGCTAAGTTCATCTGATCTGTTACCCTCGACGATAGCCCATCCAAGGCTTCAGAAACAACAGAAGGATTAGTAGAAGAAAACATTTGCCTGAAGTACTCTACTGCAACCTCCCCTTTCGACCCTTCTGTAAACTGCTCTACACCAATAGAATCAAAGAGAGATAATATTCTATTTTGCGCTCTCCTCCTTTGGACACTGCCATGAAAGAACCGAGTATTACGGTACCCTTCTCGAGCCCATTTCTCCTTGCTCTGTTGCTTCCAAAAAAGTTCCTCTTCCCTAAAAGCTTCTGCTAACTCCCACTGTAGATCCTTCATAAGCTGAAGGTCCGACTGAAGTTTAGCTCGCTCATCATCCAGTTTGGACTGCAACATAGATAGACTTTCCTTAGAATTTTGATTTGAAGATCTCTTCCATAAAGAGATTGACCGCCTGCACTTTGCAACTCTACTCATCAGTGACAGTTGTCCTGTCTCTTCCCGGTTTAGAAACCTGTCCCACACAACTTGTCGATGTTGAACAACTTGATCCCCATAAACGCAAGTGATGAAAAAGCTGAGCGATCCCAGTTTAACTTTTGTATCAATGATGCGTTGGTCTGAGCTAATGATCTCAACCTCATAAACTCCCTTCCAGAATAAGGCTAAACCACCACTTAAACCAACAGGATCAACAATGTGTGCGTGCTCATATCCCAACGACCGCTGCACATTGCTGACGTGAGAACTGGAGTTTTTAGTCTCCAGGAGGAATAGAAAATCCGGGAAATGTTCACGACGCATCTCCCGTAGAGTAGGAATTATCAAGGTGCCCCCAACCCCTGGCAATTCTAGCTCATAAAACTCATTGGGGATTTGGCGGTTCCTCTCTCGGAACCACCTTTAAATGTGCACGCACATTTGGCATATTTGGATGATATTAAAGCTTCACCCGTAGCTTTCCTCTTGGATGTAATCCCTTCTTCTTCTTCCAGTAATTGATTGACCTGCCTAGTACCAGAGTTGTCCTTCAAAGCCTGAGCTCGCCGTTTCGACTGGTTTGGTCTTCGTTGTTTCTTACCATTGGTAGTTTTGATTCCTGTAGAACAAGCTGAAAAGCTTGGTCTAAGATCCATAGAACCAAAGGCTACAGTAGGAGCAGAAGTAGAGGAATCCGACGGTGAATGTACCTCCTCAGAGATACGTGAGAAGACCTTTCCAGTTTTCATGGCTGGCACAGAATGCCTTTGTGATAGTGAAGAAATAGATGTAGCACCTTCAAAATAAAAAAAACTAACCCTTTGCCTTTGTCGACATTCGTTGTGAATGTTGGTGGAGCTTCCAGTCTTAACAGAGTCCTCTGACCAGTAGAGTCGTTCGCCAGGTCCCAAACTGATTGACGAACTCTCTCAATATGTATCTTCTTTAGTGATGGATCCGCCACTGACAGGTATTGTCTCATCTCATCAATAACTGCTTTAGCAATTTTTGGCTTTCCCGAAACTGGATCGATCCCCACATCCTCATCAGTTAAAACTCCAAATAACGGATCATTCTTTCATATTCGTGGTAACAGCCTAACCGGGATTACAGACGCTTGTTTCACCCCTCCCGTAGCAACCACTTGCCGGTTTGAGCGATTCAGAGGACACTGGTCCTTGTCATGAGTTAATCGCTGGCATTTATAGCATCTGCATCTGATCCTTTCATACTCTATTCCAATCTTAACAATCTCTCTTGATGGAATCTGTAGGTCTCTAGAATTCTTCAGTGGTTTACAGACATTGAAAAGAATCTGTACACGAACATAACCTTTGCTCATAGGTTTTAAAGGATCAAAAGCCACATGAGTAACTTGTCCAATATGTGAAGCGATTTCTCTAATCGCCTCCGCAGTATGATGATTCACTGGTAGGTTACGTAGTCGGATCCAGATTGGTAGAATCTTGAGATAATCATCTGGAGATTTTTCTACCCATCTTTCCAACGTAATGCTCCAATCATTAAAATTCCACGCACCCGCTTCCAGAATTGTTGAGAGCTCAGCTTCAGAGTCAAAAATAAACTGGAGCCTATCATTTGGTAAAGCTATACCTCGCGCTCTGTTGTACACTCGCCACAAACGAGACATCTCATGAATCAATCGAGATAGCTTTTGGTTCTCCGGACACAGAAGTCGCCCAATGATGCTGCATTCATTTCGTACACTCGAACTGAATTGAGGTAAGTTTTGAAGAACAATCGGTTTGTCATCATCTATCAGCATATCTTGTAAGGTTTTGTCTAATTTATACTCCATCTGGTATCACTAGGAATTACCATACCTCTGAAGTCTGAAACAGAAGACAAAAAACCAGAATTCTGACGACAGCGGCTTGAAAAACTCGAAATTAGGTTAAACTAGCACCCGAATCTTCAAATATTTTGTGAATATTTAGTGGGAAACAGAAAAATCTTGGCAGAATCCGGCAAGATACAGTAATTCTTCCAGTAAACAAAATCTTTTTTCAAGAGTTGAAACCCTCTTTTTTGGAAACATGTTTAACGAAATAGATATCAAAGTAATGTAGTATTTGTTTAATTTTGACAACATTGTTCATCAAATATATGGATAAAAGTATCTTATAAATTAGATAGTTACCTATTAAATTAGCATGATAAATAAAATTTATATCATTAAATTTATAAATATATCTTGTTAAATCATATCATATTGTGATAAATTTATTATTTATATGTGGATGTGGTGTTTATTTTTTTTATAATCAGATGCTAATTAATAATTTTTAAAATAAATATCTATTCATACAAATTTATTCATTATATCATATAGAACATAATGACCAGTTACGTTACGTATATAACAAATAATTTCCGGCGAAGTCTATCTCCATTACATACTGAAGTTGAAGCTTTCCTTTGGGCGATGCGCTGCATGATCGGGCATGACTTCAGAGAGGTGGCTTTTTATACTGACTGCTCAGACTTGGTGAAGATGGTGTCTTCTACTTCCGATTGGCCAGCGTTCTCGGCGTACCTTGACGACATCAAGACTGATAGGGAGGAATTCTCTTCCTTTTCTTTATCTTTAATTCCTAGAAATGCTAATGTAAGGGCGGATTCTTTGGCACGCCAAGCGCGTACATTTCCGCACCAAGTTTTGTTTGTAAACGATTTTCCTTCCAATTGGCTCGTTTGAGCTGATCTGTTGTTGACAAAAAAAAAAAAAAAAAAAACATTTAGTTTCATGTTTTTATTTTCAAAGAACATATCACGTATGAGCATTTACACCGTGTGGAAAAAAATGGAGCAAGTGCGCGTCGCAGTTTAGGCTTTATAAACATACACGACGTCGTTTGAACTCTTCATCTTCCATTTTTCCTGTAGCTTTTCCCGTATTTGTTTTTTGGTTTCTTCCCAAAAATAAAATCAAAAATGAGATTTCTTATATTAGTAACGATCTTAATAAGCTTCTTCTTCTTCACAGTGACTCCAATCTCAGCCAAATTCTATACCAACGTATCTTCAATCCCACCGTTACAATTCCTAAACGCAACGCAAAA
Organism: Camelina sativa; assembly: GCF_030686135.1. Lineage (NCBI taxonomy): Eukaryota > Viridiplantae > Streptophyta > Magnoliopsida > Brassicales > Brassicaceae > Camelina > Camelina sativa. Next base: position 21,874,200 of record NC_141884.1, on the reverse strand, counting down.
CGCGTGGGAAACGTTCTCAAAACTCGCCGGTTGTCATATCGGAGAAAAAATCGACGGTCTCTCCAAACTCAAACGATACTTCCACCGTTTCGGTTACATCTCCGCCGCCGCCGTCGAAAACTGCACTGACGATTTCGACGACGTGCTCCAATCAGCGATCGACACGTACCAGAAAAATTTCAATCTCAAAGTCACCGGAAAACTTGATTCCTCCACTCTCCGGCAGATCGTGAAACCACGATGCGGGAATCCGGATATGATCGACGGGTTTTCGGAAATGAACGGCGGAAGAAAGCTCCGTGCGACGGAGCGGTACTCGTTTTTTCCCGGGAAGCCGCGGTGGCCGAAACGGAAACGATATCTGACCTACGCGTTCGTTACGCAGAACAATCTGACGGAAGAGATCAAACGCGTGTTTGCACGCGCTTTCACTCGCTGGTCGGAGGTGACGCCGTTGAATTTCACGCGCTCCGAATCACTCCTCGGAGCTGATATAGTGATCGGGTTCTTCTCTGGTGAACATGGAGATGGTGAGCCGTTTGATGGAGCGATGGGGACGTTGGCTCACGCTTCGTCTCCTCCTACGGGGATGTTGCATTTAGACAGCGACGAGGATTGGTTAATCTCTGACGGTGGAATCAGCCGTCGGATTTCGTCGGTGACGTCGGTGGTGGATCTTGAATCGGTGGTGGTTCATGAGATCGGTCATTTGCTAGGGTTAGGTCACTCGTCGGTGGAAGACGCGATTATGTTCCCGGCGATTTCTGGTGGTCATCGAAAAGTGGAGTTAGCTAAGGATGATATTGAAGGGATACAGCATTTGTACGGTGGGAATCCGAACGGAGACGGTGGTGGTGGTGAGAAGAAGAGTAGCCGTGAGCGTCAAACTAGCGGTGGTGATAGCTTGCGTCGGTGGAGAGGGTGTGTGTTTAGCTTATCATTGGTTGCCACGTGTATTTTCTTTATTTGTTTTTAGACACTATGACATTATATGCTCCTTTTATTTTGGGGTCAATATTCTATTTTATTTTTCGTTGTTTTTCTAAAAGTAAATATTCTATATGATTGGTTTGTGTCCAACATTGGTTGTGTACTTTACCAAACTGGTTATCAACATTGGTTGTTGTACTTTACCAAACTGGTTATCTAAATATTCTAAATCGACAAAACTCGCTATATTTTGGAGTTTATCAACTATCAAATTTAGGACAAAACTGTAAATGCAGATTCTGGAATAACTCGCTGTGAGGAACAAGTCGTTGTGCCGAACAGAGCGTTGTGCCAATTAGGAAGCTGCATTAGATCACAGACGTTTGAGTTGCTGACATGGATGTGTAAGCTGACGTGGCAAGACGTGAGTGGATGTGATGATGTGTCAAGGAAGGCTGCTGACTTGGCATTGAAGATAGAGACAAGATTGTACTTGGAGATATGGAAAATATTCTCTGCGATAAATAAGGAAAGGATAAGCTTGAGCAACAAACAGTTTCCGTTTGCTTGGAGATATGAAGAATATTCTCCGCAAGAGTTAAGGAATGGATAAGGCTGAGAAACAAACAGTTTCCTTATCCCGTGATACTTGGAGATTTGCCTTCTAGGGTTTTTCAAGTCGTGTATATATATTCTAGGAGTAGTCCACGAGCCAATTTGAGCACTCTAGAATATTGATACAGTTGTAAACTTCGAAGCCACAAAGATAAGGCTTAGAAGGTGTGTTCCCAGTTCTCTGTGACGTTAATCAGGGAGGTGATTAAGTGCACAGAGAATTATTTTTATTTCTCTTAGATCTACACTAGTGAGAGTTTAGATAGAAAAGAGAGAGGGTGAGTTTTATTCTCTTAGCTAAAAAGAGAGAGGGTTAGATTCATTCTTAGTCGGGATCAATCCTATTGGGTAGAATAGGTTGAGTAAGGGCCGAGACAAAATTGTATCATTGTGAAGATAAATTTTGTTAATAAGATTGAATAGAAAAGCGTTGGCTTGGCGCGTTCCAAGTGTAAATCAGTGTGTTGTGTGTCTCTATACCCTTACAATTGGTATCCGAGCGGACGCCTGGTAAAAGAGCTGGATATCTTTTCAACAGGTGAGATCTTGAGACGAGGTATGGAGAATCCACAACAGTTCGTTGATGAGAACAATCCGTTGATGCTTGACGTTGAACATTATCATGATTGGAAAGCACAAATCAGACAGATGATTCAGAGTTGTGATATGGAAGCCTGGTTCGTTGTTGAAAATGGATGGTCACTTTCAACACTTACGAACATGAGAGGAGAAACTGTAGTAAAGCTATGTAAGCTGTGGACAGCTGAGGAGAAGTTAAAGGGAAAACAGAACGCTGAAGCGTTATCTACTATTTTCAGCTTCTTGCCAATGGATCTGTTCGCGATGGTACAAGAGTGTATGTCAGCGAACAAAGCTTGGGATATTTTGGAAATCTTCTCTGAGGAAACCAGAAGGGTGAAGAAGAAAAAATCTGATGTATCACCATCCTGTCATTTCAACAGTCAACTAAGCTCCCCGTGTCAGGAAGTTGTAGTGCTGAAGAAGGTATATATAAGAGTTTTGTCAAAGAATTTCTCAGAAGCTTATCACATGGATATCTTTCTCACAAATCTGATGGTAATGGTGCTTTAAGTTCTGATGAACAGATGGTTGATCAGTGTGTGAAATTAGTTCAGACAGATGAACTGCAGATGAGAAAGAACGATCAGAAGGCTGAGGAATCATTCACTCTGAAGATTGTAGAAACTCAGACGTCTGTTCAAGGTAATGAGGGAGTACTGATTAAGAAGCAGTTCAGAAGTCTGAAGGGTGTACAACGTCAGCATCAATCTTCATCATCCAGATCTGATGCAGAGAAAAAATCTCAGAGTTCTGAATATCAAGGTTATGGACACTTCCAATCAGAATGTTCTAGACTTAAAAGAAGAAGCATGTTGAAGTGTTACAACTATCAAGGCTGTGTTTATATGAAATCTTGTTTGACATGGAGTGATATTGATTCAGCCAAAGAAGATGATAAGAATCAGAAGTCTGTTTTGAAGCCTAAAAATGATGTGGCTGGCTTATCTGTTGAGAAATAAGTCATCGCTCTGTCTAAGGATCTGATTCTGCAGAAGAAGGAGAATTATAATCTGGTGACTAAGAAGAAAGAGCTGCTCTATCGAGTCTTCAATATTGAGAAATTGTTGTCTGAGGAGAAAGTTATTACGTCGCTGTTGAGACAACGTCTTGAGGTTCAACTAAAGATTAACAAGAGGCTGAGTAAAGGAGCAAAATATCTGGATAAGCGGCTGGTCACTCACAAGGCTACAATGATTGCAAACTGTGGTATGAAGAACAATGGAAGAAACTCAAGTGGTGACACAAGTGCAGTGAATGGGTCAATAGTGCTGCAAAACAGAGGTGGTGCTGTCAAACGAGCGTCTGACTTCAACCTGCAGAAGACTAAACAGATGATTGTTGTGAACAACCTGAGAGGGAAACTGCGTCGTTGTTGGTATTGTGGTGTGATTGGTCATATTAATGTTGATTGCTACAGATTTAAGAATCGTGTAAGTCAACTATTAAGCGAGAAGAAGTTCCACAATGTTGGAAGAAGAGGCAATCAAGTCTTCATTATTAAGAATGATATGTATTGTTATAGTGGATCTTCAAGTACCACAATAAACAATGGTTTACACCTCAAATCGATGAAAGAAAAGACAAGATCAAAAGTTGAGACAAGGATGTGGAGTGTCGGAGTTCTGAACAAGAGAACATGTCGATGTTATTATGCAAGTCAGAGCTTCCACAAAGCGAACTGTTTCAAGTGTCTGGATTGTACTATACCACTCACGCATCTGAAGGAAAGTCACAAAATGTTCGAAGATACAGGCGAGTAAACATCAAGAAGCGTGACATGAACTATTATGTTTTCCACACTGTTGATGGTCAACAGACTGTTGTATTGAAGAACTATGGTTGTTCAAGGTACATGACTGTGAATCATGGAAGGCTATACAACTTTGAAGAAGGCTCAGCTGACAAGGTCACTTTTGGGGATGAAGTTGTAGGTACAATCAGAGGCGAAGGTGCATCTCAAGGTAAAGACCAGCCCACTATGGAATCTGTCTACCTTGTCAATGATCTAAAAGTCAATCTGATTAGCATCAGTCAGTTGTGTGACAAGGGTTTAGATGTTACCTTCACCAAGGAAAGATGTCAGGTGGTTGATGAGCGCGACAATATTTGAGTCCAAGGACAGCGCTCTGATAATAGCTGTTATATATCGAAGTCTTCCAATCCACAAACAAAAGAGTTCAATCAGCAGTGTTCTATGATGTCTAGAGACATGATCTGAAAAGGTGTGTATTAACTAGCTGTTGTCAAGTGTAAGCTGTTGCACTCAAAAAATTATGAGAATCACTTCCATCAAGAAGCTGCTGGAAGGATTCAGGAGGGTAGAGTTGTTGTTACACAGAGTTGTTTGGATGCAGTTAGTGGCATTGCATGTCAGAGCTTTGCAAATGGAGTTAAGTTGAAACATGGGCAAAGCTACAGAGGTGGCTACTAGGTCTATAGATGTTATTGCAGATCAGTGCTTGACAGATGAATTCAGTGTGCTGAAGGAACATTGTTGTCTGTGGGTGACGATTGTGGAAAACAAAAGTTGGACAAGTTGGAAAAGTTGTGGAGCACAAGGCACGATTGGTCGTACAAAGCTCTAAGGAGAGTTCGCTAGACACAACACATTCACTTCAACACGAGATGATGAAGTATTTATATACTGATGCAAGTATGCCAAAAGTTTGATCAGTGCATATGAGTTACTGAGAAGTGGAGATGAAGCCACACAAGGGCGGATCCACATTATAGAGTGTGGGGTCAATTGACTCCCCATTAATTTTTTTTTTAAAAAATTTAGTTATACATGTATTAGTGTCAACCCTTACGGTTGCATTCTTATTCACCCACAAAAAAATAAAATAATAAATAAATAAATATTTGGTGGACTTTATCTTTAGTGGCCCATTAATATGCAAAACAATTAATCAATTCTAACTAAATAACACACAAACCCTAACCTAATAATACCTAGATTACGTGAGCAGTTTTATTTCTTGTTTTGCCTTGCTTCAACTTCTCTTCCTCATCGTCGACAACATCGTATCTTAATTCAACCAAGTAAGTCAAATTTTCAGATCAAACTATTGTTTTTTTGATATTGTTCTAAAAATATATTTCAGAAAAAATATATGTGGTTTTCACAAAAAAACATAAACTGTTAATTATTTATGTAGATTTCAATGTTTTTTTTTTGGGCTCTAAGACAAGTAAGCGAACATAGGTTCTAGTTACTTTTATGAAGGCCATTGCGTTTGATAGCTTATTAGCTTAATTAGTTTTGATTTACAGTTTTAAATTATTAAAAATTTATTCTTTGCAAAATTGTTTTGATTTCAGGAAAATGCATGAAACTATGAGAAAGTTTTTGAAAAGGAAAGATCCATCTCCATCTTGCAGTAATTTAGATGATCTGCCATGGGATCCTGCTGACCGAAAAAAATAAAAGATTATCATCCAAATCAAAGAGATGAGGTAATTCGTAAATATTTGGTTAGAGGTCCTTGCCAACCCCGAGGTTATAATTTTGAACAAAAAGACATAGGAGGTGTAATGTTGCTTGGTTTGATATGTTTCAAAACTGGTTAGAGTATAGTGTGGAGAAAGAAGCAGCTTTTTGTCTATGTTGTTATGTGTTCAGAGATAATGCTGGTAAGGGTGGAAAAGATGAAGCATGGAGCACTGTTGGTTTTACTTATTGGAATAAGTTTTATAGAGTTTCAGAGCATGCTGTATGTGGTGTTCATAAAAAAACAGTAATGAAGTGTGAAAACTTGATGAACCAAGGTCAATCTATCAAACATGCTTTTCAAAAGCAAGCTGATATTACGAAGAATGAGTATCGAGTTCGGTTGAATGCTTCAATTGATGTTTCTAGATACTTGTTGCGACAAGGGCTACCTTTTCGTGGTCATGATGAGTCAGAAAAGTCTATGAATAGAGGAAATTTTGTGGAGCTCTTGAAATTCACTGCTGAACAAAATAAAGATGTGAGTAAGGTTGTTTTAGAAAATGCTCTTGGAAATAATCAAATGATGTGTCCAACGATTCAGAAAGATATAGTGAACTGTTTTGCAGAAGAGCTAGTTAAATCTGTTATTGAAGAAATGGGTCATGATATTTTTGGCTTATTGGTGGATGAATCAGTGGATGTTTTAAATAAAGAACAAATGGCAGTGGTGTTTCGTTTTGTTGATAAAAGAGGGATGGTCAAAGAAAGATTCATGAGTAGTACGCATGTGAGTGATACAGCTTCATTATCTTTGAAAGCTGCTATTGATTCTTTGTTTGCAAAATATGGATTGAGCATAAAAAAGGTGAGAGGACAAGGTTACGATGGGGCTAGCAATATGAGAGGTGAGTTTAACGGGCTAAGGGCATTAATTTCTAAAGAAACCCCATCAGCTTATTATGTTCATTGTTTCGCTCACCAACTTCAGTTGGTTGTTGTGGGAGTAGCAAAGAAACATTTTGATGTTGGAGATTTTTTTGATATGATTTCTTTGTTGGTAAATGTTGTGGGAGCTTCATGCAAAAGAAAAGATATGATCCGAGAGAGTTATAGGAAAAAATTGAAGACGGAATCAATAATGGTGAAATTAGTACTGGAATAGGGTTGAATCAAGAGGTGTCTCTTAATAGACCAGGGAATACCCGTTGGAATTCGCATTATAATACTCTATTGCGTTTGATTGAGTTATTCTCATGTATTGTCGAAGTGCTTGAATACATTGAGATTGAAGGTGCAGAAGACTTGAAAAGACGTCAAGCATGTGGTCTCCTCAAGTACTTTCATAGCTTTGATTTTGCATTTTATTTGCAAATGATGATATATCTTTTAGGACTCACGGAGAACTTGTCCATGGCACTGCAAAGAAGAGATCAAGATATATTTAATGCTATGGATTTGGTAAACTCAACTAAAAGACAGCTTCAGAAGTTTAGAGATGATGGTTGGAATTCTCTCATGAATAGAGTTTCTTCTTTTTGTGAGGAACATGATATTGAAAAGGTTGACATAGAGAAAGAGTTTGTTGACTCAGGAAGACCAAGAAAAAAAACAGGAGTTTCAAATATGCATCACTACAAGGTCAATTGCCTATTTGCTGTTTTGGATTTGCAGCTTCAGGAGTTCAACGATCATTTTAATGAGGTGAACACTGAATTGCTTATTTGTGCTTCTTCTTTATCTCCCATTGATTCGTTCTCTCAGTTTGACCACTCAAAGTTGATGAGGTTATCTAAGTTCTATCCAGACGATTTTACTCATGGGGAGTACATATCTCTTGAACAAGAATTAGATATCTACATTAATAATGTTCGAAATGATGAAAGATTTACTCATTTGAAGTCTCTTGGAGAACTTGCTCGTATGTTGGTGGAAACTCGAAAAACATGTCACATCCTTTGGTGTATAGGCTGTTGAAGTTGGTTTTGATTTTGCATGTTGCTACTGCAATTGTTGAGAGATGTTTTTCAGCGATGAAGATTGTGAAGACTCATCGACGCAATCGGATTGGAGATCAATTTTTGAATGATTGTTTAGTTTGTTTCATCGAAAAAGATGTATTTTTATCTATTACAAATGAAACTGTGATGAAGAGATTTCAGGATATGAAAACTCGTAGAGTGGTTTTGTAAGATGTTTTTATATTTATCTTAAAAAAAAAAATTAGTTATGTTTTGACTCCAGTAAAAATAATCCTAGATCCGCCACTGAAGCCACATCCATGATTGTAAAGTATCACACATGCGAGCTGCTAAAAGGATTGTCAAGTATTTTAAAGGCACATCCAACATAGGGTTGGTGTTGACGAAAGGAGCTAGCAGAAACTTGAAGAGATCTCGCTCTCTAAATCATCGTGAAGGATCTGGTGGCTGTTGCCTTCTGAGAACAAATCTGATCTTCTGCTACGCTCAGAAGCTTGTCAAGGTACCTCGTTCAATTTTTAAATATGAGGTTAATGCCTTGGGAACCTGTTTTCATCACCTGATGAGAATCAAACAATTGAGAACAGCGTACGGTACATTCTTAGACCTTGCATCAATGTTGTGTGATAATCGTTTGTTTGTTAATATTGTTGTAGATCATGTGTCACATACTAAAATTACAATTATAGGATCCTGAATATTAGTTTATTCATAGATTAGTTGTGGAGAAACTGATAAGTAATAGTACATCAGAGTATTGATTTGCGAATTGCTGATTTGTTTACAAAACCATTGGACTTGGATCAACACATGATTCTGAGAAAAGTCATTGGTGTTTATGGGATCTAATATGTTCTGTGAGTTGTGTTGATCAGATACAGGGACATACATCAGAACAGGCCATGGAATTCCTAGAATGTATAAAAGAGCAAGACTCTGTCTAAACGAAGAGTCAGTGGAAAACAGCTGCCTGTCATGCCAATTCATATGGGGGATCTTGTAAAACGTTGTCGTGAAGGAGGAGGTCAAAGAGCTGAGGAGTGACATTATTATGCATTCCATTCTGAAAGAAGTACCAGTTGTTTGTAATTTAAAAAAAAAACAACAGAGTAATGTGGCTGGTACGTCTGCAACAGAGCCCTGAAGAATAATAACAAGGGAATGCACAAATATCTGCGGTTGAGAAGTCAAGTGATATCGCTGGTAGAAATCAGGAGATTCAGCTCATGATCATTCATATCATCAAACTGTGAAGATCATTCATGTCTGTTGGATCTAAGCTCTAAGGTAGTGTATCATGAAAAGTCAAAAAAAAAAATGACTTGATACAGTCCTGTCAATGCACTCTCCAAAGGAAATTCCAGCTGCCTACTTCACGTTGATGGTGAACCATGAGAATCAAAGGCATGCCAGAGCGAAAGACTAGCCACTGATCATAGAGCTGTTCTTTGAAGATTCACAAAAGGTTGTGGTAGTTTCTGGTGAAGTCCTGAACAGGTGGTTGGCACACATCACAGAACAGATCTCAAGGTATGAAAGCCTCTTACTTTAAGAAATAAAAAAATTAATATTAAAGTACTCTTGATGGTCTATTGCTTTTCTGGTTCCCTCATTTCCTGTGATTAACAATGTTTGGATGTCTGAGGTTGTGTATAGAAGGCTGAAAAGAAAACAATGTGTTATAGAATCAATGTTTTGTAGTTAAATTTATAAGATTGATTGTTGAAACACGAGGTTGATTGTAAATATTGGTGATGAGAAATGTTTGTATGTTTTCAACAAGTGTGCACATATGTGTGTGTGTTAAGTGTTTCAGGTTTAAGCTTACTTGTTTCAGCTCAAAGGAATAATCATGACTCTCTAAGAGGTAAACTCCAGAGAGCAGCAATGGATCAAGGGTCTAACATCTTGAGTGATGGATTGATCATGGAAGTAAGATCAAAGAGCTGTGTGTTCATCTAATTATTTGGGTGAAAATAAGTGTCCCATGAGTACTGAAGGGTTGGAAGTAGCAGTTACTGCAACCTGGTTCAAGTTGTGAAAGAGCCTCAGAAGATTGTTGTTGAGTCATCATGCGTCTGAGATGATTCGAAAGACTGATACTCAGTTTGTATCGATACAATGAGTATAGTGTCAGTTCCATGATACGAAGGAATGGAGCTACCTCTTCCAGAGGATGATGAGTGTTCCTAGACAGAAGATTGTGCTCGCAAGTTGTTATCATGTCAGTACAACATGTGGTCGTTCATTTGAGTTCCATCTTTGATCAAAGTATTTGATGCAAGGGACTATTACCAGAAGATGGTTTGTGCTATGAGGCAAGTGTCTATGTCCCACCAGCTGTTTGACGTGTGCATTATTGTCTGTATCACCAATATATATTCTCCAAATTCTGTTTCACCACGGGTCACTACGTCCAAAGCAAGGGTCTGTTTTATCTTCTACAAGTGAATCTAGAGAAGATGTCATCTTGCGGTTAAGGAAGATTATGTAGAAGTGTGTGGATGCTTCAGGTTCTTGAAGCCTACAGATGGATGACAAGAGATCAACTCATTCCTAATAATCTGCAGGGGCAGCAGATTGTAATGAGATTTTTGGTTTAGGTGTCTACAGGAACAACATAGATGTGATGCTCTGGTCATCATCGTACATGCATGTTTGGACAATGTTGTGTTAAAGAACAGACGACTGTGTTTGCTCTCAATGATGCTGAATGCAACTGTTGAGTTTCTCAGGAATGTGTTTGCGTTGAAGACTTGCTTAAGAGAAGGTGTATGAGATTCTTGCACTAATCTGTCAACTGCCAAGGGGTTTGATCAAGACAGTGAATGTTCCCTTCAAAGAACATGGATTTTATGAAGTCTCACTTATGACAGATTCAGAAAGTAGAACATGCCTTGCTCATCTGTTTATAAGGGCAACACAGTTCTATGTAGAATCGATCGAAGAAGCTGATTTGAATGCAAGGATGAAGGAGATCTACAGTGAAGGAGAGGTTTGAAATAATACACAAGAGACCGTTTTTTTCTGGTAAAGCTTGTGTATGGTCACCTCTTTACTGTGATTGAATCAAAGTGCTACTTGTTGTTCGAATTCTTGACTAACAGTGTCCTATTGCTCAACATCCAGTTGTGGTTGCAAGGAGGGTCAAAATGCCTACAAACATGAAGCTGTTCCAATAGGTGTCGAGACTAATCATCAGAGTGCTTAAGGATGCGAAGCACTATTAGCATGTAAGTGATTCCCATAACTTAGTATACTGTTGTGATATATATGTTTGTTTTTGAATTAGTTGATCACTCAAGCTGGGGGAGAATGATTCTGGTTCTGGTTTTTGTTTAACGCCTAATGATAAGGAGTTCTGTACTTATGGGGGAGAATTCGTCTAGCTACTTGGTTTAGGGGGAGAATCATTGTTTATGGGGAGACTTAATTGACTAAGTGGTTGATCTTAGGTTGTTAATGATTAAGAATATGCCAATTGAATAAGTCTGATTAGAGAGCTATTAAGACCTTGGTTTCCGCTGCAGCCCGTTGGGGTTTCTGCTTGTTAGGTTCTTAGTTCTGTGTGAACAAGCTGTTGATTGGTTTTGCCAGATAATGATTGTTGGTTTATCTAGTTGTTGCTTGTTCTGTTTTTGGCTTGTGTTTGTTGGAGTGTCTTTTCAGGTTGAACCAGAGAGATGCTTGAGTATCAAACTCAGTAAAAAAGGGGGAGATTGTAAATGCAGATTCTGGAACAACTCGCTGTGAGGAACAAGTCGTTGTGCCAATCAGGAAGCTGCATCAGATCACAGACGCTTGAGTTGCTGACATGGATGTGTGAGCTGACGTGGCAAGACGTGAGTGGATGTGATGATGTGTCAAGGAAGGCTGCTGACTTGGCATTGAAGATAGAGACAAGACTGTACTTGGAGATATGGAAAATATTCTCTGCGATAAATAAGGAAATGATAAGCTTGAGCAGCAAGCAGTTTCCGTTTGCTTGGAGATATGAAGAATATTCTCCGCAAGAGTTAGGGAAAGGATAAGGCTGAGAAACAAACAGTTTCCTTATCCCGTGATACTTGGAGATTTGCCTTCCAGGGTTTCTCAAGTCGTGTATATATATTCTAGGAGTAGGCCACGAGCTAATTTGAGCACTCTAGAATATTGATACAGTTGTAAACTTCGAAGCCACAAAGATAAGTCTTAGAAGGTGTGTTCCCAGTTCTCTGTGACGTTAATCAGGGAGGTGATTAAGTGCACAGAGAATTGTTTTTATTTCTCTTAGATCTACACTGGTGAGAGTTTAGATAGAAAAGAGAGAGGGTGAGTTTTATTCTCTTAGCTAAAAAGAGAGAGGGTTAGATTTATTCTTAGTCGGGAACAATCCTATTGGGTAGAATAGGTTGAGTAAGGGGCTAGACAAAATTGTATCATTGTGAAGATAAATTTTGTTAATAAGATTGAATAGAAAAACGTTGACTTGGCGTTCCAAGTGTAAATCAGTGTGTTGTGTGTCTCTATACCCTTACAAAAACTATCGAATTTGTTTTAAAGTCTTTCAAGTTCGCCGAAAATGAAAAAAAATAATGTTTTACAAGTACCACAAAGGCACAAATTGTTTATGATGTAACATTTTACATACGTAAGTTGGTTAGTCCAATTTTGTTTGAAAATGAAAAGTCCAGTTTTATTCCACGTACATCTTTCTAGTGTTTAATGGTGAATTCGAAAGTGGACTACAATCATCAACGATCGTGATTTTGAACATTAGTATATTATTGTGAATCAAATAAATGGCAAATTAGAAAATAGAACTTTATAATTGTTGCGGTCAATTCACTTAAGGATGTTCAAATTCAAATTTGAGTAATGGAATCAAATTCAAATTTGAGGATGTTCTAAAATTGTTTGTATAAAAAACTAATGCTGATCGTCGCCCAATGGCCAAGCTATACGGGTTTCTTGGAAAAAACTAGGTTCAAATCGGGATTTGGTGAAAATGGTTATAGAGGAAATATATTTGTTTTTCTTGTTCTCAACATTTTGTTTTTTTTTTGCAAAAAAACTTTTTATAGGTAAATCTGATTGGCATATTTTCAAAATTAAAGATTGTGTTTTAAGAGGAAACAAAAAACGAAATCATAAAAAAAACACGAAATCGTATATACATATAAAAAACTTCATAACAAGATACTAACCAATCACCATCGTTAGAAAAGAAACTAACCAACTTCTAAAACTAATCAATAACAAAAATCAAGTTCTTTCTTACCGTTTGTCGAGCAATGCCAAACCTATATAAGCAAATAAAGGCCAACGTACTTCTCATTGTCTCCTATATATACAACAAGTATTGATAAGCAAGAAAATTTTAATATCTCCTTATACCCTAAACAAAAAAGGTAAAATGACTTCTATTGTTTATGCGTTTAAGACTTTGTGTCTGCTGCCTCTCTTGTTCATCGCTGTTGCAAGTCGTCCGACCGTTAAACCAAAGGTTTTCAACGTCAAACGCCATGGTTCGATACCGGACGGAAAAACTGATAACACCGATGTATGTACACAACAATTTTTTTAATTTAAATTTTAATCACCAATTAGTTTTGAGATAATAATATATGAATATTAACACAATTACAAACATATATGACCAATATAATAACAAAAAGATAACTATCTATTTTTGTTATTTATATAGTTTAATAATTAATCTATGTTATTTTTAATGGATACAAAATTAGGCATTTATAAGAGTATGGAGCCGTGCATGTGGAAGGAGAAGTGGAAGTAGTAAGATCTACGTACCGAAAGGAAATTTCTACCTTGGTGGTGTAGAGTTTGTGGGTCCATGCAAAAATCCTATTGAATTTGTTATTGATGGAACTTTGTTGGCTCCTGAAAACCCTAGTGATATTAAGCAAGATACATGGATCAACTTTAGGTACATCAATGATCTATCTATCTCCGGTTTTGGTACACTTGACGGTCAAGGAAAAAAGTCTTGGCCACTCAATGACTGCCACAAAAACCCCAATTGTCCTAAATTAGCTATGGTAACATTGCTAAAACTTTTTCACTTATGGCCTCATATTCAAATATATGATTATTATTTACTTTTAAAGCATATTACATAGTGTGTGATATGATACTTATACAATGAAAAAGTGATTTAATGATTATTTATTATACACAATTTTATTAATGTTTGTACTCATTATATATATATATATATATATATATATATATATATATTAGAAAGTAACAAATCTTTTAATAAATTCAATTTTTTTTTTCATAGACAATGGGATTTGCATTTGTGAACAACTCAAATATCAAAGACATAACATCACTCAACAGCAAAATGGGACATCTCAACTTCTTCTCGGTCCATTACTTTAACATTACCGGTGTCACTATAACAGCTCCCGGTGATAGTCCAAACACTGACGGTATCAAGATGGGTTCATGTAGCAACATTCAAATCTTTAACACAAATATCGGTACTGGAGATGATTGTATCGCCATTCTCTCTGGAACCACTAATCTCAATATCTCAAATGTCAAATGTGGTCCCGGACATGGGATTAGTGTCGGAAGCTTAGGGAAGAACAAAGACGAGAAAGACGTGAAAGACTTAACGGTGAAAGATATCATTTTCAATGGTACAAGCGATGGTATTCGGATCAAGACTTGGGAATCTTCAGCTTCTAAGATCCTTGTTTCAAACTTTGTGTACGAAAATATTCAGATGATTGATGTTGAAAAACCGATCAACATCGATCAGAAGTATTGCCCTCACCCACCTTGTGAACATGAAAATAAGGTTAACTTTTTATGCAAAAAAAAAGGCTTCATTTTCTTTTCTTTCATTACAAGCAAAAACAAACAATACAACTTGTGCTTCTTTCTTTCAGGGTGAGTCTCATGTTCAAATCCAAGACGTTAAGTTAAAGAACATATATGGAACATCAAAAAATAAAGTGGCAGTGAATCTGCAATGTAGCAAGAGATTTCCCTGCAAAAATGTTGAGCTAATTGACATTAACCTCAAGAATAACGGACTTGAGGGTGGTCCTTCCACTGCAAAGTGTGAAAATATTAACGGTTCCGCAAGTGGTAAGATGGCTCTTCAACATTGTCTTAATTGATTCGACGGTCGATTAAAACAATGACGATGTGTTGTCTATGATATTTTCATTTATGTATAATTTCCTAATTAATTGGTGAATATGATTATGTTTTCTCTTATAACCTAAATTCCAAATCTAATCATAAATATGTACATGTTTTCTGATAACTTAATGCCAGGAAAAAGTTTATCCGGTGTTAGAAGACAAAAGATTCATACAAAAATATTTAGAAAACTTAAGAGAGTTTTGAGATCTAAAACAAAGCATAATTGTTTTCTAAGTAGGTTTAGTGTAGTTATAGGAAAAAAATTGAACCAGGTCAACCTGAGAACTAAAATTGAGCAATTGAATAAACATATGAAAATAAACTTACTTTTTATTCTAACTTTAACAAACACGGTCTATCTTTTGTTTCATAGTTTAGAGCATCTCCAGTTCATCTCTATTTTTTTCTCTATAAATAGAGACAAATATAGCAATCTATTTTAGAGGCAAATTTGCTCCAACCCACCTCTATTTTCACCTCTAAAATAGAGATTGCTATTTTTTCCTCTATTTAAAGCATCTCCAATGATTTTCTATTTTTACCTCTAAACTCTATTATAGAGTAATTTTTACTCTAATTCATCTCTATTTTCACCTCTATAATAGAGATTGTTATTTTTTTCTCTATATATAGGAGAACTCTATTTGTTCTATAAACAGAGTTGAGTTAATTTATTTGTAAAGTAGTCCTTTTAATCTTTAATTTCTTTTATTTATGACCAAAATAAATAAAATAAGTATTTTTAAGAACTAATAATAGAAATTTAAGTATAAATAATTATTCTAAAATATTGAGACTACCATTTGCAAAAGATACTTCTATGAAAGTGTTACAAAATTTAAAGTAAAATGTGTTAGTTTGCAATTTTTATAAATAAAATGTATTAATTGTAAAATAAAAATAATATATATTTGGAATATTCTTTTATAGATAAACCATTGGAGCACAACTTATCTCTATTATAGAGATCCTCTATTATAGAAGAAAAAATAGGGAAAACCATTGGAGATGGTCTTATAGAGGAAAAATAATAGAGTTGAGAATAGAGATGAGTTGGAGTAAAACTCACCTCTATTATAGAGTTTCTCTATTATAGAGCAAAAAATAAGGTAAACCATTGGAAATGGTCTTAAAGATAACATATGTTATTATTTCAAATAAAAGATAAGCTAGGTGCATGAGAAGGAAACAAAACATATTCAAAACAGAACTACAGAAGCTAGTATATGTTTTGATCAGTTTAGCAATTTAAAAAATCCCAAATTGGCCATATCTGCGGATCTGTCTTCTCCTATATTATAAGAAAATCACAAACATGTGTGTATTGATAGATGAAAGGAGTCGTAAAATTCAGGAGATGAAGAGACGGGCATTTGGGCTTTCGAGTTTTTTGGATTTTCAGGTTTAAATATATAGAACCGCTTCGGTTATTTATACTATCGGGTTGGGTTTGGATAATTCGGATATACCAGAACTCAAACAAAACATGAAAAAAACTAATTTTTTTTTATATAAAATTTAGAACACAGGTATATATATAAACTAGATAAGGACCTGCCCGATGTGCGGGTTTAAAGTTTTGTAAATAAAATAAAGTTAATAAAAATATATTAAATTTATTGTACATTATTTTTATAAATTTTTTTTTACTATAATACACTGATTTATATTCAAACACAAATCTTTTATGTATGCTACCATTAAAAGTGTATTTTTACACCTACATATATTGTATGTTACAAATTTTGTTTACCATCACCTAGAAAATGTCTATATGAACAAATTAAGTCAACTATTATATCTCTCTTTACTTTTACTTTTGCATAGTTTCTTTAATCACTAAAATTGTTGGCTCAAAAACCATTTTGAGTAAAAAATAAATTACATCACAATAGTGTATGACTAACCATAGAGAGAACTTCGGTTCTACACTCCTCCTTTATAGAGAGAAGCTTGCGTCCAACCTCCTCCACCATGGAGAGAACCTTCGCTCCGTCATCCTCCCTGGGGGAGATAACCTTTCGTCCAACCTCTCCAACATTCCTCCTTTGGGGAGATAACCTTGCGTCTGACCTCCTCCACCATAGAGAGAATCTCGGCTCTGCCCTCCTCCTGTGTGGAGAAAGCATGTTCATGTCTTTTAGCTATCTCAAAGTGGCTTGCTACAGCAACCAATGAAACTAAAGATCCTTTTCCAATGTCACAATATCTTTTGATAGTAACTAATGCTAAATTTTCCAATGTATTCATGAAAGTTTCTTTGACACACCATGATGTAGCTTCTGTTTTCAAGCTCCTATGAATCTATCAACAATTATTTATATTTTTCCAATCTATCTATATTTGTTGTAGGCTTGTGTTTGATTAGCCTATTTTATCCAACCATTAGGTTGATGACCTTCTCCTCTTTATCTCTTTTTGAGATTGAACAATGGTAACAATTATGTTTGCACAAAAATAAAGGTCTATGACCAACCAATCAAGGTTGAGAAATTAGAAGAAATTTAATTTGACATAATTAATGAAATAATAGAAAATTATAAGCACGGTAATATATGAATCTCAAATAGTTCAAAGATGAAAAAATAAATTAAATAAAACAATCTAAAACCACTACAATAAATTTTAAAATACAGTTAGAAAAAGAAGATGCATATATTACTTTTCCTTTTTTTTTGGTCAACATATTAATCTTACCTATTCCAAACTGAAAAAGTAGAAAGTAGGAGTAAATTTTGGTTTTAAAAAATAAGGAAAATTTATTTTTCCATTAAAAAGGTTTGACCAATAGAACAAAGTTGAAAGCAATATTTTTGAATAAATTATTTTATTAGATGAATAATATGAGACAATCTCTGTTTATATAGAAGTAAATATTTATATTTTTTAGAATTATAATTTTCTGTATATTTTCCTTAATCCCTTTTCTATTTTATGAGAAAATTTATTCCAATGAGCTCATTGTTTTTTTTTGAAATTTCTTGCTTTCCACTTTCTTGTAAGACGTACTATCGTTCGACGATAAGAACGCTTTTTGTTTAGTTGATATAGGGTTATATAATCTCTGTTGTTATCTTGCATTTGTGTATTCATTTTTTTTAGGGAGATTCTCAAAAATAGCACCAATTTAAGTTTTTCTTCCAAACTTAGCACACATTCTCTTATTTTCCAAACTTAGCACTAAATCTTCTATTTAACATTAAAATATTAAAATATTTCATTAAAATCTCTGTTTCTCTCGACAATGGTTCTTATGAAATTGAAATTTGTAAAATCATTTTCACGACAACAAACTCTAATCAGAGACGATGAAGCAGCTTCACTGGAATGGAAGATCAGATTACGATGAGGAACGCTCGAGCTTCAAGAGAAATTGATTGATTTGAAATCTGTACAAAAAGAAGATAGTGTGAAAAATAGGGAAGGAAGTTAGGGTGTGTGATTACAGTGACGAGGATGAACACGATAGGGTTCTAAAATGGGAAATCGTATTACCCAACGGAGATGATTTGACGCCATTGTCTCAATCTATCTAATCCGGGTCTTCTCTTTCTCGGCGCTACAGATTCGATTCACCACCGATGAAACTCGGTTGAGATGGATTGATGGTGTGCCTGTTTAGGCAGATGAATTGTGTCGATGGTTTGTGTGTCATGCTATGCTGCTTTGTATATTTTTTTTTGATGAGAAACGTTATGAACTATATATCCTGAAATTGTTAAAACATTTTTCCTATTTCACAGTGAACTGTTCTCTCTCAATGTGGCGGACCAGTTTATGATGGCAAATGGAAAGCTTGTTCGTGTACTCATCCTTTTAAAAAAAAAAATAGATTTCAAGTCTGTTTGTGCATCTTTCTTTCTTCCAAAGTGTTCTGTTGTTCAAAAGCTTTTCATTGTACATTCTAGCTGCAGATTTTTGCAGTTTTGCCCTTTTGTATATTTCCTGTGGATTGTTCACAGTCTTGGTCTCGTTGCTGCTACTCATTGGACTTTTTTATATACAATCTACACAAACTTTCATAAGTCCATAACTTAGTTTTCTCTCACACTGCTTCATAAATCCATATGCTTTTATAAGTTTGAGAACACCGGACTTGAAGGCACGTCTTAACACATTTATATAAGTTTCATAATGCTTATATAAGAAAGGCATATCTGGGTACAATAATACCACGACAATATGACATGACAAAACAAAAAGGTTTGTTTGTGTTTGTTGC
Source organism: Camelina sativa (assembly GCF_030686135.1). Taxonomy (NCBI): domain Eukaryota; kingdom Viridiplantae; phylum Streptophyta; class Magnoliopsida; order Brassicales; family Brassicaceae; genus Camelina; species Camelina sativa. The sequence continues at coordinate 21,855,275 of NC_141884.1, read as the reverse complement.
GCATTCCATTGGAACTTCTATCTCTCCCTCTCTGTTTATGATTATTTGTTGATTTTAATATGATTGTTTATGTTTCTTTGCTGTTGATGTTCTTAAGCTGTTTTTGTTGTTTCTCGACGTGCTTTGTGGTTTTTCACTCTTGTAATCCTGTTAACACTGTCAATTGGAATGTCCTATGATTCTAGTGTTGCTTTGTGATTTATCTTGAGGTTCAACCTTTGATATGTGATCATCTTAGTTTTGTTGCCTTGAAATTCTAGTAATTGATTCATAGAGCTTTACATAAAGTTGAAACATTTATTTGTTTTTAAATCCCTAAAATTACTCTATTTCACCTGAACCAAACTCTTGACAACAAGAATTGCTATAGTTTCTTAATTGTGTTAATTCATGAAGGATTAAACGAAATTCAGGAAAGATTTCTTGCATTTTGGATGGCTTTCATAAAAAAATTTGATTTCAGGATGGCTTTCATAAAAAGTAGGGATATTGGTAAACACTACTAGGATATGCACAAATCCCCTTACTAATGGAGTCTTTTGATATATTGAGGGAAACTCCAAAAAGATAGTTAGAAACACATTTATTTAAATTTAAGAATAATTCAATAATAAATTATTCTAAGAAGGATTGAATGATGTTTAGGAAGGATCTGTTAAAATTCAAGATTTTTTCATAAAACAAAATAAAAGGATGAGCTATTTGGTATTTGCTAAGATTCGTACTCGAAACCTTTACGAATTGTCTAAAAACCTTTAATAAGCCTAGGTGCAAAGAAAATTATTCATAAAGGACATAGAACAGTTGTTAGCACTTTGTTTTAACTGTAACTGAACTTCATGAAAGATTATATGAAATTAAGGAAGGACTTAATGAAATTAAGGAAACATTTTTTGAATTTCATGATGACTTTCATAAAAAAGTTTAGATATCCTAACATAAGAATTTGTCCAAAAATGAAATTATCACCTCTTGCTAATGGACTAATCTTCTAATATTTGACACACTGAAACAAAACACACACAAAAAGAGATTTAGGAACACATTTATTCAAAATTAGGAAGAATAAATATTCAGGAACATCTCCTTGAAATTCAAGATGGTCTTCAGAAACACAGTGGTTGAAAGATTATATGAAGTCATGGAATCCACACGCCAACACAAGTTGTATCTTATGTGGTCATCCTTTAGAGACAAGAGAGCACATGTTCTTTCAATGCACGTATTCTCAGCTGGTTTGGGAGCGGCTTCTCAAAAAGCTACTTGCAAATAAGTTCACAAATCACTGGCAAGAGGTCCTTACTCTGACTGCAGGGAATGATCTGGACAAGAAAACAAAGTTTATAGTGAGGTACGTATTGCAGAATACAATTCATGCAATATGGAGAGAACGGAATGCGCGACGACACGGATAACACCCTTCACCGGCGGAGCAGCTGATCAAGATCATCGACAAGAACATACGGAACCATATGAGCACCATGAAAGGGGAAGAAGGCAGCATTCAAGTCTGGTTTGCTGCAAAATTTTATTAAAATCTGTTTGAATGGTTTAGAGCAAAGTACCACAATTTCTTTGTAAAACGTTTATTTTTCTTTTGAATATAATTTAACATTAAATTCAAAAAAAAAAAGAATATATGAAGCTTCTTGTTCCAATCATTAATTACAACAAAAGAACCAAACTGATACATTAAGGAAAAACATAGAAAAATTTTTAAAACTCATTTTTCTGAATTTAGGAAGGATTTCATAATGTTTAGGAAGAATTTCATAATATTTAGGAAGACTTTTTGAAATTTAGGAAGCCTTTCCTAAAATATCTAAAAATCTCAAAAACGGTGATGAATAGAACCAGAAGATCCTCCACCAATATACTCTGCATCATCAACATTATTAGCCCACTCTATAATCGACGAACTGCAAACCAAAAATGACTATTAAACATGAGTATCATCACCACCATTATTGCCTCAACAAATCCCCTCTTCTTCTCAATGTCTCAAGTATTTCTCACCATTCACTCAAAATTATTCCCTTCATGACAGCATGACAAAGAGCTGCTTGAGGAGTTCCCTGTAGGAAAATACTGAAGTCCAACGTTTCACTACCATCATGATTCAATTTTATAGCGACAAAGAGATCACAATCCAATTTTCAATCATTCAAATCCCACTTCTCACTCTTTTTACCTACTGATCTCAGATCCACAACTCTAAACCCATAGAACTGTTGAGTTTCACCTTTAATTCTAGCTTCCATGACATATAGTTTCTACTTTCAAAAGATCAAATTCAGATTAACTACAACAAAACCCAAATGATGTTTGGTAGATCAAAAGGTAGAAAACACACAAACTTTCAAGCTTATTCCTAATCAATCTCGATTCTTTCCTAAAAATCTAGAAACAAACTTACTGACAGATCCATGATTTCAAATAAACCCAAACACATATGCACATAGTCCAATACACAAATAAATCAAAGCCATTTCCCTTTAATTGGGAAATTAATGAGATGATGATTAAAAATGACTACAATTGAAAAACGATACATCAGCTTATCACAACCCTAGTTCTATAATTAACTAACCAATTGAAAAATGAGTGATTCTCAATTCTATCTCTATAGTGTAGTCAACGATATCTGTAAAGGTGGAGGGATGATTACGGAGAGTGCAAGAGAGATTTTATGAGAGATATGAGGCTACATAGGAGAAGCAAGTGAACGATGGCCGAATGGAGGACGCCACCATGGGAATGATCCTCACCATCTTCTTCCTCGATTCAGCTCAGTGGTGAGGTGGAATCTGCGTGTGTTTGTGAGACGGAGCGGATACGTTTCTTCCGTCGAGAAGGAGGTAACAAAAATATAAAAGATTTTAATTATTTTTATTATTTTATAATATATATTAATTCAGTAAATAATGCTACTTTTGGAATATTTTTAAGTGTGTGCTAATTTTGGAAAAAAAACTTAGATGTGTGCTATTTGAGGGTATTTCTCTTTTTTTTTATGCTAACTGTCCTGCAAATTAATAGAAATAATAATAACACCGTGAGAAATTTGTTAATCCCAAAAACCTTAGTTATTATGCATAACAAAACTTTGTTAACACTTCAAAGTCAAAGATTGCATAGTATGCATTATGAAATTGAGAAACAAAACAAAATTCAAAGAAACGACGACGAAAACACGTGGTGTGTATAATAAAAGTTGTCTAATCACAAATTTTGTTGTCTAAACACGTGGTACAAAACAAAATTCTAGGAATCTTTTTATATAGTTTCTTCGATTAGACAACAAACAAATTGCCTTCAAGAACAATGATGTGTCAAACAAAAGGTTAATAAAAAACAAAGAAGAAAATTTTACCAAGCAAAACAAAGCTAGCTAGCCGAAACTATTTTGTTTGGTGAAAAAATATGTCATCATCTCTTTGCTTATATAGAGGGGTGTATTTACAATCCTTTTCCTTTTAGGATTAACAAAGTTTTTTTAATATAATAAGATTACAATTATCTTATGCATCGTTTTACCAAGCTTGAAAACTGTGATATTTGATTGTTAAAATTGACATGTGTCACGATCTGATGAGTTACTAACTTTGATATGTGATTTCTGGTCGTTAAAATTGACACATGTCAAGATTTGATGAGTTACTATTTAATGGTTAAAACTGACACATGTCACGATCTGGTGAGTTTTTAACTTTGATCTGAAACTGACACGTGTCACGATCTGGAGCTTGAAAACTGTGATTTCTGATTGTTAAAATTGACACATGTCACGATCTGATGAGTTACTAACTTTGATATGTGATTTATGATCGTTAAAATTGACACGTGTCACGTTCTGATGAATTACTAACTTGGATATTTAATCGTTAAAACTGACACATGTCACGATCTGGTGAGTTTTTAACTTTGATCTCTGATCGTTAAAACTAACACGTGTCACGATCTGGTGAGTTACTAACTTTGAGAACCAAACTTTATATAATACTTCCTCTGTTTCACAAAGAGTGTCATTCTGACACTTTGCACAAAAATTAAGAAAACATTGAAATATACATATATGTCCTTATTTAATAAGTTAATTTAGTTATAAATCAAGGGTAAAACTAGAAAATCTAATGTAAAATATGCATTGGAAATATAAAATAATGCATTGGAATTGTAAAGTGACACTCTTTGTGAAACAAAGAAAAATCTCCAGAATGACACTCTTTGTGAAACAGAAAAAGTAAGATATTTAACGTTTCACATTAGGATAGAAAAACTAAGATGGCAAAATAATTTATGATGCACCTTTAAATGCTTAAAGTATTGGGTTCAAATTCCTTAAAATGAATTTTTACATTTAATTCAGATTAGTTAGGATCTTTTTTTGGGATTCAGATCCAGATAATATGCCCAGGGCTAGCTTGTGAAAGAATGTTTTGTTATACCCACAAGGGCCACAACCCAATATACAACATGTGAACCCGTACTTAATTATTTAAGTGATTTTTGTTTTTTTTGTATTCCCTAAAATAGAGGTTGCGTGTCCCGAAGAGATTCTTCATGAATTTCATAAAATCCGTGAGTGTGTGTATAAATTGATCCGATCACGTTAGTAAATGAAGATAAAAGTGATTTTAGACTCTAGAGTACGAATTATCTTTCTTTTTCACACTTAATCACAATAATCGATCTAGGGATTTGTCTTTGGTTGAAGAAACGTTTTTACAGCTATGGAGTTTTCATGCGTGTTGCATCCAGAGGTAGAGCATTTGTTTTTCTCACTAATCTTCTCCAAAGGCATTATACATGTTAATGAGGAATTCTCGTGTTTGATGATGTCGAAAAAAGAGGAATTTTCATATTAAGAAATCTGAAATATATTTTGATTATCCTGTAATGATAATTACTTAACTGCTTGCCAACCAACAATATTGTGTTCTGAGGCAATGCATTTTTTTTTCTCTTCTAAAACTATATTTTAGTGAATTAGTAAAATAAAATTTTTCATCTAAAAGACTACTTAATTTTTTTGGAATACATAGTAAAATGCTGAAAAAAATCGCCTTCTGATAATCAAATAGCTCATACGGATATTTTTCTATTCGAGAAAGTAAACTGAACTATAGTCTCATGAACAATGGTTTATTATTGCTCAAGGATACATCCATATCTTACGTATTCGTTTCTATGATATTTGAAGATCAGGATTCCCATATCTACTATGTGCAACAAGGATAGATATATATACTAACACATGTGTATGGATAGATCATTGACGTCTGAACAAAATCTATGGATCAATATGATCATCAGTACTGAACATTAGTATAATGGACATACCAATGCGGAAACAACACATAGTTCATACTGAAACGAAGTACGAAAATGAAAATTAATACACACAAAATTTATTTCTTATACAAAAATTCCAACTATCAACTATCAAAACAAACGAAACCAATTCATAACAGGCGTTATATATATATATATCAATATTGAAAGAAATAAAACTTTCATAGAACAAATGAAAATATCTTAAGAGAGATGTAGATCGGACCATAATGCTTCCATTCCCCAGAAGAGATGAGGATGAGATTTAGATTCAGAGTTTCAGACAATAACACTTCTCGATGTCACCTTTTCCGTCTCCCAAAAACACACATAAAACTCCAACAATCATTCATGGATGGATCATCCACTTAGGGATTGTTTTATTTTCCCCTCTTACTTTCTTGAATAAGAAGAACATGGCCAAGATCTTCATCGTGTGTTCGTATGTCTCAAGATCCCTTCAAACTTTTTGTTGTAGTTTGATGAGACTTGTTTGGTGGAAGTTTGGTGGTGCTGATGATGATGATGAGGAGAGAGAGAGAGAGAGAGAGAGAGAGAGAGAGAGAGAGAGAGAGAGAGAGAGAGAGAGAGAGAGAGAGAGAGAGAGGGGGGGGGGGATTATAACTGAGAAAAAGAAGAAGAGACATGATGATTACTGATAAGTACAACATTGAAAATAGGTAGAAAAAGAGAAGTAAATTGTCAAAAGAATCACAAGTATTTATTCTATATATATAGTCAATATACATGTGGGTTATACAAAATAATCACAAGTATTTTATTGAAGGTGTGTGTCAATGAAGCCCTAAGCGAAGGACCTGTGTAGTACCAAAAAAAGGAGACACACATAGCGCGTTCTTTGACTTGTTTTTTTTTTTTTTTTTTTGTTTTGTTTTGGGTTCATTTGTTGAATTTATATATATCCATGCATATTTGTCAAAAAAAAATATATCCATGCATATATACCTCCCTGATTGGGATTTTTCTCCCCTTCGAGATATGGCAATCGTACATACCAAAAAAGAGAAAGAAAAAAAACATATAGAGGTCACTCATGGGGTTTGGATTGTGAAACATTCTTTGTTTTTATTATCTGAAAAAGTTATAAGTTGGGCCAAAATGGCTAGAGCGAAAAAAACAAAATAAACCAGTAGGTGCCTTGTTTCTCAAATCACTTATTAGAAGCAATAATTTGTTTGAATATATTGTACCTTGTAACATGTAAATGGGTCCATAAAAACCAGATAAGATGTGTTTTTTTTATTAATAAAAAGTCAATGTTATGCATATTTAGATAGCCGATGCAAAACATGCATTATTAAGAAAAAAATCTTTCTTTAATTTGATATAAATTTCTATGATTCGACTTTACTCTGAATAGAACTCAACACCAATAAAGAAATTGTGACGAGTTGACAAAATATATAAAGAGTTGTGACATTGTTGCCATACGATAGCCGCGACAAACTCATATTCATAGGAAAAAAAATCACATATATACATTGTTACGAATCCATCTAGTCACAAATTTAACGTGCATGATGCTCAATAATTCATAATAATTATTATCCTATATAGTGTCAACGCCCCTGTGTCTCTGGGCTGTTTCCCTCTCGACTTTGGATCTTGGACATGATATTCGTTCGAGATAAAACACGTGCCAGCAGTCAATATAAGTCGTCAGAGAAAGATCAACATCGATCAAATACCCTTTTTTTGGCTTATCGTTCTTATCGTGAACTTTTCACTTTTAACTGGCTATTGGTACTTACACTTCACATATATCCAACCTAGATAGATTTACACGTACACACTCCACATGCACATAATAATTTAGTAATGTGTAATTTCTAAACCAAAGCAATATCTTTGTAGCTTCAAGCATGATATCCAACCCATTAGACAACAGTGATTACAAACTAATATATATTACTCAGAAAAATCGCTGGCTTCAATCCCTCCGTAAGTGTACTCAAAAGCTGTAGTTGAAACAAGTTTTAAACACAGACACAATAAGAAAATGCTAACACAATGGACCAATCAGTAAAGATTTCTAGTTCGCAGATTAACAAGAAGACTGTGTCTCTGAAGAGTTTATGCTCACATTGAGACACACGGGGGATATACAGTTATTAATGGGCTTTTCTCATATGTTTTGGGCCGTTACTAATTACAAGTGGGTCTTTTGAAATTTGATTTATATATATATATATATTTAAAAAAAAAAAAAAAAAAATTCAGTGAAAATTTTGAATTAGATAATAAAAACAAATTAAAGTAAAAAAAAATAACGAATTTAGTGAAGGAGTGTGGTCTCGTCTCCTTCTCTCTTGTCTTCTCCAGCTCAGAGTGCTTGTGGGGTTTTCCCTATGGAGCTGCCTCTATCTCTGTCTCGTCGTCTCCTAGGGTTTTGGATTAACAAACCACAATTCACGAGGCTTGAATCATTCTCCCCACTTGCTGGCGAAGATCCCCAGATTTTGCTCCTATATCCTGCTTCGGAATTTAAAAGCAACGATTTTTTTAAAAAACAAAATCTTTAACACTTCTTGGTTTGGTAAACAATGAGATCGAGATCGGAGAATAAAGACGATGTCGGAGAAGATGATCTCCGACGACGGAACCCTTATGAAGTCCTTGGCATACCTACCAATTCGACTGATCAAGAGATCAAAAGTGCTTATCGGAGAATGGCTCTCAGGTCTTTTTCCATTTCTTTGCAATAAAGTTTGAAACTTTTGTGAATTTAGGTTCAGAAGTGATTTAGAGGTTTGGATCACTACTTGGTGAATCCAAGCTGTGTTTGTTGTTTCCTTTGTTAGATGTTACTAGTACTGAAGTTTAGTTTTATTTCAAGGTACCATCCTGATAAGAATCCAAACGACCCGGTTGCAGCGGATATGTTTGAGGAGATTACATTTGCTTATGAGGTCTTGTCTGATCCGGAGAATCGGCGTCAGTATGATACAACTGGCTCTGAGGTGATGTTTCAATACAAGTTCTGAGTTTTTTGAACATCCTACTCTTTGATGGTTGATTGAAACCATTGTATGAAGCACTGGGGAGATGGTCCATGGTTTCGTTGTAGGGTAGATGTGTCTTGCTCTGCACTTTTGCAGTGTGTCTAGATAACCTTAAATCACCTAAAGTGATAGTTTCTAGTTCTTCTTTAGACGCCCCCTTTGTCCAAAATCGACTAAATTTTACTATATCTAGTTTTACTTACATTGGTTGACCTGTGATGTTTATGTAGGCTCCTGGTCCGGAAAATGAAGATCTTGAGCTCGATCTTTCAAGCTTAGGAGCTGTTAATACAATATTCGCCGCGCTGTTCAAGTGAGTTTCGTTGAAACAGGCTTTCTCTACTCTCTGTTTTTCCATTACTACCAAAAATCCCCTTAGCAACTTGATGCTTTTGTTGAACACAGTAAGCTTGGTGTGCAAATCAAGACAACTGTCTCAGCAAATTTATTGGAGGAAGCGCTGAATGGTACGGTTACTACTTTGCCTCTTACTGTTGGGCAAGTTGTTTCTAGGAAGGTATGATAATTTAGTTGTTCAACACTAGCATTTACTTTCTTTGTATTAATGTGGTTCTGTCATCTTCACTGACAAATTTGCTTCTCTAACAGGTTGAAAAACAATCGGCTCACTTTTATTCTATCACGTTAACAGAAGAAGAAGCCGAGGCCGGATTGATCTGTAAAGTGCAGTCATCTGCTAAGAACAAATTCAAGGTGCGTTGGCACAAAATTTTACCTTTCGTGCTCAAGAGTCTCGTAGTTGTTTTTCATATTCTGTATCATACCTTCTGATTCCTTTTGCTTCTCAGTTACTTTACTTTGATCAAGAAGAGAATGGAGGACTGAGCTTGGCCCTACAGGTATGAAGTTTTGTATTCCGGTTGAATCTTCATGCCTCTTTAATTTCTTCTGGTCTCTAAACTATGTATTATTTGCTTTCATTCTGCAAAAGGAAGACAGCAGGAAAACAGGAAAGCTCTCGACTGCAGGGTTATACTTTTTCGGCTTTCCTGTTTACCGTTTCGATCACAGGGTTAATTCAGTTAATTATCTTCTCTTCCCTCTTAAGTTAACACTTTTATATACATCTCTCAGTCACCAATGTACTCAGCTCAGTTGTCTACCTTTTGGTCACAGAGGGCACTCTCAAGGGATCCAGAGACCGGATTTTTCAAAAGGCTCGATGCATTCCAACCGTTTGAGATCACTGAACTGAAACCTGGATCTCATGTATTTGCTGTTTACGGTATGTTTTGTTTCATTCACTTACAGTTATAATTGAATTACTAGTCAACTCTGTTAGAAGTAAAGTAACCTCACTTGGTGTCATTTTACATTAGGTGACAATTTTTTCAAAAGTGTGAGTTACACTCTAGAAATATTCTCATCTGCTCCATTCGAAAATGAGAAAGAGAGTCTCCGGTCCACTGAAGCACAGATAGTCTCGAAAAGAACTGAGCTATTGAAGTTTGAATCTGAATATCACGAGGTCTTTGCACAGTTCACAGAGATGGCTAGTAAATGCACAGGGGAAGTACAAGAGGTGAGAGAGAGAGAGAGCTGCCAACATCACTCCAATGTCTTGATCACATAAAGAATTAACTGACATTTGTTTTGTTTGCAGATCGATGAGCTTCTCAAGAGGAGGAACGAGATATGTGCGGCGTACACAATCTTTCCACCTACAAAGCAAAGTTCAAGCAAAAACAGAAGCTGGAGCAAGGGAAAGAGCAAGAAAAAGAGCAGTCTTTTAATGGAACCTAGAGAAGAAGGAGAAGTCGCAGTTAGGGAAGAAGCTGGAGTGAAGAAGAAGAAATGGTACAATATTCAGCTGAGGCAAGACAAGAAAAAAACCTGAAGACACTCTTCTTGAGTTTGTTTCAGGCACATAGCTACATTCCAAAAACCATATTATATGTTTCAGTGATAGTGTTTACGCACAAAGCTACATTCCAAAAGTGGTAGATGGTTTCTTATCCTTTGTCAGGTTCATCTCTTCGCACGCTTCGCCGGGTTCATCTCTTCAGTACTGTCAACTGCTTCTTCTTCGGAAGTTTTGCTGAATTCAAATTCACATATGTTTTGCTGAAGCAGTTGGAGTAATTGAGTTGCGCATATAGAGTGTTATAAGGGGCAAGTAAGGCTCTCCATTGATTCACAATTTTTTGCTGAGTGAATCTGGTAGTGATGTGAGTCTTCTGCAGTTGTTTGGATAAAGTTGTGTACCCGCTGGAAACTTTTCAGGCAATATGGAATTCTCTCAACATTAGTGTAGCGTAGGTATAGATGCGTAACACTTTGTTCCATTTGTTACTGCCTTAAGCTTTCCATTGCGGATTCTGTTGAGAACACGAAGACGAGACCATAGCCTAATAGATGAAGGCACTTGTTCTACCTCTGATTGCGATAGAGAACTGTGAGATGTTCCTAGAGATATCTGGAAAGTTTCTCAAACTTTGGCATGCTGTCATATTGACCGATTCAAGAGACGCCAAGTTCATGGGAGTTGGAATGACTATTAATTAGAGGTTTGTAATTTGGAATATGCTGTCATATTTTGGTTTTCAAAACCATAATATGGAGAGCTTCTCCTAAAAGCATATCTACAAAAAAATTTCAAGAGCTTCTTCATTAGATGGAAAACACACATGAGTATGTATTGTTGATGCCACATCGTTACAAAACCTCTTGATCTTTCGTAGTCACAATAATCCTACTTCCATGACCAAAACAATATATATTTCCTTAGCCAAAGTATCTAATTGCTCAAGACTATCTACATCGTGAAGAATGATGAGAACTTTTTGGTTGCCTAACCATTCCGATTTGGTTCAAAATCTGTGAAATAAGCTGTCCTTGTAAACGCAGCTTTGAACCATGCTCATCACTAACAATATTCCTGTAATTTCCCTTAACATTTTCCATAAAATATCTTAGCGGGAAATCGCGAGAAATTTGGTTGTATACGATGCCCGCAGGACCATAGATCCCGCAGGTCATAGCTTCATCAGTTTCTAACTGTAACAAATATAGAATTTTCCTCAAATGAGCTTCAATCCCTAGACGGTGTAGCATTTAGTTTGTCTGAAACATCTCTAGCCATGTTCTCAAATCATATTTGCTTCACTATCCCAAACAAGAAAAAAAAAATCTAAAAGATTAAACCCTTTTCAAGTCATTGTAATACAACTCCATTAAAGCTCTCTTATAATAAATACAACTCCATTAACTCTACCACAACTCCATTAAAGCTCTCTTATGATAAATGTTAGAAGATTCTGATCTACTATGGTTTCAAGCTATGTAAACAAAGGGTTATTTATCTCTTCAAACGTTGGATCAGTAGAACTGTGTCGATCCAAAACGGTTAAAATTTGCCCAAACAACAACTCTAGGAAAATGGATCATAACTCTCAAGGCAACCCATTATCATTTATGGAATCGATATTAACCGATTTGTCTATGGAAAACATATATTTTCTTAGCATTTCCTTTTTTTTTGAAAAGAAAAGAAGAGAAATACCCTAGAATAGCACAATTATAGGTTTTTCTTCCAAAATTAGCACACACTCTCAAATTTTCCAAAACTAGCATTTTTTACATATTCAAATTATTATTTAATTTAAATAACAAAATTCATTTTTTCAAAATTAAACTCACGATATTAGAGTCATAGCTCCGACCAAGCTTGCGATGAAGATTCTGATCTGAGATCTTCATTTCTGATCTCATATCTTTTCAATTAAGAGCCAAAACAATCGACTAAAGCTTCAATTACTTGCCAAATCAAACGACGACTGAAGCTTCTCCAGCTCCATTAGATCCACGTTGAGATCTCATCTTCCGACCTCATCGTCAAACCTCCTCTTTTTTCCTCTGCCACCGCCACCGTCGTTTCAGCCCTACGAATTCCCACTGCCACAACCGCGAAAATGGACTCAGCGAAGGTGAGCTTTGTTGCTATAGTGGGACTGTACGGACCACCAAACCGTCTAATCTATGATTCTGGGATTCATAATTTATGTGTATTAAGCTCTCTGTTTTGTTAGATTGTTATATCTATATGTGTATTAAGCTCTCTGTTTTGTTGTAATTGTTATGGTTTAAAGTTTCAGAATTGAGTGGGATAAATTTAATTACGTTTTCAATCTTTGTGACCCTTACGATGGAGCACCGAGGAACTGATTATTGGAAGTGACGCTCTGTTCCATTGCAAAACACAATCACGATTATTGGAAGTGACGCTTCATGAAGGCTTTCATGAAATTCATATTGGCTTTCCTGAAATTCATATTGGTACATAATTCATATTCGTGAAGGCTTTCCTGAAAAGATTTGGATTTAGTGGAGATGGTGAAGCTTGCGGTGAAGATTTCAATCTGAGATCTTTTCAATTAAATGCCAAATCGATCTACTGAAGCTTCAATCAATTGCCAAATTGATCGACGGAAGCTTCTCCATCTCCACTAAATCCAAATCTGAGATCTCACCTTTCAACCTCATCTTCAAACCTCCTCCTCTTTCCTTCACCACCGTCGTTTCAGCCCCATGAATTCCCATCGCCAGAGCCACGGAAAACAGACTCAACAAAGGTGAGCTTTGTCGTTACAGTGAGAACGTACGACGAAACAGAGTCTGGTGACTTCGTATCTCTGATCTGTGATGAAAGAAAAAGATATGATGGTGATGGTTGATGGAAGAAAAAGATATGGTGAAGTTGTTTTGATGAGGAAGAGAAAAGATTGGAAGCTGCAGAAATGGGGAAAGAGAAGCATAAGAAACTGATGAATCAAGGCTTGAAAACATCTATAAGTATGTTATAGTGATGCTTCGCAAGGAGATGGAGATTACAAGGGTTGATTTGATTAAGACTACTCAAGCTCAACTTATTCAGTTTCTCAACTCTTTCTACATCTAATGATTATATTCTTCAAGAGTTTGCTACATTTTCATAGACATACAAATTACAAATCCAAAGTTGGCCATATAGATGTTGGTTTCAGATATTTGGGAAGACTTTCATAAAATCCAAGTTCGTCTTCCTTAACATTATGAATTCCTTCCTAAACTTAGAAAAATGTGTGTTTTAAATCTCTTTATTTATTTGTTGTCCTAATAAATCACATAGTAGTCCATTACTAAGGGTAATGTATCAAAGATTCACCAATATCCTAACCATCTCTCTATTTATATCTTTTATGAAAGTCATCATAAATATTAAAGAATCCTTCCTAAACATCATTTAATCCTACCTAAATAATTTTGTTTGCATCAGCTTGGTATTTAACCTATATTAATGTTTCTTGTTATACTTTTTGCAAATGAACATATTGGCTTACTGGTTACAGTCTCTTAGATAATTCATAAAGGCTTGGGGTTTGAATCTTGGCAAATGTTAAAAAGCTCACATTTTTATTTTATTTTATGAAAGCCATCCTGGATTTTAAAGGACCATTTCTAAACATCACTCAATCTTTCATGAATAAAATGTCATTTATGAAAGCCTAATATGAAAAAGATTACTCTATCCATGAAGAGTAAAAATTTCATTTTTGTGCATATTATGATGTTTACTAATGTCCACACTTTTTATGAAGGTCTTTTTGAATTTCATCATGAATTCCAAACATTTTATGAATATCATCCTGAAATTCAAGAAATCTTTCATGAAGTTTGTGGAATCCTTCCTGAACTTCGTGGAATCCTTTCTTGAATTTTCTGAAAACTAAAGAGAACATATAGCAAACTCAATCACAACTACCTCAACAACTATTAACTTGTCTAATAGAAATACAATCACAGTTTCAAAAATCAAACACCATTATACTTCTACCATTGTCTTTGGTTTGTCTTCTTCTACCTCTAAAACTCTAAATTATTATACTTCGACCATGTCTCTGTGTCACGTCCTCCGTCATCTTTGTACCATCATCACCACTTTGATACCAGCTAACAACATATCAAAGCACTTCACCAACACAATTTTATTAATTCCAGAAACCAAATAAACAAAAACAAAGAAATGACTAGAGTTCATGATTGAGAGACCCATATCACAAATCAACAATCTACTGAAAATCTGAAACTTTTGGGAATGAGAAAGGGAATTCAATCACAACATATGATTTAATCGAACAAATAAAGCTATGAGACCTAAGAATGAAATCCAAAATCGAGGACCATAATCCAGAATTGATAATAGAGCTTCATATATATTATCCAAAATTGAGATTACCTTGAGTTTAAAATAAGGGATTGAAGAAGCTTGCACCAAGCTGCTTGCCAAATATCCTCACCACACTCTTCCATCCCACGTTTTCAGGCTTAGAAATCGCTACCTTCCGCGTTGAGCGCTGTGTGGCGGTGGTATTAGTTCCTATTGCGGCAAAACTAGACCTTCTCATCACGGGAACCAAATCTTGGTTTTGGGATCGATCAAATGATAGCTTCACCGTGGCTCAGATCTCTTCTTGTGCCACCGACATCCCCCAACACCACCGTTCGCAAGCGATTTGCTTTGAGGGTAATCAAAGTTGGATGTATTCTTTTTGAATATAATCGACGTCCGTCTAGTCTCCGCCGTCGTGTTAATAGAAACCGTCGATACTCTGGTTCTCTCTCACTATGTTTTCTCTCACCGGTTAATTATAGTAGTAATATAAATTTGTGTTAATTTTGTCATTTTGAAGAGTGTGTGCTAAGTTTGGAACAAAAACTGCTATTTTGTCAATAATTAAATTATTATATATCAGTGATATATCTAAATTTGTTTTTTGGTATCATGGGAATCATGCTGATCTCGTCCATATGAATTTACTTTACCTTTTCCAATAACTGCCAATAAGAAGACACAATGGTGAGAGGAAATCCTCTCAAATCAAAGAAATAAAATTTATACTAAGAAAATATATACACTATATAGTAATGAAAAGTTTAAACTTTTAATTTTTGGTCCTAACAACACCTCCATTTTCATCTCACATTTAATGTCTCTTCTCTTCACATTTGAAGAATGTCAGGTGTAGTTTGACGAAAAAAAAAAAAAATGTCAAGTCAATTATCTCGCTGTAGCCTCTGAGTTAAAAAGAAGAAACTTATTTTTTATTTTCACAAACTGTTTTGACTTAGTGAAGATGGTGTCTTTGCCTTATCAGTGACCAGCTTTCAAATCTTATCTAGAGGAAATTCAACTAGACAGGGAAGAGTTTATATCATTCTCATTGGTCTCAAGCGGACAATTTGGCGCGACGTATTCGTTTTGAATCACGTTTGGTTACCTATGTAAACAATGTTCTTTCGCATTGACTCGTTTGAATCAATTTTGTGTGTTTGTTGTTGCCAAAAAAATCAGATAAAAATGAAAATTCGACTACCATCATCATTAGATATATATGCATTATGCAATAGGTAAATGTTTTTTTTCTTTCTTTGCAATAGGTAAATTCACGTGAAAACGATCACCATCACCATAAATATAACATGCAAAAGAATCCAATATTCAGTTTATAATGTTCATTGGATCAAATAAATTTTGAACAGTACACTGATATGATCCTCAAGATATTTCATTAAAGAATCTGTAAAGAAAACTGTTTTTTCTTTCAAGCCGTTGGGTGTATGTATGGAAAGTACAGAGTCGTTGCTGACGTAGTGTAATAGGTGCATTTGTACTACGTGTTTCCAAAATTCATGTTTTTCAATCCAAAACTAACTTAACAAATTATGAACTAATAAGATAATGTGAGATACATATATGCATATATATTATTTGGTTTTGAGATTATATAGTATAAGACATAGATTATTTTGAGTTTGTGACGATAATGCAAAATAACATTGCTCAATTCTTTTTCACTACCTCACCGGATCTAGTTAATGATTGAGACGGGAAGCATATAGGCCTGATCTCATCTTTGGAATGAGAGAGATCATATAAACAACCCATATCAAACTTATGCACAAAGTTTCTGCTCCTGATGTGAAATCTATAATCGAGGTTTCTTGATTTTCCAAGAAACCTTGGTCATTGATTTAGGGAAGCAAGCAAAACCTCTTTGAATAAGTTTGGTGGAAATATTTTATCATGTCTCTCTCATCTAACACAGGATGAAGCTTATGCGTCCATAAAACCCATCCATTGTTTAGAGAAAACGCTTGTCCTCACAATTTCATTAGTGGGCAATTTTGAGAAAACCATACACATTAGCTCATTGAGAAGTTTAATGATGTAATCAACATTCTCGACAATTACTTAATAAGATATTGTACCCTTTAGCATATAACATCTGATTATGTTGATGGGGATGGTAATTGTGTACCACAAATTTTTCTCGTGTATCACATGATGATGAATTTTGGGTTTTCATAGTTATTGTATCAATCAAAGAGAGAGAAATAGTTCTTTTATTCAAATAATTATTAGCGAGAGAGAAAATAAAGAGAGCTGCTGATATATACTATTTGATGGTGCCAAAAAAAAAAATGTATTTGATTGTGTCAAAACACAAAATGATGCTTTAACAAAAAAAAAAAAAAAAAAAAACACAAAATGATGCAAAAAAAGAAAAACATGAACAATATGTGGAACTGCGTACGGAAGGACTTACTGGGTCAGATCATTTGATTCGGCCCATCAATATGCAGTCTAATTCCATACTTATACAACCTTTCGTGCAGAAATGACTAATGAGGAAAATCAATTGAAAACCCTAAAGTTAGAGCCATGAACGGTGAAGAGCCACCACTGAAGAAAAATAAACTGCCAATCAAACCAACCTTGAATCTTTTTCTTTCAGAAGATTTGCTAGTGATCATCTTAGCCCGTGTCTCAAGATTTTATTATCCAACTCTCTGTTTAGTCTCCAAGCGCTTCCGCTCGCTCCTTACTTCATCGGAGCTTTACCGGACCCGATCACTATTAGGTTGCACCGAGAATTTTCTTTATGTGTGCTTACGGTTTTCTCGTACTGACCATGGTACATGCTACGTCCGAGACCTAATCGAATCCTAACCA
Organism: Camelina sativa; assembly: GCF_030686135.1. Lineage (NCBI taxonomy): Eukaryota > Viridiplantae > Streptophyta > Magnoliopsida > Brassicales > Brassicaceae > Camelina > Camelina sativa. Next base: position 21,837,905 of record NC_141884.1, on the reverse strand, counting down.
ATGACACCAGGAAGAAAAAGAATAAGTTAAGTATTAGTGGGTATGTTTTGGCAACAATCCCTATTCACCATTCTCCTCCTGTGCACAAATCGGCTCTTGTGGCGGTTGGTTCTAAAATCTACAACATTAGCGGATCCACTGACAGTTCACCCTCATCTAGTGTCTCAATCCTAGACTGCTTGTCTCACACGTGGCTCCAAGCTCCGAGTATGCAGGTTGAACGGGAGTACCCAACAGCTAAATTACTTGATGGGAAGGTATACGTAACAGGAGGCTGTTCTAAACACTATGATCCGTCAAACTGGATGGAGGTTTTGGATCTAAAAACCGAAACTTGGGAGCCTGTGTTGAGCCGTGTAGGTAGGTTGAGGTTATATGGCTGTCATGATCACACTAATAATGTAGTGATTGATGGAAAGCTATACATATTTGGGGATAAGGGTGTGGCTTACAACCCCAATGATGGTACATGGAATAGTTTAGGATCGGAGATGGATTTGGGTTTGCAATGGTCTTCTGCGTGTGTAATAGAGGACGTGCTTTACTATTATCATGAAGACGAGATCAAATGGTATGACACTAAGGCAAGATCATGGAGAACCTTGAATGGTATAAAAAAACTGCCAAAGTTTGCTTATTTTGCCAATGTTAGGTTGGCAGATTATGGTGGGAAAATGGCATTTTTCTGGGACAAGTTTGTGGCTTCTGGTGGTGGTGGTGGCTGGAAGAATAGGATGATTTGGTGTGCCATGATAGCACTTGAAAGGCGCAACAGTGAAGAGATTTGGGGGAAGATCGAGTGGTTTCATAGAGTGCTACCACATCCTGTTCCTGTGGAATATGCATTTGAGTATGTCGCTGCTGTCAACATTTGATGAATGGCATAAGAGCCACATTTTATTGGATGATTTTTTTGCAAAGACATCATTTCATTTATAATGTTTTGGTGGTTGCTTTTTTTTTTTTTTTTTTTTTTTTTTCTTTTCTTGTGGTCACTCTAGTTTGGTTTGATTAAAGAGTGTTTAGTCTTTTATGTTAAAAAAAGAAAAGACCCTCAAGTAAAGTTTGTGGCTTTAATTTTGTGATTATGTTGATATGGATGGTAACTGTGTAACATGAATTTTCCTCTTGTATCACATGATGATAAAGATTGGGTTTTCATAGTTATTGTATCAAATATATAAAAATGGTTCTTTTATTCAAAAACTAGAACGAGAGAGCAAAAAAAGAGACAAGGTGAGGGGAAAGATTTACAATGGAGATTTGTGTCTATGAAACACAAAATGATGTTAAAATTAGATGAATAATTGTTTAACTATTTACTTCTTGATGACTATCCACTTTTAATTCCTTCCCAAGTAACTGTAGTGTATCATAATTCTTATCATCTATATATATAAAGTTAGCTTTTCTCATTCCTGGTGCAGCCACCTCAGCTGCCACATCAGCCACATCTTCTTTAATTTTATGGCCTTACAGATTTTAATAAGCCCTTTAAACAATCATACAAATGACAAACTGATCAACTAAATTTTATCTAAAATCTGTAGGCCCAACAATATTTCATTCAAATTCTCTATACCCATCACTATTTTTAAATCCTATGAATTCAATTTTTTATTTTAAAAGAAATTTAAAATATTCATTTAGTGCATATTTTTTGTTAATTATAATTAATCGAAAGTTTAAAGAAAAAATAATTATGTAAAATGAATTAAATGTTAAAATAAGAAAACAATACTATAATTTTTCATTAGTGGTAATAATATAGTTAAAGATTTCTATTAAACTGATCATAATTTAAAACTTCAAATATCAAAACAAGGCAACCCAAGCAACACTTTCAAAGAATAAAGGAAACACAACTACAAATCAGTTAAAATAATTATTTGGCAGCACTTCACAAATCCATCACCAAAGACAAAGACGCAAAGAGATGAACACACATTTAATAAACTAAAAAGATTCAGATATATGAATGTCACAATCAGATAACCGTAACACAAAATTATATGAAAAAGACAATCAAAGAAACAAAAAAACAACCCGGACTTTATAAAATTACAGTAAGATAAACAAGAAAATTAATTTTCCCCAAAACACAACTCACATCGAATCAAAAAAATCACTCACATGACAAACAGAAAAAAATATTACAACAAATAACACAAAACAACCGCCTTACAGATTTTAATAAGCCCTTTAAACAATCATACAAATGACAAACTGATCAACTAAATTTCATCTAAAATCTGTAGGCCCAACACTATTTCATTCAAATTCTCTAGACCCATCACTATTTTTAAATCCTATGAATTCATTTTTTTTTATTTTAAACTAAATTTAAAATATTCATTTAGTGCATATTTTTTGTTAATTATAATTAATCGAAAGTTTAAATAAAAAATAATTATCTAAAATAAATTAAATGTTAAAATAAGAAAACAATACTATAATATTTCATTAGTGGTAATAATATAGTTAAAGATTTCTATTAAACTGATCATAATTTAAAATTTCAAATATCAAAACAAGGCAACCCAAGCAACACTTTCAAACAATCAAGGAAACACAACTAGAAATCAGTTAAAATAATTATTTGGCAGCACTTCACAAATCCATCACCAAAGACAAAGACGCAAAGAGATGAACACATATTTAATAAACTAAAAAGATTCAGATATATGAATGTCACAATCAGATAACCGTAACACAAAATTATATGAAAAAGACAACCGAAGAAACAAAAAAACAACCCGGACTTTATAAAATTACAGCAAGATAAACAAGAAAATTAATTTTCCCCAAAGCACAACCCACATCGAATAAAAAAAATCACTCACTGGACAAACGGGAAAAAAATTACAACAAATAACACAAAATAACTCACAACTTAATTAGGAAACCTAAAGAAGCTAACATATTTTCATATAAACAAATTTGCAACCCAATATACATTCACCTTTAACAAAATCAACAAGGGATAACCAAATATCCCCAATAGATACGAAGCGAGCAAGGAATCAACCAAATATGCAAACCCCAAAAAGAAAAATCAAAGGAAAACGATTACGATAGGAATGATTGAAAAAAACGATTACGAGCATCAAAGACATAAGTTCAATCCTCAAACAGACCTCTAGATCGGAAAATTGCTCTTCTCCTATATGTTCACGAGGACATCGGATTTTGAAAAAAAACAAATCAATTTCAACTCAATAACATACAAATAATGGTCCAATTAACCCACAAATTATAAGTCTTACAGAGAAATTGGGTCTGAATGAAACAAACAAAAATAACCTAGAAAAAATATTGACAATAAAATCCACAATAAATAACTTATTTATTTTTCTTAATAAAATCCACAATATTTTTCACTCCAAACACTAAAACATTGACAAAAAAATTACTCCAACAGTTTACAAAATACATATAAAAATATTAAATAACAATCCAACCACAAAATGGAAAATAATAATAAATTAATGACAACTAACAGCTACAACAAAACAACAACTTCAACTAAACAATGTTAACTTCTAATAATAACTTTTTTAAAAAGTATTATAAACACACAAGATGATCTCAATTTTTTCTTTAAAAACAGCAAACTAAATTATACTTACTCCAAAAAATATTTTTATTAAAATATCCAACAAAACAACATAAGCAACCAAAATTAAATACAAAAACAAACGTAAAGATGAATTTACAAAAACCAAAAAAAATATATACAACAAAACTCGGAATACACTTTCATCTAACTACCGCGTGTAGCGCGGGTCGATTGCTAGTATATATATATACTAGAAATAGGCTCGCGCGATGCGCGAGATATATTTAATTTTATTTTTATTAATTATGATTATCTTAAATTTAGAAATATATTTTTGAAATGTATTTTTTTTAATATGAATTTTTTTAAAAAAATGTTTAATACTTTTATAAATATGGTTTTTAATGTTTGGACGCAAACTAAATTTAAAAAAATATATCAATTTTTTTTTTATTGAAGTAATTTATTCCCTCAAAGTTTTGTTGTTTTGCATTTTATTGTTTTGTGATAAATTGTTAGGTTCTTAGAGCATGTCCAACCCCACTCTATTTTAAAATCAATACTCTATTATAGAGTAACATTTGCTCTACGCCTATAAAATATCTTATTCTAAAATAGAGTAAATGGTATGATTACTCTATATACAACTTTAATTTTTTTATACTAATTCCATTTTAGAGTATAAAATAGTTTGATCATCGAAAAAACTATGCTCTATTTTAGAATAAAAAATAGAATATATATTGGAGATAGTCTTAGCACACATAAGGTTTGTGTAGAGACCATATATTAGACATTTGAAACGAAAATTGAGTATTGAAAATTAGTTTACAAGTATTACTAGATAAATCTCATCTTTCCCTACATCTTTTTCAAAGCTGTAATATATGGATGCGATCAACAATTATATGATGATTCAGTAGGTCTCTATAATTAGAAAAGTATTATCGAAACTCAGTAACATTAAAGTAAATAAATAAAAATTATGTTTTAGTCTCAATCATCAAGAATAATAATTGATAAATATTTATCTTTCTGCGAGTGGTTTTACAACTTTATATATTCTTTAACTCAGTCTTAATATTTGATTTTCTTTTTAACTCCACAATATGTTGCTACGGTTTGATTTTCTCTAGTTAGCCTCTTAACAAATTTCTTGTGAAATAGAAACTCTATATGAATGCTTAAAATGTGTTATACTTCTATGATGATGGGTTATTTCTTTTAAATATAAAAAAAATGAACTCTCCAACATGTCAATTGGTGTAGATGGAAGGGAAGACAAAATCAGAAAAATTGATATCAACAATAGATACATTCCAATTATTTTTCTGACATAACTACATTTCTAATTGATTTTAACTTACATCTAAATGTTTTTTTTAATAATTAACTATATTTAAACTTATTATATCTATATGTTGACTTTTCCATCAGATTTTGATGATCTTAAAATAATATATGTGAGAAAAAAAATTAGCTGACTCAAATTCATCCAATCAATAAATTAAACTTCTAAAACATGAATTTTGTACTGTACGAATGAGATTATGAATCTAGACAATGTGTTTTAGAAGGTAACAAAAGAATCACCAATGATTATTTTAAATAATTGATAAGTGTACTCACGATTTATCATATGCTCCAGTGTTTACTCTCTAATCTTATAATCACCCTTAATATAAAAAAGTTGTAATAATGCCAATTAAAATATGGCTCATGTCATAAAAACTTATGAAATATCTTATACTGTATCTCACATTAAATTTTCCATCTTGACAACTCCTCCTGGTCTACTTCTACTTCCTCATCTTCCTCAGATTCACTGGATACATCGTCATCATCATAGACTGATTCCATACAGTCAGATCTTTTCCTCTTCCTCCCAGATTCTTTCACATTTCCAAACTCGTTTTTGAAGTTTTTTAGATTCTGAGATATCTCACGACATGTTAAAATTCTTCCCTTCCTCCCATGTTCAGCTTTTCCATCAAACCAAGTCTTCTTTTCCCTATAACTATGTGTTGGTGCCAAACCCTTTCTGTGACACATATACACATGCTTTCTGCTGAACTTCAACCACTTACTATATGTGTTTTTACCACAAATGGGACAGCCCATTTTCTCTTTTACTTTGCAACCAGCGAGGTTTCCATACGCAGGAAAATCCCTAATAGTCCAGAGAAGCATTGCTCTTAGAGGAAAAGTACTTCTACTGGAGGCGTCATAGTTTAACTCTCCCTCCTTCCATAGATGGTTTAAATCGTCAATAAGAGGCTCCAAGTAGACATCAATACTGTTGCCAGGTTGTTGTGGACCAGGAATCAGCAAGGTTAGCATTATGTTCTCCTTCTTCATACATAGGTGAGGAGGCAGATTATAGTTCACTAACAGATTAGGCCAGCAACTATACTTAGTATTCTGCATGTTGAACGGATTAAAGCCATCAGTGGATAGTCCAAGCCATAAGTTCCTCTCTTCGGCTGCAAATGAAGGATACTTGTTATTCATCTTATCCCGTGTTACAGAATCCACAGGATGCCGGAGTTTGCCATCACTGCTCTTGTTACTAAAATGCCACCTTAAATCCTTGGCCATTTCCTCAGACCTGAACATTCTCTTCAGCCTTGGGATTATTGGAAAGTACCGTAATACTTTTTGTGGGACACCTTTCTTTACTTCACTAGTGTGCGTATTTATCTTCCACCATGAAGCATTGCATTTGGGACAATTGTCTAGCTTCTTGTATTTCTTTCTAAATAGACAGCAGTCATTGACACATGCATGAATTTTTTTATACCCCATATCAAAGCTTTTTAGAATTTTTTTAACATTATAAAATGATGTGTGAAGCAAATTATCCTCAGACAACATCTTTGGCAATGTCTCCAGCAGTTCATTGAAACTCTTGTCGGACCAGCCATTATGTGTCTTAAGCCTGAACAAAGACACAATAGCCGATAGCTTGCTGTGGTTTGAACAACTTTGATATAATGGCATACTAGCATCTGCAAGCTTTGCAAGGAACTCATCTTCTCTCTTGTCCTCACCCTCTGCAATCTCAACTAAATCACCATCTACAATCTTATCTGAGTCATCACCCTTACCCTTACTCACCAACTATTTGTCAGAATATTCAGCTGCTTTATATAACTCAATAACTTCCTCATTCCACTGATTTAGTTTGCTGTCACCATCGACCACTAAGTTCACGTCTCCATGATGATACCAATCGTTTTGCAGCTTGTAAGCCTCATCCATCCCCCTAGTTATAAGATGATCAACCACGTCACTGCCTGATTTGCGTTCTACATTACAACAGTCTTTGCTGGGACATATCATCATATCAATGTCCCCTAACGCCGCAGTCACATCCCGTACAAATTTCCAAGCGCCTCTCTCATAACCAGGATCGGCTCTTCAATGAATAAGAAATGGGACAGAATAAAGAACTGGGGAAAGTATCCAAACCCCAGCTTAAACCTAACCTATATAAATTAATTCCTTACCTGCATAGATGCACCCATGCCTTGTCCAACATTATATGTTCTAAGCTTAATTAAAACCTTATCACAACATTTCAAACCAAAGCAACATTAAAAAAACAAACAATTACAGCCACAAAACAAAACAATTACAGTCACAAAATAATTACACTCGATCGCAAAACAATTACAGTCAATCACATACGCTAATATCATCTCTAGTGCACAACAAAACAATTACAGCCACAAACAATTACAGTCGCAAAACAAAAAAAAACCATAACAACAACAACAACAATCAAAGAATAACAATAAAATTTGGTCGAAAGGGACTAACCTGCACTGTTGAGTACAACAAAAGCGAGCTTCAGTTCCCCAATGGCAGCAACCACAAACACTTGACAAATAGCAAAACATCCAACAGATCATAAGCATATAAGAAGCTAAGAAATTAAATGGTGAAAATAAAAAAGAAATAAAACATGTGTAAAAAACAGAGTCAAACGGAGGAAATTCAATGAACAACATCAACAAGATTTAAATTATGTGAACAATTGAAACAAATATAAATTGAAATTGTTCACATACCTTTTGATAATATGTTACCATCCAAATCTTCTATTTGATGCAATTCTTGACACACATCATGTCATATAATCCAGGTTTTTATGGTTTATTTTTCTAAGAGGTACAGTGGCAGAATGATCTTATACCGAGTTCGTGAAACTTATATTATATACAACCGAGAGTAAACCTAAAAACTAGTTACCCACATTCAAAACGACACAATATAGAGCTAGTTGTATATTATAGACTAAATAAGCCCATGAGCCATCAATCTTTCACTTATTGCATTTTTCATTCGATGGATACTTGTTTTCTAAACAAGAAAAAATTATGATAAAAGCCTTCTTTAAGGAGATAAAAATTAAATACATGGTCTTTATTTAGTATTTATTATTTTATTATTGATAATTTGATATAAGGTATTAAATATAACAAATTAATAAATTTAAATATATTTACTAAGTAATTTAATTTGTCTAAAAATATTGAGAAATACCCTATAATAGCACAAATCTAAGTTTTTCTTCCAAATTTAGCACAAACTCCTTAAATTTCCAACATTAGCATTCGAGCACTTAAGAATATTGATATTATTATTGTCTATATAAAAGAAATATCAAATTAGCATTCACGATTTCTCTATAATTTACGTCGTCGTAATGACGACGATCGTCTCCGGTGAGTTCTAACAGTTTTCAGACGAGGAAGATGATCACTTCATGCACCAGTCCTCCATCAAATCTGAGAATTTCCGATGCTGATGAATCTGAGTTAGAGATTGAGATAACCAACAATGGCCGTTCCAAGGACATCAATGTATCTAGACCCGACGATGCTCCTTTCCACGACAAAAATGGTGGTGGTTCAATTGGTAATTGCACGCATGAACTCTGTCTGCGTCTTCGAACAAACTCTCGATCTAATCCAATTCGATTACCACTTGTCTCAATTTCAAACCAATTAGATCGCATCTTTCATCGGACCTCTCGTCACGAGGAAGAGGGGAAGAAGAAGAAGATTCATTTGCTCCAGGATAGTTGTCGCATCTGATTTATATCAGGGAAACACGTCTCTTGCCGGAAACCATATGAACCAACATAGAAAAAAACAGGAGAAACTTTTTTTAACAGATTCTCTTAGAGCCATGGATGTGCCTAGCTCTTGGGATGCTTTATGGAAACAGGTTCATCAATCTTTCAATTTAAATAACACGTTTATGGAGCTCGTAGTGTCTGAAATCTATCATAAAACTTGGGTTTTCAGGTTTTGCCTTTTGGATTTGATTCAAATTAGGAATTTATCTTTTAGATTGGATATAATTGAGATATGATCGCCTTCTTATACTTAAAACGAATCTGTCTTTGTATAGTTTTCATGTGAATCCCACATGATAGAAAGATTGAAGTTCAGCTCGACGAGCATATGCATTCTTATCGTAGACTTGTTTCCACAAAAGCTTTAAGAAAGTTAGATGGTACAGAGAGTGATCATGAAGTTAGATGCAAGCATGGGTGTCTTCAGCTGGATCAGAAATGGTCTCACATACTTTAACTTGACATCAAGAGCTCATTCATGATTTGACACAAGTACATCCTCCATCATTGCATTTTAATACACAGGTACCGTGAAGAAGGATATTCTGGTTCTCATCATCCCCATTTTTGAGATTTCTGAATTTTTAGTAAAACCTTCCTAAATTTCAAGGATGCTTTCCTAAACATTATGAAATCCTTCCTACATCTAATAAAATGAATTTTTGGATTTTTTTTTTGTCTTAATATATCACAGATTACTCTATTTATTGAGTAAATATCTGATTTTATTTTTGTGAACATGCTGAAGAAGAGTAATACATATATATAAGAGTAATAAGTTTGTGTCTTCTAAATATTTTATGAAGGTCATCCTGAAATTTAAGGTGTCATTCCTAAATATTATAAAATCTTTCCTAAATTTATATGAATGTGTTTTTGAAATTCTTTTTGGTGTTTTGCCTCAATATGTGAAAGATTTCTCCATTAGTGAGGGATAATAAGTTCATTTTTGTGTATATCTAGGTGTTTACCAATATCAGGCTTTTTATGAAGGTCATCCTGGAATTTATGAAATACTTCCTAAATTTCATAGAATCCTTCCTGAATTTTCAATGAATGATTGATGTTGGATGATGATTTTTAAAGTTACAAGAACATGAGAAAAGATTATGCGAGCTATCGACAAAACTTTGAATTGAGCCGAAAACAAGGAAATATACATACACTTGCTTTAATACTACTAAGGGTTATGATTTATCAAATCTATTTTGATAAAATCTTTGAATGAAAAGTTTGCTTTACGCACTAGTACAATACTCAAAGTCTTGGTTTCAAATCTTTGTGGGGGCGTGTATGGTATGTTTTCTTTGTTTTTTTTCCCTTTCTCATGAAAGCCTTCCTGAAATTCAAGACATCCTTCCTGAATGTTTGAGTGTTGTTGCAACTCCAGTTCTTCTGACCAAATCTGCATCTCTACAAAGTTACCACATGAACTACCAATGTTACCACAATAATAAGATCCAAGCACATAATGTTTGCATTAGATGCATTGATCTTGAGCACAATAAAGGTGTAAACCACAACTAGTGCAAATGTTTGCATTAGATGCATTGATCTTGAGCACAATAAAGGTGTAAACCACAACTAGTGCAATACTACTACTATTCTACTACCTTGTAATTAGAAGCTAACTTAAGCAAAATCAGAATTTCAAACTAGATCCAAATAATTTTGAGTTATTCCTACCAGTTAAGCCAATAAGAATTACAAAAACTTTCATCTCAAGTTTCTCTAAATTATCACAGAATGAACATAAAAACAGCTTCAATTATGACTATAGAAATACAAAAGTAGAGACACATAAAAAAGTAATATGCAAAGGGTGCTAATAAGTGTTTTGCTACAGGTTAAAATGGAGACAGACGACACAACAAACAAACTCAAAGCACCGATTCTTACCAAAATAGAATTTTGTTTCAATCTTTCTAAAATATTCATGAAATGAGTAACAAAAATGTACAATAAACAATTAAAACCTTATTCCCAACATACTCAAAGCCCGATTCTTACCAACACTCAATTTTGGAGAGATTAATATATCCCCAATTTTACAAAGGACACACAAAGAGAATTTTTCACAAATTAATCACACCCTTCAATCACAAAAAGCAAAATCCCCAACAACCACAACCGTGAGCATCAGAGATTAGCTTACCTTCATCTAGCTTTCAAATCTCGCTTTCTTCTTTGTCTTTTTTTCTTTATTTTTAATTGAATCTTACAAATCTCTATTTTCTCTGGCGAAACAATGATATACCAGTGACGAGACAACAGTAACGTGAATCCGATGAGACGATGAGAGAAACGACGAGGCGACGAAAGTTTCGGAAAAGCGAGATCGATTTTTGTTTTGAGAAAAGATGAAGAAGTGCCAAACGGTTGTGTTTTGAGGAAGGAAGAATTATTTCTCTATTTTAATTAATTTAGATAAATATATAAAAATGCTATTAGTGGAACTTTATAAATGTGGTGCTAGATTTGGAAGAAAAACATATTTTTGTGCTATTTTTGTCAATTGTCCAAAAATATTGATAACTTTTTTATATAATTTATGATTAAATGCAAAACAAAATAACAATATAAGTACTCAAATAAAATAAAATTAAAAATATTAAATTATATTAAAAATAATAATATTATATTGATGAGAAAATGAGTTTTTCACCAATGGACACACAATATTAAGAAGATTTTCTCAAAGTTCTCAACACAAAAAAATAATACTATATTGATGAGAATAATACATTGAGTCTCTCACCAATGCACATGCTCTAACATCACTAGCTTATGGTGCACAGTTTTACGGCTACCATCGCGTTTCTTTGACGAGATATACAAGTTGTGTGGTACCGGTGCGTTCCTATATATGGAATGGCAATCCTAACATCTCCACAGGTACAAGGGTTGTTTGGGATCAGGGGCGGAGCTAGTGTACAATCATGTGGGTCAAATGATCCTGGTGACTTTTTAAAATTAGTTGAATCTTTAGGAAAAATATTAAACTGATCCTTGTAAAATAACACAATTGATCCCTATAAAAGTTTTTAATAACATAATTGACCCTGATAAACTGATTCCCTAGCTCGGCCACTGTTTGGGATGATTTTTTCCCGCCCAAATCAGAGGGCGGCCTTGGTTTTGGAAGGTTAAGAGATGTCTTGAGAGTGTTTGCTTATCGTTTGATCTGGAGGATATTCACACAGTCAGGTTCCCATTGGGTTGAGCTTGGGTGCGACAGAACTTGGTAAAGCAGGGTTCCTTTTAGACTTGGGACCAGTTGGAGATGGGGTAATGATGATTTTATAACTATCCCTTAAGACACTAGAGTTTAATTGCTTGGTTTGGCCACGACATGCTTCAAACGGGACTGCGTATGCGCCAGAGGGGACAAGATCTGCCTTGAGTCTCGAGACCATCTGTTTTTTTGCGTGCCCCTATTCATTCACCATGTGGTCAAAAGTTGCAGGTTCTATCCTTCATCGATCCCAAGACCCTGATTGGTAAGTCTCTCTCGGTATTGATCACTAGATCATGACGCCACCTCGACGACATCCTAATCAGGTTGTTCTTTCAAGTAACTACTTATCTTTTGTGGCATGAACGAAATGCTAGAATACATCACAAAGGCTTCTCTACGGCTCCTCAATTGGTTAAACGCATTCGAAAGACCATCCGCAACAGAGTTAACTCCCTCTAATATTCCGCTAACCTCGCCTCATATAAAGACTTGATGCAACATTACGTTGGCTCGTTACTTCGCTTGGTCTGAGCTGTTCTTGTGGTTTGTTTTTACTCGTATCTCTGTAGATTTTCCGCTCTATTTCAGTTTTATTTTCTTGTAGTGTTCTGAATTCTTTGTACAAATATTTTATATCGATCAATAAATTTCACATTTCAACAACAAAAAAAAACATCTCATATCTTTTGTGTTCAATGCTTACATACCACAATCCTTGATCTCTCTTAATTATTTTCTTTTGTTCTTTATTTTTTTGTTAAAGAGATGCTCTACATACACACGACCACAATCTATTTTTTATATAAAAAACAAAACTAAACCATTTAGAATACAAAATAATCATTCCCTTTTGAAATTTGGTAAGAACCAATGAGCATGAGACAATGGCATGGATGAAGAAACAAATGCTTGTGGCTGTTGTTCAACCTTCTTTGTATCAAGATTGAATATGAAGATTCCATTCTTTTCATAGCCCCCAAAATACTTATTTTCAGTGAAGTAGATGGAGTTACGAGTGACTCCGTCTTGGTCCTTAGCAAGCACTGTAATACCCAACTCTAGAAGAATTGACTCATCACCCAACGAATTAATTTCCTCCCAATTATCCTCTGTCGATGGATCCATCTTGTAGATTTTAAAGGTCCATGTTTTGGACACAAGCGGACCAAAGCTCTTAACAATTAAGACATCTCCACGTAGAGTGACTACTATATTACACTTACAGTAATTTAACGCACATGGATTACAAGGACGGCTAATGTAACCTCCTTTAGTGGTTATGTATCCACGTACACTAGTTCTAAAAACTTTCAGCGGAACTTCTCCCAAAAAATCAAAAATATAGAGAAAAGAACAGTTGAGACAATAAAGCTTGTGATCTTTGTATACCATGTTAAAAAAGTCTTCGGTGCATGACTTTGGCAACTGGGGGATCTCTTTCCACGAGTTATTTCCTTTCTTGAAAGAAATCAGAGTGTCTACATCAACCATTCCGATAACTAGGTAGTCTTTGGTTTTTTCGTCAATCCATAATATCGGGTTGGAGAGTCCATCATTTGCTGATTTGAAAGCTGGTAGATTGATTCTCTCGCGGGTTAAAAGATCCAAAATATATACATTATGCTTTGGATAAGTACGAGTAAGAACTTCTTTCTCTTTGTAACGATGTTGCATCAAAAGCCAGCTTCTATAAGTCGTCAAACAAATACTCTTTGCAAAATTGTCACCGAGATGTTGAGTTCTATAGATCTTTTCTTTATCTTCAGAATTGATCAAGAGACAATAATTCTTGTCCATGGGGAATAGAACCATCCAAGGGATCTTATTGCTTGGCTTACATTGTCTCGAACCATATTGCCAAGATGAACAAACCGATTTAGCTCGGTCAAAATCCAAAAATCCAAGGCGTTCGAAAACCATTCGCATGAGATCAAGAGGAAGCTCGGACCAGCAATGACGAATTCTTCGAGTGACTGAAACGGCTGGAGGTTTTAGAGGAGGAGATTGGGCTAAGGCTAACGCTGGGGAGGCCATTTGCTGGAGTAGCTTATCGGCTAAGCTGCCAAGTTTGTGGGTTGAAGGTATAAGTTTATTGAGAAGGATGATTCTTATTGAATTATGAACATGAGTATTTATACAAGAAGAGTATAGACTAGAGTATTCCTATAAGAGTAAATACAAGAGATACGACTTTACATATGTTGGTAATTGATATCCGATCATCACTATTGTGATTGATATAGTCATCAATGTGATTGATTCTCTACACGCCCCCTCAAGATGGAGGGGCATCGCGTAACTCCAATCTCGTTTTGGAAAAGAATGAATGAAGTCCTTGGTAACGGCTTGGTTAAAACGTCAGCCAGCTGATCCTTGGTGGTGACATGAACGACCCTTAGTGCACCCGATTGAACTTGTTGTCGCACAAAATGGTAGTCCACAGCTATATGTTTCATACGGGAATGAAATACAGGATTGGCACAAAGATACGTTGCGCCAATGTTATCACAGTAGATGGTTGGCATCGAAGGTAAACAAATGCCCAGCTCCTGAAGTAAGGAACAAATCCACCGGAGCTCAGCAGACGTATTGGCAACGGACCTGTACTCGGCTTCTGTGGAGGATCTGGTGACTCCTTTCTGCTTCTTGGAAGACCACGACACCGGAGTGTGACCAAGGTAAGTGATGTATCCATTCGTCGAGACATAGTCCACCGAATCACCAGCCCAATCCGCATCCGAATAAGCATGTAAGGAAAGAGAGTTCTGGCGCTTTAGAAGAATACCATGAGTGGATGTCCCTTTGAGATATCGAAGCAAACGTTTTGCAGCTTGCCAATGGAGGTCTGTGGGAGAATGCATAAATTGTGAAAGCTTATTGACCACAAAGGAGATGTCGGGTCTGGTGAATGCAAGATATTGAAAGCTTCCAACCACCTTTCTATATTGCAGGGGATCGGTGAGCAGAGTACCAGAGTGGATAGTGAGCTTTGGTGAGGTGGCCATCGGTGTTTGTACTGGTTTGGCATCGAGCATATTAGTCCTTGCTAAAAGATCAAGAATGTATCGGCGCTGATTGAGATGCAGACCAGTGGGAACCCGTACAGCTTCAACACCCAAAAAATAGTGAAGATCCTCATGATCTTTAACAGAGAATCTGGTTGCCAACCCAGTAAGAGTGAGATGAAATAATGTAGAATCATTCCCTGTAACTAAAATATCATCAACGTACACCAGCATATAGACAACTGATGAACCTTTGCGCAAAATAAAGAGGGAAGTGTCAGCAATGGAGTTAATAAAACCAACCGCTAACAAGTAATTCTGAAGCTCCATATACCAAGCGCGGGGAGCTTGTTTAAGCCCATAGATCGCCTTACGGAGCTTGCATACATAATGTGGATTATCAGCATCTTCGAAACCAGGAGGTTGAGACATATATACCTCTTCTTGGAGAGTCCCTTGAAGAAAAGCGTTGTTGACATCCAATTGACGTATTGGCCATCCACACCCAACAGCAACATCAAGTACAATTCGAATTTTGGTTGACTTGATTACAGGGCTGAACGTTTCTTCATAATCGAGTCCATGTTGTTGATTATAGCCTTTGGCGACAAGGCGCGCTTTGTAACGACTGACCGACCCGTCCGGATTATACTTCTTGGTGAATACCCAGCGACATCCAACAATGGAGACCGTAGGCGGTGGTGGGGGAACAAGATCCCATGTGTGTTCTCGGAGTTGAGCGTTGATCTCGTCAGTAACAGCCTTCCTCCATCGGTCATCAGTGAGAGCTTGTTTTGCGGTCGGTGGCTCAAAATCCCGAGATGATGCAATCGTTGAGGTAAGAAGATACTTTTTATTTGGTTTGACCATGCCTTGCTTTGCACGAGTCTTCATCGGATGAAGATTGTCAAGGAGAGGTGGCGGTGACGGTGAGGACTCAGGCGACGGGGAACGTGTCGAACGGGTGGAACCAGTGGATTGAGAGGCGGATTAGCTATTTTCGGGATTTGATGTGTGGGTCGTGTTTGAGGTAGAGGAATCATTTATTGGGTTTGACGTATTTGTGGGTGGGGAATTTATTTGGTCGGAATTTGGTGTTGTATCACGAAGTGGGGATTCTGAGTGGGTCGAGTTTAAGTGAGGTGAATGCTGCTGGGCCGTGGGTTTTGGCCCATTTTTAGTAAGAGCAGTGGGCTCAATTGGAGAATTGGATGAAGAGGAAGAAGAACCAGAGGAGCGAGAACGTACCTGAGGGGAAGACGGCGACGAGGAATCCGGTGGTGTGAGTGAATCCCGGTGAGAATCCAAGCACGGAGTAGGGGCCGTTGTAGTCAGCGGCAAAACCAGAGAGTGAATTGGAGTTATATGAGGCATGTTTGTTGGTTCCGGTGATGATGGTGTGGAGGAACCCGATGAAGTAGACGCTGCAAAAGGAAGACAATCCTCAACAAAAGTCACATGTCGCGAAACATATAATCGGCCTGAGGAGAGATGCAAACAGTGATACGCACTCTGTGTTGTCGAGTAGCCGAGAAACACGCAAGGAAGAGATCGACTATCAAGTTTGTGGTTCGCATAAGGCCGAAGCCAGGGATAACAACGACATCCGAATACGCGAAGTTTCTCGTAATTAGGTTGGGTTCCAAAAAGCTTGAAGAAAGGAGAATTCATAGCAAGAACCGGTGTTGGCAGACGGTTGATGAGATAAACCGCAGTGGCAAAAGCGTAGGTCCAATAGCGGAGAGGAACAGCAGCAGCAGACATAAGAGTGAGGCCTGTCTCAACGATATGACGGTGTTTTCTTTCTGATAAACCATTGTGTTCCGGAGTGTGCGGCGGAGTGGTAAGATGTGAGATTCCATGGTGAGCAAGAAAATCCCTTAAGGCAAGAAATTCCCCTCCATTGTCTGAATAAAGTGTCCCAATACGAGTTTGAAACTTATTTTCGACCAAAGATGTGAAAGTAATGAAGGTGGATTTAACTTGAGATTTTAGTTTAAGTGGATAAATCCATGTATATCTGGTATAGTGATCGACGATAACAAGATAATATTTGAAGTTGTCAATGGAGAGAATGGGAGAACTCCACACATCAGTGAAAAGATATTCTAGAGGTCTTGTAGACACAATGGTTGAATTTGAAAAAGGAAGTTTATGTGTTTTATTGAGCAAGCAATCATGACAGCTTGTAGATGGGGAAGAACTAGAAGAAACAGAAAGAGAAAATTGAGAAACAACTTTATTCAGAATGGAAACCGAGGGATGTCCCAAACGAGAGTGCCACAAAGAGAGAGGTGCTTTTGATGACGAGATTGCAGACATTGCCACAGCTGCCTGAGAACCAGTCATAGGCCATTCATATAACTCATTCCTGGTTTTGCCTTGGAGCAACAGGACCCCCGTGCTGAGATCCTTCACCTGGAAATAGGCAGGGAAAAATGAGACCGAAACACGATTAGCATTACACAATCGATAAACGGAAATCAGATTCTTGTGAATGTTAGGAACACATAGCACTTTATGAATTTCTAAAGCACGACGATGAGAAGGGAGAAATGTGGAACCCGTATGAGTTATTGGGATACCGGAGCCATCCGCAATGACCACATCATCATCACCATGGTAGGGCTGATGTTGAGCGAGGTTCTGGAGATCAGAAGTGATGTGATGCGTTGCACCACTATCAAGGATCCAGTTGTTGGCATTGTAAGGAGCACCAACAGCCAGGTTAGCACGAGGCTGCCACGGTGTGAATGGACTGGTGGACATTGATGAGACCGCCCCCTGGAGTTGAGGACATCTACGAGCGCTATGACCTTGGGTACTACAAATCTGACAACGACCAAGGTATGGACGGGAACCACGAGGGTTGTGTTGAGACGAGTTGAGAGTACCAGAGCGCGGAGGCTGAGATGACGGAGTCCAGTTGTTGTTGGTGCTGTGACGGGCACGAGACTGAGAGCGGTTACCATTGTAAGATTGTCGCTGAACTGCATTGGCAGAGGCAGGAGCATGAGGGAAAGAGTTGGATGTCGCAGCAAGGAGCTTGGACTCATGATTAATGAGACGCTCATGAAGATAAGGAATGGTGGGTGGAGTATCACCGGTTTGTACTCCTCCGGAAGACCATCAAGGATCAATTCGATTTGATCCTCAAGTTCTTCGGGCTTACCAAGAATGGCGAGCTGATCAAAACGAGTGACTAGACCCTGAAGATAAACTTCAATCGTCTTGTCACCCTTTGTCCAATTGCGAATCTGTGTCTTCAACTGGCAGATGTGACCCCGACTAGGGCTGGCATACGTCGAGGCAAGTGTTGTCCACACCTCATGAGCAGTCACGGCGCGAGCAACAACAGATGTTGAGCAAGAGAGATGGCTCAAAGAAGAGCACTGAAAATCAACCTATCCTGACGCAACCAGATCTGGTAGGCCGGATTCTTGGAAACTGTATCATCCACAGTGTGCGTGGCAGCGGGAGCGGCGGTGGTGCCATCAAGGTGACCGGAAAGGCCATATCCATCAAGGAGGGCACGAACTTGAAGACTCCACATCAAATAGTTGGTGGGAGTGAGCTTGGACATATTACTCATGTTAATGTTATGGAATGTGTGAGAGCCAGAGACAACGGTGTCGGAGACCGTAGCAGCGGAAACATTAGGAGAGGAACTCATGATGAGTTGATGAAGAAGACGAAATTTTTTTTTTTTTTGTTTTGTGTTTGTGGATCTAAGCTCGTGATACCATATAAGATTATTGAGAAGGATGATTCTTATTGAATTATGAACATGAGTATTTATACAAGAAGAGTATAGACTAGGGTATTCCTATAAGAGTAAATACAAGAGATACGACTTTACATATGTTGGTAATTGATATCCGATCATCACTATTGTGATTGATATAGTCATCAATGTGATTGATTCTCTACAGAAGGAGGTATTATCTTTTTTATTTTATTTTTCACTCTGTTAGAGTTAGTTTATATAAAGAGGTGAAATAGGTTGTATTTGATGCTAATCATTTCTTTCTTTTGAAATAATATATATACTTAGAAACATATATATATGAAATGATTTTTAAAAGATAGATATAAGTTTTGTGTCTATTTGATAGGTGTGTGAGATTGCTTTCCTTTTCATGTTATTTAAAAATAATTAGATAAAACCCCGCGCTATCTCGCGCGGTATATCTTTTGGAAATTAATTTTATTTTAATATAAATGTAAATTGTAGATGTAAAAGTTCTTTAAGATTTGGTATTTTGCATTTACTAATATTTTGTTATAATTTTTTGGTCAACAACTTTAAAAAAATTACCTCAAAAGAGCCAATTTTGAGATACATTGTTTAGATATAAACTTAAGAGAAATTCTTTCAAATAACACTAAATCAAGTTTTATGGACAATTATAACACACACCACAAAATTTCAAAAATAGTACTAATTGACACACTTAATATTTTAATTACTTTTTATATTTTTTTTAGACTTGGGTTGATAATTTTATATTTAGGTTATAGTTTTTAGGGGGTAAAGTTTATTATTTAGAGTTTCAGATTTAACTTTTGAAAACTTAATTTTGGAATATGGTGCTTTTTTAAAACTTTAGAATGATATGTTAAATTTGTAAATAAAACATAGTTTTATGCTGTTTGTGAGTATTGTCCTTCTTAAATTAAGTAATTATATATTTATTTAAGAATATTTTTTTAATGAAAAAAAGAAATAGAAAAGGGATTTTTGCCAAAACTGCACTTTTTAAAAATAATTATTTCACAATGCCACATTATGAAAACCTATAAGAATGCCACAAAAATTCTTTATGGCATAGTGTTTGAAACAACCCGACCCGTTTTTTATTAATAATAAATACAATATATAATTAAGCATCTCATACTACCTAATTAAACCAATCCAAACCATAACTCCTTATTAAACCAATAACAACCATTATACACAACAGAAACATACCAACCAAACAAAACCAATACAAAAACATTCCTAAGCATTCTATCCATCAACTTAGCATAACTCTAGCCAAGGTTCCAATATAAACAATATAACAAAGTCCAACAACACACAACCGAGACCTTAGATCATCCTCCTCCTCATCGCCATGATTCCACGTCACATACCTGCACACCACAAACAACAATTGAGATGCGTAAGTATTATCACAAATACTTAGAAAGGCAATCCTTCCATCTACTGGGCTATACATACAAGCAACTGAGATTCTAATGTTTAACAAACACAACAAACCAGGAAACCACACAACATACAAGTTGGTGTCGACCGACACCAGAGTGGTGTCGATTGACACTGACCCATGGTGTCGACCGACACCAACCTGGTGTCGATCGACACCGACTCCGCAGACGCGTTCTGCTCGAAGCCGATCGTTGAATCTCCATTCCAATCCATCTCCAATCCATCCAGAACTCACCCAAAAGTCACATGAACCATTAGAGACCCTAAAGCAATCACAACCAACAAGAAAAACACCAAAACAACACCAAACCAGCAAAACATAAGAGATCTCAGGCTTAGATCAGCCATGGTCATACACTCACCACCTCTTTGCAGGAATATTCTGACCAAAAGATGAAGAATCCAACACCTTAGGAAGCTCCTCCTTCGTCCTTAGCTCTAGATCTCCACTCCACAGGAACATATCTCACCAAGAACAAACCAAAAACCTCTCAACTCACATGTTCTCTCCTTTCTCTCTTTTTCTTCTCTCAACGGCGACCAAAACACTCTAGAACCCTCACTTTGTCGCTTTTCCGCTTATATACCCGGTTTGGACAACCCAAATAAACCAAACCAAACTAAAATAGCGAATTAAAACAATTTGGTCGAACCAAAAAAGCTGATGTCGATCGACACTATCCTGGTGTCGATCGACACCCATCCCCAAAATCCTCAATTTTGGTTTGCGGATGTTAAAGTGTTGAATGACCGTTTTGCCCTCCATGACACATGAAACAATTCGATGGTGGGAAAGGGATGTGTCTCTTTCATTGCTTTGTCTGATATGATATTACAGAGATTTATTGTGGACAAAATTATGTTTGTGGAAAGGTACGGCGGGCGGCAGAATGATCTGATAACGAGTTCCTGAAACTTATATGTATATACAACCGAGAGTAAATCTTAAAACTAGCTATCCACATTCAAAACGACACAATATAGAGCTAGTTGTATATTTAAGAGTAAATAAGCCGATTAGCCTTAAAACTTTAACTTATTAAATACTTCATTTGATGGATACTTGTCTCCCAAACAAGAAAAAAATATGATAAAAGCCTTCTTTAAGAAGATCAAAATTGAATACATAGTCCTTATTATTTATTTTTTTGCTACATCAGTTTTCTACAATTAATATAGTATACATTTTATTTCTTAGAATGATATTATCTTTGCCAGCCCTTTTGTGATGTATCAAGAATCTTTTTAATATAGAACATATTTTTATGCAATTTGATATTATTAGTTTTTAATATAGAATCTTTGATTTCAATAACAAATATTAGATTTAATAAATTTCTTTAGATTTTGAGTTAAAGCTAAACTTCTGAATACTTTTCATTCATCTATATAAAGAAGATTTTTTCAACCATTGATCAACGTTGTTTTATGTTTTTGTATCATTGGAAGGTTCTTTTTAGTTAATGATTCTTTTATTATATTTTATTTTTTATAAAAAAAAATTTCCACAACTGATTGTTATCTTATTTCTTATATTGTATGGTTTTAGGATAGTTGGAAAACTATGGGTATTACTAAAGCAGTCTCCAAAAAAGTTTAAAACCAAAGTATACATATGATCTTTCTCCTATTTGGTTGAGCTTCTGAGATGGTAATGAGATGGGACAGAAACCACATTACCATATTTTAGTCGATCTGCTTCGAATAATTCATAATCATCGGCTAGGCCGAATCTGGGTTGTCTCTTCTGCTGATGTTTGATACATGTTATGGTTTTGATGATTTGGTTTAATGGTTCTGGTTTTAGTATCGGGTTTGAGAGTCTTTTCCTTTTAACATTAGATTAAGGTTTTGGTGATTTTCCTTTTCTAATTATGCTAAGTCGGCTTGTACGTGGGTCTTATATAAAGACCTCTTATGATCAATAAGAATTCAGCCTCCAACAATTAACCTAATTCTCTAGAAAGAGACTTGGTTAAAGGGAAGGTTTAGCTTTAATCTCTTGTTCTAGTTTCAATCACGGCTCCAATCACTAGATCAAAGTCGGCTCATAACAACTTGGTATCAGAGCAGGACGTTCCAATAACAGGGGAAGTCATGACAACATCCCAATTCGAGCAGATTAAGAAGATGTTTGAAGAGTTGAAAAGTGAATGGAAAGCAGACCTGAACATGAGTGTTGAGCCGATGTGCAATGCCATCGGCGAACTCAAGGAAGCTTCGACGTCCCAGCAAGCAGCCCTAGCAGCGACTACCGAAGCTGTACATGAGGAAAGAGAGCAAACTAAATTGATGGTGGAAGAGCTGCGAGAAGATCAACAAAAATTTAAGAAGGAAGTAACGGAGAAGCAAGGAGAACTTTCTGCCAAGATTAGTTCTATCTCTGCGGGGATAGGAGGAGATGCAGACTTGGGAGAAACGGAAACGGTGTTGGTATCTTAGATAAAAAAACAAAGGAGGAGAACATAGGGTAATTCAGGCAGAAGGTCCCTGGGTTAAAGGTTCAGTAGGCATGGACAGGGGACATCGACTAAATGATGGAGGGGGAGAGTGGCCTGTAAGGCAGATCGGGGTTGCTCCCTTGGATGAAAAATTGGGGTCTGAAACGGGAGATCCCCGAGGCTACAAAAAGGGCAGAGGTTGGAGGGGCTCTCCCGACGGGAAAGAAGGCGGAGGAAGAGGAACCGAGGGTTATGTGGTGACTCCGGTTAAAATGGAGTTTCCACCTTATGATGGAACAACTAATGCAATCGAATGGTTGCAGAAGTGTGAGGATTATTTTGAGGACCAAGGAATATTTGATGATTACGCAAGAGTACGACAAGCTACGTTTGTGTTAATAGGACAGGCCTACCATTGGAATGCAAATTTGTGAAGGTTGATCACACATAGATTGGGGTGGATAGAGTTTAAAAGAATTTGCAAAAGTAGATTTGGGAGGGCAGATGCTGTTAATCTTGTAGGTGAGCTTAGTAATTTGCGACATACAGGGACCGTGGATGAATATTGCAACCAATTTGAAGAATGTCTAGGAAGACAAACAAGGCTGACGGGTGACCAACAGTTATGGCAATTTTGTGCTGGCTTAACTGATAGTTTGCGGAAAGAAGTTTAGTATCTACGACCCGAGACGATATTTAAAGCCATGGAGTATGCGAGGGACAATGAATATAATATTGATGGGGACAAACGAGCTCGAACGTGTGACAACCCGTCCCGCGGAACCCACTAGCCCACCGCTAGCTGCTCCAACGGACCGTCTGTGGACTCCACTAGCCCACCGCTAGCCATCCCAACAGACTCCAAGCTGGCCCTGCAGGGCATCGATCCTAACCCATCACTGTAGATATCCAAATCCACCAGTAGGTTATTGGTGCACCAGGCGTTCCTCGAACCCTGGTCCCCACCCTTTAACAACCTTCCCACAGGACAAGCTGTCACCAATTGATCTACAGGACGGGTTGTCACACGTTCGAGCTCATTTATCCCGATCAATATTATATTCATTGATGGGGACAACTTGTCCTGTGGGAAGGTTGTTAAAGGGTGAGGACCAGGGTTCGAGGAACGCCTGGCGCACCAATAACCTACTGGTGGATTTGGATATCCACAGTGATGGATTAGGATCGATGCCCTGCAGGGCCAGCTTGGAGTCCGTTGGAACAGCTAGCGGGGGGCTAGCAGGGTCCATGGATGGTCCGTTAGGACAGCTAGCGGGGGGCTAGTGGGGTCCACGGGACGGGTTGTTACAGAACGTTTGGAGGACACTTGGCCCCAACGGCTCGACAGTCCATCTTGTTCACTAAGCCAGTAGTGGCTGGGAATCGAGATAGCCAAAGCGGACATGACAAGGAATCTCTGTTGCCTCAACAATCGGAACTGAAACAAGTTTCTCAACAACCATTTTTGAAGAAATTGACTAGCACAGAGATGTCGGAGCGACGAGCAAAAGGTCTCTGTTTTAACTGTGACGAATTCTTCACACGAGGGCATGTTTGCAAACCAGTTCTTTTTCAAATCACATTAGTTAATGACGGAGCTGATCAAGAGGATGAACCGTATGCAACAAAGGAATGGGTGGAATATGTGGACAGACGCGGAGCAGCTGCGAGGGGCACACCATGAGATGAAGCTTGAGGACAAGCTTCAAGGGGAAGAGGGGAGTAATGATACATGTTATGATTTTGATGATTTGGTTTAATAGTTTTGGTTTTAGTATCGGGTTTGAGAGTCTTTTCCTTTTAACATTAGATTAAGGTTTTGGTGATTTTCCTTTTCTAATTATGCTAAGTCGGCTTGTACGTGGGTCTTATATAAAGACCTCTTATGATCAATAAGAATTTAGCCTCCAACAATTAACCTAATTTTCTAGAAAAAGACTTGGGTTAAAGGGAAGGTTTAGCTTTAATCTCTTGTACTAGTTTCAATCATGGCTCCAATCACTAGATCAAAGTCAGCTCATAACAATGTTGTTGTGACTCCGCTGGTCAAAAGTTCTCGCAACATCTAACGTTCTCCATTCATCTGGTAAACTCTAGTGTTCAGCTAATCTGCTCTTTTGTGTATGCGTCCAATTTTGCTTCTGAATGAAGAGCTCTCTGGGCGGATTTATGTCAGATAGTACAACAAACTCATCTGCTTTAACCAATGCTTCTTTTGAAGCTGGTGGCATTTTCAGATCACACCCATTGTGTTATTCATCTCTCCTCCGAAAACACAGGTCACCGCAAGCCATTTTTAAACAAAAAAAGTGTATGGCTACTCACCACTCTTTTCTCCGAACATTAGCTTAGGTGTGGTCTGCCTCTCCACGCTTAAGTATCATCTCCGAGTTTTGAAACGCACAAAGTTTGGACTCCAAAATTTGGAGACTTACCACGACATGTGGCTGATGCTTATACTAAGAGTACATTCTGCTCTCTGCAAACTGCAGCGCTCTCTGATCCTTCTCAAGAGAGCATGTTACCTGTCTCAGATTCCTCTGAACATGCTAGCTGAACTAGAAGATCATTTTTTTTCAAGCAGAATTCTTCTTTGCACTAGTTAAGATGTGGGGACCAAAACACTGCATATTTTCATCGTGTTACTCACTTCTCAGTGGTGGTCAATGGTTTGAAGGGGTTTTTTGGGAGCACAAGGCTGTTCCCTTTCTCCATACTTGTTCGCTATGGTGCAAAATGTTTTATCTCCGCTTATGGACAAGGCGGTTGCAACAGGGGAGAATTGGCAGCCATCCACGACGTGAACCTGTCAATGTCTCCTATTTAAGTTTTGAAGATGATATTCTTGTTTTCCCATATGGCGTTCCAAGCTCTAATCGTGAAACCATGTTGGTTTTCCAAGAGTTTTCGCGGTTTTTGGGACTGCACATTAATGCTAGTAAATCTTCACTCTTTGCGGGTGCATGTCATCAATTTGAGACGGTTTATACGGCAGTTAGCGTAGGTATATCCAAGTGGAGACCCTCCCCATCTATGACAGCGCATGATTATAGTCCCCTCATTGGTGAGATTTGTAAAAGATTGTTGGCTTGGACAAGTAAGTACTTATCTTGCGCAGGTAGGCTGCCATTGCGTTGCTTTGACGAGATGGACAAGTTGTG
This sequence comes from Camelina sativa, assembly GCF_030686135.1. Taxonomy (NCBI): domain Eukaryota; kingdom Viridiplantae; phylum Streptophyta; class Magnoliopsida; order Brassicales; family Brassicaceae; genus Camelina; species Camelina sativa. Next base: position 21,812,143 of record NC_141884.1, on the reverse strand, counting down.
GTGCGTTCTTGTGGAATGACATTGCGTTTTTTGTGGTGGTGGTGCATTACCATCTACCATTGCGTTTTTTGTATCAAGAGTATTTGCTTATCGTTTGATATGGAGGACATTCACATAGCTAGGTTCCATTTGGGTTGCTTTGGTGCACAAAACTTGGTGAAGCAGGGTTCCTTTTGGACTTGGGACCAGTTGGAGATGGGGTAATGATGATTTTATAACTATCCCTTAAGACACTAGAGTTCACTTGTTTGGGTTTGGCCAAAGCATTCCACGATGTGGGTTCATTACCTGGCTAGCGGTGCAAGACAGACTTCCAACGGGACTGCATATGAGCCACAGCTCTAGTCGGGACAAGATCAGCCTTGTGTGTTTATGTGGTGAAAACAGTTATTTGCGTGCCCCTATTCCTTCAACATGTGGTCAGAATTTGCAGGCTCTCTCCTTAATCGATTCCAAGACCTTGATTGGGAAATCTCTCTCTCTCTCGGTTGATCACTCGATCAGGACGCCACCTCGAGGTTCTGCTTTCATATAACTATTTATCTTTTGTGGCATGAACGAAATGCTAGAATACATCACAACGGCTTCTCTATGGCTCCTCAGTTGGCTAAACGCATTCTAAAGACCATCCGCAACAGAGTTACCTCCCTCTCCTATTCCCGCAAACCTCGCCTCCTATAAAGACTTGATGCAATTTTAGGTTGGCTCGCGACTGCATACACCCCCGATGGGGCGCTTGGCCTAAGCTGCTCTTGTGGTTTGTTTTTACTCATATCTTTGTAGATTTCGGCTATGTTTCAGTTTTATTTTCTTGTAGTGTTCTGAATTCTTTGTTCATATCTTTCTAGATCGATCAATAAATTACACATTTCATCAAAAAAAAAAAAAAAAAACATTTCATTTCTTTTGTGTTCAGTGCTTACATACAACAATCTTGATCTCTCTTATTTAATTTATTTTATCTTTTTTGAAGTGAAAGAGATGCTCTACATACAAATGATCACAATATTATTTTTATAAGAAAAAAACAATTAAACGATATAGAGAATACATGATCAATCATTCTCTTTTGAAATTTGGTAAGAACCATTGAGCATGAGACAATGGAATGGACAAAGAAACAAATGGTTGTGGTTGTTGTTCAACTTTCTTTGTATCAAGATTGAATATGAAGATTCCATTCTTTTCATATCCCCCAAAATACTTATTTTCAGTGAAGTAGATGGAGTTACGAGTGATTCCCTCTTGGCCCTTAGCAAGCACCGTAATACCCAACTCTAGAAGAATTGACTCATCACCCAGAGAATCAATTTCCTCCCAATTGTTCTCCGTCGATGGATCCATCTTGTAGATTTCAAAGGTCCATGTTTTGGGCCCACGCGGAACAAAGCTCTTTACAATTAAGACATCTCCACTTAGAGTGACTACCATATTACACTTACAGAAACTCATACATGGATTACAAGGACGGCTAATGTAACCTCCTTCAGTAGGTATGTATCCACGTACACTAGTTCTGAAAAATTTCAGAGGAACTTCTCCAGAAAAATCGAAAATATGGAGAAAAGAACAGTTGAGACAAAAAAGCATGTGATCTTTGTATACCATGTTAAAACAGTCGTCGGTACATGACTTTGGCAACTGGGGGATCTCTTTCCACGAGTTATTTCCTTTCTTGAACGAAATCAGAATGAATGAATTAGCCATTCCGATAACCAGGTAGTCTTTGGTTTTCTCGTCTATCCATAATATCGGGTTGGAGAGTCCATATTTATCTGACTTGAAAGCTGGTAGATTGATTCTCTCGTGCGTTAAAAGATCGATAATATATACATAATGCTTTGGATAAGTACGAGTAAGAACTTCTTTCTCTTTGTAACGATGTTGCATCAAAAGCCAGCTTCGATAAGTCGTCAAACAAATACTCTTTGCAAAATTGTCACCAAGATGTTGACTTTTGTAGATCTTTTCTTTATCTTCAGGATTCATCAAGAGACAATAATTCTTGTCCACGGGGAATAGAACCATCCAAGGGATCTTATTGTTTGGCTTACATTGTCTCGAACCATATTGCCAAGATGAACAAACCGATTTAGCTCGGTCAAAATCCAAAAATCCAAGGCGTTCGAAAACCATTCGCATGAGATCAAGAGGAAGCTCAGACCAGCAATGAGGAATTATTCGAGTGACTGAGACGGCTGGAGATTTTAGAGGAGGAGATTGGGCTAAGGCTAACGCTGGGGAGGCCATTTGCTGGAATAGCTTATCGGCGGCTAAGCTGGCAAGTTTGTGGGTTGAAGGAGGTATTATCTTTTTCACTCTCTTAGAGTAAGTTTATATAAAGAGGTGAAATAGGTTGCATTTGACCCTAATGAATTCTTTCTTTTGAAATAATATATGTACTAGGAAAAAATATATTGGATGATTTAAAAAAGAGAGATAAATTAGCTTTGTGTATATTTGATAGGTGTGTCAGATTGCTTTCTTTTTTTATGTTACTAGGTGATTCCCCCACGCAACGCGTGGGTTGTGGTGTAGTTGGCACTTTCTTGTTTTTTTTTTGGTTTTTTCGTTTTCTCTTTTGTATTTTTTCGTTTTAATTAGGCCTATACAGGCTTTGCCGTCACTTTTATTTATACACTATATGTTTATACCATTTCGTTCAGATGTGTATAATTGTGGCGTTTATTTTTTATGAATTATGAAGATGTTGTTTCTTGTTTTTGAGGATCCAATCTTATCATTGACTGATATTGTTTCCAATACATTTATTGTATTATAGATTTTCTAATTAACTGCTTATGTAAACCCTTCATACGTTGATGTTGCAATAATAAGTTATTTTTTTAAAATATCTTCCGTGTAAGTGATTATGTTTGTATGCCCATGTTTTGGTCTAATATCAATAAGATCGTTTCTGTTTTTCTTTAGTTGGCTTTGAAACCAATATTGAGTTAAGCAAATAATGGGTCGAATTATGGTGTTAATAAGTAATATAAATTCTTATGTATATATATTGTATATATGTGACTATAAATTTAGCTAACTAAAAAATTATGTAATATTTAAATACAATCTTGAACATATATATATATATATATATATATATTTATTTGTGGGAGGAATGTATGAAATTATTGGATAGAAGTTATTTTTGAGTTAAATGACCTTTAATGTCTTTAAAGTGAGTTATATATTAATAAATTTTTTTATGTGTCTTGATTTTTTTTAAAAGGAATACCAAGTGTTTCCTTCCAAATTTGAAGTGATATAGTATTTAGTTTTCTTATATGATTTTATGAACTTCAATGTAAAAGTTTTTCAAAGTAATAAGTACACTCACTGATTGAATTATAAAATTTGGAGAAATGTTTATTTCGTTTAGTCATCTGTTCTTTTAAATAAATTAAATAAGTATGTTGTTATTCCTACAAATAGGACAACATATATTATAGTTTAACCATGGAGTTAAGCAATGGAAATGGAACTTGTGATTGCAAGACAAAATGCTTATATGTTACACATTGATCGTTTAAAAATGAATAGGAACATCTAATTCTCAAATAAAGTTGATTGTTTTGTTAAAACCAACATATGTGAATTTAAATTTAACTATGCAAATTTAAAAAATAAATATGAATAGATTAGAAAGACAAGAAATATAAAAGAAATATTTTTTTTTATATAAATAAAATAAAAATTGAAAACAATGTTAAATATATATAATACTTTCTACATTAAAATATAGAATCAAACTCTTACAAGTTACAACACATATGAGATATAACAACATTTGATATTGGTAGGATAGGAGGAGAGAATGTTTACTATAAGATGGTAATCCAAATTAGATAATGGAGATGAATCTTTAAAAAATAGAACAATATAATATCTATATATATATATAATACTTTCTAAATTAAAATATTGAATCAAACTCTTACAACACATATGAGATATAACAACATTTGATATTGGTGGGAGAGGAAGAGAGAATGATTACTTATAAGATAATAATCCAAATTAGATAAAGGAGATAAATCTTTTAAAATAAGAACAATGTAAAATATATATCATGTAGTCTCTAAAATTAAAATTTAGCATTAACAATTTACATTGATATTTCATTTTTTTTAATAACCCATACAACAAAAATAAGAAATAAAAAATAACAAAAAAAAAAAGAAAAATGATTTGAGGTATTGTAGAAGATAATGAGAGAATGTGAAAATGAGATAGTAAAAAAATGTCAATATGAGAGAATGATAGATTGAGAGAATGCTTATTTATATGATAAAAATGATGGAAGTTACATTTAGAACTATGGAGTTACAATAGTAATTTATTGTGTTTGAATAAAATTGAGTGGTAGAATATGATTAATGCATAATTTATTTTATTTTCAGTTATAATTTTATTTTAATGTGTGAGTTAAATGTATTGTGTTTAAAGCAATTATAAAGCAAATAAAAAAATAAAATAAAAAATTAGAAAACATTAAATGAAAATCAACCAATAAGGAGAGACCAAAACCTTACTTTTATATATATGATATATCGCTTTAAACTTTGAAATGAGAAATATATTATAAACAATAATTTTACATGAGAAATATATTAATTTAGCCAACCAAAATATAAATATAAGTTTAGCCAACCAAAATAAATAAAAAATAATAAAATTTAACCAAAAATAATTTCTCTTGAAAGATAATAAATTAGTAGGAGGAATGAATTAATGTACAATTATTGGATAGGAGTTATATTTGAGTTAAATGGAGTTATATGTCTTTAATTATAAATAAATATTTTAATTTTTTATAACCTAAAATAAAAGGAATACCAAGTGGCTGAATCAAAATTCACATGATTTGGTTGTTTGTTGATATAAACTCAACACTTACACATAATATTTCAAAATATAAAATATTACTTTTTAAGTGACAAACTAAATTAGTTTTCTTATAAAATTATATGAATTCTTCAATCTCAATAATTTTTAAAATCCCAAGGATAACTTATATTTTTTTGGTTTTCACTCCTCAATTTAATTTATAGTGCTAGATTTCATACTAATGGTTTCATCTTTAGAGAATTTAGTGAAATGATATTTTTAAAATTATATTTTATTTTTATATTTAAGTTCCAGTTGAATATGTTTTGTTTTTTGGATCATTTTTTATTTTGTTAAAGACACAAAAAACCAATTGTTTAATTATGTTCTTTTTGTTTTCAAAAACCTCAAATCATAAAAAAATAATATGTATATTATATTGATTTCTGCAGATTTAACAATTGGATCACAAAACAAAATAGTCGTTATAAATGGATAAATGGATAATTATATTGATCTTTAAATATTATATTAATCTTTATAAATTATTAAAAATGATACATGAATATGTGAGATAACCAGAGACATAATAGATAAATACATATGGATCATTTCAACTTTATGATCTTATTGTGTGGTGAATATTGTAAGGAAGTATGAAAATAATGACTTATAAGATGTTAATATAAAATAGAAAATGGAGATAAACATTTTAAAAAATTAAAATAAGTATATAAGATATACATATCATACAAACTCTAAAACTAAGCTTTTACAATGATATTTGATTTGATTTTTTATAACCCATACAACAACAATAATAAAAAAAAAAAATACAAAACAAAACAAAACAAAAAAAGAGATTTGAGAGTAGTGGAAGAAGATGAGAGAATGAAAGAGTGATAGACTAAGAGAATAAGATAATGAGTATTTATAGGAAGAGAAATGATGAAAATTTACATTTAGAAAAATGAGAGTTACAATTCTAATTTATTATTTTGTTTTAATACAATTGATTAATACAACTTAGTGGAGAAATAAAGTTAATCATAATTTATAGGGAGAAACTATAAAGATTTCAGTTTTATATAATGTGAGTTAAATGTGAAAATTAATTGTTTTAAATTTGTGTTTTAATAGAAATTTTTTTTTGTTAAAATTGTATTGCCAATTGGACCAATAAAGAGAGACTGAAACTCTACTTTTATATATATGATTTTAAAATAACTAGATAAAACCCCGCGCTATGTCGCGGTATATTTTTTGGAAATTAATTTTATTTTAATATAAATATAATATGTAGTTTTAAAAGTTTTCTAAAACTTGGTATTTTGCATTTACTAAGATATTGGTAAATGTTTTTGGTCAACAATTTTAAAAAGATTTAATCAAAAGAGCCAACTTTGAGATACATTATATTGTTTATATATATATATATATATAACCTTAACATAAATTCCTTCGAAAAAAACTTAAACATGTTTATGAACATTTTTTTTAATTTATCAAATGTGAATTATATTAACTTTAGAATCAATGTTACAATGATACGAAGAAGATATCAACCAAATTGGCATGTTCAAAACATCTGAATAGAAACATGAATTAGTACACCTAAGACTAGCTAAAGCATGAGCTGCTTCGTTACATTGACGATGAACAAAAGAATAATGGACATTTTTGAATTTTTTGGCCCAGAGGTTCATATCCATGCATATATGTAACGCCCGCGTCCCGCGCTCCTAAAGGGGGGCAATTTGTTTTAAGGAAATTGATCGCTAGCTGAGCCTAAGTAGCTAAACTACTAGCTCAACTAGCTAGAATATGAGCTGTACGAGCTGAACGTGTTCGATGAACAAGTTAGCTCAGCTACGGACAGCTCTCGGCCAGCTGCGGACAGCTATCGGGCAGCTAACGTCAGCTCGACCAGCTGCCAGGAAGCTGCCACTAGCTCGACCAGCTGCCAGGAAGCTCAACCAGCTGGACAGTAGTGGACAGTGAACGAGTCAGCTGGGTGCTGGGAGCTCGGTCATGGGACGCGGTGACGAACGGGTATGGACGAACAATCGTGATCGAACAGGCACGACCGAATAGGCACGACTGGACAGGCGTGACCGAACAGGTGTCGTGACCGAATAGGCACGACCGGGCAGGTGTCGTGACCGAACAGGTGTCGTGACCGAATAGGCACGACCGAACAGGCGCGACCGAAGAGGCATGACCGAACCGACACGGACGATCGGTCATGGCCGAACAGGCACGGCCGGACAGGCACGGCCGAACGTGTGCGAGCGAACGTACACGATCGAAGGGTCTCGTCGGACAGGTACCTTTTGGGACCTAGACTTCGGCCAGAACCCTATAAATAGAGGGCGTTGCCTTCATTTCCAGGACACCACACCATCATCCTTCCATCGTCCATCAAAGCCTAAGAGGAAAAGGGGGTGCGGCTCGGCGAGTATTCTCGTCCGAACTGATGCGCACGCTACCTCTCTATCGACGGCACGATGAGACGAGCGACGGGTCGGCAATCGGGCCGAGCCGATCGTAGGATAAGCGGTGGTTCGTCCGGAGAGTCGAACTGACCGCAGGATGATCGACGGTTCGATCATAGTGTCGGACCGATCGAATGGTCATTGACGATCTGCGTCCACGGACGGATCGATCGAGGATTGACCGGTGATTCGATCGCTAGTCGGATCGGGCGATCTAAGGATCGACGATACGAGCCGTAGGTCGGATGGATCGGTCGGGTGGTCGACGAGTCAGTCGGAAGTATCGGCTCGGTCTGTGGATTGGCGATTCGATTATGGGGTCGGATCGTTGGATCGGACCAGGCTCTGATACCAAGACCGACAAGTCGACTGAGGTAATACGGTATGACCGATAGGTCAACGGACGGTATGTCCGGTAAGCTTCGGACACGTGTGGTACGGGAAGCCGATAGAGCAACCGTTCACCGTGAACTGAAGGGACTATAAGTCCCCATCCTTAATATGTGCAAAGCCAGTGGGGTTGGTTGGTTGTATGGCTATGCACCAAGGGATGGGTTAAGGTTAATATGATATTCCGCTGCGTATAAAGTTCCAAAGGCAAGGCCGCGAGCCAAAGCTAAGTGGACGGGTTAAAGGATATTCGGCCGGGAATAGGGCCGAGGGGAAGCCGTGACCGCGGACGCTGGGACGTCCGGGTTGGGGTCTTTCAAGTTGGTATCAGAGCATGCGCGATCCTGTGAGGACGTATGCGATTATGCTATGTGTTCGGACGAAATGGAAATCCCTGATAAGACCGACAACATGCTTGGGAATGGGAATGTGTTCGCCAAGATGAGCTCGTGAATCGAGCGATTGTTCAAAGCGTCGAACACATAGCATATCGACCAGAAGGTCGGGAATTGTGACCGCGTCTGGGAAGGACGGGTCGGGAAACATCAGCCAGAAGGTTGGAAAATATCGACCAGATGGTCGGGAATTGTGACCGCGTCCGGGAAGGACGGGTTGGGAAACATCGACCAGAAGGTTGGGAATTGTGACCGCGTCTAGGAAGGACGGGTCGGGAATTATGTCCGCGTCCAGGAAGGACCACGGACGGGAAACATCGACCAGAAGGTCGGGACACAACGACCAGAAGGTCGAGGAGTTTCTACACCCACCGAATTCGAGGACGAATTCATTTTAAGGGGGGTAGACTTGTAACGCCCGCGTCCCGCGCTCCTAAAGGGGGGCAATTTGTTTTAAGGAAATTGATCGCTAGCTGAGCCTAAGTAGCTAAACTACTAGCTCAACTAGCTAGAATATGAGCTGTACGAGCTGAACGTGTTCGATGAACAAGTTAGCTCAGCTACGGACAGCTCTCGGCCAGCTGCGGACAGCTATCGGGCAGCTAACGTCAGCTCGACCAGCTGCCAGGAAGCTGCCACTAGCTCGACCAGCTGCCAGGAAGCTCAACCAGCTGGACAGTAGTGGACAGTGAACGAGTCAGCTGGGTGCTGGGAGCTCGGTCATGGGACGCGGTGACGAACGGGTATGGACGAACAATCGTGATCGAACAGGCACGACCGAATAGGCACGACTGGACAGGCGTGACCGAACAGGTGTCGTGACCGAATAGGCACGACCGGGCAGGTGTCGTGACCGAACAGGTGTCGTGACCGAATAGGCACGACCGAACAGGCGCGACCGAAGAGGCATGACCGAACCGACACGGACGATCGGTCATGGCCGAACAGGCACGGCCGGACAGGCACGGCCGAACGTGTGCGAGCGAACGTACACGATCGAAGGGTCTCGTCGGACAGGTACCTTTTGGGACCTAGACTTCGGCCAGAACCCTATAAATAGAGGGCGTTGCCTTCATTTCCAGGACACCACACCATCATCCTTCCATCGTCCATCAAAGCCTAAGAGGAAAAGGGGGTGCGGCTCGGCGAGTATTCTTGTCCGAACAGATGCGCACGCTACCTCTCTATCGACGGCACGATGAGACGAGCGACGGGTCGGCAATCGGGCCGAGCCGATCGTAGGATAAGCGGTGGTTCGTCCGGAGAGTCGAACTGACCGCAGGATGATCGACGGTTCGATCATAGTGTCGGACCGATCGAATGGTCATTGACGATCTGCGTCCACGGACGGATCGATCGAGGATTGACCGGTGATTCGATCGCTAGTCGGATCGGGCGATCTAAGGATCGACGATACGAGCCGTAGGTCGGATGGATCGGTCGGGTGGTCGACGAGTCAGTCGGAAGTATCGGCTCGGTCTGTGGATTGGCGATTCGATTATGGGGTCGGATCGTTGGATCGGACCAGGCTCTGATACCAAGACCGGCAAGTCGACTGAGGTAATACGGTATGACCGATAGGTCAACGGACGGTATGTCCGGTAAGCTTCGGACACGTGTGATACGGGAAGCCGATAGAGCAACCGTTCACCGTGAACTGAAGGGACTATAAGTCCCCATCCTTAATATGTGCAAAGCCAGTGGGGTTGGTTGGTTGTATGGCTATGCACCAAGGGATGGGTTAAGGTTAATATGATATTCCGCTGCGTATAAAGGTCCAAAGGCAAGGCCGCGAGCCAAAGCTAAGTGGACGGGTTAAAGGATATTCGGCCGGGAATAGGGCCGAGGGGAAGCCGTGACCGCGGACGCTGGGACGTCCGGGTTGGGGTCTTTCAATATACTTCGAATTGTCACGTTTGTTGTTAATCCATTGATGGTGTTGATCAAAACTTCACAGTCTCCTTTCAGTATCATCATTGTAAATCCTCTTATCCAAACTTGTTGAATAGCTCCTAAAAGTGCTTTTGTTTCAGCTTCCAATGGTGAAGTCATCGTTTCTAATTGTGATGCTTCCCATACAAGAGCTAGGCATGTGTGATCACGTACTATCCATCCTCCTAAAGCAGAACCATTAATGGCACTATAACTAGCATAAAAATTACATTTGACTATTATAGAGAAAGAAGAGAAGGAGAACATAAGGAAGATGTTTAAGGAAGTGTAACATTCAACTAGGCTCGTGAATCTCCAAGCTTAACCTCCAATATATCTACATTTAAGCTTGAGGGAGAGTATTAGACTGGATGGAAGAAGTAACAAAGGAGAAGAATGATGTCAAAACTCCATCTAGGCTTCAAGTATCATAAATGGCCAAATTGATGTCCAATGAAGGCCCACGATGATTCTACTCTTAGTAAAGCTAAGTGCAAAAAAGAAGGAAGGATCGAGAAGGCCCAACAAAGCCATGAAGGAATGAGAGGGAAAGAGATGTTGAATATAATTGAATAAGTCAAAGGAAGGCAAGTGGATAAGAGATCACCCACATGTGAGCAAAGAGACGTTGGGACTGGTCCCTTTCACTCATTGGGCGCTCATGAAGCTCCTTCTCTCACCTCCTGTCACTTTCACTCTTTGTATTATGTTTAGCATTCAAATTCCCTTCCTTACCTATATATATAAAGGCTTTCTCACTACTTTGTAACACACATATATTGAATGCAAGTATTTTCTCTATCAAATTCATTCCTCTCTTCTCACTACATATGCTTAACTAATAATCATAATGTAGCTTAGTTAGAGAGTGATGTATTAGAGGCTGCCCCCTAATACTTGTTAAATACACTCTAAACTCTTCTTTATTTAGTAGTTAATCTCTAGTTTATCTAGTGGATTCCATCACAATTTGATGGCATATTCACCTTAGAAATGAGTTCTCTTTTGTGTGGGTAAAGGGGGATTCACTCGCCAAGTGATTGTTTACTCTCTCTTGTGAGCTTTGTCTCATAAAATCCAACATTGACGACAGTGGGCAGCGGTGGCTTCCAACTAGAAGTAACTGTTGTTTTTGGTGTGTAAAGCCAAAGGACGACAAGGTTTATTAGCACTCATCCACTCCATAACATCTGTTTTGGCTTGTCAACATATACTCAATGGACTCGCTCGAATGTTATTGAAAATTAAGTTATTTCTTGATTTCCATATTCGTCACATTAACCAAAATGGTTTCAATTGTTGTGTGTTGTTGTTAATATAGTGTCTTGTGAAAGATCCATAGAGCGAGATAACATATGCTCAATATCAATGTGTTGTTGCAATTATGGTACCAATGGTATATTAGCTAAACGCCATATATGGAGGCCATAAGGACACTCAAAGAAAACTAGAGCAATCATTTCATCTAAAAGATTGAAACGATAGTAAATTGAGTTAAGGTTCATCCCTCTAATATTCAGGCGGGTAGTTGTACTGATTGCGTTAGATACAACTCGCCACATAAAATGATTAATTTTTGGAAGTACTGGAAGTTTCTAAATTCTTTTTTTTAGCATTATGGAACCATGAGGTATAGGAGGAAGATCATTTTGATATTCGAGAGTATGCGTTGAAAACCAGTAGCCAGTCTTGACCGTGTATTCTTCATAATTATGATAATTTCAAAAGAGTTTGTCTTCGCTAATAAAAGATGAAATATATATTTATTGATGTTGGATTACATCTGCATTTGTGATGTGGGAAGCAAGTAATTAAGCATTGCAAAACCGATGGCAACCCCAGGTAGAGATATAATTAGCATTGGGAGTGTCTCAGCATCTGGGATAGCGTGAATTGGTCTTGGAGGATTGTCCTTAATAAAGTTATCTTTACCCAGTCAAATTGTCAATTCATCTCCCAATTCCCATAATGATCCTTGTTTTATTATTTCTAGTCCTACTAAGAGCGAAGACCATTCATATGATTGACACTGTTTGGATTTTGCATCCAAGAAGGATGTATCTTTAAAATATCTAACTTTTAGTAAACATCCTAGTAGTAAATTTGGGTTCCGTATGATTCTCCATGCTTGTTTGGCTAAAAAGGCATCACTGAATTTTGATAAATAGTGAAATCATAGCCCTCTTTCATTTTTGAGATTTTGTAGTCTCTTCCATGCGATCCACGGTATGATCTTTTGTTGAGTTGATTTATCCCACCTCAATCACATGATTAAAGTATCAATTTCATTAAGAACTCCTTGAGAAAGTTTAAAACAGGACATTGAGTATACTGGCATAGCCATTGCAACTGTGTTGATCATAATCTCTTTGTCGGCTGGGGATAGAAGCTTTTCACTCCATGAGGAAGTCTGTGTCTTGATTCTGTCAATAATATAATCAAACATCTCATTCTTCTTTCGACCAAATTACTCGGGAAAACGTCCTACATCCACCTCAGGAAGGCCTAGATACTTGTCGTTTCCACCATGGTTTGGAATTTCTAAAAGAGCTTTGAGTCGTTCATGTGTAGTTCCATAAACTCTAGAACCAAAGGTTATCATTGACTTGGTTGTATTTACTTTTGACCTGAATAATATTTGTAGGCTTCAAAAGCTTCCTTTAACGCCTTGCAGTTTTGTACATTAGCTTGGCAAAAAACAATGAATCATCTGCAAATTAGAGATTAAATTTTTCTTCGTTCGTTCAACAATATTTGCATGTGGTTAAGTAAGACAGGCCAAAAATAAGCATGAATGTGCATTCAAATTCAATATGAGGTTCTAGTACAAGGAAAGTCATGCTAATAAGCTAATATATCATTTTAAGATACTAGACCGGAAATAAAACTACCCAAAGCCACCATCCTCTCCCTTCCTTGCCTTCGTCATATGAGCTGGTTAGCCACTAGGTTTAGATCCTCAGACCTTTCCTTTCCCACATCCAAAAAGGAGGCGTAAGCAAACGAATTTGCTTCGTGGAGCGGTCATCCCGTCTCACTAGGCTCAGTTCAATCATCTCAATCCGACATAGGGTCTATTTCAATCAAGTCATGCACGTCAAATAAACTGTCCAAATCGCTTAGACCAACCATCAAATTATTGCAATAAAAACCATTAACCATGACAAGCAATCAAACAAGATCAAACAAACCGCGAGTCAAGAGATCGACCATAGAACCCAGCCACAGTCACGCACTCACCTTTGGTTTTTTTTACCCTTGGTGCTAATATTCGGCTATCTCTCGCCCTATTCATTTGGTCCTCAAATCCGATCCGTGACACGATCTCTCTCATGACTATGACTCTCAGATTCTCGACTATGGCTCTTAAGAAACTCGGTCTATGCTCGATGGATCTCTCTCTCTCTCTCTCTCTCTCTCTCTCTCTCTCTCTCTCTCTCTCTCTCTCTCTCTCTCTCTCTCTCTCTCTCTCTCTCTCTCTCTCTATCTTTCTCTCTCTCTCTCTAGCGGCAGCTTAAGGATTTCTAATGTGGTGCTCTCTCGAGAGCCTTAGGGTTGTCTCTCTTTATATAGGGTCGACTAAACCGCCTTGTACTTCTCCAAAATGATAAGCCTTATCACGCCCTAAATTCCCTTTTCATTCGCAACTATCCTTATCCTAACCGGATTGCCTTTTCCGCGAGTTTCCATTTTTCTCGAGTTTCCATTTTTCTCGAGTTTCCATATCCGTGAGTCAGCTTAATTCTGCACAATCCATCTCGAAGCTCTGACAAACGACTAATCTAGCAAGAATACTCTCCATGGCCCAAAGCAGAGCTTGTAGCTCTGAATGAAGAGCGGAAGGACTTCTTTGTAACATCCGCGAACCAAATTATGTGATTTTGGGGGGAGTGTCGATCGACACACCAATTTCCGGTTTGACCGGATTGCCTTAAATCATTAATTTGGTTCGGTTTGGTTTAAGTGAAAGCCCTAACCAAAATATTTAATGGGGGGAAGTCGACTTGAGGGTTTCAGTGGCCGCTCATTGTAGTTTCCAGAGAGATTTAGAGAGAAAAGAGAAGTTATTGAGAGTTTGGGAGACTGTTGGAGTTTTCTAGCTGTTCTTGAGAGATCTAAGACTAGGATCGTGTGGCAAGCTTGCTAGGAGTGTGCTCTATACTTTTCTTCTTGACATATTTGGCATGGTTCTAGAACCCTCTTCAAAGATGTTGTTAGAATTTTCTGTTAGAAGAGGTGAGTGCATGATCATGGCTGATCTAAGCCTGAGATTCCTTTGTTTTCATATTTTATGGTTTTATTTGGTTGTTTCCTTGCATGCTTTTGGTTGGATCGTGGTTCCCATGGCTTTTTATGGCTTTTAGGTGAGTTTTGGACGATTTGGAGACGGTGTAAGGCGATGAACAAAGCTTCGGTTTCGAACAGAACGTGTCTGCAGAGTAGATGTCAATCGACACCAGGTGGGTGTTGGTCGACACCAAGGAGTTGACAGTACAGAAACTTCACGAGTGTTGGTGCTAGGGTTTCCGGGTTGAGGAGGGGTGTCTTTCGACACCAGGAGGCGGTGTCGGTCAACACCAACCCTTTCAGCAGGCGGCTGTTACTTGTTTTCCTGGTTTATTTGTGTTTGTTTATTGTTTATTTGACATTGGATTCTCATTTGTTTCTGTATATAGCTCAGTAGATGGAAGGATTACCTCACTGAGTGTTAGTGACAATATTCTTGCATCTCAATTTGTGTTTGTGTTGCCGGTAAAGGCAAAGTGTGATCGTGGAATCAAGACGATGAAGAGGAGGATGTTCTAGAGACTCGGTTGATTTGATTTATGTTGATGTTAGGTTGCTAGAATGGAATGTATTGGTCTAGAACGATTGTTTAGGTTGCTGGTTCATTGTTCTATGACTTGGTTTTTGTTATAGATTTATTCGTTTTGGTTATTTAATTCATTGGTTTAATGTTTTATTATTTCTGATGTTTGGTTTGAATGTGGTTATATTGTTAGTGAGTATGGACCACTCGTTTATTATTATTTTTTTAAAAAATGGGTCGGGTCGTTTCATTCTTTGAAGACATTTTACTCCAATAGTAAAGTCTGATCCTCGTTGTTACGACACCACCAGCCCAAACCTGAATTGACGTCTGAAGCTTTCCAGCAGCCATTAATCTAACAATGAGATACCTTACCCTGAAAAGCCCTGGAATCCAAACCGATATTACCCAATGACTCCCCTGGTTGGAGTTGTGCCTCCTCCCATAATATTTTTTTACATAAAGCCTTATTAATAATATCGTTTGGCTCTAAATGTGTACCTTGAAAAAAAAATTATTCCTAGTTTTCCAGAGCGATCATAAGATCCAAGGTAACTGAAGATAGTTATCTTTATCTTCGGATTAAGAATCTTCCCTCCAGAAAATGAAATCCAAATTTGAATACATCGATTCATAAAGAAATTCCCTTGATAAAATCATAACCGTTGACAACTCCCAAGCTTGACGTGAACGAAAACACTAAAAGAAGGTATGATTAATTGTCTCTACCACAGAATCACATCTTTTACACATGATGTCACACAAAACACTTGGATGAGCTAAATTGTCAGGAACAGAACCAGATGCAATTTGTCAAACAAAAAAAGAAAAAAAAAAGTGCTTAACTTTTGGTGCTACGCAAAGCTTCCTTGCATGAGCTCTTAAGGCTGAGCAAGTTGGGCTATATTCTACCTCGTTAACCAATTCGTGTGCAAGCCCATATCCTTATATAATGTCAAACCAACCAATGTGGATTCCCGTCTTTTTTAACCAGAAACAATTTCACTAACTTGTGGTATAATTAAATATAAGCCTACTAACCGGCTAGGTTTGGTTCGGCTATACATATATATATATATATATACAAATCTATCTTTATGGTGTCAATGTTAAACAGTATAGACTATCTTGAAAAAAAGGCAAGAAAAAGAGCTTGGTATAGAAGAGATCGTTATCAGGTACAGTACAACCCACAAAACAACAAATAGTGTGATCCGCAGTACTATATACAACAACGCCTATGGAATTTTGAGAGAGAAGAAACAAAAAAAAAAAAGAGAACGTTTTAAAATCTCACAGCTTGAGGCTCCTCTGCTTCTCCAGCTTTCAGAAAAGCTGAAACATTAAAACACAGTTAGCTTCTCACTATCTTTCTCATTGTATTATTGCATCTATGGATTCTTAGTTTATTTACCTCTCTTCTTAACCTTGTTCCTAAACCCTCTTTTCCTGCTGAATGCAGTTTCCTGGACATTTCATATAACACAAGAATGAATGATCACAAGGTATGTATATGCCAATGTTCATGAGCTAATATTGTGCTTTGAGTATGCAAAGGATTCTACTGAATTGAGATAGTTTGAAAGAATTTATTTATACCACTGGCTGACCCATCTTCACTGCTTCACGGATTGCTTCTACTAAATCACGGTTAGCCTCGGTGTATAGACTGGTCACTGTTCCATATTGCCCAGCTCTAGCTGTTCGACCTATCCTGTGAAGGAAATCAACTGCAGAACTAGCAAAATCCGCCTGCAACCAACCCCAAAGAATTTTCATTCTGGTTTTAGAGAGCTGAATACACTTTGAAAAAGGGTGTTAGTTAGAATTCGAAAAGCAACCTGAATAACGTGTGAGACGTTAGGAACATCAACTCCACGGGCAGCGGCATCAGTGCAAACAAAGACACCGCCGGTTTCTCTGAAGTCAGCTAATATATTAGCACGTTCGTCAAGCTTATGGTTTTTGTGATAACGATAACACTGGATACTAGCTTTCTCCAATATATCAGCCACTGCTTCAACCGCTTCTACCGTGTTTGCAAACACCATCGTCCTCTCAGTGTTGTCGTTGTTTCTTACAGCCTCTATAAGAGCATCAACCTGTGAGTCTATTGTGACTTCAACCCATTTTTGCTTTAGTCTGCAACATAGGAAGAAAATAACTAAATCTTAGTTTGATTATCGTACAAACTACTACTAAGTAATTAATTAATCAAGAGAAGCAGATTGCAAATTTCTTATGAACATATTATGTGACGTAGTAAACTATTAAAAGGGGTGAGAGATGCACAGTACTACAACGAAGATAAAAGTGAGAGAACTTTTCACCTTGGACTGTTTCGGTGAAGAAAGTTTCCGCTAACCCAAACAGCATCTTGAAACATATGTTTCAAAATACCGCCAGCAGTCTTCTTCCCATTAACTGGCAGTGTGGCTGCAATGAAGATATACTGCTTGCTACGGCTATAGATCTTTCTCACTCTTCTCCAACCCTTTTTGACATCTGACCCAGCTTCACCTTCAACACTAAGCATTTGTGCTGTATCATCAAGATACTCCACTTCGTCTTCTTCTTCTTCTTCTTCTTCATCCTCTTCCTCAGAAATAGACCCGTCATCGAATTCAGCATCATCCTCATTTACTAGATCAATTTGGGGTACCACGGCATCAATCTCCATTGGTTTGCCAATATTGGATGTAGCCAAACGAGACACTTGTTTCTCATCAAAACGCAGCATATTAATCAGACGGATAATCTGATTCTGGAAGCTTCCACATAGAAGCATATCAGCTTCATCAAAGACCTGCAAGTGATTCAAACATTCAAAAGGAGATCTGCAATTCCAAAATTACACAGAACACAATACAATACGACTCAAACCAAAAAAGCCATACCACATATTTGACAGATCGAAGAAACTCCAGACGCCTATTTCTTTTCGGCTCAATATTATTCAGAAGAGCAGCAGGTGTTGAAACAATTATATCAGGCAGTCTATCTGGCCAACCCTGCAGCAAATACAACTTCCATATTCAGCTATACATAAACAGTTACAAAGGAACAACAGAGCTCACATCAATCAATACAAGAAATTGTTACGTGTTACCTGAGACCCGCAAACGGCTTCAACTCTGAGAAGTGGATTACCATCTTCACCAATAAGACCATTAACCATCCGAACAACTTGTTCACACAGCATCACATTTGGACACAGAATAAGAGAGAGGTTCTTAAGCGGAAACGGCCTTTCCTCTCCATTTGTATTCTCAGAAATAAGAACGGTGTTTGTTAACCGATCAATTATTGGAGCAAGATATCCATGTGTTTTACCACTACCAGTTTCTGCTGCAACAATAACATCTTTCCCTGACAATATCGACGGTATGCAAACAGCCTAGCAGATAAAAACATTTCAGAACCACAATCCTAAAAACTTTAGACAACACAGCAAAATTAACAATCAGCAAGTGATTCTCTTTTGGATTTCAACTAAATTTGAAAACTTTACCTGAGTAAGAGATGGTCTACCGAACCCAGAATCTTGAAGAGCTACAGAGACTTTATCTGATAACCCAAGAGACTTCCAAGAAACGGTTTGGTCAGCGAAGAACGTATCATTACCCTTTTTCTCTACTTCTGCTTCGGTGGTAGAAGCAAACCCACGAACCCATTTCCCATCAGATCGATTCGGAGAGCTCAAACGGAAAGATACAGATGAACCATACGCGAGGGCAAACGAGACTCTGAACTTTTGGGATAAGAGCTTCGACGGTGCTGAAGAAGAGACTCCGTATAAGTGAAGCACGGAGACAGAGCGTGAGAGA
Organism: Camelina sativa; assembly: GCF_030686135.1. Taxonomy (NCBI): domain Eukaryota; kingdom Viridiplantae; phylum Streptophyta; class Magnoliopsida; order Brassicales; family Brassicaceae; genus Camelina; species Camelina sativa. The sequence continues at coordinate 21,793,461 of NC_141884.1, read as the reverse complement.
ATCATCGGACTTCAAAATTCAAAACTTCATGAAAAGAAAAAGCAATTCGATTTTATCACGGCGGATAAGATTGGAGAAGAAACCTAATCCAAAAGGGTTTTAGGGTTTAAGCAAAATGAGATTCAGAGAGAAGAAACCTCTGTTTCAGTCTCTTAAGTTAGAAAACGACGACGTGTTGTGCAATTAGTTCATGGAGAAATGAAACGACAACGTTTTAAGCTCTGCTTTTCTTGTTTGTTTTTGACAATACGTTTTTAGGCTCTGTTTATAAAAAAGGTTTGATTCGTTTCTTTGTCCCACATCGACAACGTGAGGGATAAGTTTTTTTATTTATATATCGCTAGAGATCATTGATAGTCACCTGGATGATGACATATAGCTGTGTGACTTGAGTGTGACTGACGGCTGTGTCTCCTTCGGGATTCTCGGTCTACCGATACGCCACCCGGTCAGGTCTTCCTCTCCGGGGTGACTTGAGTCTGACTGACGACGGCTGTGTCTCCTTCAGGATTCTCTGCGCTAACACGGTTGTCTGACAGGTTAAGTTTTTTGTGTTGTCGATTGTTTTACTTTAGTCTAATTCTAGGGTTGGTTAAGACCTCTCAGAACAAAGCCATAACCCCGTGATCTTCCTGTATCTCCATCACACACAACTCTAGCCCCAACCACATCTCCACACTCTCTAAACGCTCCAGCTAATGAGAATTTTTGGGTTGAATATCTAAGCTGCAAGGTTTTCTTTGAGAATATGATGCATTACACTCTTTCCATTATATTGTGGATAATGAAGATGGATGTTGACTTGCAGGTTTCATGAGTTGTAAGTTTTTAATGACTTGCAGTCTTTTCTTATCAATGATTGACACTTTAATTTGAGTAGTTGCAGGTTTTCAGTTTGAGGCTTTGAGTCCATGTATCAACGTTCCAGTTTGGTTTCTGCAATGTTTCAGTAACAAGCAAAACAAATTTGTCTGGTGTAATTAAAAAAAAAAAAAATTCTTATGTTGCTTCTCCAATTTGAGAGTTTCATTATATAAATGACACCACTTTTTCTTGGGTGAAACGGGAATAAGAGGTGTTTCTAAACAATTGTAACCATAGTTCATCTTCTTATTTTTAAACAACTAATTTTATTTGATAAATTCAAAAATATTTCATTTGGTTATACATTAAAAAACAAACAAAAATGCACTAACCTACCATATTACTCTATGAAACAAAACAAATCTAAAAAAAAATATTTTATCCAATAGAGTTCAACCAAAAAAATAAGCACATTTTAAGTTGTAAACTATATCAAACATAAGAAGAAAAAATCATTGTTTTGTCGTGTAGAAACTAAATACAATACAATAACTAAAATTAAATAATGGAAAATTTATAAACCAAAAAAATTAAAAATTATTTTCCAAAATACAATAACTAAAATTTAGTTTGAAGTGAGGAGACTTTTTATAGTTTTCTAGTTGAAAATATATGACTGAAAAGTCACACTTCTAGAGATGTTATTTCGAGTGATTTCACATGCTACAAGAAATATATAAGTATTGATAGCAGAAAAGCATAGCAAAGTTTCTGTAAGTGTTATCTTTGATAAAATTTCAAAAATAAGATTATATGGTAGCACTTTTAAAACGCTAAACCTAAAAATATGTAAGCCGGAACCAAAAACAAGTCTTCCGCCAAACACTTAATTGATGAAAATCAATGGCGACTCTGACTCACACATGCTTTATATCAATTGATGAAAAACGAACCAGTAACATTTACATGATGTATGACGAGATTTCTCCAGTGGCTACAGATCGTTGGAAAGAACAACCAACAACATCGATCTCCGATTCTTCTTTTAGGGTTTTTCATAGCATCACGAGCTACTAATTAGTAATTTCACATCTTATGCTCTCGATTACATTATTCAGATTGTCAAATTTTTTCTCGAAAACCTTTAAAGGCTGGGGAGAAAACAGCGAATAAGTCAAGACGTAACCATCTTTGTCTTTTGGTCCTTGTTGATATGTAAAGTTGCAGATGAAATAGCGCTGGTCACGTATTTTAGCTTGTCATGGAGTAATGAAACGCCTACGTTTTAAGCTCTGTTTTGTTTTTCTTTTTTGACAATGCGTTTTTTACGTTTTTAGGCTCTGTTTATAAAAACGGTTTGATTCGTTTCTTTGTCCCACATCGACAACGTCAGGGATAAGTTTTGTTGTTTATATATCGTTAGAGATCATTGATGGTCACCTGGATGATGACATATAGCCGTGCGACTTCACTGTCATTGTCGGCTGTGTCTCCTTCGGGATTCTCGGTGCTGTAAACGATGACTCGCCAACCGGTTAGATCTTCCTCTCTGGGCTGGTCGGTCGGTTTTCTGGTGCCAGCCGGTGAGACTTTGAGTGCGAGGTTGCCTGACAGGCTAACTTTTTTGTCCCTTAAACTTATTGGATTAGAGTGTTTTCGTTTGTTTTACTTTTGTCTAATTCTAGGGTTGTTGAGACCTCTCAGAACATTCATGTGTCTGATTCTCGTCAAAGGCATCAGTTTGGTATAGCAATGGTTTTGTAAGGACGATTTACTTACTTGAATGGAGAGAGTTATGAGACTCAAGTTTGTAAGCTTACACTATGAAAACCTACCTTCAAAAAGGCATGTAAGGAGCAAATTCATTCAATGAAGCTAGTTTGGTTGGCACCACTAGTGGTTGGTAAAGGAGCTTTTGGGGTACAATTTTCGAGCCTCTTTGTGATTCTTATACATGTCTGCAGACAAGTCTATAGGAGATCTTCTTGACGTTTCTTGTTATCCAGAGAAGGAACAAAATCAATGCTTTGATTCATTCAAATGTTATATTTTCTGGCTAAGACAGATAAGTTAAATTTAAGATTTCTGGCTCTGAGATTTCCTCACAGATTGGATTAGTACTGACTAGACACTAGTTATAACCAACACCTTACAAGCATACAAATCAATTGAATTTGAGTTAATTAGTTCAGTTTAAACATTCTCTAATGTATAATAAAACTCAGAATGATTCCACAATGTTGTTGTATGATATCAAAATTTCTTGCCTTGAGCCAGGTTCACTCGAATCTCCCGACCCTCCAGCTCAAATCCGTCAAGCGATTCAAGTGCAGCATCCATTTCTGCTTTGGAAGAGTAGCATACAAAGCAATATCCCCGTGACCTTCCGGTTTCTCCATCATACACAACTCTAACACCAACCACATCTCCACACTCTCTAAAAGCTCCAGCTAATGATTTCATCATACAAAGCATAGGGACATGTTTCGAGATTCGTTTGTGGTGGGTTCAAGGAGTTGAAATCATTGAGGATTTTCTAACACTAGACTTGTCTACGAATGGGACTGATTTGTTGTTGGGCTCTCAAAACTGGGAGAGACCTGTGTCAATTGGCAAGATCATACCTTCTCCTTCTTCCACAATCAAGAATGGATCACCCTTTGTGAAAAGAGTGAAAAGCTGAAGCTACGTACTAGCATTGTGAAGATGAAAAACAAAGATGCGCAAAGAAGCAATATAGGATGGGATGCTTACTATCTTGCGGACAAGATAGCTATAACGGGGGGAAGTATGACTATGAGTGGAGATGGCGCAGAATTAATATCTTCAGGAGTCTCCAAAATTCAATAGTTTAAACGACATTGGAGAGAATCTTATACCTGCAGTGTTATCAACTCGAACAATTGATAGGACAGTGACTGAGAGAGTTGTTGTCGTGAAACATGCAGGTCAGGTCAGGTCACTGTTCTTAAGTTGCAATCTGTTAGAGATGTTTGTTTTGAAGGTGGATGTGTCATCAGAGAACCAATTTCCGTGTGCAGTGAGAGAAGAGCTTAAGGGGATTTTCTTCAGCATAACACGTTTTGCAAGTGGAGATGCACATGCTCAGATAAACAAGGCGATGACCAACTTCAAGGTGTTTCATTAGTTCACTAAGTAAGGAACGACGACGTGATGTGCAATTAGTTCATGGAGTAATGAAACGACAATGTTTTAAGCTCTGTTTTTCTTGTTTGTTTTTGACAACACGTTTTTAGGCTCTGTTTATAAAAAAGGTTTGATTCGTTTCTTTGTCCCACATCGACAACGTGAGGGATAAGTCTTGTTGTTTATATATCGCTAGAGATCATTGATGGTCACCTGGATGATGACATATAGCTGTGTGACTTGAGTTTGATTGACGGCTGTGTCTCCTTCGGGATTCTCTGTTCTGTAGGCGATACGCCACCGGGTTAGGTCTTCCTCTCCGGGGTGATTGAGTCTGACTGACGACGGCTGTGTCTCCTTCGGGATTCTCTGCGCTGTTGACATTTCACCACTCGGTTAACACGGTTGTCTGACAGGTTAACTTTTTTGTGTTGTCGATTGTTTTACTTTTGTCTAATTCTAGGGTTGGTTAAGACCTCTCATAACAAAGCCATAACCCTGTGATCTTCCTGTATCTCCATCATACACAACTCTAGCCCCAACCACATCTCCACACTCTCTAAACGCTCCAGCTAATGAGAATTTTAGGGTTGAATATCTAAGCTGCAAGGTTTTCTTTGAGAATATGAAGCATTACATTCTTTCCATTATATTGTGGATAACGAAGATGGATGTTGACTTGCAGGTTTCATGAGTTATAAGTTTTTAATGAGTTGCAGTCTTTCCTTATCAATGTTGCAGGTTTTCAGTTTGAGGCTTTGAGTCCATGTATCAACGTTCTAGTTTGGTTTCTGCAATGTTTCCGTAACAAGCAATGCAAATTTCAAAAAATTGTTATGTTGCTTCTCCTGTTTGAGTTTCATTATAACTAATGACACCACTTTTACTCGGGTGTAACGGGAATAACAGGTGTTTCTAAGGCAATTATAATTTAACTTCTTCAGTTTGGATCATTGGGGTGTATATCTGTTGACGGCTTGATGCAATTTAATATAGACAGAATACTGAATTTGATTGTTTTACTATGATGGTTCATGTTTGAGTGTGAATGTATTTGCAGAATTTTGTTAACCATAATCCAAAAATATTCAAATTTTTAAATTATAAATTTGTAACCATAGTTCATCTTCTTATTTTTAAACAACTAATTTTATTTGATAAATTCAAAAATATTTAATTTGTTTATACATCAAACAAACAAAAATGCACTAACCTACCATATAACTCTATACAGTAAAACCTCTATAAATTAATAAAGCCGAGACCATGAAATTTTATTAATTTATAAAAGTTTTAATTTATCGATAGTTATCGTAATTTAAAAAAATATTAATTTATAAGGAGATATCTTCATTTTCATAGTTTTACAAAACTTCTTTTTAAAAATAAATTTTTTTGTTATTATTCACATTTTTATATAATTTTCTTAATTTACAATATTGGCTATCGTAATATGATAGATATCATTAGTATACTAGATTAATTATTTAGGTGAAAATGATAAATGTTCAGAAGTTCAGAGTTTATAAGAAATTGTTGCTAATATCCTCCATTGTGATGATGAAATCGAAGAAATTATTATGGTACCTCTAGAACCTACACATAAGAAAGCAATTATCACATCTAACACTTTCCACAATTTTTGGATGCGATTTGAGAAAATAACACCAAAAATTTTTGATACAATGAGAAAGATTGGAGATGAGCTCCAACAAGAAAGCAAATTCAAGAATAGGCAAATAACAATAGAATCATATTTCACTAAAATTTTTTTGACATATATATAATTTATATCATTATTAATTTATGATACTAATGGGACCATATTTTTTAGATAGGATTTCCAAAATAAAATTATTATCTTATTGTTTTGTCGAATTGTGCTATTTTCTACATCGGTCTAACTCAGGAACGGAAAATTTTATTAATTTATAGCGAGTATTAATTTAAAGAGTACTAATTTATAGGTTTTATTGTATTAATCTATCAAACAAAACAAATCTAAAAAATATTTTATCCAATAAAGTTCAACCAAAAAAATAAGCACATTTTAATTTGTAAACTATATAAAACATAAGAAGAAGAAAAAAATCATTATTTTGTGGTGTAGCACACAGAATATCCCAAAATCTTATGAAAGTTTAAATGTAAATCTCACCAAATCACGATCATTTCTCTTTAAAAGAGAAAGAAAAAAAAAAGAATACTAACAAATCAACTAAAGTATCCTGAAATTTCACTCAAATCACTCCAAATCTAAATCCTACCAAATCCTCTAAAATTATTAATTCAATACATCCTCTTAGTTCAAAAAAATAAAATAATAAATACATCTTCTTAGTTTTTGGATAATGAAACGACGACGTTTTAAGCTCTGTTTTTTTTTTTTTGACAACGCGTTTTTACTTTTTAGGCTCTGTTTATAAAAAAGGTGTGATTCGTTTCTTTGTCCCACATCGACAACGTGAGGGATAAGTTTTGTTGTTTATATATCGCTAGAGATCATTGATGGTTACGACCTAAGATCTGTTCTATAGGCTCGTACCTCTGTGTCCTTGGTTTCCGAGAAGACAGGCCCTTGAACCTGGATGATGACGTATAACCATGCGACTTGAGTGTGATTGACGGCTGTGTCTCCTTCGGGATTCTCAGTGCTGTAGACGATTCACCACCCGGTTAGATCTTCCTCTCCATGGTGGTTACTGTTGTTCTGATGCCAGCCGGTGTGCGACTTTGAGTGTGATTGACGGCTGTGTCTCTTTCGGGATTTTCTGCGCTGTAGGCCATTCGGTACCCGGTTAGGTCTTCCTTTCCAGTGTTGGTCGCACGGTTGTCTGACAGGTTAACTTTTTTCCTCTAGTCTTGGTTAAGACCTCTCAGAACATTCATGCGTCTGATTCTCATCAAAGGCATCAGTTTGGTATAGCAATGGTTTTGTAAGGACGATTTGCTTACTTGAATGGAGAGAGTTATGAGACTCAAGTTTTTAAGCTTACACTATGAAGACCATCCTTGACAAGGGCCGAAACTGTCAAATGAACGTAATGAGCTAATTCATTCATTCAGTGAAGCTAGTTTGGTAAAAGAGCTCTCGGGGTACAATTTCCGAGTCTCTTTGTGCAGAGAAATCTCTAGTACAAGATCAATACATTGATTCCTCCTAATGTTTTATATTCTAGCTAAGACACATAAGTTAAAATTATGCATTGTGTGTCTCTCAGACTTCCTCACAGATTAGATTAGTACTGAATAGTTATAACTTATAACCAACACCTTACAAGCATAAAAATTTATTGAAATTGAGTTAATTTGGTTTAGTTTTAACATAACGCTAATGTATAAAACTCAAAATGATTCCACAATGTTGTTGTATGATATCAAAATTTCTTCCCTTGAGCCAGGTTCACTCGAATCTCGCGACCCTCCAGCTCAAATCCGTCAAGCGATTCGAGCGCAGCATCCATTTCTGCTTTGGAAGAGTAGCATACAAAGCCATAACCCCGTGATCTTCCTGTATCTCCATCATACACAACTCTAGCCCCGACCACTTCTCCACACTCTCTAAACGCTCCAGCTAATGACTCAGAAGTAACAGTCCACGACAAGTTACCAACAAACAGCTTATGCTCTGTCTCTGGATACAGAGGTTCTTTGTTAGGCTTTGGTTTGTCAGCAAAGTTCACCTTCAAAGCCCGACCAAGATACTCCTGAGAAAGACAACCCAACAAACATCAACCAAAATGTGTTTTTTGCCTTTGTGATGTGTTTTGTAAAAGCTTGCAAGAAAAAAACTTACAGTTCCATCGAGGTTATCGATGATGACGTTACAATCTTCGACATTGCTCATCGTTACAAAGGCGAATCCACGACTCTGTCCTGTGTCTCTGTTGTAAAGAACCTCAACAAGCTCTGGGTTAGCGAAATCTTGAATGATTTGAGCCAGAGTTGAACTGTCAACATTGTAAGGCAAGTTCCCAAAGTAGAGCTTAGTGTTAATGGCTACAGGAGGATCAAGATCACCAGTTGTGTCCTTCTCCCCCTCCTTCACTTCCTCTTCTAATTTGGCGGTGATGGTCTCTGGCAGGACTCTGAATCGCCGGGAGCTAGAGATGTATAGAGGTTTTGGAGATGAAAAGTTGAATCTGAGGAGTGTTTGGTTAGATGAGTAGTTGCAGCCATGGAGGAGATAGGGCTGATGATGGAGTTTGAAGCAAGGAAGTGGTACCGTTGATGCTGCCATTTTCCCTCTGGACAGAGAGAAACAGAGATTGGCCTAAGACAGAGTCTGTCCACAAAAAGATTCTGGATAAGGCCAAAATAGTGATTGGCCTATCATATCATAACATCCTTACAATTGATTGGTTCTGTAATCTACCTCTTGGTAATTGATTGGTTTAGTCTAGATTATCCGGTCTTTTGGTTTTGTAATTTTTGGAGAAAAAACAAATGAAAGTAGTAAAAAAGATTATTAATCAGATATTTTCATATCAGTTGGCAAAAAAAGAAATCAGATATTTTTTTTTTTTTTGTGTTCGCCAAAATAGATATTTTCTTACAATCTAAAATATCGGTTTATATTCTAAAATTGTTCGGTTTATAAAATATCGGTTCAAGATTTAGTTTGGTTTGGGTTTGATGCAAAATGCTCCTCCTTTTTGGCTGCTACATAAAAAAAAATTATGAAAGTTATGAAAAACCTATTTAATTCAGTTTGCTTTCAATTCAAAGGAATTTACAAATTTTGAAAAAGTCTAATTTAGCTGTATAAGAAAATAAGTCAGTAAATTCCAAAGAAATTTGGTTATTTTTTCTTAAATAACCTTTTCTCATAAATGCTTGAAAGGATGTGTACCTACCAATGATCAATCCAACTCAATGCAATTCTTACAACCCATTTATACCTCACATAGACACATACATCTAAATCAAATGTTTTTTTTAACTCATTTAACTAATGTTTTTTCTTCTTCTAAGAACTTGTGTAAACCATTAATGCCTAAGACATAATAAATTGTAAACACCAAAAACAAAACATATGTTTTCACAATCTTTTTTTCTTTTCAGATTGATTTCTTCATATGGAGAACTTATATATACATTGACGACAGGACAAAAAAAGGGACTAAGTTCTTAATCTCTGCAGAGTTCTTTTTACATCTTAATCTATAAAATTTTCATCTCCTATGTAATAATAACCAGAATGGAACATAAGAGAAGAGTTTATTTCGATAAAGTTTATATCTCTTTCTTTTTTCAGATTCCATCTTCTGATTTGATTGATCTCACACAGAGACTACGTTTCTTGTCCCTCACGTAAAGAACCAAACATCAACTCGTAGCTTCAGAGATGCTCTGCAATGATGGCCTCCATGTTTTTGATTTCGACGATGCTGAACTCGTTAACACTGAACGTTGCTTCTCATCTTTCGAATCCTATTATAAAAAATAAGATAAAAAACTCAAACCCATTAATTATTTTAATTGTTGCTAAAATTAAATAATTGATATTATCCAAAACCCATATCTAATTACTTTTAACTTCGATTAAATCTTGATTATATGCGAGTTAAAAGATGACGTACCAGATTCTGATTCTTGTTATCGGATTCTTCATCAATCTTCTTCTCTAGTGATGGCTTCTTCTTCTCTCTAGTCGTCGTTTCACTCTGATGCTTCTTTGTCTTTGCGTACTTCTTGGCTCTCAAAACCTTCATAACCTCTGGAAACATATGAAAGTATGAAACAAATCAGAAACTCATTACAAGAACACAAACAAACAAAAGCTAAAAAAGGAGAAAAACAATTTAAAAAAAAAAAACACAAACCTTGTGAAGTGATGAGACGATAAGCATGACCAAGTACAAGATTCTCAGTTGGTCGGAGAAGTTTCACGCGCGTGAACCTCACAACCCTTCTCTCAGCACTCTTATCATCTGTCTTCGCCGGTGTCGTCGTTGCCGGTATACTTGTCTCCGGCAAAGGGATGATAAGAGAAACGTAGTGACCAGGATACATACGCATGACTTCACTAACGGATATAGGACCGTAATATCTATCGATCTTGCCGTCAGGATGTTGTAGAACCAACGCTGCCGCATCAACCGCTTGACAATTCCCCATCTCTTCTTCCACACACAAAAACAAAAACAAAAACTCTGTTCTTCCAAAAAAAAATGGTATGATTAAGAGAGTACACAAAAAAAAAAAAAAAAACAGAGAGTAGAATGAGAGAGTTTTGTGAAGGAAAGAGGAAGAGAGAGCAAGAAAAGAGTCTTTTTCGGGACAGCGTGAAGGGGTTAGGTCCACCACACAGGCCTTGCTTATAAAAACATGTGAAACCTCAAAAAAAAAAATTATATCATTTGTGATTATTTAATTAGGTTACTTTTTCTGTTTACTATTTTAATTGGACTGTCATTTTGGGGGTTTAATTAATGATAAGAATAATAATGTTATTAAATATTTGTAACCATATTGTTGCAGATTTGACTGTGGTTGCCTGGGACATCTCTGACGTTTTATTTTTGGAGTTTAAAATTTAATGGAATAGAGTAATAGGATGGTCGGAAATTAAATAGTTGATATGAACGGGTGGGTGCCGGCACCGGAGATCAGGGACCGATGATTTTGACATTGTATTTTGTTCTTACTCTTTTAAAATTATTTAAGTTGTTGTATTTGATAATTTTACTTGCTTGTTTTTAGATCATGTGCAATATTTAGAATGCTGCAATAAAAATTAATTATCGAATGTTATAGCGTTTGACTTTTATTTAGGACTTGATTATATACTTGTGTCAAGAATAACTTACATTTCGGAAGTTTCTTTCAGTTCGTTTTTGTGGGTGTAATCTAACAAAAAAATCTGGAAAATCAGACACATAAATTGAACTTTTAAAAAATCATGCAGAGTGTTTTTTTTTTTTTTTTAGTTTATTACTAAAATATTTGTAACGTTTGAAGAATCAGAAAAAAATTAGTTTTAAACGACAATTGTCCAAATGATTTGAATAGCTGCCGTTTCGAACTAATGTTTTTCTCGTTTCGATGTTTAATATATGTAACGTTCAACTTTTTATGATAGTCCGTGATTTTCCGTAAAGTAAAATACTTTTGATATTTGATATATGTAACGTTTATCTTGTCCAACAATCTACATTGGGTATAAATATCTAACATATGAAAATTATAAATCAAGAATATTATAGCTTCAAACGACAATTGTTCAAATGATTTGAACATCAGTTGTTTCGAACTAGTTATCTCGTTTCGTAACGTTTTGACTTTTTCAAACAGTAAATCCCTCTAAACTAATATATTCGACAATTTTTTTTTACATAGAACATTTATTTTTGTCTAGTAACCTATAATTCCTATAAACATCAAACACTTGAACATTGATATCAAAGATAGCAAATAGTCCTTTGTGTCATTGAAGTTATAACAAGTCCATCGTTCACTGCCGACGAGTCCACCGTTCTATTAATAACATTTAGATACGAAATATTTGATACTATCACTGCAGTGAACAATAGTCCTCTTCTATTAATAACATTTGATACTATTATTTCCCTTAAGTCTAACACACTTGACATTGAAGTTATAACAATAGATACGAAATATTATACTACTAGTCATACTGAAATTAGTTATCTTCAACCACCGGAAGCTTAAGTATTATTCTGCATATTTTCAAACTTGGCCGAATATAACATTCAATGCACGTTGAACTTGGACCATGGACAAAGGGATATGGTATATAGATTTAGACGGAATATATAAGAAAAATCAGAGATAGCTGAAGATAACCTAACTAATAAATCCAAAAAAAAACAATTTTGGTACCACTCATGACGAATAATAAATACAAAAAATATCAATATTCTTTAGAAATTGTAGATATAATATAAGATAGATAACTGAAGAAAAATAAAATAGAATTGTGGATTGGGTGGACAAGGGACACTGCAACTTCTTATCTCCTTTTTTCTCACTTTCACGGACTTAAATGCTTTCTCTTGACATTTTATTTTTGTTTTTATTTACTTTTTGTATGATTCATAAGGTAAGCACTGGTTTGGTTCTTCTGAAGTCGATCCGGTTCATGTCCCAAATTAGTTTAAGGCTAAGAATGGGTCGTCTCGTTCTTATTTTAATTGGCAAAGTATACATGGATAGCAAATGTACCCATCCCTTCACCAAAGCACCGATATGGGGAACACTTCCCTCTGACATGGTCAAATTGTTACTACAATATCCGTTACTAGCAACATCCTTTTGCTATTTTCTGTTTAGACCCCTATAGTTAGTTCATTACTTATCTTTCTTTTGTGTATGATATATATGTTACATATTTTTAGGGGAGGGGGGGGAAGAAGAAATACCTATACTACACCACTTTAATGATGACTACGGATGGAAGAGATATGCTAGGACTTAGGCTTCAATTATAAGACAAAGTAAAGTGAGATTTCTAGATATGATTAGATATCAGTTTATTTTCAGTGGATGAATATTGAGAAATCTATAAAGTTCATATAGTTCTTCCGTCTCAATTGACTCAAATACATATAGGGGTTATGGTGCTTTTCTTAAAAGTAATTAAAATCTTTTTTTAATAAAACAGAAGTACACGACTTCAAATTGGTAGACCATATAATATTAATATAGGTTATAACTAAGATTAATTATTTGATAATTTATATGAATTAATTATTTGATATGTTATATAGATTTAGGATTATGATCCTCTTAGAAAGGATATTTTAAAGAATAAAATAAAATCTCAAAGAATATTTAACTAACCATATATAGACAAAAAAAATCTCATAAATTAATAGAATTTAATCACTCTTGTGTAGATTACAAATGATTTCCGATTATACTAAAAAATAAAATCTTACCTAACTTTATTAAAAAATTTTGACGGAGTTAAGGGTCAAAATTTGAATATTTAAATTTATTTCATATATTTCTTTTGTTGAATTGTATAGTATATAATACTATAATAAACTTTTAAAATAATTTAATTGGAATCTTTAAAAATAGTTTAATTTGATATTTTTAAGAATATCATAAATATATGATAGATCAAAAAGTTAAAAATTATAAACACTCTAATTTGATTTGTTATAGCACAGGTCAATAATATGTTACTATAATATGAAAAAAATTTCAAAAAATATGATTTTTTGCTAGAGCACGGGTTAAAATTTCAAAAATATAATTTTTTGGATTAAATTTAAGTTTGGAATAATGTTGTTTGGTAGGCTTTCTCGGTCACCATGATTTTGACAAACATACGTTACATATTTGGTCCTAAAATTAATATGCGTTATACTATAGGTTAAGTCATATAATTAACAATCGAAATACAATATCTAATTTTAAAAACTAAACAAATCAAATCAAATTAACAAACAAAAAATAATTCTTTTATCACACAATTAATCCGCGTTATACCGCGGGTCAAAATCTATATAAACTAGAATATATCTTACAGAATATATGTTATTTTCATAGTCATATTCAGTATATAATTACATGTTATAGTATTCTATCCAAAAAAACTTTAAATAATTACATATACGATGTTTTAAATAAAATTACCTAATATATAAAAGGAAATAATTTCAATCCGTACTAAAGGTAATATTCTAGTTTATAATTTAAATTAGAGGACACATAAATACAATTTGTATTTAATAAAGGTTTAAACCATAGAAACGAGGTGAAAACATAAATACAATTTGTATTTAATGTTCAGAAATGTAGTCATCTTTTTTTCCTTTCTAATAATTAAGTAATAACGAACGAGTGTTAACATAACCAATTAAATAACCAATAACCGCTTAAACAACCATCACTGATTCAAAATCCTAAATTTCAGCCACGCTAAGTAAGTGAATGTTAAAATGTATAATGCAGATATCATGCTATAGTTAACATGCAAGCTCTTTAATTTACACATTTATTCAAATATTGTTTTAATGATCACAGTTATTGTCAAACGATGTACAGTTAAGTATGGACCCATTTTGCTACATTTTCGAAGTTATTGGTCCATCTATAATCAAGAATTTGAAAATATTCGCATGACGTAATCCATTCATCTAATAAATAGAACAGAAGATTCGGATATCCTAAGGAAACATCCTTATGATAATAAAGTAACATAATCTTATTTTTAGATAAAACTAACCTGGCTCATGATGATCAGTGTCACAGTGTGCCCTTCACAATTTGTATATTAAAAATTGCAAAAATATATAAGTATATGTTACGTGTTTCAAAAAAAAAAAAAAAAAAAATATAAGTATATGTTACATACGGTTGTCCTTTCCTTCGTGGATACATCCCTACGTCCCTACCTAATATTTTCATCATTCACTGATTTTGTAAAAAAACTTTTTTTTTTGTGAAACAAATAATAATAGCTAAAGTTAAAATTCAGATTTGCATATATACGGAGACCTAATCACGTTGACGTTTGTACGGCGACCAACACGCAACAAAAAATTAAAGATTTTGGATAGCAAATTATGTCTTTTGGTTCTTCATCCACCCAACATCTCAAATTATAATAATCTTTTTAACTTTCGTTAAACACAAACAAAACCAGCTAATTCTTCCAGAGCATCTTGGACTTGTTGGTGAAAAATCTTGAGATGATTAAATACTATATAGAGAAATAAATTTAAAACAGATTAACTAATTTACATCCCGAGGATTTATCTTAAGTTTTTAGTTTAAGAATTTAATTGTTGACATGTGTGAACACATGTTCTGATACAACGGTCAGAGTGTGTGTTTGTGTATGTGCCATGTGAAGGTGTTGGAATGGTCTTTCGTCTCTTAACTTATTAAATGTCTTTGACGATTCGGAAACTTCATTTTCAAGTTTGTTCTCTACATCGATATAACTGCACATCCCAATCCATAACCATATAATAAATTTCCATATAACCAATATAACTTATTTAGTCACAACTACTAAACTTGTAATATTCTAAATCGGTCTATCATTTTAATCGTAATGGGCAAGTTAAAAGACCAAAAATATTGTTTGGTCTTCTTTGTTGTTTGTCTACACTGTCACAGTAAAACGTTAACAAATTTGGGTGCTTTAACTGGTTGATCCAATATCACCAGGGACTTTTAACAAATTTATAACAAAAATTACAACGTTTGGTATTATATTACTTAGAGTTAAGAGAAATATCGTTTTACAAAAAGTGCAATCATTCAAAGTCTCCAAAAATATCCAAATTTTAAAAATAAAAACAAAATTTAAGAATTTTTTTGATGTATATATATAAATTTTGGTTTATAAAAAAATGGGAACTTTACTCTAATAGCTTAGAAAAGTTAAAAAAAACTAGAATGGCATTTTTTTTTGGAATTTTTTAATGACATATGAACCCTTTGGAAGGTATGTTAGGAAAAAATAAATTACAAGTATGCCATTAAAAAGCGATGCCACGTATGTGTTTGTTCTACAACTGTTCAAAGTTTTTGGGGGGGGAAAATTCCCGCTCAAATAATCTATTTAACGATAGACATATTTTTTCTAATAGAGTTATATAAATTTTGGCAGACTTATTGGATAGAGTTTGAAAATTAAGTAGATTAAATTGGTAGAGATAGATTAGTGATGGCAGACATAAATATAGTTGACAGAGTTATGGTTATCGGTAGATATATTCTAATGATGATAGAATTATTAATTTTTGATAGAGATATTAGTACAATGGTGACAGATATAATAAGTTAATGTCCAGTGGCAGATTTGTTTAATAGATTTATATAGTCATTATGGCAGACATATAGACTGAGATAGATTTATATGACAGATATAGTTATACGTGATGGTAGATATTTCCATATGGATAGACCTAATTAAAAGCGATAGAGTTATGACTTAATGAAGTGGTAGACATATTTGTTACTGAAATAACAAAAGTTAAGTAGAGTTAAACATATAGACGTGATAGAGTTATTTGGTTTGACAGATTTATACTATTGCTGTTTTAGGTCAAAACAAAGCATTTTACGAAATATGCTGTGTTTTTATTTAATATTAGGTTTATATATAATTTTAATTGATAATAACATTGTAAGATAAGGTAGTGCAGTGGTTATAGGTTGTTTAAAAGTGTTTCAAATCTACGGTTCAAAGCTTAGCAATTGGCAAATATTTTTTTTAAAAACGTAATATGAAAAGGTAAATTCAAAATTTGCTCAAGTCACCTTCTTCCCAAAAACCCAAGTCAGAGTGGCTAATCTCCGCCTTCATCGTAGTCACTTCCAATCTACTGATGCCATTCTTCGACTGGTTGATTCCATCATCCGCAACAAGATCACAAGCCTTAGAGAATCAAACCCCTCTTTATCATCGTCGATGTTCGAGCTCTGGTTCTCGTACTATAAAGTTGATGGTTTACTCTAACCTCCGAATCATAAGAATATCACCTGATGTTGCAAAGAATCCAGTGATGGTTTGTTGCAACGAATCATGTTTTTATTCATGTGTTATCCAAGACATTTTGTATTATGCAAATTGGGACATGTGAACAATTAAAATGATTCGAAAATCTCCCAAAACCAGTTCAAACCTAAACATTAAAATTGGCATTTTAATCGAATCTATCATCAGAATAATATAAATATTACAAAAGATAAAAAAAAAAAACCAACAAACCAAACTAGAGATTTGTTCCTAGATTGATTGATTCACCCTTTGATTAATGGAGAACTTCTCTCATTCTGTTAATTTTCTTCTGCCGATCTCAGATCCATCCAAGAGATGCATCAAATTCTTCCGGTTCTAGAATGAAGCTCTTCAAATCTTCTCCAAAAATCATCAACTCTGGGAAGGTCCACCACCGATTACATGCATATTTGGTGTGATTCTTCTCTTTAATTTGCTCTTATAATATGAGCAAAATAATCCCCTAAGACACAACACAAACTGTAAGTCATCCAAACAAGATTGAGCATAGAATCAGAGCTCCACTAAAAGCACCGTATATTGCCATATACATCAAAGCATATTATGAGACATAAACGTCAATTACCTTTCATTGATATATAAAAGCCGAACATGGTCGCCACTTATGTTCGATTCAGAACTCTTCATTAATTTCCATGCCCATCACTATCACAAATACGAATGTGTTATGCTCTTTTTGATCAAATCCTAAATTGGTAATCTGGATCCAAAGTTCAAACAAAATACTAGATCTTTGAAATCAATAAACTTGTTTTGAATCAAATCATTTCTTTCCTACATGTTAGCTATCATTAACACTAAGGAACCAAAAATTACAATAAAACATTCTTACCAACAGATTGGATAGTGGCATGGCCTGGATGTGGAACAAGATACGAAGACGAGAGACTCCATTGACAACCCACACCTCGGCGGCTCCACAAACCCATAAACAAAGCCGATAGACTTTATTATTAAATACAAAATAAAACTAGAAGGGAAAAGAAACTCACTCTGGCTGCGGCAATGACGACGAGGGCTTGTAAATCGCCAGAATAAATCGGAAACCCTAAATCACGATTTGGGGGCGGAAAGAAAAATGAAAAGGATGAACTTAGGTTTTTTTTTTCTGGTGTTTTCTTATATAATTTCAGTTTTTTTTTCTCTGTTTTTAATTTTAAATGGTATGAATTGTAAATACATAAAAATAATAAGACTTTAAGTCTTTTTCAAATTTATATGTGTTGTTTGAGTAAAAGTTTGGTCACAAGTGTTGTTTGAGTAAACTTCGAACTTATAAGAGTTGTTTGAGTAAATTTCTCTAAAAAAATAGCACATCAAAGTTGTTATTAATAAAAGTTTTTGCACAAAACTTGCAAATAGTTTGAAAGATCATACATATGAGATTATCTAACCCAATAGTATGATTCCTTTATATAATATAAGACTAAATTGGAAGGGCCTGAAAATAATGATGATCTAATTTCATAAAGATAGCTAGGCATGCGACTATAACTTAGGGTACTGGTTGTAATTAGACCCCAAATATCATCATCACTGATTTCATTCATCCACTATCATTGTTTTATTAATTGGATATTATTGATAAAATAAGTAAAAAAATTGGTTTCTTTTGGGCTTTGAATACCAAGCCGGGGAAGAATAATCATTCGAGATGTAAACGTTCAGGTGAGGTGTAATCATCTTTCTTTGGCTATCGTATCGAAGGTGTTAATTTATCTTTAAATGATGACTCCGATGATATTTTTTGGCTAATGTTTAATTTGCTTTATGCTTGAAGCTTAAGCATGTTAACAAATATCAGGGTGGAAATAGTTGTTTTTTTTCCTCATATAATATAACATATAATATGTGGATTTGAACTCAAGTAGTGACACAAGGACAACCAAAACAAAAATCAAATTACATGTTAGTCAATAGAAAAGATAAAAAAAACTATTTTTCAATTCAAAATTACCCATTAGACTACATGTTAGTCATACAAGATGATACATAAAAATGGAACACTAACCCATCCACTCTAGATTAAACCATTCTGTCATTAGATTGCTATGGTTCATCGATCACGAGCATGATAGATAAAATAAAATATAATTATAAAATAAATAAACAATTTAAACTGTTCGATTATTATTTCAGAAAATCGAATGATATGATGTGGTCTCTGAACTGATGAACTCATAGTAATTGTAGTCACCAATAAAAAGACTATGGTTACTGCTATTAAGTTGATTTTTTTTTTCTTTTTTCTTTGAATTAATATTTATTGATTAAGAATGGAATGAGTCACCGTACAAATGTTTTGTTATCCATGAAGTGATGAAGGTGGATTACAACTAGCAGAATAATACGTCCATATGTTTCATAAAAGAAGTAAAGGTGTTCTTTTAAAGGAAAAAAAGTAAATTGTCCTATTGCGTTAAGTAATTTTTCGTATAGATAAAGGTAATCACTTATTAGGTGGACTATGAGTGAGGTGTTTAGGAGTGTCCAAAGTTAGGTTTAGAATGTCGTTTTGTAGCTTTGCATGCCACTAAATCATCCAAAGCTCTAATATAACATCCTTTAATCACTCTCTTTTGGCTTCCTCTACCAAACCATTGAACATTGAACTAAAGGATCTTTATTCTCCCTTCTCTATAGATAAAATATTAAATAATAATATCACATATTTATCTCCCACCTTAATTTAATTAAAGAAAAACATCCAAATATTGAATATATTATGATTCAAAGATGATGTTAAAGACTCTTTTCACGTTTAGGTTCCAATTGGTAATGGTGATAGTGATAGTAACAAGAAACGATATGATCGGTGGGGGTAAAAATAATACATGTAGTACAATTTGTATAAATGATAAAGGCAAATACAATACAAGTATCCAATTGCTGACAAAAGCGATGGAAGCAATGAGATAGATTTAAATCCATAAATCTTATAGCTTAGCATTACGTTCAAAAAAATTCGTATGTACGAAAGACTAGTTTCCCTATATATCATCAATTTTTTTTTTTTTTTTGACATCATCAATTCTAATTTCTTTCTCCAGAAATTATCACATACTTTTTATATAATTACAAAACATTTGTGTGAAATGTCAAATCGTTTCCGACAAAGAGAATCGGTACCAGAACACTACATCAGCAATCACCAACTATTGAGGATCCTGCAGAGTATGTCAACTTTTTCCTAAATGGTTTTAGTATTATATTTTACTAGAGATTGGACCCGCACGTACGTGCAGGGTTTTTTTATTTAAAATTTTATTTTTCAAGATTTTGGAGTTGATATATCAGAATTATGATTTATCTGATAAATCATTTTTCAAGATTTTGAAATTCATATATACTATTGAACTGTTAGATAAATATCTTTAAAAGTTAAGAATACCAACTTATATGGGTGAATTGTTTTTAATTGATATGAGCCTTAGTGTTATTGTTTTTGTTTGTATTGGTTTGATAGGAGGAATAAAAAAACAAAAAACAAAAACCGAAAAGAAATGTAAAGTCAAAATATATGATTAGCATTAGCTAATCCAGATTGATCATTTAAATTTATGTCATACTTATAAACTATCAAACTGGACAAAAAATGCTTAAATAAATTAAAACATTGTAAACTGGATAATCTAAATAGGGATCAACCCCGGCATGTTATACCAGTCCCACAAATTTAAAATAGTTTGACTCTAAAAATACCTGTTTCGCAAGATCTACAATAGTAAATAGTTCCACATACTCGAATTGAAAACAGAATTATAATAACAATTTTTGTTCAGACAATAACCCGTTCTTTGGTTAGTTATGATGAACTATTTTTTTTAACTGAATACTCGAACCAAGAGTCAAAATTAGGCTTGGGAATTCGGTTAACTATTTGTTTTTGGTTGGGTTGCATTAGATTTCGGTTAATTTGGATATATTTATATAATAAACATTCAGATATTTTAGAAATATTGGTTCGGTTTGGATATTTAATAGATAACTGTAACTAACCAAAATTACCCAAATATAACCAAAAAAATACAAAAAGTAATCATATTAAAACGGAAAATAGAAAAATTCAAATTGGTTTGATTTTGCAAAAGAGTATTGAATATTTACAAACTAACAATAGTTGGATATATTATTAATTATTTAAAGTATTTGATTTTTGTGAGTTTATAATTTATAGTCTTAGGTATTATGAAAATAAATATATATATATATATATACTTTGGCTCAAAATAAAATAATTTTTTTAAATATAATAACTTTTTATGAGACGTTCTAAAAATTTATATACTTTCATAGTTTCATACTATTACAATTTTGATTAATACAATATATTTTAAAAACTGAAAATTACGCGTTAAAAAAATATACTTTTAAAGCTTTATATTATTTCAGTTCTAATTAAAAATGTAAAATATTTTGCTTTACTAAAAAGAATCTAACACTTTTAATATACAATTAAAGTTGTTATGCCGTTTGAGACAATGAAAAAGACATACATGTTAACCCACTCTATAGCTCCTCACAATTATTTTCCCCAAATTTTAGGATTGATTTCAGAGGTTATAATATTCTGCATTTATGCCACTCTAATACTCTTTCTAATCTTTTGTGATGATGATGCACGTTTATAGTCGTAGAAATTTTGTTTCCACTTACATTTTCTAGCTGTCAATTATAATTGACTTTAAAATGGGATAATGTTGGAACCATTATAATCTTGCTCGGCAATGTTAAAAGTCATTTATTTCCTTAATAATTGTTACCATTGTTTTAGGGAAGGTTTTTTTTGTTTTTTTTAATTATGTAGGTAAATTGGTCTGTTTGGCAACATGGATATATATTATAGTTTTTGTTTTTTTTTATCCCTATGTGTACTCCTCAATTAACAGTATAGATACAAGTTCCAATCATACGAGAATATTATTGCACAATAGTTTCCTTCAAAGTACTACTGTAAAGATTTTTGTTTTTCCGTCAAAATTTGTGAAAATGGATATTTAAACCATAAACTTTTAAATTATGCATATTTAAACCATGAATTTTGTTGTACACCATTTAAAATATTAATTTTTATTGACTAATCTTTTAAAACATTAAGTTTCGTTGACCAAACCAAAAAAGACATGACGTTAATTTTGATAACTGAGAAACTAACAGACGTTACTCTGCCGTTAACATTTTCTATTAATGATAAAACGACGTCGTTTTGATTAAAATTTCAGTTTGGGAAACATCTAAACCATAAACTTTTAAAATGAGGAATTTAAACCATGAACTTTCAAATTTAGGGTCATTTAAACTGTAAACTTTGTTGTAGACCATTTAAAACATCAACTTTTATTGACTGAGATATTTTAGACATCAAGTTTCGTTGACTAAACCAAACTCGACATGACATTAATTATGCTAACAAAACAAGTGATATATGGTATTTTAACGTATTTCGTCTTTCGTTTAGTATTTAGTTTTAGTCGTTTTGTCGTTTCTTTTGTGTCTTTTTGATGTCACACTGGAGTTTGAAAGATTGATCACCTTATTTTAGTTTCATAGAATTAATCACTTTATTTAAGATTCTAGGTTTTTGATGTGTTATTTTACCGCATCTTTGTTGTACTTTTGTTTGTGACCCTTATGATGCTTTTAGTGCTTGTGATCTTGATCCTAGAATTCACCCTTGTGATCAATTGAAATAAGACATGTTAGCAAACTTAATAGTTTTACTTGATGTCTAAAAAGTCCCGGTCAATGAAATGTGATGTTTTAAATGACATACAACAAAGTTTATGGTTTAAATGGCTCTAGATTTGAAAGTTCATTGTTTAAATAACCTCAATTTAAAAGTTCATGGTTTAAATGACTTATTCTCTAACTAAATTATTAATCAAAACGACATTGTTTTGTCACTAACAGAGAGTGTTAACGGCAGAGTAACGTCTGTTAGTTGCTCAATTATCGGATTTAATTAATGTCATGTCTTTTTGGTTTGGTCATTGAAACTTAATGTTTAAAAGAGCTAGTCAATGAAAGTTAATGTTTTAAATGACCTACAACAAAATTCATGGTTTAAATGGTCATAATTTGAAAGTCCATGATTTATATAACATTTTTCCCTTTTATTATATGATCAAATATATACTTGGTTATATTATGTCTGTTAGGTTTCGTTTTCCCTAACCACGAGAATCAAATTATTTTTTGTTTTTATAGTTGTTATTTAACTAGATATTAGCGTGATCAAATTCAATTTTTCTGGTCTATCAACATGTTTTAGAGATATAATTAATCCAAAAAGTTAAGACAAGAAAATTTTAATTAGTTTTTAGTAATTTTGATCGCTAGTCGATAAAATCTGTCGCTTAACATATATTTCCTGAACCAACGACTACAAAACATTCATGATTTGATCAATGTCATTTGTCTCCGGTGTATCAATGACGCTAGTCGCTGTTGTGACAACAACAAAAACAAAAGAAAAAGAACGAGGCAAAATTAGTTTCATTGAATTAGGGATGCACAAACCACGAGGTATAGCAATTTTAATTTTAGATAACAAAAATATGTATTATGTGTTTATATCTTTAAATCAACTATCAAAAGGTTTTTACTGTTACAAAAAAAAAACTATCATGCAAAACTATAGTTAGTAATATTTTCGTTATTTAAATTGGTATTTAACGAAAAAAAAAGTATATTCTGTTGATGAAAAATGTGTCTCGGGGAAATCGTCACTGTTGCACATTGAAGCCAATATGTATTCCATTTATTTAGTAAAAGCTGACAATAATATTATTTAGTATTATCGTTATACATCATGCAAGCAAAACTATAATTATAAAGTTAACTAATCAACGACATATGTAAAAGTTTCCACAGAGTATCTCTCGTCAGAAGATTACATGTACCTTTGTTTCTGTTTGCTTTGTCTGTTAAACGAATTGAAAAATGTCCACCTTCTAAGAAAACTGTTAAAATGCGAAAAATACATATTCATTAGTGCGTCAGATCTCACTCGTGCAGAAATGAACGTCTATAAAATTGCTTTGAGAGACAGGAGTATAAGTTTTGGACGTCGAAAAGCGAAAAGGAAGTATTATTATCCATTAATTTGCATGGATAGGAAAAAGATAGAATTAATTAATCTGGCCTAGGCCTTTCATGTGCAATTGAAGAATGATAGATCGTACGTACTAGTCATACAAGTGAAACGGTGCTCGTATCAACACAAACACGCCTACATGTATCAAAATGTCAAAGAGATTAATGTTGGCTGAAACCCTCAACAAAAGTCCGGCCCAAGTCGTGTTTGAGTTGCTAAAGGAGAATTAGTCTTTGGTTCAGTACTTAGCCCGTTCCACCAAGAAATAATACCTAACCTTCAACTTCTAGTTTGATCAACGAAGACCTAGTTCGACCTCTTCAGTTCGAACAGCCTTATTCGCTCTCTTTAGCTCGGTCCTCTTCATTTAGCTAGAACAAGTCACTCGAGTTGTTTAGCTTGACACTTATTCATTTCAAAACGCTTAGTTCAGAACGTTTCTCCTGTAATCGCCGAACCTCGACTTGTAATAAATCTGTGTTCTTCCCTAAAATATATTAAGTATCTTGTTAGATCCTAATCCCATCATCAACAGATGACATCTCTGATTCAAACACTTGAGATTAACATATAATTATGAAAGTGTACACAAAATTTGACAAGGAAACTAAAAGAAAGGAAAGAAGGCTTCAAAGGAATGAGAGAGAAAAAAAAAAGAGAAAGAAGAGACAGAAGCAGAAGTCACTGGCCTTTGATGTCGCTCAAATTGCTTCAATTTCCTAAGTAAAATACAAATTTGTTGTACGCCATTTTCCTAACACTATAACATCATAATCACCCTCACCGGTAGACTCTTTAAGAAACATTAATCATATTAATCACGTGATTTTACTAGAAATACAATAACAACCTGCCCTACTTCCTCTGTTTCATTGTAAGTATTATTGTAGGATTTTTTAAGTGTTATATACAGCAAATTAATTAATTTTTATTGCATATTTTTGTTATTACACTATAAAATAACTTCCATGTTAAGTAGCTAATACTTTTACGCATACTAGGATAGTACCCGCGCTACGCCGCGGGATTGTTATATATTTTGTTTTTATTTTTATTTATTTTGGATAATTTTATAAGTGTTTGTAATTAAAAATAACAACCACCGACGATTGATTACGGCGGCTGGGTCTGTTCTCCGCGGTACAAAATAAGAAGAATTGTCCCTTGCAATTGATGAATCCACCTTATGATAAAAAAATACTTCTGTTTACAAATCTACAGGTTTTATATATTTCTTGATGCTTTGATTCTATTTGATTTATGTCTTTATCAGACTCCCTCCGTGTCATAATATATGATGTTTTAGAGGAGGTTTTTCTTTGTTTCAAAATATAAGATGTTTCCATTTTTTTAGGCAATTTTCAGATTATTTTTGTGTGTTTTATATTATTTATTTTATGCAGTCCTGTTTATGATTGGTTGAACTTATTTAAAGTGGTTATTTCTTAATCTACGTGCTTTCACTCAAAACATCTTATATTTTAAACCGAACGGAGTATTATATTCAGTTCGGAAAAATTATGAGAAAAAATTAACGATTTATGAATATTATAATGTTTTTGTTTTCCATTCTACTACAATAATTCGAGTTCAGCCGAATCAGTCTACATAGAAGAAATCACAGACCAGACGTCTCTTTTTCTCTCATTTTTATATTGACGAGATCAAAACTTCACTCATGACATCTTTCCATGATACCTCACTTCTCCTATTCCAGTTAAGGAGATTTTGTGTCCTAGACTCCTAGCCGTTTCTTTCTTTTGATAAGACGGAGTCAACCAAACACCAATGACGATATATGGATTCAACTAAAACGACAACAAAATAACTTTGGCTCGATCTCTTTACTCTCATGAACGAAAGATAACAACGTGTTTGCTTTTTTAGTGCCTGCGATTTCTGCTAAGGTTGTTGTGTGCTCATGATGCTCAGTTTGCTTCTTTTTTTGTTAACGTGGTGAAAGAAAGAAACAGAGAAATTAGTGGAATTGATATTTTTTTTCAATTATATTAAAAACTCTCTTTTATTCTATTAAAGGGTTGCAAAATATAATTGTTAGAATTTACGAGAAAGATTTAAAAGTCTTGAGAATGCTTGTAAATCTATCGTATCAAATAGGACGTCATTCCATTATTGGGAAATTATGTCTTCAAATCTATTCAATCAAATTCTATTAAATTCATTTATCCAATTATTTTAAGCCCATTTATTTTAAAAACTAAACCCAACAAAATAAGATCAAGTTTAAGAGAAAAAGTGACATGGAAAAAAGAGACTTATCATAGGTTAAGACATGTTGAGTTGTATTATTTGAAATGTTTTTATTGGCTAACAATTTTACTGAGATGTCAAGCTGAGAATAAACCTAAAATGCTGAGTTGTCAGATAGGGAGAGAAACACATTCTTCTTTTATGGTATTGATATATAACTTTGTGAAGATGGTTTGAAATGAAAGTATAGGGAACAATACTCTAAAGTGTCCAAATGCATGGTCTCATTTTCTAGTATTTTTTTTTCCTTTTTTTGTATTTGTATTTTAAGGCCCTAAAGTTTTAAGTAATAGTATAATAGAGTTCAATTTAAAAATGTTAAATATTTAGGCAATAACTTCAAAAAAAAATTCATTACAGCACATAGTCCAATAATGTTTTGAGCCGGATCTGCTTGAAATCTATGTTGCATGGAATTAAAAATGGTATTCATAAGCGACACGTGGAAGCTGTTTTTATAAAAAAAATATTGGAAATGGATACGTGTTAGAAGCATATAAAAAAGTATTCTTTTATATAATATTAAACATGAAATCATTTAAATATTTTCAGTAAATCACATAATTATATATGCTTTAGATAATCAACTAAAACTAATAAAATATTAATTAAATAGTTATTAACAGCTAGAGTAGCTCAGTTGGTTAGAGTGTATGACTGTTAACCACAAGGTCAGAGGTTCGACCTCTCTCTCTAGCATTTTTTTAGCAAAAAAATAATCAAATAGGTTATTTCGTGATGTCAAGAGAAAAGAGAAGCGTAAGCTTCTGATGAAACTTTCGTGCGACATAGCTTGAAACAGACACAATAGAGAATTTAACTAGTAACAACTAGATTTTAACTAATAATAGCATAACCGTAAGCTTCCAACAAGTTTCCAATGCTGATTTTTCGAAAGTGACACATAGGAGAGATTCCAAAAACTTATGAGAACTTCCAATTACGAATCTGATTCCGAAGTGGAAAATCCACTTCAGATGAAACTTTTGTGCGACCTAGCTTGAAACAGACACAATAGAGATTTTAACTAATAACAGCTAGACACAATAAAGATTTAAATATTTTCAGTAAATCACATAATTATATAAGCTTTAAATAAATCAACTAAAACTAATAAAATATATAGTAAATAGTTATTAACAGCTAGAGTAGCTCAGTTGGTTAGAGCGTGTGGCTGTTAACCACAAGGTCAGAGGTTCGACCCCTCTCTCTCGCGTATTTTAGCAAAAAATAATCAAATAGGTTCTTTTGTGATGTCAAGAGAAAAGAGCAGCGTAAGCTTCCAACGAGTTTCCAATGCTGATTTTTTGGAAGTGACATATAAGAGAGATTCCAAAAGCTTCTGAGAACTTCCAATTACAAATCTGATTCCGAAGTGGAAAGCCCACTTCAGATAAAACTTCCGTGTGACCTAGCTTGAAACAGACACAATAGAGATTTTAACTAATAACAGCTAGATTTTAACTAATAATAGCAGAAGCGTAAGCTTCCAACGAGTTTCCAATGCTGATTTTTCAGAAGTGACACATAAGAGAGATTTCAAAAGCTTCCGAGAACTTCCAATTACGAATCTGATTCCGAAGTGGAAAGCCCACTTCAGATGAAACTTTCGTGCGACCTAGCTTGAAACAGTCACAATAGAGATTTTAACTAATAACAGCTAGACACAATATAAGAGAGATTCCAAAAGCTTCCGAGAACTTCCAATTACGAATCTAATTCCGAAGTGGAAAGCCCACTTTAGATGAAACTTTCGTGCGACCTAGCTTGAAACATACACAATGGAGATTTTAAAGAGAAAGATTGACGACGAGAGTTGAAGTTTGAATCTTTCTAAGCCAATCTTTAATCTATAGTATCTAAAAGGTAAAATCATGGTTTCATGTTCTCAAACAAAGGAACCAAAGTTAGAAAAAGACTCTTGTTTGTTTTTTTTTTGATAACTCAGGAGTGATCCTAAAAGCTTCCTAGGCCCAAAGACTAATCTCCTGGACCGGAAGATGCCATGTTAAATTTCAAACCCTCGTGGCCAATGCTACTCGAACCTAGGTGGCGGGACTTTTCTCCCTTTACTATTGGACCAAAGCGACTTGGTTTATTAAATGGTTGACAAATCCACAATTGGGTATATATGAAAAGAGCATCCACTTACTCTGGTGTAGGGGCTGAGGAAATATACGGGATTCAGCCAAAAACCTTTTAGTAATTAGAAAAAAAAAAGAATCAACCGCGAAAATTGGAGAAGGACCAATAAAAATCTCAACTTCAAACCAGTGTATACAACTCTGTAACAGAGGAAGGGAAATGAGAAAGGCCATATCTACCATCATTCTGATTTCTGAGTGTAGGTGTGACAATTTTTTTAGGAAAAAGATTATTAAGGAGAAGATAATAGAGGGTTAACCCAATAGGAAGACAAGTTTTTTTACACTCTTAACTCGTAAGTATGTGGGTTCCGACAGCCCAATACACGAGTAAACTCTATAAACAACACTAAAAAAAAAAAAAAAAAAAAAAAATCAAGCTAGGAAAACATGTCAAATACACATCTAAATGAAACGGCAAGCTGTGCATATGTTCTCTACACCAAAGAGGAAAACACTACAGAGAAGAACATTATCAAAAGAAGTGAAAAGTGAACGGGACGCAGTTAAAAAAACAGAGTTGATAGATACAAAATGTGATATAAATAGTAGGAGTAGGAGTCAGGGTCAAAGCCAATGAACTCTTTTTGGCATCTTTTTTCAATTATCACACTGAGGGAAAATACTTGTTGAGATTGAAAGGCAAAGAGTAAAACTCTTCACTTCTAGTATCCGATTTGAACGACATGAAACGATCCCACCAAAACATGCCTCGGTCTTTCCTCGTGGCACTGTCTTTACATGACAACGTTACATCAAGAAAGAATGCCAAAATGCTAGCCACAAAGGTTTCAGAAGAGAATGGAACATTGATCATGTCATTGAACTGCAAAAAAACATGTTTCGGTTATAAACTTATCATAGAAAGAAGATATCGAAAAGATTAAGATTCTTGTTTTGTTTTTTACCCATCTTGCGTGTGTGTGAACTGGTCCATACTTGTTAACAGCTGTATACTCGTTGAAGTACTGTGGTATCGATAAGCCCATGAAGACCGAGAATCCGAGGATGAATATTGTCCTGAAGCTGTTGAGATTACAGAACTGAAGTAAGCTTAGACCACCAGCACCTGCAAATTTATTGGTTACTCATTTTACCGTTTTAAAAACATAGCGATTTTGAATAAAAGAAAAGGCGTTTCAAGAAACCTACCAACATATGCAAAGAACAAGCAATGAAAGGCTGCGACAATCGGAGCTGGAATCGATGCAAAGATGGCTCCAAATTTACCAAGAACAGAGAAGAAGATCATGAAACCAGCTGATATTTGAACTACCCTTCTGCTACCAACGCGTGTTAGCGCCAACAAACCGGCGTTTTCTCTGCAAGATCATCAAGCTAACCATTAGATTTTGCAATAAAGACCGTTGTTTTCAGTTCATAGAGAAACGGCTCTTACACTGATACAGATGCTCCAGTTCCTGCTCCAAATAATCCACAGAGAAGAACTCCAACACCCTATGTATATAAATACATGCTTAAGTATACACTTTTAAATGGAAAGTGGGATGAAATTTTTTGTCAATGTTACCTGCCAACCGATTCCACGGCTGAGAACAGAAGGTGGCGGTGGAGTTGCACTAGCAAATCTCGATACAACAATGTAAGTCCCTGTGGACTGTTTTCAATGAATCAAAAGAATAAGAACAAGAATACACGCAATGAACAAAGTGTTATGTGTTGTTGCAATATAAATAAATTGAAACCTCGACAAGTGAAACAAATGAAACAGCCATCATAGCGAAAGCTTCACCAGCATGAAATGTTGGAGGTCCCCATTGAAAAGGATAAGGTACTCTTATCCTGAAAATTATCAAGAACCATTCTAAATTTGTACTAAAAATTAGTTAGGCTAATAATGTCACTAGAGTATGCACAAAGATAAAAAGATAGAAAAATTCTCTAACCATGGAGCACCACCAATGAGACCAGAACGATCTGTTCTGCAACTTGTCTGAGTGTTGATTCCTGTGTTCTTATAGGCTCCACCAACAGTGAGTAGGTGCGCGTAAATCCAGACAATAACCACAGAGAAAATGACAGCAAAACGATGGAAGACTTGTCTTTCTCCTCTCATGAGATGAGGAATGTACTAGAAAAAGTATACATAAAGATGAATCAGTTTAAGATATCTTTTGAAATAACAAGAAGAGCTTGATCGCTCAGCTCTCTAACCTGTGAGAATATGAGTAGAAGTATGATCTCAGGCAGTCCAATCTCAATGCATTTGGCTAGCTGTCAGAGACAGAGCAGAACAAGTCAGTAGTCAAAGAAAATGTTATAGAGAGATCAAGTAGAGCAATACACACCAGAGGGAAACCGTGCTCATAGAGTCCAAAACCGGCTAGTGCTACCAGAGGAACTGCAGAGAGAGGACTCAAGAGCCTAAAGAAAGTGAAAACAATCATTAGAAATTAGCAGAAGAGAGTCAGTTGGTTTTATATGATTGAATGTTCTTAGCTAACCTAACTACATTGCGCCAAAGCCCGCTGAAGCCAACGACGATCTGAAGAATCGAAGCAACGATAAGAGCACCCTGGATTCCTCGCATGATTCTCTTAAATTTCTGCAATTTTTGTTTCTATTAAGGACAAAATCTGACACAAAATAGATAGAGTCTCATTTCTTTATTCACTAACCTCCTGAGGATCCAAAATGTCGCTGTACCGACTAGCTAAGACAATCGAAAGCGTGGTTGGTACATAAGAGTAAGAAGCTCCAATGACGGCGGGAAGACGAGTCCCAAGGAAACTTTGTAACAAAGTGTTAAGTCCGGAAACAAAAAGTAATGTTTGAACCATCTTTGCCTTCTCCTCCTACAACAGATGTAACACAAAGTACAAAGACAAAAACATATTTATCAAAAACAGAGCTTTTCAATAATGTTACATCTTTGAATTGACTTGTTTGAGAAGACAACTTACGTTTCCTCCACCCATTTGTGGAACTAAATATGTTGGGATGAGAACTGTTGTTCCAAGCATCACCAAGTAATGCTGAAAACCCAAAAGTACTGCCTCAGCTGATCAGAAAAAAGAAAAAGAAAAGAAGAAGTGATCTTTTAGTTGTTAAAATCAAAGATTACAACATTTGCATAATTAATGATATGAAAGTATGATATAGAAGAAAGTTACGCCAAGGAGGAGGACTAGTGATACAATAAGAGACAGAAGGAAGTTGATCTTTCACCGGATGTGGCTCAAGCTCATCTTGTTTTAGTTGCGGTGCGCCTCCTCCACCACCACCACCACCAGCCATTTCCTTTCACTTCTGATGAAATTTAACTCAGGAGAAGCAAAACAGAGAATTTTTGAAGGACTAAAGTGAGTGTTGTAGGAGACTAGGAAGAGAAAATGCAAACCAATGAAGGCACCGAAAGTGAAAAAGGGTTTAGGAAATGAGAGTGAGAAAGAAGAGGTAAGCTAGAAAAAGAGAAAGACATTTGTCGGGGAATTTATGTAAGAAACCGTCAATGTAAGCAAGAACGTCAAAAAGGTTGATTTTGCGCGTTTTAAGTTAATAAAAAAAAGACCTTTGAGAAGAAAGAACCACTTGGAGAACACGGAACCCTTTTAACCAAAAGCGTCAATGTGAAGAGGAAGAGGAAAAAAAAGCCATTTCAACTTGCGTTTAATTTTTTTTTTGTGAATATAATATATAAAACATCATAAATTAGTTATCAAACAAATAGGTAAATTATAATTAGTAATTACAAATACAAACAAAATTCTGACGTTAAAAAAAAAATAACTTGTTTGAGTTGGAGAATACCGCAAACTAAGATATATTTCTATTCGAACTCGTGAGCTCAACCCTAAAAATAGCTTAATCCGCTGTTAAGTAGATTCAATGGAGCGGATTACTCCATTTGACATATCTAGAGTCAAGTTATATACGCCAGTACCCCACTTTTACTCCAATTTTCGTTAGTGAAAAGATATTGCACCAACATGTATGCTCTACTATTTAATGCCTTGAAGAGAATAGTGGTCCTTAGTCCTAAGTTTGAGCATCACCAAATGGAGTTGTGGAGATAAGTTATCACTATCGACCCGACAAAAATTGAGGACCCAAGACAAAAACGTCTTGGCGTAATAAGAATTTGCTAGGGTAGTCGGATGGCGGAAGATAGATCATGATCTATTACGTTTTCCTAGTCTTATTTTAAGAATTTATATATTTCTAGGTTAATTACTGAATTAGTTGAGCAAAGAAAAATCTCAAGTCCAAATTAAAGAAATCACAAATTTCAAAACTGAGAGGAAAAAAAGGAAAAGAAATTAAACACTCATTCTACACACCTTTACATTTTTTAGCATTACGTAAAGTCGAAGCAATCCCTAGACGGCTAGACGCATCTCCCCTCTTCTACCTTCATTCATCGTCACACTCTTCTCTATAAGATTATAGAATATTGAATAATCTTTCTTAAATCTTAGTATTATAATTTGTAAATTGGAAGTTTGAAACCACATAAGTAAATGGAATGATGGGGTTGTCATTTTTCAAATGCTTTTTTTTTTTTTTTTTTTTTTGACAACAGCATACAGATTGACTCAAACAAGCCAATACGAAGGAACATTGTTTACATAGGTAACTAAGTGCGGAACTGTACGAACTCGTCGCGCCAAATTGTCCGCTTTACCATTCTGAGAGCGAGGGACGTAGACTAAAGAAAACGAGACAAACTCCTCTCTATCCGCCTGTATATCCTCCAAATAAGGCGTAAAAGCTGGCCACTCGGAAGGTGAAGACACCATCTTCACTAAGTCAGAGCAGTCGGTAAGAAAAACTACAGATTGATTGTCAGCCCCAATCATACAACGCATCGCCCATATAAGAGCTTCAACCTCAGCATGAAGAGGAGAGAGACTGCGGCGAAGGTTGGCAGCGCCCATAGTAGGAACAGAACCTAAAGGTGACGTGCAAAACCATCCTCGACCCGCATAACTATCTGTTGCTTTCCAAGAACCATCCACAAAACAAATATAGCTGGAGAAAGACCTAGGAACCCCTAACCTTCCAATCCCATTGGGGACAACCAAAGTATTATCCATGGAATTTGAAACTGTACCCTCTGTCTGAGCCATAGCCCATGCGCGTGCCTCATCCTCCGCTATCCGTAAAATAGCTAGGGGATTTGAATCCAGGTTACTAAAAATTTTGTCATTGCGTGCTTTCCAAATATACCACAGAATCCATGGATATATTTCCTGTGATGGAACATTGGTAAATCGCCAAAAGAGGGAATCCATGTTAGTGAAAATGGACTCCGATGGGAACACACCCAAGGCTGTCGGAAACTGGGACAAAGCCCAAACCTGTTTAGCCGGCGGGCATTCGAAAAGTGCATGATTAATTGTCTCCTCCTAAAAACCGCAAAGACCACACGTGGCATCATCACTAATACCGCGTTTCCGTAGATTAGCCGTCACGGCAACACAACCCGAAAGCACTTGCCACATAAAATGACGCAATTTCGGGGGACACCGGATTTTCCAAACAGAGGCCTGAAGAGGTACAATGCTTGGCCCAAATACTTGGATCGAAGGTATATCCGCCACATTGGACCGGAGGATATGATACCCGAATTTAACCGTATATTTACCAGACTTAGTAAAATGCCAACCCAACAAATCCGGTTTATCCGGTTGTCGCAACGGTATGGCAGAAATTATAGCAACATCTTCCGGTACAAAGGTAGCCGTAAGTTGTGCCATGTCCCAGGAGTTAGACCTCCTATCAATAAAGTTTGAAACTCGGAGCAAAGGGTCAGCAGGTGACCCCGTACTCAGTGCTGGTCTCAGGAGTTGAGCAGGGATCCATGGGTCTGTCCATACCGAGATGGAAGCACCAGATCCTACCTGTGTAATCAGTCCTTTATTAACCAGAGAGCGAGCAGATATTATACTCCGCCAACCATAAAATGGGGAATAAGACTTAATTGGATCCAAAGGATCAGAATGCCGATAATAGCGACCTTTAAATACCCGTGCAAAGAGACAATCCGGAACAGAAATCAGCCGCCAAAGCTGTTTCGCCAGCAGAGCCGTGTTAAAATCGTCCAAACACCTAAACCCCAAGCCTTCTTCATCTTTGCTGCAACACAGCCTATCCCAAGCTATCCAATGGAGGCCCCTTGATTGCCCCGAGGAACTCCACCAAAAATTCGAGATGGCACTGGTTAGCTTCCTAGTTATCGTCTTTGGAATACGGAAACACGACATCACAAAGGTTGGAACCGCCGTCGCTACTGACTTAATCATCACCTCCTTACCCCCTCTTGATAGCAACCGAGCAGGCCATCCACTAGCCCGTGCTAGCAACTTATCCTGGAAAAATGAAAAAATTTTCGTCTTAGAGCCACCCAAAATCTCCGGGATACCTAAATAGGAGCTCATCCCACCCAAATTTGTTATTCCCAAAACTCCTTTTAGTTCCTCCCTAAGATTAACATCCACTGTGTGTCCAAATTGGACAGACGATTTTTGAAAATTAATTTGTTGACCCGAAACCCGTTCATACTGCTGAAGGATCCTCAACACCACCTCACACTGCTCCTTTGTAGCCCGACAAAAGAACAAACTATCATCCGCAAATAAAAGGTGAGAGATAGGAGGACTAGCAGTCGAAACCCGTATACCGGTAAGAAGCTTAGCTTGCTCGGCTTTCCGAAAATGAGCAATAAGAACCTCTGTGCATAAAATAAAAAGATAAGGCGACAAAGGGTCACCCTGTCTCAGACCTCGATGAGGTACAATAGACCCATGAGGATGACCATTAATTAAGACCCTATACTGGACTGATGTCACACTCCACATAGTCCAAGATATCCATTTTTCACAGAAACCAAATTTCCGGAGTAAATTCTCAACAAAAGGCCATTCCACCCTATCGTAAGCTTTACTCATATCCGTCTTGATGGCCATAAATTTACCTTTGCACGAAGGGTTAGTTCGAAGCCCATGGAACATTTCCTGGGCAATCAAGATGTTATCCAAAATATGGCGACCTGCCACAAATGCTGACTGCGTTTCAGAAACTAATGATGGGAGAATAACGCGGAGCCTCTGACATAAAACCTTCGAAATAATTTTATACCCCACATTGCACAAACTGATAGGACGTAACTCTGACATCCTGGTCAGTGTATCCACCTTCGGAATAAGGCAAATATTTGTCTCATTTAACCGTTTATCAAACACTCCCTCCTGAAAAAAAGAATTAACTATAAGCACCAAATCTGCCTTAACCGTGGCCCAAGCTTTCTGATAAAATAATGCCGTCATACCATCTGGTCCCGGAGCTTTATCTTGATGCATCATAAATAACACCTGTTTAATCTCCGACTCAGAGACTTCCCTCGTTAAAGAATCATTTGTAGTCTGGTCAATCGAGGTACTAATCTCGGCAAGACTCTCCTCAAAATCTGATGGGTTCGACGAAGTGAAAAGCTCCTGAAAATACGATATTGCAGTATGTTCAATCACACTTTCCTCTGTCGACCAAGTACCATGCTGATCATGAAGACCGACAATCCGGTTCCTAACCCGGCGTTGCTTTGTCTGGGCATGAAAATAACTGGTGTTATGATCCCCAAATCGCATCCACCGACTTCTACTTTTCTGATACCAATAAACCTCTTCGTCCCGATAAGCCTCCCGTAGTCGCCAAGTAAGGTCCGCTATCTCATCTACCGATGTACCGTCATCCTCTTGCGCTAGTGCTATTTTAGATTTTAAATCCTCGATGGTCTCCCGTCCGTACGGCACCTGAGATTTTCGCCACTGAGAAATGGCCCGGCGACAAGTAGTGATTTTGTCCACAAGAGAGGTAGAAGACGAACTGCCACCCACATCCCAACCCTCCGTAATGGCTCCAAAGAAACCCTCCTTGTCAAGCCAACGCCAATCAAAGCAGAAACTACTTTTTCCCCGACGAATTTTATCCTTAAGTATTGCTATCACCGGCATATGATCCGATGCAATCCGTGGTAAATACTCCGAAAAAGAGTCCGTAAACAACGCATGCCACTTTTCATTTGCTAAGGCCCGGTCTAACCTACACCGGATAGGTTTCTTATCCCGCCAACCTCGCCAGGAGAGATTATCCCCCAACGATGGAAACTCAAGTAGTCCGCAATGTCGAATCATTGTATTAAAAGGAACAAAAGAAGAGGCATGCCGCAAGCGACCACCCCGCCTCTCATGGTTACCTTTAATTTCATTAAAATCACCTATTAGAAACCATGGTTGGTCCCTACCCAAATCAATACGAGTTAAACGTTCCCATACCAGATCTCGGTTCTTTGGAACCGGATCCCCATATATCAGCTGTCCTTTATAAGTAATTTCCACATCAAGTAATCTGTTTGACTCAAAAAGAAAAGAAACAGAATTATTATTATTATTATTATTGTAGAATAATGCCAAACCACCACTACATCCAATAGGTTCAACAGTTTTTAAAGCTGAATAACCAAAATGACCAATAAAAGGTTCCAAAAAAGAAAAAGGTTGTCTTGTTTCAGACAAAAACAGAAAATCTGGCCGATGCTTTCCCCAGAGGTCTCTGAGATACCCAATAGTAGCTTTGTTTCCCAGCCCCTGGCAATTCCAACTTAAAATCTTCATTTGATGACCTTCGGTATTGGTGGCTTAGCCCCACCAGCAACACCCTTCTCCATCTCCTGAGGCTTCAGGGCAATAGTCTCTCCAACCGAACCAGAACTCTTAATAGCAGGACGTTTGCGCGGGGTGCGCACATACACATTCAGCTTCCTGGAACCCATACCTTGTACACCCAATTGTCCTTTCCCCTTGCGTGATCTCTCGGTCACCATGGAAGGACCCGTATCACCCAACTGATTTGGCTCTCCTGCAGTAAGAGAGAGAGTTCCTGCAGGCGGGAGTTCCTCACTTGCAGAGTGCTCCTCCTCTGTACCAATATCACCATGATCCTCAGCCCCTTCCTCGGCTGCCACAGTAGCATCAACCTGCATAGCTACTGTCTCCTCCATGATGGGAACAGTATCGACTACCTCCTGAGCATTTCCTGTAACCATAGCAACCTCCACAACAGATTCCTGCACAGCAAGATCCTGTGTAGTAACCTCCTGCACAACCGCAGTAGTAACGTCGCCACTTGGTTGGGACTGAAACACGCCACTTAGTACCTCTGTGCTCGCACTATGCGACTCCATAGCAGATCCCTCTGAACCCAACAGAATACCAGAACCAGTTTTCTCCTTAACCGCATGTGAAGAAGGTAGCATCCCATCCACATCATCCGACTGAGCTTCTTCCTGGAACAGAGCCTTGCGAACCACTTTACCAGGACGAAGACCATCTACTAAGTTCACACCACCGACATTCTCCCCCGTAACCGCAGGTTGAGCCCTGGCTTCTCTTGCTGCTTCCCGACGATGCCTGTCTTCATTATATTGCACGTACGACTGATAGCAACGATGCTTTGTCACCGGCTCCCCAACAGGGAGCGTCGACCGCCCCTTCAACCCTTTGTCACCCTTCCCCTCAGAAGACCTCCTCCCATCAGCCTGAAACCCCTCACCACTTTGTTTACCTCGATACCCTCCTTTAGCACCACCCTCCGAACCAGAGCCCCGCTGCCTCTCCGATCGGACCGCCCCTTTATAGCTCTGGTGACGTGGATCTGCATCCTCCTTTGGCAGGACAATTGGCTCCACAGTAGGCTCCTCCGGTGGAGGACAATGATCCTCATCGTGGCACAAGCTAAAACACTTCTTACAGAAGCCAAACAACCTTTCATAACGGAGAGAAACAATGGTTTCCTCACCGTTATAAAACTCCACTTCTGTCTCAAATGATAGACACTTGAACCCATTGAGCGTCACCTGAACTCTCCCGCCATCGAGGTCCACATCTTGAACGGTCCCCAATGCCTCCCCAATGCTCCTAAACGTTGGAATAGCCCAGAACTGAAACGGCACGCCCATAACTCGAACCCAGAAAGTCAAAGACGACGGATAGGCCGGATCCACCATCGGACTCCAACGAACCATAGAGACCATCCAATGGTCAAAATGAAATGGTGCCATCTTCAAAACCTCAAGGATGTCTGATTTCTCATCAAAATCGAATTGGAACTTCCCCATCCCAAGGTCTGCGCCAACAACACGCCCCTCTAGATGCCATATGCGAGGAAACATGACAAGAAGCGCCTTCATATCCTGCCTCCTTGGGTTCATACATTTCCCGATCACCGTTTTGGAGTAACCCTCGATCAAGGCCGTATTGTCAAAATACGGAATCTTCACCTTTGGCTTCATCATTTTCGAACCCTGAACTAACGCCAGACTCTACGACATCACAACAAGACGAACAGCAACAACCAAGAACAAAAGACAAGAGTGGAGAAACCCAAGAAACCCAAGAAACCCAAAAGATAAACAAGAACTCAATGAGTGATGAGATTTCTGGTAGACAAGCGTCGAGCTTTTATACTCCTCTGTCAAACATCTCCAAAACCGAGTACCACTTGCATAATCCCAAAAAATCCGCCTCATCGTATCTCGGTGAAACTGTAATCTCCATTTAACAATCGCAATCGGGAGAGATACACCACCTGATAGCAGAATAAAAACCCAGATCGTGACCAGATCCCACCAATTAACACCGATTCTCTCAACCAAACCAATGGGAATCAAAATCCAGACCTTCCTCCTTCCTTTTCTGATACCGAAATCAACAATGAGCCGGAGAAACGTATCCCAAAACAGATTCGGAGCCCAATAAAACCGCAAGAACGGAAACCGCTTAATCACCCTCCAGATACAAAATCGGATTTGAGTAATAAAACCCAGATCCCATGATCGATATCCAGCCACATCACGACCGCAAGAAATCCCTAAACAACCGTAAAAAATCCAGAAAGAATCCAGATAAAGATCGCTCATAGTAAGGTTGGAAAACCCTAGAGCAGAAAAATCGCCATTCTTCTTTTTAGTGTCTTTTTAGTGTCTCATTTTTCAAATGCTTTTAATTTTAGTTTACAATTCTTCCTAAGTTCGTTGTTTTAATTACTTATTAACCCATCACCGCTTAAATTTTTTTTTTTTATAAATAAAAAATAAATATAGTATATTTTTGTTCAAAGCAGTTATTTTTTAGAAAAAAAAATCCAATAGCAATACGTTAATCCATCAATGATTTTTTCAGAAATATATTTGCATCATGTACGTTGATGATTACTACATGTACTACTCTAATGGTTTGTGTTAGTATTGTCTCTATTACTAACTGAATGTTAAAAACTTAAAACAAAACAAAAAAACCACTAAAGTTCATCATTTAAAATTATATACCCATAAAATTGTAAATCAACATATAAAATGAGGAAATTCTATAATAAATTCTAGGAAAAAAGACTAGTTTGACCCAAATTAAGAGGTTAATTGCTAAACTAATTCATAAAATTTGAGGGTTAATTGAGTTATTTTTATATCTAAAATACCATTTATTGCTTTGTTAAGAAAAAAGAAGAAGTCAATTTTACCCTTGATTAAAATTCCCAGCGATTTAAAAAAAAATTAAAAATTTTATACAAAGTCTGTCGGACTAGTTGTGACAGACTTTTGTGTGAATGGCAGACTTTTTATCCATGGGAGATTTTCTCTGGCAGACTTATTTTGACCGGCATATTTATTTGAAGAGTGTTATGACAGATTTATTTTTAACGGCAGATTTATTTTTCACGACAGACTTATTTATTAAGACACGACAAACTTTCATAATATTAGACAAATTTGTTATAATGTGTGACAGATTTATTTTTTACTGTTGCAACAGATTTATATTTTCGTTAAAAATCTGTTGTAATGTGACAGATTTTTAAACAAAAAAGTAATTACTAATTTGACGTCTAGTTCTAACATATTTGTTTCAGGTTGCGACAGACTTTTAATTTAACAAAAAATCTGTCGATTGATGATAGACTTATTAAAGTTTTTTTTTTTAAATTGCTAAAATGACATATTAAAACCGTTATGACAGTTTTGTTTTTGAGTATCAAAAATATGCTGTTTGATAACAGATTTATTAGATATAATTACAGTAACGACAAATTTGTTTAATGTTACGACATATTTGTATATTTCATATAATGGTGACAGATTTATATATTGGATATAAACAGTTTATAGGTTTTATACTTAGCCCAGATGTTACAGCTTTTCAGCAATTACTTGAACAAGAAGTAACATGCATAACTCCTCGAGTTTAACTCCTATTGAAGATCTTTCAGTTGCTATGGATTTTTGGCTTGTTGGAGATCACGCCGGTCTCTTCATCGTGCTGTAATGGTCTTAGCTCCAGCGTTGAAGAGCCCTAAAAGTTGGTTCCTCCGCACTACTTTTATCTCCAATTTCCTTTCACTTTCTTGCTCTTCTTCACTTCTATTCACTCTGGCTTTGTTCTTCCACCCCCCATCCAGGCTTGCCACAGCCATGGAGTGACTAAACGGAGCCATTGGTGGTCCACCACCTCCTCAACAACTCGTTCTCATTATCCTTCCCACGACTCGCTCTCTCTCTCCTCCCCACATCTAGTTCTCTTTTCCAATAACAACACACAGCCACAACACAACAACGCTGGCTATAGAACTCAGATTTTCTCGGATCTGTCTTGAATTGGCTCATCCACCTCCAAAGAAACTGGCCACAACCATAACGTGACTAATTAGACCCACCGTTGGTTTTCACCATCCCGCAACGATAACATCTTGTTCCTCTTCGTCTATCTTATTATTATTTGTTTCCCATATTTCACATTATAGATTTTCTGTTTTTTATTTAATTCTTTTCTATTTTTAATTAAAAAAATATTAAAATTAATATTTTAAGGATTTTTAGTGTTTTTACATAAAATTTGTGTCATTATAGTAAAGAAGTAGGGTAGAGTGTTAATCTAGCAATTAATTGTCAAATTGGTGTCAAACTGGTCTATTTTCACTAAAAATTCCAATGCACAAATTAAAAAACAAAATGGAGGAAAATTCTAAATTGTTACTACAATATTTTAGGGATACGTTATTTTAATAAATCGAACCTCGTCTTTCGAAAGTAAACTGAAGACTAGATCTTGTGGCTTATTTTGCCTTTTATGATCCACACTAAGCAAACAAGAAGAGAAAATAAGAGGCATGCAAAACAAGAAGAGAAAAATAATAATACCTTTTACAGAATTTGACACATTCCTCGCATTAAAATAAATGTTACAAGACTTCGATATATATTTGTTTTGGCTCACAATATTTCCTTTTTATTGTTTGCTTTAGTTCCTTCCATTTACTTACCCTTAACTATAATACAACTAAATATTATCTTGAAACCAACCGTTTTTAATTAAACTTGATCAAAATCACCATTTCCTAGCAAAAGAGGAGTTGTCTGTTCATCTGAATCCAATTGATGATTATCGTTTTTCTCCACGGTTTCCTTTTGATCTTCTCTTTGATTTTGACTCCACATTATCAATAGATATCCAGTTCCAGCTATCGCAGCTCCTAACACACTGTTCACAAGAAGTTTAACATGACATCGCAAACTTATCAAAATCAAATTGAATATTTATACGAAATTGAGCCAAATTCAATTTTGCTTAAAATTACAAATCAGAACCGTACCCGAAAAACTAAACCAAAACGTAAATTTCTATACCACAATTTTTTAAATAAATAGCTGATTATAAACTTTTTTTTTGAGTTGGAATGAAAATCATATAAAACAAGCCATATTTCATTCGGTTTATATAGCTTCTAGGATTATGTATACCTTCCATAGTGAAGACTATTGACAAAGAAGCTTGTGCCAAAAATGGAAGCCCAAAGGATCCCAAATGGCTTAAACAATGGCACATAATAAGGGCCCTTCATTTTTGAGCACTTCACTTGAACACTTGTTCTAATTATGCTCCCAAATATTCCCTATAAATCAAAAATCAAAAACATCATTTATACTGCCCTAGAGACTAAGGAAACATGTATGTAATAGTAAGTATAATATATGATCAACAATATGTGTACCGTGGCAATAATGAGGTATAGGTCCATGTTAAGTTTGAGTTTCCATTCACTTAGGTCTGGCTCCATGAACGCTGAGAATATTGCACATTGGAGTGTCCCAGCTAAACTATATGCAGACACCACTTTCATCACTTGAGGATATTTCTGGACTGTATCCAACTGATAAACGGAAACCGCAAAAAAAAATTATAAATGGAAACTTGTATATATCCTCGTAGAGTATTGACTTAAGTCGAGAGTCGACTCATCTACAAGTGATAAGCTTTTTCGAAAAAAAATACGTATTTTGAACGTGATTTTGATTACCTGTATGATATTCCAGATGGAGATCGAGAGTGTTGCACATGCAAGAAGAAGAGAGCCGAGAGCCCAATTGTCAGAGTTCTTGAAGAAAGTCAAGTAGTGTGAAACTGTAGTGAGGAAGTTGGAGTTTGGGGATGAAGAAGGAGAAGGTCTAATAAAAGGGCCTAAATAAATAACTTCGACAAAGGCTCCTGTGAAGCATATCAACGTGCCTATCACTCTTCCTTTTGTTATCTTACTCTCCCATCTTAACCCTCCTTCCCTATTTAGTTATATTCCAAATATTTTAAAATTATAGGAAAAAGTGTTAGTTATAATTCGGTTATTAAAGAATAATAGAAACAAAAGCTGAAATTTTAGAGAGGTTAATAGTTTACCCAAGAGCAAGAGAGAGCAAGAAGGAGAAAGCAGGTGACTGCAAGCCCATTGCACATACCACAATTGGAGAGCTATAACTTAGCCCCAAAAATGCCATATTTTGGAACAAAAACACCCTGTTCAAGACGATAATTAATTAAACAATCTAAACTCTAGTATAATTAAACTTATTACAAAAAAAATTAGTACAATATCAAAATATATGTAGTTTTGATTAGAATCGGGAGAGAAATAGGAATCAGTATATATCTTATAATTTATATCTTATATAAATAGATAAAGAAATGACATAGAGATTTTAAACTGACCCGGTAAAACCAAG
Source organism: Camelina sativa (assembly GCF_030686135.1). NCBI lineage: Eukaryota > Viridiplantae > Streptophyta > Magnoliopsida > Brassicales > Brassicaceae > Camelina > Camelina sativa. The sequence continues at coordinate 21,750,424 of NC_141884.1, read as the reverse complement.
AAGGAAGATACGAACAAGGGAAGGCTTCGTGAGGAACGGTTCATCGTCCCTGCATGTGAAATATAACATATATATCATCATATCTTAAATTTAGAAAGACATATATAGATCGAATCGTGTGTATGGGGATTATATAGACACATAGACACTTTAAGTACCTTTCATCTCTATGGAAGTAGAAAGAGTAAGGGAGGAGAAGGAGAGAGCCAAGAGCGTTGGTGTAGACGATAAATACAAAAGGGCTCATGCCACCCGTCAACGCGGTCTTAGCCAAGATGGTGAGTGCAATGGTACATGCCTCCATCAATGCCATAACAATAAATGGAACGATGGTTTCCCATCTTGTATCCATTGATCCCATTTATGTCGACGCCAAGTACCACCAAAATGTGTATCAATTTATATATAGGCTAAGAAGGGTCGAAATTTTGTTTATCTCTTTCTCTATCTCTCCCCCGGAGAAGATGAGAGACCAAGTCCACAGCACAACTGTGTTAGGGTTGTAAATTGTGATGAAAATAATAGCGTGTCTTCATTAATATTTATATATGTGTGTTTGCATGTGAGTGGAAGGCCAAATGAAGAAGAGGGTTTTCTCTAGACGTGGAGGGAGTCATTAGTTAACCTTTGGAGAGTCGATGAAGCTAATAAATAAATCGTTGCGCCTCAACTCTTGCGACATATATAAATCTGAATAGTTTTTTTTTGTTGGAAGAAATACGAACGTTAATTCTATTTTAAAATACACGTATATAACTGGGAAATGAATAAATCAAATTTCGTTATACAACATTCTCATCAACAATCCTTAATATGATTATTTTTCGTTTTTTTACATATCATATTTACGTCTACAGAAAAATATCATTTGATTTAACAAATAGTACAAAACATCATTTATAAAGTATTTGTAGAAAATATCACTTTATAATTTTTTTTTTTGCATTTATATATAGACTAAAATATAATTCTTTTCCTAATGTATATTAAAAAAGAATTAGTGGACAAAAATCCTAGTGCAACGATTACATTTTTCTGTTGTTGTTGGTATATAATACCATGTTTGTGGAAGAAATTAATGGCCTCTAGTATAATAAAGTAAAACTAAAAATACTTGAATTAACAATTTTATGCAACATCAACTCCAAATTGTAGATACTCCAAAAATTCACCTGTACAATAATAATAATAATAATAAATAATAACCAACAATTTGACCATGGAAATTCACCAAATGTTTAATGATAGTGGCCGTAGTAGTAGTAGCAGCAGTTTAAATGCCACAATTGATAGTGCATATCAATTTTGTGGTCAATTGTGATTTATTGCAAGAGATCCAAAGTTCGACTCTCTCACAAATTATTTATATTAACATTTTTTTAAGTATATTTTGGTTTATGCCCTTTAAGTTTTACTTATTTAATTTTTTTTTATAACATTAACCCCTAAAACAATTCCATAAATAACTTTGCAGATAAACTCAAATACAAAATTTTCTTAAATTGACCAACGTTTGTAACATTTATTGCCACAAAATCTTAACAACATTTATACATTCTGTTTTTCCAAAAACAACTCTACTCATTAAAGTTTTAACCCATTAAATCTCCAAAACTATTTTTATAGATGCTAGAATATCTCAAATTTAAATGATATACAACAGATTTTCCATAACAAAAGTTTACAATCTCCATAATTATATTAACATTAATAAATTTCTTAAACCGAAAATCTAATTATAAAATGTCACATTAAATATGTTGAAAACCCCCATATAATTTGGTTTATTTTTTATTTTTTGAGGAATTACCAAAAAAATGAAAATTCTATTAGTTATCATAAACTATATATATTGACATGGAAAAATTATAAACTATAAAAATATGCTAAATTTTGTAAAACAAATAACATAATTAAACTTGATAAAAAACTTATTTTGATTATTTTTTTTACGCAAAAACTTATTTTGATTTTGGTGAAACGGGTTGGCACTAATCCCATATAGGTAGTTAAGTGGAATTGTTTTTTTTTTAACACTTTTAGATGTGTACCAGGAGATAAATGTATTACTAGACTATACATATACCATACGGGTTAAAACCTTGAAAATACTACAAAAATATTATACTTTGAATACTTATATCAAATACCTGTAAAATTTTATATTTTTAAAATTGATAAAACAATAAAAAAATAACAAATAAATACAATATAAATTTTAAATTTTTAAAATTTAAAATATTGTCCCGCGGTGTACCGCGGGTTAAATCCTAGTGTGATTTAATATGTAAACCAATCTAAAAGAAAAAAAGGATTCAGAGATGATCGGAAATCAAATTAACAGAAACAGCTTAGGTATCAAAACATATTATTTGTGAATATGTGTTAAGATGAATGAGTCATAACATTCATCATTTTGAGAATATGTGTAAGGATCATAAACTAAAAATGTAAAGGAACCAAGATATATATACAAAATTGACTAATTTACCGAAGATTTCCAAATGATTTTATGTTGAAAATTGATATTTGATTTACATATAATGAGAGTCCATTAATCATCAATAGCTATTTGAAACTGATGACTAAAATATATAATTCATAATTTTCAAGAAGATGTTAGGATCTCAAGTCGAAAATATAAATGATCGTTTATATATAATTACCAATTCATTCATTGAAAAGTATGGGCTTGACTGTTGTGTATAGCAAAATAACTCGATAATTGTTAGCTAAACGATCTATGCTAAATAAAGTTTGTAAATAATTGTAAAACGCAGAAAATACCTCGCAATCTCTTATTTCTGTAATTTTCTTTGTAAACATTTTTTCTTTGGTTTAGGCAACAAATCTAGGAATTTTTTTTAATTAATGTTTGGTTAAAAAAAAACAGAAATATACTTTTACTAAATTAGATTAATAACATTTATCTTTCTCGTTATAATTACAATACGCTACTCAGTACTCATACATTGCAGAATCACTCTTTCAAAATATGAATACTTATAAATATTTTTAATGATAAAAAATAGCGGAATCACATTTTGAAAGATAAATAGTTATTGGCAGTGGCGGATCCAGAAAGAAAATTTACATGGGGCACATATGAACACTTACCTTAACAAATTTCTTTAGCAATATTAATACAAAACCAAAACATAAAAAATGATAATTGTAGATAAGAGGCATTGAACCTTCCTCTTTTGACATAATATATGGCACTTTTTACCAAATGTGCTAAAATATGTTTTATACAATAGATCAAACTGAAAAATTATAAAGAATGAGTGTCGGGCACTTGCTCCACCTCTATTGCACCTAGATCCGCCCCTGGTTATTGGTAAATCATTCATCGATCTCCTATGTTTGACTTGCAAGCCTTTGTGTTTCTGGTTTATAGAATAAAATAGTTTTGTAGTTTCTATAAAATCAATACTTTTTTTTTGCTTAGAAATTTGTATTCATATGTCTTGTATATAAATAATTTTCTATCTAATTAGCTAGTCTCAACTAATATTTTGTTGACAAAAAAAAAACTGATATACCCCAATAATTAGTTATTTATCGTATGAACTAGAGACACAAACAATATAAACTCTTTTTTTCAAAAAATAAAATATATATAAACTTCAAAAACAATTCTTCATTGGTAGAGAAAAGTTTTAAAGATAAAATTAGATAATAACCCGCGCTGGTAGCACGGAGAATTTTTTTTTATTTTGTTATTTGTTAATATTATGTTTATGTTGTATCATTCATTTACATGTTATATAATATAGTACTATATGGTGAATTTTGATTCATATTAAACTACTAATAGGTATGCCTGGAAACTACTACCGATACCCGTATTGGACCCATTTTTTGGTTTGTATCCGTCCCGAAAAAGGTACCCGCAGATTTAGGGTCAAGTGAAGGGTATAATAATTATATTATCATGAATAATGATCGAGTATCGGATATTAATTTAATTTTTGAGCATCTCGTTACCCGTCTCATTACCCGTTTTATTACCCGACTCATAAATACACGTTAATATTTTGTAAAATAATGTTATCAGCGTGAGGAAATATTTATGTAAATTTGGATTTGTTTGTTACAAAATAATAGTAGAAAATATATTAATTCTATATATTTTATAAAATCATATATCTAATTTACTTAAGGTCAGACTCTGATTTTGACCCGTAGTTGGTACTACTATTTTGGTTTGGTGCAATATCAAATTCGTTAATTATACATTCGGTAAAGCCAAAAAAATCCAACAAAACATGTATTGACCCGTGATTTGGTATTACAAATTGATGTGATCGTGTTTAGAGATCTTAATATACCAAATTTACAAATTGAAGTTATTGGTATAACATGTTGTATATTAATTTTATAGGTGAAAATTACAATTAGGTTATGTATATTATCAATATTATACACTTAGTATTGTTTATATAGTGAATATTATGTATAAACAATTATGTTTTAGCCAATTAAATAGTTTGTAATTATTTCCTAAGATTTATGAAACAATAAATAGAGTTTTATTATTTTGTAAACAAATCTAAACTTTTTTTGTTAGTTATTAAAATAATTAAAATATAATAGCATTTTCGTAATATGTCACATCAGAACTGGTTAAATTTTTAACAACATAGCTTAAATAAGTATATATATATATTTTAAAAATATAAACAATGTTGTATCCTAATTTTAATATATATTTGTTATTATTAAATGATTTAGATATGTAAATATTTAATCTTAGTTTTATAATTTTCTACATAGTTTGTTATTGTTTCCTAAGATTTATGAAACAATAAATAGAATATGTTTAATTATTTTATTACATAATTTTGAAATAATTTTATTATTATTTTATTAAATAATTTTGAAATTATTTAATTAATGATTTCTTGTAATCTAATAAATTAATAATTACTATTTTTTTGATAATCATTTTCAGGTTACAACAAATTAATATTAAAATTCTGTTATTATATTTTGTATTAAAATACAGTGATATTTTATGTAATATTTTATATGGAGTAGGGTTATTTGTTTAAAGGGTTGCTTAAATAAGTATATAGATTATATGAAAACCCTAATCTCAATAACGGTTTTCAATCCATTATCTTTATTAAAGAAACAAATCTGAGTAAAATAATGTTTGACTTTTGAATTTTTCCTGATTGATAAGAGTCGCATTTCCTTTGACGTAGCAGTTGGGGAAATGAAACGTCACCTTGACAATAATGTTGGAATTAAATGGTGATGACATTTGAAACATTCCCACGATGGTGAGTGTCGAAGCAAAAATATATTATCTATTAGCAGTCCTCACATATAAAATAAATTATATATAAATGAAAATAGTTTACATTTTGTGGACGAATAATTTTGTGAATACGTATATTATCTCAGTTACGATTTCTATAGTAATTACATAAAATTTTGAAGGTGGTAGACTGGTAGCGATGTCATTTTTTGTGTGGTTAAATACGTAAATGTTAAATTGTATCAAATTACACATCTTTAATTGATAAAAAACAGTTTAAAAAGTTTTCCGCAAATGAACCATATGTAGGTTGCCGAATTATTTCTAGAAAATCGAGGATAATCTCCCAATGTTAAAAGAAATAAACAATAACCTGTTTTTGTTACCGTCATCAAGTTAGTAAAATTTTCAAAAATAATATACCGAATTGAAATCTTTGTGACAAGTAGTTCAAATCTAGTCTATAATTCTTTTAATGAATATATGGGACTATAAGTATAAACACATTTAAAAATTATATTGTGTATTACTTTTGCTTTCTTATGATTGATTTATATATTTTTTAGATGAAAGGTTAAATTGTAAAAAATGACGATTGGAAAAGTGTTTTTTTTTTTTTTGCACAAACCATAATTTAAATTGTTTATCATTAAAAAAAATTAAATACTTTCTTTTAACATAAGCATATTTTTTTTTTTGGTTTAATGTTAAGAGTTACAGAAACATATTGCCATTGGTAATTTTACAAATGGGTCACGCATTTTACAAATTTTACTTTACGGTCCGATTTTGACTTTAAAAAAAAATAATATATGTTATTTAGTTACAGATTTCATATTCTAAACTTACTTAAATATTTTTTGATAATCTTTTATTCTCCCGCATTACCTGAATAATCATCAAAAACTTTAATATATTAGAGATTCAGTAAGGATGTGGACAACAAATAAATGGCTCCATAACTATGTTAGAGGATATAAATGACCCATTACAGAATGTTTCTTTTTAATACTATCATAGATTATTTTCTTGTTAATAATTTTTAAAAAGGTATTACAATGTATGAAGTCCAACTGGATTAGTCAGAAAGTATCTTAACAATGTATATATATAAAATGTGATGATGGGATCTTTATATTCTATTCTTATTTAAAATGCTTCTTCGGATCTTGAAAGGATAAAGGTTAATTTTACAAACATGTCCCTATAAAGTTAACTTTTTTATAAAGAAAAACAAATATTAGTTATGGCGGTGGCGATTGCGAACCCTAGTGACGCTAGGGATTTAGTTGTGCGGGATGAAGATGAGAATATGGAGGATGATCTTCGGCCGCCAGGAATTGCGCCAGATCGGGATCAGACATTAGCGAGAGGGTCAAGGTTGTAATGATGGAGGGGCAGTGTTGGATGATGAGTTCGTGACCTCGAGGGTGAGCTTGGAGTCCCCGAGTTGGGAAGAAGGTGAAGCGGTGATTACAGTGGGATAGGAAGTACTGGATGCGATGTGATATGATCGTGGCAAGCAAGGAGCCAGAGGCTGCAGAGCAACTGGAGGTGGTGGGAAGGATCACTCGTTCAAGAGCTAAGGAGATGGCCAAGGAAGCTCATGCACTCATAGTTGACGGGTCATTCAACTTACCAAGGATCCAAGTCTTCAACATATCCAACCTGAAGACTTCACCCGGTAATGATGAATAGGTAACTTAGGTGAGAAGTTTGTACTCTTTTTCCCATAGCTGAGTTTTGTCCCAATGGGTTTTTTCAGCATGGTTTTTAATGAGGCAAATGGATCACTATGTCGAGTTATCTAGAAGTCATTGCCAAAGGGGGAATAATGTACTTCTGTACTAGTTCAGCCGACTTCTGTACTACTACAGGTCGCCTAGACGTTTTGCTGTTTTTTCTTATTTCCTTAAAACGTCTTGTTGTTTTAGTTTTGCACTTCTTGTTGTTTGGAGTGTCGAGCCCTAGGGTGTTTAAAACCCAAAGCTACGCCTCTTTTGTTCTTTAGCGAAGAATGATGTTGTAACATGAATTGTTGATCTTTCTTCCTCAATTTGATTTCTTGAATGCGTTCTTGAATTCTGGGTTTCTAAACACTTTGTGACATAGAAACTCTTCACTTGTTTCGTTCCATACAACCACCTAAACATCTATCTCCATCAAACCATTGTTTTCTTCCTTCGATCTTCACACATCATCACCCAAAACCATCCGTTCATCATCACATTCCATCCACATCACCTGTCACTCGATTATCAGCCTTCAACAGAGTCCAATCCTAGGGGAAATCGTATCATGTGGTATCAGAGCCAACTCTGTGCCAAAGGCTGAGCGATTCTAAACCCTAATCTCGTTTGTGGTTTTAGATTTATTTCGTTTGTTTAGTTTTAGGGTTTGTCTTTTTTGTTGTTTGTTTGTGTCTAGATCGAGTTCTGTGAATTTAGGATTCAGTTTCTGTGTTTTTTTTTGAGTTTTGATTGTGTTAGGGTCGGTTTCTGTCGAAGTTTGCTCGTTATAGGGTTGGGTGTCGACCGATTCTCTTGTGGTGTCGCTCGACACTAGGTCTGTAATCGTGTATTTCTTGTTTAGATTCCGAGTCTTAGAGTTTATCTTATTTCTTTCACTTAAGGAACGTTTTACTGCGAGTTTTCTTCTTTAATTTGCAGGTACAATGGATCTTTCTCCAGAGGCTATGGAAGCTTTGAACCAAGCCATGTCCAAGCAAATAGCAGAAGCAAACAAGTTAATGTCTACTCAGTTTCAGCAACAGATGGAGCAGCTCAGTAACAAGTTTGAGAAACAGTTCAAAGACATAGCTCAAGCATCTAGTGCTTCAGAACAGAGTTCTACAGAACCGCCTAGTCCTAATGAGGCCCTTCGTTTAGCTAAAGGAAAGGCTCACTTAGGAACCTCTTCCAAGCATACACGGATCAGAACAGCTAAGTCACCTACTGGGGGAAGAGAGACTTGTTTCAATCAGAGGAGAAGCACTCAGGGTACAGAAAGAGAACAACGCAGAACCGGCAGAGATCATATACGCCCACAACGAGCTGAACAAGTAGCTGGGCATCGAATATACATTGAGTCAGATAGAGAGTATTCTGAAGAAGAAGAAGCTTCAGATCATAGTCAAGAAACAATGAGGAGAAATAGAAACAGAGATCATGGCAGGGATTATGATCCTTTGAGGCAGCAGCTGAAGCACCTTAAAATTCAGTATCCTTCTTTCCATGGAACCAATGATTCAGAAACTTATCTAGACTGGGAAAGGAAGATGGAGTCCAACTTTCAGGTTCAAGGTACTTTTGAGTTGAACAAGGTGAAGATAGCCATATCCGAATTCAATGGCTATGCTTTGTTGTGGTGGGAGCAGTTGGGGCTTACTAGACATCGACAGAGAGAGCCTGCTATCACTACATGGGAACAGTTAGTCACGCAGATGAGAAAGAAGTTTGTGCCTACACATTATCAGAGGGAGATTCTTAACAAGCTTAAGCGTCTCATTCAAGGCACTAAGTCTGTTAGAGACTATACTATCAGGAGCTGGAAACACTTATCATCAGGGCTGATCTAAGGGAAAGTGAAGACATGGTTATGTCGAGGTTTCTTGGGGGTTTAAACAGAGAGATTCAAGACAAGGTAGAGTTGCAGGACTATGAGGATGTGCAAGAAATGGTACATAAGGCAGAGCTGATTGAATCATAGATCAATAGAAAGGGAGTAAGGTCTATATTCACGCCTAACATGTCCAAGCCGAGGTAGTTCAGCAAACCCGCCTTCACCAAGGACAGCAAATCCGTGACAGCCACAGCCAAAGAGGAGGTTAAAATCGACTTCAAGCCCAAGATTAGTACCTCTACAAGTCATATTAGGTGTTTCAAATGCCAAGGAATGGGGCATTATTCCAGAGACTGTCCAAACAAGAAGATGTTTCTTCTTCAAGAAGGAGGAGATATTGTGCCAGTAGACAGTTCAGAGAGTGAATCAGAGTCTGAACTCTGTGAAGAAGGTGAACCAGCAGTCATGGGAGAGATGTTGGTAGCACGCAGAGCTTTAAGTGTTCAGGTTCATCCAGATGATAGAGGACAGCGTGAGAACCTATTTCACACACGGTGTATGGTTCAAGACAAGGTCTGCACCTTGATCGTTGATGGTGGAACTGTACTAATGCAGCTAGTGAAGAGATGGTACAGAAGCTTAATCTCAAGACTACTTCACATCCAAGACCTTATCAGCTACAGTGGTTGAACAACAAGGGTGCTTTGACAGTTTCGCAGCAAGTGATGGTATAACTAGCGATTGGGAAGTATGAGGATGAGCTGCTTTGTGATGTTATTCCAATGAAGTCAAGTCATATCCTTTTGGGAAGAACATGGCAGTTCGACAGAAGAGTGTTCCATGATGGTTACACCAACAAGCAAACGTTTGAGTTCAAAGGACGCAAGGTCACTCTTCTACCGCTTACACCCAGTGAAATCTACAAGGACCAGCTTCACATGAACCGCAAGGATACAGAGAAAGTGTCTCACAGCCTGTACATCAATCACAGCGAGTTCAACAAGCTATTTGATCCAGAGATGACCACATTCATGTTTGTGTACAAGGAAACACTCACCAGTACTAAGTCAGCAAGAGAGCTTCCACGCGAGATGATAGAGATTATAGAGGAGTATAAGGATGTGTTTCCAGAAGAGATACCTCCAGGCCTACCTCCAATTTGTGGGATAGAGCATCATATTGATTTGGTACCAGGTTCAGCTCTACCGAACAGACCAGCTTACAGAACTAATCCAGTAGAGACTAAAGAGCTTCAGAAGCAAGTAGAAGAGCTGATGAGTAAAGGACATATCCGAGAGAGTCTCAGTCCATGTGCAGTACCAGTTTTGCTTGTACCAAAGAAAGATGGATCATGGAGGATGTGTGTTGACTGCAGAGCTATTAACAACATCACAGTGAAATACAGACATCCAATTCCGAGACTAGATGACATGTTGGACGAGTTATGTGGTTCAACAGTTTTCTCAAAAATAGATTTGAAGAGTGGGTATCATTAGATCAGAATGAAGGAAGGAGATGAATGGAAAACAGCTTTCAAGACCAAGCAAGGGCTCTACGAATGGCTAGTCATGCCGTTTGGTCTCACCAATGCTCCTAGCACCTTCATGCGTTTAATGAATCATGCTCTCAGACCTTTCATAGGCATCTTCGTGGTTGTGTATTTCGACGACATACTCATGTACAGTAAAGGTCTAGAAGAACACTTGGAACACATCCGCCAAGTTCTGAATGTTCTTCGTTCTCAATCTCTCTTTGCTAATTTTTCCAAATGTTCATTCTGTACTACTGAGGTTGTTTTCCTAGGCTTTGTTGTCAGTGCAGAAGGAGTTAGAGTGGACGATGAGAAGGTCAAGGCTATCAAGGAGTGGCCAACACCCAAAAACGTGGCAGAAGTCAGGAGCTTTCATGGACTAGCAGGCTTCTACAGGCGATTTGTGCAAGACTTCAGTACTATTGCAGCGCCACTTACAGAAGTTGTCAAGAAGGATGTAGGATTCAGATGGGAGGAAGCACAAGAGCAGGCGTTTTCAACCTTAAAAGAGAAGCTTATCTCTGCCCCTATTCTTTTACTTCCTGATTTTATGAAAACTTTTGAGATTGAATGTGATGCCTCCGGAGTGGGTATAGGTGCTGTTTTGATGCAGGATAGGAAGCCAGTAGCTTACTTCAGTGAGAAGCTAGGAGGATCGACATTGAACTATCCTACATATGACAAGGAGCTGTACGCCTTAGTTCGGGCTCTTCAAACGTGGCAGCATTACCTGTGGCCCAAGGAGTTCGTTATTCACACTGATCACGAGTCCCTGAAGCATCTCAAAGGACAACAGAAGCTCAACAAGAGACATGCTAGATGGATGGAGTTCATTGAGACTTTTCCCTACACGGTTAAGTACAAGAAAGGTAAGGATAATGTAGTCGCAGATGCATTATCCAGGAGGTACACTCTCATTTCTACTTTGTCTTCTAAGTTAGAAGGTTTTGCTGAAATAGTAGGACTTTATGAGACTGACATTGATTTTGTTGAGAGCTATGGCAAATGCCATAAGTTTGCTTTTGAAAACTATTATAGGCAGGATGGATATCTGTTCTTTAAGGATAGATTGTGTATACCAAGAGGATCCATGAGAGAGCTGCTGATCAGAGAAGCTCACAAGGTGGACTAGCTGGACATTTCGGAGTGTCAAAGACTCTACTTGGACTGCAAGAACACTTCTATTGGCCTCAAATGAAGAAAGACGTTGAAAAGGTTTGTTCTAGGTGCCATATTTGCAAAATGGCGAAGGGTAAGGTACAGCCTCATGGCTTGTACACTCCTCTACCAATTCCTTCTCAACCTTGGACTCATATTTCTATGGATTTTGTTCTTAGCTTACCTCGAACCAGAAATGGTAGAGATTCTATTTTTGTTGTGGTTGACAGGTTTAGCAAGATGGCTCACTTCATTGCAAGTCACAAGACGGATGATGCTGTTATTGTAGCTAACTTGTTTTTCAGGGAAGTAGTACGCCTACATGGAATGCCTCAAGTAATTGTCTCTGACCGAGATACCAAGTTTCTAGGACACTTCTGGAGGACGTTATGGGCTAAACTAGGAACCAAGCTTTCATTCTCAACCACATGTCACCCGCAAACAGATGGACAAACCGAAGTGGTGAACAGGACGCTATCTACACTCCTCAGGACCTTAGTGAGAAGCAATCTCAAATCATGGGAAGAATGTCTCCCACATGTGGAGTTCGCATACAATCACGCTAAGCATTCTGCTACCCTATTTTCTCCTTTTGAAATTGTCTATGGTTTTAATCCACAATCATCTCTAGACTTGATTCCTTTACCTTTAAGTGTGAAGTGTAGCTTTGATGGCAAAGAAAAGGCTGAACAGGTGAGGAGGATACATGCTAAAGCTAAGGAGAACATAGAGAAAAGGACCAAGCAATATGAGAAGCATGCGAAGAAGGGAAGAAAGGAGCTCATCTTTGAAGAAGGAGACTTAGTGTCGATTCACTTACGCAAGGAAAGGTTCCCAGAAGAGAGGAAGAGCAAGCTTCTACCACGAGCTGATGGTCCATTTGAAGTCATCAAGAGGATCAATGACAACGCATATCAGATTGATCTTCAGGGTAAGTACACCATATCATCAACATTCAATGTTTCTGACTTGCTCCCTTATTATGCAGATTCCGATTTGAGGACAAATCCTTTTGAAGAGGGGGAGGATGATATGATCGTGGCAAGCAAGGAGCCAGAGGCTGCAGAGCAACCGGAGGTGGTGGGAAGGATCACTCGTTCAAGAGCTAAAGAGATGGCCAAGGAAGCTCATGCACTCATAGTTGACGGGTCATTCAACTTACCAAGGATCCAAGTCTTCAACATATCCAACCTGAAGACTTCACCCGGTAATGATGAATAGGTAACTTAGGTGAGAAGTTTGTACTCTTTTTCCCATAGCTGAGTTTTGTCCCAATGGGTTTTCTCAGCATGGTTTTTAATGAGGCAAATGGATCACTACGTCGAGTTATCTAGAAGTCATTGCCAAAGGGGGAATAATGTACTTCTGTACTAGTTCAGCCGACTTCTGTACTACTACAGGTCGCCTAGACGTTTTGCTTTTTTTTCTTATTTCCTTAAAACGTCTTGTTGTTTTAGTTTTGCACTTCTTGTTGTTTGGAGTGTCGAGCCCTAGGGTGTTTAAAACCCAAAGCTACGCCTCTTTTGTTCTTTAGCGAAGAATGATGTTGTAACATGAATTGTTGATCTTTCTTCCTCAATTTGATTTCTTGAATGCGTTCTTGAATTCAGGGTTTCTAAACACTTTGTGACATAGAAACTCTTCACTTGTTTCGTTCCATACAACCACCTAAACATCTATCTCCATCAAACCATTGTTTTCTTCCTTCAATCTTCACACATCATCACCCAAAACCATCCGTTCATCATCACATTCCATCCACATCACCTGTCACTCGGTTATCAGCCTTCAACAGAGTCCAATCCTAGGGGAAATCGTATCACGATGAATGGTTTGTACCGCTAGTGTATGATTGTGAGGGTGTTGGGTCGACACATAACGATCGCAGTTTGAGTCAGAAGTTGCGAGGATTGTGGAAACCAAAAGGAGAAATGACATTTCTTGACTTGCCAAGACAATTCTTTATGATTCGATTCAACTTGGAGGAGGATTGTCTTGAGGCGGTGTAATGACCCTCACCATGGGATAAATTTCAAAATGAAAACCCATGACCAAAGGACTTGGAAAGGACTTGGGAAGAAAGCCAGAAACCAGAGCAGAAGATTTGCCGAAGAAGTATCCGAGGAATTGTGGACAGACCAAAAGATGACCGCGACGTACCGAGGCGTACCGCAGAGTCGAGACGTACCATAGAGTCGTCCGAGATAAGCCACAATTTGAGGCCGTGCCACGACGCGAACCGTCGACAAACCGCAGAATTGCCGACCGAGCCGACAAGCTCCAAAAATTAAAAAGTTTTTGTCTCCTTAATTGGCCAATCAAAATTCATGCAAAAAGTGAAAAGCATAACCATTATGTTTTCACAAAATTGGCCAATCGAATTGCATGCAAAGAGGAGTGGGAGTCAAGGAAGAAGAAGTGGTTATTATTTAGCCAAGGAGACAAGTTGAAGAAGTGGTTATTATTTAGCCAAGGAGACAAGAGAAGAAGTGGTGATTATTTTGGCCAAGTATCACAAGTCTTCACCAAATATTTTCAAGAAGAGAAGAGGACATTCTTGAAACAAGTCTTGTGTGTTTTCACCAAGCAATATTTTGTGGCATCAAAGTGAACACTCGCTCAACATGCATTGGCGAGTGCCACCGCCTAAAGCCTTCTATATAAGCTCGCCCAACCTTCTTATTTTCTCACACCATCAAAGAGAAAAGAAAAGAAGAGGAAGAAGAGAAGGGCGAGGAAGGAGAGGAAGGAGAGGAAGAAGAGAAGAAGCGAGGAGGAGCAAGCCAAGACTATCGACCATCAAGAGTTTGCATCGAGAAGGAAATCGATTGCAACCAAGGAAAGATCCAAGGTGCTGCCAAGTGAAGAACGTCGCCAGGCATCTGATCGCCGGTTATCAGTGAGTTCAGGCGCATTCTACCGAGCTAGATGGATCCCAATGACCTCCATCTAGTAAACGGTTTGCTTGGAGTTTTAGTTGCATTCTTTACTTGATTTATCTTTGTGATCTTTCTTGTTTAAATGCATGTCTTGTGAGGTTACTCTCATTTCTAGAATCGAAATGATCTAGTAATAGAAATGGTAACTTGATAAAGAAGTTACACTGGCTGCTAGTTCGAAATGTTCTAGTGGCAAAGGAGGTAACTTAGTAAGGATACTTGTAAAATTATTAGCTTAAAAACCATAAAAACTCAAGTATCAATTTGATGAAGTCTTAATGCGTTTAGTCCGCGAGAAATTCCGGCTAGCGTAGTAAGACTAGGGTATGGCTGTCCTCAGACTAGATCCATACAGCATGCAGCCGCGACATGTAACCCATGTTCGTGAGTTGTAGGGTCTGGGACGAAGAGCTCGGAGGTTACTGGGCTCGCTATCCTGGCCAACGCTGTCTACACGACGGTGTAGCTCGAGGTGATGTTCCGGTTGCATGCCTTTGTGGTTGCAATGCGGGTGTTCACAGAATTTTGAGGAGGGGAAGCATAACGGGAAATTAAAACTTGTTTAAAACACTTTTGCTTTTATTCAAGTTTATTGCATGTTATTTGTAGTTGATTGATTGCTGCTTGATTTTATTGCTTAGCTCACTAACTTGCGCATGCTATCTCCATTGATTGATTGTTGCTTGATTGATTGATTGTTTCATTGCTTGCTTGCTTATTGATTTGGGGTTTTGGGGTTGGGGATTTATTATGATTTTACAGGAATCCTGAGCTCACTAAGTAATCTTTATGATTACTTACGGAACTGTGTTTGCCTTGCAGGAAACCCTAGAGAGAACTAGAGGACGTGGTGGACGTTAGTAACCCGGAGTAGTTTTTGTGTATATTTGTAAAACAAAGTATGTTATTTTGTAATCGACCTTTGTCTCTAAGCCTTGAACTCGAACTCTTTAAAACTTTTGGTTTCTTTTTGTAATAAACCTTTTTACTTATTTAATATATTCGGATTTTCCATTCGTACGAGTCATAACCGATATAGACTTTGTCCGAGTCGGCGCAACGCCTGGGATGTCTCAAGGGTTGTAAAGCCTAAAAGATGTCCCATGCGGTATGAAGCGCCGCAGTCGGACTGGCTAAGGGTCCTGATGTGTTCTTGAACCTTGGCCGGATCGTTGGTGGACGTTTCCAAAGTAGCGTCCCAAGGCGGCCCGTGGCCTGTCCGGCCATAGGACGGTTCGGGGGCGTTACATGAGGTGAATGGTGGACCTTGGCGAGTGTTTGGGAGTATGCTAATGGTACATGCTTGGTCTCCAGAATTCGATCCATTGCGTGATGAGATCAACACGGCGCCGGTGTGGGTGACAATCTCGCATCTGCCACTGAATTTCTATCACCGGGCAATCTTGTCAAGGATATATGAGGGGTTGGGAAAGCCAATTAAGGTGGATTTAACGATGTTGCGTATGGAAAGAGCATGTTTTGCTTGGGTGTGTGTAGAAATCGATTTGAGGGAGCCATTGAAGGGTACCGTCATGGTGATAAGAAGAGGTACTATGTCTCTTACGAAGGCTTTAATACCATTTGTTCCTCCTGTGGCGTCTTTGGTCATTTGAGTAGTGTATGCCCTAAGCGAGCCTCATATCTAAGTATCCAAAGGATAGATTCAGGGATTGAGGAGAGCCCTCTGAGGTAGCAGTCAACCACTGACGGGTTCACAGAGGTGAGAGGGTCGGGGGGAAAAGGGGCTTTTCAGAGCGCATCGGTTGTGTTTGTAGTAGGGGGTTCAGGATCAAAGACTGAAATGAAGGCAGTAGAAAAGGTGTGTGAGAGGGTCAATACGATGGTGTTGTCCAACAGTTTTAGTGGTTTGGATCAGGATATGAGGAGTGAAGGGATAACTGGAGACGAGAATAAAGAGAATGAGAATACTCTGAATGTCCTGGGACAAGGACTTGGAGTAAATGGGAGTAAGGATAAAAAGAGTGATGGTAAGGGACTCTACGGGAGGACATGTAGCGGTGGTACTGAGGTTGATAAGAAGGTGGTGTTAGCAGACCAGGAAAGAATGCGGGGTTGAGGGGGAAGGGGTCGAAGAGTAACACGTCGACTAAAGGTCTATTTTTGGGGCCTACACGGGGGGACACATGGGTTAGCCCTGGGACCAAATATCCGGATCCGGTTTCGGATCCAAAAAACTGGATATCCGGTCAGACGGATTCAGATGTGGATAGTGAAATTACAAATTCGGGTGGATCCGGATACGGATTCAGATATTAGAATAGTTTTGGGCCGGATATCTGGATCCGGTCCATATATATATTTTTAAAAAGTTTTTCCCGAATAAAGAAAATAGATCTATATGATTATCTCTTGCAAGCCCATAATTTTAAAAGCCCACAAGAAAAACTAGGGTTTAACCCTTCACCGTCTTGCATCGTGCGTGTGTGTTTTTTTAATCTTTTGGATCTCTGATTTTCTCCTTCTTGGTAGTATTTCTAAGCAAATTTCGTCACACCAGGATGAGTTTCAAGTCCGTTGGTAGCGGCTGATCGCTCTGTTGTGGGAATCTGATAGAAAAAGGTGATAGTTGTTGAATCTTCCATGATGGAAAAAAGGAAGAACTGGCGGGGTAATGAGAAAGAGGATGGTGGAACAGTGAGGAAGAGGACAAAGATGATTTTGGTGATGAAAGTATAGATAGAAGGGAAAAGATCTCGAAGAAACAACGGATTCGGATATCCAGCGGATATTCAGATTTTTTACGGATATTCAAAACCCAGATATCCAGGGTCGGCGGATACGGATCCGAATACCAAATTAATGAATCTGCCGGATCCGGATACCTAAAAAAAACCCGGATATTCGGATCCATCTCAGGCCTAACATGGGTTATACCTACTGGTAAGCGATTGCGAGTGGAGAATGGCAATATGGATATGCAAGGAGGTGATTTTACGAGTGAGAGTTTGGTGAGTACGAAGTCAGGGCACCAGCCACAAGGGGACACATAACTAGTTGAAGGGGTTCTAGTGAGTAGTGGGAGCTCTATGGAAATTGGTGGACATGAGAGTGTCCAAGAGTAATTGGGGACCAATAATGGGTCGCCCCGTGTAACAGCCGTAAACCGGAATTCCGGTTTGGGATGTGCATTGATCGATGCTAGTGATGTGTCGATCGATGCAATGTCGGTTTTCGCGAAGGGAGTTTAAGTTAAACGCTGCGTTTTGGGTAAGGAAACCCTTCAGTTGAGTTTAAAAGAGAGTTTTGTCTTCATTAGGCTAGTTTAGCCGTATTTGAGAGAGAAGTTCTTAAGCGTTCCTGAGAGTTTGGGGAGATTTATGGCTGTTCTTGGAGAGATCTGTAGCTGGAATCCTTGTAGGAGCTTGCTAGGAGTATAGATCTGCTTGTTTAAGGTTCATAATCTTCTTGGCAAAGGTGAGTGCATGACCATGTCTTATCCAAGCTTGAGGTTTCTCTGATTTGCTTGTTTTCATGTATTATTTGGCTTGTTAGAACGTTATTGAGTAGTTTGAGGCTTTGTGAGGCTTTCTTGTGGCTTGGGATCGAGTTTTGATGGTTTAGGAATGGAGATCCGGCGAGAAGCTTTGGGGAAAAATGATGCTTGGCATGTGCGTCGATCGATGCACCATGTGTGTCGGTCGATGCAATGCGAGGACAACACGATTTGACCAAGAAGCACCGTTCGTTGCCATGTGGAGGTGTCGATATATGCAATTAGGGATTTCTTGAAATATCAAGCATGCATCGGTCGATGCAGAGTTAGTGTCGGTCGATGCAGGTGAACCTTGTATCGGTCGACACAAGCTTGTGTCGGTCGATGCAACCCTAGTTGGTGTTGGTCAATGCATGGGTTGGCGTCGGTCGATGCGGTTCTTCTAGTTTGTTGTTTGTTTATTGATTGTTGCTTGATAGTTGATATATTATGGTTTTTACGATTTTTAACCATGATATAAGTGTGTTTTTTGAGTATTTTGATTTGTTACTAGGTTGTTTTTGAGTCTTTACATGTTATCTAGGAATTTGGCATGGATGGAGCAATATGGAGCAATTTGGATCATTTTGGAGCATTTATTTGAAGGAAATCAACTTGGAGTCGGATCAGAGTGATGGTGTCGACACCACATGAGCATCGATCGACACCCGTGTTTAGCCGACGAGAGAACAAGAATTGGAAGTTTTACAAATTTGCCCAAAGTCTTCTCTAATTGCAACATAAGCCCCTGGACGTGTTTTATGATGTATGTATAGTATTTTTAGGTTTTTACAAACCATTAAGTTTTATTCTAGCAAGTTTTATTTTTCTGCAACCCTGTGAGATTTTGACAGCTTTGGAGAGAGAGATCCGCTTTGTAGAGAAGAATTCTTGAACTCCTTCTTACTCTTTTTAATTTCAATTGCTTATTATTCAGAAAGATGTTCTGTTCTTCATTGATTATGTTTGAGTAGTTTGATTGTTAGGTTTAGAGTTTTTCACAGGGATTTTATGAATTATTAGATCTATTTATTTAGGATTATTTATCTATCTAGATCTTCATCTTAGGTTATTCTTCATATTAATTCTTGATTGATCACCTAGAATTAATAACTTAGGAAAATAAATTGATATGAGAATATAATTGATTTTCCTCATAAAACCTTTTGATGAGCAAAATTATTTCTTGCAAAGAGATTTGAATTAAAAATTTTGTGAACAATCTAAACTTGTTTTTAAAGCTGATTTATTACCTAGAATTTTGCAAAGAGATTTGGATTTTCTGGTTTTAAATTTAGATAATATTTGCAGTGAGAACTGATTTATTTTACAGAAGTGTTTAGAGTTCTAGATATGTTCTTAATTGCCTGAATCCTATTTATTTCTTGATTTAATATTTCATAATTTCCTGAGAAATTCCCTAGGCCTAGCTTTTTGATCTTCTGAATTTACAACAGTTTTTTATTTAATATTTTGCATTGTTATTTCAATTTTAATTAATCTGTTTAGCTTAATTATAAAACTCTATAATTTATTGTGTAGTCTTGAGTCCTTGTGGAATTCGACCCCTAAGTACTGGAGTGATCTCTTAATTTGAGAGAGTAGCTCTAGGGTAAATTTGAGCTTATCAAATTTTGGCACCGTTGTCGGGGACTCTTTGATCTACCATTAGATTTGAGTTTTTAATTTCGTCTAAATTTTTCTTTTTATTTTCTACTTACACGTTTTGGTTTTTCTTCTCTTTGGTGTTTCAGGTGCATGCCTCCTAGACCTCACACAAGGAGCAACAAGTCTGGTCCTACTGTGAATCTTTCAAACCAAGAGTTGGGAAAACTTAAGCGTGAGAACAGAAAAGCAACCAAATGCTTGAAGATGGTTAACCCAATCATTCTGATGCGAGATGAGGATGGTGCTTTGAGGGATCAAGAGGGCCACTTGCGCAATGAGCTGGGCCAAAAGATTGATGCAGAAGGCAATGTGATTGTCAAACCTGTTGTCAACGAGCAGGCTGTCGTGAACCAGCAAGCTGGTGTCGTTGATGAGCCGAGTCTTGGTGTCGATCGACACCCACCTGCAGCAAGCGTACGTGGAGCTGCCAACCACGTCCAGAACCCAGTTCGAAGACAGGATCAAAACCGGGATCTGATCAGGACCATTGCTGACTACAACCGGGCTGATCTTGTGTATGAGAACCGGTCAGCTATTGTTCCTCCACCATTCCAGAGGAATGATTTTGAGTTGAAACCTGCCTACTTTCAACTAGTTGGGCAGAGACCTTTTTCTTCCTTGCCCAATGAGAAGCCCTGGGACCACATTGAGCATTTTGAGTATCTGGTGACTAGTATCAAGGCTAATAGAGTGACTGAGGACTACATTTTCTGCAAACTCTTCCCTTACTCACTTGCATGAGAGGCATCTCAGTGGTTGAAACAGTTGCCTGCTGGATCATTGACAAATTGGCGTGATGTCAAGGTAGCTTTCCTCAACTATTTCTATGATGATGCAATGTCAGATGAGTTGAGAATCAAGCTGTCCTCTTTCAAGCAAAGACCAGATGAAGCTTTCAAAGCGGCTTGGGTGAGATTCAAAGCTTACCAAAGGGACTGTCCACACCATGGTTTCTCAAGGGTTCAATTGTTGAGTATCTTCTTTAGAGGGTGTGACTGGAAGTATCAGTTAGCTTTGGATGCTGCAAGTCATGGGAACTTCAAGACAAGATTTCCAGAAGATGCCGAAGTTTTGATTGAGAATTTGGCTTCTAGCAATAGCACTAAAAGAGCTGATGCTGAAAGAAAGAGACTGCATGGAGAGTTCGATTCAAACCAGCTAGCTTCTGTTAATGCTAAGATGGATTCTGTACACAATCTTCTTATGGGTAAGAAGTCAGTCCAATTTGCTGCTGAAGTTGAGACATTTGAGCCAGAGCCAGAGAATACAGAGGAGAATGTCAACTATGTGTATGGAGCTGGGTATCAGGGACAGAGATTAGGTAATCAGCAAGGCAACAGACCTTACAATGGTGACCATAAGCAGCAACAGAATAGTGGCTATACAAGAACCTATGGGAACTCATCTTATCAGTCTCCTCCTCCTAAAATTTCTTCAGAGAGTAGAATGGAAGCCATGCTTGAGCAGCTTTTGCAAGGACTAGAGCAATTGACAGTGACATTCAATGGGAAGATTGACAATGTCTACACTGAGCTGAATGGAAAGATTGATGCATTGAATGTTCATGTTAAGAAGCTGGAGATTCAAGTTGCACAGACTGTTGGGTCTGTAAAAAGGCAAGAGAGTTATCTTCCAGCAAGAATTGAGTCAAACCCCAAGCATGCTTCCAATGCCATATCAGTGAGAGATGAACATGATGGTGAAATTGCTTCTGCAGAAAAAGGAGAGAAATCGATAAATCTCTCGGTTTCAGATGATGGTGTCGATCGACACCACCTGGGTGTCGGTCGACACTCATCCCAGACAGAACCCAAAACAGCAAAATCTCTGGTTCCAGCAGTTGAGAGGGTTTACAAACCTAAGATTCCTTTTCCTAAGCCACGAAAGTCTAAGCAGGAGATGGAGGAAGCTAGATGCAAGGCTATGATGGACAAGGTGATGATTGAGATGCCTTTGATTGATGCAGTAAAGCTTTCACCACCCCTTAGGCGAGAATGGTATCAATTGGTTTGAGCCCTGAGGAAGGAGCACTGCTTACTAAGGATGTCAGTGTGATTCTGTTAAACCAGCCTCCACAGAGGAAGAAGGAAAAGAAGCAGGAGGTGGTTGTCTCTAAGGAAGTGAGTGCAATCATTCAATGTAGGACTGCAGAGAAGTTACCAGATCCTGGAAGCTTTGTACTTGATTGCTCTATCTCCACAGGAAGGTTTGCTCACTCACTTTGTGATCTTGGCTCTAGCAGCAACTTGATGCCACATTCTGTTGCTTTGAGACTTGGGATGACAGAATTCAAGCCAACTCAGATTTCTCTAATCCTAGCTGATCGATCCAGAAGAATTCCTGAAGGTGTTTTAGAGGATATTCCAATTAAGGTTGGAAAATTCATGATTCCCACTGACTTTGTGGTGCTGAAGTATGATACAGAGCCTAAAGACCCTCTCATCTTAGGAAGATCTTTCTTGGATACAGCTAGTGCAGTCATAGATGTGCAGCAGGGACACATAGCACTGAATGTGGATGGTTTGAGTATGAACTTTGAGATGGATAAGCTGAGGAGGGCTCCTACTATTGATGGACAAACTTTTTCTGTTGAGAAAGTTGCTGCTACTCGAGAATCCGACTCAGTGTCAATCGACACAGCATTAGTGTTGATCGACACCCCTCCACGACCGAGACAAAGCTTGTCCAAAACTAATGCTCCAAGTCAGAAACTTGTTCCTAAACAGAAGAGCCCCTCTCCACACTCCAGAGTCCTCAGGTAAGGCTAAGGTATGCATCTTCTTTACCTAAACCTCCTCTTATCATCAACAAGACCTTCAAAGATACAAAAATTGTTTTGCAGTTAACCAAGCAATGAGATTATCGTAGAGCGCTTGTTTCTTCTGTTGATGATTTTGCAGGACATAAGAGAAGCAAACCCATCCCTAAGTCCTGCCTGGTTATGTTCCTCACATCCTTGGCAGACCTCATGCACCTAAAGCTTATACACCACCTTGGATGAAGAGGACATTCTCTCAGAAGCATTCAATGCCACGTTCTGATCCACCGGCGCCTGAGCTTCGACACAGTCAAGCTAATGACTTAAAACAAGCGCTGAGTAGGAGGCAACCCACTGGTAGGAACTAATTATTTTCAGTTTTATTTTAGGATTACTAACATATTAATTTTTGGTTTTGAGTTTTCATTGTTTCAGAAAAAAATTAAAAAATTTTGCTGGAAAAATTTCAAATTCCATTGATCAGCAGAGCATCGACCGACACCAGCTGGGTATCGGTCGACACCAGTGTCGGACCGCACACGAGATCATGGGCCATAGGGCTTAAATTCTTGGGTTTTGTTTACTGGGCCTTGAAACTGAAGTTGGGCCGGACCGATTGAAGGAGTATCAATCGACACCCATTATTTGGTGTCGATCGACACCGTTATAACCGAGGGCTTCGACATTTAATCCCAAGACATTCTCTTTCGTTCCAGCAAAACAAAACCCGATACTAGAGTTTCAAACCCTCATAACTTTGTCGATTCTACTTCTTTTTGAGTGATTCCAAGCTCTAACCCACTCAAAATTCTCTCCTCTATCTGGATCCAGTCTCAGTTTCGCGATTTGAAGCGATGGCATCCAATAAAAAGCAACGAACCAACGGCGGTGGAGCTTCTACTTCTTGCCAAACTTGCCGTCCGCCTCCGTCAGCTCCGGCGAGTGGTGCTCAGCCACCAGCAACCACTCCTCCTTCTCCACAAGTTCCAGCTCGTCCTCCATGGCCAAGGTTAGAAGGAAGAAAGATTAGATGTAATAGGATTTGGGATGATGATGTTATGAAGGAATTTGAAAAATCAGATTACATCAATAGGCCAGTTAACTTGGGAGCAGTTTTTGCGCACCACTTGGTTGATCTGAAGACCAAGCCTTTCACTGGGACAGGCAAGAAGAAGGAGAGTGTTGGGAGTCTTCTGACTCCAATCTTCAGGAATTTTCAGATTGATCTCGGGAGTTGCAGGATCATTACTGAGCGTCCAGTTATGGATATTGATTACATGGCACATACTCAGTGGATGAAGAAGCCTCTATTCTAGCGTTTTCGTTCCACCACTGGAGAGCGTATGATTTTGATGTCGCGTCCTGCACTTACTGATATTGGCGAGGATTACCACCAGCTGGCATTTCATCCTGACATGAGAGATTCTGTTGCTGCACCTGCTGCTCGTCGCCGACGAGGCGCTGCTGTTCCTGCTGTGGACTTAGATGGTCCTAACCCTGCTGGGGGTTTTGAGCTTGGTTCATCTTCTGGGACCGCGACATTTGAGTTTCCAGAGCCACCGCAGGATCCTGCTACTATGGACCAGGGATCTCATCAGACGTATGTGGTTTCTACTTTGCGTGCCATCTGGAATGGCATGGCTCGCTTGTCTTAGTGTGGCTGCATTCGTCCTACCAGGCCTACCAGGAGCAGATCACCTTCAGTGTCCTCCCCACCTGATGCTCCCATCTTTGATGATGATGATGATGCTCCTGATGATGCTTAGCTTCTGATCATGGTTTTCTTTATCTTTTTCCTTTTTTAGGATTGAGTCATTTTTATTCTCGCATTGAGTCAGTTTGTGTTTGAAATTTGTTTGAACTTATGAACTATCAATCTATCATGTTGCATTTAACCTGTGTTTGTGTTTGAGTGCTTCTTAACAGAATTAACATCAAAGGATTGATCCAACAACACATGAACACAATTAACTGCAACTAACAAGGAGTTTCGGCCAAAAATTCACCATTCGCCGGGGGTGTCGATCCACACTGCAATGGTGTTCGTCGACACCGATGGGTAACCCGAGAACAGCTCATAATTTCTTTACAATTTTTCAACACATTTTTGTTTCTTAACTTTTCTCTTGCTTGATAACACTGGGGACAATGTTGTTTAAGTATGGGGGAAGTTAGTACTAACTACTAACTTGGTTTTTGTTTTATTCTATCAAAACCGTATTTTTGTTTTTATTGAGTCAAATTTTTCAAAAAATTTCTGTTGAATTATGATCTCTAACTAATGTTTTTGTGTTCTTTGGCTAACACTCTAATGATTCTTGACTAAGCTTGACCTTAGAACTGAAGTGTGGAAAAGACTATGAACTGTATCAACAATCCCGAAAGCTCTTATTCAAAGGATATCTGGTTAAACCAACGCTGTCTCAACTTTTATCAGGATTTTAACCGGACTTAATTTCTTACTTTGGGGTTGGAAATCAGTGGACTAGACTTCTTCTTCAGGCCATACAAGACAGTGCAATTTTTCAGAGTATGTCTCCCCTCTCTCTTCCCTTCAGTGCTTCTAAGAAAAAATAAAAAAATCAGAAAAAGGAATAAAAGATGAGATGATTTTGATCAGTTTAGAGAGGTAGGTAAATTACCTGTGACCTCAGTATTCTACTCTAGAGTCAAATGATCACAGAAAGGTTGGAAGCAAGGGGTAGGTAAATTACCGATGACCCCGGTATTCGCTTACACCTTTGATAAAAAAAGAAAAGAAAAAAATGAAGTGAGAAAAGGAAGAGGAAAGGAGATGTAAGAAGAATGTCTTGGCCTGAAGGGAGTCCATATGCCACTGTTCGATACACCAAGGTAAGAACTCACCTGTACTTGCTTTAATTTATGTAATGAGATGACAATGGTGAGACTAGAGATTCTTGAGGATTGTGGGATTTGAGTAAGGAATGTTGATGCTTTTCAATTGACAAAGTATATGAAGTAATTTCTTGAGAGTCAAGGCGATAAAGAGTGCGAAGATCAGTTACCTGCAGTTGAGTGAATTCTATGTTTTCAAACCTCTTTCATAGGTCTAAGTTTCTGTTTTGAGGGCAAGCAAAGGCTAAGTCTGGGGGAGTTGATATATTATGGTTTTTACGGTTTTTAACCATGATATAAGTGTGCTTTTTGAGTCTTTTGATTTGATTCTAGGTTTTTTTTGAGTCTTTACAGATTATCTAGGAATTTGGAACGGATGGAGCAATGTGGAGCAATTTGGATCATTTTGGAGCATTTATTCGAAGGAAATCAACTTGGAGTCGGATCAGAGTGATGGTGTCGATCGACACCACATGAGCATCGATCGACACCCGTGTTTAGCCGACGAGAGAACAAGAATTGGAAGTTTTACAAATTTGCCCAAAGTCTTCTCTAGTTGCAACATAAGCCCCTGGACGTGTTTTAGGATGTATGTATAGTATTTTCAGGTTTTTACAAACCATTAAGTTTTATTCTAGCAAGTTTTATTTTTCTGCAATCCTGTGAGATTTTGAGAGCTTTGGAGAGAGAGATCTGCTTTGTAGAGAAGAATTCTTGAACTCTTTCTTACTCTTTTTAATTTCAATTGCTTATTATTCAAAAAGATGTTATGTTCTTCGTTGATTATGTCTGAGTAGTTTGCTTGTTAGGTTTAGGGTTTTTCACAGGGATTTTATGAATTATTAGATCTGTTTATTTAGGATTCTTTATCTATCTAGATCTTCATCTTAGGTTGTTCTTCATATTAATTCTTGATTGATCACCTAGAATTAATAACTTAGGAAAATAAATTGATATGAGAATATAATTGATTTTCCTCATAAAACCTTTTGATGAGCAAAATTATTTCTTGCAAAGAGATTTGAATTAATAATTTTGTGAACAATCTAAACTTGTTTTTAAAGCTGATTTGTTACCTAGAATTTTGCAAAGAGATTTGGATTTTCTGGTTTTAAATTTAGATAATATTTGCAGTGAGAACTGATTTATTTTACAGAAGTGTTTAGAGTTCTAGATCTGTTCTTAATTGTCTGAATCCTATTTATTTCTTGATTTAATATTTCATAATTTCCTGAGAAATTCCCTAGGCCTAGCTTTTTGATCTTCTGAATTTACAACAGTTTTTTAATTTAATATTTTGCATTGTTATTTTAATTTTAATTAATCTGTTTAGCTTAATTATAAAACTCTATAATTTATTGTGTAGTCTTGAGTCCTTGTGGAATTCGACCCCTAAGTACTACAGTGATCTCTTAATTTGAGAGAGTAGCTCTAGGGTAAATTTGAGCTTATCAATAGTTAGAGATATCTCAATTGCGTGTGTGTATAATCCAGTTGATTGGAGGATTGCCTTACTAAGTGTTTATAAAATACTCACGCATCTCATATGTGTTGTGGTGCAGGTAAAGGTAAAGTGTGATCGTGGAATCAAGACGATGAAAAGGAGGATGTTCTAGCGGCTCGTTGATTGTGGTTTGACTTCTGTTAGGATGTTAGATGTTGGTCATTAGAACATTGTTAGGTTGTTGGTTTTATGTTTATGACTCTGTTGGATTGAATTATTGGTTATTGGTTTATTATTTATTGGTTATTGGTTTAATGGCATCTTTTGGATATTCTGCTGTTTGGTTGGTGGTGGTTAGGTGGCTAGTAGGTATGGGATCACTTGTTAATTATTATTGTTGTTAATTAAAAAAAATGGGTCAGGTCATTTCACCCCGGCTCTTCTAAATGATTATATTATAGCCATAATGAATTGTATGCTATGGAATTGCCGAAGGAGGCGAATAAACCCAACTTTCAACAATCATTGAGATATATGATGAAGAAGTTTGAGACGGATATGTTAGCATTACTCGATACTCATGCGGAGGGTGAGAGAGCGAATAGGATATGCCAGAGGCTAGGCTTTGAGAATTCATTTTGGGTGGATGCAATAGGAAAAAGTGGAGGTTTGTGGTTATTGTGGAAAACGAGTGTAGGGATGGTAGAGATTGTTGTCTCGTCATGCCAGTTCATTCACGCTAAGGTGACCAATGGGGAGCAGGTCATGAACCTGATCATGGTGTATGCAACACCTACAGTGACCAGAAGGAGTGGACTGTGGGAGGAACTGTGTGGCATAGTGAATGGTTTGGAAGGGCCACTAGTCACTCGAGGAGATTTCAATACCATTTTACGACTTGATGAGAAAACTAGAGGGAATGGGAGGTTGTCTGCTAATTCTTTATCTTTTGGAGAGTGGATTAATGAGTTATCTTTGATTGATTTGGGATTTAAAGGAGGGAAGTACACTTGGAAGAGGGATCGTTCAGCGAGTACATTTGTGGCAAAAAGGCTAGATCGTGTTTTGGCTGTCCTCATGCGAGACTGAAATGGCATGAGGCTGTTGTCTCTCATTTACCATTCTTGTCATCTGATCAAATGCCGTTGTATTTTCATTTGTGCCCTCAACAAATTTTGGATCCACGTTGAAGACCTTTCCGATTTAAAGCCGCCTGGTTAAACTATGAAGGATTTAAAGACTTATTAGTCTCGTCTTGGGATACCGGATTGTCTACACTGGAATCCTTGGATAGGCTTCAGGGTTGCGGAAGTGGAATAGAGAGGTCTTTGGTGATATTAATACACGCAAAGATAGGTTGGTCAAAGAATTGAAGGAGGTGCATGATCTATTGGAAGTGGTGCAGTCTGCGGATCCGATGGCTAAGGAGGAGCAGCTGTTGAGTACTTTTGACACCATATTAGAACAGGAGGAGACTTTGTGGTATCAGAAATCAAGAGAAAAGTATATTACTCTGGGGGAGAGGAACACAACCTTTTTTCATACATCAACAATCATTCGTAGAAAGAGAAATATAATATATGTTGCATGAAGCAGAGAATAGGTGGGTGACAGATAAATCTGAGATAGTTAAGGAAAAAACTATACAAAAGGTTTACCTTCTTTTTTTAGGTTTTAACATGAAGATTTCATTCCATACTGAAATATACAAGCTAACTAATATCACAAAATAATCCATTAGATAGTTAAAGAAAAATTACAACGTTAAAGTAAAGTAAAAGAACTCAACAAGGAGAAGAGACGCTTGCAGAGTTAGGTCCAAAAAGGAGAGAAGCCGATCACGAATAGCGCGATCAACGGCAAGGCAGAGAGTAGTCGAGAGAGAAGCAACTGCACTAAAGATCCTTTGATTTTATTCCTTTGAGAGGTGGTAAACAACATATTGATTAGAGGAGAACCTTTGGTATTGCTGCCAGCCTGCCACTTTGGATTGTTGGGAGAGTCATGATTGATGATCCAAGTCGAAACTGCAGCGATGTTGTCTGGTGGGTTTGGAAACATTTTTACAGCCATGTATCCTCGTTTATAACATTGGTCATGTTTTCGTTTAAATTTAAATTTATAATTTAATAGTAAAAGAACATGTCTAAACTAAAGCAAAAACATTCATTGACATATGATAATAACACGAACATACAAATTAATAAGCCAAATATAAGATTATAATAAGAAAAAACGATAAAATATAGACAAACTAATACAGAAAAATGTTAAAAATCAACGATTTGTATAATACAACAATAAATAAAAAACCATAAAAGAAATTTCACAATAGCAAATAACCCTGCGCAACGCGCGGGTCTGTTCTCTAATTCTTTAGATACTGGAGTCGTAAATCGCAATGTTTATAACTTCTAGGTACCCTCTACCCAGGCTCGAGTGAAATGGGCTGAAGTCCAACGATCATCTTTAAGGGTACATCGCGTCAGATCTTTTTTTTTTTTTTTGTCAACAGCGTCAGATCATTTATTAGGGAAATTGAATAAATTTCTTATTTTGGTTGTTTAATATTTTTAGAAGTACATAAAGCCATCTTTATAGGGAGAACACCAAGAGTATTCTAAACCCAAAAAAATTAGAAAAATAATGAATAGTAAGTTTAGAACACTTTTTTAGTTCTTGATGTAGAACTGATCTTGGCTCAGTTCTAAGCTGACGTGGCAAGTTGTGATTGGATACAATCTTTTACAAACAATTTTTCACAAATTAAAATTTGGATATTAAACTATGTATTAATTAAATAAAATGTTTGTGTGCTTTAATTAAGTAATATGTTTGTTTTTTTTTATCTTTAATGTTTTTTTTTTTTGTTTTATAAAAATTTGTTATTGTATTTTGAATTTTAGTAAAAGTTTTATAAGTTTGCAATTTAAATGTTATTTTATAAGTTTTTATAATTGTAATATGTTTAAGAATATTTTTTTATTCAATCTTATGATCTTAAACATGTTCTCCTAATAACTAACTTTTTAACAAAAGATCTTAACTACTGATATTACATTATTTTCATAATATATTTACTCTAAGAACATCCAAAATAGTTCCCCCTATAAAGATGCCCTAACTGCATATAGCTAAAATCTTTGAAAATTCACCTCTTACACACACAACACTGAGAGACAGAAGTCTGATATTACTGATTCACTTGCAGAGGGTAAAATGTGGAAAGAATAGTTGTAATTTATCATTTTGTAAGATACAAACAACAATACCAAATTAGTATTCTGGTAATAATTTGATTTTTTTTTCTTACATAAATTAAGAAATCGAACAACTAATAATTATTACTAACAAAAAACCAAAACAACTAAATATTATTACTTAGAGAAAAACAAAATAAAAGAAAAGTGGTCCACATTTTTTGGAACCAAGACAAATATATTTCATTCACTCTGAACCATAGCTAGCCACAAACAGTTGAGCATTGTATTTAAATTGTTAACTCGCAGGATTCATATATTGTGATTAGGTTTGTTAGCTGAGAATAAGAATGGACTCCCACTTGATTCACATTTGAAAAAAAAAGAGAGTAGATAAAAACAATTTACAGTATGCAAGATAAACTTCTCGTATTATGCTTTTTTATATATATAATTGATAATAAAAGGAAAGTTTTGGTAAAAAATTGGATATTCCATGGAATTTAAACATGTTTTGAAATGAAGATAGGTTTGATGGAAAGATAAAATAGAAGAGGATATTGCCTACACTGTGACCATGTCTCCCATGTGCCATCCTTTCTGTAAAGAAAATGGGAAATTAATAAATATATTTTGCTAAACAAAGCAAATGGAGTGCTTTGGCCTTTGACATTTGAAATGACATTTTGATTTTTTTAATCTTAAAAATATCAAATTAATAAAGTGTTGAAGACTATGCGAGGGTATCTTTGCCCAAAGTCTTTGGTTGGTTGTTAGGGAGAAGAAAATGCTTACCAAAGTATATATGGTCACTAAGCTTTTGATGGCCCTTTGAGGAGGACAAAGCATTAGCCACCTTAGTACTATCATGGCTACATATACCACAACTATTGTTTCTTTTTTATTTTAACATACTTTTGAGTTTTTTTTTTTTTAATTACCATTCGCTTTTACATTAGTAGTGTGAACAAAAATTGGCATTGTGTCTACAACTAATAGTTTAATGAGTAAATTAGCTAGATGACAATAACTTTTAGGCTGATAAGCTAAATGGCACGAATCATTATATGGTCTAATTACAAAATACATATATTCATTTTGCTTGTCAAAATAATGCTTGTTACAAAATTCAATGTAGTTTTAAACTTTTAATGCTTTGGAAGCATCATATTCGAAATTATTTTATATTTTCTTTTCCAAATGGGGAAAATATTTCGTAAACATGTTTTTAGGGTATCTCATGAACATATTTTTAGGGGGTTTCTAAAATATACCATATTTCTAGTTTTTATAGTCTTTTTTATATTTAAATTACCTCTAAATTTGAGGAAGTTTTTTAGAACCCTTGTTAAATAATATTCGTTGAAACTTTTAAGAATTTCCTAAAACAAAAAAATGTTTGAGGGAGTGAATATTAAAAAGAAAGATATACATAAAAATTGATATCTAATTAGAAAATTTCTCTCTTATTTTCATTTGAAATTTTGGGTTTTAAACACATTGGTGCATATGGTCGAATTGAAAGTAAACAAAATATATATATATATAAAAAAGAAGGAAAAAGAAAAATAAAAGAGAGAATCAAATTAAAAAGATAAAAAGAGTAAGAGAGAGAGGGAGAGAAAAAAAGTGACAAGTAATATATAAGATAGTAGTGGAAGTGATGGATCCAATTATAAGTGTCTCTATCTTAAAAGAAGACCCCACATTAAGAGATCTCAGTCATATTGTCCTCCAACCCATAGGAGCTTTAAGATGTTTGTTACCTCTTTTCCTTTTCTCTATCATTGTTAGTCCTTTTCATAGATCTATCGAGTTCACACTCTTTACTCTTATATCATCATCCCCACATCTTTCTCTTTACCCACGAGTATGATCCATCTTGATGACTATGCATCATACTACTACAAGTTTTCTAAACATAAACCCGAGATGATATCATTTGTATCAAGTAATCGTTAATCTTTTGTATATTTGATGAGCATCTAAATTGAGAAAATAGTTAAAAAGTATCTAATATTGAATTCTTAGACACTATAGAATGGTTTGTTCATAGTCCTCCTCTATGAATAGCAAGTACAAACACACGTACGTACACATATTTCAAAATTAGATAGATATATATGTGTGAAGCAATATATCCATATAGGTGGACACCGTTGGTGTCGCGCATGACTTTTAAGATTCCAATAATGTTTTGATGAGTACTGTTCCGATCGCATACTTAATATTTGTTCCTGCTGTCATGCACAAATGAAATAACAGTAATCTTTAAATAAAATTTGATGAATCATCTCTTCCACACGATGATAAATGTATTAATGCTTCGTGGACCAACTTCATTTCAGAGTTGTCTAATTCATAAATTGAAATTTACGGAAAGTGGGTGTTCTCCAAATTTTGTGATAAATCGCTTTCTCTTTTGACCTTATAAGAAAAATAAAGCTAAACTTTAAATGTTCTTTTTCCTTTTTTAAACTAAAAAGATACAAAAATTGATATGTTTGTTAATAATATTTCATGCGTGAGAACGCTTCCTTGACTTTTTCGTAGAAATGTTACAAAAGATTGAAAAATATGTAAAATTTATTGTAATACCATCTTGTGAAATCATAGAGATATGTGTAAAAATAATTTTAAAAAAATCCAACATGTATGTATAAATACAAGGTTGCTAACTTAAAATCCAATTAGAGATCTTATAAAATTTCGTTTTGTTAATTGAAAGCAGAGATAGATTTCATTGTACATGATGATGGTTTATGGTTACCAAGTTATTCTGTCCACTAGCTAGTTTGTACCAATATTGCCATTGTATCGTCACTTGGGGTTAAAATTAACCAAAAAAATTTTTTTGCTTTTGTTGTAAAAAATTTGAACTCTACGTTGTGTAAATATATTGGTTATACTAATAAATGCTAAGTTTTTATGAAATATGCTACCAGTATATATATATGTCCTAAGAAAATATCGTTTACGAATTTGGAGAAAAAGTGTTTCCACGAATAATTATAAACCACTTCTTGAGGTTTAAGATTAAAACAAGTAATTGCAAAAAAAAAAAAAAAGATTAAAACAAGTATGTTGGGTGACCGTTTGTTTATTATATTATAGCTAAAAAGAGAAGGAGGACAAGAAAGGTTTTCACGTGATGCTTTGTGAGTTTTAACATCTGCAGCTATAGGCTTCATTTCCATACTGCCTTTCTTACACTTGACTAACTTCTTGTCCACAATAAGGCCTCTCTAACTCATTCTAATTTCAAACCATTTTATTTTCTCTCTTTTATCCTCCAGTTGAATTGGTAAGTATGTACTAATAGAGCGTAATTGTATTTTAAATCTCCACTAACTTTTCATCAATCTTCTTCGTATATCTTTAGTACATGAAAATGTGAAAACTTAGAATATTCTTGTATGCTACAATCACCATATATATTTATTTTATGTTATTCAAGTATGTGAATCAAAAATCTATAGCTTATTGATGTTATTTCTAATATATATACACACAAAAGATATTTGATTTAGAATTAATTTTTCAGGATTTATGTAGAGCTTTTGGTTTTTCAAATTTTCTTCTAAAGAAACTACTTATGATTAAGATTTTATGAAGTGTTTTGAGATTAATATATATAGAACAGTTAAGATAATTTAATGTCAAGTATTCTGTCTTTATTTTTGATAATTTAATTTATGAAAATATTTTAAAAGGAAGTCAAATATGAACCAAATAAAATGTTGGAAACCATAAAAAAAAAATTGTTGCTTCGTATTGTTTGTAAAAAAAAAGGTTTCGTGCATGTATATATCGAATGCGTGTTGAAGCAACACTTGAGATATTTACATTTTAATTGTGTGTTATTAGTTTTCATATAAAATAGTCCAATCAAGATAAGTGAATTTAGCTAGCTGGCAAAAGTAGCTCAACTTATATACTATAGAAAAAGGGAACGCTTAATAAATATTCGATTGCAAGGACCCTCACCACTCGCCTTGGTGCAATATATATCATGAAACACGTTTTGTATATATAGTGGTGGCAATGGCATATACATTTGGGTGTGAGAGAGAGGAGTATGAGCGAGTCATATGCAACTGTCATTTTTTTTAGCCGGTAATAATATGTTTTCCGATTATCATCCATGAGATCCGATTAAAAAGTTAAAATAAAATGAGCTGTCCACTTAAATCTAGTAGACAAAAAAGAAAGGGGTGAATTTCCAACTAATTAAATTATAAATGAGTTATAGATAACGTGTTTAAGCATGTTAGCTGATATGTCTATATTTTGTTTCTGTTAAGCATGTTTTTGTCACGCATCTAGTTAAGATAACTAATTGTTTTGCATGAATTTCTACTCTCTTTTGTACACTTTTCATATTTAGGTAGTTCTTGCATTATTTTCGCATTCATCGTGCATTTTGGAGTATTTCAGGTATTTAGGAGACTTTGGAGCCAGGCTGTCTCGAGTCGCGCCATCACTCCGTCATCACACATCCGCTCGGGTCGCGCCATCATTCCGTCATCACACATCCGCTTGGGTCGCGCCATCACTCCGTCATCACACATCCGCTCGGCTCGCGCCGTCACTCCGTCATCACACATCCGCTTGGGTCACGCCATCATTCCATCGTCACACATCCGATCGAGTCGCGCTGTCATGCCGATCGAGTCGCCGTTCGAGTCGTCTTTCGAGCCACCGGTCGGGGGATTCAGCTTTTGACGTCTTCATCAAAGTTGTAGAGAATTGAGTCATCTTTCCAGTGCCGTTTATTTCAAGCCAATCGGAGCTGTGGTCAAAAAGTTATCATCGTTTTAGTGCAAGCGTATACATCCAGCTCGAGTCGCACTGTCGTGCCGTTCGAGTCGTGCTGTTCGAGTCGCGCCGTCATGCCGTTCGAGTCGCACTGTCATGTCGTTCTAGTCGCGCTACTCGAGCCAACGCCATCACTCACTCGAGCCATCACTCGTTCGCACATGTCAGGAAGACGTTCCATCTTACACGCTTCAGGAGATTCCCAAACCGACTCTTCATCTTGTCGTTTTAAGTTTTAGGGATTTTATGTCTTTACTATAAATATGTTTTGTTAAGTCTTTGCGACAATATTTTAGTTTTTATCTCGTTTTATTTTGTAAGGTTTCCCTAGCCACCAAGAACCGTTCTCAGACTTTGTATCCAGATATCTTTTGATACATTGAGTATTTGCATTTGAT
Organism: Camelina sativa; assembly: GCF_030686135.1. Classification (NCBI taxonomy): domain Eukaryota; kingdom Viridiplantae; phylum Streptophyta; class Magnoliopsida; order Brassicales; family Brassicaceae; genus Camelina; species Camelina sativa. The sequence goes on along the minus strand of NC_141884.1, from coordinate 21,715,331 downwards.
TTCTTCTACAAACTTGTTTATCTTATTTTTACCTATCTAAGAATGCTTGTTTCAATGTTTTCTGAGTTTGTATTGTTGATGATGATTTCCAGATCTGAGTAGTGCGTTAGTTCTTGAGGATGGGATAGATTAGATGGAGGATCTTAGGATGTAGGGTGTTTAAGCTTGATTTGTATGACTCCCTTCTGGACTAGAGTTAGAATTATTAGTTTCTCTCTGATCAATTGGAACTAGGTTCGAGACATTTCCACACCCAAAAGGTATTCGATGAAATGTCTGACCAACTAGTGCCAGAGACTTACGTTCCTAGCCTAAGAGATTAGTTGTCTAGGATGTTTGTTGACATGAATGAACTGGTTTGTCATGCCTGCTCGACCACGTTTCTCTAGCGAGAGCTAGGTATGGAAGTGGTTGAGTCTGAGTAGCTTTTACCAAGAGATTGGTTTAGCTAAGTTGTGATGTTCATTGTTTAGGGATAGATTGCTTGTGGCATGTTAAACACCCTGTAGACTAGGATACTCCATCGACATCAATTACTCCCATCCTTAGGACTTTTATCCTTTTGATTGATATTACATTCCTGAGATTGTTTCGCTTCTTGCTTTTTAGTTCATGCTTAGACTCGTTTCTGTTTTTATTAATTTTCATTTCTTGTCTTGCATTCTCGTTTCTAGTTCCAGAACACATTTCCGTTTGCATTTTTTTCATTCTAGGATTGTTAGAAAAAACACTTTTTGAATTGGCTTGACTTGTGATTCCTTGATTGCATCTTGATTGCTAGCAACATCCCATTTGGATTGACACCTTAAATACTACAACACTTAAGGTTAATTGAACCTGCTAGGATAAGACACACAAAAAAAAACCTAGTATCAATTTGGCGCCGTTGCCATTTGGGAATAGTTTCGCTACATTTAAGATTTCAAGTTTTGCAAGATCAAGTTCTGTTACACTTATCATTCCGAGTACTGACTTGATTTGGTTTTCTGCTTGTTTGTTTTGCATCTCAGGTACCTATTGATTGCAACCTTGCATGCACACCAGATCAAGAGGACAACAGAATCTCCTTCCTGTGATCGACGAAATCAACCGGTTGCAACGCCCACGACAAGCTCGTCAACCCATTGATCATCCCGCACACGTCACTATGGAACAACAGCATGAACCACATCATGTACCGCAAAACATTGGTGCTGGGGATGCACCGAACACTCACACTCAACATGCTGGAATCGTCCCTCCCGCCGTGCAGAACAACAACTTCGAGATCAAAAGTGGTCTGATCACCATGATCCAAGGCAACAAGTTTCACGGGTTGCCTATGGAGGATCCACTCGACCACTTGGACGAGTTCGACCGTCTGTGCAGTCTTACCAAGATCAACGGCGTGAGTGAGGACGGTTACAAGTTGCGCCTCTTCCCATTCTTCCTGGGAGACAAGGCTCATCAATGGGAGAAAAACCTTCCCAAGGGATCAATCACCACCTGGGATGGCTGCAAGAAGGCATTCTTGGCCAAGTTTTTCTCCAACTCCAGAACAGCACGTCTCAGGAATGAGATATCCATCTTCACTCAGAAGAGCTCAGAATCATTCTGTGAAGCATGGGAGCGTTTCAAGGGTTACCACAGCCAGTGCCCACATCATGGTTTCAGCAACGAGTCATTACTGAGTACTCTCTACCGTGGTGTCCTTCCCAAAATACGTATGCTGCTTGATACCGCTTCAAACAGTAACTTCCTGAACAAGGATGTCGATGAAGGTTGGCAACTGGTGGAGAATCTCGCTCAGTCCGACGGCAACTACAACGAGGATTATGACCGCACATTTCGCGGTGACGCTGGGTCTGAAGAGAAGTACAAGAAGGACCTCAAGAATGTCAACGAGAAGCTTGACCGTATCTTGCTGAGCCAGCAGAGGAGCGTCCACTTCGTCTCTGAGGATGACCCTTTCCAAGTTCCAGATGGGGAGGGTGAGCAGAGTGAAGAGATCAGCTATGTTCAGAATCAGGGTGGATACAACAAAGGTTACAACCCCTACAAGACGAACCCCAATTTGTCTTACCAAAGTACCAATGTTGCTAATCCACAAGATCAAGTGTACCCGCCGCAACAACAACAGCAAGGGCAACAAAAACCTTTTGTGCCTTATAATCCGGGATTCGTTCCAAAACAACAGTTCCAGCAGGGTTACCAAGCTCCCTTAGGACCACCGCCAGGATTCCGCCCTCAACCAGCTCAGCCTACACCAACCCCAGATCAAGAAATGAAGCAGATGATGCAACAAATTCTTCAGGGCCAAGCTAGCGGCTCCATGGATACTGCAAAGAAGTTCGCTGACCTTAGTCAGAGGATGGAAAGTTCCTACAATGATCTGAACGTCAAATTTGAAACTCTGAATTCGAAGATAAGGTACATGGAGGGCCAATCAACTTCTACTTCTGCCCCAAAGCCTAGCCAATTCCCAGGTAAAGCTGTTCAGAACCCCAAGGAGTTTGCCAATGCCATCACGCTGTGAAGTGGGAAAACATTGCCTCCCAGGCAAGGAGTTCCAGATGTCACTGAGGACAGTGAGGATTTAGCTGGGGAGGATTTTGGTCAGGATGACGCTCAGACGGAGAACCCAGACGAAGCAGTCAAAGACCCGGTCGAGCCAGTGAAGCAATCTGAGCCTGAAGCTGTTAAGGAGCCTGCTGTTCCTGAAGACAGACCTGCGAGGTTCATCCCTCCACCGTACAAGCCTCCTCTACCTTTTCCAGTGAGGTTCAAGAAGCAGCTTACTGAGAAGTACAAAGCCTTGTTCGAAAAGCAAGTAAAGGAGATTGAGTTGAGAATGCCATTGCTGGATGCATTCGCACTTGTTCCTCACTACCAGAAATTCCTCAAGGACTTGGTGATGGAGAGATCAAAAGAAGTTCAAGGCATGGTTGTACTAAGTCTTGAGTGCAGTGCAATCATCCAGAAGAAGGTTGTACCCAAGAAGCTCAAAGATCCTAGATCATTCACTCTACCCTGCTCCATTGGACCTATGTCTTTTGAGAGGTGCTTATGTGATCTTGGCGCTTCAGTGAATCTGATGCCATTCTCTGTGGCTAAGAGGTTGGGTTTCACAAGGTTTAAGGGATGCGACATCTCCCTGATCCTGGCAGATAGATCAGTGAGACTTCCACATGGTATCTTAGAGGACTTACCTGTCAGGATCAGAGACGTGGAAGTGCCAACCGACTTCGTGGTTCTGGAGATGGATGAAGAACCTAAAGATCCTCTGATTTTAGGAAGACCCTTCCTAGCGACCGCTGGAGCCATCATTGATGTCAGAAATGGCAAGATTGACCTCAATCTGGGCGACGACTTCACTATGAAGTTTGAAATCAAGGATACCTTGAAGAAGCCAATGATAGGAGGACAAGTCTTCTACATTGAAGAGATGGATAAATTGGCTGACGAGTTGTTGGAGGAACTAGCTGAAGAAGATCATCTCAAAACCGCTCTAACCAAGGATGGAGAAGAAGGGTTTCTGCATGGGGAGACCACTTGTTACAAGAATATGCTAGATTCCCACAAAGAAACGGATGGATCAGAGGAATTCGAGCAGATATCTGACGCAGAGGAGATATGTGCAGTTGAGACAGAGAGTTCAGAACGTGATATCTGCCATTCGACCGACGTCAAGACCCGACTCGAGACACCATTGTCCCGTTCGATCGAGTCGCACCCCTCTCACTCGACCGCGATCATTCCAGACTCCCGTGCTGACGACTGGTCGGAACTGAAAGCTCCAAAGGTAGAACTCAAAACTCTTCCTTTCGGGCTCAGGTACGTCTTTCTGGGAACCAATTCTACTTATCATGTTATAGTGAATGCTAGGTTGAGTGATGATGAATTGGGGATTCTAGTAACTGAGCTAAAAAAGTATAGAAAGGCTATTGGTTATTCTTTATATGACATCAAGGGAATTTCACCTAGTCTTTGCACCCATAGGATCAATCTTGAAAATGAATCATATGCTAGTATTGAACCCGAAAGAAGATTGAATCCTAATCTGAAAGAGGTAGTTAAGAAAGAAATCCTGAAACTACTTGATGCTAAAGTTATCTATTCTATCTCTGATAGTACTTGGGTATCTCCAGTACACTGTGTACCTAAAAAGGGAGGCATAACTGTGATCAAAAACGACAAAAATGAGTTAATCCCAACTAGAACCATCACAGGACATAGGATGTGTATAGATTATAGGAAGTTGAATGCTGTATCTAGGAAAGATCATTTTCCTCTGCCTTTCATTGATCAAATGTTGGAAAGACTAGCTAGTCATCCCTATTATTGTTTCCTTGATGGGTATAGTGGATTCTTCCAAATCCCTATCCACCCAAATGACCAGGAAAAGACAACATTTACTTGTCCTTATGGCACTTTCGCCTACAGACGCATGCCATTTGGTTTGTGCAATGCTCCTGCCACCTTTCAGAGGTGCATGACTTCAATTTTCTCGGATTTAATTGAGGAGTTAGTGGAAGTGTTTATGGACGACTTCTCTGTATACGGTTCCGCTTTCTCCTCCTGTTTGTTGAATCTGTGCAGGGTATTGACGCGATGTGAGGAGACGAACCTGGTGTTGAACTGAGAGAAGTGCCATTTCATGGTTGAAGAAGGGATCGTTCTGGGACACAAGATTTCTTAAAGGGGAATTGAGGTCGACAAGGCAAAGATTGAGGTCATGGTTCAGCTTCAACCGCCTAAGACAGTGAAGGACATCAGGAGTTTTCTGGGACATGCTGGGTTTTACAGGAGATTCATCAAGGACTTCTCAAAAATTGCAAGACCTTTGACAAGGTTGCTGTGCAAGGAGGTTGAGTTCGAATTTGATGCAGCATGTTTGGAAGCCTTCAGCAAGATCAAGGAAGCCTTGGTTTCAGCACCCATAGTGCAAGCTCCGAATTGGGATCATCCTTTTGAAATCATGTGTGATGCTTCAGACTTCGCAGTTGGAGCAGTTCTGGGACAGCATATTGACAAGAAGCTTCATGTCATCTACTACGAGAGTCGCACCTTGGATGAGACCCAGGGAAGGTATGCTACCACAGAGAAGGAACTCCTAGCAGTTATGTTTGCATTCGAGAAATTCAGGAGTTATCTTGTGGGTTCGAAGGTCATTGTGTATACCGATCATGCCGCTCTAAGACACATCTACTCGAAGAAGGATACCAAACCGAGACTGTTGAGATGGATCCTGCTTCTCCAAGAGTTTGACATGGAGATAGTCGACAAGAAAGGAATAGAAAATGGAGTTGCAGACCACTTGTCAAGGATGAGGATTGAAGACGCTGTTCCAATAGATGACTCAATGCCTAAGGAACAACTTCTGGTCGCCCAGGTTTGTGAGCAGATGCATGACGCCGGGGTTGAAAACCTAAAAATCAACTGTGTGGCAATCACCTCGGATACTGCGCCATTGTATGCTGATTTCGTGAATTACAAGGTATGTGGAGAAGTTCCTGATGACATGGATCCCTACAGGAAGAAGAAGTTTCTCAGAGAAGTCAACCACTACTTCTGGGATGAACCATATCTGTACAAGAGAGGTTCTGACGGTCTGTTCAGAAGATGTATAGCAGAAGGGGAAGTACAGGGAGTGCTTGAGCACTGTCACGGCTCCACCTATGGAGGTCACTTTGCCACATTCAAGACAGCTCAGAAGGTTCTCCAAGCAGGTCTCTGGTGGCCAACCTTGTTCAAGGACGCTCACAGTTTCATCACCAAGTGTGATGCTTGCCAGAGGATGGGCAACATCACAAGGAGGAACGAGATGCCCCAGAATCCGATCCTGGAAGTAGAAATATTTGATGTTTGGGGTATAGACTTCATGGGACCTTTCAACCCTCCATCTAATGGTAACGTCTACATTCTGGTAGCAGTTGATTATGTTTCTAAGTGGGTCGAAGCTATTGCCAGTCCTACCAATGATCACAAGGTTGTTCTAAAGTTGTTCAAAAGTATAATTTTTCCAAGGTATGGGATACCCAGAGCAGCGATTAGTGATGGTGGAACTCACTTTGTCAACAAGGTGTTTGAGAGTATGCTGAGAAAGTATGGGGTCAAGCACAAGGTGTCTACTGCGTATCACCCTCAGACAAGCGGACAGGTGGAAGTTTCGAACAAACAGATCAAGGGTATCTTGTCAAGGATTGTTGGAGTTTCAAAGAAAGATTGGTCTGTCAAGTTGGACGAGACTCTCTGGACATACAGAACAGCGTTCAAGACGCCAATAGGACGAACACCTTTTCAGTTGATCTATGGTAAAGCATGTCATCTCCATGTAGAGGTTGAGTATAAGGCACTTTGGGCTACTAAGTTGCTGAACTTGGATATTGACACAGCTCAGGCTAAGAGGACTCTTGATCTACATGAGTTGGAAGAAATCAGACTTGACGCCTATGAGAGCTCAAAGATCTACAAAGAAAGGACAAAAAATTTTCATGACAAGAAAATCGTTGTCAAGGAGCTCAAGACTGGGGATCAGGTTTTGCTTTTCAACTCCAAACTTAAGTTATTTCCTTGGAAGCTTAAGTCTAGGTGGTCTGGACCTTTTGACGTCAAGGAAGTTCTGCCATTCGGAGCTATCACTCTTCTGAACAAGGATGGTAGTGAATTCACTGTAAATGGTCAGAGAGTCAAGAAATATTTAGCTGATCAAGTCCGACCAGAGGGGATCTCTGTGCCCCTCTATGAACCCCCAAAAGCCTAAAAAGCTGAAAAGTCAAGCTAGTGACTGTAAACAAGCTCACTTGGGAGGAAGTCCCAAAGGTATCACTGTAAATATTTTTTAGGATCCTTGTGTTTTTGATTTTCGTTTTTAGTTTTATTGTGTTCAGGAATCTACAGAAGGGAGTACGAGCTCAACGCAAGTATCACTTCCATCGCTACCGTTCACCACCACTCGATTCGGCACCGTGCGACTCTACCCATCCGGCGAAACTCCACACTCGGATCCAGCTGCGTCCGCTTGAGCCGCTCAGTTCTGCCTCCACTTGTCGTCACCGCTCGTTCCACTCGATCCACCGAAGTCACCGTCTCTGGTCGAGTCAAGCCGACGACACAACTCGACCCTCTCGATCGAGCAGTAGACTTTGTACGTTCCACTCGATCTAGTTTGTTCGATTCACCGACGTGATCCGTACTTATCTTTGCGAGAAACAGAAAAGTACCGAGCTTATACACGAGATGAGGTTGAGGTTGAGCAGCGAGTCGAAGCTCAGGGTGATCATCAAGGCATGCTCGGGGGTGAGCAACAAATCGAACAACAAGGTGATTATCAGCCTACGGATGTGGTAGTGTTAGTATCGGACCATGGTGAGTCTAGAGTCGACGACATGCAATGCGAAGAGCAGCCGACCACTTATCAGAACACGCAAGCGGTTGAGCAACAAGTCGACCAGCCAGCTGAGACCACTCTTGCGGATCCCGAACACGGTGAAGGACAGAGCCAGTACCACGCACCAACTCCTTGGGCGAGCTCAGACTCCTTCTTCTACTACTGAGGTACTCCTACCTTCCTTTGTATATACCATTTCATTTATGCATTGTTTCTGTTGTGATTCTTAAATCCTCCTGCAAATTTTTCTTACACAGAGGCTGTGTAATTTAAGTTTGGGGGAGGGTTTGAGATGATGTATCTGATGATGTTTTCTGTGATTCTTATTTCAATTTTTTGCATCATATCATGTTTGAGATAGCATCCCTTTATTTGCATAGAAAAACAAAAAAAAATTGAAAAAATTCGAAAATTTCCACAAAAACAGAGTGTTCATGTAGTTTGCATTTGCATTTTAGGATTGAGTCTAGTGTTGTGCATGTAGGGTTGTTGCATTTAGCATAGGGGTTGATGATGATTGAACCTTGTTAGCATGTTGGATTCAATAGGATAGGATCAAGGCCCTTGTTATTAGTTATTTGATGCTTGTTGATTGAACTTGAAAATGTAAGATTGAAGCATGTTTTGAATTGACGTCATTCCCTATCTATCTGAACCTAAACCTGACTTGAAATTATCTTGTTATGCATTGAAGCTGAACTCATGGATACCATATACATACTTGGATTGTCTTTCACATTTTTTACCACCCTTGTCAATCCAAGTAGCTGATTCCCATTTTTGGAACAGTTTCCCGCACCCTTAACCAACCATCTTTCAAGCCAATTCTATTCTTGAGTGTCAGGCCGTTTCCGAGTTGAGCTTGCTAGAAAGTGTTAGGTTCTAACCGACAAGAGTAGGATCTTGTGTAGTTCTAGTTCGCGTTATCCGGACTAGTAGGACTAGGTGAGAACTTGATATTGGGTATTGGGTATGGATGTGTGCAGAAAAGTAAAGGGTAGAAAGTCTTAAGGAAGGGGATGTGTTTTCAAAGTTTACACGTCTAGTAAAGGATTTGGGGTGAGCAAAGTAAAAAGAATAATTGGTTCTGGGCATGAAATTAAAAAAAAATTAGACAAAGAAAAGAAAGTAAAAATGCTTAAGATGTCTAGAGTCTTCAGAAGAAAAGAGAATGAACCATAGTGATATTAGAGTTTTCCCAATCCGCTAGAGTGATAAGAAGTGAACTCTTCCTAAGACCAAATCTAAAGAATGAAAGAATGGGTTTGAGATGAAGTTTCTGATGAAGGGTAGAGATAGGTCCAACTTCGGTTTGGAATGTTCTTTGGGTAGACAGGGCGCTGCTCTTGTATGCATCAGGTTGTTTCAACCTTTAGCCTTCTCTTAAGCTCAACTCTTTTCATGAGAGAACCTTGTTATGTATCGATGGAACCACTTGAGAAAGAGACCACATTTGTCTCTAACCTTTCACCCTAGCCAAATGAGTTCAATGACACTGCATAGCTTGATTCATGGTTCTTTGTTAATAAATGTTAAAGGGGGTGATTGATAGGATTGCATGTGTAGATCAAGCGAATGAAATTCCTTCACCATGCATCATAGAACTAAAAACAAGGACCTTGATTCTAACTACTCTATTCAGTATGTTTTAGGTTCTGAGACCCCATCTTCACACCTCTTCTCCATACCTTGTTCTTGATCGTTTGCTTGAGGGCAAGCAAAGAATAAGTTTGGGGGAGTTGATATGTCTATATTTTGTTTGTCACGCATCTATTTAGGATAACTAATTGTTTTGCATGAATTTCTATTCTCTTTTGTACACTTTTCATATTTAGGTAGTTCTTGCATTATCTTCGCATACATCGTGCATTTTGGAGTATTTCAGGTATTTAGGAGACTTTGGAGCCAGGCTGTCTCGAGTCGTGCCATCACTCCGTCATCACACATCCGCTTGAGTCACGCCATCACTCCGTCATCACACATCCGTTCGGGTCGCGCCATCATTCCGTCATCACACATCCGCTCGGGTCGCGCCATCACTCCGTCATCACACATCCCCTCGGGTCACGCCGTCACTCCGTCATCACACATCCGCTTGGGTCACGCCATCATTCCATCGTCACACATCCGATCGAGTCGCGCTGTCATGCCGATCGAGTCGCCGTTCGAGTCGTCTTTCGAGCCACCGGTCGGGGGATTCAGCTTTTGACGTCTTCATCAAAGTTGTAGAGAATTGAGTCATCTTTCCAATGCCGTTTATTTCAAGCCAATCGGAGCTGTGGTTTAAAAGTTATCATCGTTTTAGTGGAAGCGTATATATCCAGCTCGAGTCGCGCTGTCGTGCCGTTCGAGTCGTGCTGTTCGAGTCGCGCCTTCATGCCGTTCGAGTCGCACTGTCATGTTGTTCGAGTCGCACTATTCGAGCCAACGCCATCACTCACTCGTTCGCACATGTCAGGAAGACGTTCCATCTTACACGCTTCAGGAGATTCCCAAACCGACTCTTCATCTTGTCGTTTTAAGTTTTAGGGATTTTATGTCTTTACTATAAATACGTTTTGTTAAGTCTTTGCGACAATATCTTAGTTTTTATCTCGTTTTATTTTGTAAGGTTTCCCTAGCCACCAAGAACCGTTCTCAGACTTTGTATCCAGATATCTTTTGATACATTGAGTATTTGCATTTGATTTCTTCTACAAACTTGTTTATCTTATTTTTACCTATCTAAGAATGCTTGTTTCAATGTTTTCTGAGTTTGTATTGTTGATGATGATTTCCGGATCTGAGTAGTGCGTTAGTTCTTGAGGATGGGATAGATTAGGTGGAGGATCTTAGGATGTAGGGTGTTTAAGCTTGATTTGTATGACTCCCTTCTGGACTAGAGTTAGAATTACTAGTTTCTCTCTGATCAATTAGAACTAGGTTCGAGACATTTCCACACCCAAAAGGTGTTCGATGAAATGTCTGACCAACTAGTGCCAGAGACTTACGTTCCTAGCCTAAGAGATTAGTTGTCTAGGATGTTTGTTGACATGAATGAACTGGTTTGTCATGCCTGCTCGACCACGTTTCTCTAGCGAGAGCTAGGTATGGAAGTGGTTGAGTCTGAGTAGCTTTTACCAAGAGATTGGTTTAGCTAAGTTGTGATGTTCATTGTTTAGGGATAGATTGCTTGTGGCATGTTAAACACCCTGTAGACTAGGATACTCCACCGACATCAATTACTCCCATCCTTAGGACTTTTATCCTTTTGATTGATATTACATTCCTGAGATTGTTTCGCTTCTTGCTTTTTAGTTTATGCTTAGACTCGTTTCTGTTTTTATTAATTTTCATTTCTTGTCTTGCATTCTCGTTTCTAGTTCCAGAACATATTTCCGTTTGCATTTTTATCATTCTAGGATTGTTAGAAAAAACACTTTTTAAATTGGCTTGACTTGTGATTCCTTGATTGCATCTTGATTGCTAGCAACAACCCATTTGGATTGACACCTTAAATACTACAACACTTAAGGTTAATTGAACCTGCTAGGATAAGACACAAAAAAAACCTAGTATCATTAGCTATAGTGACTCGGTGAGTCATGAGTGAATGTTTTTGATGGGAAAACAAAAACGTGTGATTGTTGTTTATAGTTTTGTTTGAGTTAAAAATGTGGCTCAGTCGCTGAGATCAACGCTTTCTCTATGCACACACGCAAACCTTCTAGCAGAACCGTCTATAGTTCTATTGATAAGTTTAGTCTGTAAATTCTCTAAACAGAAAAACAAAATTTTCTTTTAATACAAGAATCCCGAAATAATAAAAAGTTGGCAAAAGAATACATAATTTTATTTCGTTGAGATCCCAATGGATGTACCTAAAAAATGAAAGAAAATGATGTTCTGATTGTTTGTTAAATCTGGATACAGAGTTTACAATTTCAATATCCATTATAGATCAGTTTATATGACTAATCTAACTAAACAGTTATATCTAAAAGATATAACAATAAAAATGAATGGCATTGGGTATTAAGCTAGTATTATATAAACTTGAAGCCAGTGACTATATATGATCACATACAGTTACGTAGCATCTGTCTCTTTCTCTTCTAATATAAGTTGTTGCATCTTTCTCCTTCTCTTCTAAAATAGAAGGCACAAGTGCATGTGCATGGGTTACGAGAAGAAGGCCACGAATAATTGTATAAATTGACTAAGAGAGGTGAGGAGCATTTATTATTTAGTTGAACGAATCATTATAATATATTAAAATCTTTTCGTAATAATTGAAATTATTTTAAATGTCCGATGAGCTAAAACGATAGATGTTTGGATTGTTGGGGAATGTGGGATTGGTGTATTCTTATCAATTTAGAAAAAAAATCGATGTGTTTTCTTTTGATACCGTGTGATGATATTGGTATATAATAATATACACAGTTATTTACATTTGTATTTGTATCTTATTTTTATATTTATCATTTCAAGAAAGACGCTGAAATTTAGGTTTTTGTATGGACATCACCTTCATCTAGTCTAATCATGTCATATGCTATAAAAACAAATATTTGGGATCTTCTTAATTATTATAAAATGCTAGAACATACTATAAACTAATTAATTGTTTTTTCTTGTCCCTATTTTAGAGTGTGCATGTATAAAAGAGGCAAATAGGCAATGCATAAACAATACGGAATGTCACGGGAGACAATGATTATAATCACTTTCCATCCCTTTTATAATAAAATCTCCTTTATAATAAAATGGAAGTAAATAATATTATTTTGTAGACTATATAATTTTAATAAGTTAGTTATAAATAGGTTATAGATTAATTGGTTACAAGTTAAATAGTAGATGCAACTTTAATTTATTTCTAAAAATCTTAAAGAAAATATTTTAAAGAATCATTTGATATCATCTAACTTACCATATTAATTTCGTTTATTAAATTATTCATTCATATTAAAATCTTTTGATATCTAACTTAACATATTAATTTGTTAATTATCATTATACTTCACCTCTCATTTTTATATATGAGTCTATTTTGTGAAACAAATAAATTTTCATATTATTTATTATAATTAAAAATAGTTTTATTTCCGGATATACCATAAGTTAAAACAAATATAAATTGTTCAGTCTATAAAATATTCAAAAATAATATTAAATAGTAATATTATTATTTAAAAATAATATCTATTAAATTAAAAAAATTTACTGAGTAACAGGTCAAAATTTGAATATTAAAATTCAATTTCATATTTTTGTTGAATTTTATAATTTATATAATATAATAAACTTTAAATTATTTATTTTAAAATATTTTTAAAATATTGATACTTGATATAAAAGTTAGAAACTATAAACACTCTAAAAAGATTTGTTATAGCAATGTCAATAATATATCACTACAATATGAAAGAATTTCAAAAAGCCAAGTATATTAAAACAAAAAGTATAACAATATATTAAATTACTCATAATATAATAACTCGCTTTTTAAAAACCAAATTTACAAAATTATGTCTTATAATGACATTTATGTCATGATATAGAATATACATTGTTGAAATAGCCTCCCATGCATAAAAAAAATACAACATAATAAATTTTTCTTTTAAAATATAAAATATACAAAATTTTGTATAAAATAAAATTTAACCAGTGTTATAGCATGGGTACTTATCTAGAATCATTAACAATATAAAACTTACAAAATATGTATCTTTTTTCAAGCCATCATATTTAACATATGATTTTATTGCATAATGTTTTATCCAAAAAAACTTTTAAAAACAATCACATAAATTATATTTTACATAAAAAATAACAATATAAATAAAATGAATTTCAATCCGTGCTCTAGCATGGGTCTTAATCTAGTAATAGTTTATTGAGAATTTGTTAAAAATGCCCCTTTTGATATACCCCTTTTCAAAAATACCCTCTTTTCTGGCCATTTTTATTTATGCCCTCTTTTAATTTTTAATGACCATTTTACCCTTAGATGAAAATTATTTTATTCAATAAAAAGAAAAACAAAATTTTCCCGCCAAAAAATTTCCGACATATTTTCCCGCCAAAAGTTTTTCAAAAAAGTTTTCCCGCCAAAAATTTTTTGTCAAAAAGCTTTTGATAAAAAATTTCGAAAAAAAAAAATTTCCCGCCAAAATTTTTCCCGCCAAAAAAAATTTACAAGGTTTTTAAAAGGTTTTATAAGGTTTCTACCTTATAAAAGCCTTATAAACACCTTGTAAAGGCTTTTACAAGATTTTTTAAAGAGTTTTAAAAGGTTTTTTAAACAACTTGTAAACGCTTTTACAAGGTTTTTAAAAGGTTTTAAAAGGTTTTTAAAAGGTTTTTAAAAGGTTTTCAAATGGTTTTTAAAAGGATTTTTAAAAGGTTTTTAAACACTTTCTAAACCCTTTTACAATGTTTTTAAAAACCTTGTAAAAGTTTTTATAAAATTTTTAAAAGGTTTTTAAACACCTTTTAAATGCTTTTAAAAAGTTTTTAAAAGCGTTTACAAGGTGTTTAAAAACCTTTTAAAGAATTTACAAGCTTTTTAAAAGCATTTACAAGGTTTTTAAAAGCGTTTACAATGTGTTTAAAAACCTTTTAAAAACCTTGTAAACGCTTTTAAAAGTTTTTTAAAAGCATTTACAAGTTTTTTAAAAGGTATAAATTTCAATATTTTTGGCGGGAAAATTTTTCGATTTTGGCGGGAAAATTTTTTTTTTTGGCGGGAAAAAATAATTTTTTCGGGAAAAATTTTCAATTTTGGCGGGAAAAAAAATTTTGGCGGGAAATTTTTTTAGCGGGAAAATATTTTCGATTTTGATGACTGTACATTCTTGCTGTCACTCAAAAAGGGTAATTTGGTCATTTTGTATATAAAGAGGGGTAGTTTTAAAAATGGTCAACATGAAGGGGTATTTTTAAAAAGAGATATGAAAAAAGGGGCATTTTTGAGAATGCCCCTAGTTTATTTATAAATGACCTTTCAATGTTTTAAAATTAGCTAGCATGTGGTAGTTAGTAAAACCAAGAAAATACTTTAATTTTGTATAGTTATATACAATAAGTTTAAAATACATATAAATATAAAAAGTTCACTTATGATATTCAATAAAAGATATAACAGTCTAATTATAATATTGTATCATAAATTAACTAATGGCATATTCAAAATAAAATTAAAACGGAGGGGTCTATAACTTTGTTGATGGGATCGTCAGCGGTGATAATGAGAGTGAACAGGAAACAGATCAACGGACCTTCGACCATGCAAATAGATAAATTTACAATGTTTGCAGGTTTATCCATTTAGCCAAAATAAATCCAGCACAAATCAACAATATTGGTATTAGAGCGAGGTTTAAAAATGGTTGTTCTAGAAATATTAGGTGTAAAAACTGCATGTTCGTTGGGAGAGGATCGGAGGTTTTTGGTGTGACATTGTGATTAAGGGTGTTACCTTGTTTATTTGAAAGAAAGATTGTTAGGATATTAGATAAATATTGTCTAAAATCAAAGTATAATTTTAATGAATGTAATATTCCAGTTTTAAGAAATATAATGATGTATGCAGAAAGATTAAAAATAATTGATTTAGCTTTTCTTTTTCTTTTTTTTGTCAAAAATTGATTTAGCTATCTTTTTTTTTTTTTGTCGTCAAATCTCAAAAACAAATCGTCTGATCCAAACAAAAAGAAGTAAAGGGGAAAGAAATTGATTTAGCTATCTATGTCATCAAAATGCACTTTATATTTTTGGTCAAATATTTGGAAATAACTCCACAGTTGAGCGTACTTACACTAGAGTAATTTCAAGATGAGTGACATTGCGGGAAGTAATTGTCGAAACCGTATAAACTAAGTAAGGATAAACATGAAGAAATATCGCATAGTGATTTGTAAGGTCGGTAAATAAGTCTTTAAAATCTTATGGACATAGCGAACCGACCATCTTATAAAGATGGACTCAAAGACCTAGTAAGGACATGGAGTAAAGAGGTGGCGGTCAGAACGTTATATTTGATATCAGAGCCAAATCCAAATGAGTGTGAAGTCAAAGAGCTAACATCGTCGGGTGACGGTTTTGGTGCGCAACGAGAACGTTACAATCTCTTAGTGGGGGTGACGTCCGAACACAAATCTACAGTTACAATTCTTATGCTGAAGCAATTTCAGGGTAAAAAATGATTGTCGGAACCGTGCAAGACAAAACACTGAGAAAGATCGCATGGTTATTTATAGGGTCGATAAACAAGGTTTTGAAACCTCCTGAATGCAGCAAACCGGCTGTTGAATATAAACGGACTCACCGACCTAGAGAGGATGTGCACCCTATTGAGAAAAGTGGCGGTTAGAGCATTATAATTAATACGGAACCACTTGAAAAAATATATTTTGAAAACAAGTTTGTTCAAGTTTGATACTTGGATCAAAATAGACAGTACTATGCTAATTAATGGTTGAATTTGCATAACTTGTAGAGGCTAACAATATTACCCTAGCAATTTATATTAATCTGAGTTTTTAGTACTTTAATTTTTTTGAATTATTAGATAAATATTGTCTAAAATCAAAGTACCCTAGATATTAGATAAATATTGTCTAAAATCAAAGTATAATTTTAATGAATGTAATATTCCAGTTTTAAGAAATATAATGATGTATGCAGAAAGATTAAAAATAATTGATTTAGCTTTTCTTTTTCTTTTTTTTGTCAAAAATTGATTTAGCTATCTTTTTTTTTTTTGTCGTCAAATCTCAAAAACAAATCGTCTGATCCAAACAAAAAGAAGTAAAGGGGAAAGAAATTGATTTAGCTATCTATGTCATCAAAATGCACTTTATATTTTTGGTCAAATATTTGGAAACAACTCCACAGTTGAGCGTACTTACACTAGAGTAATTTCAAGATGAGTGACATTGCGGGAAGTAATTGTCGAAACCGTATAAACTAAGTAAGGATAAACATGAAGAAATATCGCATAGTGATTTGTAGGGTCGGTAAACAAGTCTTTAAAATCTTATGGACATAGCGAACCGACCATCTGATAAAGATGGACTCAAGGACCTAGTAAGGACATGGAGTAAAGAGGTGGCGGTCAGAACGTTATATTTGATATCAGAGCCAAATCCAGATGAGTGTGAAGTCAAAGAGCTAACATCGTCGGGTGACGGTTTTGGTGCGCAACGAGAACGTTACAATCTCTTAGTGGGGGTGACGTCCGAACACAAATCTACAGTTACAATTCTTATGCTGAAGCAATTTCAGGGTAAAAAATGATTGTCGGAACCGTGCAAGACAAAACACTGAGAAAGATCGCATGGTTATTTATAGGGTCGATAAACAAGGTTTTGAAACCTCCTGAATGCAGCGAACCGGCTGTTGAATATAAACGGACTCACCGACCTAGAGAGGATGTGCACCCTATCGAGAAAAGTGGCGGTTAGAGCATTGTAATTAATACGGAACCACTTGAAAAAATATATTTTGAAAACAAGTTTGTCCAAGTTTGATACTTGGATCAAAATAGACAGTACTATGCTAATTAATGGTTGAATTTGCATAACTTGTAGAGGCTAACAATATTACCCTAGCAATTTATATTAATCTGAGTTTTTAGTACTTTAATATTTTTGAATATAAAATTGTTGTGACACTAATTTTTTCTGTGATGGTTTTTGATAAAATGATAACCTTACAAATTTTCTCCAAAGTTTCTGATTTATATATAACACAACTGATGGGTTAAAGTACTAGTATAAGTATTCCATGCATGCTTTATTTATATAATGCTCAGTAGCATCGGGTGTATACGTTCTCTAGAAAAAATCGTACAAATTCCTATGAGTCTTTTAACGTTTATTGCTAATCTAAAGCATATTATAATGTTTTTTTCCATTAAAGTTTGGACAAGATTTTTACAGAAATTGGGATAATTCGAGAGAATGGGTGGAGCAGAGATTCCACGTCCTAAATGAAGGAAAGGGATGGGGCATTCTCTACCTCAGTGTACTTATTATCTTAGACCTCAAAATAAATTAAATGTAAAATGAATTAAATGCATGGATACATATACATGAAATAATAAATTTCTCGACTTGTGCCCATACGAACTTTTCCAACATACAACAATTACTCCAGATGATACCCGTCCCAGCAAATATTGCCATGTAAATCCCTCTAGTGAAAGAATATTTAAAAATTTCGAAATCAATTTACAATTCTTTATCGCATAACAGAAACTGTTAAATATAATGCACATATGTTCATTTGGGTCTAAAAATCGTCAGTAGGAGATAAGACTATCTATCGTTGGTATGGTAAAATCGTCAATAACAAATCTAAGTAATGTGGGGAAAGCTGTCGTCGTAGAATTGTTCGTGAGGCCATTCATCATAATAATAACATATGTTGTATGTAGATATATATAATAGATTGATCATCATTCATGGTTAAACTAAATCAAAATATTTATGGTGGTAATATAACGAACGATAAAAATGGAAGGAAAAAAAAAGAAATATTCTTCCGCTCACTTAACACAATTGAAAATGGATTTTACTTAATAACCGAATATTAAGAGTCATAATTATTGGTTATCTCCAATGCGCATTCATTGGTTATACAAAATTAGACTCTATTTTTTTTTGTAATATTAGTATGTTCTATGAGTAGCTTTATAGTACTCAAGTGCTTACCTCATCTCGTTCAGAGCTTGTCCCTAGTTCTGCTGTGGCATCTTACCGTGTCGGAAATATTACAATTGTTTCTTAAGAACAAGAAATAACGCGCACACACATAAAGAAATAATATATGTATATATTTTTTTCTCACACCAAAATTAGTTCTTAGTTTTTATAAACAGTATCACCCGATGTCAAAAGAAAAAAAAAAAAAGAAAACAGTATTACACCAAATATTAATTGCGTGATATTGTTCACAAAATACTAACAATTTGATATAGTTTTCTTTATGTTTTTCATAGTTAAAATTGTTGTTTAGTGGTCTTGTGGTTGGTGTTCCTCGAAAAGATGAAAAACTTATCGAATGATTCTTCGTATCATCGATAAAGTCATACGTCGTGGTTTAGTTTATTGTAGGAAAAACCTATCTGCCGGATGTCGTACATGTAATATCGTTAGTCATAGATTCGAGTATTAAGGGAAAAAACTATATTGTTGTATAGTTGTTTATAGAAACTATTCATCGTAACCATTACCATATATGATGTAGTTAAATGTCATTATAATATGAAAAACCAAATTGTTAAAAATATTATGCTGTCCAATAAAGGTAAGGTCACAATGATGACATTCATTTTTCTGAAGTTGTTTAAGGATGTCTTGTTCATGAATCCTAATTTCTATTAAAAGGCAACTAATAAACCTCACCGAGTAATGTATGCATGCTAAATGAAATAAGAAATCAACTACCAACTACTTATCATATGCGTCAACTATACTTATGATTCACTTCGAACCTACATACTCCAAATAGTATCTATTACAATTGTATATTATTCAATAACTCAGAAAAAGAAGGAGCATAAATGCATTTATATAAATGTACAATTGTACATAGATTGATAGATATATAGAAATTTAACAACCAAAAAATATATAAAAAATCTAACTGTGTGTATGTAAACATGTAGATGAAAAATATGGGTTGCCAGGGGGAAGAAGCCAAGCTAGAGAGATAGTAGAGATTGCAATGTCTGTCCCTATCTAGAAAATCTAAGAGGTATGGACAAATTGCTAGACCTATGAACAATAAAGACTATGCATGTGAATTTTTTTTCATAAATTTTCACATGAATTAAGAATAAAAAACGATTATTTCTTAAGATGGATCAGCAAACTTATAAAAAACGATACTCAAATTATAACAAAATCGAATCTCCACATTCAAACAAACATATTTTTTATGTGACCCCATAACTGACATTTACATATATACATTTCTCTTGCTGGATACCAATTATTTATCTAACATAAAATCTAATCATAATATTTTCATCATTTTCGTATGTAACATTATGTAAATCATGAATCTTGTGCGCCCTCTTTATAACTTTTTTTCTTTCTTTGGTGTTTAACGCCTTAGCATCTTTATAATTTATGATGTCCATGTTACCAATGAAAAAAATATCTTGAGTTTCAAAAAACTTCGAGTTTGTTAAATATTTTGATCTTCACAATTGCAAGCACTTGATAATAGATTTGGCATGTTGACATATATTCGGAATTATATTCCCCTTCATTTTTGTACTATATGTATAAAACTTAAAAGAGATAATATTTACCTAAAAAATCATTTTTAAGATTTTGTAAGTATTATCTTAAAAGAGATAATTATGTTTTGGTTCTATTTGTAATATTTAGCCAAAGCATACAGCTAAATTATTATAAGTATAACCAAAAACATAATTAGAGTAGTTACATGGAAAAACGAAGAAGAGAGAAGGTAGGAAGAATGGTCAAAGACAAGAGCATAATGGTCTGCCCAAAAACACTTTCTTCGTGTCAGCCTCAGAGCTGAATTGAAAGCACTGAAAGCTCCTTTTAGTCATCATGTCTTTTTCCTCCAATCTATTTCCATTTTTTTCCTTCTTATTATTCTTACCATTTCCACATTTTTTTAATTTCTTTATTTCAATCCGTATAGAGAGAGATGTATGATAAATTAAATGAAGCATCTATTATTGTTTCTACATCTAGTTCCTATTCCCTAACACCTATCTACGTGGGCACACAATCTTCGTACCAAAATGATAAAAGTTTTCCAACGTACACTGCTCTTGCTTTTTGTTTTGGCTTCAATCTATGACTACGTGCGTGAACCACTATGCTTCATCTAGGATGATTAATTATAATTCAAAACTTGATTTATCGAACAAATGATATGGGGAGGGGAAATGTTTCAAAGCTAGCTTAGTTGTTAAGTTGGATTATATCTAATATAGTTAAAAATATAAGTCGATCTGCATGGATGAAGTAAAAAATACAAAATCTAACACTATATATGTCCGTTTCGAAATATTTTAAAAACTTAATATTTGATTTAACTACTGTTTAGTTTTTTATTTTGTCAACAAATTATTTTTTAAAATTACAAATTATCAAAATATGTTGTTTTGTCAAAATCTGTTGTTAAACCGTACGTAGTTTTTTTTTTTCTAATAACAATGTCTATTAATATAGATTTCATGATTCTTTTTTTTTTTAAACTCATTCCCCACTATGTAACCACTAACATTAGTATGACTGTTGTGTATTCTCTTGAAAACCAAGATTTACATGAATAATCAGTTTATTGATGTTTCTTCACTTCTTATAATAATGTCACGGAGACCTTTTAAACCCTTAAGAACCTTACGAGAACCCATAATAGATGATAGTAATTAAGGAAAGATTGTTATGGTCTACAAGAATGCATGACTTCTAAAATGAAGATTTGAACGACAAAACCTACCCTTTTTTAATCGTTAGTAAAGAAATATAGCGACATCTATATCACGTAGTAATATGAAAAACTGATACGTAATTAATCAGTAATCACCATTCACCACCGATTCCCATTAGCCTCATTCTCCAACATCATTAAAGGTGAATTTAAAAAGTCGAAAATAACATCATTGAGACCTCTCGGGAGAAATTAGTGTTGCAGATGATACAACAGTTAAAAAAAAAAATCATTCGTTGGCTAGCTAGCTTTGACCAGCATAGAAGAATAATCATTAGACTAATTTTTAATATATTTATATGACATTCTCAAGTAGCTGTGTTAAAAAAAAAGAGAGATATATAGACTTCGAATATATGTCTCTAAATCCTTGTCCAAAAACGTATCATTTAATTCGTCAAAACTATCATAAGGATCCATGTGACACATTTGAATTAGCTCTACGCCTCTACCGCAAGCTGTAGGGTCCTCTAAATATAATTTTCGCAAAACGTAACATCTCTTTATAATGTAGAGATGTTTTCTTAAATTCCTAGGTAAATGATTCGGATTGTGATTTGACTTAAATATCATGTGTCTTCTGATTTTGGTGATATAATGTCGTTGATTAATTCCTTAGCATCATCAATGAGATTTTGATTCCTATAAGACCATGGCATGTGCATAAATCCATACACACATGTATATGCATATATGCATGTGTGTATATTTTGACTTTTGTGCAAATAATAGTTCTCGAAAAATATTGTTATGAAACTCTCGTGCATGTAACGACAATTAGATAAACTACTAACCAAAATTATATGTTATGTGTAAACGATTATTTTTAAGTTTTTCTTTAAGAGAATGAGGAAAGAGAATAAGAGAAATGAGAGAGAGAGGGGGTAATTAAAACACATGTACAAAAGAATCAAAAAAGAGGTACAGTTTTCGTTAACTGACCACTGAACTGAAAATAAATGAATGTGTTGGTAAAAGGAAAACCCCAAAGTTTATTTCATAGGATTTGAAATTAAATCAATTTGGCAGTTTTGTCAGAAACAAAAAAAAAAAACTTATTTATAAAAGTAGTATTCATTAACTTAGATATGATTTTCAGGTAAAAAGACAGTTTCTCATTTAGTGTCAAAACCCAATAATGATGAATATGTTATCTTGATGACATTATAGTCAGAATTAAAAGGTTGACATAGTCATATATTGTAGAACTTACAAAATTTGGTGTTCTTGGTGTATGATCTGGTCCGGACTATCAATAGATTTTTTTTTTTTGTATGAGATTGTGTAACTTACAAAATCTGGCGTATCAAGTCTGATTTTGGATAGGATACATCAAATATGATGATGATGAGATGAATAACACAACATGTATTGATGTCTCTACCCATACTACTACATTGTACATGTTTTTTTTTCTATTGATTTCATTTGTAAATACATGCACAAACATATATATGAAAAATTGTTCTTAGTTATATTATTTTAATATTAACTCATTAGAGGAAAACCTAACATTAATGAATGCGATTACAGAATATGATATAAAATAAAAATCATCTTTAAACGATTAAATAATACTCTAAGGTTCAGGTCTGCTTACAATTTTTTATGCGTCACAATATAATGAATTCTTTTCCGTACTTGGCAAAAGAAAAGGAGAGAGTAAATATGATCAGAGTAAAGTACCGTTAGGTAAATGGCTAAACACGAGGAAAAGAAAAGCCAAAGATCTTAAAGAAATTAATTTCTTATCTTCATCCAATTTTAATGAAATAAAATATAATAATAAAGTAAACAAAAAAAAAAAAAAAGATGCTTTGTGGGGTGGATCTATAAGCTTGTTATATAAAGGAGGATAGATAGTGAGGGTTTTCTACCTTCTTCTATCTAAAGAAAGTCTTTACACAGAGAACCCCAAACCAAGAAAAAAAAAGAGAAAAGAACCAAAAAAAAATATAATATATTAGGCCTTTGTAAATTTAGAATAAATGGAAGAACATCTAAATCCATTAGCGGTGACTCATCTTCTTCAACACACACTAAGAAGCTTATGCATCCATGAGAATTCTCAATGGGTTTATGCTGTCTTTTGGAGGATCTTGCCCAGAAACTATCCTCCTCCCAAGTAAGCTTTTCATTCAAAATCAAACGTATATAATATATATAGAGCAAGTATAAAACTTTGCTATTTCTTTAAATAGAAGATTTCGACTTTCGTGTTATCCTATTCCTTTTCTAGTCTTCTGTGATTTATATGTATATTTTAATCTTTGAGTTTTTCTTGGGGATTATAATATAATTAAGTGTACTTTATAAAACAAAATCTTTGTTTAAAATCATTAAATGATGAATATGTGATGTTCATTTGGTGTTGTTTGCAAGTAGATGGGATGGTCAAGGAGCTTATGATAGATCGAGAGGAAACAGAAGAAACTGGTAAAGATATAAACCACCTCTACAAACTTGTATGCATATATATATATATATATATATAAAGATTTTGTGGTGAATAACATTTAATAATATGTGTGTTTAAATTTTGGCAGGATCTTGGTTTGGGAAGATGGGTTTTGCAACTTTGCAGCTTCTGCCGGGGAAGTAAGTACCGGTGAGTGTAGCGGTGGCGGCTCGGCCGCTTATGGAAGTAGTGATTTTCAACAATATCAAGGGCTTCAGCCTGAGTTGTTCTTCAAGATGTCGCATGAAATCTACAATTATGGAGAAGGGTATGTGAGGATAACATACACTTTTTTTTTTTACCACTACAAAAGATTTGTAAACAAGTTTAATCGTTGGAAAAAAAAAAAAAAAAACAAGTTTAATCTTTTTTCCAAGAAATATTTCGTTTTTCTTATATATATAGTACTTTCTCTCTTTTGTGATTCACTTTTTATGTTTGTTAACAGTGTCTTTTGGTACTATTTCAATACCTATTTTCTTACTTAGATTTTTCTATCTATATGTATGTATATATATGTAAAGAAGGTGGTTTTAGAAAGTTACGAGTCAAAGTACCTCTTTTTCTCAATTCAAAGGTTATGATCTATAACTGTTTAAACGCCTTTGAGGACAAGAGAGGAGTATTTAATCATATTTTTTGGGCAAAGGGAGTATTTAATTAATCATTAACTGTCAACTAAATAAATTATTAATTGTTAATTAATTTAATACTAATAGTCTAATGATTGAAGTGTTATGAAATTTTGTGCAGGTTGATAGGAAAAGTAGCTGCAGATCACAGTCACAAGTGGATTTACAAAGAACCTAATGACCAAGAGATTAACTTTTTATCTGCTTGGCACAACTCTGCTGACTCAGTAAGCATATGCATATACCCACCTATCCACTTCTTTACATACACCCGTGCATGCTATTACCGTTTTAGAGGAAATAAAAATGTATCACTAATACTAGTTGAAAATTTATGTAATTGTGCAGTACCCTAGGACATGGGAAGCTCAGTTTCAGTCTGGTATCAAAGTATATGTTTCTCCAGCTCTTTTTTTTTTTTTTTTTACTTCTAAAGATATGCATTATCATACATCCAACTAGTAAAGTATAGCTCTCTATATATAATTACTTGAAAATGAATATTGTTTGCAGACCATTGCCTTGATTTCTGTTCGAGAAGGTGTTGTCCAGTTAGGAGCTGTTAACAAGGTTTCTCACTCCCTCTCTCTCGCTCTATATGTAATACACTTTGTATATATATAAGATGATATATTTACGTATTAAATTGTTATTATTAAAGGTGATAGAGGATTTAAGCTATGTTGTGATGTTAAGAAAAAAGCTGAGCTATATAGAGAGCATCCCTGGAGTTCTTCTTCCTCATCCTTCTTCTTCTGGTTACCCTTTCATCAACGCTTCACCTTCTGAAACATGGCACTTCCCCGGAGTGGCTCCTTCACAGCAGCAGCCTGAGCACCAGTTTTATCACTCTGACCACAACCACCGCTTCTTGCAGCCACAAGGGGTAGGAGCCGCTGCACCGCCTCTACCTCTTTCGATGAAGATCACACCGTCGATGAGTAGCCTCGAGGCGCTTCTCTCTAAGCTCCCGTCGGTTGTACCTCCGGCGACTCAGCCAGGATACTTCCCATTTCACCACAGTGCTAAAGAAGAAATGAGCCAAGAAGATCAAAATGATTCGTTTAGGGCTGAACGTAATGATTTGGTGGGTGAGGGTAGTAATAATCATAACCATAATAATTACAATAGTAATAATGATATTTATAACTATAGCAATAATTGCAACAATAATAATTACGATAGAGAGAATAAGATAGGTGGGTTTCTTAGTGAGGATTATTGATTGTATTCAAATCTCTCTCTCTCTCTTTTTTTTTTTCGTACAATAAGTATAAATTGTACTAAGAATTTTCGTAGTCTGACATTATCAATTCTTAGATTTTATTTTTCTCTTAGTTGGCAAAAAAATAGTAATAAATAAAAATATTAGTTTTATAATAATATTGGTATTGAAACAGTGTGTATGTCTTGTTTCTGACATAGTGACATAGTACGTTGTTTTAACGGTACTTGTGTTAAAATGTTGCAGATTCTATGTCTTGAACAAATATATCACGTATAATTTATAGAATGAAAAATATAATTTAATCAGTAAAACATATAATCTTTATTAGGGAATGGAATTTCTAATGTTCTACTTATTTAGACACTACAACCGAGTTTTTTCTTCTTTATTTCATCACCCTTTAATTTGTTATACTATAACCGAGTTTTTTCTTCTTTATTTCACCGCCCTTCGTTTGTATACATAATTACATACTTCATTTGGTCAAGACATCAGTCTCTTATAATTATCACAAAAACTTGAGAAAATGGTATGCTAATTAGTTAAGAGGTAAGAAAATATATAAATACAAATTATTTTACATTCAACCCCATTTCAGAGAACTCATTGGACTAAAATCTGGAGAAACTAATCTGTTATAAGGTATATAAATATAATCCACACATTTTTTTAAGTATCAAGGACTTCTTTTATTTTGTTTTGTTTAGCTGTATATAGCTACAATAAGTGTTTGAAAATGAAATTGCTATTAGTTTGAAGAATATGTTCATATTATAAACCAGAAAACTAAATCAAATGATTGCGGTATATATATATATATATATATATATATATATTGTTGTATGTTTTAGTAAATGTTCAAGAAAATGGGCTAGTCGGCTAATATAGCACGTTTGGACGGAATTGTAAATGTAGACACAATCAAAACAGCAGTGTGCATAAACGAACAGTATATATGGGGCTTAGGTAGGCGTCTCTATCCGTCACATACAATATTTATTTAAAACTAAAACTTTTGTCGATCTATCTATTTTGAGTTTTGATTTTCAATTATTATAAGTAAACAAGTAATATACTGATTTAAAAGTAAACAAGTAAACCGTGTAAATTGTCTATGTTCCATTTAAGCACCAGTCGTGGTTACACGTTTGGTGCCCAAACCCCGTCTTGGCGATTGAGGTCAGCCGACACATTTTTATAAAAGACATACTGTTAATCTGGTCACAGGCGATTTTGCAGTACTATCGGGTTCTTGTCAGTACTATCTTCTTAATTAACACGAAAAACATTTGAGATCAAATGCTAAGGACCTAAGGAGATGGTTTTGGTAATACCTCGATTAAGAGTTATCACTACGGTAATTCACTAATTCTCCAAATTTTGAATATTTATTACTGCCATGCAAAATTAGTATTTATGAATGTTTTCTGAGAAGTATCATATTGTCGTCTTTACATATTTTCATTTTAAGACTCTTAACTAAATGAGTCCATGATCCCTCGCTAACATGAGAAATCCACTAATCAAATTAAACTAGACAACAACATCAAATCAGTTGAACGTATGAACTACATACTGTATTTCAACCAAAACTCAAACCTTCATCCATAGATTCCCAATTTCGACATAATCATTAAAAAGGAAACAAACCCTCCAAGCATTTTTGTGAATTTTTTTTTTTTAATGACAAGTTCCACTAATAATGATGAAACAGAGGTCGAAGCAGCGAAGAAAATAATATTTGACAAGAGACACATTCTCATAACTCGAAGTCAAACTATCATCAAAAAGATCTCTCTTTAAACCCAAATTTCACACAAAGCCACAACGAATACACACACAAACGTTCTATGAAGAACTTTGTTTTAGTCTATGGGAAGTGATTATATATAAAATTAGGAATATGTATATGAATCTTGGAATACCTGAAAATTTCTCATAACCCACGTGGGAAATTGTTGATTTGTCCTTCTTCCAATACATCTTTGCCATTAATTTTGTAACCTACCCTCATCCTCATCACAATGGGTTTCTGAAACGGTGAAACAACAGTGATTATTCTGAGAGTTCGGCGGTCTCGGTTTCACAGCAGATCGAGGGTTGTGCTAAATGTTATATAAATCTGGTCAGAGGAATAAAGGGAATAATACCTTTCCCTGTTGGCTATTTGTAACTCTCATAGTTTGTTTGATGCTTCCGTTGGCTGGAAGAGAGTTGCTGCTAGCGGGATCCAGGTGAAGTTGTAGAAACTGCAATGTGTTTGATTATCAAAATTAGGAATATACTAGAACATCGTCAACAAAACTTCAGAAACCAGATCGTTTCGAAATCTTAGATCAAACTAAGAAAACATATCATGGAAACTTAGACAGACACGAATCTTAATCCAAAACAGTTCCAAGTTATGAACTTTAAGTCTAAAGCATCAATTTATCATGGCCATGAAGCCCATGGCAGCTTTTTGTTTTGGAAATATTTTCTGGAATAAACTATGAAGCGAATGGCTTATGACACACAAAAAAGAAGCAAGTTTGAGACCTGACCTTTGGAACTGCAGCCTGGAATAGAAAATCTGTGTACACGTTAGGAGAAAGATTTGTGAAATTGGCCACAATATCTGTCGTTTGAGGGTTTCCTGGTTGCTTTGTGAAGTTAAACTCAATCTTCAAGGAGCTGCTTTCAAATGCAACAATCGACGGATATGCTGGGCCCTTGTCCTCTGTGAAGGAAACAGATGCCAACATCACATTTTAAATAAAGAATTACTGAGGGAAAATTGATCAAAGTAACTTTTCAATGCTTAACATTGTATCTTTACCGTTCTTTGGTGGGGTGGGGCTAAATCCATCCAGCAAATCCATCATCGAAGAAGGCGCAGTGGGAGAAGTTGATGCAATTGTATCCATGGACGCTATTGGATCATTGCTATCTTGCATAGATAACAAGTCTCCATTCGTCGAGCCATTTTGCACAGGGGAAGGAGTTCCGATTGACAACAGATCCAAAAGAATATCCGCTCCAGCTTGCGATGGCTGCATACCTGAAACTGATAGACGCAGGGGTAAACAACAAGCTCAAAGATTTAGACATTAAGATGCAACTTCACAACTGAACATCCCAAACATTTTACAAAACGTAACACTATATACATATCTTAACTACACAAAAATTTGTTCAGGTTATAGTTAGAACAGGCCATACTGCAGCTGAAGCAAATAAGTTGAGGAAATATGACCAGACAAAATTATCGGCTACTAAAGTAACGTATATAAATTATGTTCCAACTAAAACTCCAAGAAAATAATGCTAGATAGATGGTTATCATTATCAGTTGCCATACCAGATCTCTGACCAGACAGATGCTATACTATAAGTTATTTTTTTGTTCCAACTGGTGAGTGGTATAGTATAAGTTTGGAAATCTAACCAGGTCGTGCTGAAGGCTGCGTTATATCAACACCAAGAAGATCTTGAAGAAAGTTGTCACCCGAGGAGGTTGATGCAGGAGTATCATCAGAACTCAGGTCGAGTAAATCAACAAGAGGAGCTGCAGCAGCTTTAGCAACACCATTC
Organism: Camelina sativa; assembly: GCF_030686135.1. Taxonomy (NCBI): domain Eukaryota; kingdom Viridiplantae; phylum Streptophyta; class Magnoliopsida; order Brassicales; family Brassicaceae; genus Camelina; species Camelina sativa. The sequence goes on along the minus strand of NC_141884.1, from coordinate 21,686,598 downwards.
GGAATACTAAGCGAAGATTTTCCAGAATTTGACACAGATGGAGGTAAAGAACCAGCTCTCCTTCCACTAAATGTTGCCTCATCAAGGACCGGCATTCTTTCAAGCAGGGTAGATCTGCATATATTTAGATCGATTGTGTTGAATAATTTAGTAGATATTGATCCATGAAACCTTCTCATCCAAAATCAATGAGAACAGATATGTTCAGTATCATCGAAAGAATTACCTTATATTCTGATGCTTTTGAATAACTGAACTGAACTCCATAGATCTTTGTTGCAGTTCTAAGACAAAGCTACCTTTGTTCTGTCCTATAATACTTTTAACCCTCCTGTAAGCAAATACAAGAAGCCTATTACTGATGAGAAGTATCATTGACTAATTTTCACTGCGACCTAATTTATAAGAAAAAAGTTTACAGGGACGTGAAAAGACTTCAGGAATGATTATACCCTAATAAACAAAAACTCTAGAATCAACTGAGTAGACATAATAAAGCTAGGTCGGAGTTGGCATACTCTGAACAAGAAGGAAAACGAGATGAGATCTTTAACAGAGCAATGAGTGCCATTGCCTTAGTTGTGACATCCGATGTATGATGCTTAATAGCAATCTCGATAACATCCACTGCATCCGATTCTGTTACCTGATTACAGAAGCTTGAGAACTCAAATTAGTATCTATCCATCTGATATCTACATTGAACAATAAATCTTTTGCATGTAAAGATGATCATTCAAAACGTCAAGGGCAGAGAATTTTAACAATAAATCTATTTGACTGGGCATCAAATAGTAAGGAATAATAACCCGCATAAGACACAGAGAATAACAACTGAAACCATTTTCCTTTTATCAACCAGAGAACTAGCCAGCGCAGAAAATCCACAAAACGTAGAGTTAATAGTTTCTAGGGTGTGAGGATCCCCAAGCAAATCAGTGAAGGACAAAAGTGTTACAAGACAAAAAAAAAAATCAAGAAAGATATCCCGTAACTGCACCTCCAGTATCAGTCACAAAAATAAGCCCTTCGTGCAGGATGATAGTACTCACCGTGATTGGATCTTCTAAGTCAAGCATTCCAGCATTGTTTACCAACAGATCAGCATATTCTCCTATGCACCATATTGCAACCCGCACAAGAGTTTCCTGTAGCAAACATCACAAATGACCCTCTTACTCCTAAGTTACAAGATACTACAATTTAGGAAACGCCTGACCAAGGAAACATGTCATCCAACCTGTTCACATGATGTATGTAATGCTCTGTACAAAGCCCTGACAGTGTACCCATGGAGATGAGGGGCATTTGTTATTACAACAATCAACGCGTGCCATACATCCTCTTTCACATAAGTTCCAGCCTACATGTCTCAAAAAAACCAAGATTAGAAGTCTCAAATTAAGATCTATTATTTTCATATGAAGTAAAAAGTTTGTTTTTACGTTTTAGGTAAAGAAGCCTGCATGTCCATCGATACTAATAAATGTATGGAAAAATCGTAATTTCACGACCTGGGTTAAAAGTATACCTCAGATAGAACCTTTAGCATTTGATCAATGTACCAGATTTTCTCTGGAGCAAACCTAGTCAGAAAGGAAATACAATCAGGTCTGAAGGACACCATTCATCCAAGCCAGCATTCTGATAACATTCAGGGATTACTTTTGATTTAGCTTGACTCAGATCTTTGTTACAAATTAAAATGTTCAGTTACCATCTACCAGATAAATGAAATCTCAGTACATGCTGGCTGAAAAGCCGTGCAACTTACTTTTCAACAATGGAGCATATTTTTGCAGCTAGATCTCCCTTAAAATCTTGTTCGCTTACTTCCAAATATTCAATAAGCTCTTTTGCTAGTGGCTTCACGTTATTCTCATTCACCAGAAGGTAAATAAGTTCAAGTGCCCTTTTCTGAATTGAAGCATCTGAATCCTAAACCAGAAGATGTTTTAGAACACTTTTTCCATTTAATAAAGAGTTATTTCAGACTACCTAAACAGAATTGGATGGTTACATCTAAACAGATAGATTCAGTGACTATAGTAAAACACCAAGCCGGGAAGCATGTTATAGCTCAGAGGCATAACTTGAATTCCGTAACCAGTAAAAACAGTGGACTAAAAATCATCTGGCATGTCAATAAGATAGACCCAACAAAGAAAGTGTAACACCATATAAAATACCTTAACACACTCCAGGATTGTAGCTCTGTGTCTCTGAACCGCTTGGGAATCAACAGTTAAGGCTCTCATCAGCATGTTTAATGCTACGTATCTGAAAAAGCAAAGCTAAGGGTTATCATTTGTCAATGGAGAGACAAGAAAGGCATCATGTGCAGTGTGTTATCAATTGCCACAAAATGTCGTCCACATCCATACACAATACTGTCAAAACATGTCAGGTTTGGTTTATTTCATCTTTATAAGAGTTGCTCCTTCAAGCAGAAAAAAAAAACAAAAAATAAGAAACACGGAAACTAGACATATATGAGTGAAGCAATAACTTTTGTCCGTATTATAGCAAACTAAAATTGGAAGATTACTGTTGATCGATAGTAAAATGTCAAGAGGATAAGGTTACAGAAATCTCAAACAATGGTGGTACTCAATAAAAACCTGATGTTATTATCTCGGTTGGACAAGAATTTGCCCAAGATATTGATTGCAAGGACTCGTAAGCCCCCGTTTTCTTCAATGCTCATTATCGTTTGAACGCATTCGTATAGGATAGCGTTGCCTGCGTTTTTGTTTGACTCGGTTTTTGATGCCACCTAAGACATTAGAAACCAAGTTGGGAATCAAAACAATTTTCTGTGATTATGATCCTAACTGCTCTAGATCAGAAGTTTTTTTAATGCAAATGTAACAGAAATCCTTCTAGCGAAACCCATAAAGGTGAGAAAAAGGCTTTATTCGTTACCTTTATTGATTTTGGGAAATCAGAAAGAGCAAAACATTATGAAGATAACAAGAAGGAAGCTTTTAAAAAACAAATGAAGGATCACAAAGATAGCGAAACATGAAAAACCAGGTCATTCAGGCCAGCATAAGCCTTGAAAAAAAACTTGACAGACTAAGTACTAACAAACCTGAGCAAGTATATCATTCATACAGTCACTGGCATCTGCATCCCCTTGTCCCAAAACACGCAACAGTCTGAGCAATCTGATGTGAAGAAATGGATCCATAATTCCAGCAACATCATACTCTGGTGAATATGGACTGTTTGCAATATCTCTCAGTGTTTTAACCAAGCCCTCTGTGCATTTCTGTCAATCAGATAAGGAATCCACTAATTTTCGGTCATGTCAAGAAGAACAATGATTAAAAACAGTCAAATCAGTTCAACATGTAAGTAAAACTTATGCAAGGGTCTCAGGAAAACCATGAATCCAACGAGAAAATGGGGATGCAGGGATGATATAGATTCAAGATAGAAGGATAATGAAACGATGAGACAGTAGGAGGCTACGAGTTACAAAAATAAGTCTAATGAACAGATACAGAGCTACTTTTAGATTCCAAGAGAGAGGAAGATTGCACACTACAACATACAAGGCATCCTAATATTCGTTTAACCAAATAAATAGGATATCAGAAGATTACCTTCCGGAAATACTCAAGGGCTTCGGAACTGACATTACAGATCTCTGTGCAAAGGTGAACTCCCGTAATGAGAACACCATGATGCTTTTCTTTGAGTAAAGCAGCACCAGGATTAATAAAGTTCTCAGAAAGATCCGGAACTTTTCTGATGATCCTTATGGCGCAAAGAGCTGCCTAAAGAAAATGAAAATGTTAATGAATTCATTCCATTGTATTCGACTATGAAAATAAAGTGAAGTAATCTTTCAACTTCAGGGGCAAGATCAAGAGCCATTTCTGCTGAACAAATATTTATGCTTTATTTAGTTAAAACATGCATGTCAACTTAGCTTCTAACATCCTGTTATCTGAACAGGTACAATTACAGTACGAGAAAGCACTCACTTTCTTGCGTATATTTGGATCACGAAATTGAAGCAATCTTTCAACTTCAGGGGCGAGATCACGAGCCATTTCCGCTGAGCAAATATTTCCTAAAGCACAGAGAGCAAGTCCCACAATGTATTGGTTTGTGTGATTCAGATCTCTAGACGTGAGTCAAGGTTCTCACAAGATGAATTTAAAAAAATCGTACAAACCTGCCAGCAAAAAGTTAAAATGCTACAAAAGGAATCAAATTCAAAAATTTCCACCAAAAAGGATACTGCTTCAGGGAGTTGGTGACCAACATTAGCACTTCTTGCCTTTCATCAAGAAGCAACATCAATCCAAGATAACCAATCCTCTTCTCAGGAAACCCAGGAGAAGCAATTAACTTGAGGCACTCCATCTGCCCAAAATGAGTTGGGTAACCAAGCATGTGAATAAACATGAGCTTTGCTAGATCCCTGTGTCTATAGTCCTGGTCATTTTCATTAATAGAAGCACGGATAGCAGCACATTCTTTCCTTACAACAGCACGTTCCTCAGCAGCGGTTTTACTTGCACGTATAGCCCGAATCATGTCGCTTCAACCATAAAAAAAAAAACGTCAACAAAACGATGAATGCATATTGGTCAATTCATAAAGAATCAAAGCAAAGTAAACTGTATTACTGTAACACTAGCACAAAGCTAAGAGGATTGATTATACAGTTACAACACGCCTAATCTCTCACTTCCAGAATTCACCAATACATTTTCTAATCAAAGCTACATTACGCAACAATGGACGTGTCGCAAATTACTATAGTTAGAGATCGGAAGCAAAGTGAATCCTAACCTGAGACGCGTCCCGGAAGAGAAAGGATTCATGATTGTTGCTGTATCCACGCCGGAGTGGTACAATTACAAAGCTGATGAAAGTCAGATCCAGGCACGAATTTGTGCGAGAAAAATGGATCAACAGATTTGAAAAATCATAGATCTAAGAAGCTCTCAATTCCCAGATCTGAGAGAGTTTTGAAATTCACTTGATCTCTCTCTCTCTCTCCCGCACTGTCGATGAAAAGATGAACAACATGAGAATGAGAAAGAGAGGTCTCTCTGTGTGTACTTTTTTTTCTTTTCTTCTTCATTAAAGGTTAACGGAAAATTTCTAACGGAGTTGCGGGAGTCGAAACGGAACACTTTTAACGGTACTCAAAAGCCTCTCATTGACTTAGAAGGCCCAATTGTTTTTTTTTTTTTTTCGTGGGCAACAATTATTTAGTACTTGTCTACGTGAGAGGGAGAAAGACCTAGCTAAGACATAAAATTAGGGTTTAGAACCAAAAAAAAATAAAAATAATAACCAAGGTGTGGTGGCCGATACGTCTATCTCTTCTTTCTAAAGAGTGATAATGTTAACTATGTCCATGAAATTTTGGTTTCTGTCTTTTGTTAGAGCGTTGATCATTGATATAAGGTTTCATTTGAGATGAGATATGGGTGACAAATACTTGAAAAGTTTCTAGTCAATTTAAGTATTAGTTTCCATACCTCCATCTCAAATTATACCCATTATAAAAATTAAAAAAAAAACAATTAATTATGTTTCTCACAGATTCATATTTTTGTAGTATTTAATAATTTGTTATCGGGTAATATTACTAAATACCACATTTTGACTTTGACTCAGAAAATACAACAATGTCAGAAAAGTGTAGTAACTACCACTTTTCGTACAGACAATATGACAGAAGTGACCCTTAAGATATAGGTAGGAAATTTGTATTGTCGACAATAGGCAGGGAACAAATCTATGAGTAGATAATCATGGAGTCGTAATCTCATATACAATAACATGTAATTTTATTGAACAACATGGGATTTCACTAAATAGATCATAATCTCATACAATAACATGTAATTGAGTAGGCAATGATTGAGTCGTAATCTCATACAGTAACATGTAATTTTAGTGAACAACATGGGATTTTAATAAAATGGTCGTAATCTCATACAATATCATGTAATTTTAGAAAACAATCTGGGATTTTAATAAATGGGCTAAAGTGTATACCGAAGAACAGTCGAGGAAGATGATTAACAATCGAGTGGTAGGACAGCAACCACGGGAACAACTACAGTCTTTTTCATTGCAAAACATATTATTTTAGTAAAATATGTTCATCATTATATTGCAAGTTGCGTTGCTTAGGATTTGACAGAATTGTAGAAAGAAATATTATGTTGCATTGGGTGAAGTTTGTTATAAAAAATAACAGTTGGTGAATTGTAATATAGATGTGTTTTGGCAAAACACCTGCTGTAAATGACAGTTGTATGTTAGTTGATATGCAAAACAATAATCATTATTTACATTTTATTTTACCATACAACATGTTGTTTACTAATAAAACATAGATATTGTGATACATACCTACTATATATGTCTCATATATGATGTTAGCCTATCTAAGGCCATCAATGTAATTATAACATCCATTGGAGACAGCTACTGTACCAAGTGTGGTATTTTCTTAACTAGGTATCGAGCCCCCGCGATATAGCGGGGGAACTCATTTTAGTAAAATATTTATTACAAAATTTCTTTAATATATTTTTATTAAATTATGGTATAATAAAATTCCAAAAATACAACTCTTAAAAATATTTTAAGAAATATTCTTAAAAATAAATTTATTTTTACATGTGATTAACGGAAATTTTATGTTGACGTATCGTTCTCAATATTTAAGTCTATTTAATTAGTGGGTTACCCTTTGACTAGAATATTTACAGATTTTACCATTGATGTAACTTACACATATTTCACTCAATTATTCTGAGAAAAATTACAATTAAAATATGCAAATGAGGGATACAAATCTTTACGATTAAATAAATAATGATTAGTGCTATAAACATATGATAGGTAGTTGCATTTTTAAAATAATTTTTAATGTAATTAAATCTCCATATTTTATTTAATTCTGTTTTCTATTTTAATATTATATAATTAATTAATTATTTGTTGTCTATAATTATACATTTGAAGATAAGTAGATTCTTATATTTATTCTGAAATGACCGACCTTTTTTTTTTTAATAAATAATAAATCATATATATATATATAAATAAACTACAACTAGTGGTCCCATATCCACTAGCCACCTAACCATATTGTGACAACCCGTCCCGTTGACCCCACTAGCCCACCGCTAGCTTGCCCCCATAGGCCCGAAGCTGGCCCTGCAGGGCATCGATCCTAACCCCTCACTGGGCAAATGGAACTATTCATCCAAATCCACAGTAGGTTATTGGTGCGCCAGACGTTCCTCGAACCCTGGTCCCCACCCTTTAACAACCTTCCCACAGGACAAGCTGTCACCAATTGACCTGCAGATCAATTGGTGACAGCTTGTCCTGTGGGAAGGTTGTTAAAGGGTGGGGACCAGGGTTCGAGGAACGTTTGGCGCACCAATAACCTACTGTGGATTTGGATGAATAGTTCCATTTGCCCAGTGAGGGGTTAGGATCGATGCCCTGCAGGGCCAGCTTCGGGCCTATGGGGGCAAGCTAGCGGTGGGCTAGTGGGGTCAACGGGACGGGTTGTCACATAAAAATCAATTGGTGACAGCTTGTCCTGTGGGAAGGTTGTTAAAGGGTGGGGACCAAGGTTCGAGGAACGTCTGGCGCACCAATAATCTACTGTGGATTTGGATGAATAGTTCCATTTGCCCAGTGAGGGGTTAGGATCGATGCCCTGCAGGGCCAGCTTCGGGCCTATGGGGGCAAGCTAGCAGTGGGCTAGTGGGGTCAACGGGACGGGTTGTCACACATATTCACAATCAACAGCGCAATAACATAAATCAATATTCAATAATAAACCAATAACAATCTGATATTATAGCAAAGGCAATATTCCAATACCAAACAACAAGAAACATGAAACCAGCAACCTAGCAATGTTTCTAATGACTCAACTCTAGCAACCTAGCAATGCCAGACAACATCCAATCGAGTCCCAAGAACATCCTCCTCTTCATTGCCTTGATTCCACGATCACACTTTGCCTTTACCTGCACCACAAACACAAATTGAGATGCATGAGTATTTGATAAACACTCAGTGAGGCAATCCTCCCATCTACTGGGCTATACACACAAGCAACAATGATTCCAAAGTTCCAAAACAAGCAACAAACAAACACACAAACCAGGAAATCAATCATCGTCTCGCTGGAAGGGTTGTGTCGACCGACACCAGCCTAGTGTCGACCGACACTGGCTCAATGGTGTCGACCGACACTACCCTACAGTGTCGATCGATGCCAAATTGCTGGTGTCGACCGACACCAAGCGGTATCGATCGACACTCCCTCTGCAACTGCGATCCGCGCGAAGTCGAGAGTCGAATCTCGCTCCCAAATCTCCTCCAAAACACCCAATACTCAATACCCAAGCCTTATACCTCCTTAGGAACCTGTATCAACCAATCCCAGCAAGAAAAACACACAAACAAGCAACAACAAGCAAGAACAAGGGAATCAAAGGCTTAGATTAGCCATGGTCATGCACTCACCTTCTAAAATGAAAATGAACCGTTAACTATCAAATCCCTCCGGTGAAAAGCTATTCCTAGGCATCACGAAGCTTCCCACAAAATTTCAGCACGATCAGATCTCAGATGAAACCGCAGTCGATCCCGAAACTCCCGCTGGTCTCAATCCGCGACTGAGAAGAAACGCCCCACGAAACTGTCGATATCTCCTAGAATATTAACCCAAATTCACTTCTGTAAAAAGGAGAGTGTACGAAAATCTCTTAGCTACAACCCTACCAAAACTCAATACCTTTCAAAACGATTTAAGTATACAGATCCACCTTCTCCCAAACCCTGACGATTCTGTTCCTTTTTGCTTGAACACCAAAATCAAGTTTACTCTTCCTTCTCCTCTTTCTCTTTGTTTTCAGCGGCTAGGCAACAACAAAACACGACCTAGGTCGTTCTCCCACTTAAATATCACGGTTTAATGGTTTTCCCTAAACTAAACCGGTCCAAATCGATTAAAAACTCAATCTGGTCGAACCAGAAAATCAGTGGTGTCGAACGACACCCCCTTGGTGTCGATCGACACCCTCACCCAAAACACTCAAATTGGTTTGCGGGTGTTACAATTCTCCCCCACCAAACTGGATTCGTCCTCGAATCTCGAACAACCATCAGCCAAGGACTCCCGTGCAACCGTCTCCACGGCCCGCACTCCTCCGACTGATCTACAGAAGGTCACCTCTAGGCGATAGACTCACGCTCCAGGCGTCATTTGCTCTTGACTTTTTGGACTTTTCTTTACTCACAGGCCTAAACCTTGAGTTTTTATTGGCTCCTCATCAGACCTAAGTCTGCATGCCAAATGATATAAGGAAAATCCAACTCGTCTCTCGGGTTGCCACCCTACAGCGCGTCCCCGGATCGTCATCCGGAGTCGATATACCAACCTTACTCCCGAGCCACAAAGTCTCTGAATATGGCAGTACTAGGAGAACCTAAGTCCCCCAAGAGTCGCGAGCAAACAATTCTGAACACGTCTGAGTCCTATCCCTATCCAGGTTTCCTTCCCATGGCTCGCGTAAAAACATCTCAATGTCCTACCAACCACATATCCCCTCACTGGGATACCTCATGACCACACAAGGATCATATATACGCCACAAGGGCCGCCACAAAGGCCAACAAAAATGTCCTCACGAGGACCGCCACCAAGGCCAAACAAAATGTCCTAAAAAGGACCGCCACCAAGGCCACTCGTCCCCAAAGGACCGTCACAAAGACCGTCTGTCCCGAAGGACCGTCACAAAGACCATCTGTCCCGAAGGACCGTCACAAAGACCATCTGTCCCGAAGGACCGTCACAAAGACCATCTGTCCCGAAGGACCGTCACAAAGACCATCTGTCCCGAAGGACCGTCACAAAGACCATCTGTCCCGAAGGACCGTCACAAAGACACTCTGGCTAAACAGCCCGCCACAAAGGCCAACAAATGGCTAAAAGCCCGCCACAAAGGCCACACAATTGGCTAAAAGCCCGCCACAAAGGCCATACAATGTCTAACAATACCGCCACACACAGACACTCTGACTCAAAAGTCCGCCACAAAGGCACAAAAGCCCCTCCCAAGGCTTCCCACCGCTAAAATGGACAAAATTCTGACTCCCGCAAAACTTTCCATATTTAACACTTTCCATTTTTGGAAACTCCTCTTCACAACCCTGCCTCACGGAAACTTTGTACCCCAAACACCACCTCATCTTGTTACTGAGTCGCACAACCAACCACCCCAAGCGACCGAGTAACAAGAGAGATGGGCTGGAATACTCCATTCCCGCTCCAGCCACGGATTACAGATGGGGCCAGGCTAAACAAGCTCAAGTCACGGCTTGCTTCTCATACCACTTCTTGAACCTTGCCTTCATCTTTGCCTCAGGCTCCCAAGTCTGTTCCTCAACACCATCACAGTCCCACAGGACTCTCATCAAAGGAATCTTCTTCTTCCGAAGTTCCTTGATCCTCCTCTCGAGAACCCTCACTGGTCTCGCCTCCAAAGTCATGTTAGGCTGAAGATCCTCAGGAATCTTAGCCAACACCTCCTCTCCCTCACGGAGACACTTCCGCAACATAGACACATGGAAAACCTTATGGAATGCACGCATCACCTCAGGTAACTCCAATCTATATGCCACTGGTCCAACCCGCTCAATCACCCTGAATGGACCCATATACCTCGGACTCAACTTAGTCTCTGACAATGACCTGTTCGGACCCCGCAACATGGCCATCTTGAGGTACACTCTGTCTCCCACCTGAAACTCAAGATCTCTCCTCCTCCTATCAGCATAACTCCTCTGTCTATCCTGAGCCTCTTTCATGTTCAGCTTGAGAACCCGAATCTTTTCTGAGGTCTCCTGAACAAAACTAGCACCAAACATGCTTCTCTCCCCCACCTGAGTCCAGCATAAAGGTGTACGACATGGTCTCCCATACAAAGCCTCATAAGGAGCCATCTTAATACTCGCCTGATAACTGTTGTTGTAAGCAAACTCTACCAGGTTCAGGTGATCTGCCCAATGGCCACCCCAATCCAACACACACATCCTCAGCAAATCCTCCAGCGTCTGGATCGTCCTCTCAGACTGTCCATCTGTCTGGGGATGCTAAGCTGTACTCATATGCACCTTAGTGCCCATCTCTGCCTGAAATGCCTTCCAGAACACCGAAGTGAATTTAGAATCCCTATCAGACACAATGCTCGCTGGCACTCCATGCAACCTGACTATCTCCCTCACATACTTCTTAGCCAAGACCGCTGCTCCATCAGTCTTCTTAATGGCCAGAAAATGTGCTGACTTGGTCAACCGGTCCACAATGACCCAAATAGCATCAAAGGTCCGTGACACTGGCAATCCCACCACAAAATCCATAGTGATCATATCCCACTTCCACTCAGGAATGGGTAAACTCTTCAGTAACCCGCCAGGAACCTGATGTTCAGCCTTCACTAGCTGACACACATCACACCTCGAAACCCAACTAGCTACATCCTTCTTCATCCCGACCCAATGATAGTACCTCTTGAGATCACGGTACATCTTAGTCGCTCCTGGATGAATGGACAACTTGCTCGCATGAGCCTCTCTTAGAATCTCCTGCCTCAACTCCTCATCCTTGGGCACACACACACGACCATGCACCAAGATAGTACCATTATCTGAGACCTGATACTCTGAATCCACATCCTTAGAGGCATTCACCAGCCCCAAATCCTTCTCCTGAGCCAACCGCACTCTACTCAGAAGATCTGCTCTATAAGCCGCCTCCTAACCCAATGGTTCTCGAGAAAACCGCACACAAGCTCAACGCACTGATCTCTCCTACCAGAGACTTCATCTCCTGGTCCTGTAGTAATCTGCCAAACTAAGGAAACTCCTGATCTCAGTGACATTATGTAGTCTAGGCCAAGCCTTGATAATCTGAATCTTCTTCGGATCTACAGGAACTCACTCTGCATAAACAATGTGACCCAGAGAACCCATCTCACGCTGCCAAAAACTACACTTGCTCAACTTAGCAAACAACTTCTGCTCCCGCAGCTTCTCCAGAACTGCCCTCAAATTCACTGCATACTCCTTAGGACTCTTAGAAAATACCAGGATATCATCGACGAAAAAGATGACAGACACGTCCTGAAACTCCTGAAACACACTGTTCATCAATCTAAACTCTGTTGGCGCGTTAGTCAACCCAAAAAGGCATCTCCATGAACTCATAATGCCCATACTTCGTCCTAAAAGCCGTCTTTCTCACATCTGTCTCATCTATCGGTATCTGATGATAACCCGACGCCAGATCTACCTTGGAGAACCAAGTAGCACCCCTCAACTGATCCAACAACTCATCAATCCTAGGAAGAGGATACTTGTTCTTCACAGTGACCCGGTTCAAACCCCGATAATCAATACACAACCGGAAACTCCCATCCTTCTTCTTCACAAACAACACCGGCGCTCCCCACGGTGATACACTAGAACGTATGAATCTCTTGCTCCATAAATCCTCTAGTTACTTCTTCAGCTCAACTAAACCAACACTCAAGTATGCCGACATCAACTCGCCCCCACCTGAATATCAACCCTCTTGTTCCTCCAAAAACCTCTAGTAACTTGCCAGTTAGGGAATCTTCCACAAGTTAGCTTATTCCAAGATAGCTTTCCGCTTGGCAATTCTCCACAGCAAATCATCAATACGAACGTAATAAAACAAACAAGTACCATACGCTCGCATATTCTGATTCACCGCTTCAAATACTTTGCAGGCCGCTAACTCAAGCCACTTGACTTATTCCCTCCAACAAGCTTACCAAAACTTTGAATCTAGCAACCCTGTCCATCTCCAATGAACTTCATCCAACATCGTTGCAACGATTAGTTTATCCTGCCATGAAGGCTTTCCGTGAACTTATGTATCTGGCAAACATGCCTCTCCTGAATCAATCCTGCTGTAACTCCCCTTCCCGGGACTCCGGCACCACTGGCCTCACAATCCTGGCAAAACAGCCACACATTCATAACCGCTCTGGTTCATAAAACCCTGGCCCAACGGCCAACATAATCCTAAAATCCAAGATTAAACCACCGTAAATCTCTCGAGGTCTACATTCAATCGTTATGTTTATACTCACGTCCTAGGAATTGCTTGCTCCCAACTCTTCCACTCTTAGGTCGAAACCTTCGAGTCATACCGATCTCACTCTCAGACCAGCGTCTTCGAGTTATACCGTCTCACTCTTGGACCACAATCCTCAAGATCTCGGTATCAGGGGAACTACTCATCCCCTCAGGAGAACAACATCCCCTCTGCCACTCTCGGAGCCCTCAGCCCCTCGAGCTATCGGTATTCAGGGGAATCACCATCCCCTCAGGAGCAACAATCCTTAACGACTATAAACATCTCTCGACACAACTACCTCCTGTGATCCAAGTATAACATTGCAATGTTACACCTACCCACTCAACTTATAATATCCAACTGGATTAACCACCAAGCAGAGAAATATCTGCTCCAACTGCATATGTCCACATATCCGCCTCTCTAGGCCCGATACCTCTTGAGACTAATCTCATACCGGTCATCTACACCCGCTCCATCCTCTTAACGTAAGTTGGAAAGTCCTCAACATCCGCAGCCCTCGACTGCACCCCGCCACATGTGGCACAACTGGAGCCTACACTGGTACCCCTCTCGGTAACCGCTCCAACAGCACGCCAACAGATCCGCCAAGCGATCATCTCGACCCTGGGCTCCACCTGCTGCAACCCCACACCTGGGTTCCCAGCACCCCCGGCACGCTCACCGGCTAATCCCCTCTGGTCCCTCCTGATACGCTTGCGACCCTCTGACGTACCTCCTCGTGGAACTCTGGACTACACACTCGCTGGCCTCGGGACCCGCCCGACAATGACCACGACCACGTCCCCGTCCACGACCAACAACTCAAACACCTTAACCACTGATCTTCCAAGAACAGAGGCTAACAAGCAGAAAACAAATCAATACCACACAAAGAAACATAACAATAACTCACCGTGGAATCTCATTGAAGGCTCGAAGAGGATGTTCTAGGACTCCATGCGACACACAATTGACTAACTCACATAATCAATCAAGACATGCAATCCCAAACATCACAACAGAAACCTAGTGAACCGAAACCTAGAACCGTAAGGGCTCTGATACCAAAATGAAATGACCGACCTTTTTTTTTTTTAATAAATAATAAATAATATATATATATATAAATAAACTACAACTAGTGGTCCCATATCCACTAGCCACCTAACCATATTCACAATCAACAGCGCAATAACATAAATCAATATTCAATAATAAACCAATAACAATCTGATATTATAGCAAAGGCAATATTCCAATACCAAACAACAAGAAACATGAAACCAGCAACCTAGCAATGTTTCTAATGACTCAACTCTAGCAACCTAGCAATGCCAGACAACATCCAATCGAGTCCCAAGAACATCCTCCTCTTCATTGCCTTGATTCCACGATCACACTTTGCCTTTACCTGCACCACAAACACAAATTGAGATGCATGAGTATTTGATAAACACTCAGTGAGGCAATCCTTCCATCTACTGGGCTATACACACAAGCAACAATGATTCCAAAGTTCCAAAACAAGCAACAAACAAACACACAAACCAGGAAATCAAGCATCGTCTCGCTGGAAGGGTTGTGTCGACCGACACCAGCCTAGTGTCGACCGACACTGGCTCAATGGTGTCGACCGACACTACCCTACAGTGTCGATCGATGCCAAATTGCTGGTGTCGACCGACACCAAGCGGTATCGATCGACACTCCCTCTGCAACTGCGATCCGCGCGAAGTCGAGAGTCGAATCTCGCTCCCAAATCTCCTCCAAAACACCCAATACTCAATACCCAAGCCTTATACCTCCTTAGGAACCTGTATCAACCAATCCCAGCAAGAAAAACACACAAACAAGCAACAACAAGCAAGAACAAGGGAATCAAAGGCTTAGATTAGCCATGGTCATGCACTCACCTTCTAAAATGAAAATGAACCGTTAACTATCAAATCCCTCCGGTGAAAAGCTATTCCTAGGCGTCACGAAGCTTCCCACAAAATTTCAGCACGATCAGATCTCAGATGAAACCGCAGTCGATCCCGAAACTCCCGCTGGTCTCAATCCGCGACTGAGAAGAAACGCCCCACGAAACTGTCGATATCTCCTAGAATATTAACCCAAATTCACTTCTGTAAAAAGGAGAGTGTACGAAAATCTCTTAGCTACAACCCTACCAAAACTCAATACTTTTCAAAACGATTTAAGTATACAGATCCACCTTCTCCCAAACCCTGACGATTCTGTTCCTTTTTGCTTGAACACCAAAATCAAGTTTACTCTTCCTTCTCCTCTTTCTCTTTGTTTTCAGCGGCTAGGCAACAACAAAACACGACCTAGGTCGTTCTCCCACTTAAATATCACGGTTTAATGGTTTTCCCTAAACTAAACCGGTCCAAATCGATTAAAAACTCAATCTGGTCGAACCAGAAAATCAGTGGTGTCGAACGACACCCCCTTGGTGTCGATCGACACCCTCACCCAAAACACTCAAATTGGTTTGCGGGTGTTACATATTCCCACATAGTTATATAGTTAAACATATTTATATCTATAAATGCTTATATGTTTACATATGACATCACCATATAGAGTGTTAATTTGAAAGAAATGTAAAATTCTTTATTTGGTAATTTTGAACTCTAATTTTTTTTTTGATAGATTTATTTGATTTATCAGTTTAAATATCTTTCTTTTTTTTTTTAATTGTTAAAAACATGAATACATTTTATAAAAACACTATAAATTTCCAAAATAATCGTATTAAAAGTTGAAAAGATATTAAAAATTAATTGAGACCACTCATAAAATGACATAATGTTAATTCGTTCAAATTAAATATTTGAATTCAATTAAATTAATTATTTAAAAGCTTTCACATAACTCAAATATATTTTTATAAATGAATATGTTTACATATTTATATTAATGAATATGTTTACATATTTATATTTCCGAAATCAATAAATCAAAATTTATCAAATTAATAACCTTATTTCTTTTAGACATAAGCCTTGTTCGTTTGTGAGTCTCAGCGACACCTTCTAACGACTGTAATTATAGTGCAATTTTCTCTTTTAATCATTTCCATCAATATATTATGTGACTCAGTGCACCGTGTTTCTGTCGCTGTTTTTTTCGGCGATGCATTTAAGCGACACAAGTGTCAATTTTTTTCATCTCTCTCACTATATTTAGTCGCTGGTTTTTAAAATTATTAAAGAATCAGTGTTAAGAATAAGAAGATTACCAATCAATCTCAAATTTAAATATAAATAAACAAAAATTATCACACATTTCACTTATAACTCACTTATAATATACATTAATAAAAATGAATATATCTATATTCATAGAGGTGAAATTGTAGATGAATATATAATACAAACAACTATCGTTTTGTAGAAAACACATATGATATATACAAAAGTCTAAAGTCATTAAATATTTTGACAATTCTAATAGATTATATAGATAGTTAATCCAATATTAAATGTACTTACTACTTATTTTTCTCCATACAAGATGTTGGTTATTTATCTAGTTTTTTGTAAAGGTAAAAACAATTATGAGTAAAAAAAATACAAACAGATTTATCATCTAAATGACTTCATTAAAAATTTAAAACTTTATTTTTAAGAAAAATCCATAAACCTTTAGTTAAATCAATAATCCTTACAAAAAAATTATTCTTATAATAATATATATTTAGTCATTTTAAAAAATACTTGCAAATGGTTGATTATTAAAAATTTGGAAGAATTGAAATATTAATATAAATAAATGAAAACAATGTTTTCTAAGTAACTTACACATAAATAGGATTGCACTTACATGATTAGTAAATGAAAGCAGAGTTTATCCGAGTGATGTGATCTTAAATATTAAATTTACCAAATGTTTCAATGCTTCAATTAAACGGTTAGAATAATTTCTTTTAATATGTTTTAATAAATAAAGATAATTTATGAAGAATTATACTTAGTTAAAAATGTGAACATTTGAATAGACGCAACTGTTCGGAAAAGTTACAACTGTTCGTAAAAGACACATCTTTACAGTCAACATACATTTACAATTTTTCAAAAAGACGCACCAATATATTTTTTTGTCAAAAAAATAGAAATTAATTTTTTTATGAAAGTCATAATGAAAAGACGCAATTGTTTTTCACATTTACTGTTATCATATGTTAAAAAGAAAGTTTAAAAATTTCCCAAAAGAAGAACAAATATATATAATCCTAAAGACATGTACATTTGAACTAAAAGGAAAGTTTGAAATTGTTACAAAAGAAGAACATATATAGATTACTAAAGATATGAATATTTGAATAGACAGGATTGCTAAAGATGTGAACATTTGAATAGATACAATTGTTCGTAAAAAACACAACTCTACATTCAACCGATAAAACTTTCTATAGAGATGCAACCGTATAAATTTTTTATCCAAAAAAATAAAAAAATAATTTTTTAAAATAAAAAGTCACGATGAAAAGATGCAACTGTTCTTTGCATTTATTCATATTGCTAATATTATATACACAAGTCACAGCTGTTTGTAAGAGACACAACTCTACATTTAATAGATGCAACTTTCTAAAGAGACGCAACCATATAATTTTTTTGTCAAAAGAATAATTAAATAATATTTTTTTAATGAAAAGTCACGATGAAAAGATGCAACTGAATTTTTTTAATGAAAAGTCACAATTTTTTGAATAAAAAGTGTCACGATGAAAAAATGCAATTATTCTTTGCATTTATTCATATTGCTAATATTATATACAAAAATCTCAACTATTTGTAAAAGACACAACTCTAAATTCAACAGATGCAACTTTCTAAAGAGACGCAACTATATAATTTTTTTGTCAAAAGAATAATTAAATAATACTTTTTTTGAATGAAAAGTCACGATGAAAAGATGCAACTGAATTTTTTTAGTGAAAAGTCATGATTTTTTTAATAAAAGATCAAGATGAAAAGACGCAACTGTTCTTCCCATTTATTCATATTCCTAATTTTATATACAAATATCTTCGTATTTATTCATATTGCTAATATTATATACAAAAGTCTTCGCATTTATTCATATTACTAATATTATATACAAAAGTCACAACTGTTTGTAAGATACACAACTCTACCTACACTCAACAGATACAACTTTCTAAAGAGACACAAATAAAATTTTTTTGTCAAAAGAATAATTAAATAATATTTTTTTGGGAGAAAAACTAGATTGACCCAAATTAAGAGGTTAATTACTAAAGTAACTCATAAAATGTGAGGGTTAGATGAGTTATTTTTTTTTGTCTAAAATACCCTTTTTTGCTTTGTTAGGAAAAAAAATAAAGTCAAATTTACCCTTCCAGAATTTTTTTTAAGAAAATCAAAATATTTTCAAAAGTCTGTCGTACTAGTTGTGACAGATTTATTTGTGTATGACAAATTTGTTTTTGCACAACCGATTTATTTTTGTGTGACAGACTTTTTATGACAGACTTATTTTAGACCACAGATTTTTTAACTATAGTTATGACAGATTTATAATTGATAACAGATTTATTTTTCACGGCAGACTTATTTATGAAGACACCACAAACTTTCACAATATATGACAGATTTGATACAATTTATAGCAGATTAATTTTACACAGTTATTTCAGAATTACATTCTTGATTAAAAATCTGTCGTAACATGACAGATTTTTTACAGAAAAATAATTACTAGGTTAACCTCTAGTAATAACATATTTATTTGAAGTTACGACAGATTTTTTAATTTAACAAAAAATCTGTCGTTTGATAATAGATTTATAACATTTATTAAAAAATTGCTAAAATGACCTATGTGAATATCATCATATGTTATAGCAGATTTGTTTATGTTATGACAGTTTTTTTGTTTGTTTCAAAAAATCTGGTGTTTGATAACAGATTTTTTAGATGTAAAATATAAATATAGTGACAACAGATTTGTTTTAAGTGAGATTTTTTTCAGTCATATTTTTATTAATTAGATTTTTTATAAATCATGTAATGAACGGTATTTTTAAACTCATATATTTAAAGCATATTTTATACATTAAAAACTTAACATCATATTTTTATATATTATCTTATATTTTCATAAATATTATTTTAATATTGATATATATTATTTTTTAGTTATAATTTCATACATATATTTTAACTTATTTAAACTATATAATATTAAAATTCATATTTTTAAATCATATCTTTATACATAATGTTTTGTAAACAATTATTTGATTTTTTTATACATTATATTTTAAATCATAATTTATTTTTGTAAATTATACTTAAAAAATAAACATCATATTTTCATCATTTTATTTTTTCATTTATTGTTTTTTAAAATCAAAATATTTCATACTATTATTTGTTTAGTTTTTCGTTTTTCTAAAAAATAAAAATAAAAAAATCTGGGTTTTTAGTCTTTTTACCTAAAATTTATGTCATTCTAGTTATTGGATAGGATGTAGTGTTAATCTAGCAATTAATTGCCAAATTGGTGTCAAACTGGTATATTTTCACTATTTTTTTTATTGAAAAGTCACGATGAAAAGATGCAACTGAATTTTTTTTAATGAAAAGTCACAATGAAAAGATGCAACTGTTCTTCGCATTTATTCAGATTGCTATTATTATATAGATTATGTTATGTTTTTATGATATCTACTACATATTCTCTTTGTTATTTTAGTCTGATGATTATATATGATTCTTCTTGGGTTCAGTTATATCACTTTTCTTTTTGTTTTGTAGGGTTAAGATCTCTTTGCTTCGTTTTGTAAGATTCACTTGTAAGAAAGTTACAACTTTTTTTTTTTCCTTTTGATTAATTGCTTCTGGTTTGAGAATTTGTAAAAGTAAAACCAATCGATTCAATTATAAATCCATTTGAAATGGAGAGAGCATATACATGATCGCACACTTACACTAACATATATTAAAAATTATCTAATATGCTCACCAAAACCGTGACACATTGAAAACAAAAATGGTGAAGAGCTTCTTCTTCCTTTGGCACAAAATTGGTTTTTTGTTGGTCTGATAAATTAGTCTTATATTAATCTCTACCAAAATCTCTTAAGCTCTTTTGCTCTCTTCCTTTGATAACTCAACACAAGGGCGGATCTACGTTCACATGAATGGGGTCAGATGACCCCCCATAAAATATAAAAATCAAAAATATTACCATGTATTCATTGTTAATTTTGGTAGAGTTACTTGACAATCACGTAATTGACCCCCGTAATGTGAGTTCAAATCTATGTTGAAGCAATGATATATTTCTTTTTCCTGTTTTGTTTATGTTATTTAGGCCACCCACCACTTTTCTTATTATTTTTTTTTATATATTTTTGTTATTGTTTTAGTTAAAAGTTTTTTGTAGACTTTTTTATATGTGTATTTTCAGTTACTTCATAATGTTACTATATATATAGTTTTCATCAAAAAAATTTTTTTACAATATAGTATGACTCCCTAAAAAAAAATTTCTTGATCCGCTCAACACATCTCTGCGAAAAGCAATACACACAAAGTCATATGGATTTTTCTAAGCCAAGCTTGCTCTTCTTTGCAGTTTTGGAAAGCGTACTAAAACTCAAAAGCCTCTGACTGACTCAAGAGGTTTTTATGTTAGTTTTTTTTTGTTTTTCCTTTTTGGCAACAATTTTTTGTATTAATATGACGATGGGAGAGAGACCGAGACAAAATAAAAAAAAAAAAATTAGGGTTAAAAACAAAAAAACCTAGTGGGTCGCCGCCAATGGATAGAGGAGAAGAAGAGGCGGAAGATAGAGAAAGTGTACAATCTAAAGAAGATGAGAGCTTTCATACGTTTCTCGACATGATTCCTATTGATCTGATCCATGAGATACTCTTGAGACTGCCTGGTCCCTGCTAAATCTGCTGCGAGGTTTCGTTCCGTCTCAAAGATATGTTCATCCATTTCGTCCAGATTTCATCAACTTGTTCACGAGCCATTTCGTCCAGATTTCATCAGCTTGTTCACGAGTCGTTCTTCCACACACGGTTGTGTCTTTTAGTTTGCGTTAAAAAAAAAAAGGACAAGAGTCTCTTCAGCTCAATTCCCCAACATGAGCATCCGGACAGAACTAATCCGCATGTGGAAAGTTATGAGATAAATGCTCCCAGATTTTATTTTTTACAAAAGGTCTGAATCATTGATTAACTTACCACGAGACAAAAGGTCCACCATTAGCTTTTTAGGATATGATCCAGTCGAGGACAAGTACAAAGTCTTGGGCATCTCAGTCTATGGATACCGAGATCCTCTTGTTTTTTTTTTTACATTGGGACCTCAAGAATCATGGAGAGTGCCCCAAAATAGCCTTAACCATGTCTTTAGAAGCACCACGAGAACAAAAGGTATATATATCAACGGGCATTTGTATTATGAAGCGAGCATACGTTTTATAGTCGATGCTACTTTTAAAATGGAAGAAATCGTTATGAGCTTGGATGTGAGGTACGAAAAGTTCAACGCGATACAAAAACCAGCTGATGATAAAATTAGCAATCTTTTGATCAACTACAAAGGAAAATTAGCATGGGTCTGTTCGAGCTCTTCTTGTATAAGATTTTGAGTTTTGGAGGATAAAGAGAAACAAGAATGGTCGCCTAGAAAATTTCGTCTGCCTTTTCCAAGTATTCGTCGACGTGAAGTTTCTTTGCGGCTAAGACGTATCACTCATGATACTTGCCAGTTCATCTTCATCCAACCATCCGAAGGAGCAGTCCAAGCAATCATTTGGTCTACTCGCCTAGGAGGTGGTCTGAGGCTTCCCATCACTCTGTCCGCACCTCCAACTTCCTTAGCAAGGTCCTTTAATAAGTTTAACTCTGTCCCGACACTATGTCATTCTTTCATTCTTTTTAATATAATACAATACAACAATAAATACATTTTTAGCAATTAAATCATAGATTAAAGTTAGAATTACTCAAATGTTATCCAAAAGTTGGTTTATTATAATTATTTTTTTTGTGAGTAACCCACACATCTAACCATAGTTAAACCAATCTTTCACTAAACCCTAGAAAATATCTTAACCTTGAGTTAGTCATCATCTCAGCCTCCCTCACCCCCATAATAAATTGGAGACTTCGTCTTCTTCATTCTTCACAAATCTCTTTCGTCCCTCACTGTTAGACCCTAGATCTTCTTCTTCTTTCTCAATATCTTTCAATGGCGTCCGTAGATGTTCAGTTCCGGTGCTTCGTTGGAGGTCTAGCCTGGGCCACCGATGACAGAGCTCTTGAGACAGCGTTCTCTCAATACGGGGAAGTTGTTGATTCCAAGGTCTGTTACACGCCGAGATCGGACTCCGAGTGATCATCCTCGACGGATCTGTTCCGATCTTGTGTTTCTCTGTTACTTGATTCGATTACTCTGTTACTATTCGTTCATTCTTTGTTACTACTACTATTGTTACTTGTTTTTTCTCTAATCGGTACGTTCATCTTCCTGCTTCTATGAGCCCGGAGATCGATCGGTTTTTTAAATCTGTTTCTTCTGTAGATCTCATTTCTGTTTTTTTTTAATGAACTTTGTTGGATTATAGACGCGATTTTTCTTGACACCGTTTGATACACTTACAGTCTTTGAGGTCCAGGAGATAGTGAATTTGTCGGTGGGTATTGAAAATGGAGGAAGAGAACGAAGTGGTGAAGACGTTTGCAGAACTTGGTAAGCGTGAGGAGCTTGTGAAAGCTTAGATATTTTATGTTACATGTAGTAGTAAAAGTGCTACGATACATGTAAGAAGGTTTAGATGTTATTGCTTTTAACTTCAATTAGTTACTGAAATATCTGTTTTTTGTGTGTGGCAATTTATGTTATAGAATATGAAAGAATCAGGAGGTAGGTAGAAGAGAAGGGGAGAAGATGATGAAGAGAGAGAGGTTCTTAGGAGGTAACAAGGACATAGGTGATGGCAAAGACAAGAAATCTTCTAAGAAGTTCAAACGATTTGTTTCCCGGCAACTCCACTCACCAAAGTTTTGAATTCAAGTTTTGCATATGAACTTAATTTAATCAATTTTTGTACTCGTATTTTGTATTTTCTTTTTTTTTTTTGCTTTGGTTTTTTTGCACATTATTATTATACCATCACGTTTACACTGTTTAAAGATAGTTTGTGACTATGCTCAATTCTAGATAAATTGTACTTGGGTATGTAAAACATTAATTTGTCTATTTTCAAAGTTATGGCTGATTTATGGTTAAGTTACGGCTGAGTTTTATACTTCACACGGCTGAGTTATGAATTACGGAGTTATGAGATATTAGTACATATTCTTCTTTCTTTTCTGGGTCTTTTGTTCTGTCAGATTCCTAATAAATTATCTAACTAAAACGTCTCTCGATATTACAAAAAGTGTTGTTGGGTAATTGCGAAAAATCATTAATTTTTCTCAAACAATTGACTGATATGGCTGAGTTATCAGACATAAATGGCTGACTTATGAAATATTTGTAAATTAGAATTATTATAATTTAAAATTAAAATATAGAATGAAAAATGAATATTACAATCATTATAAGCAATAAAAAGTAATAATTATAGACAAAGATTGATTTTTACACAGTCTAATCAAAATGTGTAAAACATTCAAAACATGACATTTAGGGGTTAGGGTTAGGATTAGAGTTAGGGTTTGAGGTGTAGGGTTCATATTTCCAGCATTATGGGTTTTAATATAACAGTTTGGTTTTGGTTAAATTGTGTTTCGTTTAAGGTGGTAATTTGGATATACTAATATGATAACCATTTGAAAATTTAAAAATTTTTGAAATTGCTTTTCGGTTATTTCCGGTTATGGATCGGTTAGATGAATATATAACCATAAATAATCCAAATGTTATCCAAATTAGGTGGATTAAATTAATATAACCGATAGCAAGCCGAATATAACCGTAATTAACCGAAAATAATGGAAAAATAGTTTCCGCTTCAGTTCAGTTTGGTCGGTTATTTAGTCATTCTAATTTGAGGGTTGGCTGAGTTATGGTAAAGTTATGGCTGAGTTATGCAACAAATATATTACTTTATTATATAGCTTCTCGAAAATACAAAAAGTGTTGTTGGGAAGACACAAACAATAATTATGTTTATTGTTAAGAACCACACACGTAATAAATGAGATTTTAGCGATTTTTTATTTAAAAGGAATTCAAAATTTGAATTTAATTTTTTTTTAATTTTTTTTTAATAAAAGTATTTCTCAAACATTTGACTGATATGGCTGAGTTATCGACATAAACGACTGACTTATGAAATATTTGTAAATTAGAATTATTATAACTCAAAATTAAAATATAGAATGAAAAAATGAATATTACAATCATTATAAGCAATAAAAAGTAATAATTATAGACAAAGATTGATTTTTACACAGTCTGATGAAATGTGTAATACATTCAAAACATGACATTTAGGGGTTAGGGTTAGGGTTAGGGTTAGGGTTTGAGGTGTAGGGTTCATATTTCCAACATTATGGGTTTTAATATAACAATTTGGTTTTGGTTATATTATGTTTGGTTTAAGGTGGTAATTTGGATATACTAATATGATAACCATTTTAAAATTAAAAAAAAACAAAAATTCAGTTATATAATATAAAAATTATTTTTTTCGTTTTTATTTAATTCATATAATTTAGGAGAAAAATAATTTTTACTGTTTTTCTTTTATTTAATAATTTTTTTAATTAGTTATTTTATTTCTCCTAAATTATTATTTTTTATTATTATTTGAAATAAAAATAGACATAGACCTAAATTTTATTCAAAAATGTTACCAGTCACTAACAAAACTAATTTTTTTGAAGTTGAGTTTGAATAATCATGTGTTATGGTTGATGTACAAGTTTGAGGTATATCCTTTGTAAAATTGTTAACTCAAAAGATTATTCAACATCATGAAAATTTTTATGAGTTAAAGATGTGGTAAGTTGAGTTATCTATTTTTTTAATTAAAAAAAACGAAAATTCATTTATATAATACAAAAAATTATTTTTTTTCGTTTTTATTTAATTCAAATAATTTAGGAGAAAAATAATTTTTACTGTTTTTCTTTTATTTAATAACTTTTTAATTAGTTATTTTATTTCTCCTAAATTAATATTTTTTATTATTATTTGAAATGAAAATAGACATAGACCTAAATTTTATTCAAAAATGTTACCAATCACTAACAAAACTAATTCTTTTGAAGTTGAGTTTGAATAATCATGTGTTATGGTTGATGTACAAGTTTGAGGTATATCCTTTGTAAAATTGTTAACTCAAAAGATTATTCAAGATCATGGAAATTTTCATGAGTTAAAGATGTAATAAGTTGAGTTATCTATTTTTTTTAATTAAAAAACGAAAATCGAGTTATATAATACAAAAAAATTATTTTTTCGTTTTTATTTAATTCATATATCAAGAAAATAATGTTTACTGTTTTTTTTTTTGTTTAATAACTTTTTTAGTTAGTTATTTTATTTCTCCTAAATTATTATTTTTTATTATCATTTGAAATGAAAATAGACATAGACCTAAATATGATAAGATTTTAAATATTATGGCATGCATGTAGTTAATTTTTTAATTTGCAATGTAACAAAGAAGTTTAGTTAACAATGTAACTCAGCCACAACATGAAAAACATTACAGTAATTAAAAAGCAAAAAATATTGCTTCCAAACTCAGCCGTTTCATCAACTGAAAATATGTAACTCAGCCGTATCGTTTGATAAGTCAGCCGTAACTGAATAACATTCTAGTAATTAATATTTTGCTAATAAGTCAGCCGTCAAACGGCTGAGTTGTCGATAAGTCAGCCTATGACGGCTGAGTTATAGTTTTTTACCATAACTCAGCCGTAACAACATCTCATAAGTCAGCCGTTTTTCATAACTCAGCCAGGCGAAAAATATTAACTCAGCCGTGTCGTTGTGATAACTCAGCCAAAATTTTGACAACTCAGCCGTGTCGTTGTGATAACTCAGCCAAAATTTTGACAACTCAACCATCGGGTGAAAACTCAGCCGTAACTACAGCTGAGTTATGCGCATAACTCAGCCAGATTTAATAAGTCAGCCGTAACCCTTGGCTGACTTATGCGCATAACTCAGCCAGATTTTAATAAGTCAGCCGTCCGCTCTTACTCAAATGTTTTTCCGATAACTTAGCCGCAACATACCTATAACTCACCTGCAACATACTATGTAATGCGTTACGGCTGAGTTATGGTTACCCGTCAGCGATTTCTGACGTGGCGTCTGACATGGCAATGGCATTTTTGTAATTACATTTTTCCGGTAACATAAAACAGGGGCACGCTGGGTATTTTGAAAATACCAGAAACATTCTAGTAATAAAAAAGCTTTTTGTAGATTCTGGTAATATTACGTAAAATGAGTAACATTTGAGTAATTCACCCTTAAAGTTAGAATTACTCAAATGTTATCCAAAAGTTGGTTTAGGGTTTAGGGTTTAGGGTTTAGGGTTTGAGTAATTCACCCTAGATTAAAAGAAAAATACATGCCAAAACCTAATTGACTACACATAGATATACTTAGAAATTATTAATTTAACAAAATATAATTAGTAAAGAAAAATAAATGGAAATTTCAAAATAAAATTGAATAAAATTTCCCTCATAATTAAATAAAAGTTCTCACAATTAATAACTAATTTTAAATGTGTTACAATTTATAAAATAAACAAAAACAAAATTTTGATAACATTCTTATCTATATGTAGTAAAAAATAAGTCTTTTAAAACTCTTTTCTTCTTGGGGCATTTGCAAATTTTGTGTGTTTTACTTACGAATTAAATACAATTGATATTTTGTCTCCAATAAAATTTTTGTTAAATAAATTATTTAGTTATCTTGATATTTAAGACTAATTCTATTGGTTTAATATCTTGTAAAAAAAATTCTGGTAAAAAAGGAAAAAACCTAGTGGGTCGCCGAAGGATATTTATAGGCTCACAATGTTTCTGGGATCTCAACTACACGACATCAGGAAGTTGGATATGGAAGTGCCTCTGCAAGCTTAGACCTCTAGCGAGACCATTTATAGTCTGTGAGATTGGATCTGGCGAGACCTGCAGTTTTTGGAATGAAAACTGGACAGGGTTGGGTCCATTGATCGACATTACTAGTGATCTTGGTCCCAGTCGAACGGGTCTCCCAAGGGATGCTGTAGTCAGAGAGGCTTTGCAAAATGGTCATTGGTGGATCTCGGCTAGTCACAGCCGCAACCCCATTGTTCAGTTGGTAAAAGCTTGCCTTCCTTTGCCCTCAATTGTTAATGTTCAGTCTGATGCTCCTGATGATTGCTACCTATGGAAAGTGGGTGACAGTCAGCCCTCAAATGTGTTCTCAACAGCAAAAACGTGGGACTATCTATATCCTACAGGTCAACGAGTGGAATGGTTTAAGTCGGTTTGGTTCAAAGGTCGGATCCCAAAGCATGCCTTCATTTCCTGGTTGAATGCCCGACACAGATTGCTCACAAGGGATAGGCTCATAAGCTGGGGGCTTCAGGTTCCCTCGACATGTCTCCTCTGCAACCTGCAGGATGAGACAAGACAACATCTCTTCTTCAACTGTCCTTATGGAGCGGAAATTTGGAGATATTTCACCTCAAGGGCTGGCGTCTCTCCTCCTCAGGCCTTTGAAAATGCTCTTATTTGGTTAAAGAGTCCATCAAGGGACAAGAACATAGCTCTGATTTTACGTCTTGCTTTCCAAGCTACAGTATATTGTATATGGAAAGAGCGTAACTCTAGACTTCACACTGCAACTGCTCGTCCTGCTTCCGTTATTCTGCAAGAGATAAAACAACTCCTCCGGACTAAACTATATCCTCTTACCATGGCTCAGCGGATCACCCCTCCAGCTCCTACCCTTTTGATAACTTGGTTTGATGTATTTTTTTAGCCAAGTTTCTGTGTTTGTAATTATGTTTCCTTGTTATTGTAGGTCCTTCTCGTTGGGAGGTACTATGTAAACGTTTCCCTTAATGAAAGGTATGTTAAAAAAAAAAAAAAAAAAAAAAAAAAAAAAAAAAAAAAAATATCTAGAGGAGAAAAGAAGCGGAGGATAGAGAGAAATAAGTATACAATCTAAAGTGTATGAGAGTTTTCTTAAGGTTCTCGACATGATTCCTATTGATCTGATCCATGATATACTCTTGAGGCTGCCTGCTAAATCTGCTGCGAGGTTCCGTTGTGTCTCGAAGCTATGGTTATCCATCACCACTCGTCCAGATTTCATCAGCTCTTTCACGAGTCGGCACTCTTCAACACGGTTGTGTATTTTAGTCTGCGTGGAAAAAGGTGAAAAGCGTCTCTTCAACTCAATTCCCCAACTTGAGCATCCGGACAAAACATTTAATCCGTATGTGGAAAGTTATGAGATAAATGCTCCCAGATTTGATTATTACGAAGGGTCCGAACAATCAGTCCATGGCTTGATATGCTTGAGAGATTTTGATGGGAATATTGTAGTTTGGAATTCAACCACGAGACAACATGTTAACTTACCCGAACCAAAAGTCGCATGTGTAAGTAGTTTTTTAGGATATGATCCAGTCGAGCACAAGTACAAAGTCTTCGTATGCATCAAAGTCTTCGTACAAAGTCTCAGTATGTGGATACCAAGATCCTCTTGTTTTTACATTGGGACCTCAAGAATCATGGAGAGTGCCTCAAAATAGCCTTTACCATGAATCTACAAGCACCACGGGAATAAAAGGTATATGCATCAACGGGCATGTGTATTATGAAGGGAGCATACGTTTTACAGTCGATGGTACTTTTAAAACGGAAGAAATCGTTGAGCTTTGATGTGAGGTACGAAAAGTTCAACGTAATAAAAAAATCAGCTAATGATGAACTTAGCAATCTTTTCATCAACTACAAAGGAAAATTAGCATGGGTATGTTTGTGCTCTTCTCAGTGGTGGATCTACAGTGTAAGTAGGTGGGGTAGTAATTATTGTTAGTTTAAACGGCAAGTGGGGTGTTCGATGCCACCATTTACCGTTTTTTTGACCTTTTTGCTGCATATTTTTATCGTATACTTATGTATTAAGTTTTAGATATATTAATAATATGTGCCCAGGTTCAAAACTCTCCTGGATCCGCCACTAGCTCTTCTTGCATAAGATTTTGGGTTTTGGAGGATAAAGAGAAACATAAATGGTCGCAAAGAAAATTTCCTCTGTCTTTGCCAAGTATTCATCTATGTCGCCCGTGGGGATATTCTTTGTGGCGGCTGAGAGGCGTCACTCATGATGGTTGTGAGTTTATTTATAGTACTGATCAAACACTGGCTCAAGCAATTTATGTTTTGTACTATGATCCAGAGAGAAACAGTACAAGGAGGATCACATGTCGAGAAGAAAAGACGGTCTTCAGATGTAATTACACTAAAGAAAAATATATCCACTATTATCCCAATCATTGTGAGAGTCTCATGTCTTTGAAGTTTGAACTTTGAAGGACGTCCTAGCTTATGAAAGGTTTGATTGGTAGACATTTAAATGCATGGGCTTAAATTAAAGCCGTATCATGTAATTCCAATCAAGTAAAATTTCTCCAACAGATTCAAAATAATTATTCTTTCATGCTTTTTAGTTAGTTTTGTGATCATGCTGCTTTAATTTCACTCGTTTATTTTTCTAGTGATTTGAAAATCACAAGTTTAATAATATTGAATTTCATTAGACTTTCTTCTAAAATACATGATTGAATAACACACCATCTGTTATTTTACGCAAATTACCTAAAATGCTTGAGATGTTTTGTCAAATGTGTTAATCCATCCAAATGTACAATTCTTTTATTTGTTTATTGTTAATACAATTTTTACCACCTATTGATACCTAATCTATATATAATAGCAATCCGAATTAATGCCACCAAAAGTTGTGTTTTTTTCAATTGTACTTTTGAATAATTTTTTTTAAAAATCTATATTAAATTGTGTATTTTACGAAAAGTTGCGATTGTACATTATAACCGTTTTATTTTTGTAAAGGTGCAATTATTCATTGTAAAGTTGTGTTTCTTTGAATATTTGTATCTTTTGAAATCTATATATATTTGTCTATTTGAACTGATTTCATTTTTTTGTCATGACACAAAATAATATAAAATTTCAATCTTTTTTACAGCTTTCTAAAATATTCTCTAGAATTCATTTTTTGAAAACTAAATAAATTAGATTCATTGATAGCCTTTTTAAGTAAACTAGGATTGAACCCGCGGTACACCGCGGGACGATTTAATCATATTATGTTTTTAATATATATTTTTTACAATTTTTAAAGTCTTAGTTGGAGCGGTATAATATTCATTTTTCTGTCACGTGTTGGTATATTTTGTAATTTCTATAATAAATATGGATATAATTTGTAACTTAGTTCATCCCAAACTATAGTTATAAATATATAATGTAAGAAATAAGTTAAAAGTTTTAGTGTTGGTTTAATAGTTCAAACCCGTCACGCTAGATCCATCCCGCAACGGATTTAAAGATTTTTAACCCACTGAAAACTATTTTACGGTAGAATATATATATATATATATATATATATTTCTTGAAATATTTAGACTTGTAGTCGCATCCGTCCAACACACTTTAGTTTAATTAATAGGTCTAAATGTGGATACTAATTAACATGCAATACATCGCGGCACAAAATTTTTGGTTTACTATAATTTAGGAAATAAAAGATGATCATATATTTTGTTATTTAATGTCATTTACATTTTTAATCATGAAAACTATTATAATATATAAAGTAATGATACTATATTTTCAAAAGTGATAACCAATTAAAATTATTAATTATGTAAAATCCTAATGCTATTTGCAAAAAAAATAAAAACACAAATTACATGACCTGTTTTTTAAAAAGGGATCTTTTGATCAAGATTAGATAAGTATAAGATCAAAAATTAAAATAAACAATATGTTAAAAAAAAAGGATCTGAGTACAATATTTTTGGAAACCATATTTTTGACTTTATTACAACACTTGTAATAATTCTAGTCTAAGATTGAATCATAATACTTGTTACTAGATTAAGACCCGTGCTAGAGTACGGATTGAAATTTATTTTATTTATATTATAATTTTTATATAAAATATAATTTATGTTATTGTTTTTAAAAGCTTTTATGGATAAAATATTATGCAATAAAATCATATGCTAAATATGATTGATTGAAAAAGACACATATTTTGTAAGTTTTATATTGTTAATGATTCTAGATAAGTACATATGCTATAACACTGGTTAAATTTTATTTTCTACAAATTTTTGTACATTTTCTATTTTAAAATAAAATTTTAATATGTTGTATTAGTTTATATATGTGAAGTTATTTCAACAATGTATATTCTACATCATAAATTTCATTATAAGACATAATTTTGTAAATTTAGTTTTTAAAAACGAGTTATTATATTATGAGTACTTTAATATATTGTTATACTTTTTGTTTTAATATACTTGGTTTTTTAAAACTCTTTCATATTATAGTGATATATTATTGACATTGCTATAACAAATCAATTTATAGTGTTTATAGTTTCTAACTTTTATATCAAGTTTCAATATTTTAAAAATATTTCAAAATAAATTATTTAAATTTTACTATATTATATAAAATTATAAAATTCAACAAAAAGTATGAAATTGAATGTAAATATTCAAATTTTGACCTGTTACTCAGTAAATTTTTTAATTCAATAGATATTATTTTTTAAAAATAATATTACTAAAATTTGAATATTTTATAGATTGAACCATTTATATTTGTTTTTAAAAATTCAACTTATGGTATATCCAGAAATAAAACTATTTTTTAATTATAATAAATAATATGATAATTTATTTGTTTCATAAAATAGACTCATATATAAAAATGAGAGGTAAAGTATAATGATAATTAACAAATTAATATGTTAAGTTAGATATCAAAAGATTTTATTTGATGAATAATTTAATAAAGGAAATTAATATGGTAAGTTAGATGATATCAAATGATTCTTTAGAATATTCTCTTTAAGATTTTTAGAAACAATGTGCTCTAGTAATAAAATCTTCCGAAAATAAATTAAGTTTGTACCCACTATTTAACTTGTAACCAATTAATCTATCAATTAATCTATAACCTATTTGTAACCAACTTATTAAAATTATATAGTCTACAAAATAATTTTGTGTACTTCTGTTTTATTATATAGGGGATATGAGTAATTTTGTAAATTTAGTTTTTAAAAAGCGAGTTATTATATTATAAGTAATTTAATATATTGTTATACTTTTTGTTTTAATATATTTGGTTTTTTTTTAATTCTTTCATATTAGACTACTTACAATGGAGAGTTTTTAAACAGTTGAATAATTTATTCAACAGTTGAACCTTTACAATGGTGAGTTGAGAAAAAGAAAAATGCTGAGGTGGAGAGAACGGTGTTGAAACCATTCAACGCAGTTGAATCGCAAAAGTGTGGATTGTGCTTGCCACGTGGCACGTTTATATTGGTTTATTTTTTTATTTTTTTTTTTATTTTTTGAACGAAAAGTTTTTTTTTTTAATTGTAGGATAATATTTAGATAAGTAAATGTGTTGTGTTTTTATTGGATGGTGAGATTTCAGATATTTTTTTTATCCAACCCAATTATTTGAGATCAATTGTCTTATAGAATCCGAAAATTTTGATTTTTATATTTTTATATCAAAATTCATCATTTTTCATTCTCTATAAATAGAGACTTGTTTTGTTTAATTTGAACACACCAAAAAAAAAACTCATCTTTTCTACTATATTTTTGCTATCAACCTTCATAAACTCTTGTTTATTGTTTTACCCATCTTTTTGTTTTTAAATGGATCCTAATAATAACCCTTTCAATTCCCAAAATTCTTCTAATTATCATTTTAGCTACCCAAATCCCAACAACAGTTTCAAAATCAATCTCCCAACAATCTCATATGATTAATAATATGTGATCACAAAAAATAAACACAAATAAAGTGAAAAATATGAAATAAAATTGGTGGGGTAAGGTGTTGTAATTTTATTAAACAAAACTATTGTAGAGGATAAGAATAATGTATGTGTTGAATTATGATGTGGAAGAAAGAGAAGATGATGAGTGTTAAAAAGAAAAAAGTGGGTGTTGTAAAATTCCAACCATTGTACATAGTCTTATAGTGATATACTATTGACATTGCTATAACAAATCAATTTAGAGTGTTTATTGTTTCTAATTTTTATATCAAGTTTCAATATTTTAAAAATATTTCAAATAAATTATTTAAAGTTTACTATATTATATAAAATTATAAAATTCAACAAAAAAAAGTATGAAATTGAATTTAAATATTCAAATTTTGACCCGTTACTCAGTAAATTTTTTAATTCAATAGATATTATTTTTAAAGAATAATATTACTAAAACTTGAATTTTTATAGATTGAACCATTTATATTTGTTTTTAAAAATTCAACTTATGCTATATCCAGAAATAAAACTATTTTTTAATTATAATAAATAATATGATAATTTATTTGTTTCATAAAATAGACTCACATATAAAAATGAGAGGTAAAGTATAATGATAATTAACAAATTAATATGTTAAGTTAGATATCAAAATATTTTATTTGATAAATAATTTAAGGGGCATTCTCAAAAATGCCCCTTTTTCCATATCTCTTTTTAAAAATACCCCTTCATGTTGACCATTTTTAAAACTACCCCTCTTTACATACAAAATGACCAAATTACCCTTTTTGAGTGACAGCAAGAATGTACAGTCATCAAAATCGAAAATATTTTCCCGCCAAAAAAAAAAAATTTCCCGCCAAAATCGATAAATTTTCCCGCCAAAAATATTGAAATTTATACCTTTTAAAAACCTTGTAAATGCTTTTAAAAAACTTTTAAAAGCGTTTACAAGGTTTTTAAAAGGTTTTTAAACGCTTTTAAAAACCTTGTAAATGCTTTTAAAAAGCTTGTAAATGCTTTAAAAGGTTTTTAAACACCTTGTAAACGCTTTTAAAAACTTTTTAAAAGCATTTAAAAGGTGTTTAAAAACCTTTTAAAAATTTTATAAAAACTTTTACAAGGTTTTTAAAAACATTGTAAAAGGGTTTAGAAGGTGTTTAAAAACCTTTTAAAATCCTTTTAAAAACCATTTGAAAACCTTTTAAAAACCTTTTAAAAATCTTTTAAAACCTTTTAAAAACCTTTTAAAAATCTTGTAAAAGCGTTTACAAGTTGTTTAAAAAACCTTTTAAAACTCTTTAAAAAATCTTGTAAAAGCCTTTACAAGGTGTTTATAAGGCTTTTATAAGGTAGAAACCTTATAAAACCTTTTAAAAACCTTGTAAATTTTTTTTGGCGGGAAAAATTTTGGCGGGAAAATTTTTTTTTTTCGAAATTTTTTATCAAAAGTTTTTTGACAAAAAAAATTTTGGCGGGAAAATTTTTTTGAAAATTTTTTGGCGGGAAAATATGTCGGAAATTTTTTGGCGGGAAAATTTTGTTTTCTTTTTATTGAATAAAATAATTTTCATCTAAGGGTAAAATAGTCATTAAAAATTAAAAGAGGGCATAAATAAAAATGGCCAGAAAAGAGGGTATTTTTGAAAAGGGGTATATCAAAAGGGGCATTTTTAACAAATTCTCATAATTTAATAAAGGAAATTAATATGGTAAGTTAGATGATATCAAATGATTCTTTAGAATATTCTCTTTAAGATTTTTGGAAACAATGTGCTCTAGTAATAAAATATTCCGAAAATAAATTAAGTTTTTACCCACTATTTAACTTCTAACCAATTAATCTATCAATTAATCTATAACCTATTTGTAACCAACTTATTAAAATTATATAGTCTACAAAACAATGTTGTGTACTTCCGTTTTGTTATATTAAATTTTTTAATTCAATAGATATTATTTTTAAAGAATAATATTACTAAAACTTGAATATTTTATAGATTGAACCATTTATATTTGTTTTTAAAAATTCAACTTATGGCTTATGGTATATCCAGAAATAAAACTATTTTTTAATTATAATAAATAATATGATAATTTATTTGTTTCATAAAATAGACTCATATATAAAAATGAGAGGTAAAGTATAATGATAATTAACAAATTAATATGTTAAGTTATGAAACGACCGACCTTTTTTTTTATAATAATAAATAATAAATATAATATAATATAATAAACTACAGCTAGTGGTTCCATATCCACTAGCCACCTAACCACAAACACATTCAACAGCGGAAATAACCAACCAATATTCAATAATAATCCAATAATAAAAATATAACCATATTCCAACATAATCAATATCCAAAACAATAGGAATCATAGAACCAGCAACCTAGCAATGTTTTAATGACCCAACTCTAGCAACCTAGCGATGCCAGACAACATAAAACCGAGTATCTAGAACATTCTCCTCTTCATTGCTTTGATTTCACGATCACACTTTGCCTTTACCTGCACCACAAACACATATTGCAATGCATGGGTATTTTATAAACACTCAGTAAGGCAATCCTCCCATCTACTGGGCTATACACACAAGCAATAGAGACATCTCTAACCATCAAACAACATTCAACAACCAACCATAACAAACCAGGACTCTGCATCGACCGATACCAACATGCATCGACCGACACCAGGTGGAGGTTGCGTCGACCGACGCAAGATCTGCATCGACCGATGCAAGGTTAACTTGCATCGACCGATGCAAGATATGCATCGACCAACCCATGCTCGACATAACACGAAAACCCTAGAGTTTACGCGCCGTCCTCGCATCTGCATCGACCGGCGCACAAAGTGCATCGACCGAGGCAATGCCGAGCATCATTTTCCTCCAAAGCTTCTCGCCGGATCTTCGTTCCTGCAACCACGAAACTTGATCCCAAGCCACAAGAAAGCTTCCCAACGTCCCAAATAACAATCTAACCAGCCTAACAACACATAATAAGCAAATCAGAGAGATCTCTAGCTTAGATAAGCCATGGTCATGCACTTACCTTTGCCACAGAAGAATCTGAACCTTAAACAAACAAGAACAAGCCTCTAGGAAGCTCCTACAACGATCCCAGCTACAGATCTCTACAGGAACGCCTCCAATCTCCCATAATTCTCAAGAACACTCAGGAACAACTTTTCTTTCTTTCTCTTTTCTCAAAAACGGCCACACAACCACGAATGAGACAAAAACTCGCATCTAAGGGTTTTCCTTAACCCAAAACGCAGCGTTTGACTTAAGTCAAAACGCACAGAATTGAACATGCATCGACCGATGCACCATCTGCATCGACCGATGCAACTCCGAAACCGGGATTCCGGTTCACGGATGTTACAATTCTCCCCCACCAAACTAGATTCGTCCTCGAATCTCGAACAACCATCAGCCAAGGACTCCCGTGCAACCGTCTCCATGGCCCGCACTCCTCCGACTGATCCACAGAAGGTCACCTCTAGGCGATAGACTCACGCTCCAGGCGTCATTTGCTCTCGACTTTTGGACTTTCCTTTACTCATAGGCCTAAACCTTGAGTTTTTATTGGCTCCTCATCAGACCTAAGTCTGCATGCCATAATGTTGGCTCCTCATCGGGCCTAGACCCGCATGCCATAATATATAAGGAAAATCCAACTCGTCTCTCGGGTTGCCACCCTACAGCGCGCCCCCGGATCGTCATCCGAAGTCGATATACCAACCATATTCCCAAGTCACAAAGTCTCTGAATATGGCAGTACTAGGAGAACCTAAGTCCCCCAAGAGTCGCGAGCAAACGATTCTGAACACGTCTGAGTCCTATCCCTATCCAGGTTTCCTTCCCGTGGCTCGCGTAAAACATCTCAATGTCCTACCAACCACATATCCCCTCACTGGAATACCACATGACCACACAAGGATCATATACATGCCACAAGGGCCGCCACAAAGGCCAGAAAAATGTCCTAAAGAGGACTGCCACCAAGGCCAAACAAATGTCCTAAAGAGGACCGCCACCAAGGCCAAACAAATGTCCTAAGGACGACCGCCACCAAGGCCAAACAAATGTCCTAAAGAGGACCGTCACAAAGACACTCTGGCTAAAAAGCCCGTCACAAAGACCATCTGTCCCGAAGGACCGTCACAAAGACCATCTGTCCCGAAGGACCGTCACAAAGACCATCTGTCCTGAGGGACCGTCACAAAGACACTCTGGCTAAACAGCCCGCCACAAAGGCCAAACAAATGTCCTAAAGAGGACTGCCACCAAGGCCAAACAAATGTCCTAAAGAGGACCGCCACCAAGGCCAAACAAATGTTCTAAAGAGGACCGCCACCAAGGCCAAATAAATATCCTAAAGAGGACCGTCACAAAGACACTTTGGCTAAAAAGCCCGTCACAAAGACCACACAATGTCTAAAAAGACTGCCACACACGGCACACTGACTCAAAAGTCCGCCACTAAGGCCACACACAAGCCCCTCCAAGGCTCTCCACCGCTAAAATGGACAAATTTCAACTCCCGTAAAACTTTCCATATTTAGCACTTTTCATTTTTGGAAACTTTCCACTTTTGGAAACTTCTATTTCAGGAAACTTTCCTCCAAAACTCCGCCTCACGGAAACTTTGTACCCCGAACACCACCTCATCTTGTTACTGAGTCGCACAACCAACCACCCCAAGCGACCGAGTAACAAGAGAGATGGGCTGGAATACTCCATTCCCGCTCCAGCCACGAATTACAGATGGGACCAGGCTAAACAAGCTCAATTCGCGGCTTGCTTCTCATACCACTTCTTGAACCTTGCCTTCATCTTTGCCTCAGGCTCCCAAGTCTGCTCCTCAACACCATGACAGTCCCACAGGACTCTCATCAAAGGAATCTTCTTCTTCCGAAGTTCCTTGATCCTCCTCTCGAGAACCCTCACTGGTCTCGCCTCCAAAGTCATGTTAGGCTGAAGATCCTCAGGAATCTTAGCCAACACCTGCTCACCCTCACGGAGACACTTCCGCAACATAGACACATGGAAAACCTTATGGAATGCACGCATCACCTCAGGTAACTCCAATCTATATGCTACTGGTCCAACCCGCTCAATCACTCTGAATGGACCCATATACCTTGGACTCAACTTAGTCTCTGACAATGACCTGTTCGGACCCCGTAACATAGCCATCTTGAGGTACACTCTGTCTCCTACCTGAAACTCAAGATCTCTCCTCCTCTTATCAGCCTAACTCCTCTGCCTATCCTGAGCCTCCTTCATGTTCAGCTTGAGAACCCAAATCTTCTCTGAGGTCTCCTGAACAAAACTAGCACCAAACATGCTCCTCTCCCCCACCTGAGTCCAGCATAATGGTGTACGACATGGTCTCCCATACAAAGCCTCATAAGGAGCCATCTTAATACTCGCCTGATAACTGTTGTTGTAAGCAAACTCTACCAGGTTCAGGTGATCTGCCCAATGGTCACCCCAATCCAACACACACATCCTCACCAAGTCCTCCAGCGTCTGGATCGTCCTCTCAGACTGTCCATCTGTCTGGGGATGATAAGCTGTACTCATATGCACCTTAGTGCCCATCTCTGCCTGAAATGCCTTCCAGAACACCGAAGTGAACTTAGAATCTCTGTCAGACACAATGCTCGCTGGCACCCCATGCAATCTGACTATCTCCCTCACATACTTCTTAGCCAAGACCGCTGCTCCATCAGCCTTCTTAATAGCCAGAAAATGTGCTGACTTAGTCAACCGGTCCACAATGACCCAAATAGCATCAAAGGTCCGTGACACTGGCAATCCCACCACAAAATCCATGGTGATCATATCCCACTTCCACTCAGGAATGGGTAAACTCTTCAGTAACCCGCCAGGAACTTGATGCTCAGCCTTCACCAGCTGACACACATCACACTTCGAAATCCAACTAGCCACATCCTTCTTTATCCCGACCCAATGATAGTACCTCTTGAGGTCACGGTACATCTTAGTCGCTCCTGGATGAATAGACAACTTGCTCGCATGAGCCTCTCTCAGAATCTCCTGCCTCAACTCCTCATCCTTGGGCACGCAAACCCGACCGTGCACCAAGATAGTACCATTATCTGAGACCTGATACTCTGAATCCACATCCTTAGAGGCCTCTGTCTCAAATTCAACTCAGGCTAAGTGAATATATACTTCAGGCTCTTATGATCTGTAAACACCTGTACCTTTGCACCATAAAGATAAGATCTCCAAATCTTCAGGGCAAAAACTACAACACCCATCTCCAAATCATGAGTAGGATAGTTGCCTTCATGCACCCGCAACTACCGCGAAACATAGGCAATCACCTTCCCATGCTGCATCAGAACACACCCCAACCCAACTCTAGATGCATCTGTATAAACCACATAGGGTTCTCCCTGCTCAGGCAAAGCCAACACTG
The DNA here is from genome assembly GCF_030686135.1 of Camelina sativa. Classification (NCBI taxonomy): domain Eukaryota; kingdom Viridiplantae; phylum Streptophyta; class Magnoliopsida; order Brassicales; family Brassicaceae; genus Camelina; species Camelina sativa. The sequence continues at coordinate 21,646,857 of NC_141884.1, read as the reverse complement.
GTGCAGTAGTCAACATCTCCTTCAGGCTTGCAAAGCCTTCCTCACACTCTTCTGACCAGACAAAAGGAACATCCTTCCCTGTCAACTTAGTCATAGGACGTGCTCTGCTTGCAAACCCCTGCACAAATCTCCTGTAGTAACCTGCCAAACCAAGAAAACTCCTGATCTCTGTAGCATTATGTGGTCTAGGCCAATCTCTGATAGCCTGAATCTTCTCTGGATCCACAGAAACCCCCTCTGCAGAAACAATGTGACCCAGAAAGCCCATCTCACGCTGCCAAAAACTGCACTTGCTCAACTTAGCAAACAACTTCTGCTCCCGCAGCTTCTCCATAACTGCCCTCAAATGCACTGCATGCTCTTCAGGACTCTTAGAATAAACCAGGATGTCGTCGATGAAAATGATGATAGACACATCTAGAAACTCCTGAAACACATTGTTCATCAATCTCATAAACGCTGCTGGCGCGTTGGTCAACCCGAAAGGCATCACCACAAACTCATAGTGCCCATACCTCATCCTGAAAGCAGTCTTCCTCACATATGCCTCATCTATCGGTATCTGATGATAACCCGACGCCAGATCTACCTTAGAGAACCAAGTAGCACCCCTCAACTGATCCAACAACTCATCGATCCTAGGAAGAGGGTACTTGTTCTTCACAGTGACCCGGTTAAAACCCCGATAATCAATGCACAACCTGAAACTCCCATCCTTTTTCTTGACGAACACCGACGCTCCCCACAGTGAAGTGATAAGACAAAAGAGTCCCCTGCTCAACAAATCCTTTAGCTGCGTCTTCAGCTCTACTAAACAAAAAAATCAAGTATGCCGACATCAGCTCACCGCCACCTGAATATCAACCTTCTTGTCCATCGAAGAACCTCAAGTAACTTGTTTCTTAGGAAAACTTCCACAAGATAGCTTATTACAAAGTTAGCTTTTCGCTTAGCAATTCTCCACAGCAAATCATCAATACGAACGTAATAAAACAAACAAGTACCATACGTTCGCACATTATGATTCACCGCGTCAAATGCTTTGCAAGCCGCCAACTCAAACCTCTTGCCTTGTCTCCATCTCCAATGAACGTAATCCAACATCGTCGCAACGATTAGATTATCCTGCCATGAAGGCTTCTCATGAACTTATGTATCTGGCAAACATGCCTTTCCCGGCTCAGACCTGCTATAACTCCCCTTCCCGGGACTCCAGCACTACCGGCCTCACAATCCTGGCGAAACAGCCACACATTCATAACCGCTCTGGTTCATAAAACCCTAACCCATTGGTCAACACATCTAAAACCCGAGATTAAACCACCGTCAATCTCTCGAGGTCTATATTCAATCGGGTTGTTTATACTCACGTCCTAGGTATTGCTTGCTCCCAAATCCACCACCCTTAGGTCGCAACCTTCGAGCTATACCGATCTCACTCTCAGACCAGCGTCTTCGAGTTATACCGTCTCACTCTTGGAACACAATCCTCAAGATCTCGGTATCAGGGGAACTACTCATCCCCTCAGGGGAACATAATCCCCTCTGCCACTCTCGGAGCCCCCAGCCCCTCGAGCTATCGGTATTCAGGAGAATCACCATCCCCTCAAGAGCAACAATCCTTAACCACCCCGACCAAAAGTATCTCTTGTGGTCCAAGTATAACATTGCAATGTTACACTTGCCCACTCAACTTCTAATATCCAACTGGATTACCCAACAAGCTGCAAAAATATCTGCTCCAACTACAAATGTCCGCCCATCTGCCTCTCTAGGCTCGATACCTCTCGAGAAGAATCTCGCACCAACGTCTACAACTGCTCCATCCTCCTAACATAAGATGGAAACTCCTCAACATCCACAGCCCTCGGCTGCACCCCGCCACATACGGTACAACTGGAGCATGCACTGGTACCCCTTTCGGTAACCGCTCCACCAGCACGCCAACAGATCCGCCAAGCGATCATCTTGACCCTGGGCTACACCTGCTGCAACCCCACCTCTGTTTTCCCAGCACCCCCGGTACGCTCACCGGCCAACCCCCTCTGGTCCCTCCTGATACGCTTGCGACCCTCTGACGTACCTCCTCGTGGAACTCTGGACCCCACACTCGCTGGCCTCGGGACCCGCCCGAACATGACCACGACCACGTCCCTATCCACGACAAACAACTCAAACACCTTTAACCACTGCACTTCCAAGAACAGAGACTAACAAGCAATCTTAACATAACACAAAAACACAAAAACACAAACTCACCGTGGAATCACACTGTCGGCTCGAAGAGGATGTTCTAAGACTCCATGCCACACACAATTGACTAACTCACATAATCAATCAAGACATGCAATCCCAAACATCTACAGCACAAAGCCTAGTGAACCCAAACCTAGAACCGTAAGGGCTCTGATACCAAAATAAAATGACTGACCCTTTTTTTTTATAATAATAAATAATAAATATAATATAATAAAATAAACTACATCTAGTGGTTCCATACCCACTAGCCACCTAACCAGAAACACATTCAACAGCGGAAATAACCAACCAATATTCAATAAAAATCTAATAATAAAATATAACCATATTCCAACATAATCAATATCCAAAACAACAAGAATCATAGAACCAACAACCTAGCAATGTTTTAATAACCCAACTCTAGCAACCTAGCAATGCCAGACAACATAAAACCGAGTCCCTAGAACATCGTCCTCTTCATTGCCTTGATTCCACGATCACACTTTGCCTTTACCTGCACCACAAACACATATTGCAATGCATGAGTATTTTATAAACACTCAGTAAGGCAATCCTCCCATCTACTGGGCTATACACACAAGCAATAGAGACATCTCTAACCATCAAACAACATTCAACAATCAACAATAACAAACCAGGACTCTGCATCGACCGATAGCAACATGCATCAACCGACACCAGGTGGAGGTTACGTCGACCGACGCAAGATCTGCGTCAACCGATGCAAGGTTAACTTGCATCGACCAATGCAAGATATGCATCGACCGACGCATGCTCGACATAACATGAAAACCCTGAGTTTACGCGCCGTCCTCGCATCTGCATCGACCGGCGCACAAAGTGCATCTACCGATGCAATGCCGAGCATCGTTTTCCTCCGAAGCTTCTTGCCGGATCTTCGTTCCTGCAACCACGAAACTCGATCCCAAGCTACAAGAAAGGTTCCCAACGTCCCAAATAACAATCTAACCACCCTAACAACACATAACAAGCAAACCAGAGAGATCTCTTGTAACACCCCAATCCAACGTTGTGGACCAAGTCCTGTTTGTGTTGAAAAGAAATCCAGCCCATAAAAGCCCAACTTCTCTAATAAGAAAAAAACCTAAGTGTACATATATGTACGTAGCTTCGTTCTCGTCACTGCAGCTTTTTGTCATCACGTCCATTGATTTTAACCTGGAAGATCATAAGAAAATATCATTCCCCATAGTTGAAGTTGGAGGTTACATATATGGTAGTATTGTGTGTTCCCATCGAGAAAACGGAGAAACGGAGAAGTTTAGCTGATCGTCGCGTTTCCACCATCTAACACCGGTTTCATTAAGGTAAGGCATATCTTTCATGGGTATATGGTCTATTCCATTGAGTATGCCTCTATTGGTTACTGAGATTGTAATTTATGGTTCCACAGTTGGTTTTGGTGAAGAAGAGAAACTCAGAAACATTGTCAAGTAAGGGTTTTGATGACCTGTTTCCCGTCAGATCTGAAGGACCCAAATCACGCTTTTGGTGTCATTGGATAGATCCTGCTGCAAGGAAGAAGTAGCAACTTTCGGTTCTTTATTACGAGGTACACTTCATTCGCAGTTCAAGTTGCAAGTTGGTGAAAAACTAAGTGTCAGAATCAGTTTTCTGAACCCAGAAATTAACTAAGTGTCAGAATCAGTTTTCAATTTCGACTTGAGGTTTTGGTGGAAGAATTCCGGCGTTACCTTACAATTTCAAGTCAGTTCGACGGTTGATACAGATAGAAGGAGTGTTAGGGAAGCCACCTGAGCTATCATTATCACCGGAAAAGGTAACCCTTAGCTTCTGCGTTGGTTGCTTGTCGGTCAAGAATCATCTGCTTCTGTCAAAACCCAGAAACCCTATTACGTGTTGAACTGTTTTTCTTCTGCTGCAAGTTTCAGATTGTTGCTAGCTGCTCCATCCTTCTTCCTTCCAGTTCTCACCAGCTCAAAGTCAGGTGAGGGCGTGATCTGTTGATTTTGAACACCAAACTATTTTGACCGTAATCGTGTTATGCTTGGTTTAGGGATAAGTTGTTTGATTGTTTGTATGATATAGGTTGATTAGTGATGATATGTCTATTAATGACAGATATGTGTTACGTGAGTGTTTGATATTGATATGTAGATGTATGACCATTAGTGTCTGCATAAGGAAAAAGGATGTATGACCATTAGTATCTGCATGAGTAAAGTGGATGTATGACCATTTGTGTCAACATGAGTAAGAGATGTATGGTCAATGGTGCCTGCATATGTTACGAGTTATTATATGATATCGTGTGGTGGCATGATTCGATGTTTTAGATGTGAGTTGTGTTTAGTGAAATATATAGGTTATATGTTGTTGAGGAGGCATGTTTGATTATTGGAGATATTAGGAGATTTGTTGATAGCTTATTCTTAGACCTTGTGTATGCGTTTTCTGGTGTGCTTAGTTTTGTGTTGACGGTCCTGTGGACAGGCGGGATCATTCTCACTGAGTAAAACTCACCCCTTTTTTCTCTTTCCTCCAGGTCAGGTTTGGTTAGAGAGTTTTACGCAAGTCGTCGGAGTTCTTTGGTGTATTTGAGGGTTGGGGTTTCACATCTCTAGCTTAGATAAGCCATGGTCATGCACTTACCTTTGCCACAGAAGAATCTGAACCTTAAACAAACAAGAACAAGCCTCTAGGAAGCTCCTACAACGATCCCAGCTACAGATCTCTACAGGAACGCCTCCAATCTCCCAGAATTCTCAAGAACACTTAGAAACAACTTTTCTCTCTTTCTTTTTTCTCAAAAACGGCCACACAACCACGAATGAGACAAAAACTCGCATCTAAGGGTTTTCTTTAACCCAAAACGCAAACGCACAGAATTGAACATGCATCGACCGATGCACCATCTGCATCGACCGATGCACCATCTGCATCGACCGATGCAACTCCCAAACCGGGATTCCGGTTCACGGATGTTACAAGTTAGATATAAAAAGATTTTATTTTATGAATAATTTAATAAAAGAAATTAATATGGTAAGTTAGATGATATCAAATAATTATTTAGAATATTCTCTTTAAGATTTTTGGAAACAATGTGCTCTAGTAATAAAATCTTCCAAAAATAAATTAAGTTTGTACCCACTATTTAACTTGTAACCAATTAATCTATCAATTAATCTATAACCTATTTGTAACCAACTTATTAAAATTATATAGTTTACAAAACAATGTTACGTACTTCTATTTTATTATAGGGAATTTAACAATGGTACTTATTATTTAATTTGTGTATCATAATACTTGTAAGTTTAATTTAAATGCTAATATTTAAATATGGTTTATTTTAGAATCTAAAATTTAAAACAATTAGATATCATCTAGCTACAACCAACAATAATTTAGGGTGACATTTGTTACATGTCATAATAATCATCTAATTTATAAGATTAAATATAAGATTTATTATATTTTGTGTTGGGGCAAAAAAAATCAGCCGAACTGAGACGTGAAGTCACGGCAAAGTCATTTCTCTCTTTCTTCTCTCCTCCTCCTCTCATTCATCGTTTCCACCAACATTACCACCTCCCTCCACTGAATCAACTCAATAAATTTTTATAAAATTTCAATCTTTTTTACAGCTTTCTAAAATATTCTCTAGCATTCATTCTTTGAAAACTAAATAAATTAGATTCATTGATAGCCTTTTATTCAAATATTCGGTGATATATAGTAGATAGTCTTTTTTAATAAAACTATTTTTGAGATTTTTACGTACTCTTATTTCATAAAAATTTAATACTATATAAGAGATTGTATTTAGTTTACTTTTCTAATATTTACTCCAATTTCTTGTATTCATTTATTTATTTTTCTAACACCCGTTTTAAAAAAGGGTTTTATGACGTTTGCATCATTTTTTCGACCATATTTTCTTAAATTTTTCAAAGAAGGTTTTTACTATATTATCAGGGGTACGTTTTGATGTTGATTTGTATGTTTATAGAGCAAGCTCATATAGTTAATGGAACCGCTATTTCGACCATGTTTTCTTAAACTTCTCAATTGAAGGATTTTTCTGTATTATCATGGGTTTGTATTGATATTATTTTTTATGTTTATAGACATTATTTAGTTAAGTGCCAGCGTTGAACAGCCAGTCAATGATTTGATCGGCGGTTCACTTATCATATATGCCAAGTTTACCGACATCATGGAATCGATGGAAACATTGAAGTCATTTTATTTCAAAACATCTGAATTCATCTCAGATTATTTAGCAGAAAATAAACAAGCTTTATTTCGCATGTTGGTAGAGGAAGGAGTTGGAACAACAAATAAAGTTTTCTCAAATCTTACAGAAATTGCTAAAGGAGTAACATGGCCTATTGATTAATTACTCACAGTCAAGCATCATCACGATATCGTTAACAGTGAACTTTGTCAAGATATATCTATCTATGCACTATAAAAATTATATACATTGATAGCACCTCGTAATAGCATGAATTTCAAAACTGCTATCGAAGTGTAATTTATAATTTTGTTACCATATGATAGCATTGTATAAACGCTATAATAGTGTTTTTAAGAAGCGGGAACTAAAATCACTTATTCCGCCAAACTCTTAGCAAATTTTACCAAAAAAATAAAAATACTAAACACTTAGCTTCACTTATCGCACTCTCTCTCCTTCACTTCACCCCTTTTCTCTCGAAACCCTAAAATCTCGAGAGGCAATTCCTCGCCGTTGCCGCTTCTGAAGCACCGCAGGATTTAATTAAGCACCGCCGTTGCCGTTCTTTTGGTTTGTTTGAGTCTCTCTCCCAGTTACCCGTAAATCTCTTACACATACCAATTGGTTCGCCAATCGCCGTCGCCATCACCGCCCTCTGAAGAACCGCCGGAGTTAACTTCTGGATTTGAGCTCCACTCGAAGGTTGTTTTCTTCCTCATTTTATTGTTTTATATAAGTTTTGATTTTTGGACATGCAATAGATTTTTTCAATTGATTTCTTCTAGATTTTTTCAATTACTATCCGATTAGTTATGAAATTGATTCACAGTTATGAAATTGGAACAATGCACAGTTATTCTTCGACATGCAATAGATTAGTCTCTTCCATTTTGTTATGTATCCGATTTGAAACTTATACTCTTTCTCTAATTATGTTTTGCAAGTGTTGCTAAGTGTACATCTTGGAACTGAACAAGAGTTTATTTATCTCCATTTACAGGACAGGTTAGTTGCTTCTTTCTTTCTGTCTCTTATGTGTATTGAACAATCTTGCTAAGTGTATATATTGTTTTGTTTTTTTTCTGTTTGGTTGTTTCTAAATACTGTTTGTGATTGCTATTGATTTAATATATGCGATATAGTTGTCTAAATACTGTTTTGTGTTTGTGATTGCTATTGATTTAATATATGCGATATATGTGTGTGTCATTGTGATTCATGTCTAAGATTCTGTCAATAAATCGTATATGTTGTTTATGTAGTAAGGTTAGATCATATAATGGTGGACAAGGATTGGGTGCATCTTTGCAGGTATATCATTGCATAAATTATTCAGGTTAGGCTAGCTTAAGTAGGGGTTTAGAGAGTTTACCTTTTTTTTCTCTTCAATTATGCAATGAAGAGCTGATCCAGCTTACGAGAGAGGGGCTTCAAATTTTGTACGAGTTGTGGCTGCTGCTTTTGGAGATGGTGATATGATTATATGTCCTTGCATTGACTGTCGTAACATTGATCGTCACTCAGCCAGTGTTGTAGTTGACCATCTTGTTACAAGGGGTATGGATGAGGCTTATAAGTGGCGGTCAGATTGGTATCATCATGGAGAGTTAAAGTCTGGGGTTGAAGGTGACAATAATGCCAGTCAGTTTAATGATGAGATATATGGGTTATATCAAGCTGTTGATTTCATGGATGATGACTTTGTTAGAAATGCTGAACTCGGTGAGATTGCAGACTGTGAGGACAAGAAAGAAGATGAGTTTCTTGCAAAGCTTGCAGATGCTGTAACACCCTTATATCCAAGTTGTGTTAATCACAGTAAACTCTCGGCAATTGTGTTCCTATTCAGACTTAAGACACAGAATGGTTGGTCTGACAAGAGTTTCAATGATCTTCTGGAGACATTGCCGGAAATGTTACCAGAGGACAATGTGCTACACACATCACTATATGAGGTGAAGAAATTTCTTAAGTCATTTGATATGGGCTACCAGAAGATTCATGCATGTGTTAATGATTGCTGCTTATTCAGAAAGAAGTACAAGAAGCTCGATAATTGTCCTAAATGCAAGGCTTCTAGATGGAAGACGAACATGGTTACTGGTGAAGTAAAGAAAGGTGTTCCACAGAAAGTGTTACGCTACTTTCCCATAATCCCACGGCTGAAGAGAATGTTTAGGTCCGAAGAGATGGCTAAGGACTTAAGGTGGCATCAGACTAACAAGAGCAACGATGGTAAACTCCGCCACCCTATGGATTCAGTAACATGGGATCAGATGAATGCCAAATATCCTTCCTTTGCAGCTGAAGAAAGGAATGTGCGGCTTGGTCTTTCCACATATGGATTTAATCCATGCAATATGAAGAACAACAACTACAGTTGCTGGCCTGTTTTGCTAGTAAACTACAATTTGCCACCTAACCTATGCATGAAGAAGGAGAATATCATGCTTGCATTGTTGATACCTGAACCACAACAGCCTGGTAATAGCATTGATGTATACTTAGAGCCGCTCATAGAGGATCTTAACCATCTCTGGAACAATGGAGAGACAACATATGATGCATTCAGTAAATCAACTTTTAATCTGAAGGCAATGCTGCTTTGGACGATTAGTGACTTTTCGGCTTATGGGAATCTTGCAGGCTGCAAAGTAAAGGGTCAGATGGCCTGTCCATTATGTGGAAAAAATACAGACAGTTTGTGGTTGAAGTTCAGCCGAAAACATGTCGATATGTGCCATCGAAAGAGACTGCAACTAAAGCATAGTTTCAGATTAAAGAAGTCGTGGTTTGATGGAAAAACTGAACATGGGAGAAAAGGAAGGATATTGTCTGGTCAAGAAATTTCTCAAAACCTGAAAAATTTCAAAAATGACTTTGGAAATTGGAAACGATCTGCGCGCAAGAGGAAAAAGATTGAGTGTACTAGTATGGAGTCTGATAAAGAGGAGTTATCTAGTGAGTCAGAAGAGGATAAAGAAAATGATGTAAATGTAGATGAGGGAGAGTTATCAAGATGGAAGAAAAGGTCTATATTTTTCAAGTTACCGTATTGGGAGGTATAATTTTATTTTCATATTTTATAGTTATTTTCATTTACACTTTGTGTAAACTTATAGTTATTTATTGTATTTGTTCTGTTTATTTCTTAGGATCTTCCTGTGAGGCATAACTTAGATGTTATGCATGTAGAAAGGAATGTGGCTGCAAGTATTCTCTCTACTTTGTTACATTGTGGGAAATCAAAGGATGGTCTAAATGCCCATAAATATTTGGAGAATCTTGGTATTAGGAAGGATTTGCACCCTAGGATTCAAGGGAAAAGAACATATCTACCTGCAGCTCCTTGGTCTTTATCAAAGAAAGAGAAAAAAATATTATGTAGTCGTCTTGTTGATTTCAAAGGACCAGATGGCTACTGTTCAAACATAGCGAGAGGCGTATCTTTAGACGACTGCAAAGTAACAGGTCTGAAATCACATGACTATCACGTGTTAATGCAGCAACTCCTTCCGATTGCACTTAAAGGTTTGTTGCCAAAAGGTCCTAGGCTAGCGATTGTACGCTTATGTGCATTCTACAACCACTTGTGTCAGCGAGTAATTGATAGAGAGCAGATTTTGGTAATGGAAGCTGAGGTTGTTGAAACGATATGCATGTTTGAAAGATTTTTTCCGCCAAGTTTCTTCGATATCATGGTGCACTTGACGGTTCATCTAGGAAGGGAAGCTAGGCTAGGTGGACCAGTCCATTTTAGATGGATGTACCCTTTTGAGAGGTATAAATTGTCTCTTTTTTGTTACTGTTAATATGTTCATTTTGTTCATTTCTAACCTATAAGTCTTCAACATTTCACAGGTACATGAAAGTTCTAAAAGACTTTGTGAGAAATCCTGCGAGACCAGAGGGGTGTATTGCTGAGTGTTATCTAGCCAAAGAATGCATTCAGTTTTGTAGTGAATTCTTAAAGAAGTCTACAAACGTACAGGAAAAGTTAGATAGAAACACTGACTATGATAATAGTTCTATTCTAGAGGGTCGTCCTATATCCGCTGGAACTTCCATAACTCTTTCAGAAATGGATAACAAAATAGCTCATCTTGCTGTCATCCAAAATATGGCTGTGGTTGAACCTTATATCGAGTAAGCATATTTTTTTCGCTTATCATTTACAATTACATTTGCAGTCTCTCATGAAACTTATTATTATTAATTTTATACAAGTGAGCATCTTCAGTATCTACAAGACACAAATGAAAGATGTCGACGTGATGCATCAGTTTTATGGGCTACGCACACTGAGAATTTTGCATCTTGGTTAAAACTACAGGCAAGTTTCATCAATTCTACTATTTTCGGTTATTATTTAATGTTTATGTTTGATACCACTTGATTAAGTTTCATCAAGTCTGACTTTTTATTTTGTTTCATTTGTTGTAGATACCACTTGATTCAGACTGCCATGGAGAAGTTCTAAAATGGTTGGCTTATGGTCCACGTAGCACTGCACGGTCATATACGGGTTACATAGTGAATGATCAACGGTTTCATACAAGATCAGTTGATAGGAAAAATCAAAATAGTGGGGTTTATTATGAGGCGACGTCAGTCTGTAGGGCTAGTGCGAAAGACACTTCACAAGTGGTTGATTTGGTATCCTACTACGGCAGAGTGATAGACATCATACTGTTAGATTATAATGTTTTTTATGTTCCTCTTTTCCGGTGTCAATGGGCAGTGTTGGGTAATGGAGTTAAGGTAGAAGATGGTTTCACATTAGTTAATTTGAATCATAGTCAAGTCTCCTTTTTAAGAGATCCATATATATTAGCCTCGCAAGCAAAGCAGGTGTTTTACTTACGGGAAGATGCAGAATCAAGTTGGCATGTTGTTATGCGAGGTCCTTCAAGAAGATATAAGAAATATTTGGATGATGGGATTGGAGACATTGGACCATTACCGTCTGAAAATGCCCGAAATGATTGTGAAGGCATATATGTCTGAAATGGAGTTTGTTAGTCATTTACATTCTTCTAATTGTTTATTTGTTATGTCTGATGAGTGCTTCATAATTGTTTGATTTGTAGTTGTGTTTGTTTGTTATGTCTGATGACTGCTTGGTAATTGTTTGCTATGTCTCATGACTGGTTATTAATTAATGACATGGTAATTGTTTATTTTCAGGTGAATTGACATGGGACGACCGAAGAAGAATGTAGGGAACAGAAAAAAGAAAAAGAACTCTGATGAGCCAGAATTCGTGTGTACATTGCCTCCACAAACTGAGCAGCCTACAGGAGAGCAGCCTTTAGGAGAGCAGCCTTTAGGACAGCAAGCTGAAGAAGAGCAGACTGAAGAAGAGCAGGCTGAAGAAGAGCAACCTGTACAAGAACCGCCTTTAGAAGAGCAGCCTTTAGGAGAGCAGGCTACACTTAAGAGAAAGCGAGGACCAACAAGGATGAAAGACATCGCCAAGGATCCAAATAGCAGAGTACATGTAGACTTCACTTTCATGGGAGAACATTACGGTCCTGGGTCTGTTAAATTTTCATCGTATCTGGGTCCATTGGTAAGAGAACACGTTCCTGTGACAGTTGAAAAATGGTCAAAAATTACTGAGGATGTCAAGACAGTGCTTTGGAAATCTGTCCAGGTAAACTTTTCTGTACTTTGACATCTACTTACTTAATAGCTGGTTTAAATATTTATTCTTCAAATGTGATTGATTACAGGTAAGGTTTGAATTAGATGAAGATTACCAAAAGACTGCCGTGCTTAAACAGATGGGAGGTTTGTGGAGGTCATCAAAGTCACGTCTGGTTAAGAAAATTAGGGAGGCTCACACTAACCAACAACGGATGAATATGCGACCCAAGAATGTTAATAACTTGTTGGCGTAAATTTGTGAAAAACAAAACTAGCAATGAGTTTAAGGTATTATTTTTTAATTAAGTTAGTTAATTTTATGTTTGTTTTGGATCTAATATGATATATCTACAATCATGTGTTAGGTCATAAGCGATAGCTATAAGGAAAGGAGACGCAAACAGATACCACAAACTTGTAGTCGCAAAGGAATGGTTAGACTAGCTGAAGAATTGGTAAGGTTAATGCAATTACGTTGTTAATTCTCAGCACTTAAAAAATATTTTGAATGATATATTGTTTATTTGTTTAGAAACAAGAAAGTTCAGATCATTCTGAAGTGTCAAGACTAAAGGTGTGGATGAAATCGCGTACTAGAAAGGATGGGACACCCGTGAATACAAATGCAGCTGAAAAAATTGTAAGTTATAATTTAGTATGCTCGTTAATTAGGTTTTTAGATTAACTCGTTAATTTATATTTAAATTATACTGTTTACACATGTAAATGACTACATTTGCAGGAAAAGGCAGCAGAACTTGTTAATGCTGATCATCCATCAGTTGCAACAAATGTAGGACAAGATACACTAACCCAACTGTTAGGACCAGATAATCCCGATCGATTGAGGGCAATGGGCAGAAATATGAGTAAGACCAAATTAGCTTGTTTCCAAGTTAAGCACAAGTCTATCGTTGAAATGGAAGAGAATCAAATTAAGCTCAAGCACAAGGTTACTGAACTACAAAATGAAATTTTCAATCTGAAGAACCAGGTAATGCACTATTCTATTTGTACAATAAGCTGATTGATAATGATGTAAACTTTGTTTCATATTTTTCTTGCATTTTACAGAGACAAGAAGCTGAAGTTGGTGAAAACTCAGCTGCAAGGGTAAGTGATTAATAATCCACTATATTGATTTCTTTATAACTATACACTCTATTTTTGTTTTTAATAATCTAAATTTGCGTAGAGTGTGAACAAGAAAACACAACCAAGGTGTGTTTTGATTGACTGGGCTGGTGATGCTGCGAATGTTGCTGAGGGATGTATTATATCGATGGATCCAGATGATGTTGTGAATGGGATTCGTTTAGGTCCTTTAGATTATAAAGTATTGGTTGACACTGCCACTGTACCCGAAGCATTCCTTTGGAGACCTGCTACTGAAATGTTCACGATTGAAGAATCTGTTGGGCACATGATTGCATGGCCTGCCACGAAGTGTGTTAGTCTAGAACAGGGGGACCACGAAGAAGATATGACACCACTTGTAAAGTTTCTATCTTGTTTAAGTATTAAACAGTTTGTACATATCATAGATCATCTAGAATACTGAAGTGATTTATTAATGTTTTTTACAGGGCACAAGAACCAATTCTTCGAACAAATGCAAACTACTTGATCTGTCTGACGATGATATAGTTGTTGCTGAAGGCCGTTGAAACACACAAGATCAGAAAGCTTTAGTGAATGGACTTCGACTCGGACCAAAGGGTGTCAAAGTTTTTGTTGATGTGGTACACGAACCCAACACATTTATTTGGAGGCCTACTGTAGATGTGACATACATAGAGGACTGTTTACTGTCTTTTGTAGCATGGCCTGTCACCAAAGTTGTCTTTGAAAACAACCTAGATGAAACAGGTCAGTTATCTCCTACTCAAAAGTCTGCATCTAAATCGCATAAGACACAAACCTCAGCATCATGCGAGAAGTCTCCAAGAACAGTTCAAAAATCTAATGCAATGGAAACTCAAGTAGCTGCACAGTCACCTCTTCGAAGATCTCCGGTAACTTATATTTATATGTTCTGAGAAGTTGATTATGGTTATGTCTCCTTCCTGTAGTAATTGGTTGATATTGTCAAATTGTCAGCGAAAAAATGGAGCTATCAAGGAAAATCAGAAGTGTAAGTTAATGGATATTAGCGGAAGGAAGCGGGTTGTTGCTGAAGGTCGGGTGCATTCAACTGATCCAGAGCAAAAGGTACACTGTGTTCGGTTGGGTCCTAACGCTGTGCGAGTTTGGATAGATATAATCAAGGTAGATGACGCAGCGGTTTGGAGGCCATCAGATGAGATTGAGTATATGAGAGATGCACTTGGTTCATCTATCGCATGGCCAATTGATCAGTTGGTCATCTATTGACTGTTGTAAACTGATGCTCTTGCTTTTGGTAAGTATTATTTACTGTGATCCTTGTGCTTTTAGTATTTCATGTGCAACACTGATATAAGACAATGTCCATTATTGCAGGGATGAAGCAACTTTGGTCCAGCTAGTTTAAGACTAGTCTTATGTATTTCGAATTTGGAATGTTTTATGTTGTGCATTTTGGATTTGGAATTGTGTTTGGTATTGTGATTTAGAATGTTTTGGAATTGTGTTTGGGATGTTATTCACAATGCTTTTGAGATGTTATATAAATGGTATATTTTTCGGGAAATTTCAGATTATATATATTACATATGATAGCATGTTCTGTTTCAAATAATAGCACTAAGTCATCTATATAATAGCAGGAGAAAAATGTTATATGCAACTATAATAGCAAAAAAAAAAGACGTTATAATATACATCATAGCGAATAAACTTAGTTATGTAATAAGGTAATATAACACGAAAAAGAGTTATGAAAACATAAATTACGGCAAAAAATATTTGCTATTGTACAATGATATATCATAGCACCCAATTTGAGTTGTTAGAAAAAATTGAAATTTTTTTATAAATTGTTATGAAAAAATAAATTACGGCATCCAGATATTGCTACGAAAACACTAAATTAAAACATTTAACTAACGCTATTGTATAGGAACTTATTATAGCTCAGAAAAATAACGCTATCGTAGATGGGGTATCTACCATAGCTGCCGATATCATATCATTTATGAAATCGCTATGTATTACATATGATAGCATATTTTCCGAGCTAACAATGTATGTTTTTCTTGTAGTGATGATAATATTTGGGAGCAACAAGCGAGTCTGAGTTCTATTGATACATGCAATGTTATGCCTAAGCCTGCTACTCAAGAGTCAGTTGATTATTTACGGAGAGTAAACATAGCAGAACAAACCAATGTGGAAAAAGACCGTATGATGTGCGCCATTTGTTTATAAACAAATCTTTTAGAACTGCCTTGTGGTCATGTATTTCATGCTGAATGTATTGTTAGGTGGTTAGAAGAAACAATTAACAATTGTCCGTGTTGTCGTTTTGAGTTATCTTTGTAAATCACATTTGAAACGTATATTATGTGGTGTTTGCTTTATATTATATAGATCGATATTGTTATATAGAGTCTGGTAACAATATAACTATCAAAAAATAATATAATAATTATTTATAACATCAAAGAATTTTTTTTAAAAAGAATTTAATGTTTTATGTTTGTTTGCAGAAGAAATTTAAAATGAGAAGAGGTAGAGTTATAGCTATAAAAATATGAAGATTAATCTTACAAAACGAAGTAATCATTTTTTTGTTTGAACAAATGAAAATTTATTTTAAACTATCAAAAATACTCTTCATTGTAATTGTGAAGTGTGAGCAGGTGTTACGAATAGTTACACCGTTTAGTATAGTAGATCATAACATATACTATCATAATTAATGTTAAAATGTAGTTTATAATCATAGTGTGCATGTTCTTATGAATTAATTATAGCATACATATATATATTTTTAATTTGCTAATACCAGCGTACATAGTTTTTTTATTAAAACTATATGGTTTATGATAAATGTTCGATTTTCGGTCAGTGCATTAATTTAACTGACATTAAATAGTCATGTTGGTTAAATACAACTGTATATATTGATGACTGTTCATTACTAGTATTTTTTTTTTTTCAACCAAACATTTAAATAAATTAAAAGGTGACTTCTAAGTTGGTTGCCCAAATTGGAGGAGAAGAGTTTACAGAAGTAATTTCAGAAACTAAAGATCTAGAAGAGCGGACCAGGCAGTCTGCTTGCGTGTTTGACGTCCTCAGAATCTGGGACAGGGTAAAGGATGAGAATGATGCTCTTAGAGAATGGAAATCTTCTAGCAAGGAGGAGAAGGCTGGCCAATCGTCGGGTGCTTGTACCATCGCCACCAATTCGGAGCTATCAGGCTCAAAATTGAGACAATCTATCCCCAGCGCCCTAAGAGACTCCATAGCCCATAACAAAGCTTGTAACTCCGAGTGAAGAGGAGAGGGGCTACGTCGCAAACTGCGAGCCCCCATAAGTAGCGTCCTATCATCATTGTTACCATACCACCAACCCAAACCTTCCAGCGGATCCGAACCTTTCCAGGAACCATCGACCTGGCAGCGAGACAAAGAACTTCTTTCCTCCATAACCTTGGGAACCAAGTAATTTTCAGAAACAGATTTGGCCTCCTCCCAAAGAAGTTTATCGTTTGTCGTCTGATTCATAATATCATTTGGCTCTGCCTCAATCCCCTGAAAGACCTTCTTATTCATATCTTTCCAAATTGTCCACAAAATCCAAGGCAATATATAACCAATACCCGGTCCCCCCGGATGTGTAAAAGTATTGGAATAAAGAAAAGCTAAGTTTGAATACACGGATCCAAAAGGGAAACCAGTCAAAGACACCTGGACCGGAGCTAACTCTCATACCATACGCGAACGTGCACACTCAAAAAGAGCATGATTAATACTAGTATTTTTTTATTAACTGTAAATAGGTTAGCGATTTAAAACTGTCAATTTATAAAAAGTTTAAAAAATAACTAAACGTTCTATTACTGAAGCATACAATTCTCCTGATAAATGTATTAGAGAGGACTCTTCCAACACAGTTTCAAATGATTTAACATCAGCTGTTAATAGCATCGAACCTTTAGAATCAATAGTTTGTGATCAAAAAGGTAAATTTAACTAAAATTATTTTTGCATTATTAGTAGAATACTATTTTTTAAAATTACTTTTAAGTAATTCAAGGGAATTGATTAACAATTAATTATTGGGTATACTTAAATTTGTAACCATTAATTTAGTTGTTCAAGACATTTACATATTTAGCCGGCTGATCGAAACTTGTTATATTTCAGTCATTACGTTAGCAAGAACTTATTTTTTACAATGTGTTATGTTATTTTCTTTGATAAGCTTTCGGCTGACAACATGATAAATTATTGTTTGCAACAGATAAAAATAAAAATAAAAAATTAATATTATAAAATGGAAGTGGGGAGTAGTTCTAAACAATCAGCGATCAATGGTTAGTAGTTATTGTTTTTCATATACTATTTTAAAAAAATTAAAAAATTCTGTAACAAAATCAATTACTTTTAACAATTTTCAGATTGTCAAGTTTATACAATATCAAATGTAAACATTCCAACGAGTAAAAAACATATGTAAGAATATAAATATAATTTATCGTTATACTATTGAATTCCACGATATAATAAATAATTAGTTTATACTTTTTTATTAGGAAAAAAGGTCGACTATCTAAAAAAGTTCCAGAAAATATTTTAATGCAATGTGGAGACTGTAATGCTTGGGTTTGGTTATACGAAAGTTCCGAACAAGATCAAGTTACTAAACGTCCAATATTTTCAATTTGTTGCAAAAAAATGTCTTCTATCACTATCAAAATTGCCCATGAGCCTCCATCCGTATACAATAAACTTCTCAGTGATCCATTATTTCTTAGAAATATACGAGCTTATAACTTTATTTTGCTTTCACTTCTATGGGTGCAAAATTTGATTATTCGGTGCAAAATACATATGGGTTGTATTGTTTTAAGATACATGGAGAAAATTATGATAGAATGAGATTCTTATTGCCAGGTGAAGAGGAGGAGCCTAAATTCTCTCAAATGTATATATTTGATACAGCAAATGAGTTAAAAAAATCGACTTGCAATCATGAATCAAGATGGAACTGATGAGCTTGATGAATAAACAGTATTATAATTAAGATGGTTGATGAATTTGATGTTCAAGCAAAAGTATTTAGAAAAGCAAGGGATAGGTACGAGAGTACTGGTGAAGAAAATTTTCAAATTCATCTCATTGAATATGATAAAAATAAAACATTATGAGTTGCCTTCGACGAATGAAATAGCTGCTTTAGTTGCATTCCACAGTGGGAAAGATAGACATAATTTTACAACTGAAATCTGGAAGTTTAAAACGAATTTGGAGTACACATCCACTTTATATGAGTTTTCAATATCCATTATTATTATTATTATTTTTTTGTCAACCATTGGGCCACAACTGGCCGGCCTATTAGTCAAATTTCTACATTCGTAGGAACCGGGACTCGATCCCGGGTGTGATGGTGTCTTCTACAATTAGACTTACCTTCTGCCATTGCACTAAGGTCACTTCATATGGTAAAATTGGATTTTTTGGAGGCATACGATATAAAAGTACTTTAATTGGAAAAAGGATAAAGAGAATTTATATCAATGAGAGAATATTACATGTACCTTATACATTCACGTTGTGTGTATATTCGACCATAGATAGAAGTGGGAGAGTGTTTTATCAATTTATAGTAGATACTTTTTATTGGGCACACATTTCATTATAATTAAATTAAAGAGTCTCAACCTCTAACAAAGAGGAAGTACATCCAAAGCAAAGGAAAAGAAAGCAACAAATGCCAAAAACGCCATTAAAAGATAGTTAAACAAGGAATAGACACGATACAAATCATACGAAGAAAACATAAGAGACCAACAAACAAGTAAAACCTCAACAGTTTTTTGATAGATTGCATCCATAATATCCTGAAGAGTTAAAAACTCTACGACATAGGTAGAGGGGACCATCAGCTAGGAGGAGGAACCTTGCAATACCGACAAGTCATGAGCATCTAAACCACTCCAAACAAGAGGGAATTTTGGGAAGAGAAACTAAAGTTCAGCCAAAGAAGCATCAAACCAAGAGCATTCAATAAAGCAAGCCTTTTTAGCTTGGAAGTCCTTACTGAAACCACAAGGAGGGAACAAAGCATCCAATGTGACTAACGTTAAACAGTCAGTAAATGCTGAA
Source organism: Camelina sativa (assembly GCF_030686135.1). Taxonomy (NCBI): domain Eukaryota; kingdom Viridiplantae; phylum Streptophyta; class Magnoliopsida; order Brassicales; family Brassicaceae; genus Camelina; species Camelina sativa. The sequence continues at coordinate 21,627,458 of NC_141884.1, read as the reverse complement.
AGAGAACAGTCTTGAAAAACAATCCCTGCTTCTAAGCAAAACGGTTAACACAATGCTCCCTGTAACACTACCAATAAACACTAGTGAAGTAAATGGGAGGATAAAAGGCTCCATAATGGAGAGATGAGAGCTACAAAAGCCACGATGAACCAGGTGAACTGGTCGGTTACCTAGACTCAAAGCACTTTGTCCAAGCTGATAGAAGACAAGTTTTAACAAAGCCAAGTTGAGATAGAATCCACATACTAAGGTAAATGATCGCATCAAAGCAATAAAGGTGCTGCAAAACGGTACTAAAGTAGATAAAAGAGTATATAATCCCATTAAAATCAAAGGAGCTACATTCGAATTCCACAAAACCAGAGCCACAAACCTTTCCATCTTAGAGGAGTTAGAGGAAGAGTGAGACCATACTTGGGGGAATATCATGGGAGGTAAGGTGAGGGAAACCCAGCTTGCAAAGGGAGACTCAATGGGAAGCATCAGTAGTTGGAAGGATGGATTCGCCGGCGACAGAAGCTAAGTATGGCGGAGGAGAGAAGGACGACGAGCGAGTCACACGCTCTGAAGGAAGAGAGACTCAGCAGCTGGGCAAGATATTCAACAAAGGAAAAATATATCTGAGGGTCCGGTGGATCCGGTGGTTCTGGTGGTTCTGGTGGAGTCGGAAAAGATGGAGGCTCCGACGGTGGTGTAAGAAGGGACCTCAGAACGAGGAAGGCGACCAAAGACATCAGTAAGTGACGAGAGTGGCTCTAAGTAGACAAGATCAAGGAAGTCATCTCCTGTGAAAAACCTCGCTGGAAAGCGGTAAAAGAGATCCACCAAAGAGAGATCACGCCTTAGCAAAAACGATTCAGGAGAGGAGATTACCAGAGAAGCATCGCTGGAAGAAGCAGCTCATTTCATTGAAGAAATGGCGCCTTGGGTTTCGTGCCTAAGAGAAAACTCTAGGGCATAGTAGTAGATGCTTATACAACAATAGAATCATATACCCTTTACAGTGTATAAGATTAAATCAAAAAACAATAAGAGCTGATGTATATGATAATGTTAGAGATGTTGTAACTAGAGGTGACAATGATCAACGACGTATTGGCAAGCGTATAGTGTTGCCATCTTCCCATACAGGTAGTCCAAGATACATGGCTGAAATATATCTAGATGCTATGGCTCTTTATCGCTGTTTTGGAAACTCAGATTTGTTTATTACAATGACTGCAAACCCAAAATGGGAAGAGATTATTGAGTTCTTATATTTGACTGGTGCTTCGTGAGGAAATACTAGACCTGATGTTGAATCACAGGTCTTTCATATGAAATTTAGAAAATAAATAATTTTACATTTCTTTCAAATTAACACTTTTTATGGAGATATCATATACCAACATATGAACATTTACAGATATAAACATATTTAACTATATAATTATGTGATAAGGATATACATATGTTCAAATGTATAATTGTAGCCAACTAATAATTATTTATATATATAATATTGAAACAAAAAACAGAACCAAATAAAATATTTGGATTTAAGTATATTGTATATTATAGAAAAAAATGCAACCACCTATCATATGTTTATAGCATTATTTATTATTTATTTATTCGTAAAGATTTGTATCCCTTATTTGAATATTTTAATTGTAATTTTTTTTTAAATAAATGAGTGAGATATGTGTAAGTTACACAAATGGCAAAATTTGTAAATATTCTTGTCAAGGGTAACCCACTAATGAAATGAATTTAAAAGTTCACTGAAAAAGACACGTCAACGTGAAATTTCTGTTAATCACATGTAAAAATAAAGTTGTTTTTTAAAAATATTTCTCAATAAACATATAAGAAATATTTTTAAAAATTGTATTTTTCGAATCTATTATTAAATAACTTAATAAATATATATATTAAAGAAATTCTGTTATGAATATTTTATTTAAATGAGTTCAGTACCTAGTTTAGATAATAATTTGGTAGTTTATTTTGAATGTCAAAAGCTAATAAATCTATATAATAATAGCAATCTGAATAAATGCGAAGAACAGTCGCATCTTTTCATCGTGACTTTTCATTAAAAAAATCCAGTTGCATCTTTTTATCGTGATTTTTCATTAAAAAAAAGTATTATTTAATTATTCTTTTGACAAAAAAATTATATGGTTGCGTCTCTTTAGAAAGTTGTATCTGTTGAGTATAGAGTTGTGTATCTCAAAAACAGTTGTGACTTTTGTATATAATATTAGCAATATGAATAAATGCGAAGACTTTTGTATATAATATTAGCAATATGAATAAATACTAAGACATTTGTATATAAGATTAGCAATATGAATAAATGGGAAGAAGAGTTGCGTCTTTTCATCTTGATCTTTTATTAAAAAAATCATGACTTTTCATTAAAAAAATTCAGTTGCATCTTTTCATCGTGACTTTTCATTCAAAAAAATTATTATTTAATTATTCTTTTGACAAAAAAATTATATGGTTGCGTCTCTTTAGAAAGTTGCATCTGTTGAAGGTTGTGACAACCCGTCCCACGGAACCCACTAGCACCCCGTTAGCTGCCGCAACAGACCGTCCGTAGACCCTGCTAGCCCCCCGCTAGCCGTCCCAACGGATTCCAAGCTGGCCCTGCAGGGCATCGATCCTAACCCATCACTGTGGACATCCAAATCCACCAGTAGGTTATTGGTGCGCCAGGCGTTCCTCGAACCCTGGTCCCCACCCTTTAACAACCTTCCCACATGACAAGCTGTCACTAATTGATCTGCAGAAATTTATACGGTTGCGTCTCTATAGAAAGTTGCATCGGTTGAATGTGAAGTTATGTATTTTACAAACAGTTGTGTTTTTTACGAACAATTGTATTTATTCAAATGTTCACTCTTTAGCAATCCTGTCTAATCAAATATTCATATCTTTAGTAATCTATATATGTTCTTCTTTTGTAACAATTTCAAACTTTCCTTTGAGTTCAAATGTACATGTCTTTAGGATTATATATATTTGTTCTTCTTTTGGGAAATTTTTAAACTTTCTTTTTAACATATGATGACAGCAAGCTGAATAAATGCGAAAAACAATTGCGTCTTTTCATTATGACTTTCATAAAAAAATTAATTTCTATTTTTTTGACAAAAAAATATATTGGTGCGTCTTTTTGAAAAATTATAAATGTATGTTGACTGTAAACTTGTGTCTCTTACGAACAGTTGTAACTTTTCCGAACAGTTGTATCTATTCAAATGTTCACATTTTTAACTAAGTATAATTCTTCATAAATTATCTATTTATTAAAACATATTAAAAGAAATTATCCTAACCGTTTAATTGAAGCATTGAAACATTTGGTAAATTTAATATTTAAGGTCACATCACTCGGATAAACTCTGCTTTCATTTACTAATCATGTAAGTGCAATCCTATTTATGTGTAAGTTACTTAGAAAACATTGTTTTCATTTATTTATATTAATATTTCAATTGTTCCAAATTTTTAATAATCAACCATTTGCAAGTATTTTTTAAAATGACTAAATAGATATTATTATAAGAATGAATTTTTTTGTAAGGATTATTGATTTAACTAAAAGTTTATAGATTTTTCTTAAAAATAAAGTTTAAATTTTTTTTTTTTTTGGCATCATTGAATCGACAAGGCCCGATTCATAGCCAAGCCCTACTACGCGGAGTAACGCGACTTAGTGGAGTCGAACTCCAGTAGGATCGGTCGCAGAGGTGGTGCTGTAACCACTTGACTAAAGACACTTCCCAAAGTTTTAATTTTTTAATGAAGTCATTTAGATTATAAATCTGTTTGTATTTTTTCACTCATAATTTTTTTTACCTTTACAAAAAAATAGATAAATAACCAACATCTTGTACGGAGAAAAATAAGTAGTAAGTACATTTAATATTGGATTAACTATCTATATAATCTATTAGAATTGTCAAAATATTTAGTGACTTTAGACTTTTGTATATATCATATGTTTTGTCTACAAAATGATAGTTGTTTGTATTATATATTCATCTACAATTCCACCTCTATGAATATAGATATATTCATTTTTATTAATGTATATTATAAGTGAGTTATAAGTGAAATGTGTGATAATTTTTGTTTACTTATATTTAAATTTGAGATTGATTGGTAATATTCTTATTCTTAACACTAATTCTTTAATAATTTTAAAAACCAGCGACTAAATATAGTCAGAGAGATGAAGAAAATCGACACTTGTATCGCTTAAATACATCGCCGAAAAAAACAGCGACAGAAACACGGTGCACTGATTCACAGAATATATTGATGGAAATGATTAAAAGAGAAAATTGCACTATAATTACAGTCGTTAGAAGGTGTCGCTGAGACTCACAAACGAACAAGGCTTATGTCTAAAAGAAATAAGGTTATTACTTTAATAAACTTTGATTTATTGATTTCGGAAATATAAATATGTAAACATATTCATTAATATAAATATGTAAACATATTCATTTATAAAAATATATTTGAGTTATATGAAACATTTTAAATAATTAATTTAATTGAATTCAAATATTTAATTTGAACGAATTAACATTATGTCATTTTATGAGTGGTCTCAATTAATTTTTAATATCCTTTCAACTTTTAATACGATTATTTTGGAAATTTATAGTGTTTTTATAAAATGTATTCATGTTTTTAACAATTAAAACAAAAAAAAGAAAGATATTTAAACTGATAAATCAAATAAACTATCAAAAAAAAATTAGAGTTCAAAACTACGAAATAAATAATTTTACATTTCTTTCAAATTAACACTCTATATGGTGATGTCATATGTAAACATATAAGCATTTATAGATATAAATATGTTTAACTATATAACTATGTGGGAATAAATATAAGAATCTACTTATCTTCAAATGTATAATTGTAGGCAACAAATAATTAATTAATTATATAATATTAAAATAGAAAACAGAATAAAATAAAATATGGGGATTTAATTACATTAAAAATTATTTTAAAAATACAACTACCTATCATATGTTTATAGCACTAATTTTTATTTATTTAATCGTAAAGATTTGTATCCCTCATTTGCATATTTTAATTGTAATTTTTCTTAGAATAATTGAGTGAAATATATGTAAATTACATCAATGACAAAATCTGTAAATATTCTAGTCAAAGGGTAACCCACTAATTAAATAGACTTAAACATTGAGAACGATACGTCAACATAAAATTTCCGTTAATCACATGTAAAAATAAATTTATTTTTAAGAATATTGCTCAAAATATTTTTAAGAGTTGTATTTTTGGAATTTATTTTATCATAATTTAATAAAAATATATTAAAGAAATTTTGTAATAAATATTTTATTAAAATGAATTTCTCCGTGATATCACGGGGCTCGATAGCTAATTTTATTAACGTCATAAGAATTATTGGTAGAGAGAGACTAGCGTCTCAAAAAAAGACATGAAATATCTACCAGAAGAATGGTTGCCATGAAAAATGTGGGTTTTGGAACCGTAGAAAACCCAGATGGTATGAGAAAGATTTGAAAGGATAAGATAATTGTTGATAGTTGCCACTGGAATCATTTTCATACGGTCGACTTCAGGCGGGAGGCAAGAATATTCAATGGAATACATGATCTCCAGTGATCCCTTTTTTATGTCTAGACCCCAAATTTTGAAGAAAAGGTCCTCCCTGTTTACATTAGGAGCACTCCCGAAGATGCATAGACGATGATTAAGAGCGCACATGCTTAATTCATGTAAGTATCTAGACCCGACATCTGGTGTAACCGGAAAGCTTTGAAACGTCTCTGTGTGAAGATCAAAAGCTAGTAGCTTCTTGTGACAGTACTGTCTATTGTCTTCCATAATGTCGTAGCGGAAGCAATAAAGCACTCCATCCAAGTGAATTATAGGGTGCTCATAGGAAACTTGACAGTTAGGCGGATCTACGTATCTCCAAGTATTAGAGTCGAGGGCAAAAACCTTGCACCTAGTCATTATACAAACTTGCTCTCAAAAACACTAAGAATCTTGATATTTTTGGTTAATTGCGTCTGGTTTGAGCATTTGTATAAAATCCAATTATGTTATGCATATTTCGGTTCAGTTTTCAATTCGTTTGAAATGGAAAAAGTATATAATCGCACGCTTCACAGTTAACACTAACATTAACAGAAACAAAACCAGTAACACAGTGAAACAAAAATGATGAAGAGCTTCTTCCTTTGGCACTAACTGGGGGTTTTGGTAGTCTGATTAAAATTATGTAACACAAAATTCTTCTAAACAATGTTCTGAAAATTTTCACATTCCATCTGACATATTAGTCGATATCCATCTCCCCCAGAATCTGCTTAAGCTCCTTTGCTCTCTTCCTTGCTAACTCCACACAGCTCTACGCAATGCAAAACCCATAAGGCGGTGTAAATCAAGTGGTGGATTAATATAAGAGAAAGCTGAACAAACTCTCACCTTGACGGCTGATGAGTAGGCAAGAACGGTTCCTCCTGATTTGTAGAGAGAAACCATTTGATCCGAGGAATCTAAAACAACAGTCACAAGAGTGTCCATGATCGACTCTTCTTCAGTTGTTGGATCTGCTAAGATGTACTTCTTGTGGAGTATACAAGTTAAAGAGAAAGGGATGTTCTTAAGTGTAAGTTTTCTCTTCTCCTTGTTCACTGCTTTTTTCTCGATGATCGAAGCATTGTCTTCATCTTTTCCTCCACTGATGGCAACTATTCTTCCATTGTCATTCAGAGCAACAACTGGGATTTCCACTGCCAATACAAAGGATCTCTTATGCATCAGAGGAAGAATATTAATCTGAATATGTAAACTGGTATTGTGCAGGGAAGAATTGAAGGGTTTAGTCTTAAGGAGTTCTACAAGAGCTGTGAAGCAAACTAAAGGAAAAGGACAAAGAAGGAACTTACAATTCGAAAAGGCTGCAACAGCAGAAAGAAGAGCAGCATCGAAAAGGGCACCATCAGCATTTAGGCAATATATGTCCTATGAGAAAGTTTAGAGAGCAACAACGTTCATAAATATACTATAAGACCTCACTAATTCAATAACTTTCAAAGAGATACTTCCCTAAAACCAATAGCTAGATACATATGCACTCACCAGATAACCCATCCAAGCAGCTTTTCCACTAACTAAGCACAGTTCTTTAAGATCAATCATTCCAGAACTGTAACGAAGGGACACATTTAGAAAGGAACACTATTGTATTTGATGCCCAACGAGAATGAGTAGAAAGATCAAATCGAAACACACCTTAGAATAGTATCAGACAAACGCTTTGAAATAACGGGAGCAGCGTCAGCTGGTCTTCCAGGACGAACAGTGGGAGAACAAATAGGAGGCATGTGGAACTCAAGAGCTAACAAAAGGAACAAGTCAGTCACAAAATGAAACACAAAATCACATAGAACAAAGACAAAGTCAGGGGTATAATAAAGAACCTATGCATCCTTCATCTGGTGAGTCTGTAGAAGGAGTCATAACTTCCATTCTAATAGCAGCAAGCATAGTCTATAAACAAGAAAAAGGATAAACTTTGTAACATTGCTGACTATACGAATCTAACCGAAACGTCGTTAAGGCGGTGGGGCTTACAGTGGAACCAATCTTGGCAAGAGCAGATCCATCAGCGGTTGAAACAAGTCCTATACACACAAAGAAAATACAAACAAGGTGACATGTTTCAAACAACTTAACTTTGATCAAAGTTAAGTTATATATTATTTTACCAGGGTTAACAATGGTGTCTCTGGCTTTCCCAAGTGGTCTAGCATCAGGTCGAAGAGATTCAGAGAGATGACGCTCAAAGAAACGAAGAGGAAAGATTCGTCTGAACGCATCAACTTCCATCTCTGTCGACAAGTCTTGTGATGAATCTGGTAACCCCATGTTTATGTTTATGTCTCTCTGCTTCATGTCACAAAAATAAGAGAATCATCAAAACCAATAAAGCTAAAGTATACAGAAGAAGACAGACACAACTTCTATCTTATAGTGACAGTCTCATCGTCCTTGGAAGGCAAAAAGAAAGTTTTTTTTTAGTTCCATTGACGCAAAAATCCCAAATACACTGAAACTGATACGCAAAAATTTGAGAATGTGCATCATCAACGAAGTGTCAAGGAATACAAAAGCTTACCTAAATAAAAGAAAGAACTGGAACTGATACACAAAAGCTGTTGTAGCGAAGAACAAAAAAAAAACAGGGCAAGAGAGTGTATGAAGAAGAGTAAAGAGCTCGCGGAGGCCGTAAGTAATGGGGAATTCGACGGAGACGGTGACGGTGACGACGGCTAGGTTTCTTTGGGATTTTTCACTGAACTAACTACTTCTTCATTATAAATGAGCCAAACAAAGCCCAATAATGTTGCTAAGCCCAAATAAACAATGTGATATAAAGAATTTTTTTTTGTTTTCCCGAAACTAGTTGTTGTTGTTGTTATTTCGAAATGTTGATAAATGTTTCAAGTTTTGATTACAGCATAATCAGTTCTCAAAATCTGTTGATTACAGCATTATTTTTTTTCAAGTTTTGTTTCACATATTTATTATCGTAACATGAAAACATTTTATATGTATAAACATTTAAGTATAGACATAAACACATCTTTTGACGTATCAAAAATATATGTAAGAGGTGACCCTGGAGGCATAAGGTACATCCGGTTCGACTATACCAAGAGCGCACAAGTGATATACTCTTGATCGTGATCTGAATTTGTTTCACCATATAATGCAGTTTGAGATTGACCATGAAAATGATGAACAACTTGAATCTGTCGAGGGTTATTACGAACCTAAGTCGAATGCGATTGTAGGACTTCAATTCAAAACCAACTTGAGGATTTCTGAGCTGATAGGATATCCAAAAGGAAGTAATGCCAAGTTTTCACTAGCTGTGGAGGGAAAGAAGATCATCGGGTTTCATGGATCTTACCAAACTCAACTCAACTCTCTTGGAGCATACTTCACTTGGATTACTCCAAGTAGATCAATAGAAGCAAAAGGTGGAAAAGGAGGCAATGAGTGGGACGATGGAGCTGACCATGAAGGTGTTACAAAAATACATGTACGAGGTGGTTGTGGTGGTATACAATTCATCAAGTTTGATTATATCAATGATGGGAAACATGTAGCTCGGCCAGCCCATGGTGTCAGCGGTAAAGGCTTCACGGAGCTGGTACGTCTAATATGGATTTTATTTTTTTATTTTTTATTTTTTAAAACTAAGAGTCTAGTATGGATTTCTTTTTAATTTTTTTTTTTTAAACTAAGAGTCTAATATAGATTTCTTTTTCATTTTAATTTTTAATAACTAAGAGTCTAATATGGAATTTGATTTTAATGATCTTATTATTAGTTTCTTAATTAATGTAGTATTTTGTTTCATCAACTTTATTGGTTTTGCAGTTTGAGATTAACCATCTGGCAAAGGAATATTTGGTTTCTGTTGAGGGTTACTATGACGAAGGCGATCCCGGGGTCATTCAAGGAATTGAATTCAAAACTAATATCTAGACTTCAGAACTAATGGGAGACAACAAGGGAAAGAAGTTTTCACTTGCAGCCAATGGAAACAAGATCATTGGATTTCATGGATATGCTGACAAGAATCTAAACTCTCTTGGAGCATATTTCACTAAATCATCTCCTTTTACTAAATTGGAATATGGTACTAGTGCATATGATCCTTGGGATGATGGTACTTTTGACGGCGTAAGAAAGGTGTACGTTCACTATGATAGCTCTAATGTATATTGTGTCAAGTTCGACTATGACAACAAAGGCAAAATGGAAAAGCATGAGCATGGGAGAATGATTAAAGAAGAAGGAGAGGTTACACTTCCTACAACTTATATATATGTATGTATGTTGTTGAATAGATTATATGAAGCTTTTGGTTTTTGTATATTGCAGTTTGTGGTGGACTATCCGAATGAATTTATCACATGTATTGAGGGGACTTCACAAAATCGAGTTACTGATACCCCCCCCATTGCGTCGCTGACTTTCAAAACATCGAAAGGGAGAACTTCGTCAACATTTGGAACAGCAACCAATAGTCCATTCGTGCTTGAGAGTAAAGGTTGTGGTCTTGTTGGGTTCTATGGACGGTCATCTAGTAGTAAACTCTATGCGCTTGGGGGATATTTCTGTCCACTGCCTCCTCTTCCCTGCGTAGAAAAAGTAGAAGCAAAAGGTCGTGATGGAGGAACTTCTTGGGACGATGGCGATTTTTATGGTATTCGAAATATATACATAGGGCACAGCAAGAAGGGTATTGCATTCGTCAAGTTTCTATACGATAAGGACAATCAGGTTGTGGTCGGAGATGATCATGGGAGCAAGACATTACTTGGAGTTGATGAGGTGATTATACTTCAGTTTTCGTATGAACTTTGTGGTCTTTATCAACTTATTTACTTGGAATTTTCTGGCTTTTTTTTTTTTTGTAGTTTGAGTTGAAGCACCCGGGTGAATACTTGATATCAGTCGAGGGTAGCTATGATGTTGTCCTAGATGGAATTGAATCCAAAGTTATACGCATGCTTAGGTTCAAGACCAATATGAAAACCTCTCAACCCTTTGGACTTGAGACAAAGCCAAGCTTCACACTCGAGAAGGAAAATCACAAGATCGTCGGGTTCCATGGAACAGTAGGTAAGATGCTTCATCAAATTGGGGTCCATGTCGTACCATTACATAATGATCATCTTCATACAAAAATATGAGCTCAAATGAATCATTAGCTCGCGCAAGATTTTATCTTCTTCTTCAATGATCTCTTTTCTTCAAAATTTTATCCTATATATATACGTCTTATAGTCTGTATTTCCCAATTTCATGTAATACGATATCGTTGGCTTTTAAATTGTAAAACAATTATAGTGGCAACGAAGAGCTTTTATATCTGTCTCTACAACTACACAAAAAATATCTATTTGTTAAACATGTATATGATGAACTAATGAAAACACAGATGAAACAGATTTTGAAGGAGAACATAAATTAAACTTAGATCATACACAAGACAATATTATATATACAAACACAATTGGAAAGAGCTGTTACTTGCTCAGTCGTAAATTACGTTCATGTACAAACCTGAACGAACTACCACAGGCCCAAATCGCAACAATTTAAGTTTCGTCTCTCTGTTTGTTTTGTTTTTTTTAGTGTTTTCTATGTACAAATCATGTTTTTATCATGATTTCAGATTACATTTCCCTTCTAAATAACTTGGTTAAACCCCAATGATCTCTGATTTCTCATACCACGCTTTCAAAGGAGACTCTGAGATGAGAAGTATACCTAGGTTTTGGGCTCGAAGTGTTGGCAAGTCCTTGAAGCAATTTCACCACATCGCTTACTTCATCGAGGAAGTATTTGGCTTTGCTTGGTTTTCTTCCCACTGTACACGCGAATATCTCTGTAGACATTGACGATGATTGAGCTGAGAGGGTTGTTGATATGCTCTCAAACATCTCCTCGTCTGATCTGTCATCCCCAATGCATACCACAAAATCTGGCACACTCCCATCTTCAAGCATTCTATTAAGAATTTTCCCGGTGACAAGACCCTTGCTTACTCCCTGTAGTGAAAAAATCTCAGTCTTAAGACTACGTATGAACCAGAGAGTATAAGGAATGCTTTAATTTAGTACAATGAACAGAGACATTATGAATCATAGAAAGATTTGGAGATGTTTTTCTATGGATCATTGTGTCATGGGTTCCTTATTTTTCATCAACACAAGATGGGGTGGAGAAAATTTATTTACCTGAGGCTTAACTTCAACGATTTGGTGGCCTCTGTGAACAACAACCGGTTCATTCACAAGAACGGTTTCTAGATGGTCCAGTAGTTCCTTGGCTTGACAAGAACCAAAGTCTGGGTCAGCATCTTGGTGATGCCAGACTAAAGCACTCTCTTTCGCTTCTATATTGGATCCATCAGTAGTCTCTGTATATAGTCTCATAATAGGTTCCACAACTTTCTTCCACTCAAGGTCATCGGATAAGCCGCTTGTTACCCAGTCAGAAGAATTATTCCACCTGCATTACGAAGTTTGTCTTCTTAGTTTTTCTTTCCCACAGGAAAATTTCACAACAAGTGAGTTAACACAAACCAGTAACTAACCTTGTGAAGTAACCGTGTTCAGCCGCTATTCCAAGATTCTTACAAGGAGCAAGCCACTCGCTCAAAGAAACTTTCCCCCTCCCGCTAACAATGAATATAGTGTTGTTAGGATCACTACACAGTGTCTTCAACGCAGATATAACTTCGGCACTTGGGTCCTTTACGATCGAGGTCTCAGGAACTAAAGTACCATCATAATCAAGAAATATAGCTCTGTTGCTCGATCTTCTGTAAGCACTAACGGTTTGCTCAACGGATAGCCTTCTGAAATTAGGAGAGAGAGCGACGAGCCTGAAACCCAAACCCCAACCCACACCCCAGCACCGTTTACTGTAATGATCTCGAGACGCCCTCTCCAAATCCTGCGAAAAGCTGCGTGCCCAATAAGCCACATCATGTGTACTAATGTAGTGAAAGTGTTTTTTATGTCGTAGTTGCTTCTCAAAATCAGACATGGTGATAGCAGAATATATTGAATCGGCTACTGCATCAATGTCCCAAGGATTAACCCTAATCGCACCACTTAGAGAAGGTGAGCAACCAATGAACTCAGACAGAACAAGCGTGCTTGTGCGAGGAGAATCATCACTTATTCCCAGAAACTTATCCATAATAGGAGTTCCCTGCCGACAAACAGTGTACTTGTATGGAACTAAGTTCATCCCATCCCTCACTGCATTGACTATGCAGCATTCTGCCATGGCATAATAGGCAGACTTCTCAAACCGGGGAACAGGACGATCAATCAGAACCACTGGCTCATAATCAGGCGAACCATAACGCTCGTTAATTCTTTTAACAGTATCATACGTTTCTTTCTTCGCTTCTTGAACGTCTTTACCTGAGCCTCTGGCTGGGTTCACAATCTGAATAAGAACTACTTCCCCTAGCATCCTAGGATGTTGCTGTAGCAGGTGTTCAAAGGCCAGTATTTTAAGACTTAATCCTTTGAATATATCCATGTCGTCAACTCCTAGAATTACCTTTTTACCCCGATACTTCTCTTGAATCTCTTTCAGTTTGTCAGCTGTAGCAGGAAGATTGAGAACGGATTCCAGCCTTCCCATGTGAATACCTATAGGAAGAATCTTCAAGAAAACTGTACGACCCAAGTAGTCAAGAGCAATATGCCCTCTCTTAGATTCATACTCCAATCCAAGCATTCTACAGCAGCAAGACAAGAAATGCCGTGCATAATCAAAGGTGTGAAAACCAATTAAGTCACAGTTTAAGAGCCCTCTTAGTAATTCCTCTCGAACAGGCAAGGTCCGATAAATTTCTGAAGAAGGGAATGGACTGTGGAGGAAGAAACCAAGCTTAACCCTGTGGAAACGCCTTCTCAAAAATGTAGGGAGAACCATTAAATGATAGTCATGGATCCAGATATAATCTTCCTCAAGATTGATCACGCCCATTACCTTATCTGCAAATATTTTGTTTGCAGAAACATAAGCCTGCCAAAGACCACGATCAAAGCGTTCACCATGATCAGGGCACATGGGCAACATGTAGTGGAAAAGTGGCCATAGCTGCTGTTTACAAAAGCCAAGATAGAATTTTTTATGCACATCTTGTGGGAGGAAAGTCGCTACGCAATTGAATTCCTCAAACAGATTATGGGAAACCTCGTCTTGCTCACAAACATCAACATGTGTCTTGAGCGATCCAACATAAATGACTTCTGTCTCTGGAGAAAAACCATCCTTCAGATGTAACAAGGGAGCATCATTGTCGAGGCTGAACTTCCACTTTCCAGTTTCTGAATCCTTTTTACCATTTAAAGGAAGGAAGTTGGCCACAATGATCTTGCGCTCGCGGCAAGGTAACGAAATGACATCTGAATCACCACCAGTAATTCCATATCCATCGACGTCAGATATGATGCCAGGAACAGTCATCACTCTTGGAAGAGCTCTAGGGGTCGTAGGCATGTCCAACAGATCCCCAGATGCCAAGTCCAATAGATTTCCAAATGATTTTGACCCCATTATTCCAACAAAAAAATCATGAAAAGGTAGATACTACCAAGATGATGAAAACAAGTTCCCAAAGAACTCTCTGCTATAAATACCTACAAGTAAAAAAAAGAGAAATTTATCACAAATCATATAGTTTGAATCCACAGACCAATCAGTCAAATTTCAAGCTTTTTACAGAATTAGAGGGGGGTATTCAAACATGGATTTTAAGAGATTTTGAGTTTCTTTTAAAATCATGTGTTATTCAACTTGTGTTTTTAAAATCCCTTCTCAAATCTCATGTTATTCAACTTGACATTTTAACAAAATCATTCAAAATAACTCACAATCTCTTGTTATTCAATCAAGAATTTATAAAAGTCATATCAAATCCACTGTTATTCAAATTTAACACTTTTTTTTCAAAAAGTACTAAAAACTGATTTTGAGAGATTTTGGATACCTTTTTACTTGAAAAAACTGCAATAAACAAATCTCACCTCTAGAGGTGTTATTTAGAAGGATTCTAAAAAAACCAAAAAAAAAAAGACCCAGACTCCCAGTTATATTTTTTCTTATCGTAAAAAAGATAGAATAATCTTCCAAGGTTTCAAAATTGCAAAACTATACGAACTCATTAGGTTATAGAAGAGATTACAAACACACAGAGATGGTGACTTGATCATCATCAAGTAGCAGAGATGATGATTGAATTCAAATGACAACAGAACCACAGATTGTTGTAATTTCTCACAACACAAATGAAAGAAAAAAAAACTAAGTAAAAATCTACAAAAAGTCCTCAAAATAATCTTCAGTTTGAACATCGCACAAACAGTTCAATCACTAGAACTGTAGAATCTGAGATTTTTTAAAAAAAAACTTATTTCACGAACAAAAAACAAAATCTAAAAATCCAGATCATAGTTATTTTGCATATCACTGAAAGACCAAATTTAGAAACCCCGACCCAAAAAAACTCCACAACAACCCCCTTAAAACCCCCCAAAGCATCAGAAGAAAGCAATCAAAGAAGAACAGATCGTGCGACTCAATAGCTTAATCAGTTAAAAAGATCAGAAGAGAAAGTAGTACTAATAACTGAAAAATAAAAAAAAGAGTGAAGGAACAAAAGTCAAATCTGCTTACCAAAAAAAAAAGGGAAGGTAAGGAATAAAATCACCGGCGGTCACGGTTTGAGAGTTTGCTCCGATCACCGGCGATCAAAGGTATGGAATCGAAGTAGAGGGAGACGAAAGAGGAATTGGAATCAGAGAAATGGGATATTCTGGGGGAAGAGAGACTTAAAATTTATATAATTAAATAGTAATGAGTTTGGTTCATTCTTCTTTCCTCTGCTTATTAAAAAGTTGGATAAGTTCCATAGACTCCTATTTTTATTTTATTTTTTATTTTTTTCCCACTATTTTTATTTTCTTTGTCAACATTTTTTTTTTACGTTGTCGACATTTTTTCTAATTCATTTTTCTTAGAAATACATTTTCTAATATTGAGAAGAGATTACTATTGGCAATGATTTTTTGAATCAAATGAGACGAGAACATTTTATTGTTTAGTAGATTTTATTTTAGATCATTCTTTTTAAATATATATGTATTTTGATATTTTTTTGGTTTTTTTTTGTTACCAAACATAAATGAAATTGTTTTAGTAAAGTAATGTTGATTTTTTTTTTCTATGTTTTTTTAGTTGGGGTTCAGTCAAGAAGAACTGATACTAAACTCTATCAAATGAAGACTTTTAGGTTAGTTGTTTTAAATTAATTTTATTCATTTTATTATTATTTGTAAATTGTACCACATGTGTACAATGAATTCTTATTGTTATCTTTCAAAAACCAATGATTAATATCCTTATGTACGTAATATGAAACAAAGCTATGAACTTGACTTAATCCAAAACAGGACATGTCATTTTTCTATTTTAAATTTTAATTTTACCAATATTTTTTCCTATATCATTAGTAATTAAGGCGGAACAAATACTAATATATATATATATATATATATTATCTTGATAACTCATAATAGATCATCTAAGTCTACCAAGGAGTTTGAAACATCTCTATGGATGTCTACGGAGTCCTCCCTAACTTTTTATTTTAAATATTTTTTTGATAAAATTTACTTAAAATGCAATTTACAAAGAAAACAAATACAATTCAAATGTTATATAAATATCATCACAGTTAGTCAATTAAATGAGCATTAAAAAGGATTAATAGCAAACTTCTAATCTAATGAGAAACAATATATATATATATATATATATATATATTTGTATGAAAGATGTTTTGATTTATTTGAGTATTTAAAAGGGATTTTTGCCAAAAATGCTATATTTTTGGCAAAATTAGAAGAAGAGAATCTTACAATAAACGACTCACTTATTCACCAAGAGCCTAACTTATAATGTTGGCTCTTTCTTTTAACTGATTTTTTTTAGTTAACCAACATAATATCCAATAATATTTGTATCTCACTAAAACTTAGCTGTTGACCTATTTTTATACCATTCGTTTAAGTAGAATAAATATTTTAACAAATATTTTGTCAATAAAATAATAAAATAGTTTTATCTTTAATTTTTTTTATTTAATCTTTAAATGTCGTATTTTGCTCTCTATACAAATAGTCATTTGTGCTAATATTTAAATATTTTTAGAACAAAAAGAAATATGCATGTTTAATTTTGGCCAATTATCAAAGAGTTGAAGATATCGTTAATTTATGATTAAGAGAGAAGAAATCATATTTGAAAAGATAGTGGCAACTATGCTAATTAATAATATAAAACATTATCATCTCAAATATGATTTGTCGTATACTCGTAACTTAAGTAATTATGATTTTCTACGAAGATATTCTAATAACTTCTGGTTGTTTACGTTTTTGCAATTTGTTTCTTTAATAAATTGCGTCTAGTTGATTATTTATGAAGATTCTTTGATAAATTTTGATGGACTGCGTTACTCTAATATGTTATGCCTGAAGGTTATATTACTTCTTTTTGATCGGTTGTTTAGTCTGTTCTTATTATTTTAGATCGAAATAAGATTGCTTAATATATAACTATACAACTTGAGTATTTCAATTTCACGAGTGAATGATCAAAAGTCTATTGGTTTCCACCAATCTTTTTTTCTTTTTTTTTTTTTTGACAAACTGGTTTCCACCAATCATCGTTCTATTTTAGCACAAAATATAAATGAATACAAAATACCTTTTGGATAGTGTTATTATTGCTCATGAAAATGATCTCGTAATTCAGTTTTTGGTAAAAATAAAACCAAATGTCTTGTTCGTAAATTCTTTATTACTAGTTTGAAAGGCAACCTTGGATCTGAAGAGTATAGCACTACAAGAAAATAGAGTCATAGCTACACTAAAATTTGTTGCAATAACTCCATATTTTGTTGCAAATTTGAAAATGCAATAAAACTGAGACACATTTTCTATTGTTGCTATATGAGCGTTGCAAATTGGTATTTGTTGCACATATATTGCAAAATTTGCAATAAATAGACTCCTTGCTATGTTGTCATATTAATGCAACATTATTTTTGTAGTAAATTTGTTGTATAATTGTAACGTATCTTTGCAACTTTCATTTGTTACAAATTATTGCCACATAAAAAGTATAGCAAATATTATTACAGATATACAATGAATAAATTTATTGCTATATGTGTTGTATTATTGCAACAAAATTTATGAAGCAAATTAGTGGTGTAATTACATCATTTTTGTAACATTAATTTTAATCACATCATTTTTTTGGCGCATTAAAATATAAAATTTTCTTTCATATTTTCTTATAATAAGATTTAAAATCCATTTTATAATAAAACGGAAGTACACAACATTGTTTTGTAGACTATATAATTTTAATAAGTTGGTTACAAATAGGTTATAGATTAATTGTTAGATTAATTGGTTACAAGTTAAATAGTGGGTGCAACTTTAATTTATTTCCGAAAATCTTAAAGAGAATATTCTAAAGAATCATTTGATATCATCTAATTTACCATATTAATTTCCTTTATACATCCATATTAAAATCTTTTGATATCTAACTTAACATATTAATTTATTAATTATCATAATACTTCAGCTCTCATATTTATATATGAGTCTATTTTGTGAAACAAATAAATTATCATATTATTTATTATAATAAAAAATAGTTTTATTTCCGGATATACCATAAGGTTATTTTTTAAAAACAAATATAAATTGTTCAATCTATAAAATATTCAAGCTTTAGTAATATTATTCTTTAAAAAATATCAATTGAATTAAAATTTTTACTTAGTAACGGGTCAAAATTTGAATATTTAAATTCAATTTCATATTTTTTTTGTTGAATTTTATATAATATAATAAACTTAAATAATTTATTTTGAAATATTTTTAAAATATTTCATCTTGATATAAAAGTTAGAAGCTATAAACACTCCAAATTGATTTGTTATAGCAATGTCAATAATATGAAAGAATTTCAAGAAACCAAGTATATTAAAACAAAAAGTATAACAATATATTAAATTACTCATAATATAATTACTCGCTTTTTAGAAACCAAAATTACAAAATTATGTCTTATAATGACATTCAAGTCATGATGCAGAATATAAATTGTTGAAATAACTTCACATACATAAACTAATACAATATATTAAAATTTTATTTTAAAATATAAAATATGCATAATTTTGTAGAAAATTAAATTTAACCAGTGTTATAGCACGGGTACTTATCTAGAATCATTAACAATATAAAACTTACAAAATATGTATCTTTTTCAAGCCATCATATTTAGCATATGATTTTATTGCATAATGTTTTATCCAAAAAAACTTTTAACAACAATCACATAAATTATATTTTACATAAAAATTACAATATAAATAAAATGAATTTCAACTCGTGCTCTAGCACGGGTCTTAATCTAGTTTAATAATAAAACAATAAACAATAACTTATTTTATTAAATAATCAATTACTGAAATATTTTAACAACGAATTAGAAACTAGTAGAAAAAAATGAACCATAATAATAAATAAGTTTAGATATAATAATAACTTTGAAGGAAAAACTAAAACAATTAAGTGTGTTTACACTAGTAGAAAATAGACGATGATACAATATCTACAAATAATTTCTCTAACTCTTCAAGCTTTTTGTCATTCTTTCTGTTTTCCTCATGCTTTCTGTAAATGTAGATGACCAATCAAAACTGATCCATTTTCAGTAAAGAAAGTAGCTATTTAGATAAACAGATTTAATATCAGTTAACGTAACGAGAAAAACTATATAGCTAATAAGATCCTATAACAAAAATGAGTCGATTAAAAAGTGTGTTTACCTTAGAGAAGGAGCTGCAAACGGGTTGTGTTGAGAACAGAAGTTAAACTATATATAACTAAAAGAAAATAAAATCGTATCTTTCGATCCTGAATAATAGTGGATTAATTCAATCAGTTATTATTAAAAACTAAAAGACTTGAAAATAAAGCAAATGGTGGACGTTTTTTCTCAATATACATATGACCAAAAAGATACTTTAAACTAACAAGATTATTTTCATTATAAAAAACAGGATTATTCTCATTTAAAGTAAATATTAAAATTTGTAGTTATCCATATTATATTAAAAAGTGGTAAAATGAAAAATATAAATATTTTAATCTCCAAACACTGGCTAAAAAAACGTAGCCAAATATTTACTCAAATACGAAACCATATTTTACGACAACAATTTATTTTATAAGCTATTAGAAAAATTAAGAACGTACACATGTATTGTAAAAAAAGTATAAATTAAGAAACAAATAATTGAGAACATGAAACAAGACAGTGATAGAACTAAGTTACGGAAAAAAAAATTATGTATTATAATGTATAATCATAAACATGTTAAGTAACACAACATACGTATATAGTATAGGTTTTGATAGCAGAAAGAACCAAAACCGAAGATGCTCATTCGGGCTCTCTTTTTATGTTTATGCGCCTCAAATAGTCATGACCACTAGTCCTCAACTCAGAGCCTCATAACTCATCTCATCTTCCACAAACTCTGATTTTAAAATTTCTAATGAGAATTCATCAAAAGTTAATGTTAAGAAAAAGATGTCATAGTCACTCATAGAAAGCTTTTCGCTATGGCTTTTGACGAAAGTTTTATAGAACGTATATGTTGCAAAAGAGTTATTAAATGTCATAAATATAATGACAAAAGATGTCATGTATTTTGTTACATAATTTAATATAATTTTCTTGCAAATTAGCCATAATTCATAATTGTTGAATACTTGTTACAAATTTTGTAAGATATATTTATATGTCGTAAAGACGTTGCTAATTTATAACGAAAAAGCACAATAATATTTATTGTTGCTATTTTGTAATAAATTTGCAATAAAATTGTGATGTGCAATTATCATTGCAAAAATATGGCAAAACTTGTTACAATTTTTTTACGAATACTGGCCCTGATTGGTAGGCTACTTTTAAGACTTTAAAATTTTTTAAAGTCATGACAGTCATTTTTTTACCAATCAGGCTTTTTTGGCTTTTAATTTTTTTAAAGTTTTAAAAGTCACTTTTTTTTTTCTCTTCCTTGTTTTCCTTTCTTTTTTAAACCGTCAAATTCATGCTTTAAAACAAAACAATTTTTAAAGCATTCTTTTTTTTCACCCTTTTATATTTAAAAGCTCTTCAAAAGTATATATAAATATTTTATATACTTTATTTTTATAAATTAATTATTCTCATTTTTTTCTCTTTTTTTTAAGACCCATTTCCATAATAAATTTTATTTTTTCATCATCATCACTAATAATATTATAAAAGAGTTTATGAAATTCATCATTAATAAGAGAATAACATTCAAACAATGCATTGATTAGTGGTTAATAGATTTTTGACTAGTTTTTATAAATTAATGAATTATTCTAGATTTTTGTGACTAGATTTTTGACTAGTTTTTATATATTTTATTTTTATAAATTAATTATTCTCATTTTTTCTCTTTTTTTAAGACCCATTTCAATAATAAATTTTATTTTTTCATCATCAGCACTAATAATACTATAAAAGAGTTTATGAAATTCATCATTAATAAGAGAATAACATTCAAACAATGCATTGACTAGTTTTTTTTTTTGCATTATTTAAAATTTAATAAGTTAATAAATTGATGTCTACAACTTCAATTATTTATTTCTTATTCTTATAGTTGTTTGTTTTTAATTAGTTTTCAAACAAAATTTCATATTTGATTGATTTATATTTTTTAAAATTTTAATTTATCATTAATAAAATTTATTTTGTCATTAAAATGTCATATAAATTAATTTTTGACATAATATATATTTATTATTAATATTTATAATAATAATAAAAATAACAGCTACAACTTTAAAAGTTGTTGGTAAACAATCAGATTTTAACAGTTAAAGTTTCTACAGTCAAAGCATCTACAGCCAAATTCTCTACAGCTAAAATTTTAAAGTCAAAGTCTTTACAGCCAAAAGTAACAGCCGTTACCAATCAGGGCCACTATCATTGCAAATATTATGTTGCAATATCACTATATTCTTGTAGTGTAGACACTAAAATTGGAGTTGTTAAATATTACAATATTGTTTTCCAATCGAAAGAAAAATCCTCACAATTCAATTCAAAAAAAAAATTAATGTATTCCAAAAGAGCAAAAAAACCTAGCTAGGTGAAAATCATCGCCATTAGCTAGCACATATCATAGTGATTTAACGTATAACATATACACCACAAAATTAATTTTTTCTTCAAGAAGTAATTTTTGTTTTATCAATAGAATTGGAACGACAAAAAAATGTTTTGGTACAAAAAACTTGTCAAAATTTTAAATGTTGACAAGCACCAAAATCTCCACCTATATATTTATGATAAATTGGTATGAGTGTTAAATACTCTATGTGTTTCACAAAAAGTGTTAACATAATAAAACATTAAGTTTAACATAATTGTCTTTTATATAGGGATAAAAAAACAATTAAAATAGTATAGATACTTCATGCCCAAAGATATTAAATAAAACAAATATTTAACTCTCTAAAATAATATTGTTACAAATCCCCCAACTCTTTCTAATTGTAGAATAATCATAAAATTGCAATAAAGTTAGATCTCAATTTGGTATTTTTATTCTTTTAATAATATCAATTTGTAAAAAAGGTATATCAAATATTAGCTACACATACACTAAAACAAAACAAATGATCCAATTACTATGGATATTTAGTATATATATATTTATATATTTATATACATCTTCCGTTTTCCATTATCGTACAATGGTTTATACTACTTTATAGTATAAGACTACTATAAGTGTTGTTATTATATGTCTTGTTTGTATTGGTAAAGGATATTAAGTTTTTTGCTCATTTTTTGTGTGAATGTGTCTCAAGAAAAGAAAATTGATGTTTTTTTTTTTTTTGGTTAAAGAATAAAATATATATAGGTTGGAAAGCATGTGGTAGCCACGAGTATCGTTGCCTCGTTGGTGCCTTGTTGTGTCTAAATGGGTCCACTAGTTATCCACTTCGCCGCGTCTGACGGGTTTCTTAACTTCGTAAGGTTTGGGACCTACACTATAACTCCTTAATGGCTTCATCCTCATCTTCTCACCGACGAACAAAAAAAAACTCACTACAAAATCAAAGAACCTTTATTTATTCTTATTCTTTCTCTTTTTTTTTGTTGTTGTTGTTGTAATTATTGTTTTCATATTTAGAGGTTGAGAATATGAAAACAGCGACCTTATATTAGTCGAGTTGACTATTGGAATTATTTTGTTTCTATTTTAGACATTGAGATAATTACGCAATACCTTAATAGAAGTACTTACAAATTTTAAAAATCTAGTTTACAAATTTTAAAAATTCTAAACCAAGCCAAATATTTAACTTTTCTTAATTAAAAGTATACAGAATTTGAGTTGTTTTTTAATTTAATTTTGATTTATTTTTTAAATGAAATATTAGATGAAATATTCTAATTGACTGAAAGAAGAGTAGATGAATAGAGAGGTTCATCCTTAAGGAGTGAACCTAAGTATTTTTCAATTTTAAATCAGTGATAGTTAATTTAATGGTTAATTAATATTAATCATTGATTTTGTGAGAATTCTGCTCAATTAAAAAAAAAACTGATTTTGAGTATACACATCACAAATTTATGTTTATTTGATTTGCTATTCGTATATACACAAGCTAATTAACAAGGAGTCAAACAAAATCTTAGGCAGGCCCAACAAAATCTTTTTTCAGTAATCTGTGTGGTCCGATATTTATACAGTCACGATCACCAGAGATCTTACAATATCAAACTTTGTTTGTCTCTTACCTTCCTAATCGTTATTTTCACAATAAATAAAAATTTACTAATCAAACACTTCTAGAGAATCGATTTTTTCTTTGGACAATATAGACATCTATCTATTATATGCTTATAATAGCCGATGTGAAAGCATAATCATAGTTCGTTGTTATTAGTTGATAAGATTTGTTCTTTGGATCTGAAAATAGGATATCATAAAATTATAGCATATGTAATACGTGTACGTGTACCCCAACCTTAGTCGGCAATGGTGACACCAATAAACAAAATAAATGTTATATCTTTTCAAAAGGACAAAAATTTAAAGAAGATATTTAGATAACATAGAGATAAGAAAAGGAAATGAAAAGTTGTGAAAATGACCTAACAGAGTGGATAAATAAAATACAGACGACTAAGAAGGAATAATTAAAATTGTCTTCAAGTTGATAGACAACCGTGCAAGTCCCTTTATATATATTGGACGTAAATCAAAGGCTACTTTTAGTTGCTCCTCTAGTTCACACAACATTTGTCCGCAAGTCGACAAAACTAATATCATATCTATTTCTGATAATTCCATCAAATTAAACTAGCTAAGATTGAGTGGTGCTTTGATGTGAGATTATAAAATTTCTGATGAATAATCTTATTTTCCGATCGGAAGATTTTGTTCACTTCTACTTTACTTAGTCATAATTGTCATAGTTGCATAGGACAAATATGTGCCTCTAAGCCTCTTATGTTCAGAATGGACAAACAAAACTTACAGAGATGGGTTAGAAATATGGGATAGCTAGTTTAGTTTTTGGATTAAGTATGCATCACAAATGACGTTAGACTGGTTTTGGTGAGTTTAGATCCAATAAGGGTCGACAAAATGAGCGAGTTAGCTAAATTAATCTGTAAAAGAAAGAAAACAATTGTATTGGTTGAAACAACACTAGCTATTCTTATATGGTTTGGTAAAAGAATTGTGAAATGGTGTTATACATACACAACCCAAAATTTCATCATTTTAGAAATCATTAATCAAAATCGGTCAATGTGAAAAAGGGACAATCTATCAATTTAGTGAGTATGTTAGGTATGAGTCCAAATCTTTAGATTAAACACCAATAAAATAAAATATGATCTTTATCTATTATTTTTTACAAAAAGAAAAGAAAGAAAGGAAAATATCTTTAGTCAAATGGTTACAACACCACCTCTACAACCGATTCTATTGGAGTTCAATTTGACTCTACTAAATTATGTTATCTTGTATAGTAGGAATTAGTTATTAATCGGATCTTATCGATTTAATGATGACAAAAAATAGATTGAGTGTCTAGTTCCAATCATTCAAGTATTTTGTGGTTTAGTTGTGCAATATTTTAAGTTATTAATATATATATGTTGATAATTACTCTATCTGTTTCATAAAGAGTGTCATTTTGATATTTTTTTTTGTAACAAAAAGAGTGTCATTTTATGTTTTCAATACAATTTTTAAAATTAAATTTATTTTTTTATCTCTATTATTTGAGTTTATTAATTAGAAAGAGAAAAAAACTTTAGTGTATTTGAAAAAGGTAAAACAGAAATTTAAACAATTTTCTTAATTTGTGTCTATTATATCAGAATGACACTCTTTATAAAACAATTTAGTAAAAAATTAACAATTCTTTTATCTTTACGTGAAGAAAAGTAATTTAACAATTCCCTCTAATTAACTCACGGGTTTCTTCTAAGCGCTACTCGTCTTTATCCAATGTTTGTTTAGTCAGACGCCTAATTACAGAACTGCATGAGTGTTACGATCACACATGTACAATTTCTAAACATGTCAAAATTAAGATGTCGTAGTCTACACGTGTATTGTACGTGGGTTTATCATGTAAATTCAATGATGACACACTGATACAAATATTAGAGGGATTATTGGTTTTATGATTTTAATGGATTTGGAAATCCAAATAAAAATCATGTGTTATTCAATCATTGATTTTAAAATACTTATCAAAATTATGTGTTATTGGTTCTATGATTTACAAATACTTGTTAAAATCTCATGTTATTCATTCAATGATTTGTTTTTGGATTTCTAAATCCACATTATGTTTTAAATGGATTTGCATGGATTTGAAAGTATAAAATAGAAGGATTCAAATCCAAGGATAAAACATGTTATTTCAAAATCCATGTGTTTTGATTTTAAGAATTTACAATTTCATGTTGACTTAGAAATCATCTCTCCAATAACAGCCCCTTAACTTGTTAAATTTACTCAAATCCAAAAACTTTAAGCTCACTACGATAGAAAAATAATACTTTATGCACGACATAGCAAAAATAATTGTAAGAAAAAGAGTTCACCCTAGCTTTTTTCGTTGACACGACTCCCGAGGCTTCTCCTTCTGGCGGCGTCGATTCTGCCCGGCGTCGCTGGGAAATCGTTCTTTCTCCCTCGTGCTCTTGTCTACTATACACTTTGGATCTACGTCTGTTTCTACGGTGAACGTTCTGGAGGTTCATCGAGGCTCTGCGCCGCAACTCCGGCCATGCTCCAACTTCAACCCACCCCTCTCCCTCCGTCTCTTACGGTGGTTGCTCCCAGTGAGGTGATTCTCGCGAGCTTCCAGCCTCTC
Organism: Camelina sativa; assembly: GCF_030686135.1. Classification (NCBI taxonomy): domain Eukaryota; kingdom Viridiplantae; phylum Streptophyta; class Magnoliopsida; order Brassicales; family Brassicaceae; genus Camelina; species Camelina sativa. The sequence goes on along the minus strand of NC_141884.1, from coordinate 21,601,284 downwards.
AACGCCAGATCTGAGAATTCACACACCTCCTGTAATCTTGTCCCTCGCCTTTGCCACTTGCTCTCTTCGAAGTCAATCCCATCACCTCTCTGCTCCTCGGATCCAGATCCCCTCACCAAGCGCTTTGCTTGGTCGCAGTTGGACAGGAGCTCTAATTTGACGCTAGAGCCGTGCAAGCTTTTGACAAGCCCTCGAGATCCAGCTTCTGTTCTTCGTAAACCCAGGTCTGCTCGAAAATTTTCTTTGCTTTCCTGTAGCTTTCCATTGTGTCGACTTATGGAACCAATTGTCCAAAGACTGCAATTGGAACATAATAAACCATTGGTGCTATGTTGTTGCAAAGTTAACTTGCGAACCCTGCCATTAGGATTGTTTAAAGTCTCGATTCAACTTTTGATGAGGACCGGCATTATGACCCCGTCTCTACGGAGCGTTGGTTACCGATGCCTCTCAAAATTTCCCCTTATGTTTCAGCTGTTCACCGATCTAATTCAAATGTTATCCTGCAATTTGTGCTCTGAAACCAGAAGCTCTAGGAAGCTCGACATTATGATCTCCTCTCCAAGGAGAGGAGGTTACCGAAAACTTTCCACACTTCTTCCCATAACCTTCATGAGCCCTGAACTTTGTCAAGTACACAATACCATTTTCAGGAATGTTATCGCCCCTTGGAAAAAGCTGAAGAGTATCGGCATTATGACCATTGTTCCATGGAATGTGGTTACCGAATCATCCTCAAGCAAGCCATGTCCACACTTAATCCCCCAATCACCCTCTTCCTTGTCTTTGAACAGATCAAACCATCTTGGTTCTCGGCAATGGAAACTCTCTCAACGTCCCAATGTCAGCTTGATAAAGACTATTTATCACATTTCCGCTGCAACTGTGAATGTGAAGCCGACTCATCTTGAGCTAGTTTGTGGTTTGATGCTTCTTCGCTCACACCTCCAACTCCTCTTGGACATGATTGTCGCTCTACCTATCTTTATTTGATGTTTATGTTGTTTATTAGTCTCTGCTTTGGAACTCCTATTGTAAGATTTGCTACTCTGTTTGATTAGATAAAAGTAAGAGTTGTTTGAAAAAAAAAAAAAAAAAGTAAATATGAGGAAAACGTCATTTCCGATCACTTATTTTATTAGGTTGTTTGACTAATAATAATAATATATTCGGAAAAAATCTTTAAATTTAGGTTGTATGATTTATATTATTTTCTTATGTTCCTTTTGTTATCTATCATTCACATAATCACATACCAATCTAACGGATTTTGCAATGTGAATACGACATGGTATATTTGTATGTGGATATTACATGGTAATAATATTACAGTAGAACTAGGGATTGGACCCGCACATATGTGCGGGGGTAATTTTAAAAAAACTAAGTTTGTAATTAAGTTTGGATTATGCGGAGTTACATTTGTAATTATGAATGTTAAAAATGTTATTAACATTCATAATCTAACTTTGTACCAATTTATTTTCAGTTTGGCTTGGAAAGAAGATGATTAGATTTAAGTACATTAAAAAATAGTAAGAGAAAGATAGTATATAGATCTGTTTATGTGTTTCTGAACCCGTCTCATCCCATATACGGTATGTCCCTTTTTTATCTTATAACCGTAGTTTTAATAATATTTTATCAATTTGAGATTTTATATTCTAGTCCAACAAATAAGGAAGTAGGTAAAAGATTCACATCCACATAACATTTTATTTGTAAATATAATTATTTGGTATAACATTTATAACATAAACTTATATTGGTTTACCTTCATCAAATTTCTACACGTTTGAAATAATAACCGCTTCACCATAAATGTTGGATTCACATAAAGTATAAATTAACTATCGTAATTTTATAATCTCATCTTGATATATTTATTTCTTGTTTTTTTTCTATGAAAATAGTTTATATAATCTTTTTTTTTTTAGATTACCCGTTCCCGTCTCGTATCTGATCTTCTTTTTTTTTTCTTTTTTTACAATTATGTATTAGTAAAACTAAAATTATTTGGGGTTGATTTATGTGAAGTAAACCTATGGACCAACCCGCACTTTTGTGCAGGGTTTTTAATTTTTTTTTTAATTTGATTAAATTGTTTATATTAGACAATTTATTAAAAATAGTGAGAAGACCTATAATATATAAATTTTGACAGAAAACATAAATTTGTCTAATTTAATTCAACCCAAAGTCTTTAGGAGCCATAATTATAGAAGTTCATTATAATAAGTATTGATAAAATAAAAAATGAAGTTAAAAATATATAAAAACTAATATTATTATTAGTTTGGTAAAAATAAAAGAAAAATAAAAAAATGAGTCAAAACAGTATATGCAATTCAATTTTTTTTATATCACTAAGTGTGCTCCCAATTAATATATATATATATATAATTTTCGATTAAAAAATTTTGATTATTATGGAAGCAAACATTAAACTTTAAACCATTTCCAAAAATATAGAGTAATTTTGATTTTATAATTAATTTCATAATTCTTGTTTCCATAAATATTAGATTTTTGACTAATAGTTTTTGTTTACCATATATTGTTTATTTTTTATTTTTAATTATATAAGTAACTGAACCTGTTTGGCAACATGAATATATGTTATGTTTTTTTATTTTTTATATTCCTAAGTATGCTCCCCAATTAATAGTATAGATGTTTATTCTTTTATTTTTAATTATATAAGTAATGGAACCTGTTTCGCAACATGAATATATGTCCTGTTTTTTTATTTTTTTGTATCCCTAAGTGTGCTCCCAATTAATATATATATATATATATATATATATATATATATAAATTTTCGATTTAAAATTTTTTGATTATTATGGAAGCAAACATTAAACTTTAAACCATTTCCAAAAATATAGGGTAATTTTGATTTTATAATTAATTTCATAATTATTGTTTCCATAAATATTAGATTTCTGACTAATAGTTTTTGTTTACCATATATTGTTTATTTTTTATTTTTTATTATATAAGTAACTGAACCTGTTTGGCAACATGAATATATGTTATGTTTTTTTTTTATTTTTTATATTCCTAAGTGTGCTCCCCAATTAATAGTATAGATTGTCGAAACTACTATGTATGTTATGGTCGATAAAAGTCTACTTATTTAGAAAGTGACCTTTATTTGGCAAGCAACAACATTCAATTTTCTATAAACAAAATTGTATGACGTATATTATTCAATGTGTATGTTGGTGAAGTTGTCCCTTCAATTTGTTGTATTGACTTTTTTATTTATTTATTTAATATGTAATCCAAACTCGACCAATACGAATAATCTACTACATAAACTTGAGAGTTTTATTTGTACACTCGTCTTTTGAATTTGACATTTGTGTGTGAAGCTGTCCCAAAGTTTTGTCATATCGAGTTATTATAAACAAAAATAATGTGGAGCTAATCAATTATGTAAAGCTTCAACCATGTCACTAGCTAGTAGCTAATCAATTAATATCCAAAGCTTTAAATTTAATGGGATTTAAAGCTTTAAGTAATGAAAGGGGATTCAAAGAAGCGCAGTGAGTTACAAGTAGGATTCACTTTGTAATTTTTTTTTTTTCACATATATATGAAAAAGAATGCAACATGAACTACTTTAACATCCAATCAAAGAGTCACTCAAATCCCACTTACCTAATTGGTGGTCTCAATGCTTTTTTAACAAACTTCTTGAGTCAAAACTCAGATTATTCAACTCTAATAAAGATTATAATTAACCACCATGATAAATTTGTAGTGATTGATTGAAGAACAGAAGCATTACACTAGACTACAAGCACTAGTGAAACTTGGTATACTTTACATATGCAGATGGTACAATTTTATTTTCCTACCTAACTATTACAATATGGCTTCTCCCTCATGGTAACGACAATCACAACGTCGTCTGCAAGACACAAACCCTAATCCATGGAGGGATGATAAGGAGAAATGATCCAAAGAGAGTATAACTTAAAAAAATCAAACATTAGACCATATAAGTCATCCCAGCTTGCAAGATGTTCATATGAGGAACAGTGAGGTTCGCAGCCCCAGCTCTGCAGTTCCTTCTCAAAAACGCATAGAAGTAATTAATCACAAGCTTCTTCAAAAAAATCGAATTCTTCTTCGCCCTCACATCTCCATGAGCCAGCAAATACGTTAGCCCCGAGTCCGTGGCTTCTCTCAAAGCCGCAAGCTCATATTCTAGAGCTGGATCTTCCTCCATAGACGACCCTACGCTTGAAGACGGCAAAACCTCTGAATCAAACTCTTGCTCTGGCTCAGACCGCTTTGCACGGTGAATGAGAGGAGCCATGAGGTCATCTGTGTAAGTATCACTTGCAACAGAAACCCTATCGGGATCAAAATCATTCAGAGTGCTCTCTAAAGCATCCTCTAACGCTTCACATCGCAAGAACTTCTCTAAACTTTCAATAAGAAGCTGTTCAAAGACTCTAGAATCTTCCTTTCTAACATCTTTGTAACCGTACCTTGCAATGCACCTGAACATATGGTAGTCCTTAGGACATACCCGTCTGAAAAGGAACCTCTCCTCTTGAGGAACGACCGGGACAGGAACATATTTGATACAGACAAAGATGATTGTTGAGTGAATTGCGGGAAGAGTGAGCAAGAACTGTCCAAAAATGGAAGGTATGCCTTGGACAAGCTCATTATAAAGGAGTCCAATCCCGGGGATTCGAATTGTTCCAAGAGTTGAACCGAGTTCACGCATAAAATCCATTGAGATTCTTTCCCTAACCTCGCTTTGGTACTTGAGAACGCTTCCATAGTTCCAAATGTACATTACGGTGAGGAAGAAAGTGGCGAATACTAGAGGAACCCAACCACCTTCCAAGATCTTGGTGAGAACCGCAAGCAAGTAAATGGTCTCAACGGATCCGAATATAAGTGGAAAACAGATAGCCAGAAATAGATTGGTTTGCCAAATGAGAAGCATCACTAGCGTTACCAACACTGTGCTCACCATCATTACACCAACCTCTGCTATGCCTGAAACAAGAAAATAGAAACATTGAGAAAAACAAACATCAAAAAACAGAAAGCCTTTTCTAAGACTCAGCACAAAAAACCAAACTGACCGTAAGCATTGGCGATGTGGGTTGTGCTTCTGAAGATGGAGACGACGAGTATGCACATGATCATCAAGAACCAATTGATGACAGGAATGTAGATTTGACCCATCCGTTTCTTAGAAGTGTGGATTATCTTCAGCCTTGGGAAGCAACCAAGAGCCATTGCTTGTTTGACGCATGAGAAAGTTGCAGAGATCATGGCTTGGCTTGCTATCATCGCCGCTAATGTTGCGATCACAAACACCGGCCAGAACAAACTCGCTGCTCAACATTGCATTATATCACAGTTTCAGCATTTTTGACATCTATTATATAATAGTAGCTGAGACCTTGAAGATATATTGATTGGTTACCTGGAACTGAATCATAGAATATACGAGCCGAGGCATCAGGATGCTTTGTTAGATAAGCAGCTTGACCCATGTAAGCTAAGAGAAGGCATGGGAATACCACGCAAGTGAATGCCATCTGTATAGAACGAACTGAGAAATGTCCCAAATCTGCAAACATTGCTTCGGCTCCTGTGTAGTTTCAAACACTTTGTAAGTAACAGAGGTTTGGTTTCTTTATTTAGACGTTGTAAGTTGAGAGTGCGTGTTTACTAACCTGTAATGCATAAGACACATCCACCAAGAGCAGACCAAGCCTGTTTGCTATTCTTCTTGAAGAACAAAATAATGTAAAACGGGTTTAATGCTCTTATGACAGTGATGTCGTACTTCAAAAGATTATAGATTCCAATAGCACCGAGAGAGAAGAACCATAGCGCAAGAACTGGAGCAAATAGAAAACCTACTTTACCCGTCCCAAACCGTTGTATGCTGAACAAAGCCACGAGAATCACAATTGAAGACATAACCAATGCATCTGAGCAAAAACAACACACCAAGGTCAAGATCAAGACGCAATTGCTTAGACATAAAGAGAGAAATCATATGATTGAGTTACCCACTTGTTCCAAATCCTTCAACTTCACCTTGTAAACCACTCATTGCAGACATCACTGCATAAGAATCAAAAGGAAGATCAAATCTCAATCTTGACCAGACCACTTCGTAGTTTATCTGTAAATGATTTGAAAGTTACACTAGTGTATGAATCCACCGAACCTTTTGGGAAACTCTATTGCAACAAAACACAATACAAATCAGACTGACCTGACATAGCTGGTGTAAGAATCCCATCGCCAATAATCATGGAAGTTCCCATTAGGACTAAGAGAAGAAGAAGAGTTTTCAAGTACCCTTTAGTCTCTAAAGCTTCTTTAATTCCCAGAGCTCTTTCCAACTCAGGAGTTGGGAGTTTAAGCCTAAAACTCGAGATCTGCTCATCAGCAGGTTGTTGATTTGGCAGCTTATTCACCTTTGCATACCTACAAATAAGTGAATACAACGCAAATGTTCCTCCTGCACACACACATACACTAATAAGAAACCACATAAACTCCAGTATACTAAAATCATAGATTCAGATGCATTACCTTCACCATTGTCGTTGGCTTTAAGGACTACAAAGACATACTTAGCCAAAGGAATCACAGCAATAGTGTAGATGACTAGAGACAAGGCACCAAGAACATCAACTTCTGTTCTTATAGGAACTTTACTAAAAACATCACTGAACACATACAAAGGGGATGTCCCCATATCACCATAAACAACACCTAACGTCTGAAACGCTATCCCAACTGTACCCAAAAGTGACAAATCCTAACAAACAAAAAAAATTCAAAACTTTTCAATTGTCAATAACACAAACACCAAAACTTTGAAGTCATCATACCTTGAGACTGTGACCATGAGAACCTGCAATCTCCATGGCTTCAACATCAAGAGAATCAGCTCTTTTAGGCTTTTTCATAAGTCTCCTCCTCAAATTCCCAAAACTGTAATCTCTATCTCTGCAGATTTCAGAAAACGGCGGTGTTTGAGAATCCACCTCGCTTCCATCAACCCATCTCCGGTCACTGCTTCCGGTACCAACACGTCTGAGACTATTGTTGCTACTTCCTTCTTCAATTTCATCCATTATTTTTGAGAACTTCTCCTCCAAAACGAGAAGCAAAGAACTCTCTCTGTTTTTTTTTTTTTTTTTCTAAAGCTTGAAAGGATCTTAATTTTTGGTTGGATGAAAAGTTAGCAGAGATTGGATTTGGTTGAATGTGACTTCTTCACTGACATAGTCTCTCTCACGGGTGTGTAACATGTTTACTGTTACTGTCAAGAAAGAAACGTACACAGTTCTCAATTATTTGAATTTCTTAAGTTAAGCTATTACAAACACCTTTTACGTTCCCAATTATAAAAATGGTATTTTTTTCTCGATTCTATATCCATCCTCTCAAAAACATTATCCATTTGTTATTTTTTTTTGTTTGGGACTTTGTGGTAAGAACATGAATCGCTACATAATAATCCCTAAATTTGAAATTTGCAGAAGCCCATTTTTATTTTAGGTGGGTGAAAGGCCCATTTAATTAGGCCCAACTGCTATGGCCGACTTGGAAAACTCGGCTTAACACAAGGTTTTATAACTTGAAAACAAGTCTCACATTCGTCGCCTTCAATCTTCTTCAAACATCATTCACTGCTCCGTTCTTCAAATCTCCAATTTGGGTTTCTCCTTCGATTCAGGTTCCTTTGATTTTTCCTCGTCTGTTTAATTGAGTATTATCCCCAACCTTCCAGTATAAATTAGGGTTTCTGATTAAACGATTCCCTCTTCGTTTCATCCGCAGGTCACTGAGGCGTTTGCGGTAAGTGTTTATGGTAAGTGTTCTTTCATTAACCCTCCTCTCTTGTTTGTTTTTGTTAATTTTGATTTGAATCATCTAGTAAAAAAAATTCCAAATTTAGGGTTTCAGAGTAGTTCTTGTTTCTCTTTGTTCCTTTCTGCTATATGAACATGGTAAGGTTGGGACTAAGCTAACTAAATATGTTGGATCTGTTGTTATAGGCAACTCTTGAAGATTCATTCCTTGCTGATCTTGACGAGTTATCTGACAATGAAGCAGAAATGGTGAGTGTCTTTTTAAAACCATTTTTAATCTGTTTACGTTTTTTTTGTTTTTGATATTTGACATGGAGGAGATATGGTTTTTAATTTGTAGTTTGGTCGATTATTCATATTCAGGACGAGAATGATGGTGATGTTGGAAACGAGGAAGAAGATGTTGACATGGACATGGCGGATTTAGAGACTCTTAACTATGATGATCTCGACATCGTCTCTAAGCTACAGAAAAGTCAGAGATATATTGATATAATGCAGAAAGTGGAGGAGGCTCTTGCAAAGGATTCTGATGGAGCTGAGAAAGGAACTGTATTGGAAGATGATCCTGAGTACAAGCTTATTGTGGATTGCAATCAGCTCTCTGTTGATATTGAGAATGAGATTGCTATTGTCCACAACTTTATTCGTGACAAGTACAAGCTTAAGTTTCAAGAGCTTGAGTCTCTGGTTCATCACCCTATCGATTATGCCCGTGTTGTGAAAAAGATTGGCAATGAGACGGATATAACTCTTGTTGATCTTGGTGACCTTCTTCCATCTGCTATTATTATGGGTATTTCAGTTACTTCTTTAACCACCAAAGGGAGTCCACTGCCAGAGGATGTCCTGCAAAAGGTGTTAGGGGCTTGTGATCGAGCTCTAGATCTTGATTCCGCAAGGAAGAAGGTCCTTGACTTTGTTGAAAGTAAGATGGGATCTATCGCACCTAATCTTTCCGCCATTGTTGGAAGTGCTGTTGCAGCTAAGCTCGTTGGGACTGCTGGAGGTGTGTCAGCGCTTGCTAAAATGCCTGCCTGTAATGTTCAAGTTCTTGGCCACAAGAGGAAGAACCTTGCTGGGTTCTCTTCAACATCACAGTCCCGTGTGGGTTATTTGGAGCAGACAGAGATTCTCCAAAGCACACCTCCTGGACTTCGTGCTCGCGCTAGCAGGCTTGTGGCTGCAAAGTCAACTTTGGCAGCAAGAGTTGATGCTACTAGAGGGGACATGGCAGGAATAAATGGAAGAGCTTTGAGGGAGGAGATCCGTAAGAAGATTGAGAAGTGGCAAGAACCTCCTCCTGCAAGGCAGCCTAAGCCACTTCCTGTTCCTGATTCTGAGCCCAAGAAAAGAAGGGGTGGTCGCCGTCTAAGAAAAATGAAAGAAAGGTAGCCTGTTTCATCCTACTTTGTGTCCTTAATGACTCTAGATGGAATTCTACTACTTGCTGTATTCTTACCATCATTCTCTTTTATTTAGGTATGCAGTGACAGATATGAGAAAGATGGCCAACAGGATGCGGTTTGGTACACCCGAAGAGAGCTCCCTTGGTAAAAATATTTTGTACTTTTACTTGTTGTTAACGGCCACTTTTAAAGAACTTAGTCTAATATCTGTTGTTCATGATGATAGGTGATGGACTTGGTGAAGGCTATGGAATGCTTGGCCAGGCAGGAAGCAACAGGCTGCGAGTATCCAGTGTTCCCAGCAAGCTGAAACTTAATGCTAAGGTCGCCAAAAAGTAAGTTTCCTCAGTTTCTCCGATTTTTATGTTATTACTCTTACCCTGTAGATTAATCTTTACTGAACCTGCCCTGTTCTTCCATAATATCTCCTGTGCGTTCTCATTTTGAACTGTGTATCAATGGCTCTTTTCAGGCTTAAAGAACGACAGTATACAGGTGGTGCAACTACCTCTGGTTTGACATCGAGCCTGGCTTTCACTCCTGTGCAGGTAACAAACATTTTCATTCGATTCCTGACCAATGTTTTATCTTGTTGTGATTCATTTTCATCCCTCTCTAACTTCAATTGGTTATCTATTTGACAGGGGATAGAGTTGTGCAATCCGCAACAGGCTCTAGGATTAGGCAGTGGGACTCAAAGCACTTACTTCTCAGAGTCAGGAACCTTCTCCAAGCTCAAGAAGATATAAAGTTGCAAGACAGAGAGACAAGTTTTCAAGTGTTGAAAAACTTTTGGGATTTTATCTTAGAAGATGAATGGTGTAAATGAATTGAAGAAGACAGAGAAAGGTTCAAAGTGGTGTTATAACTGCTTTCTATTTCTCTTTGTCTGTTTTAAGGTTTCTTCTGTCACTTAAGTCTAAAGAGACCAACAAAAAAAACACTGTTTCATATGGAGTCCCTCTTGAATCACTTTTGTTGCACAACCATACCTTTAAAAAGACTTGCCAGTTTAAGAAACGTTTCATTAATTTTATCTATGTCTTACCTAAAGATTCGTATCTATCTTCAGCATACACGGATTCCTTAGGTTCACGCAAGCCATTGCAACTTCAGACGTAATCAGTTGCTTTTAAAACTCTCTCCAACATAAATTGACTGGTTTGGTTATTATTAGATGAAAACTTAAAACTTGCAAATAATTAGATCTTATTCATGTTATTCGACAAATGTGATGATTAATCTTACAAATAGAGAAGGTTACTGATATCGCCATCGTTTCAATTACAAAATGCTAATCTGATAAGATGTGAGTGAAAACAAGAAAAAAATCACCGTCGATGTAAAATGTTCATTAAGACTCTACTAAACCCTACGATTCAACAGTCATATAATGTCGCCCGCGTGGTTGAGAGCACAATGGAGACATTATTGTTGTGAGAAAGTGTTTGCACCCGCTCTTTAAAGTTAAACCTACGGTAATCACTTAACAGTACGACCATCTTGTCTAATGTCTTCGTAATTTTAAGCACAAGTTCCACAAATGAAGCCACGTGCTTTGACTCTAAATCCTGAGGGTATCTATTCCAACGTTGATCCCGATTCAAGCCTTGGAAGTCCACGTATTTCTCCAAACACATACTCTACTCAACAGAAAAAAAAAAAAAACAATGGTCCTATGATTATTCGAACTCGATGATAGTTAGAAGGGAGGCCAAGGAAACACTAATAAAAGAAGGTCATGGTAATTACATACCTGTAAGCTGTTGCGTACTTCACCAACTGTCACCATCTTTAAATCAGGTGAGTTTTGCAAAAGTCTTTCTATACCAGGAATAACATACTGGAAGATTTCTGTATCAAGAGTCAAAGCTTTTATCTTGAACATTGGAAAAGTAACACCACAAACCTCGCCTTGCAAGTTGCAAGAGATAAAATCTAACATAAGAGATATAGTGAACACCAAAACACATATTAATTAATACCATTCGTAAATTTGCTTATACAGCCTCATAACCAACATAAGTAAAGTAAGTAAGAAAGAGTTAAAGACAATATTTGAGAATGCAAGAATGGTCTCAAAACATATCAGAAGAAAGCTTCCCCCAAAACTAAGCCTCTTTGCATTCTCCAACTTCTTTAGCATTTTAGTCATTGACACTGTGACATTATGTAAACCATCCATGACGCTGGCTTGTATTCCAATGTTCAGTTTAGCTTCAGTTAAAGATGAGACATCAACTAAAGTAAATGGTGACTGAGAGCTTCGCAATGTGAGACAATGGATATGTGGTGCCACAATCTGCGTTTTTCCTGACCCCATTATCTCTAATGTTCTCAGGCGCAGCGATTTTCTGAGATCAAGAACCTCAAGTTGTTTGGAGTGATTCAATTTTTAAGCTTTCGAGAACCGGACATCCATATAGAATCTTAGCAATAGAGTCATCTGCGAGATAACAATACCACAAGGACAGCTTCTTCTAAGATGTCTAAGATACAGAGCATTTGAGAGTCATGAAAATACGGTAACATAAGGCAGAGTTGCTTAACAGGGGAACTGATGTAGAATATATCAGGAATGTTATAACCATGAACAAAATCGACAAAGAGGGATAGATCCTCCACGTTGTGGGACATGGCGAACTCGATCCACCTGTCCATGTTGGATACAGTGTGCTTGATCATGCAGCTTCTTAGATGAAACTTGATCATCTTGGAAGCTGTGTAGCGAGTTAACGTTTCGTTTATTGCATCACCATCAAGTTTATAATCATCAATGGAGAGACCAGGTGTATCGGACCATACATGCCATGCCTCCATTGTTTTGACAAGACAGAAGTTTTGATGGCGAGTTTCGTCGGAACAAAGAAGAGGATATGTTGGAGGATCACATCGGGCATGGAGCTGATTAAGTCCGTACTCTGGCGATGATCGTTGCGTAGAGGTATGTGAAGCGGCTGTCGAGCAAGCTAGGCCTGGGCATATTATCCATACCCGAATTCCGAACCCGAATCCGACCCGAAGTAACCGGTTCGGTACGGGTACGGGTTAGTGATAATATCCGATCGGTTTCTATCTTTTACTAAATCGGATATCCGTACCCGATCGGGTAATATCCGATACCCGATATTAAACTGAATACACCCGAACATATATACACATTAGCAATAGAATATTACAAATCCCTAATCCCCTTTCTTCCTTTCCATTGCCGATTTGATTTTGATTCACCCACCGCCATAGCTAGATTCAACTTCCCTTTTCCAAAAACCATTCAATCGATATAAGACCCAATTCTTCAAACTGGAAACCCTAAATCTCCAATATCATCTTCTCCGCCGTCTGAAAATCCTCGGAGGCAATCACAGGTACTTTTCTTCTTCTTCTTGTTCAATCATAATCTGTAATTATGTCTTCACAAGATTTTCTGAATGTTATTTTGCTCAGCAAAGTTTGCTGCATGTTTGATTGTTTTTATCCTCTTATTCAATCGTTTTTTTGTTTGTAATCTGTAATGTTTTGGTTTTTTTTTTTTTTTTTGTTGTAGTTAGTCTATGCTTCTTCTTCTTGTTCAATCATAATCTCTAATTATATCTTCACACAAAGATTTTTTGAATGTTAATTTGCTGTAATGTTTGCTACATGTTCGATTGTTTTTTTTTTTTGTTTTTTTTGTCAACAAGATGACTATGGTTTTAATTGGTGAGTTTCATCTAATCGCATGTCACATTTTTTGGTTCTTGCTATTGAATACTGATGTAATTCACATTATATTTCACAGGGACAGTTGGAAATTTATCTTCAAGATTCTTCAAGAATTTTTAGTTTCAATCTCTTAGTCACATTCTCTCTTCTATTTGAACGATCTATCATACTCTTTGGTTTTGGTCAATTTACTCTTTAGTTTTATATCTTTCTTCTCTTTGATTTTATGTCCTTCTATTCTACTACTCTTTCTACGTTTATTGGATTAATGTCATGAAACTCTTTATTGGATTCAGATTTCTATCTCTTTTACTCTTTCTTCTCTATGTTTTTATGTTTGTAGTTATGTCTTTATTGGATTCAGATTTCTATCGGGTTTATTATGGGTTTTCTATGCAATTCAGTTTAAAATAACCAAACACCATTGGTTATCTGATCTTTATATCGGTTTCGGGTATTACCCGAAATTAACCGAACCCGATGCTAACCGAACCGAACCCGACCCGATAATAGAGAATACCCGAACGGGTTTTATAACTCCAAACCCGAAAACCCGAACCCGGATCCAAGCCAGAATCCGAATGCCTAGGCCTAGAGCAAGCTGTTGTCCGCCATATATATATTACTTAGGGTTTGTTTTAGTTAGTTAATTATTTTAATGGATCAAAATGGTTTACGTGTTCGGTTAAATTGTGTTGATGAGTTCACAAAAATCCTACAAAACATATTAATCGAGTTTGATAACCAAATCAAACCAACAATAATCTTAAAAACCATTGCAAATCCAACCGCTCTCTTCAAACAATTATTACTTATTATATAACCTGGATCCACATCCAGTGATATACTTTGGTCTTCTCTCGTGTTATCGCAGGCTGTTTCTTTATCCATCTCAAGTAGAACCACACCAAAAGTGGAATTTTATACAACAATGGAAAGCTTATAAAAATTGAAAATAAATTAGATTTTTAATTTGAAAAATGTGATGAAATTGTGCTTAAAACTTGCAGTCTAATATTGTTTACTAAGATGGCCATTGTGTCATTAACCAGGTTCAGATCCAATGTGTAAGTAAAAAACAAAAAAAAACACTGTATATTATATTAATTAATTGACGTTTCATGTAAGATGGTCATCAAGACTCAAGACTAAACCCTATGATTCACCACTCATATGATGTGTGCCATTCTGCCTGGTTGAGAGCACAATGGAGATAGTATTGTTGTGAGGAAGTGTTTGAACCAACTCTTCAAACTTAAACCTAGGGTAATCTCCGTATAACTGTAGAACCATCTTGTCTAATGCATTTGCGTTTTTAAGCACAAGTTTCACAAATGAAGCCACGCGCTTCGACTCTAATTCCCAGTGGGATCTATTCCAAGAGGCTCCATCTTTTGATCTCCAACCTCCCACGCCCACGCAGTCGTCACAATAGTTCTTCACAACAGAAAAAAAAAAAAAAAAAAAAAAAAACATGATTCTTGGATTATTCGAACTCGATGATAGTTACAAAGGAGGCTCAATGAAAATAAAAGAAGAAGTTTATGGTAAATATACGAACCTATGTGTTTGCATGAACTGTCACCGTCTTTAAATTAGGTGAGTTTTGCAACAGTCTTTCTATACCAGGAATAACACACTGAAAGATCTCTGTCTCAAGAATCAAAGCTAGCATAATAGATAGTGAACGACAAAACAAAATATTTATTAGTACCATTCATAAACTTATACAGGCCTCATGAAAACTAATTCATCGGCACACATTAACTGTGAACCAACAGTAGTAAAGTAAGAGAGTTGTAGACGTTAGATCCTAAAACCTACCTGAAGAATGTTGCACCCAAAAGTAAGCTTCTCTGCATTCTGCAACTTCTCTAGCATTTCACGAAGGAATTGAAATAGATAAGCAATCAATGTCTCTCGAACTGAGTGACAGGAAACGTCCACTCTAGCTTCAGTTAAAGACGAGACATCTACTAAAGCACATGGTGGCTTAAAGTTGTGCAATCTGAGAGAATGGACATGTGGTGCCACAATCTGCATTGGCCCCGACACAAAACCGGTGCAGGCTATTTCTAATGTTCTCACGCCCAGCGATTTGCTGAGATCAAGAACGCTAAGATGTAGACAATGATTCAATTTTAAGCTTTCGAGAATCGGACAACCACATAGAATCTTAGCAAGAGATTCATCGGAGAGATAACAGTTAGACAAGGACAACTTCTTTAGCGATGTCCAAGATACAGAACATGAGGGAATGATATAAGAATATGGTAACTCAAAGTTGAGTTGCTTGATAGACGAACTGGTCCAGAAGAAATCAGGAATACTATATTTATAATCACCAACAATACCGACGCAGAGGGATAGATTCTCCACGTTGCGGGACATGGCGAACTGGATCCACCTGTTCATGCTGGAAACAGTGGGATTCATCCTGGTGTTGAGATGAAACTTGATCATCTTGGGAGCTGTGTAGCGAGTTAGGGTTTCGTTTATCCAAGCAGCATGCACTGGCGGCCCATAACTATCATCAAAGGAAAGAGAAGGTGTATCAGACCATACATGCCTCCATCGTCTAGACAAGATAGAAGTTGTGATGGCGAGTTGCGTCGGAACAAAGAAGAGGATATGTTGGAGTATCGCATCCGGCAAGGAGCTGATTAAGTCCATATCCCGGCGATGACCACCACGACGACGATCGTTAGTCGTTACACAATCTAGGAAGAGTTGAAGCGGTTGTGGATCGGAGCTCTCGTGCGGGCCTAATATTAACCTAATATTTTGTTTGTATCTTTTTTCTATCTCTGACTCTAACACAATCTAATGATTTCATTTCCTTTTTTTTTTTCTAGCAGGTACTTTTCCATAAAAAAAAATATTATAGAAAGACTTGTCAAATAATATATATCAAATTTTATTAACTAGTTAATGATATTTTAAAGTTAATTTTACCCACATGTTGTTTTTTATTTATATTAACATTTTTGAAGTACATTTGATAATTTAGCGTTTTAGTTATACTTAATTACATGAATTTTTTTTTCCAGTGTGATATAATTTCATAAATCTCTCTATCTAATTCAACCAAAAAAATATGATTCACCTTTCACTTTTATTTTATCTTATATATAAATTATTTTGAATTATTATATAATACATCTACTTAATAAATTTTGTGATTTTCTTCTGCATATGATGTGATTCATTTTTCTAAAAAATGGACATAATATATTACTCAATCGATGAATACAAAAAAAAATATGTATACAAATGCCCCATATCGCTTGAAAAAATATGTCAATAGTTTAGAGTCATACTATAAAAAAGTCAAGATGATTCCGAATACGAATGAACGAGGAACTTGATTTCTCATGCATTCAAATTTATCAATTTTATTTGGTTTACTCATGTTCTTTATTTTAAAAAATTTAAACTTTTAAAAAGTTAAAATATCATTAATCCGGTTCTACAGGGTAAAATATCATTTCATTATTTTGTTAACACTATAAATATTAGATTAATAGACATATCTAACTAAGTTGATTAAAATTTATACTATGTAAAAAATCAAATTGTCCCACAGTATGCTGCAGGTTAAATCGTAAAAATAAAAGTCAAAATACAATTATACAAATCTTATACAGAAAACAAAATCAACAAAATCAACAAACAAATACAAAAGGAAAATTTAGTTTTTCTCTCTTTTTCTTTTGTACAATTAAGGAGTAGTAACCGATTTTTTAAATCGAAAATTTGTTAATCACAAATAACTGGTTCCGTTGTGTACTACGGATTAAAACTATTATTGTAAAAAAATGCTTCTCAGATAATTCAAAGCAAAGTCTATTTACTTTTTAACAATTGAAAAGAAAAGAGTTTTTTTTGAAATAAATTGGCATTTTGAATAAATTTTGTTTAGTGTTTTTTTAATTAATATCAACATGTTATTTTATTTTACTATATTATGTAGTGGGCTTTACAAAAGTGTGGTGTTTTTTTTTCACAACAGTCTCATTTTATCTGTTATATATTTTGTTTTAATTGAAATAAATGAGAGATAATTGATTTACAAAAAAAAAAAAAAAAACAGATAGGCAAACAATAAAAATATCATCACGATGGGTCCTCTAAATTATTATTATACGTTTGATTTTTCTATGTAAACTGCACCGTCCAATGTTTCTTGAAAACTCTTATCTGACCCCAGAAGAAAAAAAAAAAAAACAATAGAAAATGAAAAAGAGAGGCGACTCAAAACTCAAAAGAGACAACTCTACTATAGCAACATCCTCTCGAGTCGTGTTACATCAATAAAATAAATAAAGAACCAGTAAATTTCTTTATTCAAAACAGTGTCTAAAACCAGTGTACAAATTATCAAGTTTATATCAATATCACAAAGGAACATCTTATTAATTTTTTTTATTTTTTTTTGAAAAAGGCTTTCTATTAAATTGCATAAAAAAATAAAAACATCTTATTAATTACTCGCATATTATATAAAAAAATATCTAAGTTCATTTCACTTACATTGGTCTTAAACACAAAATAATAAAAACATCACAATTTAAAAACCTCTCCTTCAAGAACAATTATAAAAGCCTTAATAATTTTTTCATCCAATAACATCCTAAAAGTCTCCACTAAAAATTAATAAATCACACATCATTGGATCCATCAATCAAATGAAATTCATGTTTATCTAAACTAACAGAATAGTATAATAATTGAATTATGAAATAAAATATCAGAAGCATCATAGAAATTGTCGGCTACCTCCATGCACGGTACACCCTTCACCCTCACGACAAACTTGGTCCCTCTCACACTTCATCGCCACGGTATACCAAGTGGCAGATTAACAGACCCTTAAATCTATCAACGAATCATACCTCTTCACGTGTCACAAAAGTCCGACACCACGTAGCGATTACAGACCTTAGAATTCTCAACGAGTCAAACCTCTTCACGTGTCGCAAATTTGTAGAAAGTTCAAAACCTCACCAAGTGGTATATATCATCATCACAATCACTAAAACATAACACAACCTCAAAATAAGACTTAGAGAAACTATCTTTAGTTATCCTCAAATCTTTTATCAAAATGATACATACACAAACCGGGTCAGGTCGTCGGATTCTAACTTTTCCGGCAGTGAATCCATGCGAATCCATCTCCGTAACCACTCTCCTCGACTCACTATTACAAATCTCCGGCGAGATTCTAAGCTTCAAATCAAAACACTTCTCAACCAACAAACGAAGTGTTAAAGAAACTCTACGACATATCCAATCTCTTGTCATCTTCTTGGAAGAACTCCGGGTTCAAATCCGGTTCGGGTCAATCTCAGCGAGTCGTCGTTCAGTAATCTTGAGCCTTTCGGAGCTACACGTCATCTTCCAGAAACTCAAGTTCCTTTTAGAAGACTGTACACGAGAGGGAGCTAAGCTATATATGTTGATGAACTCCGGTCAAGTCTCAGCTCATTTCCGGGCCTTGATCCGATCCATATCCACTAGCCTCGACACGTTTCCAGTCGAGTCTGTTGAGTTACCTGGAGAAGTCAACGAGCTAATCTATCTAGTCATGCGTCAGACCCGTAAATCAGAAGCGAGACCTGACCGAGACGACAAACTGGCTATAGACTCTGTTCATTGGTTCTTTAATCTGTTCGAGAATAGAATCAACCCGAACTCGGATGAGATACTCCGAGTTCTTGATCACATTGGTGTTAGAAAATGGAGAGATTGCGTCAAAGAAGTCGATTTTTTACGTGAAGAGATCTCCGCAGGGAAGAAGAGTAAAATCGAAATCGAGCTTCTAAGTAGTTTAATGGGATTCATATGCTATTGTAGATGTGTGATACTTCGAGGCATTGATGTTGATGATGAAGTTGAGGACGAAGATGAAGTAGAAGAGGATTTGATGATGATTCGTGGTTTAAACATCGATGATCTTCGTTGTCCGATTTCTCTAGAGATTATGAGTGATCCTGTGGTTTTAGAAACAGGACACACGTATGATCGGAGCTCAATCACCAAGTGGTTCTCCTCCGGTAACATCACGTGCCCTAAGACCGGTAAAAACCTGGTTAGTACTGTGTTGGTAGATAACTTCTCAGTCAAGCAAGTGATCCAAAGCTACTGCAAGCAAAACGGCGTAGTTTTGGGTCAAAAGGGGAAGAAGAAGGTGGCTGTAGCGGAGAGTTTAGCGGCGGAAGAAGCCGGGAAACTAACCGCGGAGTTCCTCGCCGGAGAATTGATCAACGGAGATGAAGAAGAGATGGTGAAAGCTTTAGTAGAGATTCGAATTCTCACCAAGACGAGTAGTTTTAACAGAGCTTGTTTGGTGGAAGCTGGTGTTGTGGACTCGTTGATGAAGATTCTTCGTTCTGAAGATCCGAGGGTTCAAGAAAACGCCATGGCTGGAATTATGAATTTGTCTAAAGATACCGCCGGAAAAACTCGAATAGCCGGAGACGACGGTGGTGGATTGAGGCTGATCGTGGAGGTTTTAAACGATGGTGGTGCGAGAAGAGAGAGTAGACAATACGCAGCGGCTGCGTTGTTTTATCTATCTTCTATCGGAGATTACAGTAGATTGATCGGAGAGATCTCAGGTTCGATTTCGGGACTGGTGAGAATCGTTAAGGGCTGCGATTTCAGCGATTCGGCGAAACGCAACGCGTTGATCGCGATTCGGAGTTTGTTGATGAACCAACCTGAGAATCACTGGCGTGTTCTCGCCGCCGGATCTGTTCCCGTTCTTCTCGATCTATTGAAATCTGACGAGGTTAGCGACGGGGTCACGGCGGATTCGATGGCGATTCTAGCGAAAATGGCCGAGTATCCAGACGGGATGATTTCTGTGCTCCGTCGTGGAGGATTGAAACTCGCGGTTAAGATTTTGGGTTCGTCGGAGGTTTCGCCGGCGACGAAGCAGCACTGCGTTGCTCTGCTTTTGAATCTGTGTCATAACGGAGGAAGTGACGTCGTTGGGTCTTTGGCTAAGAATCCGTCTGTTATGGGGTCGCTTTACACGGCGTCAAGTAACGGCGAGTTTGGAAGTGGGAAAAAGGCAAGCGCGCTTATTAAAATGATACACGAGTTTCAGGAGAGGAAAGCCGGTACGGTTGAACCGGTTTTAGGAAGAGAACGGTTCGTACACGCCTGGTGATTTGGTTTATACAGACACAGTAGTAGTAACTCTTTGAGCTTTTTTTATCGAAGAGTTAAAAGATAACTTCATTTTTTTGTTTTTATAGATTTAGGAATTACTAGAAAACTATTTACTATACGTACACATATATTCTTACTTGTATAGTTTTAGCTCTGGGATTTTTTAATAACCCAAAGAGCTAATAAATGTAATCAGTTTCTAGTTTCCAAAGACACTGAATAATACAAGTCCTTGTCATCAGAATCAATACTTGTCCTATATATTTTATAAATCTGTTTCCATTATCATCTTATTTTATAATTTAAAATGATGCCCCAAATAAAATAAACTAGTTTTCATATACCAAGTGAACAAGAATAAAGAAAATTGAGAAGACAAAAGCTTCATAGTAGACTTTTTTGGGGGGGGTCAAAAACCTACTAAAGAGAAGAACAACAGAACTTTAAACTAAGTGGTGCAAATATTTATTCTGTGAACTAGAATGTATATCTTGTGTTTTTTCTTGTTTCAATCTCTTCTTTTGCTAAGCTTGTAAACATGGCGATTCGTTTTTAAATCCAAGGACAAGAAGACTTCGAAAAAAATAGGGATATGAAACAACATAGGAGGAAAAATCTTTAAAGAAAAGTTTCAGGCTTTGGATTTTACCGGGACTCCAGCTTCGACCCGCTTGATCTCAAATATAAGCATTCTCCACATCTTCAGCACAAACATCTCAGCTTCTTCGTCAAGAATCGATTGCAACAGCTCAAGCATCTGAGACGCTTTCACGTGCTGTTGAGTGTTTGACACGATGAAATCTACCAGCGTCGCTTCCTCTTCTCCTAGAAACTCCATGATTTTCTTTGATATCCATGGCCTCATTCTCTCGTGCAATTGGTGCTTTTCAATTAAAGAAAAAGGAGAAAACATGTGAGCACCAAAACAAACTCACAAGTCACAAGCAAGGCAACAAGTAATCATATAAGGGATCACTGATCTTAGTAAAAGTGAAATGAGAAATGAGATTTAGGCTTACCTTGTCATACATAGCCCAGTTTATCTCGTATGAAAATAAGTCTTCCTTTGTCTTTGGAATCGTATCTATCAATTGTTTTGCATCCAGAAACTTAGTATCAGGTATCTTTGTTTTTCCAGGCTCTTTAGCGTCTTTAGTTGGACCACTATGCCCATCACCTCGGTCCCTGACTCTGTCTCTGTCTCTATCCCTTTCCCTGTCTCTGTCCCGGTGGCTTGCCTTATCATGAGAACGTCTACTCCTTTGTTTTTCGGTTTCTGTTGTTTCCTCCTTGGGATTAGTACTCGAAATTCGTTTTGCAAATTCAGCAGCTAAAGCCAAATGAGGTGGTGTATTCCCTGAACCACCATGGGCCACGGCTTCCTGTTCCTCGGTTGAGTAATCTATAGGAACTAAAGGTTTCATCTTTTTATCCTTATGAGCTTCGTCTTCATCCTCCTCATAGAAAACAGAAGGTACTGATGTCCGCTTTCCAGATCCCACAAGCCCAAATCCTAATTTTTTTGAGGGAGCATGTGCCTCTGATCCACTATTATTATCAATAACCATGGATTCATTACCAGAACCATTTTGTTCACAATCTACAATTGGCAAAGGGAGACATCAGAAAGAGAGACAGAAAAGAAGGAGAACGATAAAAAGGACAAGACAAGAGAGAATCCTTACCTGCTGCATGGTGCTCATGGACAGATTCACTGACAGTTTGGAGAGTTGGGATATGATCGTTTTCAATAGGTGATGTCTGAACTGTTTCGCTTCCAATAGCTGCCTGTCCAGATATGAGCCTTAAGGCATCTAATTGCTGTTGCTGCAACTTTTGCTCCTCGGCACTC
Source organism: Camelina sativa (assembly GCF_030686135.1). NCBI lineage: Eukaryota > Viridiplantae > Streptophyta > Magnoliopsida > Brassicales > Brassicaceae > Camelina > Camelina sativa. The sequence goes on along the minus strand of NC_141884.1, from coordinate 21,579,256 downwards.
CTCTTCGCCTCAGCAACCTCTTCCTCTTCTTTCAATCTATCAGCCAAGTCATCCTCCTTTTCTCTTTGTCGCCGTCTTCTTCTCTCATCTAATGAACCCCTATGCCATCTTCTTCTTGATTCATCATCCTCTTCATCCTCCTCTTCTTCATAGCGGATTTCCTTTTTCCTTTTACGCTCTTTATCTTTCTCTTTCTCCTTCTCGTACTGTCGTTCCTTCTCCTTTTCTCTTTCTTGGCGTTCCCATTGTCGAAGACGAGCCTGGTAAGCACGCTCTGCATCCTCAAGTTTCCTCCTTTGCTCTCTCTCTTTCCTTGCTCGTTCTCGCTCAGCCTCCCTCTCGTATCTATCCATTTCTTGCTCCTTTTCACTTCTTTCTCTGCTTCTTCGGTCATTTCTCTTATTCCAATCAGGTGAGCTTGTGTCAGGCCTATTGTGTTCTCCAGAAGCCTCAACATCATTTGCTGCAGCATCTACATGGAAAGAACATCCCATCAGACCCATATCAAAAGGAAATTAGAAAATGGCAGCCGAATTAAGGACAAAGAATAGTGGAGGAAAAACAGACCACTCCTAGTTATGTCAGTGTTGGAGTCACCATCCTTAGATTTGAAAGCAAGTTCCATTCCTGAACCATCAGCAGGTGGTGGTGGGGGTGGTGGAGGCAGAGGGTTGGACTTTAACCTTTCTTCAATAGCACTTTCAATCTTTTCCATAGCCTCTCTGTCTGCTTCCCTTTCATCGTCAGTTAGGACCGCCGAATTTGCAATATCGATGTTTTCTTTAGTCTTTGGTTCTCCATCCTTCCCTGTCTCATTTTCAGCACTCTCCAGTTTTTCTCGCTCACTCTCAGAACCTTCAGCTTGGTTCTCTTCGGTTCCTACAGCTTGACTTTCCTTGGCTTTATTTGCAGTCTCTATTTTCTTCTCAACATATTTTAACAAATATTCCTTTGTTGCTTGATTAACATTAACCTACCGGCCATATAGACAAAAAGGAGAATAAAGTTAAAAGAATACCGTAGAAGCATATATAGATCTTCGTTGATACATAAGTGCGTCTACTAGGAAAACATAAACATATTTTGAAATGAGAAGAGAACTACACAATTACCAAAAGCTCTTGTCCATCTATAGTACGTTTGGTCAGTAGGTGTATTGCACGGAGAATTCCTTCAGCTGATTCAAATTCGTAGAATCCAAAACCTTTAGGTTTCTTGGTGGTAGGATCTTCCGCACGTAAACAGCTTTTGACATGGCCACAAAACTGCAGGACAAAATTGACAAAATCAATTCTTCTATACTGTATAGCAAAAGAGATGGACGTAGGTGCCTCGATCATAAACACCCTTAAAAGCAGTAGAAGAGGAAAATACAGATTGCAAGCAGAAAACAAACCTCAAGAATAGACATCATAAATTCATTTTCTACGGTTGCTATCTTGCCAATGTAAATTGTAGTCTGGGGCTTTTCTGCAGGTGCTACGAAAGGAAGAGAGGGTGGTCTGACCATAGGAGGCATCATTATGGGACGGAGACCAAGCATTCCTGGGACAGCAGGTCGTGGTGCTAGTTGAACAGCACCGATTGTACCAGGCGGGCGCATAATAAACCCAGGACGAACCATTGTTGGATATGGAGAAGGATACCGGAGAAGCCCTGCATAAACAAAAACAAGACTCTACAAATTCATCAATAAATGTTTAACATTGTAATACTCCAAACAGCAGCATTGGCATAAATAAATCAAAGTAATCAAGAAGCAGAATTGAAAATTCATTTTGTATTGTTACCACAAACTAGAGCAAATTAGATATGAACACCAGAGGCAGTACAAATACCACCCAGCTGAACAGAGAACCTGAAGGACACATTGAGAAGATAGCACCAGTATCGTAGTCATTATTACCACAATAAGTAGTCATACCTCATAGGGCAACTTCAAATAGGTAAGAATCTATAATCAGCTGATAAATGTTGGATTTGAGATTCAGTAATATTAAAACTCCCGTCATCTCATGACCATATGAAACTTATAAAAACTATTATTACCCATCACAAATGCTTTATTTCAACTGTTAGCAGCTTGACCACAGGAAGGAAAAGAAAAGAGAAACATGTGGAAAAAGTAACGGAAGGTGTAATTTGAAAGAATTGCAATACCTCAAAAACAAGACCAAGGAGCAATCAGTCGCTAGAAATGCTTGCTGCCGTCAGTTGGCATCAAGTTCAAAGTTCATAAAACTACAGTAAATCTCAATTTTACATAATCATAATTGGGGAACATGAGGCAAAACTTTCAACAACCTTTAAGTCAGCGGTTTGGTTAAATTGTGTTAAGAATGCTATCTTCATAGGAGTTACACTAACTAACAAAAAATGAAGGAGATAATAAGAAGAACAAAAGCGAATGTGCGCATACCAAAATGAGGGAGTCGTAGTAGTGAGAGTCCCTACCCAATATTTGATGCCTTGCAACCATTCTCACGGAACTCAATCAAGACACTGTATGAGAAAACACCCGGTCATCGGTGTCCCTGTTCTAGTTTTCTCCCTAATTTCCTCTTTTCAATAAAACTTCTTTCTACTCCTAACCTTTAATCTCATCTAACCACATTGACGTACCGTTCCACATCACTAGTTTATGAATCACATTCAACATACACAGAAAGCAGAATATGCCAAGGAAACAAATTCTACAGCCTAAAGTGCATCATGAGCGTGTAAAAATCAAAACTTTAAGAAAATTAAAAAGGCAGAGAAGGATAGAAGAACCCACCCTGAGGAGGCATGGGACCTGGAGGAGGAGCAACACCATGAATTCCTGGGTAACCATTAGCCATAGGCTGGAAAGGTCTCATACCAGCCTGGTTCGGAGGTTGCCCTTGATACTGAGGCATGGATCCAGGAACGGGAGGAGGAACTCCAGAGCTAGGGTTTTGAAAATTCGCAACGGGATTGAATTGCATACCGGGACGGAATGGTGGAGGCGGCGGGAGATTGGTGGGGACAGGAATCTGAGACGGAGGAGCATAAGGCGGACCAGGTGGAACAGGCTGAACCAGAGCGGCGACTTGTGGCGGATGTTGTTGAGGCGGAGGTGGTGGAGTTGGTGAAGGATTGGGAATTGGAATCGGAGTAGTGGGTTCTGGTTTCTGAGAGTTGAGATCCCCCGTGGCCGGAGAAGAAGAATCGCCGTCGGCCATGGGAAGAACTTAGAAGCTTTGGCAATGGAGTAATGACTTCGATGAATCCTAAAAGGCTCAAGGATTTTGTGCCCTAGAAATTCACAATGTCCAATTTTAATTACTCTTTTTTTTTCTCTCTGTTGTGCGTGTCAAATAAAAGATTTTGCTACACCAATTTATATCTTTGGCCATAAAGAAAAAAATAAAAAGCTTTATTATTTTATACTTGTTTGTATATTATTCGCTACTTGTTCCCATTTTTTTTTTTAGACGAACTTCCACTATCTTTTTGGAAATAATACAAGTCAAATTTCATCAATACAAGATAAATACAACAAAGATAGTCTTTGTGACACTCGCTTCTATAGACTTGTGGAGAGGTTTAAAACAACTGATTTGATCTAATATACTTATTTTTTCTGTTAATGATCTTAAGAGAATTTCAGAATTAAGCGTGCTTATGCTGCAATAGTTTCATGATAAATGACTTTTCGAGAAGTAATTATCGGATTTGTGCAAGTGAAGACAAAACACAGGAAAAGATCATGTGGTGATTTGTTGGGACGATAAACAAATATTTAAAACCTCCGAGACGTAGCAAACATACTGTCTGATATGGAAAGGCTCATGGGCCTAGTGAGAAAACATGCAACTTATTAAGGAAGGTAGGCCAATGGAATGGGATTGGACATGGGGCCACTGAGAGGTTGACGGTCGGGGCGTTAAAAGTGGTATCAGAGCCGAACCCAGACAAGTGTGGAGTTGAGTAGGTTCACACCGTCGGAGTGACAATTTTGGTGCCCAACGAGGATGTTGCGGTCTGTTTGTGGGGGTGAATTGTGACACCCTGGTTTCAGAGAGATGCAGAGAGGTTTAAAAGAATTGATTTGGCCATCTATGTCACCAAAGTGCATTTATCTTTTCGGTCAATGGTCCTGAGAGAACTCCAGAGTTAAACGTGCTTGAGCTGGAGTAGTTTCAGGATGGGTGACCTTCCTAAAAGTGATTATCGCAAATGTGCGAGTGAGGACAATACACAGGAAAAGATCATGTGGTGATTCGTAGAGACAGTAAACAAATCTTTAGAAGCTCCCTGCCGTAGCAAACCGACCGTCAGATATGGAAGGGCTCAAGGACCTAGTAAGAGGACATGAGGTCCATTAAAAAAAGTGGGCCCATGGATTAGGATTGGACATGGGGCCCATCGAGAGGTTGGCGGTCGGGGTGTTACAATAAGAATAGCCTTATCACTAAAAATACAAGTATTATCATAATGTCAACAACCAAACTAAAATTTACGTAAGTATTTTCCCGCATTGCACAGCTCTGGTAACTATCTAGTTAAATGTATTTACCTTTTCTACATTAAGAAAAGAGCAAATGTCATTATATATATATATATATATATATGTTGGATGTGTCTTAGTTTTAAAGAGCTCTTTGGCAAGTTCTTTAGATTCTTAATTTTTTTTTCCTAATTCTATTCATTGTGGGCTTCCAAAATTTTGGACCATTTGATATTAAACTCTATTACAGATTGAAACATTTTCTTATAATCGTAGAAATCTACATCAAGATATATTGATGATTATTACGTTCAATGTAACCTTTCGTTAGCACAAACAACAACATCTGTAAGAAAATCTCACAACATCTAGGAAATGTGATCGTTTCCAAACACCAAAGAGATCATTCTTAATTGGCTTCATTTACAACAACAAAATTCTGGCCAAATAAATATAATTTTTTTAAATTGTAACTAGGATTTACCCCGTGGTATACCACGGGACAATTTTTGTATTTAATTTTTCTGTATAAAAATTTATGATTTTGTATTATGAGTATATTTATTGATTTTGTATAAATATATATGTTACGTTATACCGCTAGACAATTTTTGTTTTACACTCTTAATTAAACTAATACGATTTGATATAATCTAATATTAGTAATGTTAACAAAATAAATTTAACCCTTATTGTAGTATTGAGTTATAATGATAGGTTTTATTTTTATTAATATTTGTATCAAAATTTTCCCCTCATATAATCCCATGCCGTGTTTTTTCTATAAAAACATATGTAGTGTAAAGGAAAAATGAAAATATAAAACTTTAGAAACATTTTAAAAAACAGTTATTGATAAAAACCAAAAATAAACAAATTAATATTCAAGAACTAAAATCTACACACAAAAAAAAAATCTATTCACAAAAAAGGAATTAGCAACTGCAAAATATTTGATATGTACATTTTTCTTTCCATCGAAAATATATATTAATATATATAGACATGGAAAATAATTATATAAAAACTTGACTAAATGATAGCCATTAAAAAGAAGCCGTTCAAATGCAAAGATAGATATTAAAACAGAAATTTAAATCCAACAACCATATCAGCTTGCAAATTAAATCAAGCTTCTTTAGGCATATGTCATCTTCTTGATAGTCTCTTGCTTTTAATAAAATGGTGCATTCATGATATAAGAAATAGTAGATTTGTGTGTTTGATGATATGAGAAATGCAATTCCATAGAGTATTTATAGTAGACGAAAGTAGGTCAAAAAAATCTTGGTGTCAAGCATAATATATTTGATACTATAACAAAATTGGAATAAAATCTTATCGCAATTACTTATTTGTTTTTATATAATTGGTTTTATAAATATTAAGAGAAAGAAATATTAAATATGAAGTGTATGAACATAAATATTTACTATATATGTGCTAAATCATAACCCAAATATCTTTCTAGATAAGGGAATATAGTTATTTTAGATTAAATTCTTAGGTTTCGATTAAATAATTAAGATTTTAGTAATAATAATAATTAATACAAATAATAAATCTTTAAAATCTTACCTAAAAATCGAATGTAGATAAGGAAACATCATATTTAGGCGAGATTTTAGGACCGAAATTGTTTTCTTTAAGAATTAAATTAATTTATTGTTTTTTTAGATTTCCTTAAATTTTTATCCATGATCAGATTTAAAATTAAGACAACATCCCTTAAAATATATGGATCGATTCTGATTAATATAGGTATAACTACTTACCAAATTGTTTGTGTACTTTCCATATTTTAGGTATGTTGCAAATTGTATATTAGCTAAATTTTAGGGAAGATCCGATTATTACAAGCGGATAAATTGTTTTAAAATAACCCGACCTGTGTGATAAGGAAAGGAAAGATCCGATTTATTGAATCGGTTTAAATTTTTTAAAAAAACCCAACCCGGGTGTGAAAAAGAAGGAGACAAATTTGTACTCCAAAAATGTATAGATAGATATTTACGAAGACTATAAGTCAAAAGTTTATATCGATTACTTAACATAGAATTATACGTCATCTTAATTCCCATAAAAACATTATGTACAACACAATTTAATTGAATTCTATAATCATTACGCCATTGATTTCTTGCAATATTCTAGGTTTTTAACCTTTCAACGTACATTTTGGATTGTGTGACATGTTTGATCCACAATTGTTCTACTTGAAAGGTTTGACTCGTCTGATTTGTATCACTTGATTTGCCATCTATTCCACAATTATTCTTAATTCATATATGTAAAGAAATTCTATGGATTAGATACATTATCAATACCACATTATTCATTAAAATGAAATTTCAGCCATAAAATATTCGTAAAATTTAGTAAATTATAATATTTATGCCATATTTATTCTATTTAATATTTAACTTTTGTTCCGCTTATCCCACAATTTTTTTACATATTATTTTTTTTCCGCTCCTGCCGCACTTGAGCTGCATTCTCCTTTCTCATCTGTTTTTTTTGGAGTGCATGATCTATAGTCACCATTTAAAGCTTTAGTTATAAATCTAACCATCTACTAATATATCTAGTTTTTTACAAGAAATAAAAACAATGAGTATGATGTATAACTACACCACAATATCATATTTTTGTATATCACCTTTAGGATAATATAAAGTACAACGATATTAACTTATATATTATTTACATTAAAATGCAAATTGACTTGCCACTATTCTAGTTATGAAACACATAAAACCCATCAAAAATACCAATATTCAACCAAAACAATTAGTTAACTAGAGTTATTAAAAAAATAAAAACTAATGAGAGATCATTTAGAAAAGAAAACTCACTCTACATTCAAAATAAATTTGGTACCATCCCAATATAACTCGATGAGATCATCTGATTTGAGACCTTTTTCTTTTACGATATTTTTCCATCATTCATCATAAAATACATTCCTTGGTATTCGTATATGGTAACCTTATACGACATGACATTATTATCAAGGACTTCCACCTCAATACCATTTTGAGGTATTGTAGTTTTCATTTTCTTAATACTTTTTTACACTATTTTTGGATAAATTTAAACAACTCATTCTAGAAACATCAGTATTTAATAGTTTTTTTGTTATTTTAATCAACATATTTGGATCTATTTAACTAATATTCTCACTTGTTTGAAAATATAACTAAAACTGATTTTAAGGAAATGAAATTATTGTGGAGTTTGAAGACTAAAGCTCATAATATTTATATACATATCTTAGCCAAAAAAATGCTTTAAAACTTTTTTAATAATATTAATTTTCTTTAAAATAAATCCCTAAACTTAGTAAACTATATGGATATGCATATGGTATTTTTCTACATTTACTAACTTTTATATGAAACCAATCATATATTTCCCTTTTCATTATGCTAAATTGTATTTACAAACACTTCTTTTAATCCTTACATTTTTTTAATAAAAGTATATCTAGTAAAATATTATTAAAAGATTAACTACATTAATATGATTAAATTCTCTTTCTCAAAACCTCAAATTTTCTTATTTGCTAGCTTATACATTTGTCATCCATACATGTAGTTTTTTCTTACAATAGCTTCGACAATCTTTAACCTTTATTAATATTGAACTTTAAAATCCCTAATAATAATTAGAAAATCTAGTAATTTGTAATGCCCGTGAACCAAAATTTGGGATTTAAGATATGGGTGTTGACCGACACCAGTGGTGAGTGTCGCTCGTCACCACAAGTGGTCGGGTCGTCTGGTTTGTTCTCTAAATGTTATGCGGTTTAGTGTGGTTTGGAGGAACCCTAAGCCTCTCATATAAAAGGAGAACGTCCTCTTCGTGTTAGGGGTTCCTCTCCCTGCCGTTTCCTGCCCTTGAAGGAGAAGTGAGAGTTGTGGTTATCTCTCTTGGAATGAGGGACAAAGGAGATGGTTTGGGGGTTGGACAGGAGAAGAAAAGAGGCTGAGATGTCTTGTTGAGACATGGAGGAGGGAAGGGAATCACCATTGGTTGTGTAGTGTTGTTCCTTGCCCAGATTCGTCCCTAATCCAAGGTAAGTAGATGTTATTGTGCTCATCTAGAGGATTGGGATTGTTAATATGGATTTATAATAGGTAAGATGGATTGGGAGAATCCATGTGTTGTTTTCTATTGCTATTGTCTCTGTGAGTGTGTGGTTTATGTGTTTAATCAATTAGGGAATCGATAGTTGTAAAGGTTTAGAGTTTTGAGGCTAAGAAGGGCTGAAGGAGACAACTGGGTCGTGGTTGCAGGCATGGTGTCATTCGACACTATTGTGGTGTCGGTCGACACCATCAGCTGCAGACGACTGCACAGACTGGTTCATGATGGCTACTTCCATACCTAGAATATCTCTAGCTAGTTTAGATAAAACTAGATATTTTGGCATGTTAATTTTCCATCAAGACATAACATCATAGTCTGTTCCCAGTGAATTAGGCATCTGAGTTTAAGGACCTTTCCAATTAACCCCGAGTTGGCCTGCATTTTTTCTGCAATATTCTCATGAACCTTCCTGAGTACAAGGTCGCCCACGTTTAACTCCCGTTCACAAACTTTAGAGTTGTAGTAGCGAGCCACAACGTTTTGGTTATTTTGCATTCGTGCCAGAGCCTGACTTCGGTGTTCATCTACCAAATCCAATGTATCCAAAAGGAACTAGTTATTCTCCTCTACTCGAGCTGGATTCAAGATTGTGCAAAGTCCTTGCACTTCTATCTCGACTGGGACCACAACATCAACTCCATACACTAACGAGAACGGAGTCTCGCTAGTTGATCGCTGAGGCGTGGTACGGATCGCCCATAGTACGCATGACAGCTCATCATGCCACATGCCTTTATAGGCATCTAACCTTTTCTTATAGGTTAGAAAGAATGCCTTTATAGGCAACTAATTTTGTTGGTTGAATATTGATATTTTGTATGGGTTTCATAACAAAAATAATGGCAAGTCAATTCTCATTATAATGTTAATAATAGATAAGTTAATTTCACTATGATTTATATAATCCCAAAAGTGTTATACAAATATATGTTATTGTGTCTAGTTATACATCATACTCATTGTTTTTTTTCTTGTAGAAAACTAAATATATTAGTAGATGGTTAAGTTTATAACTAAAGTTTTAAATCGTGGCAACAGATCATGTGATCCAAAACAAACAAATGAGAAAGGAGAATACAGCTAAAGTGCGGGAGGAGCGGAGAAAAAATAATATGCAAAAGAAGTGTGGAACAAGTGGAACAAAATTTAAATATTAAATATAATAAATATGGTATAAAAATTGTAATTTACTAAAATTTACAAATATTATGGCTGAAATTTTATTTTAATAAATAAAGTGATATTGATAATGTGCTTAATCCATAGAATTTCTTTACATATATGAATTAAAAAACTGAACCTGTACACACTTAGGCTTTAAATGGCAAATCACGTGATGTAAATCAGACAAGTCAAGCCATTCAAGTAGAACAATAGTGGATCAAACATGTCATACAATCCAAAATGTATGTTGGACGGTGAAAAACTAGAATATTGCAAGAAAATAATATTGTAACGATTGCAGAATTCATTGCGTAGTACATAAGGTTTTTATGAGAATTAAGATGAAATAAAATTATTCATTAAGTAATCGATATAAACTGACAGTCGACATAAATTCTACGTAAATATTACGATTTAAATAAATTATCTTTTATTTGGTCTGAAAATTTTGTTCTAACTGAAGTCAATTAAGAATACTATTTTTGGTAATTGGAAACAATCACATTTCCTAGATGTTGTGAGATTGTCCCATGGATGTTGTTGTTTGTGCTAAGGGAAAGTTTCATTGAACATAATAATCATAGATATATCTTGATGTAGATTTCTATCCCCTATATAATAAAACGGAAGTACACAACCTTTTTTGTAGACTATATAATATAGATTATAAGATTAATTATTTGATTATTTGATAGATTATAGGTTATATGGGTTGTAACCATTAGTTAAATCTCGATTTCAGATTCTTTTAGAAAAGATATTCTAAAAAAAAAAAAAAATCTCCACAGAATATTTAATTAACCATAGATAGGCAACAAAATCTCAAAATTAATATTATCCACAGCAATTTTTAAAAACAATCACTTTTAACCCGGGTCCTAACTTTTATCTACAACAATTTCTAAAAACAATCACATAAACTATATTTTATATAAAAACTACAATATAAATAAAATAAATTTCAACCCGTGCTCTAGCACGGGTCCTAATCTAGTTACTATAAGAAAATGTTTGAATTTGTAATAGAGTTTGATACCAAACGGTCCAAAAAATTGGAAACCCAAAATGAATAAAATTAGGAAAAAAATTTCTAAGAACTTAAAGAACTTGCCAGAAGAGATCTCTAAAACTAAGACGCATCCCGCATGTCAAGATATATCTATCTAATGAAATTGATTCACTTCTTAATGTCGAAAGGGTAAATACTCTTAATGCATATTTGAATAAAATCGATTTTATCAAATTGAGTTTATCAGATTCAGATCTAAATAAATTTTATAAGAATCTGAAAGATTGAACATGTATCATATCTGAATTTTACATACCTAAACTAAATTAACCAAAATTATATTATTTTTAAAAAAATCAAAATTTATATTAGAAAAAAATTAATTAAATATATGTATTTAAATGTATAATAATCTATTGTATTTGTTACTTATGTTTTTATTTGTCAACTTGTTCAAAATCGGAACCGGACACAAAGAGATAAAATGATTTTATTTGAGACTCCTTTTCTACCAAATTCGAACCAAAAAAATTAAACGGTTTTTTTGCCGTTGATTCCCGCGTAAATATATATTATTTTAAACGACGATAATCCTATCTTTTCTGGAAACAAATGTAAGCTAAGATTTCGAAACCCTAAAATTAATGTTTTGAGAAAACTTAATGTATGATATTACACATTATCCCAATCTGTGAACAAATTGGAAATTACCACCATATGATATACCACGAAATAAATTCTCAAATTACCAAAATTTACTCAAAGATAAAACTAAAACAAAACCTCTTGTCTTTCAGTTTTTTTTCTTTTTTTCTTTTTTTCTTTTTAAAGAAAGAGAGTCCCTAAAACAAGTGAAAAAAACGAAACTGATAAGTGAAGGATTCTGAACAAAAGAGACAAATGGGCGATTGAGAGGAGAAGCGGCCTTGTTTTGGGGAAATGACAGAGTATAAGAAGAAGGAACCAGTACTAGTAGATGGCAATTGTACCGAGAAGAAACATTTTGTGATTGATTGGACTTCAGCCATGGACAAGGAGGAAGCAGTTCCCGAGTTGGAGATTGTTACCACCAAAGCTCCGCCGCCGCCGCCAACGTTTCTCTCCGACGATCAGATTGATTCTCAGAAATCCCTAACCGATCGTGCCCTCAACGAGCAGCTGGAGCGTAACAAATCCCACCTCGTGACATTAGGTCCGGTGTTACCAGACAAGGGTGAGAAAATCCGACTCAAAATCGCCAGCCTCGAGGAGGAGAAGCAGCGTAGGGTTTTACAGCGCTCCCAAATGGTTTGTCAATTGGTCTGTTTAATGGTTTTTTTTTTTTAAAGCTTCACACTTGTTTGGTGTTGACTATTTTTAGTGTTGGTTTCTCTCATTTCTAAGCTAGAATTGAGCTTTAAACATGTGAAAATTTTATATGTCAACTTTAAAGAGATTTTGTGATAGAGATGGTTTCTCTGATGTGAAAGCTACGAAACTCTTTTTTATTTTTGGCAGGATCTGGATAGAAGTTTGAAGCCCATGCAATCCACAAGCTCAGGTATTTCTTGGTGTGGACTATGTTAAATTGATTTATGTTCAATGCATGTTGCTTTCTTAAAAGCTTAGCTCAGTGTCTGATTGTTTAATGAGCCATCATGTAGGTTCACATGTCTTAACACAAAGGAACGCAGCCTCAAATGACACCTCTAGACAAGGGAATGCAGACTCAAATGACACCTCTAGACAAGGGAATACAGACTCAAAAGACACCTCTAGACAAGGGAGTGCAGACTCAAAAGAAGTCTCACGGTCAACATTCGCTGCGGCTTTTACTAAACCGAAGGTATGGAGCCTCTTCATTTTGCCATTTTTTAACTGTTTTAGATGGCTACTTGTTCATGATGCTACTTTGTAATATGGGTTCAACAGGCGGATACTCAGTCAAAGAATGCATTTGGTAAAGAACTAGAAGATTTGGGATGTGGAAGTCAGTCAAAGAAAGCATTTGGTAAAGAACGAGAAGATTTGGGATGCGGAAGTCGGTCAAAGAAAGCAGTTGGTAAAGATTCGGGATGTGAAAGTAGGAAACACAAGGCTGATAGAAGGCCCGTTACAAGGCTGAGAAGTGGGTGGCGGATGTTGCCAGATATAGGGAAAGCTGAGAACAGTGAAAAGCAGTTTAATTCTGGATTGAAAGGATCAAGAGGGAATCATAAATCCAAGGACTCTTCCTCTTATTCTCTAGTTGATGATGATGACAACGACCCCATTGGCCATGAAAATCCTAGGTCCATTTCTTTTCTCCTTTTCCAACTGTTTTGCTGCTACTAGTTTGTCGTTTTAAAAGGGTCCCCAGTGGTTAGTTCTATTTTGTTGTGACATGTGTTCTGGTACACAAGAGAATGAGTTGTATTCTAATCGCGCAACATCTTTCTTTCACAGGGAGTGGTCTTGGGAAGAATGTCCATCACAGGGTCCAAAGCGCCGTAAGGTATTCTTCCTTACTCCTGTTACCATATATCATGCAATTGCATTTTCTTGTGTAATCATTATAGTCCTAAGAAATTTACTCCAGCAGAAGCATGGCTCATTTTCTGTGAAAACTTCTGTTTTATGAAACCTTACGAAAGACTTCAGAGCTGTGCTGTTTGCTCTCTAGATAAACTTCAACTTTCGTACAGTTAATTGCTCTCTAGATAAACTACAGAGCTGTGCTGTTTTAATAGATTTAGACTTGCTAGGAAAAAGCTTTCTACTTGGCTATGGCTATGTTTTGGCTTATTCAATATTGTTCTCACTCCAACTCGTTTGATATGTTGTTCTTTCAACTTACTACAGCAACTAGATGATACAGTGATAAACGTGGATGAAGAAGAACCTCGAACTCCAATGGTGGAGGAGCAAGCGGTTGAACTGCCTGAAGGGTAATAATCACCTATTTTCTTTTTTAGCCTCATCACATAACAACTGGTTGTATATAAACTAATAGGTGATGAAATATGCAGCTTACAGGAAGATATATGCTACCCATCAAGGTAAATCTATGTCCAGACTGATCTAGACATCTAGTGTAACTTACTGCATGTTTGTTACCCTCAAAATATTAACGCTTGGTGATCCAGGGACGATCCAAACTTTGTTCAAGTTTGTCTTAAAGATCTTGAATGCCTTGCGCCTCGAGAATTTCTAACATCGCCTGTTATGAATTTCTACATGAGGTACTTTTGGAGTGTCAGACTTGCGATATATGTTATCTTATATAATTGCATGATTTTTTTATATGATTTTTTCCCCTGTTTTCTTTGGCTAGGTTCTTGCAGCAGCAGATATCATCATCGAATCAAATCTCTGCTGATTGTCATTTCTTCAATACCTATTTCTACAAGAAGCTCAGTGACGCTGTTACATACAAGGTGATTATAAAAATCTGACCCTTTGAAAAATAATTTTCTGTTTCTTGCATTTCACATTTTATCTTATTGCTTATGTCGACTGGTCTATTTGTCTTGTCGTTTCAATAAAATAGGGGAATGACAAGGCTGCCTTTTTTGTGAAGTTCAGGCGGTGGTGGAAGGGGATTGATTTATTCCGTAAGGCTTATATTTTTATGCCAATACATGAAGAGTAAGCTCTTTTCCTTTAAGCACTCATGAGAAAAACCTGAGCTTATTTCAATGGCCACTGTCGTGCTATAACAAAATCTGCCTCTGTCTTTGTGATGGAGAAATGTTATCCGCCTTGCTAATCTTTAGATTTTTTCACAAGAGTTCTAAAGAGCTTATGTATTATTGTACCATGTTTCAGTCTCCACTGGAGCCTTGTGATAGTTTGCATCCCAGATAAGAAAGATGAAACCGGAATTACTATACTTCACCTGGATTCGTTAGGACTTCACTCGAGAAAATCAATTGTTGAAAATGTAAAAAGGTGAGATGCCAGGAGCTTTTACCTATGACTTTATCTTTTCACATACTTGACGTTGTGTGCATACGGTTTCAATTCATAAAAGGAAAAAGGTATTGCATTGGCTTATAAATGCAGATACCACATTCACTGAATTCAATGTCAACCGGTTGCAGGTTTCTAAAAGACGAGTGGCATTATTTGAATCAAGATGGTAATTTATCGGATCTACCTATCTCAGAAAAAGTATGGAAAAACCTCCCCCGTAGGATCAGCGAAGCTGATATACAGGTCAGTCTTTTACCTTCTTTAATCTCATGATCAAATAACTTTGTTAATATCAATTCGTCTTATGGTTTTCCCTTTGTCCAACCAGGTCCCGCAACAGAAGAATGACTTCGACTGTGGTCCGTTTGTTCTCTTCTTCATTAAGCGTTTCATCGAAGAGGCACCTCAAAGGTTGAAAAGGGAAGACCTGGGAATGGTTAGTTATCTCAAACTCTTTTCCTGATACCGAATCACAATCTATTGCTTACTCAAAATCTTTTCCTGATACCAAATCACACATCTTCTGCTTACTCTTGTATTTTTATCCAGTTCGACAAGAAGTGGTTTAGACCTGATGAACCCTCTGCTCTGAGAATCAAAATCCGAAACACACTCATCGAGCTATTCCGTGTCAGTGACCAGACAGACCAAACCAGTACAGATAATGCAGCAGCATCCAAATCAAAACATTGCACATCGCTCTAACAGAGTTTAAGCTTTTTTGTTGTATAGACGTTAAGGCAAAAGTACTATTATTGGGGCCAAAAGTTAAACTAAAAAGAAATAGCCATAAGTTCGTATAGGTTCAAGCTGTAATGCGCTTTACATATTCTAATTTATTACACCTTGGACCTTCGTAGAAACTTCTAACAAAAATAAAAACCTTTTAACTTTAATTGTAGTTTTCACCTTTGAGGATACATAAAAAAATTGGCATTTAACTTTTGTTTAAAAGGAGATGTTGTTCTTTTCCCTAATCCGACATTTAACAAATCAAACCGATGCTCTTAGAGCAGTGCGGAACTGCTCAGGCACCCTCATCACTGGTGCCTGAATCGCCCCAAGCATGCCAAGCTGCCCACATGCTGCCATTTGATCGTTGCCTCGGCTAAACCGCATGAGAACAGTGCAGCCTCCTTCAGCCAAAATGTTACGAAACTTTATCATCTTGTCTTCGTCAGTCTGTATGAACTGAGAACCACTGTGTGGGTTAAATTGGATAAGGTTGATCTTGCATGGAATCCCCTGCACAAGCTCCACTAGCCTCCTTGCATCATCCAGGCTGCACAATTAAAGAGTTGATAGTTTCAGATTTGAACCATTTAAGCGGAACAGAGAGCTTAACAGTGGTCTCTCGTAATGATTTCCCTTACCTGTCATTCACTCCTGCGAGCATTACATATTCAAACAACACTTTGTACTTATGCCTAGAGCTCAGTTCTTCTCTGAGCGTCTCAAGGAGCAAAGATAGCTTGTATTTCCTGTTGATTGGCATGATCCAGTTTCTGACCTGCACGGTTCAAGTTAAATGAGGTCAGATCATCCCTCATAAAATGTTTGACTGTTTTAAAGAGATAGCATGAAACAAAACCTCATCAGTTGTTGCATTCAGACTGACTGCCAAAGCACAGTTTGACTCACGGAGAAAACGCTTCAGCTGAGGAACAAGGCCACTGGTCGAGACTGTGACCTTACGGGGACTGAAATGAAGTCCATGCTCATCTACCATTATGTTTGCAGCTTTGATGACATTGTCAATGTTGTGAAATGGCTCTCCCATTCCCTACAAAACACATCCAGCTCCATGAGAAACTGGAGACAACAGTATAAACAGACCTTAAATATGTTGAACGCCTAAAATAATATGTAGAGTTGTTTTATTTGTCTAACGAACATGCATACCATAAAGACGACATTTGTTATTGACCCAACTTCATGGGAAAGCAATCGTCTAGCATAGACAGCCTGCTCAACTATTTCAGCAGTAGTGAGATTTCTCTTCAAGCCCATCCTGTGAAATCAGTACAAAGATATATATTAAACCACAAATCAAGAGCTGAGAAAGTAGGTCAAGAGAATATCTACATTCTTCCGCGTACCTGCCAGTGTAGCAGAACTGACAATTCATAGCACAACCTACTTGGCTCGAAACACAAACTGTTGTCCTGCCTCGATCACAGGGTATAATAACTGTCTCAATCACAAGTCCATCATCCAACGTGAACAGAATCTGCAACATCCTGCGAGTTATGAATCAATGAGAACATTCCCAAAACCCCACTGCGATATAATCGTTGTCCATTCAGTGTCTAACATCATCCAGGCATCACAGAATACTTTTAACTGTTTTTCCAAATAAGAAACGATCAAATTCACCTTCCTAGTTCCATCTGAAGCCGAACGAATATCCTTAAAAGACAATGCCCCAAACACAGCATGTTCACCAATCATTTTCTTGAGATCTTTGTTCAAACCTATAAGAATAAACAACATAAACTAAGAACCAATCCACATCAACTGAGAGCACAAAAACTCTTCTGAATAAAGACATATTAGAAGACAAACCTTCAAGCTCATCAACATCATTTGCCCATATATTGTCCTTGTATAATCTCTTCCACAACATCAAAGCCTGTCCAGGTCTAAACCCATGAGACTGAACCCATTCCTACACAGTTGAAAATAACCCCAATGCTAACATTACGTGGAGAAAAGGATAAGTCATACCCTTCAAGAAAAGATTGAGACTTTTAATTAAAAAACTTACTTCGAGAGCAGTATAAGTCATTCCCTTCAAGATCACCTTCTGATTATCATCTCTCACCACAGAACCTAACAGATATATAAATCATCAATAACTACATTTCTCAGCATAAAGGACCCAAATCCGCTTAGATAAAGTAAAAAAGTATTCACCTTTAGCTGATGAGAAGTCTTCTAGTGAAGGAAGATAAGCTGCCGAAGAAGAAGAGAAGCAAGAGAAGGAGAGGCTTCGGGATTCGAGGAAACGAATTGAATTGGTAAGACGGTGGTTGCGGAAGGGCGAAGAAGGTAGAGTTAGGGTTCCGGGGAAAACCGCCGTTGAAGAGAGTAGCGACGGAGTGACGACGACGACGGCGGCAGAATTGGCGAGAGTGGTGATACCAAGTCGCCTCATTGTCGACGAATCACAAAAATCGAAATTTTCTTATTATCTCCATAGTCACTCAAGTCCTTATTATTGTTACCATTAATGTTAGTCACAAAAATTTATCATTTTTTTTTCTTTGTCATAAAAAATTGAAATTTTTTTTGGTTATACATTATAGTAAATTAATAATGTAATTTTTTATTTTTTATAAACTCCATAGGTAAACCAATTTTCAGTGACTTATTTTTGAATGTATTAATATCTGCATTTTACAAATTTAAGATTAATAGTGTGATGTGTGTGTGAGACTGTGAGTTGTAAACGATTAAAAAAAAACACTGTTTCTGATTTATGAACATGTTACTTTTACTGGTTTTGTACCTGTGTAAAAATACCTACTTCTTTAGAAAACATTGTTTTTATTTGTTATACAGTTTCATTAATTTTTAGGCGGTATATTAGTTGAGGTTTATTATATGATGATAGTCTTCTAATTGTGGATTATAATTTTTTAAGAGAGTTAAAACATTGACAATTTTTGTGTTGGTGAAGAAGAATCAAAATATTGTTTTGTTAATGATTTAAAAGTAAAATTAAATCAAATTTGAAGTCTTTGATTACTTTTCATACTTAAGATCTCTTGGAATTTTAAAACAAAACAGTTCAAAAGTTGCGTTTCAGAAAGGGTGATTCAATATTTCATTGCAAACTGACACTGTAATTGCATAACCAAATTAAATCCCAAAACTGATACGAGTTTGATTGGTAGCAAACCACAGAACTGACTACAAACATTTTAAAATGCCACCGTTTTGAAACGATTCCACCACCAACTTATCTGTTTCAATTCTAATAACAACAAATCATAAAAGATCAAAGCAGGAGGTAGAAGATCATTCGTATATCAAATCGAACAGAGAGAACGAGAGTAATCAAGAAACTGGATAAGAGTCTAGAAAACATAAATCGAGTCTTCAGTTTCATATCATAAGACTCATCATATATAGTAACCTCGGATATGGTTGCACAACATGTACTCTAGTGGGTTTGGGAAATCGAATCTTGCAGATCACGTAACCTTGTTTCCACTGACTCGCAAGCCTATACTCTTCCATCACCCATACCCTCTTATCCCTAACTCGTCTCTTCTCCTTTTCCCAGAACTTAAACATCGATTTAGGTTTCTCCTTTTCACAGAACTTATAGACCTTCTTGAACCCTAGAATCTTCCCTGTCTTCTCCGACTTGATCAGTTTATCACGACCCATGACCCTCCAGCAACCGGATTCATCACATCCATCGGTTTTACCAGAATTCACACTCCGATTAACGAAGAAGTAACGTCCGTCGTGTAGGATCCAAGGGTTTTGAGTATCGAAAAGCGTCGATGGGTTCTTGCAGTATACGTCTTGGCTTCGCAGGAAGTGGCGAGGCCAAACGTTTTCGTTATTATCGATTATCATCATCTTCAAGTACGTTGTGACGATTCAATCTTCAATTGATTGGCGATGTCTTGATGACTTCATCATCCTGATTCCCAAATGAAACTCAGGTCTCGTAGGAGAAGATTTAAAGAAACTGGTGATGATGATTGATGAAGTGAGAGAGAAACAATAAACGCAAGATGTAAAAATCGTGTAGAAGATGATAATGTTTCTTGGGAATGAAGGTAATAGATATATAGAGAGGCGCTTCTTCTACTATTCGTCGTTGGTACCGTTTATATCAAATTTGTGTATTGACCGATTTGTCCTTTGTTTTCTCTCTTTGATAACATTTGTATAATTTTTGGATTTAACGGTTATAATGTAAAGTTCTTAATTTATTTTTTTAAACAAAATATGGAGGACTTAGAATTAGCAAAGTGATGTACATTTTATTTCCTTCCTTTTTTCCTCTACTTTATTATACTTTTCAGTTATTCGTTGTTAAATGAGTGACTATATATGTTATTTTTTATTTTGGTTTTTAACAAAAAAAATTTGGAAAAAATAGTCAGAAAATAAATTATGGAATAAAAATATACTGAGAAAATCATATTCGCTGGATATGCTGGAGTTAGTTCTAGACTTTATCAAACTGGATTTTTAAAAAAATTGTAATGGGGAATTTAATTCCTACTTAAGCATCAATTGTTTATGTTTTTTTATGTGTTCTTAATTAATTACAACTAGAATATGACCCGTGCTAGAGCACGGGTTGAAATTCATTCTTTTTGTTTATTTGGTAAATTTTATTTAATTGAAAGGGATCAACAAACCCTAAACAACATTATATATTTTTGTTTGTTAATTTTATTTGATTTGTCTAGTGTTTAAAATTATATATTGTATTTTGATAGTTAATTCTATGACTTAATCTATAGTATAGCGCATATTAATTTTAGGACCAAATATGTAACTTATGTTTGTTAATTTAAAAAGTTTAAAAACAGCCAGCACATGTCCAAATTAAATTATTTAAAAAGTTTATTATAGTATATAAAACTATACAATTCAACAAAAGAAATATATGAAATGAATTTAGATATTCAAATTTTGACCCGTTACTCAGTAAAAAATTTGGATATCATTTGGACCCTGGTTATCATTTATGGATATCATTTATTATCTATATATGAAGAGTTATCTTATGAAGAGTATAGGGTCAATGTATATCCTATATATAACCTATTTTTATTTTATGCATTTGTAACCATTTCTATTTTTTTAATAAAGTCTACGATTTGATACAAACATACGAAAGGAGGATCTTCATATATATTATAACTAAATCTTGCTCCACGATTTATGGATATCATTTATCATTTATCATTTATTATCTATATATGAAGAGTTATCTTATGAAGAGTATAGGGTTAATGTATATCCTATATATAACCTATTTTTATTTTTATGCATTTGTAACCATTTATATTTTTTATAAAGTCTACAAAAACTAAGTTGTGTACTTTCCTTTTATTAAAAGGGGGATTGTAGGTAGTTTTCTAGCTAGTTCATCAATTAATAGAACTAAACGATGAGATATAAATTAGAATTTAGAAGATCATATCTTCCAAACCCGAAAAAACTGGAGTTAGTTTTGACATTTTATTTTCTTCTTAGATACTCCATTCAAACCAACAGATTTATTTTTATTTCAAATCCAAAAGCAATTAATACACGGGCTAGTAATACTAAAGAACGAGTATCTTATCCACCAAACCAAGAAAAATCATATCTATCTTGTGAATATTCATTATCTCGAAAAGAATCATCACGTAAATCATTATCTTGTTGATTAAGTCCTGTGGACGGCGACGCTGAAACCTCCTCGGGCGCCGCCGGAGGATGAATCGTCGGTGGGAAAGTAAACTGATGACCAGCTGCTCCGATGAGAAAATTGCGAGAAGGTCTCTTGCAGTTTCCGCAAAGCATACACCTCACATGCGGCGGCACGGCCTCGTGAAGGTGAAACACCCGGTCGCAATTATGGCACAGAAGCTTGTCGTGTCCACGACAGTAAACAACAGCGTTTGACGCTAAGCATGATTCACATCTCATTGCAAACATCCATCTCTCACAATTGTTATTCCCGTTGCAGCTCATCTCAAACATCCCTGCTCTTCTCTGGTGGTGGTGACCAACTACATGCTCGTGCTCATGATTGCTATTTTGAACCACATGAGGCATTTCAAACGTCCCTGCTCTTCTCTGGTGGTGGTGACCAACTACATGCTCGTTCTCATGATTGCAATTTTGAACCACATGAGGCATCTCAAACATCCCTGCTCTTCTCTGGTGGTGGTGACCAACTACATGCTCGTGCTCATGATTGCTATTTTGAACCACATGAGGCATATGCGCATGCTCATGATGCTGATTAGTGGTGTTATGATGTGGAGGAGGAAAGCGATTGAGGAGTTGAATGCGGTGGCGGAGAGTGGTGCACTTGAAATAGCATGAATAACAAGATTGGCAAAGAGCCTTCTCATCGTCACAGCAGAGGAGTAAAGCTGGATTCCGCTTGCAGTTATCGCAGACTTGGTAACGTACATGTTCCGCATGCAAGTTATTACAATGGCGCAGGTAGTCACATGTAAGACAGAAGTTGAGAGATTCGGTTACACAATGGATCACGTCTGCTGAATGTTTACATGAGTGACACGCTTGAGCCATGTTTCCTGTAGTAAAAACGAAAGAGAAGAAACACAGAACCAAAACTTTTGCTTTCTGTTTATGAAAAATATTTGTATATTAACGCAGTGTATAAGCTCGTATTTATAACCCTTCCCTTTAATTTGTAGAGTTTTGTTTTTTCCTAACTGATTAAATAGAAGGATAATTCTGTTTTTCTTTAAAAAAACCTATGTAATTATCTTTAACTAAAATTTATTTCTCAAAATTAAAACTAAAATTTATCAATGAGAATATTTGGAAAATATAATTATTTGATATGTGAAATACTCATCAGAATAATTATCACACACACAAAAAAAAAACATCAGAATATATAATATAGATATATAATACTAGGAGGAAGAAGACAATTCCTTGATGCCTTGAAAACCACGAAAGGTGGTTTTCCCCCTGAGAAAATCAGAGTACCAATGAGCAGAGAGTCTAGGAGATCTCTTTCGATGAGGATCACTAAAATTTACAGAGTACAATCCATAACCATCATGGTAGCCCCCTATAAGCTCGTATAAATCCATAAATGACCATACAAAGTAGCCTCTCGTGTCTGATCCATTCCTATACGAGTAGTAATGTCTTTTGTTTTCTTCTTCTTATCACACTAAGATGACAAGAGAATAAAATATGCAATAAGAAAACTTTACTTACCTTATGGATTTGAGCATAGCACCAATGTACGCATGTAAGTATTCTACCCTTGGTGTATCCTTCTGTTGCTTTATCGGTGCACCTATTGGTTTGCCATCGACAAGAGAATTGAGTAGACTGAGACAAAAACATGCATGAGAGAGAAATCAGAGAAGATAGTGACCATTCTCAAGGATGTAGACAGGAGGATTGCCATAAGTCTGCTTTATGTACTCCAAGACAGCTTCCATAGTCCATGGAGCAACAGGATACTACTTGTCCAAACAAAAAACAAAAAACAAAACAACAAAGAAAGATGGATTAGTAACGCATTGAAACTCCTACCTCCGGAACTGATGTATTCCCAAGGTCTTCCAACCATTAAAACAAAGAAGTGATGATTAATTAGCAAAAAAAAAAAATATCAAAAGAGAAAAGAGTTTGTTATGTCATACAAGTCACATATCCGCCCATATCTGAGTAGAAATCCGGGTCTCCAGAATTGGATTTGCTGCTTGTGACCGAAGCCGCAAAATAGTGGTTGATTCCTAAGAAGTCAGATGAGCCTTTAACTTGTTCTGATTCCTCCTCTGAGAAAACTGGCAGTCTTGATCCAACGGTTCTTCTCATTGTATCAGGATAGTCTCCAAATATAAGAGGCTCAAGGAACCTGAGTTTTAAAGAGCAGCATATCTATTTTCTTTTCTGCTTAAAATTTTTGGACAAGTTGCCCTTTTGGAACCATGTGTGTCTGAACTTACCAGCCGAAATAGAAATCTTTGGCTCTTTGAGTTGCAATGGTATCATCCTCAGAGCTTGTAGAAGGTTTAAACTCCACTAAATATAAGCCAAAACCTACGGAACCTCCCTGCTTATTCTGCACATTGTATATAGTAGTTGACTAGTTGCTCCCCCTTGTCATTGACTCACACATTCAATAAACATTTCTTCATGTATAAGCAACTATATCTACCTGGTACTTTTGCTTATATAGTCTTGAAACAGAGGCGTGTGCAAGCAGCAAGTTATGGCCTGCGATATATGTTTCAGTAGAGGAATTACCTACTAAGCAGTTTTGCCCCGGTATGGAACAACGACCAGGCGCTGTATTCGGTTTAGTAGATAGACAGTTCTGGTTTTCATTTGACTCGGTTTACTAAATGAGTAACGGAAACATCATCATTTACAATCAAGTATCAACCAAAAGAGAAAGACAATAATGCTGCAATCTATATAGCCTCGAGGAACGACACCGAGAAGTTGAGATGGTTCTACAGTCAAATGAATCCTTACTTCACTCCTATCCAAAACAATAATTTCTAAACCAAAGAGAGTTCTAAACATTTAACGGCAACAATAGATCTCGAGTTTAACCAACAATAGATTTCTGTTGCGTAAGTCTCCTAGTTATCTTTAGTGGTGATCTTGATGACGGACAACACTTTATTCTGCATCTCCTTATCCACAAGCCTGTACTCATCTATAGTCCAAGTTACGTTGATCTCTTCTCCTTCACGAACAAATCTTTGTTTCTCGGTTTCGTAAAACTTTAAAACCTTCTTGAAACCAATGGTCTCCCCGGACGACCTTGAATTGATCATCACATCAGGGTGCAGGATCCTCCAGTAACCACCATCGCATTTATCAGTATCACCACAAGTCTGGTTAGCGAAGATGCAAGTTCCGAAATTTCGAAACATCTGATCATGAAGATCCACAAGCTTCCATGGATTCAAGCGGTACACGTTGTTTGTAACGTGGCTAGGCCAATTTTTGCCTTGATAGACAGCCGGTATCCTCAACACATGTGCTTCATCAGCCTTTCGTTGATCTATTGATTTGAATCCATAAGCTGGCAACAATAAACTTGCAGGAACCGGTACGGGTTCAGTAGTGGACAGATACGAGAAATGCTTGGCAAGCAAGGAACTAGTTTCGGCTTCAAACAGAAAACGGATCTTGCAAATAACTAGAGGATCTTGATTCCAGTTCAAGTTATTGGTAAGCCTAAACTCTTCCATTACCCAACTTCGCTTGTACTCTCTTGGTTTCCTCTTTACGCAGAACTTGAGAATCTTCTTGAACCCTAGAACCTTCCCAGTCTCCTTCGATTTGATCAGTTTATCACGACCCATGATCCTCCAGCAACCTGATTCGCATCCATCAGCTTTACCACAATTCTTTGTTCGTGGTTCAACGATCAAGAAGGTAGAGCTCTCAGAATCGAACTCTTCATATGGATTCGTCTCGAACACGTCTACGTCTTGGGTGAAGAGACCCTCCCAAGCATCTTCGTTAACGATTATACGCTTCAGATAACGTGAGACTATTACATCGTCTTCTGCGTCTAACAGTTCGTCTGCTGCTTTGATCAGTTCCCTCGTGATTTCCTTATAAGTTGCCTCGTCTTCTCCGTTGCTCAGTTCGTCGTCCTCCATAATGAAACTAAATCGATCAAGAGAAAAAGACGGGATCGTAGGAGAGAAAGATCAAACGCAAGAAAGTGCTTGTTTCTTGAAGATGAAGCGAGAAAAAGAAGATCGAAGAGAGACTTATGTTAACGGATGTGCTTTTAAAGTTCCTTTATATCTAATTTTCATGTTATTACCAATATAAAAGTTTCTTCCTTCACGGATACTTTTACAGTTTTACTGTTATAGTTGCTTCGTTAAAATAGTAATTTCTTAATTTGTAAACGGATAATATTTGGCACTATTTTTTCTTCGCCATGTTTAAAGTATACTTTAATTTATAGTTGTGAAACAGAATGAATAAGTTTTATTTTTATATTTTTCATTTTTAGACCTAATATTCCAAATCTTGGCCCTATAGTTTCTTAATCACTGGTTTCTTAATCAAAACCAACTATTGATAATATAATCTTTATTTAGTCCATAAACATACATTCTTTGAATATTCTTAAAAACAGAGGTCAAAAGTCTCATTATTTGTTCTTCCCAAGGGAGAGATCCTTAGCTTCTTCATCTTCGACTTTGTTGTTCTTCATCAACTGAGCTAATCACTCGGCAAGACTCAGCCTAGTCGCAGGAGACACACCATTCTTTCCAATGATTGATTCAAGAACTGCTTCTGCCAACAACTTATTCTCGACCACAGCTTTTCCAGCTTTAGGAATAGTATCGTCTTTAGAAAACGCAATCTGCAAAAAACATGAAAGTGTTCAGAGCTAGCTAGCTACACGTTCTGACTACTAATGTGATAGCACAAGCTAAGGTAGTACCGTGAGAGAGCCTTTAGGAGAAAGAGCGAAGGGGATGGAGGCACCGGGAGGGAAAGTTTGATCCTTGAAGATCTCCAAGAATCTTTGAAGAGCTTTGGCTTCACTCTGTGTGTAAATCCCTAACGATTTCCAAATCATGACACAGTTCTTTGCTACTTTCATCGAATATTCATTTTCCCGTTAATGGTCGTTTCATCGTCACCTTAATAAATTTCTCAAACTCACCTATAATTAAGAGCAATTCAATCACAAGATATTCTTAAAAGGTTTAACAACAATTGAATGTGGCGTGCATGTTAAGCAAACACACCTGTGACGATGTCACGAAAGAATGGGACGGATTCCGTTAATTCCTTCGTAGTCTTTCCCTTCCACTTAACGGAGAGTAAGATGATCGATCATGAAATCCAGAGTAGAAGTGATCTGCTTCTCCTCTTCGTTAACAAATTCTACAATTCAGTTAACTTGATAACGCACAACACTTTATTCTGCTTCTCCTCTTCCTTAAGCCTGTACTCTTTTATAGTCCAAGTTACCTTCACATCTTCTCCTTCACGAACATAGCTTAGTTCTTCCATTTGGTAAAACCCAAAACCCTTCTTGAAACCAATGGTCTTCCCGGACTTTGACTTGATCAGCTTATCACCGTGCAGGATCTTCCAGTAACCACTACCATCGCATTCATCGGTTGTACGAAAAGTCTCGTTAGCGTAGATGCATGTTCCATAAAGTCGAAACATCTTCTCGGAAGGATCCACAAGCGTCAATGGATGCAAACGGTAGACGTTATTGGTAACGTAGCTAGGCCAAACATTTCCGTCAGAATCAGATATCGTTAACAGATAAGACTCATCCTCCACTTGGCTATCGGAATCATAGTATCCATAAGATGGTAGTAATAGATTTGCAGGAATAGTAGAGAGATACGAGAAATGCTTGCCTAGCAAGAAACTGATCTCGGTTCGAAACAGAAACCTAATCTTGCAAATCACATGATCTTGCTTCCGGTTCAAGTTATTGGTAAGCCTATACTCTTCCATAACCCAGCTCCTCTTGTATTCCTCTGGTTGCCTCTTTAAGCAGAACTTGTAAATCTTCTTGAACCCTAGAATCTCTCCAGTCTCCTCCGATTTTATCAGTTTATCACGACCCATGATTGTATTGACCCTCACTAGGGGCAAAAATCCCAAAATAAAAATTCGAGGAAATGGCCCGGAAAAGACTTAAGAAGGAGGAGGAAATAAAACTTTCCGACTATCTTTATATATTGCTTTAATGACTTATTTACAATGTAATATTTTGTTAAAGTAATATATTCGGTTTTCAGGAAAACATGGCAAGTTGCAAATGATACTCGGCCTTGTCCGGGCTAACACAATGCACCAGGCCGCGAGGGTTGCAAAGCCTAAGTAACCTCGGTTGCGGGTGGATTTGTGCCAGGGAGGACCGGTCGGGAAGTCTGCAGCTTCCGTCCCTCGACCGGATCACCTCGGTACAATTCCGCAAGTGGCGTCCCGTGGCTGTCCGATGACCTTCGTGGTCATAGAACGGTTTGGGGGCGTTACAACGGTGGTATCAGAGCGGTGTTTTTGAATCCGCGAACACTTGTGCATTTCAAAGTTTTATCGAGTAAATGTGTCGCAAAACCACAAAATTTTATCCGGTTGTTTGCTTGTCTAGTTTTAAGTGAAACCTTAGAATGGACTAGCATCTCACCTTGTTTCTTGTGGGTTTTAGAATGTCTAGTTGCGGAGACGGTTCAGGGAGTGAGGGGCCGAGACATGAGGATTGTGGGCATCATAATGGGTATTTATCGAAACGGAGTCGGAGAGTAGTCATGGGCCAATTGACCCGGAGACTTGGAGTGTGGACGGGTTATTGGACGAGGATGATTTGAATGATTGGGATGAGGACGGGGTATTTGACGCTGATGACGCCAATCTATCTATTGAAACCGATCCATCGGAGTGTCCAGACGAACCGGAGGAGATGGAAGCGGATCAGGATGATCAAACAATTGTGTTGGAAGTGGGTGAGTCGAGCCGTGTCCAAGTGAGGATAGACGCGCAAGGAAACTTTCAAACCGTACCAGTTGGAGAGTATGGAGAAGCAGCGGCTGAGCTTGCCGAGAAGTTGCAGAATTTGTTATTGGAGCTTGTGGAGGATCATTACGATGATATCAATCCCGAAGAGTTCATGTGAGAGTACCCGAATACAGTCGAGAGGATCCTAAACTTCTTGACGGAGGCGTACGAGACTGGAGGAGAAGCTAATGTATGGGTGAACGGGGTAACACCCGAGACCGGAGATATCCGTACGGAGCAGCCAGTGGAGGAGAGACCGGAGACGGTTGCGAGAATTCTTCTTATGCTGAACGAGTTGTACTCACCGGAGAGAGCGGATGAAGTTGTGGGTGAACCCATAGTGCTGGAGGCCGAGAGAGAAAGGGTTGAAGGTGGTGAAGATTCTAGGATCGAGGAACCAACGACCAGAGAAGTGGAGGTGATCGACATTTTGTCGAGTGATGATGAGGGGATACCGACTTTGGTGGTAGAACCGAGGAATGATCAAGACCCAATACCGAGAGACCAAGACCGCGAAGCTGACGTAGGCGTTGAGCAGAGAGAGGACGCAATATCAAGGGCTAGTGCAAGCCGTGATGTAAGAAACAAGGTGGACCCGATCGAGAAGAACCAGACCTCTTAATGCCAAACCAAGTTGTACCCGACCAAGTAGTGCCGGATCAGGTTGTGCCGAGACACAACAGTCCTATTCGAGCCATACCATTGCAAATGGTGTTTGCTGAGCAAGAGGAGGAACCAAGAGACCCAGATTGGGAGAGAATTGATAAGATGACCGACTTAAGGAGAACGAACCGAAAGCGTATATGGTTCGAGGAAGGGGAAAGTAGTACAAAGAGACCGAGGGTGTCGTACCAGAAATTTCAGGCAAGGGAACAGCCAGTAACTACTCAGCCAAGAGGGTGATTGAGGACGAGAGCCACTGCCCGGAAGAGAGTAGTGTACCCCCACCAAGTCGATAGGAGGAATCTACCTTATTGCGATTTGTGTAAAGGGATTGGGCATTGGACCAGGCATTGTTGGAGGACGGAGCTGAGACGTATGTGTGATCCAACAAACGTGGAGTGTGAATGGTGCGGGACGCGAGGGCACTTTGCCTATCGCTGCCTAAACCTAGATCTTATGAGATACACGAGGCCGTGTGATTTGTGTGGGATGCCGGGGCATCTAAACAACCATTGTTGGAGGACAAGACCACAACATCTGCCGATCCCCGAGCATGTTGTGTGTACTGAGTGTGGGACGAGAGGACATTTCGCTCATAGCTGTCCGGACCGAGTTGTGCGAGAAGGAGGGAACTCATCGAGCCAACTTGTGCATACGGGGGAGAACTTGTTAGACCGAGCTACCCGAGTCGAAGAGAGCCCAACGAATCAAGTTAGAACCTCATTGTCTGCTGCCTCTACCTCAACCTCATCTCCCGCAGAACCGCGACCTGATGAGCCAGCTGGGGAGTGCGAGTGCACTTGCGAAGTGTGTACTAGGTTCAGGAACCCGTAGACTGGCTGGGAGTAAGGGAAGTTCTTTTGGGGATTATGTGTAAGGGTTGAATTGTTTTCTTTTTGTTGTAAGTTCTAGACTTAACCTCGTGTTGTTTGTCTAGGATCCGAACCCTTAATTTTATCGGCTAAGTGGTGTAGAACCTTTGTGTCTTTTGTAAAAGTATCTTTGTGTTCTTTAGCCGTGTTGGTGTTGTTTGTTGTGTGCTAATCTTTGCTTGTTTAACTACTTGCTTGATTTGCTTGAGTTTTATAGGTTGCATAGTTAATTATTTTTGCATAATTAGCTTGCATATCTTCAGCGTGATCGATGAGGATTCACATAAGTCACCACAAAGCGCGATAAGACAAAAGAGAAGAAGATCAAGAAAGATCAAGAGAGTTCAACCAAGAAAAGGGCAATCCGTTCAGTTAAGAGCAAAAGAAAAAGAAGAGAAAAATGATGGAGAAGGATGAGGCGAATCCAAAGAAATTGAAAGAGCAAAAGAGTAGTGCAAATAAATCAAAAATGGCGAAACAAATTGAGAAAGGCAAACCAAATATGAGCAAGAAAGTGGCAAAAAACAAACTAAGAAGGTCGGACCAAGCGCGATCAAGAAAATGCGAAAGTAATGCATGACCCAAGAATTAAGTGCATAAGAGGGTGTAAGAAGATAATACATGGAAGGTGAAATTGTCTACGAATAGACAAGAGGGTGCAAGAAAATAATGGACGACGAAGGCGAAGAAGCCAATCTTGTGCTTGATGGTGAAACAAGTGCGGTTCTATTGAGCCAAACTTGGAAAAGAACAAAGAAGGTAACAAAATATGGAGAAAACCAAGGAGTTGGAAATGGAGATCAACAATAAAGTTGAAGGAGTCAGTTGGTGGAAACCAAGACTATTTGATCAAGCTCAGTGATCAAAATAAATCAAGTAGGCCGGAGAAGGTGTTACATCAAAATAATGGCGTGGAGATTAAAAGAATCAGAAAAGATTTGTAATCGGACCAAGGTGTGGAGATCAAAGGAGTCGGAGTGAACCAGAATACATACCAAGGCAAAAAGTCAAGAAAAATCTGAAGAAAGAGAAGCAGTGAATCAAAAAGCTAAAGAAGTGGATAAGTCATAGTACATCAAGGAAGAAGCCTTAATACTCAAAGCGAGATTGAAAAAAAAAAAAAAAAATTTGAAGGACCAAGTAAATGCTGGAGATGAAGAAGCTTTCCAAAAGCATCAGCAAACGGTGTAAGTGGTACAAGTATGAAGTGAGACTATGGAGATGAAAGAACCAAGGAAAGGAGGCTTTCAATAAAATTATTGGCGTAGTGGTAATCACAAGACGAGGACACTTGTGTCGAGAAGTATTGATAACACAAGAAAAGGAGGAGAAGGTCTGAGAATTCGAGGACGAATTCTTATAAGGGGAGGAGAATGTAGTGACCCTCACTAGGAGCAAAAATCCCAAAATAAAAATTCGAGGAAATGGCCCGGAAAAGACTTAAGAAGGAGGAGGAAATAAAACTTTCCGACTATCTTTATATATTGCTTTAATGACTTATTTACAATGTAATATTTTGTTACAGTAATATATTCGGTTTTCAGGAAAACATGGCAAGTTGCAAATGATACTCGGCCTTGTCCGGGCTAACACAATGCACCAGGCCGCGAGGGTTGCAAAGCCTAAGTAACCTCGGTTGCGGATGGATTTGTGCCAGGGAGGACCGGTCGGGAAGTCTGCAGCTTCCGTCCCTCGACCGGATCACCTCGGTACAATTCCGCAAGTGGCGTCCCGTGGCTGTCCGATGGCCTTCGTGGTCATAGAACGGTTCGGGGGCGTTACAACGATTCTCCAGCAACCAGATCTACATCCATCGGTTTTACCGCAACTCTCTGTTCGTGGTTTCACGATCACGAAGATAGGTATCTCAGCATTGAACTCCACATTTGGATTCTTGTTGAACACGTCTACGTCTTGGGTGAAGAGCTCAGGCCATGAATCTCCGTAAACGATCATACGCTTCAGTAAATGTGATATTACATATATCAAAATTAAACGAGATTTTATTTTTTGCTGATGTGGCTAGGGCGAGAAAAAAGGCGATTAGGGTTTTTTTGCTTTTTGGCCAAGGATGCTGCCGTTGGCGGCTTCCCCAGGCTGCGTAGCGGTGGTTCCGGGGGGGGGGGGTTTGAGAGTGCTGTGGAGAGTGAGAGGGTGGTTACGGAGAAGGGTGAGTTGGGTGTGGGTTTGGGCGATGTTTTAGCGGTGGATAGTCAAAGAAAGGAGAGGCCAAAGGAAGTATCGTCATCATCGATACAACCTGCAATGAAAGAGCAGCGTTCTTATCTACAGGTTGTTCAGAAACGGATGTTTAAGAAGCAAAACTTTCCAGTCATAGAAGTGGATGGCAAGGCAAAGGTTGTTGTGCCTAAAGAGGTGTTTGTAGGGGCAAAGCCGCTTTGGGAAGATTTTGTGATTGGAAAGTTCCTTAACTCGAAGGCCCCTCATGTTGGTAAGATTCACATGATTGTGAATAAAATCTGGCGTTTGGGGGATCGGTCTACGGTTATTGATGTTTTGGTCGTAAATGATTTCACTGTGAAGTTTCGTATTAGGCATGAGGGCATACGGCATCGGGTACTTAATCGAGGCATGTGGAACATCATGGACATACCTATGTTAGTTTCAAAGTGGACTCTGTTTTTGGAAGAGGCTCAACCTGCTATGCAGTCGGTCCCCTTGTGGGTCAAGCTTTCTAATATTCCTCCACCACTGTTCACAGACAAGGGTTTGGAGTTTTGTCTAGCGCAGTTGGTAAACCTATTCGGTTACACTCTAACACGGAGAACTGTGTTAGCTTTGTGGAGGCTCAGGTTCTCGTCGAGGCTGATTTAACTATAGACCTACCTACAGAATTCCTCATCACAGGTGAGAAAGAGGGGGAGTTGGATTCTGTCATTAAGTATAGCTACCCTTGGCTTCCTCCAAGGTGTGGACACTGTAATAAATGGGGTCATCAAAGTGCATCGTGTTTGTTAGCTCCGGCAGTAGTGGGTGTGGAGGAACAGCAACCGGCTATGACTCAGGATGATCGGATAAATGTTTCAATGGCTCATGAGAATGGGGAACAGGTAGTAGCTACGGTTGATGGTGGGGGTGAACGTTCACCGTTGGAGGTGCAAGCACCAGCAACTGTATCTACTATGGAGAAGGAGAAGGCAAGTTTGCCTGATCTACAGGTGGAGGATCAAGCTCAGGAGGCTTGGATAACGCCAAAGTCCTCTCGAGGTAGTCCTCGTACTACTGCAGTTTTGTAGCTTGGTGGGGTTTCTTTGTCGAAAAATTCCGTTTCTGCTTTGGAAGATGGTTTGGAGGGGAGCTCTGAGCCTGAGGTTGATACGGTTGATGAATCTCTGAAATCAGGTATAGAGGATCCCTCTGTTTCAGGTCGCCCGAGGGGTGTGTCTACAAAGCAGGATGTGCTGGAGGAGGCCCCTCTGCGTACTTACTTGCTGCGAGGCTCCAAAACAGCTAATAAATATGTTTCTACCCTTCCTGCTGGTTTGACTAAGGACCAGAGTTGAAATCCGGGCAGGAAACCACCATCAAAGCCTTAATGTCAGGTTTTTCTTGGAATGTTCGTGGATTGAATAGGACGTTTAAACATTCCTTTAATAAAGAGTGGGTGTCGCAGAGTGGGTTTCAGTTTTGTTGTCTTCTGGAGACAAGAGTAAAAGAAGAGAAGTCGTTGAGTTTGGGGAATAAGTTGTTTCCAGGTTGGTCGCTCTTGACGAATTATGAACATAATAGTCGAGGGAGAATATGGGTGATTTGGAAAGCAAATGTGAGGGTTGATCCGGTGTTTAAGAGTGAATAGATCATTACGTGTTATGTGAAGCTTGAAAATCAGGATGAAGAATTTTTTTGTTCTTTTGTGTATGCTTTGAATACGGTGGAGGCATGGAGAGTGCTATGGCAGGAGATAAGAGATCATTCTGCTTCTCCTATGTTTCGTAACAAGCCGTGGGTACTCTTGGGGATTTTAATGAAACGCTTGATATGGCTGAACATTCTCGCTTTGATGCCAGTCCGATGGTCACAGCGGGAATGCGTGAGTTTCAGGCAGTTGTTAATTCTTGTTTGTTGGTAGATTTGGCTTCCCATGGTCCTCTGTTTACATGGGGAAATAAACGTGATGCTGACTTGATCCTTAAGAAGTTGGATAGGGTGATGGTAAATACAGCCTGGGAATAGTGCTTTCCGCGAAGTTATAATGTGTTTGCTGCTGGGGGTGTCTCTGACCACCTACATTGCCGGCTTATGCTTCAGGGTGATGCTGCTCCTATTGTGAAGCGTTGACCTTTCAAATTTGTTAACTTGTTAACTGAAATGGAGGATTTTAAGCCATTGGTGGGGTACTATTGGCAGGAAACGGAACCTCTGTTCCTATCTACTTCCACCTTGTTTCGATTTTCCAAGAAGCTCAAAGGGTTAAAGCCAAAGTTAAGAAGCCTGGCAAAGAGAAGAATGGGGGATCTTATTCGAAAAACAAAGGAGGATTTTAACACACTTTGCCAGAAGCAACAAGCTACTGCACTGCAACCTTCATCGCAGGCCATGGAGGAGGAAAAAGAGGCTTATAAACGATGGGACTTTCTGGCAGGGTTGGAGGAGAAATATCTCAAGCAGAAGTCGAAGTTACATTGGTTACAGGTGGGGGATAGAAACAACAAAACATTTCATCGAGCTGCTAAAGTGAGGGAAGCAAGAAACAATATTCGGGAGGTTCAGTGCCTTGATGGTCGGGTGGTTGTGGCGGAGGCCGATATCAAAGTAGAGGCTGAACGACACTTTAGAGAATTCTTGCAGGAGGTTCTGGGGGATTTTGAGGGTGCCACAGTTGATGGTTTGAAAATTTTGTTACCATTTCGTTGTTCTAATGCTGACCAGCAAGCTCTAATCCGGGATGTCACGGGTGATGAGATACAGAAGGTCCTTTTTTCTATGCCGTGTGATAAATCACCTGGGCCGGACGGATACACGGTGGAGTTTTATAAAGCTACCTGGTCGATTATTGGAAGGGAGTTTGTGTTAGCGGTGCAGTCATTTTTTGCTAAAGGTTTTTTGCCCAAGGGCATCAACACCACCATTTTAGCGCTTATTCCTAAGTCGTTGGAAGCTAGACAAGTGAAGGATTATCATCCTATCTCGTGCTGTAACGTGATATATAAGGTGATATCGAAAATCTTAGCAAACAGATTGAAGAGAGTGCTCCCAAAGTTTATCTCGAGCAACCAATCGGTATTTGTTAAGGATCGGTTGTTGATAGAGAATGTGTTGTTAGCCACTGAATTGGTTAAGGATTACCACAAGGAATCTGTTTCTAGCAGGTGTGCTATTAAGATTGATGTTTCAAAAGCGTTTGATTCAGTGCAGTGGTCTTTTCTATCCAAAAATCTTTCAGCCATGCAGTTCCCGCAGTTATTCATCCATTGGTTGATGCTTTGTGTTACCACAGCCTCATTTTCAGTTTAGGTAAATGGAGAACTTGCAGGTTTTTTTAGGAGTTGCAGAGGCCTTAGACAGGGTTGTTCTTTATCACCATACCTCTTTGTCATTTGTATGGATGTTCTTTCTAAAAAGTTGGACAAGGCGGCGGGGGAGCATTTATTTGGTTATCATCCTCGGTGTAAGAATTTGGGTTTAACTCATTTGAGCTTTGCGGATGATCTAATGGTGCTTACAGATGGTAAGATGCGGTCTATCAAGGGAATTGTTGATGTATTTGAGGAGTTTGCTAAGGTTTCAGGGCTGAAGATTAGTATGGAGAAGTCCACACTTTATTTGGCTGGAGTTACTGTCGATCAGGCCACTCGTTTCCCGTTCACTGTGGGTCACTTGCCGGTTCGTTATTTGGGTTTGCCGCTGGTCACAAAGCAGCTTACCACTGCTGATTACTCTCCTCTGATTGAACAAATTCGACAGCGTATAGGTTCGTGGACAGCACGCCATTTACCATTTGCAGGCCGTTTCAATCTGATATCGTCGGTCCTTTGGAGTGTGTGTAATTTTTGGCTTGGTGCTTTTTGTTTACCTAAGCGGTGTTTAAAGGAGATTGATTTCATGTATTCGGGATTTCTCTGGTTGGGTCCGGATATGAATCCTAACAAAGCTAAGGTTTCGTGGGAAGTAGTATGCAAGACTAAAGTGGAATGTGGGCTTGGTCTCCGTTCAATTCATGAAGCAAACATTGTGAGCTGTTTGAAGTTGATTTGGCGAGTGATGTCTTAAGGAGACTCTTTATGGGTTAAATGGGTTCAAATAAACTTGTTAAAGGGGGCATCTTTTTGGTCGGTGCCGGTGACCACAAGTGTGGGTTCTTGGATTTGGAAGAAGCTTCTCAAATACCGGGGAATAGCTTCCACTTTCTGTAAGGTGGATGTGGGGGATGGAGAGAGCACCTCTTTTTGGTATGATTGGTGGTCGGATTTGGGGAGACTCATGGATGTGTTTGGGGATCGAGGGGTTATTGATTTGGGGATAAGCAGGCAGAGTTCCTTGGCTGAAGCGTGGGTTCCACGTCGACACCGGCGTCGACATAGAGGAGACCAGCTTAATGCTGTTGAGCAGGCTCTGTTTTCTCGGAGGGACCTGCGTCTGGAGACAGTTGATCGAGTCGTATGGTGAGGTAAGAATGATGTGTTTAAGACAAAATTCTCAACTAAGGATACTTGGAATCATATTAGAACTACGGCTAATACGGTCTCATGGCATGAGGGGGTTTGGTTTACGCATGGTACACCAAAATTCTCTTTCTGTGTATGGTTGGCTGTCCAAGATCGTCTTTCAACAGGGGCTCGAATGGTTATGTGGAATGGGACTGCTGTAGGAACTTGTGTTTTCTGTAACTCCATGCTAGAAACGCGAGATCACCTGTTCTTTTCTTGCTCTTTTGTCTCTGGGGTGTGGTCGGCTCTTGCCAAGGGGCTGTTTAAGTCTCACTTTTCTACGGATTGGTCTGCTGTAATGGCTCACCTATCGCTCTCTAATCTCCCCCGCATTGAAGGTTTCCTCCTCAGGTATGTCTTTCAAGTGGTGGTGTATACTGTTTGGCGTGAACGTAATGGCCGAAGACATGGTGATCCGCCACATTCTGCTACATACTTGGTCGGATGGATTGATCAGCAAGTTCGGGATCAGCTCCTGGCGATTGGACGGTTGGGCGATCGTCAGTATGATGAGGCGTTTCAAGTGTGGCTACAATCTTGTGTTTAGTTTCCTTGTTTCGCTAAACTCTGTTTCAATCTTTTAGTTTTCAGTTACAAACATTCAGCTTTTGCTGCACTAGTTGTACCACTGTAATTTTTCTTTAAATATAATTTAACATTAGATTCAAAAAAAAAAAAAGTGAGATTATTACTTCGTCTGCTGGGTTTAACAGTTCGTCTTTGACTTGATTATAATCTGCAGCCAATTCGTACACCATAATGAAACTCAAGAAAAAGATTGGATCGAGAGAGAAAAGATCAAACGCAAGAATGAAGTGTTTTGTTTATGAGAGATGAAGCGAAGACAGTGGATTTGCCTCGCTAATCCCTGTCGTTAGAAAACCCACCACAATTTCTAAATCAACTTCAAACTCTAACCGTTCCACTCGTCTCTCCCATGCCACCACCAGTCCATAATACACCCCCCATAATTCAGCCATGATAGCAGAACAAATCCCAATGTGCAATGCAAAACCCACTACAAAAACCTCCTGTCTCATCTCGCAAAGCACCTCCAGCAGCTGCCAATCCTTGTATACCCCGAGACGCTCCGTCTGTATTCACCTTCATCCAACCGACCCACGGAGTGGACCAAACAATCAAACGGTCTACACGAGATGGTTTCCCGCCTCCGATCCTTCCACACTGCTTTACAATCTTATCTTTGTGGTAATTAATGGATTAACTTTCTATAAACCTTCTTTTTCTTAAGCTTATTAAAAACAAATTAGCTAGTATCAGTTTAAAATGTATGGGAATTGTTATTTTGTTGGCATATCCGCATATGTATAATCTTATTTCACAACAGATAGTAAAATTGTTAATATATAATTAAACTAGAAACTCACGCGATATGTGGGTAAACATAATAAATTATACAATATTTTCTAAAATTTTCCAACCCACAGAGATCCATAAATCTAGAAGAATAATAAGTGAGTGAAATTAAAGTCAATAAATGCATATCAGGAACGATGCCTAAATCAAATGATTACATAAGAGAGATGATCAAGAAAGAATCATTAACGCCTTGGCGGAGACGATGAGAACAAAGAGAAATGGAAGTAGGCGAAGGTTTATACAATGACAAAGATTAGTGCCGACTGGGTTTAGAAAAGATAAGAAACTTCAATAGCGTCAACTTTTTTCAGAATTATTCTCTCTTTCAATAGCGTCAAAAATTATTTAAATCAATGTGAAGAGAGAATGAAAGTACATGGACGGCTGGTTAGGCTCACATGCATGCATGGTAAGCGCATGGTTAGCAAAATCATGAACGCAACTACCATGCCTTCTCTCTGATCTCATACCTCGTTGCCAGCCACATACAAAAACGGTGTACAAAACATGTCCTTTTTAGGTGACAGTACATATTTAGTGTCTAAACCAGGTCCATTTTTGCCAAAATTATCTTTTTTTTTTCCTTTCAGTTTTGCACAGAGATTTCAAACGTATCATATATAAATAAACAAGAGAGAGAGAGTAACAATTTTGTGAAAAGAAAAACTCGAAGCAGATCTCAATTAATGTAATCATAAAAAAGGAGCAAAACCTTAATCAACAATATTCCAAGTCATATCATTCTCAAAGATCCAGTGACAAACTTCAATCCGACCCGGACTCGAACCTAAAGCCAAAAACGCTCCATGACTTGGACTCCAAGCTGACGTGTCAATATGACAGATGGCAACACCATGGTTAATCTTCTCTAAACTCTCAGGTTCAAGTAGATCCGCTTCGTAAACCCGTACTCGAGGAACCGAGTGACAATAATACAATAAATACGGATACAAACTCTGATGACACGAAACAGCTCTCGTCACATCTCCACCGTTTATTCCATTGACTTTTCCAATCACGATCTTTTGCTTTGACCCGATAACACTCTCTGTCGTCCTCACTACAACACCACGTCCAAGCACCGACGTAGCGAAATCTATCATATCCTCCGCCGATCCAACGCACCGCTTTGTCTCACCGTGACTCGCTGGTCTCTCACACTCCGAAACCGCCGACGATATTATCCTCTCCATCGACGAATTCACTCCGGCGCCAAAAACCCTCCGAATCTCTCCGATCTCCGAAGACGAAAACGGTATACTCGAAACAATGCTCCGGGGCAAAAACGTCCTTTTAGGCATTTTATCTTTAATATCAGGCATTTGCATCAAAGTCCCTTCTTTCAACATCGATTCTCTAAAGAATTTACCCTCCTCAATCCACTTATTCACCCTTCTGCCACTGGAACTCACGTTATTAGAGTAATGCGCAAAAACGACGCCATCTTTCGTGTACTCCTTAAAACTCGGACCTTGGCCGTAAGTTTTGAAGCTCACGTTACCTCCGACGTTGCCTTGGCCGTAAGCGGTGAAATTATCTGAACCGAGGTTGAAAGATTTACCGTAATTTACGAAATTGACCTTCTCGTTGTTCGAGTTCTTAGCGTAGGAGGCGAACGAGTCGACTCCGATGTTGGATTGGTCTCTGTAGTTTTTAAAACCATAAACGGCGCCGTTTCCTCCGTCACCGTAACCTTTGAAATCGTTAACGGGGACGTTACCGTTTCCTCCGTAGCTCGTGAAACTGTCGTTAGCTCCGTTACCGTTTTCTCCGTATTTGGTGAAACCGGATTTGACGACGTTTGACCCGGTTCCGTAACCCGAGAACTCGTTCGGAGCTCCGTTTCCGTTTTTGCTGTAGCTAGTGAACGTCTGCTCTCCGTTGTTGCCGTTGTCGGAGTATGCGGTGAATGTTTGTGATCTTCCGTTGGCTTTATCGGAGTAAGAAGTGAATCTCCCGTTGGGCTCGTTCGCGTTTGTGTTGTAGCTCGTGAATTCGCCGGAGCCTCCGGTTGTTCCGGTTGCGTATGTGGTGAAGGTTTGGTCAGCCACGTTGACATCTCCTGCGTAAGTTGTAAACCCTTCGTCGTGTCCGGCGGAGTTGCGGCTGTAACGTCGAAACGAGTCGACGGCGATGTTGTCCCCGCCGGAATAGTTTTTGAACGAGTCGGCTCCGGAGAGACGGTCGGAGCCGTAGTTTGTGAAGTTCTTGCCGCTGTACGAGGCGAAGTCGACGTCATCGCCGTGTTTTTCTAGGGAATGAGCGGCGAGCTCCGGGAAGCAGAAGAGTTTCGCGGCGGAGCAGAAATCAGAGTGGCGCGTGTGGAGGGAGTGATTAGAAGCGAGTGAGGCGAAGCGCGTGGAGTCGACGGGTGTTAGTGGAGAGGCCTTGGAAATGAAAAAAGAAGGTTTTGGTGAGTCGCCGTTGATGTGATTGTTCCAATAACGTATCAATGAGGCTTTTGGAGTGAATGGATTCTCCGACGCCGTGATGTTGCCGGCGGTTTGTTTTGCACCGGCGAGATACACCTACATTTTGCTAATGGTTAAGTATGGGATTGGAATGTAACAAAATGTTTATAAGTAAAACTAGTTAAAGATTGAATCAATGCTTACATGAGAAGATGAGAAGATGGAGAAGAAGAAGAAGCAAAGGAATAGAGTTGAATCAACGTTGTTCATCTTCTTTGGTGGGTGAGAGAGAGTTTTGTTGGTTGAGAAGGAGAAATAGTATGAAGAGAGAGTAGTAATAGTATGAGACTTCACTTCATTATGATTTCATGAAGAGGGAGTGTGTTGTGAGACTTCTTCACCTATGAAGTGAGTCATTATAATAAATTTGAGAAGTATGAACAGTTTTTTCCAACTTTATTAGGACTTGTGTTTTTACGTGGCTAATTTAGTTAAAAGAAATATTTAGATAACTTTCATAAAAGAAAAATGTCATTTAATTAGACTTACAAATTTTAAATTTAATTATGAAAATTACGGTAAGAAAAGTCCATATTTAAACTTCTGAAAAAATATTATACGAACAAAGTGGTTCAAATTTAGCCTTTAATGGTCAATAGTTTATTGTCGGGCTTTTGCTTTTAGTTTTTTTGTACATTTTTTTTATATAAATAACTCCAGTTAAATAAATTTTAGTTATTCAAATAGTGAAATAGGTAACATGCATAAACCAAGAATTAGTTTGAAAATGTTAAAATTTTCACAATCTTGATTGGTATAAATAAAATACTAAGTTTCTTAAAAGACAAAATCCAAAAACTCACTCAGAAACGCACTACCACATCAGCTTCATCAGCTTCAGGTTATAATTTTGAGAATTAAACATTTCTTTATCAACTTTATTAGGTATCTCGAAAGAACATTAATACTGTTTTAATCAACTGATAATACGTCAAAAGAGTCCAAAAGAGGAAGAAGAAGCTTTAGCTGGTATAACTAAACTTGCATAAAGTCAAAAAAGAGGGAACATATCATTTATATTTAGTTAAAATATTAGTATAAGAATGAATCAGAATAACTAAATAAGGCTGCATAAAGCAATATTAAAGATGATTCTCTCCCCAATAGTTACTAGTTGGTGTCAAAAATATCAAAATTATATGAAAGATATATACAAAGAAAAAGAAAAAGAAAAAGCTGAGAGAGACTGCTTGTTGCTGAATAAAGAGAGAAAGTAAATAGTCGTAAAAAATACTCCCTCAATCTTGGCTTGATGGCATTTGAATGACGCCTAATGAGCCCTTCTTTAACATATCGAGCCAACGTCGTATGACTCATTTTCAAATAAGCTGCCATTGACCTTAAAGTTCTGCGGTGTTGCAATGGAATATCAACAATTCGAGAAAAATCAAACTCGATTTTCTTCGAACCACAATTACCTTTTTTTCTATGTGATACATCAACAATTTCACCATTAAGAGTATTTTTGGCCCGACGCCAAATTCGTTGAACCGTTTGCAAAGGTACGGATAACAAAGCAGACACTTCCGTTGTAGTGGTGTTTTTCACGTTTCCATTAACGCTTCTTTCCAACAGAGCGTGATAAACCTTCCATCTTTCACCATCTGTTTTTTTTTTTTCCGAACTGTAGCCTCCTGAACAACTTGTGATATCTCAGTACTTCCTCCTGTCACAAAATATTACTCCTATTAAAAGAAATAAAGTAAAGACATACTAATGAATATAGTAGATGAGTCACACTTGCATGTTCAAACACATGTTCTATCAAACACGTATATGAACAAACACTGCAGAATAAAATAATCTACAAAAAATAATAAGTAACAAAATTACCAGAATTTATATGATGACCATTTTCTTGTTCGTGTTCTATGGCAGGACTTTGATTCAAATCAAATAAAAATTCTCTTTCATTATTTTGAGGTGGTATATTTAGATTAAAACTATGGAAAGCCATAGATAATTTTAAGTAAATGATGTAAATCTATGTCAACATAAATAGAAGATTAATGAACCTAATTATTTTGGTTTTGTCTCTATTCTAAAATTTTTGTTTTTGAGAAACATAGGTTTTGGCTCTAAATTTGCAAATTTTAAGCAAAATTTCGTTTTTTAAAGCAACTCCTATCATTAAAATTGTAAACATAACTTTCATTTAAATGTTTTTGAAGAGTATTGTGTAGAAGAAATGTGAAAAGACCCTAAATATGATTAGTGGTTACAAAGTTGGAAAAAGTCAATGGCATTAAAAAAAAAAAGCACACGAGTATACATCATTTACTATTCTGAATTAATCATTTGTAGTGTTTAGATGGTATTAATTGTTTTCTTAATCCTAGTGAAAATCCTAGAAAATCAAGTATTCTAATACAGAGGGGAGTAAAAAATAAACTCAAGATTGAAAATTAATAACTTTTGATTATTTTTAATTCTTGGGCTTAGTGTTAATGAGTAATTATAGTTTGGATTTTGGAACACTAGAAACTGGTATTGATGGATCCCTGAACCCTAGGTATCAAGTATAAACTACTCCCTCATGATGAATACATTGTACTTATATACCAGGAAATTAATACAGACATATCATGGTTTGTTTTAAGTATGACTAATAATAATAGGTGACTTTATAATTCTGTCTCCCACCAAAACAAAGATTCTTAAAATTATTATAGTAGCTTTTCTTTTCTTCTTCTCATTTGATTCAAAAGTACAGAATCCTATATCAAGAGCACTGGACAATGTCAATTACAATTACAAATGCTAAAATAAGTAAGAGCCGAAGTAGTTAACTTAAATAATTGTCACTTGCACCATTAGTTTTGTTTTAAAGTTATCACTCATAAGTTTTTCACATAGTAATACTCGGTGATACAGCTTATACAGCTTATACGGAATATGGCAGTCAGTAAGACTAATAGACTGGATTGTCTAGTTTGGCATTTTACTAAGTCGGGGAAATACTCGGTGAAGACCGGGTATCGGGTCGCTCGGGAATTAATTGCGGAAATTGAATACGGCCCAACGTGTACGGCTTTAAGGGCTCAATCTTGGGAACTTGACGTCCCCCCGAAGATCCAACACTTTTTCTGGCAGATCGCTTCAGGTACTCTTCCAGTTCTAGAACGGTTAGCACATCGGGGTATTCGGTGTGATACACGGTGCAAAAGATGTGACTTAACAGCAGAGACTATAAATCACGCGCTTTTTGAGTGTCCTCGGTCGCGACAGATTTGGGAGTTGACTCCGGTATCTTTGGACCCCCAACGCTTTCCATATGCCTCAATATATGCGAATTTAGACTTTATTTTTTGGCGGGCATCTTCCCAGTCGGGTGTCACGGATATAGCTTTACAGCTTCCATGGATCATTTGGTCTCTTTGGAAAGATAGAAATAAAAAGGTATTCCAAGGCATAGAGGCTGAACCAAATGATATTCTCGGTCAGGCGGCCAATGATAGAGCACTTTGGGAGGAGGCCAAAGCTTTTTCGAGAGGACACATGGCACCAACGCCACCTTTAGAAGATAGGATCTTTTCCTCATGCTGTCAGATAGACGGTTCATGGAAAGGCTCAGATCCTTTTCAGGGTCTGGGTTGGTGGTACTGTAATGATGAAGGTTCGACGCTGCTTCTGAGAGCAAGAAGTTTTCGTCGTGGATCTACGCCCCTTCATGCGGAGCTGCAAGCCCTGATTTGGGCGATGGAGGCTCTCTTGGAGGCTGGGGTGGACTGTCAAGCCTACGAGACGGATTGTGCAGAGTTAGTCGAGATGGTGCAGACTCCAGACGACTGGCCGGCCTTCGCGAATTTGATGAAGGATTTCTCATTGCTCAGATCGTCATTCCCTTCCTTCATCCTTTCCAAGATCTCTCGGGAGTCCAATGCCAGAACTGACTGTCTGGCCCGCTTTTCAAGATCTTTGCCTTCTGAAACTTCTTTTGTAAATAGCTATCCTCCACTTTGGGCTA
Organism: Camelina sativa; assembly: GCF_030686135.1. Lineage (NCBI taxonomy): Eukaryota > Viridiplantae > Streptophyta > Magnoliopsida > Brassicales > Brassicaceae > Camelina > Camelina sativa. Next base: position 21,535,249 of record NC_141884.1, on the reverse strand, counting down.
CCAATCGTGGAGTTCTCTTTTAATTTTATTGTTTGGTTGAAAAAAAAAAAAAAAAAGTTTTTCACATAGTATGAGTTATGAAAGATTCATAGTTCAGTTTCGATCTTTAGAGTGGAAGTATCATCAAATTGGAAGAAATTGTGGTGGTGGCTAATTAACGTGCGACCAATGTAACTATAGAGTACTTTTCTATAGTTTTATATTTGTGCACATTAATGGTCATAGAATCCCGCGTTTTAGCACTTGGTGCGATGATGGGCTCTCCGACGTTTGCCGACATAATTATTCATATATTTATTTGTTTAAGCAAATAATAGACCAACTTTAATATGTACTATATAACTATATATTTATCTTTTATCCCAAAATAAATCTTATGTTAATGTCTAAACAACATGTCATATGAATAATTGTGGTAAGAAACCGATGATGTCCCGAAATCCAATTATAGTGTTAACCTATATAAAATACTCCATCTGTTTTAAAATAGAAGATGTTTTAAATAAATGAAGATTTAGAAATATCTATTTATAAAATGTTTGATCAATCATAAAAATGACTTTCTATAATATAAATTATTATAAAATATTAAATTAATCTGTAGTTTTCATAAAAGTTTTTAAGCATCTAATAATATGAAACAAAAAAATTTGTCAAAAAACTTTATATTACAAAACGGAATAAATAACTTATAAATAAATGATAGTAAAAGCCCATGAAAAGAACCAACCGATGAAGTAGTATAGTAGAAACTCATGCAAAAAGAAAGTCATTCGGACTTCGGAGAAAGAGATCAATCGGTGTCAAAAGGACGACTCAGAAGCCTAGCTAACTCTCTATGCGCTGTCCCTTGTGAATATCATTCATTGCTTAATACTCTTTCATGTCTATATGCGGTTTAGACTTTTCTCCAACTAACTGGGTGAGAATGGGTAAAAACTAAATACCAAAAAGTATGCAAACCTATATATTAATACCAAAATGGGTATAACTAATATTTGTATCTATATACATAGTAAACTTGAAAGTGGAGGATGTTTGACTGTATACATGTTACCGTTTGAGATTCAACGTCAAAGTTCCTTTGGACGTTTGTTTTGCATATTTACATGCATGCAATGTAACAAGGAGAAAATAGCCCAGAGTAAATTGAAGAAAAGGATTATACTATTACTTATCAACGTTTTCTAATCGGGACAGCTATATTCACGGAATGACCATTTTTGCTATAATTCTAGAAATACATATGATTAATTGATGTAATAATATTAAGGTTGTTGAATTTTGTATATATATGATATTTACTTTCCTTTTTTGCTATACACATGTCATATGGCTATTCCTAAACGTTGCCTCAATATTCTAGTTTGTCTCTGATTGGATGCTTTCTTAATCGGTTCTTCTTGGCAATGGTCACCAATCTTTTTGAGTTGTTATCATGATTCATGACTGTTAAGGAGACTCTTGATTTCTATGCTAGGTGGGTGTTGGTACCCGTTACCATTATAGTAAAATATTAAAATCATGAAATTAACTAAAGATTTGTTTTTTTTACAAGATTCAGTTTTGTTGAATGGTTTGATACCTTCTTGTAGATCAGTTGATTGAACTTGGAAGAAGAGATGCTGGGATGTTCCTGAAGCTGATGTGATCGCTTCATGAAAGCTTCGGCTGCTCAAGCAGTTAAGAGCATTCTCATCACTTCAAAGAGAGTCTCACCTCTCTTCATGAAAGCTTATGGCTAAAAGCAGCCCCGACTAATAGCTAGGGCGAGAGGGGCGGCAGACAATTTTATATTTTTCAAAAATACTTAAGCAAATAGGGTCCATATATAGAAAAGAGAAAAAAAAATAATGAAGGAAGAATCAGCCTTACACTTATTCTTCCCTTGTAGACAGGTTTGGGGCTTTACTTCGCTCAAAACCCCAACCATGGGAGACCATATCCCCAATCTGCGTGTTGGAATTGAAGCATCGAAGATGTTGATCTGTCTGCCCCCGAGTGGAGTAAGTGACCGACCCCTTCTGCCGTGGATCCTTTGGGCGATCTGGATATCCAGAAACCAATTGACCAGAGAGTGACAGTCGACACATGAGAAGAGCATATCCTCTGAGAAATCAAACTTACAAACAATCAGATCCAGAGGCGATGGTAGCAGTCTCATCTGCTACACAAATGCAGCATGGAGAGACAACCCAAAAGCTGCGGGATGTGGCTGGATCCTTCTGAAAAGATCGGAGAACTCGCGCTATGAGGGAACAACAACTAATTTGCATGTCATATCTCCGCTTATGGCGGAAGCTATCGCGATCTCTAACGCCCTCCAACATTCCCTATCACTAGGGATCAAAACCCTTTCAGTCGCTTCGAATTCCAAACAGGTCATCGAAGACATCAAATTGGAAAGCCATCAAACTGAAGCAGCCTTTAACGGAGCTCTATGGGATTCTACATGATATCCTACAACTATCTTTTAATTTTCAGAAAATTTATTTTAGTTTCATCCCAAGAGGAGAAACCCAAGAGGTTGATGCCTTGCAAAAAACGCTCTAGGTAACCTTAAAGCTTAGATTTTATTAATTAACTAGTATGTCTACCGTTTCCTTTTCATAAAATATAAAATTTTACAAAACTAAAATGTAATTTTGACTGAATTTATAAATTAATGACAAAATTAAAGTCTAGAATTACAAATTTTTCATTTTAAGTTTGGAAGTTACAAAAGAAGAGTAAAAGAAGATTTAGTGTACGTAATAGATCGTATTATTCACAGGTTTTAAATAGTGTTCAAGAAAGCGCTAGGCGGTATCTGGGCGGTGATCCAGCACCTAACGTCTAAAAGGCCTAATCGGGGCCTAGACGGTTTTTAGGCGGTTTAGGCGTTTACAACATAAAACATTATATATATAAAATTATGTATAAATATATGTTAGAAATATAAAAATAAATATAAATTATATACAAAATTAAGAAAAATACATTTACTTAAGTTATATTAACAACATATAAACATTTATAATTACGTATATAGATATAAAACTTAATAATTTAAATATATATAGTTAAAAATCAAAAATAAATATTAAAATTAAATTAATGTAATTTTAAGCGGTTTAGGCGGTTATGTAGGCGCCTGCTGAGCGCCTAGCGCCTAGACAGCGCCTAGGCGGCCGCTTAGACCGCTTTCTTGAACACTGGTTTTAAACATTAAATAGTAAAAATGTGTTTTAGTTTGAATTGAACAATAGATAAAAAATTAACTATTAGTAGGAAAACAATTTTTTCTTCTCTAATGCGAAACTTTCTGTGTATGAGAGAAAAACTATAAAACTATATTCCTAAAATTTCTCACACTAATACCTCCACGATTAGGGATAAATCATGGCACAATCAATAACTGATTCATCTCTTATTTAACTCCAATTTAATTCAACTTCCGACATAGTAAACAATTGACACAATTTTTGATTTTTAGAGACCACGTTTCTACTATTTGTGTGTCATATATCTTCTTCTCCCTCTGAAGGTTTTGATTGTTGGTTTGCAAATTGTTTACTCTGTCTCTTCTCTTTCGCTTCCTTACGCAAAAGAGTTCTTCAAGGTTAGATGTCGCGATTCTATTCCACATACGATACTCGAGTTCATCTTTTCTCCTCCCACCGCCATCACTGATCAATATTCTCTTTCGATGCTACCAAAGCCTATAGATACAATCGAGAGGCAATCAGTGGCGGACGCAGAAACTTATTTAACATGGAGCACAAAATAATTAATTAAAATATACTAATAATATTATTATTAAAATATCCAAAACCAAAAAAATAAAACGTTAAAAAATTATCATAACAAAAACATATTAAGAAGTCCTACAAAACTATTCTACGATCTTCCATATCTTGAAATCTTTTTATCACTACCTCATTTGTCACTTTATCTAAGTGCTCTTTTTCAATAAAAAAAACCATACAATCATTTAAAAACTGATCACCTATTCGGTTTCGCAAGGTAGTCTTCACAATTTTCATCGCAGAAAAGCATCTCTCGACTGTAGCAGTGGCAACAGGTAAAGTCAAAACCAACTTCAAAAGTCGATAAACAAGAGGATGCGAAAGATGTTTTTTTGTGTCCATCATTACACGTGCAAGATCTCCAAGACTCTCCAAATTAGCAAACCTTTTATCTTCACGGATATTATCGATGTAAATACCAAGTTGATGCTCAAGAGATATCCGCTCCACAGAACTAAAATCTTCCGGATAAAACTCAAATAACCTCACAAGTTTTGACTGGTCAAACTCGTGGAAGGAACCAAAAGGGCTCAAAGACGCAGTGCAACTAAGCAATTCAGTGTTTACCTCGTCAAAACAATCATTAAAATCTTGAATTTGCATATCCAATACAGTGTAAAGACATTCCACCTGATAATGATGCAAGTTTGTTATGTTGGTTCTCCGTCTTGGCTTCTTTGGATCAACAAATTCTTCTTCCATGATGATCAACTCAGTTTTATGACTCTCACAAAAAGAATTAACTTTTTCAACCAAAGAATCCCATCCATTATCCCTGAGATTGTACAATTGTTTCTTGGTAGATTTCACCAGAGACATAGCATTCAAAATGTCTTGATCTTTCCTTTGCAGAGCCACCGATAGAGTATTTGTGATCCCGAGAAGAAGTAACATCAACTGTAAGTAAAACACAAAATCAAAGGTGTGCAAATATTTGATGAGACCATTAGCTTGCCTTCTTTTGACACCATCACTCCCTTCGCTCTGGACATACTCCAATACTTTCACAACAGAAGGGAATAAATCAACTAATCGTAATAAGGTATTGTAGTGAGAACCCCATCGAGTATTACCAGGTCTTTGAAATGAAAGCTCCTGATTCAGTCCCTTTCCTGTCTTAATTTCACCTTGACTAATTCCTTCTTCGATGATCCTTCGTTGGTCTTCTCGAACCATATCTTTCCTCTTACAAGATGCTCCAACCACATTTAACAAAACCGAAATCATATTAAAAAAATCACCAACTTCAAAATGTTTTTTAGCAACTGCCACGACGACCAATTGAAGCTGGTGAGCAAAACAGTGTACATAATATGCAGTACTATTTTCCCTTAAAATCAAAGATCTCAACCCATTAAACTCACCTTTCATGTTACTTGCTCCATTGTAACCTTGTCCCCTTAATTTTTTCATACTCAACCCCCGCTTTGCAAACAATGAATCAACAGCACATTTCAGAGTTGCAGAAGATGTATCTTGAACATGAATAAGACCAATAAATCTTTCTTTTACTATCCCATCTTTATCAACGAAGCGAAAAACCACTGCCACTTGCTCCTTAGTAGAAACATCTGCAGACTCATCCACCAACAAGCAAAATACATCGTGATTAACTTCTTGAATAATAGATCTAATAACTTCCTCTGCAAAGCAATGCACTAGATCAGTCTGAATTTTGTGAGACACCATCTGATTATTTTTTGGAGCATTCTCCAACACAACCTTCCTTACAAGCTCATTTTGATCTGCAGTATATTTCAGAAGCTCTATGAAGTTTTCCCTATTAGCTGATTCTACTGACTCATCATGACCTCGAAAAGGTAATCCTTGCCGTAATAAATATCTACAAACATCAATTGAAGCATTCAATCTGATTCTGTATTCATTTTTAGCAGCATCATCATGCTTATAAAAAGCATGAACAATTGATTGACCTTGTCTCATCAAATCAAGAGAGTAGAGTGTGGTTATTACATTGCCTCCAGGGGCGGACGTACGCTTTAGTTTGTGTGGCACGTGCCACATGCTAAATCCTGGAAAAAAAAAAATTTTGCATGGGATTTAGTTATCATAGTTCAGAAAATAATAGCACTTCATACAAGCATGAGTCGTTCATGAAGTTTTTTTGGCCGAAGCAAGCAACAGACCACCAGAAATCATTAACGCATTGCTGTTATGTTCGATGAAGTTGGTGTATTCATAAATAATTTGTTATATTCCACGAAGAAAAAGCAAGCGTGTGATGAATCAAGCTTTATGCATTATTTATTTATATATATAATATGTGATGAATCAAGTTTCATGTATTAGTCAAATTATCATATTGATTTATTTGTTTTCATTATAAAGATGAGGAAGACGAAAAAAATCAATGCTTGTCCACAAATTACGCAACAAACGCAACTTTAGTGTGTATCTCTGGTGAATTCATTCTGTATATGCCAAGTCTAGTTGTTTTAAATATCACTACACGAAAACATGTAATTTGTGACTACTTTATGTGACTGAATTTTTAGTCACAAACTTTTGTGACCGTTTTACGATATTTTTGTGACAGGCTAACGACGACAAAAATAGTAGACGTAAAGGAGTCGCAAATGTACAACACCAAATTTCAGTTGCAAAAGCGTTGCTATGATGCGACTGTTAACGTTAGTCGCAAAATAATCGCAATTTATGACGAATTAAAGACTGAAGATTTAGTCGGCAACAAGAGTCGCAAAACTGTCTGAAAATCACGACGGATTTGCCACTTCTAGTTTTGCTTAAACATTTGTAGTCACAAATCAGTCGGTCAATGATGTCGGTAAAAAACGTGGGAAATATGGAAGTTTGCGGTTGTACTGAACATTTGCGACCTTTATTTTGTATCTATTATGTGGTAAAAGAGTGATAAACCAGTAGTAGTTTGCGACTGTTTTGTTTGTAGTCGCAAAGGCGTCGCAAAAAAGTCAGTCAGTGATGTCGGTAAAAAACGTGGTACATGTTTAAGTTTGCGTTTGTACTGAACTTTTGCGACCCGTATTATGTCTCTATTATGTGGTTAGAAAGTGACAAAAGAGTCGTAATTTGCGACGTATTCTTTTCAGTCCAAAAGAGTCGCAAAGTTTATACTATATATATCACATCGCTCTCACCCTTCCATTCATATCACTTTCATTAGTGTATAAGTAGAAAGACGTAAGAAAGAAGAGTTTTTTTAGAGGAGAAGAAAAAAAAAAGAGTTTTTTTAAGAGGAGAAGAAAAAAAAAAGAGTTTTTTTTTAGAGGAGAAGATAAAAAAGGAGTTTTTTAGAGGGAAAGGAAAAAAGAAAGAAAAAAGAGTCTTTTTATAGAGGGAAAGAAAAAAAGAGTGTTAAAAAAATATGTGGAATTCATCTCGAGAGTGGATGTATAATCGGATCGATGGAAGAACAAATAATATCTCTAAAGAATTTTTGGCGGGGGTGGAGCAGTTCATGAATTTTGCAATCAGCCAGCCTATAGCACAAAACAGTGGAGGTAGGTTTTACTGTCCTTGCGTAAAATGTCAAAATGATGTTATTTTGCATGGTACGACAATATCTAATCATTTGCATAGTAAAGGATTTATGCCAAATTATTATGTATGGTCTAAACATGGTGAAGATTATGACGTGCTAGGGGTAGGAACCAGTAGTCATTATCCTAATACAGATTATACTAGTACTGGTAGTCAGCATGGTAGTCAACCTGGTAGTCAACCAATAGGATTTGAGGGAAATGTATATGCTGAGATGGTGAATGATGCATTTCATGGTACCACCCCTTTTAATGAGTATCATGAATATGAAAGTGGATATGATCATGGATATGATCATATCCATGAAGAACCCACTGAAGAGGCGAAACGGTTTTACGACATGTTTGATGCTGCAAATACTCCACTTTATGATTGATGTCATGAAGGTCATTCGCAACTATCATTGGCGTCTAGGTTCATGAACATCAAGGTAGACAATAATTTGTCTGAGGCATGCATGGACGATTGGGCTGAATTGTTTACGGAGGTTTTACCAGAGGGTAATCAAACTACTGGTTCATACTACGAGACATAGACTTTAGTGCGAAAGATAGGATTGCCATACCATACAATTTATGTATGTATAGAGAATTGTATGCTCTTTTGGAAAGAAGATGGGAATTTGAAGAAGATGGGAATTTGGAGCATCGTTTACTCTTTTTTGTCTTTTACATTAAATTATTGTTTTGTGATTCATTCGTTTATGTTTGATGGCTTCTAGTTAACACTCTCATATTTATGTAACATAAATGAATGAATGTTTGATTATGTTTGGAGAGGTGTTCGTCGCAACACAAAACAATAATCTATTGCTTTGTGATTCATTCGTTTATGTTTGTGATTCATTAAATATTTAGGTAACACTCTCATATTTATGTAACAGGTTTGGACGAGACAAAGGAAAGCTATCTCGTGTTATTTCTGGGATTTTAAGAAGAAAGTTTGATGGTCCATACTACAGCTGGAAGGTTACCCCCTTACACATACGTGAGAGATATTTTAGATCCTTTGCGGTAATATGTCACACAGTTTCTTTTTTTTTTTACTATTCTAACTTAATGAGTTTGTCTTCTGTTTGCTTACTTGACACTTACTTTACATTGTTGTGCTGTGTAGGGGAAATACAACTGGGATGTTGCGATTACAGAGCTTGTGAGAGAAGGATTTGTGAAGCTAGCAAAAAAAAGAATGAAAGGAATTGTAAGCCAAGCAAAGACGTATGCTGAGCCACCGATTTGGATCAAACCTACGCTTTGGAGACGAATGTGGGAGCACTGGGACACACCCGAAGCTAAGGAGAAGAGCTCTAATGCATCCCTTGCCCGTACTTCTGATCGTGGCGGTCTAGGACTCCACAAACATCTATCAGGCCAGAAATCTTACTTGCAAATTCAACAAGAGTTGGTAAATGCTCTAAACTAACTAAAATTCTTTCATTTAAATATTTCATTTTCCACAATTAACATTCTTCTTATCCATTGTAGGAAGAAAAACTGGGACGTCCTGTATCGCTTGGAGAGGTGTTTGTCGCAACACATACAAAGCCAGATGGAAGTTTTGTTGATCATAAGGCAAAACAAGTGGTTGAAGAATATGAGAAGAACATAGAAGAGGTCATCTCTCAACTGGAAGTTGATGGTTCTGATGCTATAGACCCCTCGTCGCCACACTCTACTCACCCAACCCTTCCCATTCAAGAAAAAGATGACATTTTTCTGAAGGTAATTACTTCTACTCACATTTCTTTGTTTTATGTTGATTGTCTTACTTAGCTAACTTAAGTATCTGATTTGATTGATATACTTTTGACTGATGCTTAAGATTCTATATGAGTTGATAATCTGGTTGAGTGATACGTGTATATGTGATTTTGTGTAAGATTTTGACATAAAACTTATAATCATGATTCTTGTTCTTGCATTATGTTTGTCTTGAGAATGAAACTTGCATTACTTTTGACTTATGCTTAAGAGTGATACTTGCTTATCTCTGTTTATTTTCATTAAATTGGTTTTTTATTAATCAAGCTAATCTTTCCATGTGTTAGTCTACTGTAACAGATGCCAAGGGAACCCCCTATGGACTTGGAAGTCTGTCCGACATAATCAGAAATGGGAAAAGAAAGGCTCCTCATCCAAACTCTACTCCTACTTCACTCTTAGAGATTCAAGAACAACTTCAAGTTGCTCGGAGAAAGCTGGCTGATCAAGACGAAGAAAACACTCGACGTCTCAGAGAAGATGCTCGACGTGATGATGAGCAACACAATGCTCAAAACCGAATTGCATCCTTGGAGATGCTCGTCTCCTACTTGAAGACCAGTGATCCCAGGGTTGCATAATTCATGGATTCTCACCAAGCAGCCCATGAGCCACTCGCCCCAGCATCCAACCCACCTGCACCAACAACTACTACACCAGCTACTTCACCAGTCACTTCACCAGCTAATTCACCAACCCCTTCTCCTTTGTTAGTATCAACCTCTCATACTTAAGTTAATATTTAACTCTTAAGCCTCAATAACTATTTTTTGGGTTGCGTTCTAAGATTTCTATCTACTAGAACTATTTCTAGATAGGATCCATGAATGATTTGTATCGTTTTGTTTAAAATCATTCAAACTCGGTATCTAATTTTAATGGCAGGTTTTTTTTTTCAAATTAAATTGTGTACAGTCACAAATGAATTGCAATTGTTTCACTAGTTTGCGACCATTTACATTTATAAAAAACACATACAAAGTATCAAATCCGTTGTAAACAGCTCACAATTTTGCGACCATAATTCCTAGTCTTCAGATAGTCACAAAAGATTCAGACTATTTAGTGACTATTCTGGGACTATTCTGTGACTACAATAGCGACTACTTTACGACCAACATTTCAGTTTTTTAATTGCATCCTCAAGTTTGAAGTGTTAAATAAGTCTTCAAAATGTTGCAAATTGTGACTAAAGGATCGTCTAAAACAGGTCGTATTATACGACAGGATAATGCAGTCACTACACGGTCGTTAATTATGACGAAGAAACACTGTCTGATTATAGTCGCTATTTAACGACTACATGTTATGTCTAAAAAGCGTCGCAAATAAAGGACGGTTTTGTGACCAAAATATTTTGCGACCAAATATTAGCAACGGTTTCTGTTAGTTCTTAAGTAGTCACACATAGCGACTTTGCGACTCATTTACGACGATTCTGTCGGTCGCAAAGCACATGTTTTCGTGTAATGTATGTCGTTCAACGAGCAAATTGTCTAACCAAATACCAGGTTTGTTCTCTTTTGCAAACTCAAGTTCTCAAGTTGTCACAAACACAAACATGGTGGTTCCCGGATGCTGTAGTAATTAAAGACCATTCATGAGATATCTAGAGATGAGATCAATGCTAGCACAATAGAGGAGCTGGAACGAAGTGAGCCTCCCATAGAGGCAAGTTGGTGCGCCGTATGATGGGCAACATGTCCTCAGAAACCTTATAAATTATTACATTTAGATATAACATAAAAAATAAAATTAGACGAAACTGAACACTATTTAATCAGAAAAAGAAACATGGTAACAAATATTTTAGTTGGGAATCAAATTAAAAAAATATATTTTTGGAATGATATATAAAAAAAAAGAAATCTAACTTGGTTGTTATATAGTTGGTGCAAAAATATAATTGGTCAAAATTCATAAATTAGAATTTTTCTTACCATAATATAAATTTTCTTACCAAGATTGAAAGACCAAGAGTTGCCAACTTTTTTTTTATATAGCTTAAACATATATTAAAAATCACCGCAAATTTCTATAAGTTAATATAAGATTAATAATATAAAATAAAATTAACTCCAAAAGGAAATGCCTTATCTTAGATGTTGTCGACGATCTAGAGATAAGATCTATCGTATATTGCAAACCAATCAAATGTTCTCTCACCTAATCTCTCAAGTGTCTTCGTACTTAGGATTGTAATTATGTCGTAGATTTTTGTTACACTTTTTGGGGTTTCGAAAAAAGTCTCCAGATATAATAAGTTATGAGATTTGCCATGTGATTTGTTATGTTGGATCCTCTCTGAACTCTCTATTAAGGATTTGGTTCACACTAGCGTTTTCTCGTGTCATTGGAGACATCTCTGGTCACATGTCCTGCTTTGGACTTGGATTCCAATTATCTTCGAGACGTTTTCATTTTTATGGAACTCATAAATAGATTTATGGAATCTAACAAATTAAGAGTTATATTTGAAGATTTATGATGTTAATGAGCACTTTTTAAGGTTACTAGATGATTACCCGTACTACGCCGCGAGTTTTTTTTCTTTATTTTTGTTATTTTGTTTATTTTAAATGTCATGTTTTCATGATTTCATCATTGTAATTTATAGTTTTTTTATTATTCACTAATGCAATGAAAATCAATGTATGAACAACTACTCTTTATATTAAAGTTTTTTTCTAGCTAGTAACCTTTTCAAGAATATCACTCACACAAAAGACACATCATAAGATTCGTTTATAACCTTGTTTAGATGGAAAAGAGAGAAGCTTTGTTAGATCTTATAGAGATAGAAACTTTTAATAAAACAAAAATCATAAACAAAGCAATTTGCCACACAATTAGCTTACCGAGCAATGTTGATTTTATTTGAATTTTTTTAAATGTTTGCATCATTCTTGTGTGATCTTTTCCTTTAGAGCCCAAGCCTTCCCCTTCATCACAACATCTCTATATAAGATAAAAATGTTCAACTTTAATAAATAATTATTTTTACAATTAAATATGGATAATGATGAATGAATCATTAACTTTTGGAATGGAAGACGAAAAGAGACTATATATTTTAAAGTTAACATTAATTTTGGACATATGGTAGATGCTGGAATGATGATGTGGCACTCATATAGAGAGAGTTAGCCAATTTTCATATATAAAGTTATTGACCACTATCTATATATACATTTTTGGAGACATTTAGCAAATAAATCCTAGAGTTACTACTTATTTACAAGGAATGTCATTATCATTAAATTTTAAATTAAAATTTAAAACCAATATTTTGGGTTAAACAAAAATTCCTAAAATATCTCCTTAATCAATCAATGACTAATTACAATATCTAATTAAATTAATTACAATATCTTCAATTAATTATTTACTATCCTTATAACCATACACAATTAAATTTTTTTGTTTGAAATATAAAATAATATTTTTAATTAAAATTATTATTTTTCTATCATCTTTGTTTGATTTATTTAATTTACTTGCTTTAAATCATCATAAAATACATAAAATTAATGTAACTATTTTTTTTTGCATTTTTTGTTATTTGGATTTTGAAAAACATGCATGTCTTACTTAAGCAAGAAAGAAAAATTGTGTTTGGGTATGTAGCGGGATGAGTTTTTGTATTAATAAAAACTAACAATTATATCATTAATTGTTAGTAAATCATCAGTTCATTATTTTGTTAACACCATCGTCTTAGAATATTAGGCATATCTGATTGAGTTTATTAAATTGTGATTATGTAAAATAAACAAGCAGTACTATGTTATATCACGAGTTATATTCTGAATTTAACAATTTAAATTGGTAAACTTAAATTTTTAAACCGGTAAACCTAAATAATATATAGATATAAGGGATATACATTTAAAATTTATAAAACATTAGTCATATATGTATATATTTAATCTACTAAAAAATTTATTTTTATTTTACTTTTGAAAATATAGTCCCGCGATGTACCGCGGATTAAAATCTAGTTTTTTTTATGAAGCAAGCATTAGTTAGAAAATACCCCTCTCTTTATTTTTGTGCTACATTGGTGGTCTTGACTCTCTTTTGTGTTGTCATGAAAACTTATTCATGTGAATTCAAAACACTCTCTTTTCATTACCTTGATGAAAACGAAAAAGCTATATATTACAAGACAACAATAGAATAACTTGCGGAATTACCAATGGTTTTAAATCCGTAGATAATTACAAACAAAAAAATAGATCCTTCGTCATGGTGGACAAAAATATTGTGTATTATTTTTGTATATATATTATACTATTTTTTTAATCACAAAGTGCTCTCTTATTTTATTTTATTTGTATTGATATGCACCATCTATTTAAAAACAAATTTTTAACAAAAAACATAATTCGGTCAAAACAGGCTAAAATCTAATTTAGTTTTGATTTTTTTTTTGCAATCAATTATTTATTTAGATAACTTTTTCTTAAAAACAAATACAATATTGATGAAAATTCACGAAATACAATTTCTCACAAATATTTAAAGTATGTATATCAAAACTAACATTTCAAAAGAAGAAATAAGCAATATTTTTACAAGGTATATATAAACACAATAAGCTCTAAGTTTCTAACTTTTGTTTTTAAATATTTTTTGTTCTTGGTTCTTTGTGTTTAAACTTTCACTTACGTAGTATATATACTACAATTTACTAAATAAAAACTATCATGTTTAGTTAATTACTAAACAAAGATAAGCTTTATATATGAAATCAAATGTTTCAAGTAAAAAATATCAAACTGATTTTCTGCAAAATATAAACACGATAAAACTTAGTATCTAAATTTAGTACTTTTGCTTTTAGAACCTACTCGTTTTTTTTGTTCATACTTTCGCTTATGTATTTCTTGTAATCTATATTAACATTTTTGAAGTACATTTTGGTTTATGCCTTTTAAGTTTTACTTATTTTTTTTTTTTACAACATTAACCCCTAAAACAATTCCATAAACAACATTGCAGAAAAACTCAAATACTAAACTTTCTTAAATTGACCAACATTTGTTACATTTATTGCCATAAATCTTAACAACATCTATACATTCCGATTTTTCAAAAAATAACTCTACCCATTAAATCTCCAAAACTATTTTTATGGATGCTAAAATTTCTTAAATTTAAATGATATACAACATATTTTCCATAACAAAAGTTTACAATATTCATAATTATATTAATATTAATAAATTTCCTAAACCAAAAATCCAATTATAAAATGTCACATTAAATATGTTGAAAACTCCCCATATAATTTGGTTTATTTTTTATTTTTTGAGGAATTACCAAAAAAAATTAAAATTCTATTAATTATCATAAACTACATATATTGACATGAAAAAATTATAAACTATAAAAGTATACTAATTTGGTAAAACAATTAATATAATTAAACTTGATAAAAAACATTGTTTTGATTTTTTTTTACGCAAAAACTTATTTGATTTTGGTGAGATGGGTTGGCATTAATCCTATATAGGGAGTTAAGTGGAATTGTTTTTTTTTAATACTTTAGATGTGTAATAGGAGATAAATGTATTACTATACTATACATATACTACACGGGTTAAAACCTTGAAAATACTACAAAAATCATATACTTTGAATACTTATAATCAAATACCTGTAAAATTTTATATTTTTAAAATTAATAAAACAATAATAAATAACAAATAAATACAATATAAATTTTATATTTTTAAAATTAAAAATATTGTCCCGTGGTATACTGCGGGTTAAATCCTAGTTATCTTATATTTTGCTTTCTAGCTATCTAGTTAATTCTTAACAAAAATAAGTTCAAAAGTCAACTCTTAATTGTTAAAATCGTATGCTATTTCAATCATAACCTAATGAACTTTGTGAAAATTTTACTTTTGTAGATAAGCTATTGTTTTTGACAATTTAACTCACTACGTGTCGTGGTCTTGTAATTGCCACGTTGTCAAGAAACTATCACATAAATCTGAAATCTAGCAAAAGGTTCTCTGCCAATTAAAAAGGTTCTTCTTCTCTTCTTTACCCTAGCTCTCTCTCGCCCTAATCTCCTTACAATCTTCACAGCCATCGATTTCAAGTTCTCAACTTGTCACAAACACAAACATGGTGGTTCCCGGATGCTGTAGTAATTAAACGACCATTCATGAGATATCTAGAGATAAAATCAATGCTAACACAATAGAGGAGCTGGAACGAAGTGAGCGGAGCCTCCCATAGAGGCAAGTTGGTGCGCCGTATGATGGGCAACATGTCCTCAGAAACCTTATATATAAATTATTACATTTAGATATAACATAAAATTAGACTAAAATTAGAAAATACCTCTCTAGCTTTATTTTTGTGCTACATTGGTGGTTTTGACTCTCTTTTGTCTTGTCATAAAAACTTATTCATGTGAATTCAAAACACTCTCTTTAATTTACCATGATGAAAATGCGAAAGCTGTATATTACAAGAAAATAATAGACTAACTTGCGGTTAAATCCCTAGATAATTACCAACAAAAAAATAGATCCTTCATCATGGTGGACAAAATTATTGTCTATGATTTTTGTATACATATTATACGATTTTTTTCAATCACAAAGTGCTTTCATAATTTATTTTATTTGTATCGATATGCACCATCTATTTAAATGTTTAACAAGAAATATAATTTGGTCAAAACAGGCTAAAATCTAATTTAGTTTTGATTTTTGTTTCCAATCAATTATTTATTTAAATAACTTATTCTTATAGAAAATATAGTATATTGACTAAAATGCACGAACACAATATCTCACAAATATTTAAGGTATGTCTATCAAAACTAACATTTCAAAAGAAGAAAATAAGCAATATTTTTACAAGGTACGTATAAACACAAAAAGCTCTAAGTTTCTAACTTTTGTTTTTAATTATTTTTTGTTCTCATTCTTTATGTTTAAACTTTCACTTTTACGTAGTATATATACTACAATTCACTAAACAAAAACTATCATGTTTAGTTAATTACTGAACAAAGATAAGGTTAACATATGAAATCAAACATTTCAAGTAAAAAATATCAAACTAATTTTCTACAAAGTATAAACACTAAATTTAGTACTTTTGCTTTTAGAACCTACTCTTTTTTTTCTTTTGGTACTTTCGCTTATGTATTTCTTGTAATTATCTTATATTTTGCTTTCTAGCTATCTAGTTAATTCTTAACAAAAATAACTTCAAAAGTTAACTCTTAATTGTTAAAATCGTATTTTATTTCAATCATAACCTAATGTACTTTGTGAAAATTTTATTTTTGTAGATAAGCTATTATTTTTGACAAATTTATCCACTTAGGGAGTAAGTTTTTTCACCATATTGATTAAAAACTAGAAAACATAAAGACTAAGAGTTAAACCAAGTTAATCATCTGTAGGTCAATAAAGATTGAAATTAAAGAGAAAAGTAGTCCTCCAATTAATATTATAAATTATTTTTTTTACTACAGTATTTATTTTAACTACTTTATAATTTTTTTGACCATATTAATTACATAACTAGAAAATGTATGGCCAATGTTTTAATGTAGAGAAACAAAAGTGAATCATTTGTAAGATAAGTTTGTGGAAGGTATTAAAGAGGTAATTAACTATTTTTAATTTAAAAATATCAAAAAGAGATCAGTAAAGATTGAAATTTGAAAGGACATGACTGACAACGTGTGGTGGTCTTGTAATTGCGACATTATCAAGAAAACTGTCAAAGATATCTGAAATCTAGCAAAAAATCTCTCATGAGTATTTAAGGTTTCTATAAAAAAAAGTAACATTTTAAAGGAAGAAGATATGCAATTTTTTTACAAGGTACTAGATATTCGTTTAATTTGTATTTTTAAAATGTACAACCTTACAAATATAGGTATATTAGTTAGTATAGAAATTAGAAAATATTTTGTTTAAGGTTTATTGTTTTATATTATTGTATAAGTGTATAACATACTATTAAATAAGCAGTGATTTATAGAAGGAATATACTGTGTGTTTTTTTTTTACAGATAGTAGTATTTTTATTTTAAATTGTTTAGATATATGTACAGGATAATTTTGTATTGTAGTTTTGTATGTTTTATATATAAAGAATCAATTAATTTTAGTATATATAATTTTGTTGTGAAATGCAAATAAAAGTTGTTAACAGTTATTTGTTGGGATTGACAGAATTCCACATTGTTTTTCTTTTAGTAACCTTTGGTTATTAAAATGGACCCAATATGTATGTATATAATTTGTTTAGAAAATGTTTCCATGGAAAAAATATTGTTTTGTAAAATTGAAAACTTAATATTAATTAAATTTATTATAAACTTAATATTAATATGTAGTTCCTATTGTTTTGGAAATTTTTTTAGGATGAAAAATCTTGTTTCCAAAAATTGAAATTTAATATTAATAAATTAAATGAAAATAAATAAATAATTAATGCTAATGGCATGCTTGTAAATAGGTTCCAACTCTAGGATTTATTTGCTAAATGTCTCCAAAAATGTATATATAGATAAATACAATAAGGTCTAAGTTTTGAACTTTTGCTTTTATTATTTTTTGGTTCTCATTTTTTGTGTTTAAAATTTCAGTTAAGTAATTTACTACGATTCAGTACTAAACAAAAACTCAACGTTTAGTTATTTACTGAACAAAGATTTAAGGTTTTATATGTGAAATCTAATATTTCAAGTGAAAATATTGTTTCAAGTTATAAACATGATAAGATTTAGTATCTAAGTTAAGAACTTTTGCTCTTAAGCCTATTTGTTCTCATTCTTTTTGTCCATAATTTCACTTACTTAGTGCTTATAATTTACTTATATATTGTTTTATAATTATCTAGTTAATTCTTAACCTAAATCCATTCAAAAATTAATTATTAATTATCAAAATAATATGCTATTTCAATCATAATCTAATGTGCTTAGTTTTTTATAAATCAGAATTAGTGGCACCAAGTTCAACGAGTGGAATGAGGTTAGCTAATTTAGTGACATCAAGATAGTGAAGAAGGTTCAACAAGTGGAAGGATAGAGAGCAGCAAGATCGTTTGTAATCAAAACAGAAAATCTAAAAAAAATGCATATATAATATAATATTTTTTATCAAATACGGTGGTCAACTATTTGTTACAAAATTTAAGATTTTAATTAAGCTCAAGATATTTAAAGATTTGATATGATCAATTCATTTTTTAAAGTAGTGTTTAGTTTTAATTAAATAAAAATCAAAATGAAATTCAGTGTTTTTTCATTTGTTTTTGTCAAAATTTTCCTTCCTAAACTGCAAATTCTCGAGCTTCGTACTTCTTCAGCTTAAGCTCTTCTAACTTTATGGCTTCGTACTTCACGACTCTTATTTATTTGAATTGAAAGTACAAAGAGAGAGATTTCATATATATCACAGCAGAGGAGAGAGGATCAAGGATCAGACCAAGAGAAGTTTCGAGAGACTAGGAATCAACAAGCTAGATATCTTCTTGTCCGCTTCTGTGATCGATCTTCCTGTAATGAAAGGATGGTTCAAGAGCTCAGCTGCGGTGGGCCTACATGGATGAATGTCAAAGCACCGCCACACGAAATCTCTAGCCTCCGAAGAGATATCTCGACCACGCAAATTCATCATACGAGCCGCACGTCGGACCAAAGACTCAGGTATCGTCTGTGATCTCATGCGAGAACCGTAGATCATCTTATTGAGATTACCTTGGGAGGCGTACTCCATAAAGATTGAGTAGCATTCGGAGGGTTTGGTTGGGAAGTGAAGAGTGTTTGAGGCGTTGACGATGCGAGGATGATCGCGGAAACGATGCATGATCCTGAGCTCCTTGTCGAGAATGTTTCTGAGATGCATAGGCGATGGCTTCTTTGCCCAAAGTCTGGAGTTGGAGTCCTTCTCAAGAGAGACACAACCGAAGCTTCCTTTGCCAAGAAAAGAGATTGTTGTCAGCGAAGACTTGTCCACAGTCCAATCATCATCTCTGCAAATTTTCACAGTTGCAACATAGCTTCCTCTGCTGCTTCTAGTGATACTTGAAACATAGCTTCTGATCCTCTGCATCAAAAGACATGCACTTGGTTTCCATGACAAAAATGACGACTACGACAACAACGACACGACAACGACGCCGACGATGACGACGACAACGAAAACAACGATGACGACGGCAACGACGATGACGATGATGACAACGACAACGGCAACGACAACGACGATGACGACGTCACCAGATGCTATTGATTTCATCGGGAGATATCTTATGAGAAGAGAGATGAAATACTTAAAAATTGTTAGGATTGTCATTGTTCATGTTTTGGATGTAAAATACATTAAAATCTAAAGTGAAACAAAATCCATTAGAAATAAAATAACAACGATTTTACAAATGCTTTAAAATCATCCAACAAATGTTAAATCCAATAACAGCAGATTTTATTGTATTTTCTAAAATACCTAATTGAATAACGCTGAATTTTGAAATACACCTAAATCCATTAAAATCCAAAATTGAATAACACCCCCTTAGTATCTAAATTTAGTACTTTTGCTTTTAGAACCTACTCGTTTTTTTTTTTTTTTTGTACTTTCGCTTTTGTATTTCTTGTAATTTTCTTATATTTTGCTTTCTAGCTATCTAGTTAATTCTTAACAAAAATAAATTCAAAAGTTAACTCTTAATTGTTAAAATTGTATGCTATTTCAATCATAACCTAATGTACTTTGTGAAAATTTTATTTTTGTAGATAAGCTATTATTTTAGACAAATTTATCCACTTAGGGAGTAAGTTTTTTCACCATATTGATTAAAAAACTAGAAAACATAAAGACCAAGAGTTAAACCAATTTAATCATCAGTAGGTCAATAAAGATTGAAATTAAAGAGAAAAGTAGTCCTCCAATTAATATTACAAATTATTTTTTTTTACTACAATATTTATTTTAACTACTTTATAATTTTTTTGACCATATTAATTACATAACTAGAAAATGTATGGCCAAGGTTTTAATGTAGAGAAACAAAAGTGAATCATTTGTAAGATAAGTTTGTGGAATGTATTAAAGAGGTAATTCACTATTTTTAATTTAAAAATATCAAAAAGAGGTCAGTAAAGATTGAAATTTGAAAGGACATGACTGACAACGTGTGGTGGTCTTGTAATTGCGACATTATCAAGAAAACTGTCAAAAGATATCTGAAATCTAGCAAAAAATCTCTCAAGAGTATGTAAGGTTTCTATAAAAAAAAAAAGTAACATTTCAAAGGAAGAAGATATGCAATATTTTTACAAGGTATAAACACAATAAGGTCTAAGTTTTGAACTTTTGCTTTTATTTTTTTGATTCTCATTTCTTGTGTTTAAAATTTCAGTTAAGTAATTTACTACGATTCACTAAATAAAAACTAAACGGTTAGTTA
Source organism: Camelina sativa (assembly GCF_030686135.1). NCBI lineage: Eukaryota > Viridiplantae > Streptophyta > Magnoliopsida > Brassicales > Brassicaceae > Camelina > Camelina sativa. The sequence goes on along the minus strand of NC_141884.1, from coordinate 21,514,698 downwards.
TTTACTGAACAAAGATTTAAGGTTTTATATGTGAAATCTAATATTTCAAGTGAAATATATTGTTTCAAGTTATAAACATGATAATTTTTAGTATCTAAGTTTAGAACTTTTGCTTTTAAGCCTATTTGTTCTCATTCTTTTTGTCCATAATTTCACTTACTTAGTGCTTATAATTTACTTATGTATTGCTTTATAATTATCTAGTTAATTCTTAACATAAATCCATTCAAAAATTAATTATTAATTATCAAAATAATATGCTATTTCAATCATAATCTAATGTGCTTAGTTTTTTACCCAGTCAATAGTTAACTGGAAAATAACATAGCTATGTTTTGTGAAAATTATTTTGGTAGGTAATCTATATATATTTGACTAATTTATCAACAAAATCAAGTAAATCAATTATGGGATATATATTAGAGTGAAAAACTAATTATTTAATTGAAAATGTCCAAAACATGGTCAATTAATAAAGATTAAAATTTGAATGGCCAAATATGAAATATTTTTTTTTGGCTGGTTAATACACAAATAATTAAAAAAATCACACAAACTAGAATATAAAAGACGTTAGAGTAAACAAAAGTGAAATCATTTGAAGGATATTAAAGACAGAATTAACCATTTTTAAATGATAATACCAAAAAGAGGTCAATAAAGATTGAAATTTATTTTGCTACTTTATAATTTTTTTGATCATATTAATTACAGAAGTAGAAAATGGAAGACCAAGATTTTAATTCAAAGAAAAGTCAATTATTTGTATTTTGTTGGATAAGTTTGTGGAAAGTATTAAAGAAGAAAATTAATCATTTTTAATTTTAAAGATTGTAATTTGAAAGGTCATGACGTGTGGTGGTCTAGTAATTGCCACACTATCAAGAAAACTGTCAAAGAGATCTGAAATCTAGCAAAAAAAAATATCTGTCACCGAATTGAAAAGGTTCTTCTTCTTCTCTTCCTTACTTCCCTAATCTTTCGTACTTATAACCTGACATCGTAGCTTTGTGTGAAATTTAGGGTTTTAGGCAGAGAACATGGCTACAACGTCTCTAAGCAAGAGGAAGTCTATCAAAACCGAAGGCAGTTTGGTGAAAGATAGGTTAAGTGATTTGCAAGGAATCGGTTAGCACCAGTATCTTGTCGTGGCGTTGGAAAGATCTCTGGTCACAGGTTCCTGCTTTGGATTTGGGTTACGGTGATTTCAAAGATACTGATTTCGATTTGATGGGCTTTATAGATTGTTTTTTGGAACCTGACCTGGCTTTAGACTCGTTCAAGTTGGTTTATGATGTCGATATTGAGCACTGTCACGAGAGTTTTGTGTCCACGATAGATGAAGTGGTTGAGCGTGGAGTTAGTCATCTAACTATTCTGAATATGGTGGATGTTGATGATGCCTTGGTTAGGATGCCTCTCTCGCTCTATTCATGCTCGACATTGGTGGATTTGACTCTCTACGCTGTTGTCTTTGATCATCCACGATCAGAATTGGTTTCGTTACCTCGTGTCAAGACTATGTATTTAGAGGGGGTCAAGTTTGATGGCCATGCTGTTCTGAAGAATCTCATCTCAAGCTGTCCGGTTCTCGAGGATTTAACCGTGATTACACATCCTGAGGACTATATGGAAGTTGTATGTGTTCGTTCTCAATCACTGAAAAGCTTCACACTAGAGTCTCAGCGTGATCCCGAGGAAGAAGAACAAGATTCCAATGTTGTAATCGATGCTCCGAGACTCGAGTACATGAGTGTCCGTGATTACCGGCCTGAACGCTTTGTCATACGTAATGTTGGCCCCTACGCAAAGGTAGACGTCGATGTTATGTTTGACGACATCGACCGTTGGAGGTAAAGAAGATCCGTAAATTCCTCTTTGGAATATCCAAATTTCACGAGGTGACCCGAGAGGTACGCACACATAAGCGATTAGTTTTTAATAAGAGTTTAATTATGCTTGTATTCAATTTCATATCCGACATATTTACTATTCTATACACAGTTCATCCATGAGTACTCCCAGGTGGGAAAGTTGCCTAAGTTTCTCAATTTGACTCGATTGGATGCTTCACTAGTGAAGTCTTCGTGGGAATACCTACCAGCCTTTTTGGGATGCTGTACGAATCTACATTCGCTGATTCTGGTGCGTTTCATTACTTTGCCTCTGTTCATGTCATAAAACTGAGCTTGCTTCATATATATACCAATAAATATTTTCATATATATGATTTGTTTATATTACTTCTAGGAACTTGACCGTATCCCAGAGATAGAGGAGATTCAATTTTCACCAGTGCCTCAATGTGTCTTATCCTCACTCCACTCCCTTCAGCTGAAGACACCACAAACAGTAAGTAAAATGATGCTAGTTTCGTATTTTAAGTACAACTGTAAAGCCTTGAGGAAAATACTTATAAGTAGCTAGGCTGTAACATCATCAAGAGAAGCAAAAGGATATATATTAAGGAGAGTAGATATCTAGTGTAATGTTGTTGTTATGCTAATTACATCATATTGTTGTCTCACATAAATTCAGTTTACCTTACCAACAGTTATTGTAATACCTTTTCAGATATTTTTGTTGACAATGGTTTTATGTTTCCTAGTTCTTATAATGGATGTTATTCGACAGAGTGAGAAGGATGAATAGAGCGACCATCTGTGAAAGACAGGACCAGAGTGAGAAGGATGGAACTGGTGGTATAATTAGATTGAAGAAATATATCTGATTGATATTCACATGTGTCATCAACTTAATTACAACACTCTCTTTCCAAGAAAAAACACAACTTTGGTGTGTATCTCTGGTGAATTCATTCTGTATATGCCAAGTCTAGTTGTTTTAGATATGTCGTTCAACGAGCAAATTGTCTAACCAAATACCAGGTTTGTTCTCTTTTGCAAATCTCAAGTTCTCAACTCGTCACAAACACGAACATGGTGGTTCCCGGATGCTGTAGTAATTAAAGACCATTCATGAGATATCTAGAGATAAAATCAATGCTAACACAATAGAGGAGCTGGAACGAAGTGAGCGGAGCCTCCCATAGAGGCAAGTTGGTGCGCCGTATGATGGGCAACATGTCCTCAGAAACCTTATATATAAATTACTACATTTAGATATAACATAAAATTAGACGAAACTGAACACTATCTAAATAGAAAAAGAAACATGGTAACAAATATTTTAGTTGGGAATCAAATTAGAAATATATATATTTTTGGAATGATATATATATAAAAAACCTAACTAGAGATAGTTATAGTTGGTGCAAAGATATATTGGTCAAAATTCATAAATTAGAATTTTTCTTACCAAAGATAAATTTTCTTGCCAAGATTGATAAGATAGTTGCCAACTTTTTATTTATTGCTTAAAAATAAATTAAAACTCATACAAATTAAAAATCACCGCCAAATTTATATAAGTTATTTTAAGATTAATAATATAAATTAAAAATAACAACAAAAAGAAATGCTTTATCTTAGATGTTGTCGACTATCTAGAAATAACATCACTCGTATATTGCCAAACAATCAAATGTTCTCTGACCTAATCTCTCAAGTGTCTTCGTACTTAGGATTGTTATTATGTCGTAGCTTTGTGTTACATTTTTTGGGTTTTCGAGAAAAACCACCAAATATAAGATCACTCCCTCTTCTCTCAGCCAATCAGAATCTTCCATCTAATATTTCATTTAAAAAATAAATAAAAATTAAATTAAAAAAACAACTCAAATTAAGGAAACAAATTCTGTATACTTTTAATTAAGGAAAGTTAAATATTTGGGTTGGTTTAGATTTTTAAAACTAGAGTAAAATTATATGTCGGTTTGGATTTACAAATCAAATGGTTAGGGTTTAGATTTTACAATTAAAACGAAATTATATGTCGGTTTGGGTTTACAAATGAGGTGGTTAGAGTTTAGATTTTACAATTAGAACGAAATTATATGTCGGTTTGGGTTCACAAATAAGATGTCTAGGGTTTAGATTTTACAAGTAGAACAAAATTATATGTCGGTTTGGGTTTACAAATGAGATATTAGGGTTTAGATTTCACAATTAGAACGAAATTATATGTCGGTTTGGGTTCACAAATGAGATGGTTAGGGTTTAGATTTTACAAGTAAAACAAAAATTATATGTCGGTTTGGGTTCACAAATGAGATGATTAGTGTTTAGATTTCATATATATTGGTTTGGGTTTATTAAAAAGCGGTTTAAGTTTTTAATTTTATAATAATGTATACTGATTTTATTTCCTTATTTTATAAGAGAGTGAATGGAGAGGTTCACCCCTAGGGGTGAACGCAAGTATTGTTCTAAGCGATTTGCCATGTAATTTGTTATGTTGGATCCTCTCTGAACTCTCTACCAAGGATTTGGTTCACACTAGCGTTTTCTCGTGTCATTGGAGACATCTCTGGTCACATGTCCCTGCTGTGGACTTGGATTCCAATTATCTTGGAGACGTTCTCATCTTTATAAAATTCTTGAATAGATTTATGGAATCTAACAAATTAAGAGTTAGATTTGAAGATTTATGATGTTAAAGAGCACTTTTAAAAGTTATTTTATAAAGTTAATGACCACTTTTTGATGAAGCATTAGTTAGAAAATACCTCTCTCACTCTATTTTTGTGCTACATTGGTGGTTTTGATTCTCTTTTGTGTTGTGAATTCAAAACACTCTCTATAATTTACAATGATGAAAACGCGAAAGCTGTATATTACAAGAAAATAGTAGAATAACTTGCGAAATTACGAATGGTTTTAAATCCCTAGATAATTACCAAAAAAAATAGATCCTTCTGTGTGATAAAAAAAAAAAAAGATCTTTCATCATGGTGGACAAAATTATTGTCTATGATTTTCGTATACATATGATACTATTTTTTTTAATCACAAAGTGCTTTCTTATATTATTTTATTTGTATTGATATGCACCATCTATTTAAATGTTTACCTAGAAATATAATTTGGTCAAAACAGGCTACAATCTAATTTCGTTTTGATTTTTTTTTTCCAATCAGTTATTTATTTAGATAACTTATTCTTACAGAAAAATACAGTATATTGACTAAACTGCACGAACACAATATCTCACAAATATTTAAGGTATATTTAAGGTATGTCTATCAAAACTAACATTTCAAAAGAAGAAGATAAGCAATATTTTTACAAGGTACGTATAAACACAAAAAGCTCTAAGTTTCTAACTTTTGTTTTTAATTATTTTTTGTTCTCATTCTTTGTGTTTAAACTTTCACTTTTACGTAGTATATATATACTACAATTCACTAAACAAAAACTATCATGTTTAGTTAATTACTGAACAAAGATAAGGTTAATATATGAAATCAAACATTTCAAGTAAAAAATATCAAACTAATTTTCTACAAATTATAAACACGATAAAACTTAGGGGGTGTTATTGGATGGAAGTTTTTAATGGATTTGAATTATTAGTGGATTTTAAAGTTCAATGGATTTCTAATGCATTAGACGAGGATTTGATGTCATTATAAGTGGATTTGAAAAGCATAACTATGGATTTGAAAGTCATTTACTAGTGGACTTTTTTTTTTGAAGGTAAATAAAAAATATTACTTATCCATATATATAAACATAATACAATAAAACTTTAAAATACATAGATTCGGTCAAACCAATTTACAATCTATACCTTACTTAGATACCCTAGTGCATAGCATAATCCGCGGATGGTTCTTAAAATGTTACGTTACCTTATCAAAAACATGTATTTCCATATATTAGCTAGTAATGATAACGTTTTAATTTGGTTTTAATAATTTTACGTTACTCACGGTTACTTTTTGTGTTTTAAATAATTTTGCAACTGTTAAAATATAAAATTAAACTAATAAAATTATTAAAACCTTACATTAAAATGTAAATTCATAATAAAATAAATACTTAAACTGCATAAATCATTATTCTCATTTCTAGCTTTCATTACTAGTTAGTTGCATCCCTCCACATTTGCTGAGCCATTGCTTCTCTCCATATATTAGCACTTTCTCTTTCTTGATCTTGTGTCTCAAAAACTTCTTCATTATTTTGAGAACTGTAACGCCCCCGAACCGTACTATGACCACAAAGGCCATCGGACAGCCACGGGACGCCACTTGCGGAATTGCACCGAGGTGATCCGGTTGAGGGACGGAAGCTGCAGACTTCCCGACCGGTCCTCCTTGGCACAACTCCACCCGCAACCGAGGTTACTTAGGCTTTGCAACCCTCGCGGCCTGGTGCGTTGTGTTAGCCCGGACAAGGCTGAGTATCATTTTGCAACTTGCTATGTTTTCCTGAAAACCATATATATTACTTTAATAAAATAATTCATCGAAAATAAATCATCAAAGTAATATGTAAAGATAGTCGGAAAATTTATACATAACCATTTATGAAAATATAGGGTTTTACAAAGAACACAAGAAAAACCCTATCCGGTACCCTAACGTTTGCTCCAGCTCTAGACTCACTTAGGCTTCCCTGCAAGACCAAAATATTATCATGAGTAATCTAGGATTACTCAGTGAGCCTGGGCACCCCTTTTCCTAAACAGGATTCTACTTCCCCAACCCGACTACCCCAGCAAGTAAAGAAAACAAGCAAGTGAAACAACTTGCAAGTTATCAAAGCAACGCAACAAAAGCTATAGCGGAAGCAATTAAACAATAAACACACAAGAGAGGTTAGATCACTACGACTTAATTCGCACGATCTAAACTTACTACTCTATGGGAAAGACGACCTAAGGGAACAAAGAACTACTTGGACACCTTAGACTCTTACCTCCTACACGACTTACTAAGACGCCTAGAATAAGACAAGGATACTTGAAATACCCTAGACTCTTAGACAACACACAACATGCAAAGACGACTAGACATAAACAAGGGACACTTGAATACTCTAGACTCTTTACACCTAGGGCCCTTCGATAATCTGTTCCGTTCCAACACTTTCCATGCCGAGACCACAAAGTTCACTGGCATGAGCCCACAACTTAGCTACATCGTCATGTAGCGGTCACACTAGTAGCTAGCTAACCGTGACAGTGTCCCCGCGTGAGTGGTCGTCGGGAACTCACGTGTGACAACCGCTTTTGGAACAGAAGATCGACACTACACTAGCCAAGACTCGAGAAACAAATTCAAGAGACTAAGCTAAAATAAAACACACAACCACAAATTCAAGCAATGATAAATCAAGCACGTTAGCATGAAATCAAGCAAGAATATAACATGCAATAATCAACAAGAAGCAAGAAATACAAATCATGCAACTTAAGATTATTCTACATGCATGCAAACAATATAAGCAACTTAAGCAAGTTAATGCAACAAGTTCTACTATGCATGCAACCGTTTATGATTTAACCATTTAAATCCCTAAATCCAACTTTACATGCAACCTATTCGATTTAATCATTTAAATCCTTAAGGTTCATTTAAGCATGTTTTAACCTCGATTAAAATTATGCAATATATTGCAAAATACTTAATCATTTAATCCTGCATGAAACCGGTTTTTAAACAAGACTAAATTCAAGTAAAACTAGGTTCGATCATGCATGCAACTAAATCCAAATTTTAAGCATGTCCAAAGTTACTTAAAATGCATCCAAATTCATTCGCGATCTTGCATGGTGATTCCTAGCTCAAATTCAATGCAATCTTTAACATGAATCTAGCGTGAATCCTACCAAATTTATGCATGCAACAATTTAACTGATTCTACCATGAATCTAGTCTACATTCAACACACAATTACCGCAGAACTCACATTGACGTGATCAGTGATGATTGGACTCCCGGCACCGCGGATCAGACAATTCTCCCTTTGCGCTAGACAGCTTCTCGACCAATTTTACCGCAAACTCCGTCTCCTCTCGACGCAAGCAGCACTTCGCTTCGATCGCCCTCTCGACGATCTTTCTCGTCTCTCTCGACGATCCCTCTCGGCAATCTCTCTCGGTGATCTCTCAATCTCGTCTCTCTCTTTCTTTCTCGGACTTGAGAGAGAAATAAGCTTTTGTGTTTGAGTGAAATGAGAGAAAATGAGCAAATGAAGCCACAAAGCCTCTATTTACAGGTTTGATCTCTCCTCTTCTTTCCTTAGTGCGTTTGGACAAGTGGCGAAAATTTGGCTGCATGTTGAGCGTGTAATACACCGCCCAATCCTTGATCAACATCTCTCTTGAAACTCCAAAATTCTCTCTGCATGCCTTGCATGTTTTCCCATTGGTTGATTCTTGAGAAAACAAATTCCGCGAATTCCGGAATCTTGTCGGGCCGGCCGGTTGTCAGTCATTTCTCGACGTTCCTCGGCAAAACCCGTCCTCTTCGTCCGACGCTCTCGACAATTCTCGGATTTCTCGGTCTCGCTCGGACACAACTCTCGGTCAGTCTTGGCAACTCTCGGCATCTCTCGGATATCTTCGGACATCTCTCGGATGTCTCGGTCCTCTCGGCAATTCCGGACAATTCTCTCGGTTTCTCGGACGCTATCGGTTCTCTCGACCAAGTCCGGATAATTTTCTCGGTCTCTCGGACATTGTCGATTCTCTCGGCAACTGTCGGATAATCCTCTCGGCTCCTCGGTGGCTATCGGTCTTCTCGGTAACTCCCAGACAGTTTTTCTCGGTCTCTTCCGAGCTTTTCTTGGTTTCCTCGATCATCTCCCGGACATATCGATCTTTTCTCGGACTTCTCGACAGATTTTCTCGACCATCTCGACAGATTTTCTCGACCATCTCCTTGGACGTCTCGGTATTTTTTTCCGGTACTTACCCGACTTTCCGCGGATGCTATTTCCGCATAGACTGATAATTTTCAATCGGTCTTAAGGTCTCGATCGCACCTCCGATCACTACGGTCTTGGCTCGGCCATTCTCCGACTCATGAATTTTTCCTCTGACTTCCTTTGGTCGTTCTTCTTTGTTTTACTTCCGCTTCCTCCTTAAGTCTTTTCCGGGCCATTTCCTCGAATTTTTATTTTGGGATTTCTACCCTTAGTGAGGGTCACTACATTCTCCCCCCCCCTTATAAGAATTCGTCCCCGAATTCTCGAATCTCCTGCTCCTCTCCTTGGGATATCGATACTTCTCAACACAAGTGTCCGCGTCTTGTGATTACCACTACGCCAATATTTTTATTGGAAATCTCCTTTCCTTGGTTCTTTCGTCCCCATAGTCTTGTTTCATACTTGTACCACTTACACCATTTGCTGATGCTTTTGGAAAGCTTCTTCATCTCCAGCATTTACTTGGTCTCTCAAATTCTTTAATCTCACTTTGAGTATTAAGGCTTCTTCCTTGATGTACTATGACTTATCTACTCCTTTAACTTCTTTGATTCACTGCTTCTTTTTCTTCAGCTTGTTCTTGACTCTTTGCCTTGATAATTATTCTGGTTTACTCCGACTCCTTTGATTTCCACGCCAGGGTCCGATTACAAATCCTTTCTGATTCTTTTAGTCTCCACACCATTCTTTTGATGTAACACCTTCTCCGACCTACTTGGTTTAGTTTTGATCACTAGCTTGATCAAATAGTCTCGGTTCCCACCAACTGACTCCTTTAACTTTACTGTTGATATCCATCTCCCAACTCTTGGTTTTCTCCATATTTTGTTACCTTCTTTGTTCTTTTTCCAAGTTTGGCTCAATAGAACCGCACTTGTTTCGTCATCGAGCACAAGATTGGCTTCTTTGTCTTTGTCAACCATTATTTTCTTGCACCCTCTTGTCTATTCGTAGACAATTTCAACTTCCAGGTATTATCTTCTTGCACCCTCTTATGCACTTAATACTTGGATCATGCATTACTTTTGCATTTTCTTGATCGCGCTTGGTCTGATCTTCTTAGTTTGTTTTTGCCACTTTCTTCCTCATATTTGATTCGCCTCTCTCAATTTGTTTTCGCCATTTTTGATTTATTTGCACCGCTCTTTTGTTCTTTCAACTTCTTTGGATTCACCTCATCCTTCTCCATCATTTTTCTCTTCTCTTTCTTTTGCTCTTAACTGAACTGATTTCCCTTTTCTTAGTTGAACTCTCTTGATCTTTCTTGATCTTCTTCTCTTTTGTCTGATCGCACCTTTTGGTGACTTAAGTGAATCCTCATCGATCACGCTGAAGATATGCAAGCTAATTATGCAAAATAATTAACTATGCAACCTATAAAACTCAAGCAAATCAAGCAAGTAATTAAACAAGCAAATATTAGCACACAACAAACAACACAATCACGGCTAAGGAACACAAAGTACTTTTACAAAAGACACAAAGGTTCTACACCACTTAGCCGACAAACTTAAGGGTTCGGATCCTAGACAAATACAACGAGGTTAAGTCTAGAACTTACAACAAAAAGAAAATTATCCAACCCTTACACAACATCAAAAGACTACTTCCCTTACTCCCAGCCAGTCTACGGGTTCCTGAGCCTAGTACACACTTCACAAGTGCACTCGCACTCCCTAGCTGGCTCATCAGGTCATGGTTCTGCGAGAGATGCGGTTGAGGTAGAGGCAGTAGACAATGAGGTTCTAGCTTGATTCATTGGGCTCTCTTCGTCTCGGGTAGCTCGGTCTAACGGGTTCTCCCTCGTATGCACAAGTTGGCTTGATGAGTTCCCTCCTTCTCGCACAACTCGGTCCGGACAGCTATGAGCGAAGTGCCCTCTCGTCTTACACTCGGTACACACAACATGCTCGGGGATCGGTAGATGTCGCGGTCTCGTTCTCCAGCAATGGTTGTTCAGATGTCCTGGCATCCCACACGAATCACATGGCCTCGTGTATCTCATAAGATCTGGGTTTAGGCAGCGATAGGCAAAGTGCCCTCGCATCCCGCACCACTCACACTCCACGTTCGTTGGGTCGCACATACGCCTCAGCTCTGTTCTCCAACAATGCGTGGTCCAATGCCCAACTCCCTCAAAAAGGTCGCAATAAGGTAGATTCCTCCTATCAACTTGGTGGGGGTACACTACTCTCTTCCGTGATTTGAAAACTCCAAAAATTCGCTCAATCACGTTTCGTAAAGATGAATGACGATGACTGAACAATTCATGAGGAGTTTCCGGATCGCAACCTTGGCCAGTAAAATCTTGGAGGTGATACTTAGTAGCTCGAAAAGGAGCCAAAAATTTACGTATATTCGCAAATCCACAATCAGCTAAGTAAAATTTTCCTGAGAGAAAGTTTATAGCATGTAATTATTAGCTTATTATATGATACATAAAATTATTAGTTTATCATAAAATATAAGAATTACCTTGTGGAACCACAAATCTATTAGTCCTTCTTCTTAAAGCATCATATAATACTTTTGAATCGTGTGCTGAACCTTCCCATCCACTGAGAACGTATATGAATTCCATATCAAAGTTGCAAACAGCCAATACATTCTGCGATATTACTCCTTTTCGATTACGGTAGCTCGGAGCGATATTGTTAGATACCATAGCAGGTATGTGTGTACCATCAATTGCTCCCAAACAATTCTAAAAGAAAAAATAAGACTGAGATATTAGTTTTAAAGAACACAATAGTAAACAAAAAAAGAAAGAAATATAGACTACATATACATACCTTGAAATAAGGATAAAATCTTGTACTCTCTCTTATTTTTGAAGCTACCATAAGGTTAGGCTTGGCCATCAAACTCGGAGCAATTGTATTTATTGCCTTTAAAACCTTATGAAAATTTGTACTTGTAGCAAATTTTGATCTTCCAAAACTATCTCTAGTGTGACCATACCTTGAATTGTGCCCAACAGTGATTAGAAAGGTGGCAACCATTTCTTCAACACAGATAAATCTTGTATCTTTTAAATGTGTCATATCTCGTATAAGCTGACATAGCTTCAGAAACACGTCTGGAAACATACGATATAACTCCCGAAAATGATCGTTATCTTCTCGTAACACATTGCACATATAATCGTATCCAATTCTTGTGATAGGTCGTCGGATTGGATACTCGATGTAATCTTTCTGTTTTAAATATTGATGTGCAATGAAGACTTGTGCTAACCCTATTAACGTCACCAACAGATGCATTATCTTTGTATCCAAATCCTCCATCTTTTCTCTTTCTTACTTTTCTTTTGTTTATTAATTTTTTTTGATTCAGATATTTATAAAGACATACCACGGAATGTGGGATGAGAATGCTCTAATAGATAAAGATATTAAAAAGGGTTTTTAAGCCCTGTCCAACCCTGGCCCTGTATACATTCAGCTCTTTAAAATCCTGCATATAAAATTTTTTTTGTAAAATTAATATTAAAGGGCTGAACCCTGTACAGCCTTGGACCTGTAGTCTTGTAAAATAATTTCTTTTATTTTATTTTTTCAAAGGTTGTTTCTTCTTTCTAAAAGTACAAAAACTCATCAATATCCAAAACTCATCAATAAGAAGCTGTTCTAAAAGTTCAAAACTAAAATCTTCTTCAAATCAAAACAAATCATAATCTTCGGATTCTTCTGACTGTCTTGTACTCTTGTATTCTTCTCATCCTTCTGATTGTCTTGTACTCTTGTATTCTTCGGATCCTTCCCATCTCATACCTTACAAACCCAAAACATAAAACATCACCAACCTCATTAGACCAACATCACAAACCAGTTGCATGACATCAATAAAAATCACACGTAAGATATGAGAAACAAAACGGACCAAAACATCACCAACCTCATCAGGTGTTAGACTCTCCAACTCCTGCTATATTTGTGTCACTATTATCTTCATCATCAAAATAATCTTCAATATCTCCTATAATATTATCACATAAGTTAGTCAAACAATTTAAAACAAATTAGCAATATTCTCAGAATTGAAAGTTTACCTTCATATTCGGCAAATCCCCTTAACCAATTTCTAGTGCAAACTAATGCTTGAACATTTTTGGGAAGAAGTCGGTTTCTATAAGGATTCAGCACTCTACCTTCTGAAAGCATGAAGACATTTGGTGGAACAAGGCTAGTCTGTAAGACATTGGGAGAAGCTGTGCGCATGAAGTAACGAACGTGGAGTTAGAATGATGTGGCAAATTATATTTGGAAATTTGGAATATTGGAGTTTCCTTTATTGTTTAGCAAGATATCATCGGATCAAATAAAAAGAAGATTTGGGGTTATCTTAATTAGGAGAGTAGGTTAGCCGACGTGATATGTTAGCTATCTATATATATTTGTATTGAGGCTTAAGGTTTTTCTTTAGCCGCATAGAAAAAGTAGGAGCCAAGCGAATAAGCTTTTAGGGTTCTTAACAAGTTTTGGTTAGATTAAGAATTGGTCAGTGACAAGTCGTGTTAACTGTGTGTAAATCTGATTAAACATATCTTGTAAGATTGTTTAAGTGATTCTTAATAAGAAAAGAGGTTCTTTTCAATATTGGCTGCATCTTCGTTTTTACAATTGGTATCAGAGCAGTCAACCGACGAGAGCTCTATACTCGCCACAGGTTGAGATCTTGAGATAATGATGCAGTCAGGTAATGAGTTGTTGATGCTTCAAAGGGGTGTGATCTTGGATGAACAAGGCTATGGTCGCTGGAAGGTGCGCATGGTTCAGCTGATCCGAAATCTAGGTGAGGATGCTTGGACGGCAGTGGAAGAAGGATGGGAACCTCCCTATGAGAAAACCGAAGCTGGTGACAAGATCACTAAACCTAAGGCACGCTGGACGGTAGAAGAAAAGAATTTGTCTAAATATAATGCTAGGGCACTTAATGCAATATTTGGTGCTATTGATGATGATGACTTTAAGCTTGTTCAAGGTTGTGGATCAGCTAAAGATGCTTGGGACATTCTGCAGAAGACCCATGAAGGAAACTCAAGTGTCAAAAGAACGAGATTAGACCAACTTGCATCACAATTTGAAGTCTTAAGGATGGATCCAGAAGAGACAATTTCTCAGTTCAGTGAAAAATTGAGTGCTATTGCTAATGAAGCAAAGAATCTTGGTAAGACCTATAAGGATACCAAGCTGGTTAAGAAGTTGCTTAGATGTCTACCTTCTAAGTATGCAGCTCATAAAGCAGTCATGAGAGTATCTGGCAACACAGACACCTTGAAGTTTGAGGATCTCATTGGTATGCTAAAATCAGAGGAGATGGAAGTTGCTGAAGAACTGAGAATTCATGGTAAAGGAATTGCATTCAAGGCAGATGACAGGAGTGATCAGTTGCAAGAGATAAAAGATAGCATGTCCTTGATGGCAAGAAACTTTGGAAAAGCTCTCAAACGTGTTGAAAAAGGACAGGGACGAGAATTAGCTTGCTGGAATCGAAGTGCTACAGAGAGGTCTTGTTCTAGGCCAAATATATCTGAAAAAGAAAAAAATAATCCGAGAAAAGAGATTCAGTGTTTTGAATGTGGTGGTTTTGGTCATTACAAACCTGAGTGTCCAATGGTTAAGCGCAAGGAGATGAAGTGCTTTGAATGTAAAGGGATTGGACACTTAAAATCTGAATGCCCAAACATGGTGAAAGGAAATAATAAGGCATATGTTAGCTTTAGTGATTCAGAATCAGAGAGTGATGGGGATGAAGAAGAAGGAGGAATGTTGAATCTTTTTGCATACAGTGCTAAAGGTGATGATATAGCTGATGAAAGCTCAGATGATGATGATGAAGAGTCAATTTCAAAAGAGATCTACTGTGTACTCTATGACAATTGGGTTCAGCTGTGTAATGAAAAATTGCTACTTGTCAAAGAAAAATTGCAGTTGGAAGCCAAGGTCAATATGCTAGAAGAAGAATGCAAGTCAGAAGTCTCAACTTGCAAGGAACTACTCCCTGCTGAAAAGGAGTTGCTTGAGAGAAAATTGAGAAATCTTCAAGAACTCTATGGTTTGGAGAAGGAAAGATCAACAAGCCTTGAAAGGGAGCTGAACGAGAATCATAAAAAAATCAGGATGTTGAACAATGGTGGGAAGAAGTTAGATGAGATCTTGTCAATGGGAATTGTTGGATCTCAACATCGTGGTCTGGGCTATAAAGAACAACAGGATGTTGAATTTTTGTCACGTGATAAGTCTATAAGCTTTGTGAAAAGCAACGTAACTCATGTTGTGGAGTCGACTGTTCTGAACAAAGTTGAACTACAGAGGAAGGCTGTAGTACCTGCAAGTAACAGAGAACCACGAGTCAGGTCTGGAAATCCTCGAAAAAACTGGACAGATTCCAAGCAAAGGAGAAGTAATATTGTGTGTTTTCACTGTGGTAATGCGGGTCATGTTCGTAGGTTCTGTTATAAGTTTAAGAATAAGATCAAGGAGCTTTGGATGGCTAGGAAATGTTTTATGGATCCATTTCACTTTTGCAAAGTCTGGGTTGCTAAAAAGGATCTGTACAATAAAGATTTCGAGAATGATGAAAAAAAGTATGATCAAGGTTGCAGAGAGTCCGAGGAAATCAACTTATGCTGTAATCTCTCGAAGATAGTCACTGAAGACGATGTTGGGGTTGAATCTCAGGTTCTACAGAAGCATGTTGTATAACAACCTGTACAAGGAAAAGTCACAACTGAATCAACCAAATCCAATAGTGCTGATTCGAATGATGAATCATCAGGAGCCTTAGCTATATCTAAACAGTTTCAAAGTCATAAGAATCACTCTGCTGCAGTTGTAGTTGTTGAGCAAACCTCTCATTGTCAAGAAGTGTTGCAACATTGTTGTGTTTCAAAGGTTGAACCTAAGGATATTATAACAGCTCTTGAGGATTATTTTTGGTACAAGGCATGATAGGAAGCTTGTTGTGTCTTCCAGTTTATATGTCTTCATCTTTGTTTTTATATGAATGTGCACTCATGCTGGGGGAGTATGATGAGATGATGATTTTTGTGATGATGGTGATGTTGTAGCTGAATGTGGCTAAGGGGATGTTTTTGGAAGATTCTGGTAGTATTCACAACTGGAGCTTGAGTTGTCACATTCAAATAAAATGGGGGAGATTGAAAGCATGAAGCTTGAGTTGACACATTCAGATAAAAAAGGGGAGAATGAAAGCATGAAGACATTTGGTGGAACAAGGCTAGTCTGTAAGACATTGGGAGAAGCTGTGTGCATGAAGTAACGAACGTGGAGTTAGAATGATGTGGCAAATTATATTTGGAAATTTGGAATATTGGAGTTTCCTTTATTGTTTAGCAAGATATCATCAGATCAAATAAAAAGAAGATTTGGGGTTATCTTAATTAGGAGAGTAGGTTAGCCGACGTGATATGTTAGCTATCTATATATATTTGTATTGAGGCTTAAGGTTTTTCTTTAGCCGCATAGAAAAAGTAGGAGCCAAGCGAATAAGCTTTTAGGGTTCTTAACAAGTTTTGGTTAGATTAAGAATTGGTCAGTGACAAGTCGTGTTAACTGTGTGTAAATCTGATTAAACATATCTTGTAAGATTGTTTAAGTGATTCTTAATAAGAAAAGAGGTTCTTTTCAATATTGGCTGCATCTTCGTTTTTACAATTGGTATCAGAGCAGTCAACCGACGAGAGCTCTATACTCGCCACAGGTTGAGATCTTGAGATAATGATGCAGTCAGGTAATGAGTTGTTGATGCTTCAAAGGGGTGTGATCTTGGATGAACAAGGCTATGGTCGCTGGAAGGTGCGCATGGTTCAGCTGATCTGAAATCTAGGTGAGGATGCTTGGACGGCAGTGGAAGAAGGATGGGAACCTCCCTATGAGAAAACCGAAGCTGGTGACAAGATCACTAAACCTAAGGCAAGCTGGACGGTAGAAGAAAAGAATTTGTCTAAATATAATGCTAGGGCACTTAATGCAATATTTGGTGCTATTGATGATGATGACTTTAAGCTTGTTCAGGGTTGTGGATCAGCTAAAGATGCTTGGGACATTCTGCAGAAGACCCATGAAGGAAACTCAAGTGTCAAAAGAACGAGATTAGACCAACTTGCATCACAATTTGAAGTCTTAAGGATGGATCCAGAAGAGACAATTTCTCAGTTCAGTGCAAAATTGAGTGCTATTGCTAATGAAGCAAAGAATCTTGGTAAGACCTATAAGGATACCAAGCTGGTTAAGAAGTTGCTTAGATGTCTACCTTCTAAGTATGCAGCTCATAAAGCAGTCATGAGAGTATCTGGCAACACAGACACCTTGAAGTTTGAGGATCTCATTGGTATGCTAAAATCAGAGGAGATGGAAGTTGCTGAAGAACTGAGAATTCATGGTAAAGGAATTGCATTCAAGGCAGATGACAGGAGTGATCAGTTGCAAGAGATAAAAGATAGCATGTCCTTGATGGCAAGAAACTTTGGAAAAGCTCTCAAACGTGTTGAAAAAGGACAGGGACGAGAATTAGCTTGCTGGAATCGAAGTGCTACAGAGAGGTCTTGTTCTAGGCCAAATATATCTGAAAAAGAAAAAAATAATCCGAGAAAAGAGATTCAGTGTTTTGAATGTGGTGGTTTTGGTCATTACAAACCTGAGTGTCCAATGGTTAAGCGCAAGGAGATGAAGTGCTTTGAATGTAAAGGGATTGGACACTTAAAATCTGAATGCCCAAACATGGTGAAAGGAAATAATAAGGCATATGTTAGCTTTAGTGATTCAGAATCAGAGAGTGATGGGGATGAAGAAGAAGGAGGAATGTTGAATCTTTTTGCATACAGTGCTAAAGGTGATGATATAGCTGATGAAAGCTCAGATGATGATGATGAAGAGTCAATTTCAAAAGAGATCTACTGTGTACTCTATGACAATTGGGTTCAGCTGTGTAATGAAAAATTGCTACTTGTCAAAGAAAAATTGCAGTTGGAAGCCAAGGTCAATATGCTAGAAGAAGAATGCAAGTCAGAAGTCTCAACTTGCAAGGAACTACTCCCTGCTGAAAAGGAGTTGCTTGAGAGAAAATTGAGAAATCTTCAAGAACTCTATGGTTTGGAGAAGGAAAGATCAACAAGCCTTGAAAGGGAGCTGAGCGAGAATCATAAAAAAATCAGGATGTTGAACAATGGTGGGAAGAAGTTAGATGAGATCTTGTCAATGGGAATTGTTGGATCTCAACATCGTGGTCTGGGCTATAAAGAACAACAGGATGTTGAATTTTTGTCACGTGATAAGTCTATAAGCTTTGTGAAAAGCAACGTAACTCATGTTGTGGAGTCGACTGTTCTGAACAAAGTTGAACTACAGAGGAAGGCTGTAGTACCTGCAAGTAACAGAGAACCACGAGTCAGGTCTGGAAATCCTCGAAAAAACTGGACAGATTCCAAGCAAAGGAGAAGTAATATTGTGTGTTTTCACTGTGGTAATGCGGGTCATGTTCGTAGGTTCTGTTATAAGTTTAAGAATAAGATCAAGGAGCTTTGGATGGCTAGGAAATGTTTTATGGATCCATTTCACTTTTGCAAAGTCTGGGTTGCTAAAAAGGATCTGTACAATAAAGATTTCGAGAATGATGAAAAAAAGTATGATCAAGGTTGCAGAGAGTCTGAGGAAATCAACTTATGCTGTAATCTCTCGAAGATAGTCACTGAAGACGATGTTGGGGTTGAATCTCAGGTTCTACAGAAGCATGTTGTAGAACAACCTGTACAAGGAAAAGTCACAACTGAATCAACCAAATCCAATAGTGCTGATTCGAATGATGAATCATCAGGAGTCTTAGCTATATCTAAACAGTTTCAAAGTCATAAGAATCACTCTGCTGCAGTTGTAGTTGTTGAGCAAACCTCTCATTGTCAAGAAGTGTTGCAACATTGTTGTGTTTCAAAGGTTGAACCTAAGGATATTATAACAGCTCTTGAGGATTATTTTTGGTACAAGGCATGATAGGAAGCTTGTTGTGTCTTCCAGTTTATATGTCTTCATCTTTGTTTTTATATGAATGTGCACTCATGCTGGGGGAGTATGATGAGATGATGATTTTTGTGATGATGGTGATGTTGTAGCTGAATGTGGCTAAGGGGATGTTTTTGGAAGATTCTGGTAGTATTCACAACTGGAGCTTGAGTTGTCACATTCAAATAAAATGGGGGAGATTGAAAGCATGAAGCTTGAGTTGACACATTCAGATAAAAAGGGGGAGAATGAAAGCATGAAGACATTTGGTGGAACAAGGCTAGTCTGTAAGACATTGGGAGAAGCTGTGCGCATGAAGTAACGAACGTGGAGTTAGAATGATGTGGCAAATTATATTTGGAAATTTGGAATATTGGAGTTTCCTTTATTGTTTAACAAGATATCATCGGTTCAAATAAAAAGAAGATTTGGGGTTATCTTAATTAGGAGAGTAGGTTAGCCGACGTGATATGTTAGCTATCTATATATATTTGTATTGAGGCTTAAGGTTTTTCTTTAGCCGCATAGAAAAAGTAGGAGCCAAGCGAATAAGCTTTTAGGGTTCTTAACAAGTTTTGGTTAGATTAAGAATTGGTCAGTGACAAGTCGTGTTGACTGTGTGTAAATCTGATTAAACATATCTTGTAAGATTGTTTAAGTGATTCTTAATAAGAAAAGAGGTTCTTTTCAATATTGGCTGCATCTTCGTTTTTACACCTTCAACACTGAAAGATGACTCTGATGCTACAGTGGTGATTGGATTGCTGAGAATATCAGATGCCATGGAAGCTAAATCACCATATCGATGTTGATTATCTTTCCAAAAACTTAACACTTCCATGTCTGTAAAAGTCTTCATCTCTAGTCTAGGTTCATCCAAATAGATTTTCGAATTTGATTTGGGGTTGCCTGAACTAGACTTGAGGCCACTTTCAAGATCAAACAGATCCTATGATATGAAATACAAACAAATTAGTTACAAAGATGTTAGAGAGAAGCTTAGAAAGACAGAGAAAGATACTTACATCATTCAAATCATCCTCAAGTGGTGATTCAGAGAGAAGCTCATCTCTAGTAGGTGTTGGTGAAGACTTTGAAAGACTTGCAGATTGAGTATTATATTCTTCATAAAGCAGAACCAGATTCTTCCTAACAATTTCAACTTTTTCCTTGGAAGTGCTTGAATCGACCTTGTCATAAGCTGACTCAAGTATTTGCAACTTCAATCTCGGATCCAAAGCTGCTCCCATAGCAAGAATGATACTGTATTGATTCCAATACTTTGCAAACTTCTTTCGCATCATTTGAGCCATTGCTCTCACATAAACATCATCACAAATAGAATATTTCTTCAGCAACAACTCAATTTTTCACACTTGAATGAAATAAACATTGGCTGTTGGATACTTCACTCCTGAAAAGTATGTGGTGATGGTATATGAAATGGTTTTAACATGTCACATATTTTCTCACCTCGATCCCATTCTTCCTCTGATGATAATGAATTGTAATCTCTCTCATACAAATTCAAAATACCAAATGCTTTTCTGAATTTTAAAGTTCTAGCCAACATCACATATGTTGAGTTCCAACGAGTTGCAACATCCAAAGATAACCTAGTTCCACTTTTAATTTCTAAGCTCTCAACGCATGTTGCAAATGATTCTTTCCTCGACTCATATCCTTTTACAAATTTCACACTATTTCGAATATTCTCCAAAAGACTACTAGCTACATCCAACCCTGCTGTAACTATCAAATTCAGAATATACGCTGAACATTACTACTACGGCTGACTTTTTAGAGTTTTGTTTGACCTGGTTCAAGGCGATGATTCCGGTTTACTAGCTATAGTTTGCAATCATCAACTAAACCGGGAAGGGAAATCAAATATAATTTATGTTGGTTAAAGCCAACAATTTTTATAGTCTATTTTAGGTCTTTGATTAATGAGTAAGGAATACAAATTTTGGATTATAGAAAAAACTTTAAAAGAGACGTTTTTGTCCAACGCTTCCAGCATACAGAGCGAGCAGTCGTCTTCGTTCGTGAGCTCGTAATTGCGATTTTCCCAACTTCGATTACCCGTACAAAGCCATGGCCGAAACCGCGAAGAAAATCAACGGCGGAGATGCCCAGGATCTTCTCTCACTTCTCTCTTCTCCGGCGAGGGATTTCCTCGTTCGTAACGACGGCGAACAGGTAAAAAATTTAGTTCCTCGCTTCTCTCTTTCTGTAGTTGACCTGATTTTGAATTTTATCGTCGTCGATCTCAACTTCTATGTGCTTGTTTCGCGATTCTCCCCTGTGATTGTTCTTTTTGGAGAACCGATTGAGCCAGAGTTTGACTGACTTATGCTCAGGTTAAAATCGAAAGCTTGATGGGGAAGAAGATTGGATTGTATTTCTCAGCTGCGTGGTGCGGACCATGTCAGCGGTTTACTCCACAGCTTGTTGAAGTCTACAACGAGCTCGCTCCAAAAGTTGGTTTCGAGGTTGTTTTTGTGTCTGGCGATGAGGATGAAGAGTCTTTTGGTGATTATTTCAGTAAGATGCCATGGCTCGCTGTTCCCTTTGCTGATTCAGAAACCCGTGACCGTTTGGATGGGTTGTTTAAGGTTACGGGTATCCCTAACCTAGTGATGGTTGATGATCATGGTAAACTTGTGAATGGTAATGGGGTTGGTGTCATACGAAGCTATGGAGCTGATGCTTATCCTTTCACACCTGAGAAAATGAAGGAGATCAAAGAGGAAGAAGACAGGGCTCGGAGAGAGCAGACATTGTCATCTGTCTTGGTTACTCCTACACGGGACTTTGTGGTTTCGCCAGACGGTAACAAGGTACCCCTTGATTATATATATATATAGCTTGTGTGATTATATTTTTGGCTTTGTTGACTTGATGAGGCTGATCAGTTGCGTTTTCATTAGGTACCTGTATCGGAACTTGTAGGTAGAACCATTGGCCTTCTCTTCTCAGTTGCATCTTACAGCAAATGCACAGAGTTTACTCCAACGCTTGTTAAGTTTTATTCGAAGCTGAAGGAGAATAAAGAGGATTTTGAGATTGTGTTGATATCTCTTGAAGATGATGAGGAGTCTTTTAATCAGGACTTTAAGAGCAAGCCATGGCTAGGATTGCCGTTCAACGACAAAAGCTCTTCGAAATTGGCTCGGCACTTCATGCTGTCTACGTTACCAACACTGGTCATTCTCGGGCCAGATGGAAAAACCCGTCACTTGAATGTCGCTGAAGCTATTGATGACTATGGACTTCTTGCTTATCCTTTCACTCCAGAGAAGTTTAAAGAACTCGAGGAGATAGAAAAGGCAAAGATAGAGGCTCAAACGACCGAGTCACTTCTTGTCTCAGGTGATCTCAACTATGTTCTCGGAAAAGATGGGGCCAAGGTATAGCTCTCAATAATACCCTTTTCATCTTCTAAACTCTGTTCTTCGAGGCTGATCTGAACCAACCTGTAAAAATTTGGCTTTCTTTGTTAGGTGCTTGTTTCGGATCTGGTGGGGAAGAACATTCTTATGTACTTCTCAGCTCACTGGTGTCCTCCTTGTCGCGCCTTTACACCACAGCTTGTTGAAATATACAAGCAGATAAAGGAGCGGGATGAAGCGTTTGAATTGATTTTCATCTCCAGTGACCGTGACCAGGAATCATTTGATGAGTACTACTCACAAATGCCGTGGCTGGCTCTTCCATTTGGTGATCCTAGGAAAGAATCCTTGGCACGAACCTTTAAGGTCGGTGGGATCCCAATGCTAGCAGCTCTTGGACCAACTGGGAAAACCGTAACAAAAGAAGCAAGGGACCTTGTGGCAATCCATGGAGCCGATGCTTACCCTTTCACTGAGGAACGTTTGAAGGAGATTGAAGCCAAGTACGATGAGATGGCAAAAGAGTGGCCTAAGAAGGTGAAACATGTTCTCCATGAAGAGCATGAGCTAGAACTGACTCGTGTTCAGGTTTACGTGTGCGATAAGTGTGATGAGGAAGGAAAATTCTGGTCTTACCATTGCGATGAATGCGACTTTGATCTTCATTACAAGTGTGCTTTAGAGGAGGAGACAAAACCAAACGGTGATGAGGCTGTGAAAAAAAGTGGCGGTGAGCACCAAGATGGTTGGGTTTGTGACGGAAACGTGTGCACCAAGGCCTGATTGATAGCTTCAGGCACAGTTATGTCACTATGTGTATGCTAAGCTATTTCCTTACCCTGTATAATTTGATGAGAGTATTGAAGTGTGGCTACAATCTGATAAGACCTTGGAGATGAACTCTTGTTAATCTAAAGTAGTAATAAAATGATCTTATTTAACTGTGATCTTTGTATCAACAAATTTTAGATTCCAACTGGAGTTGTATGAAACAATACATTGGCACACCCTATGTATATATATTCAGAGACAAAGAGAGAGCTTTCTGCTCGCAGATGGAATTGTCTTCTTGCTAAACACCTATGCAAAGGAAGCTAAAAGTGGTGATGCTCATGATCTCCAGTGGCTTCGGTATTCATCATTCGAAATGGACAGCAAGCAAGGAAGAGAAACCAACTGCTAAATAGTGAAAAAATTCAGATAAAAAAAAAAAACTTGTTAAGCTTGAAATGTAGTAATATATGAACTATTGGAGATGGATATTCATGATTTTTGGATAACTGTATCCAGTAAACTAAAGTGATACTTACCAGTGATACTAGATTTATCATAGGAGGACCACGTTCATGAATTTCCTCTTGGCGAATGCAAGCCACCATTTGTTTGGTGTCCCGTTGGCTCTATACGCTACACTCAGTAGCCTCCCACTCGTCTCCTCGCGAACTTGCTTCAGATAGTTCCTGAAAAGATCTGACATTTGAACCCAACAGAAGACACAAGTCTAAGGACCTAGTAACCAAAAGAAAACCCCAAGGAAATCAATAAGAGTTACTTAGACATGTACCTGCTTCATCCTGGGACTGAGGAAGCGAAAAGAGCCCCGGGAAAGGAAAGCCAGTTTCTCCAGGAACAGGAATATCTTCTAAACCCAAGTTAATAATGGCTTTAGTTCCTACAGCCAACGTTCTACAGCCTTCGAGCCTCTTTAACGCCACATTTATGTAGAACGTCAAGTAAATAAGGAGCTTATCAGCAGGACTTTTGATATCAAAGTTTGTGAAGAAGACATTCGCACGAAAGAAGGTGATTGCCTCGTCCACTATATCAGTTTTATCTACATTATAAAATCAACAACTTATAAACGCATTCATCACACAGATGAAAAAAAAGAAGAAGCACATGTATAGCTTTGTTTGAACTAAATAATACCTTGTTCTGAAACTGGTGCAGGACCTTTTATATGGCTCTTAAGTGGAAGCAGTGGACAACCACATGCCTTTGTTATCCCTTCTTCTTCCACAAAACTCGAGTGATAAACCTGATTAGAGCGTTTCACCATAACAAAATGAGCATCACAGATTTAACAAGAAGTGGATTCAAATACTCAAAATGGAACCAATCAAACAATCTCATCGAAGATCTAATCAAAATTCACTAGGTATTCGCCATACAAATTGATGATCCGTACCATTTTGAGCCCAATTTGAAACAACGAAGCGGCAGTATCAGGTAAGGAGATGAATCGAATCGGAGGTGGATCTACACTGCTATTAAAAGATCATGGAGCTATAAGAATCAGGGCGTTAGGTGAACGAGTGATTTGAAGATGTAGGATGAAAAGTTTTTTTACCTGTTGAAGAGCAGATCAATTTCAAATTATTTAGACTCTAACGAAAGAGAATTGAAATGTAATGGAGCTTTGTGGAGTTAGCTCGCGCGATCCGTCGTGACTCGTGATGTTGCGGTGGTCGGAGATGGTTTATCAGGAAGCTAATCGTCGTCGGCAAGGCGAAATCGAAATTGAAATCGACGAAAGAAGGAAAAAAAAAAAAAAGGAATCAAGGAAGACAGAGAGGTACGAATGACACGTGTAAAGCCTCCCGAATGTGGAAACATTGCTTCGTACCGGGGACGAACTGAATGTTAAACCGGTTTTGGTTTTGAATTTTTAATTTTCTCGGTTTAATATGAATTTTTACATCAGTCGAAATTTATGATCTTATAAATTCGGTTTTAGGGGTGTAATTAATCAAGCAAATGTTTAAGTTTCACTGCTATTTCTGAATTACCATGATTGGATAAAAAGTTGTTACATAAGATTCAGTAAACCAAAACTTAAAACAGAGATACATACATTGAACCGAACTTAACCAAGACTTAAAAGCAAGCTCTATAACTAACTAACTGTGTATTTGATTCCTTTATACGACTATATAGTACAAGTTACATTGGGGAGATACATGAATATTAATAAGTGAATCATGTTTGCATAAATGTGTCTTACATATTCAACTAATGAGTACAGCTCTTGATTCAAACAGTTTAATTAACATATTTCTACACTGAATTTGATAACAATACACCGGGTGGTGGTAACTAAACTAAACTGATGCTGCATTCTATGGTTTCGCTATCATTTAAATTAGACGTTACTGGGATGTGCCGAAAGCTATCATCACCTGAACAGTTGAGAATTGCTCTTTGCACAGTATGATGTTGCGGTTTTGAATCGTTATTACTACGAGTTTCGTAGCTCGTGAATGCGCCTAATGCTCCAAGAAACCCTTCATGTCGTAAAAACATTGCCTTCGCCTCACCTCTCGACCTGCAATGAGAAGGAAAAGTAAGAAAATTCCAAAAAGATTTGTGGACATACATGAGTATTAGTTTCAGTTTTGGATTTACCAAAAGTGAACAGCAACAGAGATTGTGTCCATGGTATACTCAAGGCCACGGATGAAAAATCCACCAAAGAAAATACGCTTAAGACCGAATCTGAGAGCATTCAAATAAGCAATCTGGAGAGAAAGTGAGACAGTAGTAGTAAATGTTACAATCCAATCAGAAAAAACCATCAGCTTCAAGTTTTTCTGTAAAATGGCATTGAGATGTTCAGAGGAACTGACCTGACCAATGTTATTTGATATCATTCTTAGAAGGGATCTTGCAACATCTTCTGGCTGGTAATCTTCAAGTTCTTTGCCATCAGAAATTGCTTTTCCAAAGCTGGAAGCAATAGCTGTTGAGGAGAGACCAATCTACAGAGAAGATCAAAAAACAAGGTTTGGATTTTTACATATGAATCAAATCTATAACTTTAGCAAACCAAGATTTAATCAATTTACCTTTGAATAATCTGTTCCACCGTAGATATCTCCCACAAGCATGTCAATTACTCTGTTATTTCCATGGTGACTTAACTCGAGCAGCTCATCAAAACTGAATTTAAGAGAATGTTAATAGTTACTCAGACAAGGAAGAAACAACGTTGTATGAATAGAGTAAACTAAGAAGTCACCTCTTGCATTTTGTTAAAAGCTTTCCAAGACCTAAAAATGTGCCTCCACCAAGGCTTGTTCCACTTATCCGCTCATACTTTCCATCTCCATCGACCTACAGAAGAACGAGTTTGAGTAAGCAACATCGCTGAAGTAGTTTGCCAACAGAATCAAAGTGATCAGAGAAACCAAACCCATAATGACCTTGATCATGCTAACCCCAGAGCCTATATTGACAAGTAGATATGGATACAGATCATTATGGTCGATCTCGACAAACTCCTTCTGCCCATCCAAGTAGGTAAAAGCTTCTCTTGGAACTGTCTGCAATTATGCAAGAATTTTTTGTTTCCGTCATATATCTTTTACAGATTAGTAGTCATGTAAAATGGTAAAAACAACAAGTTTTTCAAAAAAAACTATTCTGCCACAGATGTCTAAATGCATTGAAGAAAGAAACCATCTCATAGAAGACCTCACAGAGCACACCGCATTTAAGCAAAACTATTCTGACATAGATGTCTTTAGTGTTACTCAAGTGTGTAATCAAGGAGAAAAACAAGAAGTACATTCGAAAAACAGACACAACATACATATATACAAGAGATGGTGATAGGAACCAAAAAAACAAACTAACCTTTAAGAGAAAATTAACACCACCAACAAGAGAATGCATCTCATCTTGCTTATCGAAAAGAATACCGAGTTTCTCCTTAAAAAGATCAGCAAACTTAAACGCCCCACCACCTGTGGCCTTTTGGAATGATCAGAAATCATACCAGTTAGTAAAGACCATACATAAATCAACTACAACAAACTGAAATCCCCACTGCAACATAACGATGATCAGCTTTGTTACCTTAACAGATAGATAATCATGGACTGCACCATTCTGATGCTGAACACCTGAACAAATTACCTCTGTCAGTGAAATAAACACAGGAACTCACAACTCAATAAACTTGATGATTCAAAGACACAAAAAAAATTTCCGCTAAAAAAACTCATTTCAGCACTCTAAATCAGTTAGTAAGCTTCAGAATACATATTGATACAGAGGTTTGAGATCATAAAAATCCAAACTTTACCGGAATGTTGAAGGATATTGAATCGAATAAACTCTAAACAATCATCAATCTTTCGGGTCTCAAACTTAGCGAAACAAAGTCTTCCTTTGACAACAGAGCAGCAACCATTACGAGACTCTTCTTCGCTTCCATTTGAAGAGAAATACACAAGCTTGACCAGAGTCCCTACCAAAAACCACCCACCAATCAATTCCGGTTAATTCGAGACGAACCCAAAAACGAACAAATCTAGAAACGAAACAGAGCAAAAAAAAGGCCAATTTTTGGGGTTACCTCCGATGTCGAGAGCCAAATGAGAGATTTGAGTCGGAGGATCCATGGCGGTTTTTTTTTTTGATTGCGAGATTCTCTTTTTTTTGATTCGTTTTTAGAGCTCCTTTTTTTCAACGTTTAAAATTGAAATATATAATTTTTTCAACGATCAACCTACTTTAGATCTAAACCTATCTATCTATCTATCTACTTTTGTCTTCCAACCATGGCTGACTTGTTTTTTCTTCTCCATGGAGCAATTGTTTGTTTGGTTGTCCCAATTGATTTGATTGCGTCAATTTCTAGAAATTTTCTTATTTTTTTTATTTTTTTAAAAAGAAAAGAAAGAGAGACGAATTTTGCTGACTTGTCATTTAGTCTTTTTAGGATTGGATATAGGGATTTGTTATATATATATTTTTTATACTAAAAAACAAGTGTTTTGTTTTAGAATTTGAAAAGACCAAATACAACAATTGTGTTTTTTAAAAAAAAAAAAAATTGGATTCAATTACAAAACGGTACTGCGAATGTTTTAATTGAAGAGATCAAAGTATCATTAGAAAGCAGACTTGAACCGCTTTCAAGGAGCGGGTCAAGTTTCAAGGCTCCCGGGAGAGACGACGGAATTAGTGACGTGATTCGGGATTTTTCAAAACTAATGTGCTCTGGTAGAAGGTTTAGGTTGTTTTTATTGTGTAACTCGTAAGGAGGCATTGTTGTTGTAATCGGTATCTTGGTAACTTGGTTTAAGGTATGAAATGAGATGAAAGTATTGTTAAAAAAAAAATTGTAATATAGAGCGGTCTGTCCGAAGCATAGGAAAAACATTTTTTTGTTAATAACTCATTTTTTCTGTAAGATAATGCTTCCATTTGACTTCAACTTAAATTCCACCGCATTGCTGATAAGATGTCGTACTGAGAAAATATGGAAGTGCTTGTACTATGTCTTGTCTTATTAAGATATCTGGAAGCATTTGTCGACCACTTGTAATAACAGTCACTGTCATAATTCAACCATACGTTCGCTCGCATTTCAACCTTGTAGATAGGGCCGCTAAGAACATTGGTTGGGATGGTCGGGGCCCGATTTGATGATAACATGTGACTAGTTTATAGAAGAAACCAATTTTTGAATTCAATATAAAGAACAGAATCGTGGGCCTGAGTTAGGGTTAGGTTGGTTAAAAATCCACGATGTCCCCACACACACAAGCTTAAAAGCAAGTACCATGAGAATCAAAACACAACAACTTCCTTTCAAACACACATTAATTCTTGTGTACTAGTGTGTCAGATTTCTCAAGTGGTACAAGGTGCATCAGGAGAGTGTACAAGTGGTTATGGGGTTGTTGAAGCTATAATTGTTGATTTCGAAAACTTTGCTTCCAAATTTGCAGGGTCTTTCCGTTTGAAATCAAGAGACTCGACATTATAAACATCCCAACATTCCGTAATTAACATTTTAACGTCCTCTCTGTCCATGTTAGGCTCTTCTCCTGTGTACCTCGATCCATAGTTTGGTTCCCTATCATTTTAATTTAACCAATAATGGTGAATATGAAAAGCCTAATTAATTAAGTTTCGACGCCATGCTAACCGGTAAGGAAATACAGAGTGATACAAGAGAAAATTCTCACTTTTTTTTTTTTTTGGATCTAATGTCATAATACTGTTAAAGTGGATAATTCAGCACGTAAAACAATGTTTCACAAAATTGATTTGTTTGATTCAATCAAGTAAGTTGTTAAAGAAAAAAGAAAAAAAGAACCGCTAAACCGGCCATGACACGTTTAATAAAATTAAGAGTATGCAATAGAGATCAGCATGGGAAATATTATCGTCGTTAATACAAAATATATTTTTAAAAAAAAATTTACCACTAAACACAAAATGCAAAACATTAACAAATATAACTTCTCTATAAAACGTAAGAGAAATATATCTGCAGGCTCAGTCAGATCTAGAAATAATATAAATTATGTACGTAATATAGTTCTGACTTGGGCAGCGAAAAAAAACTACTTACCTTAAAAGTTTGTGTGATGAATTTTGTTATCATCAAGAGTGTGTAGACATCTAAATCTAATAAGACTTGAAAGAAAATAATATTTACATTAAAAATAAAATCTTGCATAAGGTAAGAAAATACCAAACTTAGAAATTAAGAGAATGATGAGTAATTTGTACGAAACAAAAAAAAAAAAAAAAAAAAAAAAAAAAAAAAAAAAAAGAAAGAGAGAATGATCACATAAATTCACTTCACGTGGAGGGTGAGTATCCTTTCACCTGAAGAAACTTTTTTGAAAATTTAAGTTCAATAAAAGTATAAAACTCAAAGAAATGCATGTAAATATACTCTATTTTGAAATACCGAAATTCCTGTATTATACTATTATTTATGGGTGAGTTGGTGGTAATTATTGGTGTTAATTATATTATTCTCTTTAAAAGTTTCGAAAGTCTCTATTTCCTCTACAATGCTTGAAAGACAAATACGAATGACTAGGGCTGGACAAATAAACCGAACCCGAGGAACCGACCCGAATCCGACCTGAAAATACTCAAACCCGACCCGAACCAATTCTCTCTAAATAATCAATAGGTTTTCGTTTTCAAATAACCACATGTATCGGGTATTACCCGAACCGAACCCGAAGAACCTGTTTATATCCGAGAACAATTATACACGATATCACACTATCACATATGATTTGATTTCATAAAACCGTTTGCCTCAATCTCCCTCTTCGAATCCTTGTGAATTGTTTTGCGAGACATGGTATGCTCAGTTTCATTTGTTTAAGATTTCATGGTATGCTCAGTTTCATTTGTTTAAGGTTTAGTTCATTGTTTCTTGTTGAATTTGTTAGATTATACAACTGTTTGTACAATAATATTTCAGTTTTTCAGGTTTTATGGGTATATTTCAGGTTTTTGTGGGTACTTTGGATATGTTCGAGTAGATACTATCCATAACCGAATATATTTTGGATACATTACAGGTTTCTTAAAGTTAATACCCAAATAACCCAAACCCGATAGGAACCGAATCTGAAACCAACCCGAAATTATATGAACACCTGTTCGGATCTAATATTAGTAAACCCAAAAAACCCGAACCCGAATTACCCGAACCTGAACCCGATCTGAACACCCAAATGCCCAGGCCTACCGAATGACACATCAAAAACAAAATGTGGCATTGAAGGTAAGTAAACAACAAACTTAGAAAGAGAATGATCACATAAATTCACTTCACGTGGAGTGTGAGTATCCCTTTCACCTGGGGGAAAACAAGATTTTTGAAAATGTCGGATCTCATGCAATAAAACTCCAAGAAATGGGCACTCCTCTGAATCCATTAACTCCACCACAACTTTAGCCAAGTCGATTACGAAGTTGCAGTCAGAATATTAAGCCCTTTCTCTGCCCCGAAACTGTTAACTTCTGCTTCCAAAACCATTGCATACACGTGAAAATTTCTCACCCTAACCATTAGTTTTATGGTGGCACCAAAAAAGCTTTAAGGAATTTTCAGAAATAGCTTAAAATACCACTTCTGTTTTTACCTTAGCTCAGCTGTATATATAACTCTCTTTATTTCAAAATAAGTGGTTTTAGAACTTAAAATGTGTTTCATAAATTGTAGCGTATATTAATAAAGACTAAAACAGAAAATTTTTTTGTTCACTCATGAAAAAACCTTAAACAATATTGTTGCCTTCACAACTTCAATCTATTAAACAACAATATCAAAAACCCAAAGACTAAACCCAAATAGAAAAAAAAAAAAAAAATCGAATTCTGATCCCTATATTACTTAAAACGATATTTCTTTTAAATCTACTAAACAATGAAAACCCCATATATAAATTGAAATCAATCCCTTATGTCATTTAATGTAGTATTGTACTAAATTCTACTAGTATTTTAAATGTACTAAACATTTTTTTTAGATTATCTGTAATAACCGAGCCATCGCGATTTTTCATTAAAATATTTGTCCTCAATCAAACACAACTTGTTCTTGTGATCTTTTTTGACAAAAAAAAAGTTCTTGTTCTTAGTTTCAATGGGACAATTTTGTGCTCCCATATATGTATAGAAGAAAATGTATATATGTATAAGAAGGTTTTCTCCTAACTTTGCATAACACGACGATATTTGGCAGCGTATATTTTCAACACATGTCCTCACTTCTCAATTATTAAATTCTTTGAATTTATTTTTCTCAAAATTACATACATTATTTTCATATTCACTAAATTTAAATGATATTTCTGTACTAAAAAATATATTGACATTTATGCAATGTCATTTTAGTAATTATATGTAGATATCATTTATCAATATTTTATATAATTACCATAACATTATAATTTACATACATTGTTTTTCATATTCACTAAATTTAAAATGATATTTCTGTACTAAAAAATATATTGATATTTATGCAATGTTCTTTTAGTAATTATCTGTAGATATCATTTATCAATATTTTATATAATTACTATAACATTATAATTTTGCAAATAAGAAAGAATTAAATATTAATATTAGAATTTTGGACAAAATAAATTTCTGATAATTAAAGATTTAAATACATTTGGCAGCGTATATTTTCAACACATTTTCTAACTTCTCAATTATTAAATTCTTTTAATTCATTTTTCTTAAAATTACATACATTATTTTTCATATTCACTAGATTTAAATGATATTTCTGTACTAAAAATATATATTGACATTTATGCAATGTCGTTTTAGTAATTATATGTAGATATCATTTATCAATATTTTATATAATTACCATAACATTATAATTTTGCAAATAAGAAAGAATTAAATATTAATATATGAGAAGATTTTTTCCTAACTTTGCATAACACGACGACATTTGGCAGCGTATATTTTCAACACATGTCATCACTTCTCAATTATTAAATTCTTTTAATTCATTTTGTCAAAATTATATACATTATTTTTCATATTCACTAAATTTAAATGATATTTCTGTAATTAAATATATATTGACATGCAATGTCCTTTTAGTAATTATATGTAGATATCATTTATCAATATTTATATAATTACCATAACATTATAATTTTGCAAATAAGAAAGAATTAAATATTAATATTATAATTTTGGAAAAAAAAATTTCTAATAATTAAAGATTTAAATATTAATATCATAATTTTGGAAAAATATAATGTGATGGTTATTAAATTCTTTACTAATTTCAAGCTATAAAAAATATTATAATATTATAATAATTATTTGTTGAAAAAATATTCTAATATTTGTTTACAGTTTTTGTGCCAAAAGATCAAATCAATTTATTCTAAAATAATTTCAAGATATAAAACAATATGATATTTTATTTTTCATTAATAGTAATCATTAACACAATTTATTGCATATTAATTCTTTAAAATGTAACTCCCATGATGTTTGAAAAATTTAAAAACAAATGTTTCATCATATGAATACACTTTAATGTATTAAATGCAATACAATTGTATTTTACAAAAAAAAAAAAAAAAAAAAACACAGACAAAACCTATGGTATATTTATTTTTTGAAAAGTAACCATAACTCCCATGATGTTTGACCATAAAAAAACTGAAAAACCTCTCATACTACTACAAATTTATCTATAAATAGCTATAAAAAATCTTCATCAAACATCATATTCTACCTCTCACATAATTTTCTGAATTTTGTAATATTTAACTTTTTCCTTTGTGTGATATTTGTAGGTTTTGAAATAAATAAGTTGAGTCAAAATTTTGGAGTATATATAGAAGTGAACATGTGAAATATGGTTATTCATTAGAAAGAGTTAGATGAAGAAGACCTTAGGAACATAACATATTCTCACTTGTAAATGTTGGTAAATGTTGTTTTGAATGCCTATTTTGTATATCAATATTGTAATTTTTTTTTCTTTTGATCCATTGATAAATTTTTAATATAAAAATTTTAGAACATAATTCATAAACCCTAATATATTTTATATCTTATTCACAATATTTATGTTACTTATTATTACACATGCTATATTTTATA
This sequence comes from Camelina sativa, assembly GCF_030686135.1. NCBI lineage: Eukaryota > Viridiplantae > Streptophyta > Magnoliopsida > Brassicales > Brassicaceae > Camelina > Camelina sativa. The sequence continues at coordinate 21,481,032 of NC_141884.1, read as the reverse complement.
CAAGTGTGTTTGTATGTATTACCCACCAAAATGAGTTTAAACAAATATTAATTGTTTTGAATACTATTACTTTAAATTTGTTCCTTAACGTTACAACTGTGTTTGTATGTATTTATTAACTTTCTTTCTGATAACCATTTCCATGGTTTTTTATTTTATTTATAGGTTATGACTTCTGACGAGAAAGGTTTTGTGATGGTAGGATTTAGAGACGAGGAAGGTTTGGACGTCTAGGTGATATATATCTCATGATATGGGTTTCTAAAGCCATGTGATTCTTTCGAATTCAGTTTTTATTTTCTTACACAATTTAGTCTTAATTATTTTCTTAAAATATAATTAACATCTAATTTCTCTTCTCATATGTTCCATTATTTTTTCTAGCCATGATCGATTGTTGATGATGTGATGATAGTGCTTACCCGCAAGCAGAACAAGGCTATGGGATTTGACCATGTGTGCAAGTTTCATTAATACACATTTAACAAGACTCACCTCTACCACGTGTTTATCAAGTTGAATGATCCAAAGATCACCCTAAGCTAATCCCAATTGTATTCTAGAGAGAGAGACGAAGGAAAAGAGAGAGAAAAACAATGTCTTGGAGAAGTAGGAAGATTTGAGTTATCTATTCTTCCATCTATCACATGATTTTAGAAACAAAAACATAGAAGAAGAAAAAAAGATTAATTATTCTATGTTCTCTTAGGTTATGCAGTTAAAACTAAAAAAAAGTAACTCAATAATACGATGATATGTTTTTACTCTTTTTTCGTTGATCATTTTGAGTATAATACAATATATATATATATATATATATATGTTATTTTTAAACAGAAAAGTATAACACAGAAAAAGAAAAATTTATGTGATATATAGAATAATATATCAATATATATTAATAACATTTATTTACTCAATTCTAAACTAAAATTCAGTTTGCATTTAGTATGTTCAATAGATATAAAGTACGTGATAAAATTATAGAAATATCTAACAGCGAAATTTCTTTCCCAAATTAATCAAGAAACACAAAGAATTCTACTTCTAGAACACAAATGCATTTGAAGTCATTTGTATAATTAATTAAGATTAAAATATTTTATTGCTAAAACATTCAAATTATAATAAGAAAACTTTTTAAGCATGTGTGAACTGTGAAGCATGCTGGTAATATATAAATATCAAAATTATTTATGCTACCTTTAGTTATCCAATTAAAAAAAATAATTACACAGAGAATGAAGGAAGAGCATGAGTTTCGGCTCAAGAAGAGGTTATTCGAGAAATTCAAGCTACTGTCTCGTCCTTCTTGGAGGTGTCTGGTTTTAGAAGATATTGATGTTTTATAGATTATGTTAAAAGCGGACAAACTAACACATAATGTTCATGCTCATCCGAATTTTATTTTATACGTAATCAATGTTCTTTTTTCCAACGTAAAATATGCTTGTACGTCTTGATTGTACATCAAAACATGAGGAGTTCTATATATATATTATGGGATAGAGACTAAATATTTAAAAGTAATCTTTCATATTAACATAAATTTTCAGTTTAATATTTAACTAATCAATAGTCATTCATTTGAAGTGACTGAGAATACTTATAAAAACAAAACAAATAACAAACATAAGATAATTTATCGAAATACAAAATATAAAGTTTTAAATATTTTAATAAATCTAAAATATATTAAAATTATTATAAAGTTATTTCGTGCATAACGGGAGTCTACTTCTAGTATTATATATGATAAAGAAAGGTCAAAGTATCTTCAATTAATGGAACGATATGAACTATTGTTTGTTTGTTATTTATACAGGGCAAGACAAATTATGGTTCGTTTTGGGTGTACTACAAGTACAAGTTGACAGTTGCGCTAAGGCTTTTTAGATATTGAGGGACACTACTGTCTCAGTTGCTATGCATGAACATGCAGTAGTGTGGAGTACTGATTGGATTCTATCGTAAATAGGGTGGTAACTGGTAACTTTTTTGTATTTTACTATATTCAGCATCTTTGATACATTAAGGCTTAGCTGTATACATATGCATATAGACTTTTGTATTTAAGTTGATGTGTTTTAGTTCAACTCATCAACTTAGATAGGTTCCAACCTAGTATTAGTTATATATAGCTACGCAATGATCAAACTAACTCTATATTTTGAGCTATATATAATGCAATGATTATAATTCGTCCAGATATGGTATTAATTAGTAATTTAGTATACATGTAAAAAAATTGTCGTTGAGTCGTCTACTAGCAAGTTTACATGGTGGAAAAAAAACATTTTGATTAGAAGGAAGAGAGAATCATGAAGCCCCAAGCAACCATAGATTTTTTTTAACAACATATATAGTTATATCATCACCAACTCCTTAAATGTAACGGCACAAACGTAAAAGGAGCCTGGAGCCCTAAAGGCCTAAACAGAACAGGAAATATCATTAAATAAGAACTATCAAGAAAAATTATATTATTATGGATTAAAATCAATTTTACTGGAAAAAGAATTGTCCATCAAGCTCACTAACTTTTGTTAGGGTCCTAAACTCCTATAACAACAAATTTTCCAATTGTAAAAATGAAAATAACGAAGCACACACTTCAAGAATAAAAAGCTAATGAAAGTAGTGATTAATGAAGAAACTATATCTAAGAAACTATTCTTTCTTTAAAAAAAAAAAAAACGAAAAACAGAACTAATTAGTTTTTTTTTGTTAAAGAGAGAACTAATTAGTTCTGTGTAAGAAGACCGTTTCAAGATCCGGTGGAGAGAAGAACTCTCTAGCGCCACCGCAATAGCTAAACTTCAACGACGGTTTCGGTTTCTTCGGCGGCGGAGGACACGTAAACACCTTCGGTATTCTAACGGAAGCCGCCGTTGGAGTCGTTGGACACAAGAGATCTTCGTTTTCCGTGTTGGCTAAGGCAGAGGAAGAGAGGCTAATCGTCGGCTTCATTGGAGAAGGTAAGGAGATTTCGGTGATGACCCATTTCTTCCCTTCCGTAGTTTCGTCAAACTTGCCGTCCAAGTGGTGGTGAGTAGTACTCTTGCCGGAAAATTCCATAAGGTTATCGTATGAAGTGAAGAGAGAAACAGGCAGGGGACTTGTTTGATAAAAATGAAAGAAATGGAGAATGAGATAGTAAAAATATTTGGCTATTTAAGGTTAGATTAGTTTGGAACGATAGAGAATGTGAAGAGAGTGGAACATGTGACTGAGAGAAGATGTTCTTATAGTCAACAGCGACTTCAAGACAAACCCGATCGTTCTTTGTCGATTCAGTTTGGTTTATATATTGCTTTATAGTTATTAGTATTTTTTTCTTTCGAAATTTGTATCTTGGTAGTATTTATTGTGGTAACATTAAAAGAACAAGGAGATAGTGGAGATTGAGGATACATTGTATCTTTTATTAAATGTGAGAGTGAGGTTTAAAATACTCGCATACCATATGAAAGAATCCTCTTATTTTAAACGAATGAAGAAGAAGTGAATTCAAGTCTTATATTTTGTATTTAAAGTTTTGAATTATGGAACTTAATTTAGGGTTTTTTGTTTTGTTTACACCATAAGTTAGTTATAAACCATCAAATGCTTCTTATATTAGATTAGTGAACCAGTAGGACTAGGCACGGAACCAATCCGATATACTATTAGACAAAATAGTTTAAGCAAAATGTATTAGATATGTATACAATGTCATAAAGTAGGAAATAATACATTTGACAAATTGGAACTTAAAAATTGAATACTGAATTATAAGAAAAGTTTTTTTGTTAATTTGTAATATCAAGAAAAAAATAAGTTATAAGTAAAAGCAATAAAGAGTTTGACTGGTAAGAAGATAACAACTAGCCAAACAGACTTTGAACTAGTATTGGTATGCCAGCAATACAAACAACTTAGAATCATATTCATTCACTCAATATCTCTTTGCCCAGAAAATATAGTTGAGAAGATTAAGAGTATTAAGAACACATAGAAGCACATAAAACATATCAAGTCTAGATTTGTTGAGATCCTCCCCACCCAACCATTGATGGCCAAGCTTTCCCGTGACTGCGTTTGTGATCTCCACAAGAAATGAACTAAGGAAGAAACCCATTGCAATGGAGCACCAGCTCAATGCTACGCTCATACTCTTCATACTCGTTGGAGCTTCTCTATAGAAAAACTCTTGCATGCCTCCCAAGGTCAATATATCCGCGAAACTTAGCATGGTATACTGAAACAATAGCCAGAAAACAGAGATTCTGAAGCCGTTTTGAACTGCCTCGTGTTTCCTATTGGCCTCGACGATGGCTGCAACCGCCATTGATATAGACGAGAGAGTTAGGCCGAGTCCAATGCGTTTCAAAGAGAAGCTTGATGTTCTGTTGATATTTTTGCCAAAGAGTTCATATAAGGGTATGGAAGCGAGAATGAAGATGATAGTGATGGCGTTGAGTGAAGGTACGGGTATCTCGAACGAAGGAGATATCTTTCGATTCATGGTCATGCCTTGTTGTACTGTGAAGGTCAATAATTGTGCCACACAACTATTCATGACAATCGTGCTCAAAAAGATTGGTAGGAGACCGAGAAATGTTCTTGTTTCTTCAACTTGTGTTCTTGAGATGTTTTTGTTCAGCAATGCTTTATCTAAACACCTGAACCAAAAAGAAAAGGAATACTTATATATTAGTACTGGTCCGTATTGTTAGTACAAATATATTAAGTGACTTACTTTAACTTGTGGTGGTGAATGTTGTTGTCCGTAGATGTAAGACTTTGCAACATCTCTACATCCAAGAAAGAACCATTTCGATATCTTGCGGCAGAAATAAACACATTTGCAATTCTTGTTAACGGACTTCCACTAGGGCGTTTTAATCGGTAAAATGGTAACCCTAGTACGAAAATGCATAGGGCGACCGCTAGAAGCACGATTGATATATCGAATATATTTTTGATCCACGCCATAACGGTTACAGCCATGAGCCATCCAATGCAGATAGCAAAGTAGTACCAACTGAACAATTTTGAGATCAGTGTCTGGTGTCCTCTGTCAAACTGATCGCCTCCGTGTGCAAGCAACGTGGGTCTAGTACCACCCGTACCAAAAGAGATCGCATAAAGTCCAGTGATGAGAATCATTGATTGAAGAGTTGAAGGTGTTTTATTTCCTTCAGGTTGTAGATTAGGGTTATGAGCTTGGAGTGTCAACACAATCAAACCCTATATCAAAAGATTTAACTTTAAGTTGATTGGTTTGTTTCGTTTTCAGATTAATGGAGTTTTTTTAAAAAAAAAATTATATTACCAAGATATCAATAGAACAGAAGATAATGAAAGTGGTGGAGCGAGTGAAGAACGAATCGGCCACGAAACCACCAAAGAGAGTGACCAAATGCGATGTTCCAATGAAATTGGTCACCATGTTCGCTGCTTCGGCTGGAGAGTAATGCATTGATTCCATGAAATATAAGACCATGTTGTTTCCAATAGCTATGGACACCATGTTCTCCAATAGCCCCACAACTAATCAACACTCACCAAAACACATATCTCAACTTCTCTAATTAAAAGCATTATTATATTATATAAAAAAAAAGTTTTTATTGAGTTTCAAGAAGATTTAATTTACCGCAAGCAATAGAAGCAGCTCTAATCCCACCATGTTTGCCAGGAATAGTCTCCCTCCCTCTCCAATCTTCAAACTTTTCTTCCATCTCATTTTCCATCTTGACGTACGTTAGATTGGACCTTTTTTGAGTTGGTATTGTATTTGTATATGTTGAAATTTAGATGTTCGTTTTATATTGTACTAACAAAAACATTTATAAAAGCATAAAAATGTTGAGATGGTGACATATGTCAAATTTTGTTTGAAAATAAGGCAAGTTATATATAACAATTAAAAAAGTAATCATGAAATCATAAATTATATACAATATTTTTAAAATATTTGAGATACTAGATTACTTATCTTAATGATATGTCAATTATATACCACAATTTAATATTCACATCCATATTTGTGAATGGCATGTATATACATTATATAGATTATTAATGTATCATATCTAACAATGTTTAATTTTTATTTTATCAGAGGATTAACATATTTATGATACAGATATGAGGTGGGTTGACAATGCTATTTGATTTCTACCATTCAATTTATTTCATGTCACACTTTTATATTTATCTTCAATAATATTAATATACACTACTCATTTTAGAAGAAAAAAACAAACAAAATAAATCTTAAAAAAAAATTGGTCATATATTTTGTTTAAATTATTTAGCCCAAAAATCAATTTATTATTAATTTTTATTCTGTCAAAAATAATTGATTTAAACTTCACTTTGGACTTGGGAGGAATTGGATTTCAAAATTGTGGGGATACGCGGGACAATATCGGAAGCGGAGGAGGACATGGCCATGGAGATCACAGCTGTGGCTCAGAAGCTTCTTTTACAAGTAAGTCAGCCATCGATCTCTTCTCCTCCGTTTCACCCCCTCTCTGGAAATTCTCCGTTGTCATGTTTTTTCATAGGGTTTCCGATTTGCGCAGTTGGTCTCGTCTGCTTTTGAAAGATGCCGTTTATCAGAAGATCTCTGTAGATTATCAGTTCTTCTTGATCAATCTACTGCTACGGATCCTCCGATTACATCTATTTCGAGTAATTTTGTCACTCTCTTTTATCATCCCTAATTTTGTTTTCCGATTCTGGGTTCGCTCTCGATTGATGCTAAAATTGGTCTCGTTATCTAATCGATTAGATGCTTTTGTACAGTTGCGGATACGGGAATCGGATGCATTTTGGAGCAGTTTCAGGATCTGAGGTGTCCTAGAGACTTCAACGGAGCGAAGATTTGGGGTCTCTATTGATTTGATTTGATTTAATTCAAATTCTCTTTAAGTTTAAAGCGATTCTGACTGGTGTGAGTTTATGTGATGCAGATGGGTTACTCTCTGTCAAGACCACTTGTAAGTTTTGGTCCCTCTGATTGATTCTGCTTATGGTTTTTAGATTTGCAATTGCATATCATAAGTTCAATAAGGGGAAACATGTTGAACCACTGTGGAACTTGTTTATTGTTCTTTCTCTTATTTGTTTCCCCATGTGCTTGTTGGGAAGTGTAGGCTTTACTGATGATGAGGTATACTTTTATCATATAAATCTTGATGAGTATATATCAAACAAGAGACTCAAAAGGCAACCTTCTCAGTCTAAGAATGGTGTAAAGTTTAGGTGTGTAAACTCCTCAATCTATGTTTTTTTTTACTGATTTTAAAGCTGTTGTGAGTGTCTTGACTTGTTTGTATATTCGGTTTGTGTTGTTTTCCAGTGGGACGGAAGTATCCTTGAGTGTTTTTGGGAGTATGGATGTTCTTGTGGCACCGATACTTGGCTTCTTTCAAAAGGTCTTCCTTTCTCTTCTTATCTTTTAAATACTGATTTCAACTGCACTTAGGTATGCTTATTGGTAGTAAAGTGTGACCAAAAATACTGCTGACAACTTGTTATAGAACCAAAGATAAAGAGCATACATATCCCTTATTTATGGGAGAAAAATTCCAATGGCAGTTGGTCATTGTGAGATGACAGTTTATGTTTGAAGTCTTTGAAAGTCGCTCTTTAGTTAACCAGTTGTTAAATACTGCCTTAATTAGGTCAAACAATGACTCGGTGTCATGAATTACCAAAGCTTGTTTAGTTGTTAGATATATCCTGCAGAGCTTTGGAAATTGATGATCTCGTAGATCTTTTAAATTGGTACTGTCAGCCTCCTGACGCTATCACTTGAGTGTTGTCATCGTCAAGTTTAGTTCCGTCACGATTGCTTAAGGTATCCTGTAATGATATTTGTTTCCTGTTATCTTGCAGATGCTTGTTCTGCATATACCTGTAAGTTCATGTTTCTCCCTTTGCTGACAATTTCATCTAGAAATTATTTTCCGTACACATGATAAGTTAGTAACAGACTGACAAATCATGGAACTAAAAAGCTGGTTCATTCTTTCTCTCAGAATGTCACAATGGATCTAATGGTTAAACAAGGTGCTTCTCCTAGTACTCAAACTCAATACGTCTTTGCAGTGAACGCTGAGAAAACTCCATGCTTTACTGCCTCCAATCTTGAACGGTTAAAGTTTGGTCTTGAGGACTATGTATTAAGGCATGGGAACTGTTTGGATACAATGTGTGACCATTGCTTCTCTGATAGGTATATAATATGTAACACTATTCTTGTTTCTGGCACACTTAATACATAACTTAGTTCGTTTCTACTAATTGAAGTGTCTGTTAAGTTCTTCTACATGTTAAGTCTGAACAATCTGGGTATATTTTACTTTCAGAGAGCATCTAAAACTTGGAAGTGGAACTATATGCCATGAAGACAAACAGAAGAGAGTTGGAGGGACGGTTGAAGTGGTGATTGTGATAAGTGACTTGCTAGAGACAACTCAGCATTGCAGCAGATCATGCGACGGCAAAACAAAGGTTTGTTTAAGTCTCAAAAAAATACAGTAGCTCATAATGAGATGTAACGTACGATTGGCTGATCTTAGATGATGAATTTCCCCAGGTTTTATACTTCGACAACTTCGCACCTTCCCCTGTTCCACATTTTGTTCTGAGTGCATTGAAAAAGATGGACTGGAAAAGTTACGGTTTGATCCTGGCGAATGTGAATGATCAAGATGGACATGTGTTTCTCGAATGGGAAAATTTTCCTTCATTTGTGCAAATAGAAATAGCCCTCCATTGGTACTACAGTCAACATGCAACAAGACAGAAGAATGGGCCTGGTATAAATCTTGTGAAAAAGGGAATTAAAAACGCATTGGATGAATTGAAGGCTAAACATGAGGGTTTTCTTCTAAGCTCACATGCTCGTAAGGTGCTCTATCGGTCAATCTCTTTTGAACTGTTAGTGTCAATCGCTTAAATTTCGACAGGTGTGACCAAAGATTTTGCTGTTGTTGGTGTTTATCTTTCTTAGATTTGCAGCTATGTCCCTGACCTTGCAAGATCAATAGCTGGCCTAATATTCTCCTCTACTGACTTGGACTTCCAAGGAGATTGCTTATCGGTTCTTGGCTTTCAGCCTCAAGAAGTTGAACGTGAGGCTGTTGAAGACTGTATCCAGAGAAAGATCGTTACGGTTATAGGAATGAATGAGAGGAAACCTCAGAAAGACCAAGAAGCTGCTCCTTTCCTGTTTTTCGATGGCGATTCTGAGACATCATACTTTGAAGAGGAGGAAGTAGAAGGTGAGTATTACTCTACCTCACTGGAATGATACATCTGATTTTGACAACGGATATATACTAGTTAGTCGATGTGTGAAAATTGCATCTGTTATTAGCTTCAGCCATGGTTACAAATTCTCATGGTTTTGAGAAGAGCTGTTCATAGAAACCTTACATGATCTGTTTAAGAATCTGCAACTTGTTATGTTCTTGAGATAGTTTGTCCAAAGCCAATAACAGTTATTTACATCCCTTGCTGATCTTTTTGTTTTCAATTTATGTTCGGATCGAAAACATTCCCCGGAAACTAGAACCAAACTTTATGCAGTTCAAAAGTCAATAGTCAATAGGTCACCTTGTAATTACTAGGCTTAACAGATTGGACATGTGTAGTGTTGTCTGTACACAAATATAGCAATACAAATACTTCATTTCATTAGACATTAGTAGTATAACACCTTACACACTTTAGCAAATAATATTGAAAACCTCTCGGGTCGAGAAAGGGCAGCTAAGAACTGTGATTCCAACTCACCAAGGTTTCTATATCTTCTTATACTATTTCAAACTATGTTTACGTGTACAAACGAAAATAGATAGAGGAACAAACCAAGTCTTGTGCCCTCCCCTGCAATATATCTCAAGCAGCGGAAGGTGCAGGAAAGTAGGTAATTTCCGGTTCGAGTACCGAAGCTAGGATGCTTGATTTTGTAACGGTTTCTTCCACATCTGCAGGGATTTTCGATTTGAAATCGAGAGTTTTATCATTATATACATCCCACCATTTATCAACTAACATCTTGATGTCTTCTCTGTCCATGTTAGTTTCTTCTCCAGTGTACCTCCATGGCTTGGATCCCTATATTATTATCGCCATCCAACATGAAAAATATCAAGTTTCAGCAATAAGCTAAACCGGATTTGTGAGCAAAGAGAGAACTACTTACAGCTGCACAGTAATGAACAACTTTGACCTTCTCAAGCTCCACGTTCTCAGGGTGACGCCAAAGCATAGCCAGAACCAGATTGTATACTAAAGGGATCGGTTTGTACACTTTCTCAAAGAACATATTGAGAAAATCCTGTCCAATCAAAGTTACAAATAAAATATCATCAAAACCACAAAACCAGGTCTTGTTTTGGATTTGAAGCATCATAAACCGATGAACTAATGTAACTCACTTGTTCTGCAAAAGGTGAAGGCGGTGTGATCTCCAAGGTCTGAAGGAGACTCTCATAAGTCAAAGGACTAGGCTCAAACACAAACATACCGGCGTTGAAATACAGAGGTGGAGGAGGAGATTCCATATCTTCCGGCCATGTGACCTTCTCCGGGCACTGTTGACAATACCCAATCGAATACTGCAGCGAGTGGCTCCATGTTTTCTCACAGAAACAGTCCATCACTGCATGAAAGTACCCATCAGGCAAATCGAAGAGGTTATCGATATTGTCAAAGACTTGGATATCTGCATCAAGGTATATCATCTTGTTGTACTCTTCAAACTGCAAGAAGTTTCAAAGGTAAGAAAAACCATAAAGAGCTTTAAATACTTAGCTAAGTTTTGTGAAGAATCGAAATACTTTTTTTTTTTTTGAATAATGTTAAAATATATTCAAAAAATAAAATAATGTTTTGTTACATATGAATGCCTGCCTACGTGTTTTATTTTATAAAAAAAGATCCCCTAATATTCTACTTGTTATTCAATCGTGATGCAAACAAAGTTTGGATCCCACATTCGTACTTCGAGCCTCCAACCTCCCGAATAGTGCTTAACCGGTTCCTGATATTCTTGTCTATGAGTTTGAGATCGAAATACTTACGTTCCAAATACGCAGTTTTGAGTAGTTGAGAACGTAATACGCCATGGCAAACTCGACTTGGTTGTCTGGAGGATGAACAGGCTCGATCTCGCGCACAATGCAGCCTTGAGACCTCAAGATCTCCCTATGTTCCTCAGGCACATCAGGCAGCATAGCAACAACAAGAGGATAAGCACTTTTGACCTTACGCAAACCCTTTGCTAATCCCACCACTCCTTTCACGTAGTCTCCATTTCCTGCCAAAAACGTCACATAAGCTCTCGTTGGAGGTGCTTGATACGCCTTTTCGGATACATAGGTCGAGTTTACGGGAATCTCCGGGGCCATTTTGGGCAAAGAAAAAGTATTAGGATGGGTTAAGAGGATAATTTGAAAAGTTCTCTTGTGTGTTTGAGAAGTAAACTTTTAGTTTGGTTACTTCGGCCTTTGGCTTGTGAGTAATTTCATGAAGGCTACCACAACGGTTGATTAAATAGACGTAGCAAGGAGGGTAAATCCGGAACAAATTAATGAATTAGTCTTTTTTTTTTTAATAATTGTTTTCTGCTAGTTGCATTTTTATAACTTTTACTATAGAAACTAATAATTTCACTTTCAGTTATGAAACTTTAACCTTTCTTGTATTTGCCATTTGTTTTTTTAATCGTGGGGGTGACGAAATGAAAGCGCAACTATTAGTTTAAGTAAATTTCAAAAGGAAATTTTTAAAAAGTTGATGTGAAAATGAGTTAAATATATAAAATCTTTGTGCAAATCGCTTTCGCAGATTTTAAAAATATATATTTAAACGTAAAGGCAGATTCAAAAGGGGTAGTAATATAATAATTTTGGAAGACGAGCATGCATGAAGTACTCGTGGAAGGTAGTTACCTCCAACTCCAAGGATGTGGCATATGTATGTGTCAGGCAAACGTACGTAGAACTTGGCAATTTATGTTAAGGTAAGGGTAAATGATGATTTTTAGATTATTCTTTAATCGATTTACCAGTTAAATTATATTTTGTTTTGTTTAGTTATTCAACTTCTGTTTGTTAAACTAATGTTGTAAATTTTAACTTTTAGCTCTGGATTAAACGACTTAATAATGTTCATAATGTATGTACACGGTACACATCCCATATGTATGTACATTTCACTTCATGTCCGACATGGCAAAATGATAATTTAATACGTACATGCAAAAGTGATAAACCTGAAACATTTAGCACAAATGCACAATAATGTGATATTCCATTACATATCAAAAATATTGAAATTGCTATTTTCCTAAAATTCTCATTTTGTTATAGTATCCTTTTTTTTAGCCTAAAATTCATATTCAAGTATCATTCAAAGATTATTGAAGTATTTTCATATTTTTTCAAACTTTTTGAATTAATTATTTTTAACAATTATGAAAATGACTACAATTAAATAGCTTATATGTAATAAAATCATTTGATGAAATCAACATATTTCTAGATAATATGTAAATAACAATTTTAAAGTTTGTGAAGTGATCTTAGTATAGTGGTCAATGGTCAGTCCAATTATAAAAAACACCATCACACAAGAGATCGAGACCTTGCTCCTTACGAATATAAGGATATGAGTTCGAGTTACACTTGTAAACGTAAATATTTTTAGTACATTAAACTGTTAAAAATAGATGGATGCTATTTACTGTTAAAATATGTTGTCCCTCATGCCTTGCTTTGAGCAATCTCCTAAGGCAGAATTTCATCCCTACTATGGTGTAAGTAGTTAAAGTAGTTAAGTGGACGTCTATCTCGAGGATTCAACTATCGATCTCAAGGTTTAAACAAGATAAATAGTTTCGTCCACTTAACTACTTAGATTATACTTGATTATATTTAACGAGATAAATACTTGATTATATTTTTTATAACCAAAGTTATACTTTGTAATATTTTTAATTTGTTAAATTCTTCAAATTAAATATAAAAATTAATTTTTTTAAAAAAGTATGTGTTTTAGCTAAAAATATTAAAAATTTGGACACTTCTTCTAGATAAGAAACAAACAAAAACGTTGTATTCAATCTCAGTATTTTAGTAGGTAACCTTTTCTATCTTTTTATCAACAAATGAAAACAATGTGCCCAAATTCCACAATTATAATGCTATTTATATAAACGCTCTTGTCGGATTGGCCAAGTCTTTCTTCTCTTAGACTACTACTATTTTTTATGTCGGCTGGCTTTCCTATAGCTATTTTATATTTTTATATAATCTCAACGTATGGCTGTCTGTCACGTAGCTCTTTAGATATGATTTTGTATCATAGTGTAAGATAAAATAAAATATCACTATTTAGATTTTGTAATTATAGAAAAGATAAAATGAAATATCAAAAAAAGTAGTATTGGTGTGGAACTTGTGGGTAAGATCTACAATCTCTTGCAAAAGAGAATAAAATATATACGTAGGCGAAAAGAATAATTAAGTGCTTTATGACATTCAAGAAAATAAACAGGATCATCTAATTCTAACGTCAACATGGCGTGAGAGAGCTTGAAAGGATAAGAGTTTGAGGCATGATAGCCCATAACATGAGAGCCTGCTGAAAAAAGACTAAAAGAGTGTACGTAGGAGAGCCATTATATTTGGACTAAAATGGTGTAAGAGCATGAGGCGTGAGAGCATGTATCTTTAGAAACTAAAATGGCATATATATGATGAGCGTGCGACGTTTAGAGCATGTGGCATGCTCATATGACGTAACGGCCAAGTTTTAAAGGTTGTGAAAGTGATCCTCAAAAGCCATATATGGTTGTGAATTGTGACCATCGTCGAGGATATGTTGATGGTTGTGAAGCACTCTAACCGACCAGAGAATAAATTTTACCCAATATCAATACATCATCACTTTTTATTAAGACTTTTCCGAATAATATATAGGGAATTTATCCCAGGTTAATAAAAGATATAGAGAGACACCATTCTGCCGTCAAAGAAAAGATAGAGGACCATTCAAATATTTTACAGTTTCAACAAGAAAGAATTGAAAAGAAAAAAATAATTCGTTTAAGTGTGTAAAAAAGCTTCGAGAGACTCCTTTTGCTTACAACATCAAACACATAGTGCCTGATTCGGTCATGATCATGACCTTGATATATACAATACAACAGGAATTTTAATTGGAAAAATATCTTTAATGTATGGTTAAATAATTGGAACTTTGTTTTCTACCTATCGACATCCTTTGATTAAAAAATTTATAACGTAAAATAGTAATTTAGAACCCTACACCTTGGCATCACGTATTACACGCGTTTAGGGTTATGGCTTCTTACCATTTTATTAGTGCATCACGTTAAAAATTAATATATAAAACAATTATTCTTTCTATTTTATTTATAACCATAAAATTCAATACCAAAATGTAGACTACCTAACTAAGACGTTTACAATGAACAAAATCGTGATAAAAGTCATACAAGGTGAGGGTGGTTTGTCTCAGAAAATGACACTATTGCAGCAAAACCTCTTTAACCGAAATGAACTTAGAAAAACTAAACATGAAAGTTTGACTTACTTTTACAATTTTTGTAATGTAGAGATATGTAGATTGTGAAACCTCTACTTTGCTAAAACTAGTTATACAACTTTTTACTGAAACCTGTTTTTCATCTTAGATGTGAGCGTAGTTTAGAGTGTATTGCATAGCAGATCTACACCAAATGAGGGATAAATTAGAGCATCAACCACTTAATATGGTTTTTGTATTCAACTGTCTCTACATTGAAACTTCAACAACAGAAGCTCTATATATATATATATATATCAATCTTTTCGTTATATCCATAAATTTTTAAATCAAGAATAAACGAGAAAACGAATCAATTCCAATATACAAGTAAACATGCATTTTGTTTTGTGACTATCAATTACCGAAAGATATGAGGCAATTCCGTAATTATCGAAAGATGTGTGGAAATTTCGTAATTACTGCAAGATGTGGGGAAATTTCGTAATCAGGGAAAGATGTCGGAGCAAATTCGTGATATCCAAAATATCTGGGGCCGTTTCATAATTATCGAAAGATGTAAAAGCATTAAGTTTCAAGGTTATTAACGAGATTATTTACAGATACAGTTTTCACAGCGGGTGTAAAAGACAAGAACAGAAATCAAACCTTCTGGTGTATTAACGTGAGGAAAGTAAATGCATCTACATTTTTTTTTGATGTGTTAAACACGGTATCAGTTAAACTCTGTGGTTTCAACGCCAGTATTGAGCCCATCTGTGTATAGTTTCAACCATTTGTGGGAACAGCGCGCTTACACTTTCATTTATCAGGTCTTGAAAGAAGTGGATGCATGCTTCGTCGTCCATATCAAGCCTAAACTTTTCTTGGAGCTGTATAAAATGACAGCATTTACGAGAATGACAAAGGAGATAGCAAGAGCCAATCTATTTGTGAGAAGAATGGTGGGTTTCGTTTAGTTTATATAGTTTAAGGTGAGAGAGATAGTGAAAGAAACTTACTTTGAGAATGCCCTTTTCCGGGTCTGAAGCTATATCGGGAATAGTAGAACCCGCCATGAGATGAAACAGATTCAGAATAAGGTTGCTCGATTTCCGGAGAATGTTGTATGCTTCACAACAGTAGGATTTGAACCTTGTGTAGTATTGGCTGCAACACAATGATAGCCAATGATAGCCAAATATTTCAAGTCTCATTTTACAATTCTCAGAGCAAAATATTCATGGAATTATGTAATTTCCTGGTACCTCTCTGCTCCGCCCATGGCTTCCACCATCTCTTTGCAGAGTTTCATAGGTGGAGGGAATGGTTTAGGATCTCTACCGAGAATGAAAGCGAAATCAACGTGGAAAAGACGACCATCATCTGTAAGGAGGAGGTTGTCCAGGTGTCTACACATCAAAATCAGGCCATCACAATTGGATTCAGAGTTAGATTTATAAAGCAAGAAAATTGGAAAAACTCCTCGAACACAACCACTAGAAAATGTTTTGCACCCTACCTGTCTCCAATCCCAAGTATATATGTGATCACAGAATAGCCAGCACAGCTTTTTATAAATGTATCAAGACAAGTGGCTGTTATCCCGAAAGGTGCATGCTCATCAGGATGAAACTTCTGCAGATAACTTGTTATGCTTCGGTGCTCTGAGAGGATCTGAACATGCAAAGGCATATATCTTAGGATAACTAGATTATTTTGTCTCAAAATTATAAGAGAGGGAGACCTGCGGGGAATGAGTTTAGATCATACACCTGAGCCAAAGAACGGGATGGTATGAATTCCAACATTCCTTCGTCGTGTCCAGTTGCTAACACCTTATAAGGCGTTAGGCACAGATCAAGATTTTCCAGCTTAAGCAGTCTATCCATGAGCCAAACCATTTGAACAACCTATGGAGGAAATAATTCAAAAAAAACACAGTGTCAACAAAATAACTAGATAATAATATGATACAATGAACCTCGATTTACCAGTTGGTCTTGCCGGAGATCATCTCCCTTCTTAAATATAATTTTGCAACTTCCTTCATCTTCTGTTCGGAAAGTAAGGCGCAGAGGATGCATTTGACTTTTAAAGAGTGTTGATTCTCCTGCCACAATACCCTTTATGATAACACTAGGGGTAAGTGGTGATCGAATAGGCTGGACGAAAACCAAATACAAAAAGGTTAGTAGACACTTCGAAACAGAGACACAGAGACACTTCGACACAGAGATTCTTGGATAAACATCACTTTTAAAAACATTAGTTACCATTTAAACCATAGTGAAAGTACCTCTTCAAAGTAGGTGAGTTCGCTAAGAAGTCCACCTAAAAGCTGCCTGAGCTTCTCAATTTTTTTCTGGGTGTTTCCACGTACATTTCTCACTTCTCGTGTAATGGAACATAACTGAGCAGTCACTTCTGTTTGACGCACCAAACTTTGCCACAATTTGAAACCATCTTCTCCGTTAACCCCAGGCGGCAGCTGACATTAAAGAAAATATCATTCTCAAGCAGCTAAATACATCTCACATGATATGCTGTAGCTGCACAATCATATATATGTAGTTTGAGCACCACTACTCCTCTAACTAAAAGTTAGGACTAGCGTATTCTACTCGCTGGGAAACCTGACAGTGCTAACCATAACCCACATCCCAAGTTCAAAAGGCTTGATTTCACACTATTACAAAGAAACTGAGGCAGGAGAAAGATCCATTACGTATTCATCTTATCTTAAGTGAAATAAGGGGGGGGGAGAAGGAAAGAAAGATAAATATTATGTCCACACCTTGATCATGTTCTCCTCGAGTAACTCATATGTGCTGTAAAATCGCTTGGCATAGACATGGTCATGAAGTTCCACAGCGACATACCAACGGAGAAAACTGGCCAACTCAATATTCTGTAATGCTAGAAATTTGAAAGAAAATAGCAGAAAACAAACAGTCAATTAACCAATATATAAACCAGTTTTAAACAGAAAATTCAACATGATTTCATGTCTAGATGTTCAGCACATACCCCGTTGGACAAGAAATTGAGAAAGGCAAGATCTATCAGAGCGTTCAAAACGGAGAGCCTGAACCAGTTGAAGCAAGTAACACTGAAGCTCTTCATCGTCAGCTCTTTCCAATACACTAACAGCATAAGCTCGAACCTATCAGTATGTGTAGTGAGAGATTAGCCTACATTTCAATATACCAGGACGCCAGTACGGAGATCGAGTACACAATTAGAAGACCAGAAGGGAAGTAAATTGGGTACTCGTAGTACCTCTTCACTCTCAAATAGAGGAGACAATAGCTCCAAAGCATCACATACATCTATCATTTCCCATTTGTGCATCAGTTGAACTGCTTGCTTTGCTTCCTGCCAACATCGGAAGCTCATGCAACTTGAAAGAATAAGAACCATGAAAATAGATCTCCAAGCAAAAGATGTACACTTACCTGAACATCACTCCACTCCACACAGCGAAGAAATTTGGTTAGAGCTCTCTTTTCAGACATTAGAGAGAAACGAAACTTCCAAAGAAGTTGTCTTTCATCTCCACTCAATGTCCTTGTTGGCGGATATTTCAGAACTCTTTGTATGGATCTTTAAACAATAGGGGCAAACAAAGAAGAAATCACCTACCCATGAGATTATAATTTTATGACTATAATTCATACATACAATCAATAATAAGTGACAGGAAACTGTTTCTCTAAAGACACTTACTTCCGCTCGATATTGCTTGGCTTGAGATCCCTGTCAATTATGCCACGATCCAAGCTCCTTGCCAGCTTAAGTTGTTTGTTCTCTGAAGGATTAGTCTTTCCGAGTTCTGTATCCCAGACAGTAACAAATTCGTTTGTTGAACCAATTGGGGCAGTTATGAACAAATTGGCTCCAGACTCCTTGAAATCAAAAGCAGATCAACATAAATCCACTGGTCATTTCAGTATAGCAAGACACACATGGAGACATTTTCATATTCAAATATATGAGGTCACAGAGAGATCTAACTGCAGTAAATATCGCACCTGAAACACAACTCGATGCTCAAAACTACAGAAATCAATAACCACGAACAGATGCGAGCTTCCATGTTTGGAGCTTTCTTGTTCCTTGATCTTATCCAAGGATTTCAACATAAGTCGATCCAGCCAATCAATGCTTTTGATCTGCCCCCTCTCATACTTATTCATGAGCTTCTCCAAACGCTCTAGCTCCCCGCGCTCATGCCGTGGAACCTATAGTATGAAAAAAAAATCCAAGTAAGTCGTCGTCAAAAACAATATTTCGGATTATATATCCAGAGTTGAGAGGTATGAGAAACCTTTCCAGGAGTAGAGGTTGGGAATGAACCATCCGCTTCTTTCCCCTGCCAGAGCCTGAGCTTCTGCTTTCCTGATTTCATTTGGCCTTTGCTATTAAATAAAAGGACTGTTGCTCCACCAATGAGTCCCTCAGTTTTACCACACGAAACATCCCATACCTGATAAAAACAAAAACTTTCTGATAAGCATAAAAAAGGAAGAAGAAACCAAGAAGGTACTACCATAAAAACAAGCAACGGAGGCAGAGCTCTATTTACAGTGATAGCAAGTTGTGAATGGGCAGTCAAGTCCCGATATTTAGAACTGAGAGTAATGAGTTCGTTCCAGCAGTATGGTGGTCCTGTAGTTTTCAATCTGGGAATTAAGAAGAGAGCTAGTATGAAAAAAAAAAACACAATAAAGCACTTGGACAAGAGTCATCAACATCATCAAAACAGAAAGAAAGAAAGAAAGAAACCTTGTACTCATGGGAAGGCCAAAAGGAGCTCCATCAATATACAATGCACACTCAATGTAAAGTTCTGGTTTTTTCTCCTCTGCCACTGAGACAACACCTAAAAACACACACACAAACTCATCTCAAGAACTAAACCCATTTGCAATTTTTGGGTCTTCTCCTAAAGCAAGATTCTAAAATTCCCACAAAGCAATCAACCAAATTAGAAGAGATTCAAATTCGTTTACCCGAATCCGTAGATTTGTTGACGGGGAGGTTACCATCAAGCTTCTCGATACGAAAAGTGACGGGAGAATTGATATCGCAGGAGAGGAAGAAACGAAACTCGCTCGCGCCCATGTGCGATTTTTGTTTCTTTAAGGATCAACAAAAAAAAATTAGGGCTTTTCAATATCTGTTGGAGAATTTGAAAACCTGGAAAATTCGAATCCGTAGAATATGTGTTCGAGTCGTCGAGAGGAGTACACGAACCGACTGAAGCCTTTCTTCTTAAATTTTGTCCCGAGTCTTAACAGTAGACGACGGGCTCAGGCCTCAGGGGTAACTTTGGCCGTAAACATAAATTAAAAAAATATTTTACTAAATATTAAATTAAATAAATAAAAATTTGCAGCAAAATACATTTTAGAATTTTTCTAAAAAAAAAATGTTGTTCAATTTTAGAAGTTCTAATTCGTGCTTTCCTATAAGTACATCATTCCTCAGAATATTAGTTTCATTTTTTTCTGGGGCATGTGCTCTTATTTTTACTTTGAGATTGTTTCGAGACATGCAAATTCTTACATTAATTCAGTAACAAAGATATAGTAGAAGCACCAAACATAAGTATATAAAAGGTTTTGTGAAACAAATCATTCTTGAAACCTGAAAAGCTTTGTTGTGAGAAAAGATTGAGAGCTTGTACTTGTAGTTCCAAAATACCTCCAAGCTCTGTTAGGATCTCTCACCACTTACCTTTCCGATTCAAACAATTGCACTAAGAAACTTACCTTTCTGATTCCAATTGATACAAGAACGGGATCGATTAAATCGACTCCATATTCAACCCGCATCCATCTCCAACTGTTAGTCGATTCTTTCTTCGACGATTGGCTTCCAAATCACCGTTGCTACTTATCTCTTTCTCTCCAGTCCTTTCAAATCCATACCCTTCCTTTGATTCCAGGTCATTCGATTCAAACTTCAAGCTTCAAGCTTCAAATTCCATATTCATCGATCGTTTCGTCGATTAATCGCAACCGCGAGAGAGAAAGAGAGAGAGAGAGAGACGAAAAAAAATAAATGAGGAAATGTTTTTTTTTCTCTTTTGATTAAATCTTTCAGCCAATACAAAAGCGACACGTATCGCCTCTTACACAAAGAATCGGTCTCTTATATAATGGGAGATCTTACATTTTTCCCCAATTCTGATTAATTTTTTTTACCCAAAAACCTAAGAACTCTATCATCATCTCCCCGATAAACAAGGTCTTATCTCGTTTTCTGAGAGATCCATTCCAAACACAGTAATTGGAGATTTCCCACCCATATATGCATGTAGGCATCATATCGATGTTTTGTTGCAAATTGGGTATCTGCCTTGTAGTCGATACTAAGCTGATCTAACATTGAGAAGAGATTTGTGTACATATACACCTACCTATATTTTCTAGCAGAATTGGAGTCATGTTCCAGATTATTAACTAGAGAAGACATCGGTGAGAGCAATATTAGAATTATAAGTATATGACATATCCTCTGTCCCCATACTAAGACATGAAGGAATGGATCTCCAGGTTTCTTAATCTCTTTAGGCTTTTATATATAACCTTCAAACAAGATTCTTCTTGGTAAACAAGTAATGATAACATGATATACAACATGGCAAAATATGACAACATATATCAACACGTTGATGGAAAATCAGAGAAAATCCTATATATATCCAAATGCAATCATATCAAAAAACATATTGCTTTCGAGATTTTGAAAAGATAAACAGAGAACCACAATCATGAACCAGTCTACCAGATAAGAATATCAAAGAGAGTCGATCGACACCTTCAACTCAATCGAGTTTATCTTTATTAACACTTATGAATTGCAGCTAATTATGATTATAAAGATTATACAAGTAGACGAAATTTTTTGTTTTAATGGGCAAAATGGGGAACTCTACTCAATCAATCTTCACTAAACTTGGAACATAAGAGGAGCACTCAAGTGGGAGCACAGGATGTATCTGAACTCGTTCATTATTCACAGGTTTAATGTATCCATCTTGTCCAATGATGTGAGCTGTTTGGTAGCAAAAATTCCCGGTCGATATGTCTCCGACAAGATCGAAAACAACAGCGACTCTCTCCTCCTCATCAATGAAAAAGCTCCGAAGACAAGGGTGTAGCAGAAAACGCCCAGTGAACACATTCGTCATGTCCACTTCCAAGAAGTTGCTCCACGACACTTGACCGTGATGAATCTTATTCGTAACCCAAATCTCCATTATATCCCAACGTTCATGTAACACAGCAAGTTGCTCGTCTCTGACACAAGACATAGACAGAGGCTCTCCATCAGAAGAGTAAAACGGAAGAGACAGACGTGGTCCAAATCTCTCTGATGTAAAATCAAAACAGAGCAAAAATTCTCCAGTCTCTGCTACTCCTCGTTGCATGATTATCTTCTCCTCAGCACAAAAGTAAGCATTCTCATTCAGAGACTGGCCATGTCGATCGTCGGTGAGAGACCGTATTTCCCAGTCGGGAGTGACATCAAGAACCCTCCACGATTTAGAGCTAAACTCATAGATCTCGGACCCAGAAACAAGCTCGCCGCATCGATAATAATCAAATATCCTCAAGATTTTGTGGTTACGGCTCTTGTCATACCCAAGAGCAAACCAATCATATTGGTCAAAATCGTTTCTGGGTTGGATCCAGCTGGTGTGCCCCAGATATGGGTTCCATACCAAGAGCCTCGAGTAGTCAGTCCTTGAGGATGCATAACAATAAACCATCACATTGAAAGGTTTGAGATACCTCGATGTGGTTAAGTAAACTAACATAATTTTAAAAGTTTTAACGTCAATATCGATCGTTGACTTAATTATAGAGACCATTTAAACATATCGATATCCTACATTAAATACGAATATACAAAGTTTCATGAACAGTTTTAGTGATATGTCGCTACAATGAGGTTGTCCAAATGCATTATCTGCCATAATAGAATTTCCGACTAAGTCAAAAATGCTTAAATGATGAAACGTTTAAACCCCACAATGAATATCTATTCACTAATCCAAGTTACATATTCTTTTAAAATCTCATATGTTATTTGCAGATATAATTTTGTGATGCAACCCCACCTTTGTCTTCTAAAAAAAAACATAGTGTACTTTAAATATGTTGTTTTTGCCAATGTTTTGGGTTAAAAGAATTTGATAATATATATATATATATTTATAATATTGTAGCTCCACTTGATAATATACCTTATGAGATATGCTACACAAATCACATGCCATTCTTTTGTAATGGCTTATATATAATTTTTTCTATATTTCCTGACCATTGATTTTTTTTTTTTATAGATTATTTTTTCAAAATTCTTTCATAGTTTTCCCAAAATAAAATGTGTCCCTTACACTGTTTTTGTTTTAGATCAAAACTTTTAAGTTAAGTTAAGTTTAGTAATTAATTAATCTTTTCTTTCTTATAAGTAAAATTTAATAATAAATCTTTATGGTATATGTTTCTTAGAAACTAATTTTCACTTCCATTTTATTTTCATGTTTTGATTTTATAAATACAATTACATAACTTGTTTTTTTTACTCCACCATGCATTAAAATCTTACTTACATTTTAAAACTCATTAACTCATTCTAAATTTTAGTATATTAATCATTTTTTGGTTATAATTTTAATAATAACATTATTACTAAAACAAATTTACAGTATTATTTTTACTATTTTAAAATTTTCATTTATTTTACTTAATTCATTTTTAGATAGTTATTATTTTTATTATTTACTAAAAATTATATTATTGTTTATACTATTTTAAAATTTAATTAATTTTCGTTTATTTATTTATTTATTATTATTAATTATAAGTAATAAATATGCGATGAATGAATATTAAAATTAATATCTTTTATGCAAAAAACAAAAAAAAATTGATTAAGTGGATGCTGATGTGGAGAAAGGATAAGTGAGAAAAGTTAATTTTATATATATAAATATATGTGTGTGGTGGTTGTTATATCTACAATTTATAAATTTTTTTATTTATATAAACGAATCTTTTCAGACATAACTCAACTCATAAAAAATCGAGTTGACGTACGGCAGGCAATATATATGTACCTTCAACATCGTAAATCCTAGTCCTTCGTTTAACAAGAATCAAGATCGAAGAGTATCTAAAACTGGAGCTTTTACATTTTTTTTAAAAAAGGTTAGAAGCCTGAACCAAAAGACATGAATAAAATTTAATCGATACATATAACATATGTTCATCTATAAACATGTGTTATGTGTATATATTTTAATCTATGATAAATTTTATGTAAAAGCTACTCTGAACCAAAACACATGAATTAAATTTGATCGATACACGTTCATCTATAAATACCGCCATTTGGCTTCAACCAATTAATTTCTATAACTTAAATGGATTGTTTCTTCATCCCAAACTCAGTTTTAAGGTGCAATTTCTCCTAATTTCTGTCAAAGAAGAAGCACCTGACTACATTTTTTTTTTCCATCAAACACTCCATTATATTAGATTAAAGGTTTACAAGCTTCCGTTGGAGAGGAGCCAAATACACCAATAAACTTATACAGGAGGACAAGATAAACTACAACCAATAATCTTAAAACGTACATAAAACAAGTTCTAAAACTTGACTTGAAACCATAAAAGTTACAAGATAAACAAAGAGGACAACAAGTCCTGAAGGTAAAGAGTTGTCCCACAAAGTGAGGCCACTCGTGGTGAAGGATGACCGACCACTGCCACATAGTCAGCCACTTTGATAACTGTTGCCGCAGACGTTGCAAAAGAACGAACACGGTATTTGGATTCCATACGTGCGCCAAAGGTCTCTGGAAAGAGTGGTCACACGTTGGACAAGACGAGAGTCTTGAAAACCAAGAACCTAAAAGGACACTTGGAAAAAGTGTTGTATTGCATAATTGCCATTGTATTGCATAAAGCTGTAATTGCCATTACTAGGCCTTCCATAAGACACAATCGGAGAGGAAAAGAAACAAATTCCTTAATTAGTTGTAAAAACCATATGTCTACCATTATAGTGGCTTTCTTGAAGTTTTTCCTAAAAAGATGGATACACGCTCTTCCACCTGAGGTATAGAAGAGGTATAGAGGCACCCGACTACATTTAGCCAACCTTTTTCTCATACAAATCTGTCACGCCTTGTTCTCTCTTGCAAGACTAAGTAACAAACTTCTAAATTGTAATAGAGGAAAAATACTTCTTTCTATACAACCCACTAATTCCATATTTTCCAAATATCCATGACTCATTTTCTAATGTTTTATCTTTTCGAAAGCATCTTCCTAGATTTCTCTAAGTCGCACACACAAACTCATCAAGATTTATTGTGAAATACGCGTATGTAGTCACGTCGATTTTAGACCATGTTCTAACATGTTATGTTCCCACATATTCATTCCATCAGCTAAATATATACTTTAGAAATTCCCCAAGTTAAAGTCATCATAAATTATCTTCAATTCTTCATATGTTATGTTGTTTTTATAGTTAGTTATAGAAATAAATTAGATTTGTATAGTAGATTTGCAAAGTTATAGAAATAAATATGTTGCAAAGTAGATTTGTGTCCAAGATATCAAAATTTATACTCGATAATTATCAAGACCAATCTTTCAACTCATAAAGTACCTGAGTGTTTGGTTTCATGTCAAAAAAAAAAAAAAAACCCAATCTTTAAATACTGTACCGGCCCATATATCTTTGAATTTGCAAAGTGACTAAATTGGTATAAAAAAAAATGATAACTATGAAAAATTTAGGCAGTCCGTTTATGTATCCCTAATCTTTGTGGAACATGAAAAAATCCCAAAAACCTAAGTTTTTAGGAGAAAAAAAGATGTATTATTTTTCGTTATGTTTTTATTCGTTTATTTCTTCTTTTTTTTTGCCTATAATTCTAAACACCTGTTGTTAAAAGAAAAAAATATTTATATAGCAAGTGTTTGTCATAAGTCGACAATCAAGTATACAAAAATAAAAAAGAAAAAAAAAATTGTTGGAATAAAAAAGAAATCAAAGTTAGAAAATGTCAGTATCAAAACAATGGAAAAAAGGGAAATAGTATCTAAGGAATTATCCAAAGCTTCAAATCCCGAAAAGGAAAAGATTATTTCAACATACCTCTCGGCTCTATATACTCTTAGCCCCCTTCTCAACTTCTCACCAAACAAATTCATTACATACTTTCATATCTCTCTTCAAAAAACTTGTTTCTCTCATTCCGAAGTTAAGAACCAGAAACACGATCATGCTTTGATTAAAAACAACATGCTTTTCACTTCATTGTTGATTTTTGTAGCTCTTTTTGGAGTTGCGGTTGGAGGAACCATTCACAAGGTCGGCGATTCGAATGGATGGACTATGATGGGAGATTACGAGGCGTGGGCTTCTTCAAGAACTTTTCAAGTTGGAGACTCTTTGGTGTTCGCATACAACAACAATTTCTATGATGTCACTGAAGTCACTCACAATGGTTTCAAGATGTGTGAATCGTCTAAACCGCTTATGAAATACACAAGTGGATCTGACTCAATCACTCTAACCAAACCGGGACTCCAACAGTTCATATGGGGAGTTCCTGGACATTGCAAGTCGGGACAGAAACTTCAAATTCACGTTTTACCGACCTCGTTGGGTCCCGTGACTGCTCCGGTTTCTAGACCAGTCCGATCACCGAGCTCTTCCTCGTCTCCTTCACCAGCCAATGCTCCACAGTATCAGCATCAGATGGCTCCATCACCTCTTCAAAGTGGTGCCTCGAAGTCAGCTTCTTGGATCGGCTTTAGCTTGTTAGCCTTGATCTTAGCATTCTAGTCTTGTCTTTTACTATTACATCTTTGTTTTTATTAGCGAGTGTCAACGTCAGTCTAATTGTTAAACAGTGAAACAACAGATTCTTTTTTAATTTTTGCATTACTGTTAGGTTTTGCTTCTTTGTAATATTTAGTTTATTCATTAATGAAATACTTCTTGGGATAGTATCACCACTAATTCACCAGTATCGATACATACACATCCAAATTTGAATTTTCAATGAATTATTGAAACAAAGGATGTATATATGAAACATTCACGCAGATGAACTAAAGATGTATCTACGAGCTTCCCTCTGCCAGCTAAGTCTTTCGTTATAGCTTTCAAGCATACTACCTGAAAATTTATCAAACGTCCCCATAGGAGAATTCAGCCAATTAAAGGCAGCCAAATATTGATAAACACACATATAATATAGGTTTAAGATAGACTTTTTAGCTTCAACTATGTGCTAAAGAGGTGCAATTATGGACTGGATTAGGGATTTTTATAGTTCCAACGTGCACACGTTACTTACATCCTCTTATCTCAAACGTTTAATTCTTTCGTATATGTACACTCACTACTCATTCACAAGACCTTCTAATCATATATATAAAAGTAGAATTTCAGTCTCTCCTTATTGGTCCACTTGGCAATGCAATTTTAACAAAAAAAAAATTATATTAAAACACAAATTTAAAACAATTAATTTTCACATTTAACTCACATAATATAAAACTGAAATCTTTATAACTTCTCCCTATAAATTATGCATTAACTTTATTTCTCCACTAAGTTGTATTAATCAATTGTAGTAAAACAAAACAATAAATTAGAATTGTAACTCTCATTTTTCTAAATGTAATTTTTCATCATTTCTCTTCCTATAAATACTCATTATCTTATTCTCTTAGTCTATCACTCATTCATTCTCTCATCTTCTTCCACTACTCTCAAATCTCTTTTTTGTTTTGTTTTGTTTTGTTTTGTATCTTTTTTGTTATTGTTGTTGTATGGGTTATAAAAAATCAAATCAAATATCATTGTAAAAGCTTAGTTTTAGAGTTTGTATGATATGTATATCTTATATATTTATTTTAATCTTTTAAAATGTTTATCTCCATTTTCTATTTTATATTAACATCTTATAAGTCATTATTTTTATACTTCCTTACAATATTCACCACACAATAAGATCATAAAGTTGAAATAATCCATATATAATTATCTATTATGTCTATGGTTATCTCACATATTCATATATCATTTTAAATAATTTATAAAGATCAATATAATTATCCATTTATCCATTTATAAAGACGATTTTGTTTTGTGATCCAATTGTTAAATATGCAGAGATCAATATAATATATATATATTTTTTTATGATTTGGGGTTTTTGAAAACAAAAAGAACATAATTAAACAATTGGTTTTTTTGTGTCTTTAATCAAAATAAAAAATGATCCAAAAAACAAAACATATTCAACTGGAACTTAAATATAAAAATAAAATATAATTTTAAAATATCAATTCACTAAATTCTCTAAAGATGAAACCATTAGTATGAAATCTAGCACTATAAATTAAATTGATGAGTGAAAACCAAAAAAATATAAGTTATCCTTGGGATTTTAAAAATTATTGAGATTGAAGAATTCATATAATTTTATAAGAAAAAAAAAATTATACTAAAACACAAATTTAAAACAATTAATTTTCACATTTAACTCACATAATATAAAACTGAAATCTTTATACCTTCTCCCTATAAATTATGCATTAACTTTATTTCTCCACTAAGTTGTATTAATCAATTGTATTAAAAAAAAACAATAAATTAGAATTGTAACTCTCATTTTTCTAAATGTAATTTTTCATCATTTCTCTTCCTAGAAATACTAATTATCTTATTCTCTTAGTCTATCACTCTTTCATTCTCTCATCTTCTTCCACTACTCTCAAATCTCTTTTTGTTTTGTTTTGTATTTTTTTTGTTATTGTTGTTGTATGGGTTATAAAAAATCAAATCAAATATCATTGTAAAAACTTAGTTTTAGAGTTTGTATGATATGTATATCTTATATATTTATTTTAATCTTTTAAAATGTTTATCTCCATTTTCTATTTTATATTAACATCTTATAAGTCATTATTTTCATACTTCCTTACAATATTCACCACACAATAAGATCATAAAGTTGAAATGATCCATTGTAATTATCTATTATGTCTCTGGTTATCTCACATATTCATGTATCATTTTAAATAATTTATAAAGATCAATATAATATTTAAAGATCAATATAATTATCCATTTATAAAGACTATTTTGTTTTGTGATTCAATTGTTAAATCTGCAGAGATCAATATAATATATATATATATTTTTTATGATTTGAGGTTTTTGAAAACAAAAAGAACATAATTAAACAATTGGTTTTTTGTGTCTTTAATCAAAATAAAAAATGATCCAAAAAACAAAACTATGATTTCACTAAATTCTCTAAAGATGAAACCATTAGTATGAAATCTAGCACTATAAATTAAATTGATGAGTGAAAACCAAAAAAATATAAGTTATCCTTGGGATTTTAAAAATTATTGAGATTGAAGAATTCATATAATTTTATAAGAAAACTAATTTAGTTTGTCACTTAAAAAGTAATATTTTTAATTTTAAAATATTATGTGTAAGTGTTGAGTTTATATCAACAAACAACCAAATCATGTGAATTTTGATTCAGCCACTTGGTATTCCTTTTATTTTAAGTTACAAAAAATTAAAATATTTATTTATAATTAAAGACATGTAACTTCATTTAACTCAAATGTAACTCCTATCCAATAATTGTACATTAATTCATTCCTCCTACTAACTTATTATCTTTCAAGAGAAATTATTTTTGGTTAAATTTTAATATTTTTTATTTATTTTTGTTGGCTAAACTTATATTCATATTTTGGTTGTTCTCATGTAAAATTATTGTTTATAATATATTTCTCATTTCAAAGTTTAAAGCAATGTATCATATATATAAAAGTAAGGTTTCGGTCTCTCCTTATTGGTTGATTTTCATTTAATGTTTTTTAATTTTTTTTTTATTTTTTTATTTGCTTTCTAATTGCTTTAAACAATACTAGGTGCTTCCCCACGCAACGCGTGGGTTGTGGTGTAGTTGGCACTTTCTTGTTTTTTTTGGTCTTTATCGTATTCTCTTTTGTATTATTTTGTTTTAATTAGGCATATACGGGCTTTGCCGTCACTTTTATTTATACACTATATGTTTATACCATTTCGTTCAGATGTGTATAATTGTGGCATTTATTTTTTATGAATTATGAAGATGTTGTTTCTTGCTTTTGAGGATCCAATCTTATCATTGACTGATATTGTTTCCAATACATTTTTTGTATTATAGTTTTTCTAATTAACTGCTTATGTAAACTCTTCATACGTTGATGTTGCAATAATAAGTTATTTTTTTAAAATATCTTCCGTGTAAGTGATTATGTTTGTATGCCCATGTTTTGGTCTAATATCAATAAGATCGTTTCTGTTTTTCTTTAGTTGGCTTTGAAACCAATATTGAGTTAAGCAAATAATGGGTCGAATTATGGTGTTAATAAGTAATATAAATTCTTATGTATATATATTGTATATATGTGACTATAAATTTAGCTAACTAAAAAATTATGTAATATTTAAATATAATTTTGAACATATATATATATATATTTATTTGTGGGAGGAATGTATGAAATTATTGGATAGAAGTTATTTTTGAGTTAAATGACCTTTAATGTCTTTAAAGTGAGTTAAATATTAATAAATTTTTATATGTGTCTTGACTTTTTTAAAAAGGAATACCAAGTGTTTCCTTCCAAATTTGAAGTGATATAGTATTTTAGTTTTCTAATATGATTTTATGAACTTCAATGTAAAAGTTTTTCAAAGTAATAAGTACACTCACTGATTGAATTATAAAATTTGGAGAAATGTTTATTTCGTTTAATCATCTGCTCTTTTAAATAAATTAAATAAGTATGTTGTTATTCCTACAAATAGGACAACATATATTATAGTTTAACCATGAAGTTAAGCAATGGAAATGAAACTTATGATTGCAAGACAAAATGCTTATATGTTACACATTGATCGTTTAAAAATGAATAGGAACATCTAATTCTCAAATAAAGTTGATTGTTTTGTTAAAACCAACATATGTGAATTTAAATTTAACTATGCAAATTTAAAAAATAAATATGAATAGATTAGAAAGGCAAGAAATATAAAAGAAATATTTTTTATATAAATAAAAGAAAAATTGAAAACAATGTTAAATATATATAATACTTTCTACATTAAAATATAGAATCAAACTCTTACAAGTTACAACACATATGAGATATAATAACATTTGATATTGGTAGGAGAGGAGGAGAGAATGTTTACTATAAGATGGTAATCCAAATTAGATAATGGAGATGAATCTTTAAAAAATAGAACAATGTAATATCTATATATATATAATACTTTCTAAATTAAAATATATAATCAAACTCTTACAACACATATGAGATATAACAACATTTGATATTGGTGGGAGAGGAAGAGATAATGATTACTTATAAGATAATAATCCAAATTAGATAAAGGAGATAAATCTTTTAAAATAAGAACAATGTAAAATATATATCATGTAGTCTCTAAAATTAAAATTTAGCATTAACAATGATATTTCATTTTTTTTACAACCCATACAACAAAAATAAGAAATCAAAAATAACAAAAAAAAAACAAAAATGATTTGAGGTATTGTAGAAGAGAATGAGAGAATGTGAAAATGAGATAGTAAAAGAATGTCAATATGAGAGAATGATATATTGAGAGAATGCTTATTTATATGATAACAAATGATGGAAGTTACATTTAGAACTATGGAGTTACAATAGTAATTTACTGTGTTTGAATAAAATTGAGTGGTAGAATATGATTAATGCATAATTTATTTTATTTTCAGTTATAATTTTATTTTAATGTGTGAGTTAAATGTATTGTGTTTATTGGATCTTAAATATTTTTTAAAGCAATTAGAAAGCAAATAAAAAAATAAAAAAAAATTAGAAAACATTAAATGAAAATCAACCAATAAGGAGAGACCAAAACCTTACTTTTATATATATGATATATTGCTTTAAACTTTGAAATGAGAAATATATTATAAACAATAATTTTACATGAGAAATATATTAATTTAGCCAACCAAAATATGAATATAAGTTTAGCCAACCAAAATAAATAAAAAATATTAAAATTTAACCAAAAATAATTTCTCTTGGAAGATAATAAGTTAGTAGGAGGAATGAATTAATGTACAATTATTGGATAGGAGTTACATTTGAGTTAAATGGAGTTAAATGTCTTTAATTATAAATAAATATTTTAATTTTTTATAACCTAAAATAAAAAGAATACCAAGTGGCTGAATCAAAATTCACATGATTTGGTTGTTTGTTGATATAAACTCAACACTTACACATAATATTTCAAAATAAAAAATATTACTTTTTAAGTGACAAACTAAATTAGTTTTATTATAAAATTATATGAATTCTTCAATCTCAATAATTTTTAAAATCCCAAGGATAACTTATATATTTTTTTGGTTTTCACGTATCAATTTAATTTATAGTGCTAGATTTCATACTAATAGTTTCATCTTTAGAGAATTTAGTGAAATGATATTTTTAAAATTATATTTTATTTTTATATTTAAGTTCCAGTTGAATATGTTTTGTTTTTTGGATCATTTTTTTATTTTGATTAAAGACACAAAAAACCAATTGTTAAATTATGTTCTTTTTGTTTTCAAAAACCTCAAATCATAAAAAAATATATATATATATATATTATATTGATATCTGCAAATTTAACAATTGGATCACAAAACAAAATAGTCTTTATAAATGGATAAATGGATAATTATATTGATCTTTAAATATTATATTGATCTTTATAAATTATTAAAAATGATACATGAATATGTGAGATATCCATAGACATAATAGATAATTACATATGGATCATTTCAACTTTATGATCTTATTGTGTGGTGAATATTGTAAGGAAGTATGAAAATAATGACTTATAAGATGTTAATATAAAATAGAAAATGGAGATTAACATTTTAAAAGATTAAAATAAATATATAAGATATACATATCATACAAACTCTAAAACTAAGCTTTTACAATGATATTTGATTTGATTTTTATAACCCATATAACAACAATAACAAAAAAATACAAAACAAAACAAAACAAAACAAAAAAGAGATTTGAGAGTAGTGGAAGAAGATGAGAGACTAAAAGAGTGATAGACTAAGAGAATAAGATAATGAGTATTTATAGGAAGAGAAATGATGAAAAATTACATTTAGAAAAATGAGAGTTACAATTCTAATTTATTGTTTTTTTTTAATACAATTGATTAATACAACTTAGTGGAGAAATAAAGTTAATGCATAATTTATAGGGAGAAGGTATAAAGATTTCAGTTTTATATTATGTGAGTTAAATGTGAAAATTAATTGTTTTAAATTTGTGTTTTAATATAATTTTTTTTTGTTAAAATTGCATTGCCAAATGGACCAATAAGGAGAGACTGAAACTCTACTTTTATATATATGATTTAAGATCCAATAAACACAATACATTTAACTCACACATTAAAATAAAATTATAACTGAAAATAAAATAAATTATGCATTAATCATATTCTACCACTCAATTCTATTCAAACACAATAAATTACTATTGTAACTTCATAGTTCTAAATGTAACTTCCATCATTTCTTATCATATAAATAAGCATTCTCTCAATCTATCATTCTCTCATATTGACATTCTTTTTACTATCTCATTTTCACATTCTCTCATTCTCTTCTACAATACCTCAAATCATTTTTCATTTTTTTTTGTTATTTTTGATTTCTTATTTTTGTTGTATGGATTGTAAAAAAAAATGAAATATCATTGTAAATTGTTAATGCTAAATTTTAATTTTAGAGACTACATGATATATATTTTACATTGTTCTTATTTTAAAAGATTTATCTCCTTTATCTAATTTGGATTAATATCTTATAAGTAATCATTCTCTCTTCCTCTCCCACCAATATCAAATGTTGTTATATCTCATATGTGTTGTAAGAGTTTGATTCTATATTTTAATTTAGAAAGTATTATATATATAGATATTACATTGTTCTATTTTTTAAAGATTCATCTCCATTATCTAATTTGGATTACCATCTTATAGTAAACATTCTCTCTTCCTCTCCTACCAATATCAAATATTGTTATATCTCATATGTGTTGTAACTTGTAAGAGTTTGATTCTATATTTTAATGTAGAAAGTATTATATATATTTAACATTGTTTTCAATTTTTATTTTATTTATATAAAAAATATTTCTTTTATATTTCTTGTCTTTCTAATTTATTCATATTTATTTTTTAAATTTGCATAGTTAAATTTAAATTCACATATGTTGGTTTTAACAAAACAATCAACTTTATTTGAGAATTAGATGTTCCTATTCATTTTTAAACGATCAATGTGTAACATATAAGCATTTTGTCTTGCAATCACAAGTTCCATTTCCATTG
The DNA here is from genome assembly GCF_030686135.1 of Camelina sativa. Lineage (NCBI taxonomy): Eukaryota > Viridiplantae > Streptophyta > Magnoliopsida > Brassicales > Brassicaceae > Camelina > Camelina sativa. The sequence goes on along the minus strand of NC_141884.1, from coordinate 21,446,934 downwards.
CTTAACTCCATGGTTAAACTATAATATATGTTTTCCTATTTGTAGGAATAACAACATACTTATTTAATTTATTTAAAAGAGTAGATGATTAAACGAAATAATCATTTCTCCAGATTTTATAATTCAATCAGTGAGTGTACTTATTACTTTGAAAAACTTTTACATTGAAGTTTATAAAATCATATAAGAAAACTAAAATACTATATCACTTCAAATTTGGAAGGAAACACTTGGTATTCCTTTTAAAAAAAGTCAAGATACATATAAAAATTTATTAATATTTAACTCACTTTAAAGACATTAAAGGTCATTTAACTCAAAAATAACTTCTATCCAATAATTTCATACATTCCTCCCACAAATAAAAAAATATATATATGTTCAAGATTGTATTTTAAATATTACATAATTTTTTAGTTAGCTAAATTTATAGTCACATATATACAATATATATACATAAGAATTTATATACTTATTAATACCATAATTCGATCCATTATTTGCTTAACTCAATATTGGTTTCAAAGCCAACTAAAGAAAAACAGAAACGATCTTATTGATATTAGACCAAAACATGGGCATACAAACATAATCACTTACACGGAAGATATTTAAAAAAAATAACGTATTATTGCAACATCAACGTATGAAGGGTTTACATAAGCAGTTAATTAAAAAATCTATAATACAATAAATGTATTGGAAACAATATCAGTCAATGATAAGATTAGATCCTCAAAAGCAAGAAACAACATCTTCATAATTCATAAAAAGTAAACGCCACAATTATACACATCTGAACGAAATGGTATAAACATATAGTGTATAAATAAAAGTGACGGCAAAGCCCGTATATGCCTTATTAAAACGAAATAATACAAAAGAGAAAACGAAAAAGACCAAAAAAAAAACAAGAAAGTGCCAACTACACCACAACCCACGTGTTGCGTGGGGAAGCACCTAGTATCTCTATATACTAGAAAAAATCTTAAGCGATGCGTTGGCAAAAAAAAAAATTATACAATATTTTATAATTAATATATATTAATATATATTTAGTGCTTTTAAGATTCATTCAAAGATAATTAGCAAAAATATTGTAGCTAAGATATATTAATTTTAAATTGAAATTTTATCAGGTTTTATGAATGATTATCTAAAACTAATTAGTATATTAAATTTTTATCAAAATGATCAAAGAAACAACTTATAGTATGAATATACAATATAAACCTTGTGTTTTATTTAAATCTGTGAAAATCATATGCAACATTTCTTTGATTGTTAGATTTCAAATTTTAAATTGTATATATTTTAATGATTATAGTATGTGTGTAAATTTTAAAACTGTCAATACATTCAAAGTTATCATTTTGAGAATGTTTTGATTAATTAGTGAGTTTAACATTTATGAATGAGTTATTTTTTTATTAAAAAACATACAAAGATGCGAAGTCACGTATATATATTTAGTACACTTTCTTCTCACTCTCTCCATAGTTTACTATTTAACACATAAGTTTTTTTATTTCCTTTTGTGAGGAGCAAAAGTACATATATATGTTATCTAGATTTGCAAAGATTAAATCTTTTAAAACTTGACCAAAAAGAAATCAGATGTGTACATATATGAACAATGTTTGTGTATTAGAATTTTAACACTAAATGAAAAAGATAAAAAGAAGTAATCACACATTAAAATAAAAGTGAATCTGATATTAAGCAGCGCCAACCTAGAAAGAGTTTGTGTGTCCAATAAACATTTGGTTGTTTATGTTTATCAATTGGTTGAGTACTCACTTTCTGCCTTTTTGATTTGGAAACTAAATTACTTCTAAAAACTAATGTGAATTTTAGCAACTTATCAAAATAGACATGCTAAACAACATTTGCAAACCATAAAACATGAATAAGAAGTTAAAACTAAAGGTAAAGAAGATAAACATATCTTGTGTTATACATTCTTCATCTAGCCATATCTAAGGGCATCTCCAACCCCACTCTATTTTAGAATCAAAACTCTATTATAGAGCAACATTTGCTCCAACCCTACTCTATATTTTACTCTAAAATAGAGAAAATGATAGGATTGCTCTATATATAGAGCAACTCTATTCCACCTCTATTTTTTTACACTAACTCTATTTTCAACTCTAAAATAGAGTAATACATTGGAGGAAAACAATGCTTTATTTTAGAGTTACTCTATTTTAGAGAAAAAAATAGAGATATACATTGGAGATGGTCTAAAGACAATCCACATTTCACATGTTCAATTATGCATATGCTAAATATAGAAATTGTTATTATAAAATTAAAAAAATTACTGGAATGATAGAATATGATGTTTGATGGAGACTTTTTTTTGATATTTATAGAGAAACTTTTCATGGACTAATACTTCATTGGTATCATGAAAGATTTTTCAATTTTTTTTGTCAAACATCATAGGAACTATGGTTACATTTCCAATATTAAATATAAATTGTGTTGCAATTAATACATTAAAGTGTATTAGTATATTGAGATTTTTTCAAATATCAGGGGGTTACATTTTAAAGAATTAATATGCAATAAATTGTGTTTATAATTATTATTAAATCTTGAAATGATTTTAGATTACAAAATAATTTTTTGGCTCAATATTGTGACATGTCATATTTTTAATATCTTGGACTTAATTTATTTTCTAAATTGAATTCAGTTTAATTTGAATCTTTGGTGCAAAAATTAAGAAATATCATTTCAGTTCAAAATGAATTGATCTTTGGTGCAAAAATTAAGAAATATCATATTCTTTTATATTTTTAAATTATCTTTAAAATAAAAGGAATTGATCTTTTTTTTTTTTTCAACAAATGAATTGATCTTTTGACGTAAAAAGTTGTGAAATATTTTGGAATTAATTTAGTTTATATATTGAATTCAGTTAGACTAAATGAGTCGATTTTAAATTATCTAAAATTAAATGAATTGCTCTTTTTAACGTAAAAAGTTGTAAAATATCTTGGAATTTATTTATGTTAGATATTGAATTCAGTTAGACTAAATGAGTTGATCTTTTGGTGCAAAAATTAACAAATATCATATTCTTATATCATTAAATTATTTTGAATAAAATGAATTGATTTTTTGCAGTAAAAAGTTTTGAAATAAATATTATTTTTTTACCAACGAAGAAATATTATAATATTATAATATATTTATATCTTGATATTATTTAGAGCGAAATTAATGAATATTTTGAATATTAATATTTTATTATTTAATTATATAACTACTAAAATGACATTAAAAATAATGAGAGATTTTTTTGGTATGAAAATATAATTAAATTTAGTAATTACAAAATAGTGTATTTAAATATGAGAGAAATGACACATGTTCAAAGAAGATAATATCACTTGTCAGTTTATTAGAGCATTAGTTTAAAGAAAATCTTACTTTGCATATCGCTAAAAAGAAAAGCAAGTGTTTGTCATATAATTAATTACTAGGTAACAACGCTCATTATGTGCAGGATAAATCGATTTAAAGAAAATTATTATAAGTAAAATTATTATCCAAGAACCAATATCTGTTTGGGTCAAACATAATATGTAACTAAAGTTTTTTATTTATTTATTCAAAGCTGCGTTTTTTCGTATAAGAAATACGTTTCACCTATGAATCTTTGAATGTGTAAGAGGTTTTATGGTAGAGAAAGTATTGATAAAATGTTACTATGTATTGCAATATGTCTTTTGTGTGGTTTAAAAATCAAATTCATATCTTCTTGTTTTATCTTGTAATCATAACAATTTTGCATGTTTCTTATGTAACCATAACAACATATACTAAATTACACGGTAGTTTAATTATTTAATTTTATTATATGTTAATAACAATCGGATTCTAAACTAAATTTTCTGAAGATAATTGTAACATCCGTGAACCGGAATCTCGGTTTGGGAGTTGCATCGGTCGATGCATAGGGTGCATCGGTCGATGCATGTTCAATTCTCTACGTTTGGACTTAAGTCAAACGCTGCGTTTTGGGGTAAAGAGAAAGGGAAAACCCTTAACTCGATTCTTTTTGGTCTCATTCGTGTTTTAGCCGTTTTTGGAGAGAAACGAAAAGAGAGAAAAGTTCTTGAGAGTTCTTGGTGATTTCTGGAGATTTGAGGCATTTCTTGGTGAGATCTGTAGCTAGGATCGTTGTAGGAGCTTCCTAGAGGCTTGTTCTTGTTTGTTTGAGGCTTAGTTCTTCTGTGGCAAAGGTAAGTGCATGACCATGGCTTATCTAAGCTAGAGATGTCTCTGATTTGCTTGTTATGTGTTGTTAGGCTGGTTAGATTGTTGTTTGGGACGTTAGGAAGCTTTCTTGTGGCTTGGGATCGAGTTTCGTGGTTGCAGGAACGAAGATCCGGTGAGAAGCTTTGGAGGAAAACGATGCTCGGCATTGCATCGGTCGATGCACTTTGTGCGTCGGTCGATGCAGATGCGAGGACGGCGCGTAAACTCTAGGGTTTTCGTGTTATGTCGAGCATGCATCGGTTGATGCATATCTTGCATCAATCGATGCATATCTTGCATCGGTCGATGCATATCTTGCATCGGTCGATGCAAGTTAACCTTGCATCGGTCGACGCAGATCTTGCGTCGGTCGACGCAACCTCCATCTGGTGTCGGTCGATGCATGTTGGTATCGGTCGATGCAGAGTCCTGGTTTGTTACCGTTGATTGTTGAATGTTGTTTGATGGTTAGAGATGTCTCTATTGCTTGTGTGTATAGCCCAGTAGATGGGAGGATTGCCTTACTGAGTGTTTATAAAATACTCATGCATTGCAATATGTGTTTGTGGTGCAGGTAAAGGCAAGGTGTGATCGTGGAATCAAGGCAATGAAGAGGAGGATGTTCCAGGGACTCGGTTTTATGTTGTCTGGCTTTGCTAGGTTGCTAGAGTTGGGTCATTAGAACATTGCTAGGTTGCTGGTTCTATGATTCCTGTTGTTTTGGATATTGATTATGTTAGAATATGGTTATATTTTATTATTGGATTATTATTGAATATTAGTTGGTTATTTCTGCTGTTGAATGTGTTTGTGGTTAGGTGGCTAGTGGGTATGAGACCACTAGATGTAGTTTATTTTATTATATTATATTTATTATTTATTTATTATAAAAAAAGGGTCGGTCGTTTCAATAATGTAATTTATTGATTTAATATTTTCGATTAGGCTATTTAAATCTTTTGAGTTAGTCGGTTTGTTAATATTACTATAAATGACTGATTATTACAACAAAAAAAAACCACTATGAAAAAACTAATGAAATTCCAAAATCAACGTATTCGTGTAAGAATACATTTCACCCATGAAATATGTGAACGTGGTAAAGAAAATATTTATAAAATGTTATAATTTATGGCAATATATATTTTTGTGTGTTTTAAAAATCAAATTTATATTTATGGTTTATCGAGTAACTATAATTTTTTTGCATAATCTAATAATCTTTCATTTTAAATATATTATGATTTTTTTGGGTACTAAGTTTATTAATAATGATAAGGGTTATTGTTTCATTCCTTTTTAATAGCACATAGATGAATATACAATTAAAACGTATATTCATATTTGGTTATCAATATTTTCATTTTTAATGAATAATCACACTAAATGTTGAGATTAACTAATTTACATACTTAGATATATATAAATAATCACACATCATGATATCCCCTAATTTATTGTCTTTTTATATTTATTGGGAATTAAGTTTCTTTTAATGAGTTGGAGATAATTCAGGGGTAATATACTTCTTTTTATAATCAATTATAATAACTATTGAAAGTTTGTTATTTATATTACTAGGATGTCGGCCATGCGTTACCGCACGGAAAAGTGAAAACTTGAAATGATTAACATTGTTAATTTCACATTTCGAGTGAAATTTTTTTGGTAATTTTTAAATGTATAATATAAAAGTCATAAATAATGACTAAGATGAATTAACCAAATTAGTTAAATAAAATATTTGTTATATATGAAAATGAAAAATTGATTCAGTGAAAATAAGAGAACAATATTAAAGATATAAAAATTTTGGTTTACTGAATAATATTCAGATACTCAATTTTAAAAGATATTCACATAGAATAAAATTTGAATTATTATGGGGCATTCTCAAAAATGCCCCTTTTTCCATATCTCTTTTTAAAAATACCCCTTCATGTTGACCATTTTTAAAACTACCCCTCTTTATATAGAAAATGACCAAATTACCCTTTTTGAGTGACAGCAAGAATGTACAGTCATCAAAATCGAAAATATTTTCCCGCCAAAAAAATTTCCCGCCAAAATTTTTTTTCCCGCCAAAATCGAAAATTTTTCCCGAAAAAATTATTTTTTCCCGCCAAAAAAAAAAAATTTTCCCGCCAAAATCGAAAGTTTTTCCCGCCAAAAATATTGAAATTTATACCTTTTAAAAACCTTGTAAATGCTTTTAAAAAACTTTTAAAAGCGTTTACAAGGTTTTTAAAAGGTTTTTAAACACATTGTAAACGCTTTTAAAAACCTTGTAAATGCTTTTAAAAAGCTTGTAAATGCTTTAAAAGGTTTTTAAACACCTTGTAAACGCTTTTAAAAACTTTTTAAAAGCATTTAAAAGGTGTTTAAAAACCTTTTAAAAATTTTATAAAAACTTTTACAAGGTTTTTAAAAACATTGTAAAAGGGTTTAGAAGGTGTTTAAAAACCTTTTAAAAATCCTTTTAAAAACCATTTGAAAACCTTTTAAAAACCTTTTAAAACCTTTTAAAAATCTGGTAAAAGCGTTTACAAGTTGTTTAAAAAACCTTTTAAAACTCTTTAAAAAATATTGTAAAAGCCTTTACAAGGTGTTTATAAGGCAGAAACCTTATAAAACCTTTTAAAAACCTTGTAAATTTTTTTTGGCGGGAAAAATTTTGGCGGGAAAATTTTTTTTTTCGAAATTTTTTATCAAAAATTTTTTGACAAAAAAAATTTTGGCGGGAAAATTTTTTTGAAAAATTTTTGGCGGGAAAATATGTCGGAAATTTTTTGGCGGAAAAATTTTGTTTTTCTTTTTATTGAATAAAATAATTTTCATCTAAGGGTAAAATGGTCATTAAAAATTAAAAGAGGGCATAAATAAAAATGGCCAGAAAAGAGGGTATTTTTGAAAAGGGGTATAACAAAAGGGGCATTTTTAACAAATTCTCAATTATTATTCTATCGAAATTTATAAAAAATAATAAGAGAATGAGGAAGAAAGAGCTCATAGCTGCAACTGACACCAACCAAATTGATTAAAAATATAAATCTATGAAAAATTAGAAATCATCATTAATTACCTAAATTAATACTTGAAAGAGATGATCAATACAATTAGATGGAAAACGGCATTAAACAAAAGTTAGATGAATGAATCAATAAATAAAACAATCCAAATTTTTTAACAAAGATGAGTGAATTAATGTCGATAATAAATTGAAAGAACATAATACTCAGAATTTTTAAATTTAGAGGTATTTAACAATAGTCAAATAACAAAAAAAACTCTTTTCAAGGTCCATAAATATAAAAATATATATATATATATATATATATATATATATATATATAAAACAAAGAGGTGTGAAACAAAAATGTGCGAAAACTAACAAATGTGAACATTGAAAGCTGGGAGTAAGACGAAGAAACACAATTGTTGGATCAAAATATTGCAACTTTTAAGATCATTAACAAATCTAAACAGTTAGATGAGATAATAAAAATAATCTCATTTGTTATATTTAAATTTACCCCTAAATGTGAATTTGTTATCTTATTATATAAAGTTTGATGTCAAAATTACTCATTAACAAGATTGTGACATGTGTCAAATATATTGATTAGATGTTGACATGTGTCAAAAAAAAATTCGTTTTTTTTTATAAACGTAGTAGGACACCTAATTATATTTACAGAATTTTACATTTCTATATTTCAAAAAATTATTTTTCTAAATCAAAAAGGAAAACAAACAAAATCAATATATTTTATGTTGTATGCTAATTCTCATTAACAAGATTGTGACATGTATCAAATATATTGATTAGATGTTGACATGTGTCAAAAAAAAATCTTTTTTTTTATAAACGTAATAGGACAGCTAATTATATTTACAGAATTTTACATTTTTATATTTCAAAATAATATATTTTCTAAATCAAAATGGAAAACTAACAAAATCAATATATTTTCTGTTGTATGCTAATTATATTATACATGTGTTCTCAATAAAATTTGACATGTGTAACCAAAAACTTAACTTATTAAGCATGTATATTAATCAATAAATAATGAATAACAAAGTTAAAAAGAATATCATAAGTTATTTAACATAACTTTAGTCGGATATAAATTGTATTTATCGTTGTAATATAAATTTTTATTGTAAGTAAGTACACAAAACCATGAAAGAATAATGAACTTAAAAAGAAAAAATTGCAATACATGATGTGTATTAGTATAGTTTTACATGTTTTATTTTAAAGATTTTAATGCATGTAGTAATATAAGAAACCTTAAAAAAATAGAAAAAATGAGTTTGTAGGAGTGAATTTTTGGTTAATTGATGAAAATTGACAAAAGTATTACTTATGAATTATGACATATAGAAGAATAATATTTAGGATATTTTTGGATTTCCAAAACTTTTGTGGATGTTAACTGATTATTTTTATTGTTAAATTTAAAATACTAACCAATATACATATGATTCTCATATTATTTTTGTTATTAAAATTTTATCTCTAATCCAATAAGAAGTGAATTATAGTTTTAGGATGAAATAGATAGTTAAATGTGATTACTAAATTGAATGTCTAACGACAAAAATTATTTTAGATTAAAAATTTTTCAAATATTAATATGTATCATTTCAAAAAAAATATATTTAAAATATTAGTAATTTTTTATGTTTGACATTATAATTTCAGCACATGTATTTTTGTAATGCATATGTTAAAACATAAGATAATTTGTAATAAATTATAATATATAGGAAGAAATCTTCAGTCATTTGACGAGAATATCTCTATATCTTTATATATGTTTTCATTTTATAAACTTCACTCATTTAAAATTGATTTGACATGAGGTAAAATTAACACTTATGAGAAAACAACATAACAAATATCTCTTAAATAATGTTGATTCAGTTTTTCTGCAAATTATATTTGTTAATTTTTATTTGATATCATGTATTAATTATGTTGATATAAAATATTTAGTTCTATGCATTACGATGAAATGTGTAATTAAACTTAAAATATAGTTTATTATGATGGTATAGATATTTAAATGGTAATCTCTGTCCTATAAATGTTTTTGGGTAAATCATCAAGATTAATAAACAATAAATATTATCTCTTTCATAAAACTTCAACCAAAAAGAAAATATACTGCATAGTTCAAATAGTCATAAATTGTTATATTAATAAAATTTGTACATAGAAATTTGAGAAAATATTATAAAATAGAGCAAAAAAAACCTTAAAAATCTTACATATTGAAACTGAGAGAGTATTAGGATGAAATATAAGAAACCATATTCAATATTAAAATGTTACAAGATAAAATCTAAAAACATGTATATTACTACTTAATTATTATCAATAATTTTTTAAAATTTTTATCTGCGTAATAATGCGGGTCTTATCTAGTAATATATAAACATATAAATCTATGATTTTATTTAGGTATTGACTGGTTCTCCCGCTATCTCCCGCAAACGCAGCGTTTGCGGGAGATAGCGGTTGCTAGCGATTGGAACCAATCTCACAAACCGCTTCCAATCGCTCCCAACCGCTTCAAACCACTGAATTCCAAAAGCTGCTTCCCGCAAGCGTTTGCGGTTGCGGGCGATTGCGTTTGGAAATTTTTTTTTTTTTGTAAAAAACTTAAAAAAACTTAAAAGAAACCCATGATAATTAATTTTTTTTTGTTATATCTTCTATCTAACCATTTTACTCATTAAGGATGAGAGAAAATGAAATACGTATACAATTGCAGAGATTATAAAATAAATAATTAGAAGAAAATAATATTCCAATTAACAATAACCCGGAAAACTTGATGTAAATTTAATGGCACATTGCACATAAGTTCAAAAAAATCTAAATAAATATAATATTTCATCAGAAATTTAAGAAAATAAGATTATTTGTGAAAAATATTTAAAAAAATCACCAGTGACTCTTCTCAACTCTCATTTGACCATTCCTACCGATGCAACTACTGACCCACGATCTAAGAGAAAAGAGAAAAGATCTACGATCTAAAGCATATGTTTTATCATTTATCAAATTATTTGATTAAATTTTGGTGAAAAACCAAACGCATATAGAATAAGTATTTCAATATGAATTTTTTTTTTTTGAATAATTATTTTAGTATTTTTTCAATAAATTTTAATAAAAAAATTTGTGTTTTTAAACATTTATATATTATATATCACATTTATTTAAAATACTAACCAATATACATATGATTCTCATATTATTTTTGTTATTAAAATTTTATCTCTAATCCAATAAGAAGTGAATTATAGTTTTAGGATGAAATAGATAGTTAAATGTGATTACTAAATTGAATGTCTAACGACAAAAATTATTTTAGATTAAAAATTTTTCAAATATTAATATGTATCATTTCAAAAAAAATATATTTAAAATATTAGTAATTTTTTATGTTTGACATTATAATTTCAGCACATGTATTTTTGTAATGCATATGTTAAAACATAAGATAATTTGTAATAAATTATAATATATAGGAAGAAATCTTCAGTCATTTGACGAGAATATCTCTATATCTTTATATATGTTTTCATTTTATAAACTTCACTCATTTAAAATTGATTTGACATGAGGTAAAATTAACACTTATGAGAAAACAACATAACAAATATCTCTTAAATAATGTTGATTCAGTTTTTCTGCAAATTATATTTGTTAATTTTTATTTGATATCATGTATTAATTATGTTGATATAAAATATTTAGTTCTATGCATTACGATGAAATGTGTAATTAAACTTAAAATATAGTTTATTATGATGGTATAGATATTTAAATGGTAATCTCTGTCCTATAAATGTTTTTGGGTAAATCATCAAGATTAATAAACAATAAATATTATCTCTTTCATAAAACTTCAACCAAAAAGAAAATATACTGCATAGTTCAAATAGTCATAAATTGTTATATTAATAAAATTTGTACATAGAAATTTGAGAAAATATTATAAAATAGAGCAAAAAAAACCTTAAAAATCTTACATATTGAAACTGAGAGAGTATTAGGATGAAATATAAGAAACCATATTCAATATTAAAATGTTACAAGATAAAATCTAAAAACATGTATATTACTACTTAATTATTATCAATAATTTTTTAAAATTTTTATCTGCGTAATAATGCGGGTCTTATCTAGTAATATATAAACATATAAATCTATGATTTTATTTAGGTATTGACTGGTTCTCCCGCTATCTCCCGCAAACGCAGCGTTTGCGGGAGATAGCGGTTGCTAGCGATTGGAACCAATCTCACAAACCGCTTCCAATCGCTCCCAACCGCTTCAAACCACTGAATTCCAAAAGCTGCTTCCCGCAAGCGTTTGCGGTTGCGGGCGATTGCGTTTGGAAATTTTTTTTTTTTTGTAAAAAACTTAAAAAAACTTAAAAGAAACCCATGATAATTAATTTTTTTTTGTTATATCTTCTATCTAACCATTTTACTCATTAAGGATGAGAGAAAATGAAATACGTATACAATTGCAGAGATTATAAAATAAATAATTAGAAGAAAATAATATTCCAATTAACAATAACCCGGAAAACTTGATGTAAATTTAATGGCACATTGCACATAAGTTCAAAAAAATCTAAATAAATATAATATTTCATCAGAAATTTAAGAAAATAAGATTATTTGTGAAAAATATTTAAAAAAATCACCAGTGACTCTTCTCAACTCTCATTTGACCATTCCTACCGATGCAACTACTGACCCACGATCTAAGAGAAAAGAGAAAAGATCTACGATCTAAAGCATATGTTTTATCATTTATCAAATTATTTGATTAAATTTTTGGTGAAAAACCAAACGCATATAGAATAAGTATTTCAATATGAATTTTTTTTTTTTGAATAATTATTTTAGTATTTTTTCAATAAATTTTAATAAAAAAATTTGTGTTTTTAAACATTTATATATTATATATCACATTTATTTAAAATACTAACCAATATACATATGATTCTCATATTATTTTTGTTATTAAAATTTTATCTCTAATCCAATAAGAAGTGAATTATAGTTTTAGGATGAAATAGATAGTTAAATGTGATTACTAAATTGAATGTCTAACGACAAAAATTATTTTAGATTAAAAATTTTTCAAATATTAATATGTATCATTTCAAAAAAAATATATTTAAAATATTAGTAATTTTTTATGTTTGACATTATAATTTCAGCACATGTATTTTTGTAATGCATATGTTAAAACATAAGATAATTTGTAATAAATTATAATATATAGGAAGAAATCTTCAGTCATTTGACGAGAATATCTCTATATCTTTATATATGTTTTCATTTTATAAACTTCACTCATTTAAAATTGATTTGACATGAGGTAAAATTAACACTTATGAGAAAACAACATAACAAATATCTCTTAAATAATGTTGATTCAGTTTTTCTGCAAATTATATTTGTTAATTTTTATTTGATATCATGTATTAATTATGTTGATATAAAATATTTAGTTCTATGCATTACGATGAAATGTGTAATTAAACTTAAAATATAGTTTATTATGATGGTATAGATATTTAAATGGTAATCTCTGTCCTATAAATGTTTTTGGGTAAATCATCAAGATTAATAAACAATAAATATTATCTCTTTCATAAAACTTCAACCAAAAAGAAAATATACTGCATAGTTCAAATAGTCATAAATTGTTATATTAATAAAATTTGTACATAGAAATTTGAGAAAATATTATAAAATAGAGCAAAAAAAACCTTAAAAATCTTACATATTGAAACTGAGAGAGTATTAGGATGAAATATAAGAAACCATATTCAATATTAAAATGTTACAAGATAAAATCTAAAAACATGTATATTACTACTTAATTATTATCAATAATTTTTTAAAATTTTTATCTGCGTAATAATGCGGGTCTTATCTAGTAATATATAAACATATAAATCTATGATTTTATTTAGGTATTGACTGGTTCTCCCGCTATCTCCCGCAAACGCAGCGTTTGCGGGAGATAGCGGTTGCTAGCGATTGGAACCAATCTCACAAACCGCTTCCAATCGCTCCCAACCGCTTCAAACCACTGAATTCCAAAAGCTGCTTCCCGCAAGCGTTTGCGGTTGCGGGCGATTGCGTTTGGAAATTTTTTTTTTTTTGTAAAAAACTTAAAAAAACTTAAAAGAAACCCATGATAATTAATTTTTTTTTGTTATATCTTCTATCTAACCATTTTACTCATTAAGGATGAGAGAAAATGAAATACGTATACAATTGCAGAGATTATAAAATAAATAATTAGAAGAAAATAATATTCCAATTAACAATAACCCGGAAAACTTGATGTAAATTTAATGGCACATTGCACATAAGTTCAAAAAAATCTAAATAAATATAATATTTCATCAGAAATTTAAGAAAATAAGATTATTTGTGAAAAATATTTAAAAAAATCACCAGTGACTCTTCTCAACTCTCATTTGACCATTCCTACCGATGCAACTACTGACCCACGATCTAAGAGAAAAGAGAAAAGATCTACGATCTAAAGCATATGTTTTATCATTTATCAAATTATTTGATTAAATTTTTGGTGAAAAACCAAACGCATATAGAATAAGTATTTCAATATGAATTTTTTTTTTTGAATAATTATTTTAGTATTTTTTCAATAAATTTTAATAAAAAAATTTGTGTTTTTAAACATTTATATATTATATATCACATTTATTATGTTCCAACCGCTATTGCACCCGCTGGTCAACCAGTCGTAAACCTCCCACAAACACACCAATTTTAAACTGCTAAACCAGTAGTTCAAAACGCTTAATAACGCTTGAAACCGCAATCGCCCGCTTCCGCAATCTCCCGCAACCGCAACCGCAACTGCAGTGTTTGAACCAGTCAGGCCCTTATTAACTTGTAAGTTTAAAAAATACTTAGAAAACAATAAATTCGAAACTTGTTTTTGTATTCCATAAAAGTTTATATATAATAAACAAAGAGGTGTAAAATATAAAGGTGGAAAACATAAAGGGGTGAAAAAATTATTAGGTGCGATTTTTGAAAATAGGGTTATGACGAAAAGATGCAAAAATATAAAAAAAAAAGACGTGTGAAATAAAAATGTGTTAAACAAAAAGATGCAAAAACTAACAAGTGCAAATATTGAAATCAAGGGGTACGACGAAGAAACACAATTGTTGGATCAAAACACTGCAACTTTATATAAATAAAGAGGTGTAAAACAAAAGGGTGTGAAAACTAACGGGTGCCAATATAGAAAGCTAGAGGTGCAACGAAGAAACACAATTGTTGGACTGAAACTTTGCAACTTTTGAGATCATTAACAAAGGGTGAGATCAGAAATCATACTCAAACAACAAAAACTCTTTCAAAGTCCATAAACATAGAGTGTGAAAACAAAGAGGTGTGAAACAAAAAGGTGTGAAAACTAACAAGTGCAACCATTGAAAGCTAGGGGTACAACGAATAAACACAATTTTTGGATCAAAACATTGCAACTTTATATAAACAAAGAGGTGTAAAACAAAAGGGTGTGAAAACTTACAGGTGCCAACATGGAAAGCTGGGGGTGCAACGAAGAAACACAATTGTTGGACCAAAACTTTGCAAATTTGAGATCATTAACAAAGGATGAGATCATTAATAATACTAAAAGAACAAAAACTCTTTTCAAAGTCCATAAAAATCTGTATATATATAAAAACAAAGAGTGTGAAAACAAAGAGGTGTGAAACAAAAATGTGCGAAAACTAACAAGTGCAACCATTGAAAGGTAGGGGGTACGACGAAGAAACACAATTGTTGGATCAAAACATTGCAACTTTATATAAACAAAGAGGTGTAAAACAAAAGGGTGTGAAAACTAATGGGTGCCAACATGGAAATCTGAGGGTGCAACGAAGAAACAAAATTGTTGGACCAAAACTTTGCAACTTTGAGATCATTAACAAAGGGTGAGATCATTAATAATACTCAAAGAACAAAAACTCTTTTCAAAGTCCATAAAAATCTGTATATATATAAAAACAAAGAGTGTGAAAATAAAGAGGTGTGAAACAAAAAGGTGCGAAAACTAACAAGTGCAACTATTGAAAGCTAGGGGTACAACGAAGAAACACAATTGTTGGATCAAAACATTGCAACTTTATATAAACAAAGAGGTGTAAAACAAAAGGGTGTGAAAACTAACGGTGCCATCATGGAAAGCTGGGGGTGCAACGAATAAACACAATTGGTGGACCAAAACTTTGCAACTTTGAGATCATTAACAAAGGGTGAGATTATTAATAATACTCAAAGAACAAAAACTCTTTTCAAAGTCCATAAAAATATGTATATATATAAAAACAAAGAGTGTGAAAACAAAGAGGTGTGAAACAAAAAGGTGTGAAAACTAACAAGTGCAACCATTGAGAGCTAGGGGTACAACGAAGAAACACAATGGTTGGATCAAAACATTGCAACTTTATATAAACAAAGAGGTGTAAAACAAAAGGGTGTGAAAACTAACGGGTGCCAACATGGAAAGCTGGGGGTGCAACGAAAAAACACAATAGTTGGACCGAAACATTGCAATTTTTGAGATCATTAACAAAGGGTTAAATAGGTGCGATTTTTAAAGATGGGGGTACGACGAAGAAACAAGATTATTGGAAGAAAGAAAATTTGAAACTATTGGGATCATTAATAATTTTAAACCGTTAGATGAGATAATAGAAACAATTTTATCCGTTAGATTAAAGTTGACCTTATTTAGTACTCAGAAAACAATTTTTTGAAACTTGTTTATGTAGTCAAGAAAAGTCTATATATAATAAACAAAGAGGTGTAAGACATAGAGGTGTGAAATGTAAATGTGTAAAAATTAATAGATGTTAAACATGGAGGTACAACAAAGAGGTGTAACACATAGAGGTGTGAAATAAAAAGGTGTAAAAATTAATGGATGTGATTTTTGAAACCAAGAGGTACAACAAAGAGATGCAAAAAATTAAGAGGTGTGATTTTTGAAAGATGGGGGTGCGACGAAAAGACACGATTAATAATTTTAAACCGTTGGATTAAAAGTGGAACTAATCTTATCCATTGGATTAAAAGTTGACACAAAAAGTGGGTTTGCTATTATATATAGATTATGGTAATAATACTAACGTAAAAGTAACATTTAGTTTTATATGATTTTGTTAATACGTTATTTTTATTAACTATATATTAATTGTTATGTTTAAAGCTTTTTTAGAATATTTTACTTATATTGATTTTAAGAAATCAATATAACTTTGACTTGTATATCTGTAAGTAAATTTTAGTGAAATTTTGCCTTAAAATAGTATGTAATTATTTTATTAGTTTTAATATGTGATATTGAAATTTGTGTAAGAATTGATGACATATCTAATTATTATTCAGTTAATTATTTTTTTAAAAAATACAATAGCATGTTAATGTAATTAAGTAAAAAAGTTAAGAGTATCTTGCTAAAAGGTGCACCGAGTTCTATGGCGGCGACACATCAGTTTTGTCAAGAGTGTGCTTCTCTATTAATATATAGGAGATAAATTGAACCGTCAATTATACAAAAATCTGAAAGAATTTTTTTTTGTTGGAATAACAAAGAAATCCAAGTTAAAAAAGGTCATGGAAAAAAGGGAAACAATACCTAAGAAATTATCCAAAGATTCAAATCCCAAAAGGGAAAGGATTATTTGAACCGATCTCTTGGCTCTTCTCTATAAAACCTCTTAGCCCCTTCTCAACATCTCACCAAACAAATTCATTACATACTTTCATATCTCTCTTCAAAAAACTTGTTTCTCTCATTCCGAAGTTAAGAACCAGAAACACGATCATGGCTTTAATTAATAACAACATGCTTTTCAGTTCATTGTTGATTCTTGTAGCTCTTTTTGGAGTTGCGGTTGGAGGAACCATTCACAAGGTCGGCGATTCGAATGGATGGACTATGATGGGAGATTATGAGACTTGGGCTTCTTCAAGAACTTTTCAAGTCGGAGATTCTTTGGTGTTCGCATACAACAACAATTTCCACGACGTCACTGAAGTCACTCACAATGATTTCGAGATGTGTGAATCATCTAAACCGCTTATGAGATACACAAGTGGATCCGACTCAATCACTCTAACCAAACCGGGACTCCAACAGTTCATATGCGGAGTTCCTGGTCACTGCAAGTCGGGACAAAAACTTCAAATTCACGTTTTACCAGCCTCGTTGGGTCCCGTGGCTGGACCGGTTCCTAGACCGGTCCGATCACCAAGCTCTTCCTCGTCTCCTTCACCAGCCAAGGCTCCACGATATCAGCATCAGATGGCTCCGTCACCTCTTCAAAGCGGTGCCTCGAAGTCAGCTTCTTGGATCGGCTTTAGCTTGTTGGCCTTGATCTTAGCATTCTAGTCTTGTCTTTTATCATTACATCTTTGTTTTTTTTAGCGAGTGTCAACGTTCGTTTAATTGTTAAACAGTGAAACAACATATTATTTTATTTTTCCATTACTCTAATTAGTTAGGTTTTGATTCCTTGTAATATTTAGTTTATTCATTAATGCAATACTTTTTTTAATAAAGAATATCAGGGATAGTATCATCAGTAATTCACCACCATAAACAAGTGACCCCTTTTTTAAATAATATTAATCGATATATACAACAAATGCAAATCTTCAAATTTGCTGTACCATCCAAATTTGAATTTTCAATAAATTAAATTCAAACAAAGGATATATAAACATTCAAGCAAATGAGTGAGTCTGTTTAGCTATAATTATGAACTAAAGATGTACCTATGAGCTTCCCTCTGTCAGCTAAGTCTTTCGTTATAGTTTCAAGCGTACAAAGTGAACTTACCAGCAATCACTTTTCCTATCAAACGTTCCCATAGGAAAATTCAGCCAATTGAAGGCAGCCAAATATTAATTAAACACACATATAAAAACGTCCGTGTCTTTTTGGCTTTCAACTAAGTGCTAAAGAGGTTTAATTATGGACTTGATTAGGGATTTTTATAGTTCACACGTTACTTACATCCTCTTATCTCAAACGTTTACTTCTTCGGTATATTACTCATTGATACACTACAAGCCCTTTTAAATATCTCAAACGTTTGCATATATCTCCAAAAGAGTCTCACTTAACCTTAAAACTTCTCTTTTCTGTTTCTATCTCCTCCACTCTTGTCTTGTCTCGAAAAAAAAAATGGTAAATAATAAGAAGAAAGTTGTAACTAAAACCCCTCCATCTCTCGCAGTTGTCAAAGAAAAGTCCCGAGGAAACAAAGATGCTGTTCCTGTTGAAGCACCGACTGTGATTTCGTATAATGATCGGATCAGGCCGTTGCTTGACACTGTGGACACACTGAGGAACCTGAATGTGATGAAAGAAGGGATACATCTTCCCACCATTGTCGTAGTTGGAGACCAGTCCTCAGGGAAGTCAAGTGTTCTTGAGTCCTTAGCAGGTATCAGTTTGCCTCGTGGCCAAGGAATCTGCACTCGGGTTCCTCTCGTCATGAGGCTTCAGCGAAGCTCTAGCCCTGAACCTGAGATCTGGCTTGAGTATAGGGACAAAGTGGTTCCTACGGACGAGGAAAACATTGCTGAAGCTATCCGTGCTGCAACAAAAGTGATTGCTGGTAAGCTCTCTCTCTCTCTGTTAAGTGTGTTTTTGCTGCAAACCTGCAAGAGAGATGACTGAGAATGAGAGGTTTATCTGAAAGACTGAAACTTGGAAGCTTGAGAGGAGTTAATTATATACTTTTCATAGAAAAACCTGAATTCCTAATTTGGTCTTTACTCATCTAATTTTTTTAAGCTGCTTAAACTAGTTTTGCTATATGATGGAACTTTTACAGTGTTATTATATGACAGAGGCTAACAAGTACTGACTATGATTACTGATGAAGTACTACAAATATACCTGTGCCGCAGGATCTGGTAAAGGAGTCTCAGATGCTCCCTTGACCCTTCATGTAAGGAAGGCTGGTGTTCCAGATCTTACCATGGTCGATCTTCCAGGGATAACTCGAGTTCCAGTGAATGGACAGCCAGAAAATATTTATGAGCAGATTTCTGGGATGATTATGAAGTACATCGAGCCTCAAGAATCGATAATCCTCAACGTTCTGTCAGCTACGGTCGACTTCACCACGTGCGAATCCATCCGCATGTCTAGAAAAGTTGACAAAACCGGCCAACGGACTCTGGCTGTTGTGACAAAGGCAGACATGGCTCCAGAAGGTCTCCTGCAGAAAGTAACAGCAGATGATGTGAGTATTGTACTTGGTTATGTCTGCGTCAGAAACCGCGTAGGAGACGAGACATATGAAGAAGCAAGGATACAAGAAGAGTTACTTTTCAAGACTCACCCACTACTGAGCCTGATTGATGAAGACATTGTGGGCATCCCTGTGTTAGCTCACAAGCTAATGCTTATCCAAGCAAGCATGATTAGCAGATGTTTGCCTGATATTGTACGCAAGATCAACCAGAAGTTGGAAACTGCTGTCCTTGAGTTGAACAAGTTACCAACAGTAATAGCTTCTACAGGGGAAGCATTGATGAAACTGATGGAGATCATTGGTTCTGCCAAAGAATCTCTACTGAGAATTCTCGTCCAAGGAGACTTCTCTGAATACCCTGATGATCAAAACATGCACTGTACTGCTCGCTTGGCTGATATGTTAAGCCAATTCTCAGATGATCTACAAGCAAAACCAAAGGATGCAACCGAGTTCTTGATGGATGAAATCAAGATCCTTGACGAATGCAAATGCGTGGGACTGCCCAATTTCATCCCTAGGTCAGCCTTCTTGGCTATACTCTCACAACATGTACATGCCATACATGACAAGCCAGTAGAGTTCATCAAGAAGATATGGAACTACATTGAAGACGTTATCTCATCAGTCATTTCTAAACATTCTGAAAACTTCCCACAGATTCAATCTTCCATTAAACGAGCAGGTCGGAATCTAATCTCCAAGATCAAAGAACAATCAGTGAACAGAGTGATCGAAATCGTCGAGATGGAGAAACTCACAGACTACACATGTAACCCTGACTACATGACGTGTTTGACTCAGAAGACAAACCAACAAGAGAGCTTCATCTATGCTGTTTTGATGGATGGGAACAAACCTGAATACTTCTCTGTGACTGGATTCGGGAATTTGAAGATCTCGCATCTGCGAAAGTACCACGCTCATCTGCTACATCCGGCGTTCGATATGAAGATGAGGATCACATCGTACTGGACGATCGTCTTGCGGAGGATCGTGGACAACCTTGCGCTGTATCTTCAGCTATCTGTGAAGCATCTCGTGAACGGTCAGTTTCAGAAGGAGATTGTGGCGGAAATGGTGGATGCAAAAGCTGGCGGAGGAGTTGAGAGGATGTTGGAGGAGTCTCCGCTGGTGGCGAGTAAAAGGGAGAAGCTGAAGAACAGTATCAAGCTACTGAAAGAGTCTAAGGATGCTGTAGCCGCCATTGTTGATCAGAATTGATGGTCGATTGTTTCTTCTTTGGTGAAGATCGGGTCGGGTTATGGAGATCGTTGATTGGTTTGCTTCTGTTAAGTCGGGTCGGGTTTATTTAGGGCCTCTTATGGGTTTTATTTTGTGGAGTTGGGCCTTTTGTGTTTCTTTTAACTTTCAGATTTTCAAGTTTATGTTTTTAACTCTTTTTTTTTTCTTTTCTTTTGGTATGGTAACCGATTGATTAAGCTTGCTTGAATTACTCTGACAAAGAAGATCTTCTACATTAAACTACGGCGACCCTCGAACTACTGTCCACAATAATATCTCAATCACTAATCATCAGAAGCGATATTGGCTGCAAAAAAGCCTACTAAAACATTTGTGATGGATATATGAGGCTATTTGCCTATTTCAAAACGCATGAGAGATGTATGTGGAGAACAGATAGGAGTTTGATGCTTAGTTAGTTAGGTTTGTGAAACTTGTAAAGCACGAATACATTTAGAATCTTGACATTATATTCTAAACCAAGCTAGGATAATGTTAATTCACTCTCTATGCATAGTTATATAAAACAAGAGAGTAGAGAGTAGACAACTTTCTACTTTAACATTAATGGGAACACTAGTTCCAAGAAATTATGTTCTGAACGTTGTCTACATAACTTAAATCATCTGCTACCATTCGAAATTACCAAGTGCTGAGCCCGACAAACGAAATCTAACAAGTATATTTATGAGCTTCCCTTTGTTAGCTTAGCCACGCCTTTAGTCATCATAATTCCAAATGTGTACATGAAAATTCCAAACGTCGACACCGGAGAATTCAGCCAATTGGAGTCAATAAAATATTTAAATACACACATATAATAAAGGATTTACTAGAGTTTTTAGCTTCAGCTATGAGCTATATAGGTGCAGTTACCGACTTAATTAGCTTTTTTCAATTCCAACATCAACATGCACGCTACTTGCATCCTTTCATGCAATTTACTTCTTTCGTATGTTCGTATATTCCTCATATACACAAGCCCTTCTACTATCTCTATATATATCTCTGCATATCTCTAAGTCAAATCTCACTTTCCCTTCAATTAAAGCTTCTCTTTGCTGCCTATAATCTCCTCTACTCTTGTCTTGTCTCAAGAATCAAAATGGGAGGAAGTAAGAAGCATGTTGTCACTAGAACCTCCACTTCACTCGCAATTGTTGAAACAAATACTCATCACAACAAAGATCTGGTTCCGGTTGAAGCACCCATTGTGTCTTCATACAATGACCGGATCAGGCCGCTGCTTGACACTGTCGACAGGCTAAGGAACCTGAATGTGATGCGAGAAGGGATCCAGCTTCCCACCATTGTCGTGGTTGGTGACCAGTCCTCAGGGAAGTCCAGTGTTCTTGAATCCTTGGCAGGTATCAGTTTGCCTCGTGGACAAGGAATCTGCACTAGGGTTCCTCTTGTCATGAGACTTCAGCGAAGCTCTAGCCCTGAACCTGAGATTTGGCTTGAGTACAGTGACAAAATTGTACCTACGGATGAGGAACACATCACTGAAGCTATTTGCGCTGCAACAGATGTGATTGCTGGTAAGTTTACTCTCTCTTTCTCTCTCGGTTGTAAGTGTGTTTTGCTACAAGAGGTATTACTGAGAATGAGAAACCTATGGTGTTTTATTTCTTATATTCTGGAACTACTAGTTGGTAACGTTCTGATTTCTTTTCATGCTGTTAACTATACTAGTTTGCTATATTTTGAAACATTAGTGTTACTTACTTACCATAGAAGTCCCTAACATTAGATATGAACAAAAGTTGTTAAATGATTCTGGAACTCCTTGTTTGGTTGGTCTTTATTCGTTTTGCTATATAATAAAACTTACACTCCTAGTTTAAGACTAACCAGTTTTGACTACTTGTGTTGCAGGATCTGGTAAAGGGGTCTCAGACGCTCCATTGACCCTCCATGTAAAGAAGGCTGGTGTTCCAGATCTTACCATGGTCGATCTTCCCGGTATAACTCGAGTTCCAGTGAATGGCCAGCCAGAAAACATTTATGAGCAGATCTCTGGGATGATCATGAAGTACATTGAGCCACAAGAATCTATAATCCTCAATGTCCTGTCAGCTACGGTCGACTTCACCACCTGCGAATCCATTCGCATGTCAAGACAAGTTGACAAAACCGGTGAACGAACTCTGGCTGTTGTGACAAAGGCCGACATGGCTCCTGAAGGTCTCCTGCAGAAAGTAACAGCAGATGATGTGAGCATTGGACTAGGGTATGTCTGTGTCAGAAACCGCATAGGAGAAGAGACGTATGAAGAGGCTAGGTTGCAAGAGGAGCTTCTTTTCAGGACTCATCCAATGCTCAGCCTGATCGATGATGACATTGTAGGCATCCCTGTTCTAGCTCAGAAGCTAATGCTTATCCAAGCAACTATGATTGCTCGCTGTTTGCCTGAGATCGTACGCAAGATCAATCACAAGATGGAGACTGCTGTCCTAGAGTTGAACAAGCTTCCCATGGTAATGGCTTCTACCGGAGAAGCATTGATGGCATTGATGGACGTCATTGGTTCTGCCAAAGAGTCTCTGTTAAGAATACTCGTCCAAGGAGACTTCTCTGAATTCCCAGCTGATCAGAACATGCACTGTACCGCTCGCTTGGCTGATATGTTAAGCAAATTCTCAGACAATCTGCAAGAAAAGCCTGAGGACGTGAGTGAGTTCTTGATGGATGAGAGCAAGATTCTTGACGAGTGAAAGTGTGTTGGACTGCCCAATTTCATCCCCAGGTCAGCCTTCTTGGCTATCCTGTCACAACATGTTGATAGCGTGCATGACAAGCCAGTCGAGTTCATCAAGAAGATATGGGACTACATTGAAGTTGTTCTGTCATCCGTGATTGCCAAGTATTCTGAAAACTTTCCGCAGATTCAGTCTTCTATCAAACGGGCGGGTCGAAACCTAATCACCAAGATCAAGGAACAATCAGTGGAGCGAGTGATGGAGATCGTTGAGATGGAGAAGCTGACAGATTACACATGTAACCCTGACTACATGACGTCTTGGACTGAAAAGACTAGTGAACAACAAAACTTCATACATGCTGTGTTATACGATGGGAAGAGGCCTGAGTACTTCTCGTTAACTGGATTTGGGAATGTGAAGATTTCGCATCTGCGAAATTATCACGCTCATCTGCTGCAACAGGCCTTTGATATGAAGATGAGGATCACATCGTACTGGACCATCGTCTTGCGGAGGATCGTGGACAACCTTGCTCTGTACCTTCAGCTATCGGTGAAGTATCTCGTGAACAGTCAGTTTCAAAAGGAGATCGTGGCGGAAATGGTGGATCCAAGAGCTGGAGGAGGAGTTGAGAGGATGCTAGAGGAGTCCCCATCGGTGGCAAGCAAGAGGGAGAAGCTTAAGAACAGTATCAAGCTGTTGAAGGAGTCGAAGGATGCTGTGGCCGCCATTGTTGATCAGAACTCTGGATATGGAGATCGTTAAGCAATTGCTTCTTTCACAAGCTTTTCGTGAAGTCGGCGGGTTTGGTTATTGGGATCGTTGATTGATTTGCTTCGGTTAAGTTGGATCGGGTTTTTAGGGCTCTCTGATGGGTGTTTTTCTTTTTGGATTTGGGCCGTTTGTGTTTTTTTTCTTTTGAACTATCTGATCTTTTATGTTTATGTTATTGTCGTAACTCGTAACGTTTTAAGCTATTTTAGCTTAAACGTATTGTGGTCTTTTACCGTTTGGAATGAATTCTAGTTTTATGTTTTATGAATTTTATTGCAGAATTTAATTTCGCCAACTTTTTTTTTATATTACTTTATGAATATGTTTTCATCTTTGTTCCGATTAAGTCCCAAAGAAACATATTTTGAGACTTGAAAATCAACAGTTACCAAAATTCAGATTCCAATGTCTTAACCACTAAACTAGACCATAGAACGCTTTGGCACAGATTCACCCATTTACTGTATTTATCTCAAATAAAATAAAAAGAAGTTACTTAGTAGACTAGGAAATGTCGAATAAAGTCAATAACTTCGTATGATGGGTTTGCTCGGTAGAGGAAAAGAAAAATAAAGAGCAAGTCCGTACAGAATTAAAGTAAAGTTAAAACCCTTACAAGAGCTTCATTGGCCTTGTGAGCATAATCAAAAAAGAAATCAGTATCATTCACAAAAGTGGAAAACATAAAAATAAACTATAAAAAAAAAAAAAAAATAAACTGTATGAACTCACCAGTATTACCCTATATTAGAAAAACGCTTTCATTCACAAAAGTGGATTACTAGTAAATCTTTTAAACTTTTATTGTTTTGTATTACCGAATGGGCTGAACAGTTGTTAAAGAAAGATAGGGATGAAGATAATACATGTGAATTAGTATTTTACATATACCTTCTTGTTCTAAAAACTAGGAGCAACTTTCAAAATACTTTGTAAAAGCTAAAACACCAAATGTCTAACATTAGCTAAAAAGCTTTTCAAACTTTTTCTTCACAAAAGTTAAAACACCCAACAAGGGCATCCACACTATATATGTCACCACCAACAAGAGCTTAACTCACTAAAAACCTTAAGTCTTTTTCTTTTTCTTACTTTCTCTGTCTCTGGTTTTCTTCTAATCTTTAGCAAAAATGGGAGGTAGTAAGATGCCGAATGTTTATGAGATTAACGTGCAAGGCGGGATGTCTTCTCTCTCAATAACCAACACAAATGTCCACGAGCATGTCCGTAATGAAGCACCAATCGTGTCATCTTACAATGACCGGATCAGGCCGTTGCTTGACACCGTCGACAAGCTGAGAAACCTGAATGTAATGAAAGAAGGGATCCAACTTCCCACCATTGTTGTGGTTGGAGACCAGTCTTCGGGGAAGTCAAGTGTTCTTGAGTCCTTAGCCGGAATCAGTTTACCTCGTGGGCAAGGAATCTGCACTAGGGTTCCTCTTGTGATGAGACTCCAAAGAAGTACTAGTCCTGAACCTGAGATATGGCTTGAGTTCAATGACAAAAGAGTTGATACTGACGAGGAGCATATCGCTGAAGCTATTAGCATCACAACTGAGGCAATTGCTGGTAACTTCTGACTTTCTCTATATCACAGTGTTAAAGTATGTTATAAGATATAAACCCGCAACTCTCAAGACAGACTCCTCACGCTTAGAAAACTAAGTATATTAGAGCCTATATGTGTTATTAGTAATCTGAATTTATTGCTGGGTACTGTAAATATGTTATATATCCATGTTGCAGGATCTGGTAAAGGGGTTTCAGACACTCCCTTAACCCTCCATGTGAAGAAGGCTGGTGTTCCTGATCTTACAATGGTTGATCTCCCTGGGATAACTCGAGTTCCGGTGAACGGACAGCCTGAAAACATCTACGAACAAATCTCCGGGATGATAATGAAGTACATCGAGCCACAAGAATCCATCATCCTCAATGTTCTGTCAGCTACAGTCGACTTCACGACCTGTGAATCCATCCGTATGTCTCGACAAGTCGACAAAACAGGGGAACGGACTCTGGCTGTCGTGACAAAAGCCGACATGGCTCCTGAAGGTCTCCTGGAGAAAGTAATGGCAGACGATGTGAGTATCGGACTAGGTTATGTCTGTGTAAGGAACCGTGTAGGTGATGAGACATATCAAGAAGCTAGGATGCAAGAAGAAATACTTTTCAAGACTCATCCATTGCTTTCTATGATTGACCATGACATTGTTGGCATCCCGGTTTTAGCTAAAAAATTGATGCAGATACAAGGAACAATGATTTCACGTTGCTTGCCTGATATAGTACAGAAGATCAAAGAGAAGATGGAAGCAAGTTACCTCGAGTTGAATAAGCTGCCAATGGTAATGACTTCAACTCAAGAAGCTTTGATGACTTTCATGAACATCATTGGTTCTGCCAAGGAGTGTCTCCAAAGGATTCTTGTACAAGGAGACTTCATTGACTATCAAGATGATCAAACCATGCACTCTACTGCTCGTTTGGCTGACATGTTGGGCCAATTCTCAGACAATCTACAAGCACAGCCAGTGATAGATGAGTTCTTGATGGATGAGATCAAAGTTTTAGAAGAGTGTAAGACTATCGGATTGCCTAATTTCATCCCAAGATCTGCCTTCTTAGCTATCCTTTCACAACGTATTGATGCAATTCATACGAAGCCGGTCGAGTTCATTACAGAAACATGCGACTACATTGAAGGTGTTCTGTTATCTGTTCTTACCAAATACTCTGAAAATTTCCCACAGATTCAATCTTCAATCAAACGAGCCGGTCGGAATCTAATCACCAAGATCAAGGAACAATCAGTGAACCGTGTGATCGAGATTGTTGAAATGGAGAAACAGACGGATTACACATGTAACCCTGAGTACATGACAGCTTACACACAGAAGATTGCTGCACAAGAAAACTTTATCTATGCTGTAGTAAACAATTATTCGAACGTCCACTCATTAACTGCATATGGTTTTGGGGAGGTTACGGTTTCGCATCTTCGGACGTATGATGCACAGTTGCTAAGGCAAGCGTTCGACATGAAGGTTAGAATCACAGCGTACTGGACGATCGTTGTAAGAAGGATTGTGGATAACCTTGCTCTTTACCTTCAGTTCTCTGTGAAGAATCTTGTGAACAATCAGTTTCATAAGGAGATCGTTGCGGAATTGGTGAGTCCTGGAGGTGGAGGAGAAGTTGAGAAGATGCTGGAGGAGTCTCCGTCGATGACGAGCAAGAGGGAGAAGCTTAAAAACAGTATTAAGCTCTTGAATGAGTCCAAGGAAGCCGTTGCCGCCATTGCTGATCAGAATTCTGGGTAAAGAGATTGTTAAGCGATTGCTTCTTGGTGAAGGAAGATCGTGTTTTTAGGGTTTTGATCTAATAATTTTCTTTTCAAAGTTTGGGATTTTGGTTATCTCTCTGTTATGTTTTAAAACTCTGTTTTTTTTTTCTGTTCGCTTAACGTCGTAATAATATATAGAATATATTATAGATTGTTGTATAAGTATAGCTGAAACCCAGTTTATAAATAATATGATTAAGACAAGAGGGATGATTAAAACTTACTTTATTTAAACTTAATTTAAATACAAGAGTAAAGGTACAAACTTTGAAAACAAACTTATAAAAACTAGAGAGTAAGATGTATAGGGAGTTTGTGAATGATCGCTAAAAAACACTCTGCCCTTTCCTACTACTTTCACTTTCTTATTTATATAAAGCTGTATGAAGTTGCATGAAGTTGCATAAATTGTTGTAGACGTGTCCTATTTTTGAGATTGCGATAGATGAGTAATCCTTTGTTGATTGAAGTCTTTGTCTTGTTATAGTCTTGAAGTTTTCATTTCTTGGTCTTGAAGTCTTGTATTGATAGTTGAGCTGTTGCATAATTGGGTTTTTGTCTTCATCTTGTCTTGAAAATTGGAGTCTTGATGGAGTCGGTGGAAGAGGTTGCTTCTTTTTTCTACAAAATTATATACTAAATATATATGTAGTTATATTACAAGCATGATAAAAATATTTAAAAGAGCTGTAGTAGCATACTTTCACGTTTTTTTTTTTTTTTTTTTTTTTTGGATAAAGATGTTTTAAAATGGATCGTCGTCTTGCGTATTGTTGTCTTGTGTTACATCATCTTCATCGTCTGAGGAGGATATTTGCATTGCAATTGTCTCGAAGAGTTTCTTGAGTTTTTCTTTGCCTTTACTTTTCTTGGATCCGGAGGACGAAGTTGTTGATTCTGTAGGACTTGGTGGTTTGCGGGGCGAAGTTTTCGTTTGAATAGGTGGTAATGCTTGGGATACTGTAGCTATGGATTGCTTAATTTGTTGATGTGTCTGGATCCATTTCTCCAAGTTGGATAAAGAGCAGCGGTCGAGGTTGTACTTGTCCCACCATTTGATTCTGAATTCTCGGACTAGTGAATATGGCATCTCCGGTAAGATGGGTAGAAGGTTGTAGTGCCAAGATAGTATCCAGGGTATTCCCATATCTATGTGGAAGGCTATCTTTGGTAGAGGGCCGATGAGTTGGTGCTTTTCGTGTTTAGTGTAGTAGGGTAGTGAAACCTTGGGTATTTGGGGAGGATATATGTCATCAGTTGGGCCAAACCAGTACCACAATTCGTAGAACCATCCTTTTATTGTCTTGGGGCAATGAAAGTCGAAGGAGAGGAACCAAGAGTGATCATAGGTTCGTAAGTAAAAGGTGTGGAGAAAGGCTTTCTGGTAATCTATGTAGGTAAATCTTGGAATATGGAACCCCGTGATGGAGAATTCTTTTGCAGTGTGCAGGTTTATGAATCCGAGATCTTGGGGATTGCATACTTTGAGAATTTTGCAGGTGGAGTAGGAAATGAGGTTTGGGTCATTCTTGTCGGTATGGTGGGTTATTTCTACTGATTTGGTGTCTACGAGAATGAATTCGTAGAATGTGCGGTTTTTGGTAAGGTTGTCGGTAAGATATTGGCTTTCTTCGTAAAATATGCGGTTGGTATATTGGGTTAGGTCTTTAAGGGATATTGGTTTGGTGAATGAGGTTGTAATAAGGTGTTGGCGTTGTGGTTTAACGAAGTAGGACGATTTTTGGTCTACGGTTTTTTGTGAGGTGGATGGATTGGATAGGGGGTTGACGGCTTTTGCATAGGATAGAGGAGGAAATTCCGCCAACGGAGAGAATTGGTTGCTAGTGGTTAATTGCTTTCCTTGTAAATGTGGTTGATTCTTGACGTAGTCTGATGCACTCATTGGTTTCTTTTGTGTTTCACTCATTTTGGTGATCCTGAGATTTTCCCTGTAAATACTCCCTTGTTAGAAAATCAGGTAAAGAATTATTTTCTCCTTTTATATATTGTATATCGAAATCAAAACAGATAAAATAGCTTGCCATCTAGCAAATATTTGTTTAGAAACTAAGTTTTTAACATCCTTTTGTAAAATCTCTTTCGCCGATTTGCAATCGACACATAGTAAAAACCTTTTGTTTATTAAATCATCTTGAAATTTGAAATACAATTTACTATAGATAAAACTTCCTTTTTAACTGTAGAGTAATTCTTTTTTGGTCCAAGCCAAACTCCTGAGTGGAAACGGACTATAGACTCTTGGGTAGACTCTGGCATTTTCTGTTTAAGGATCCCCCCGTAACCTATTTCTGATGCATTTGTTTCTACTATCATGAATGCATTGGGGTGTGGGATGACTAGACATGGTAGTGTTATAACCTTTTTCTTGATGTCCTGGACTAGTCTAGTATGCAGACTTGACCATGGTATGGGGTTCTTTTGTAATCTTTGAAATAATGGTTGTATAGTTTTTCGAAGATTAGGCAGAAAATCAGATATGTAGTTTAAGCAACCTAAAAATCTTTGTAATTGGGATTTCTCTTTTATTTCATCAGAAAATTTATTTGGAAATTCTATAGATCTAGATATAGGTGTTATAGTACCTTGATAGATGTTGTGGCCTAAAAAACGTATTTTTGTTTGAAATATTTGCATCTTTTTTCGGATACTACTAATCCATGCTTTTTTTAACAATGTTCAAAAAGGTGTATAGATGTTTAAATTGTTGGTCGATAGATTTTGAATATATTAACACATCATCTATGTATACAATAGAGAAGGTGGAGTAAGGGTTAAATATTTCGTTCATTATATTTTGAAATTCGGATGGTGCGTTTTTTAAACCGAAAGGCATAACATTCCATTCATAATGCCCAAAAGGCACTGTGAATGCTGTTTTATATTTATCCTTCTCAGCAATTTGTATTTGCCAAAATCCACTTTTCATGTCAAATTTAGAGAATATACAGGCGTCATATAATCGCTTTAATAGATCTCTTTTGTTTGGTATTGGGTATTTTATCCATTGTATTACATTGTTTAAGGGTTTATAGTTGATTACTAAGCGTGGTACTCTTTCTTTTTCAGCTTGGTTGTTTACATAAAATGCTGAACAACTCCAAGGAGACTTGGATTTTCTTATTAAGTTTTTATCTAGTAATTCTTGTATTTCTTTTTTGCAATGTTCTAGAAGTTCTTGATTCATTTGAATGGGTCTAGCTTTAGTTGGGATATTTTTTTCGTTAAAATATTTTTCGTAGAGTATTTCAACAATATATTTTTTTCTTTCTCAAAAGGCATTTGGGAGTTCAGAACATACTTGGTTTAGTAGTTCGACTTCTACTGTTTTTACTTTATTGGTGACTTGTGGATCACTTAGTTGTTTTTCTATCTGTTGGTATTTTATTTCTTGTTGTAAATATTGTATCTGTTTTTGTTTCCCATCTATTAAGTTTATGGATTTCTCTATTGTTGAATTTTGTAAGGCTAAGATTTCTTTTGTTTTCATTGGGGATAGAAATTCAAACATTATTTTTTCTCCTACAATTTTTGTGGTAATTCCTAGTTCTGTAACCTTAAACGGATAAATTTGTGTAAAAAACGGAGTTCCTAGTATAACTTCTTGGCTTAAGTTTTTTACAAGGATAAATTGAGTTTTAAAACAATAATTTTTGTTACAGATTTTTGCTTTGGGTAATTTATAGTTGACCTTCAAACTACTTCCGTTTGCGCCGCTAAGTTTCTCATATGTTTTTTCATATAATTTTGTAGGAACTATTCCTTCTCTAATACAATTATAGTCTGCTCCTGTATCTAGAAGTGCTATTGTTTCTAGTTTAAAATCATACCCTATTGTAATGTGATTTTTGTATACCATTTTTGATAGTTTATTTTGTTTATTATATGGATATATTCTTCTTCTTCTTTTGTTTGTTTATGGTTTTCAGGGTTGCTTGTGGAGGGTTGGTCCATTGTTGTGGGTGGAGATTCATGGAGTTTTGGTTCTATAAGGGCTAATCTAGCGTCTACTTGCAATTGGTGAAGCTGATGTTGGTGAACTATTTGTTGTAATTCTTTTATTTGTATTTTTAAATTTTTAACTTCTCCTTGTAACTCACCAGTAGTTACTTGTTTAAATAGTGTTGGAGAGGGATATTTTTCTATTATTTTGTTAAGACTAAAAGGTTGTGGAGTTAATAATTGATTTTCTCGTTGCACTAGATCTTTTAATTTTAATAAATATTCTTTTTTTGTTTCTTGATCATCTATTTTATCTATAATATCTATTAAAAATTGTTTATCAATGTCTTTTGTAATTACGTTTATTGTTTTACAATTGCATATTCCATCTGAGATATTTTCAGAATTTTGAGAGGATGTGTCACTTTCATCTTCTATAATGTCTAGAGAAGGGTCGCTACTGAGTTCTTCTGAATTTTCAGTTTCTGAAAGAAGCAATTTTTCTAAAGGGTCGCTACTGAGTTCTTCTGAATTTTCAGTTTCTGAAAGAAGCAATTTTTCTAATTTTTCTCTAATGTCTTGTTGATCGTGAAATATTTCATTGATTTTTCTTTTCATTTTACAATCTGTGGATTTATGTCCTGGCCTTTTACAGTTCCAGCATATAATTCTTTCTTTTCTAGATGGTTTTTCGTTGGTGTTTTTGTTTTTTGTATAGTATGAGTTTGAAAATTTCTTTGTAAATCTTTTCTTTTTATTATAAGGTTGTGGATAAAAAGGTTTATTTTGTTTGCATAGTTTTCATCTTTCCCTAGAAGGTGGAGTGAGACGGTTGTAACCATATTGTTCACAAAATGAACCCATAGTTTCTCCAAATTTAAATTTGTTACTTTGTTGTTTATCTTTGTGTTCTTGACATATTTGTAGTCCTTCATTTTTTAATAAAGGCAAACAATTGACTAGAGGTTATTGTATCCCATGGTATTGGTTGTCCTCCAGAATAGTCTTTTAGTTTATTAATTAATCGTTCTGCGAAAAATGATGGTAATCCTGCGATGAACCGTTCTTTCCAGAAGGCTTGGTTGCAGTCGTGTCTTTGAAATATGTTGGTTATAAATATATCTTTATACCATTTAAAGTCCCTTAGAGTTGGACATCTAAGATTTGTTAAAATAAGTTTTTTACTTGTTAGTTCTTCCGAAGGGTTTCCTACAAAAAGCATGGTCATGGTGTGGAGTAATACTTCTACAGCGTTTTGAACTTGGTCTTCTTCATAAAAACCATCTTCTCCTTCTACTCTTCTAGTTTCAGTATGGTTTAGAATAGAATTTTGAGTTTCTACGCCTAAAGCATTGTCCCACCAAAATTTTAAGGCTCCATTGAAGCCCGAGATTAGCATGACACATGCTTGGTGGTCTGACATTCCTTTAGCTTTATAGGATAGGGTTGCCATCCCCATTTCTTGAAATAAATTCATCATTTCATATTCGGATCTGCCATCTATATTCCATTCATATATGCCTTCTCCGTTGTAAAAGTTTGTTGAAGGAAATTTATGATGTTCTTCAAATAGTAAGTCGGGTGGTGAGTGCCTTGGGTAATATGGTTTTTTGGATGGTTGGAAGTTCCTTTTTATTCTATTTATTTCTATGTCGGTTTCAGATTGAATATCTTCATCAATATTATTTATTCCCTTAGCTTTGTCTAGTCTGTCTAGTCTACTTGAGATTGATTTTAAAATCTCATTTTCTGGAAATTTAATAGGTTTTGTTAATGGTTTGAAGAGAGGTGGTGAGATTGCGGTGAAGGGTGGTGATAACGGCTGATAGTTTGTTGTTATGTTTTTCTCGTCTTTTTCTAGTTTGTTATCAAGGTTATCTATTTGTCGTGAAATAATATGTAATATTTGACTTTGATAATTGTTTTGTTCATATACTATTTTAAGGTCAGCCATATATATTGAATCTTTATCATCTCGGTTTGCCCCCGTTCTAAAAGGTGTAGCTATTACTTGTCTTTGGGGAGTGTGAATTTTTATATCTTTCAAAGGTAGATGGACTGATTTGTGTATTTCTCCGTTAGTCATTTCCCATGTGTGATATAATGTGGAACTAGTGTTTATTGATTCATTTTTATATGGGTAGCATATGTCATTTTCTAAAGCGTATGTTTCAAACCATGTGAAAAATGGAATGTTTACTTCTATTTTTTCCATGTAGTTATACCATATTTCTCTAAAGGCTGTAAGTTTTTCTTTATTAAAAGCTTGAAAGTACCATTTTCTTTTATCCCCATTTTTATCTGATAAAAATTCTTAAAGGTAATCTTTGTCTATTGTAAATGTTTTTATGATAACATTTATTGATTTAAAATCTGAAGCTGTTGGGGAAGTAGGAAAGTTAGACGATCCCACTTCTGATTGTTGAACTGGTTCAGCTATTGGTGCTTGAAAAATAATAGGTTTTTTCCCTTGGCTTTTTGTTAAAATTTGTTCTACACTTTCTTATGATTCAGTGCTAGCTTAGCCAGTTCTGTACTCAGAGAAAGATGAACGTGGGTAGAATGAACTAAATTTTAATGATGGTGGATCTCTGAAAGAACCAAAGTTTAATAATATTTTTCCATCATATTGTTCTGTTATACTTGTAATAGTTCTTTGTTCAAAGTTTCTTGGTGGTTGAGTAATATTAATTTTCCATTGATCAGGAATTGTAATTTCTGTCCATTTTAATTGTTTAGGTGTGTATGTAGAGGTTGGTGTGTCTTTACCATGTGCAGCCAATATTGTTGTTTCGCCTTTATCATCTTGCAATAAACATCGTGGGTTGAACTCAGATGTAGATTGCTTAAAGTAAATTCGATACAACAACAAATAGCCATGTCTTTCTTGCTGAAATTTAATTTCAGGCAAGTGTAGGTTTAAAACTAAAGTATTAAATATTGTAGGGTCATGTAAGCTCACTTGAAAATTTGGTGCACAATTAAAGTATATAGTTCCGTTACATAAGTTAGACTGTACTGCTCCTAATAGGGAGTCTTCAAATTTTAAAAGTGTTTTATCTCTTAATAACATGAGTATTGGAGAATCAATCCCTGTTCTAGATAAAGGTTTAATTACTATTTGTATTAGACCAAAATGAATATAATTAAAGTTTTTTCTTTTATAGTTTTCTAAAGCCATAGAAGAAAGTAGTTTAATTTCTTCAAATTCATTTTGTAATGATAAAGTTTGTTCATGTTCTTTGATTGAATATGCAGTTTTAAAATCAAAAGCTCCTATTTGATATATATTTTGTGGATTAACATGCGGTAGATGATCTTTTGATATTTCTTGATTAAAGGTTGTAATTTTTGATATAATCTCTCTTGAATTAATTGTTTTTTGAGATGTAGAAGATGATGCATGCTTAGACTTAAATAACTTCCTAACCTTAGATGCCATGTTTAAAATATCCTTAAACTGATGCTAAAAATGCAAACTAACCGATCTTATCGATGGCGTCTGACGCATGGGCTTACCAACGGACTCACTGCCTCCTGGTCTTACAGCCTGGAACACCTATGCTATCAACGTTTTCGACAAGGTACTGGTAGCTTGGTTTCTAACACTAGGCTTAAGTATAGATAAAACAAGTATCTTTTGGCTTGGATGTTATAAGATAAAACATATATCATACTATAGGTAAAAATCTTTTGGCTCTGATACCAAGATACGAGAGGCATGATGATATGCAGTGATGCTAGAGCTACGGATAAACCAAATTTTTATAACAAACATGGTATAATTATAATTATAATATATATAATAGCAAACCCACTTTTTGTGTCAACTTTTAATCCAACGGATGAGATTGGTTCCAGTTTTAATCCAATTGTTTAAAATTATTAATCGTGTCTTTCCATCGCACCCCCATCTTTCAAAAATCACACCTCTTAGTCTTTGCATCTCTTTGTTGTACCTCCTGGTTTCAAAAATCACATCCATTCATTTTTACACCTTTTAAATCACACCTCTTAGTCTTTGCATCTCTTTGTTGTACCTCCTGGTTTCAAAAATCACATCCATTAATTTTTACACCTTTTAATTTCACACCTCTATGTGTTACACCTCTTTGTTGTACCTCTATGTTTCACATCTATTAATTTTTACACCTTTACATTTCACACCTCTATGTCTTACACCTCTTTGTTTATTATATATAAACTTTTCTTGACTACATAAACAAGTTTCGAAAAATTGTTTTCTGAGTACTAAAGAATTGTATTAGTGAAGTGTTTTTTAACTTTCAAGCATCAATCTCTAATTCAAAGTAATTTAATTTTTTTCTGCGAATGACCTGTAGTGTTTTTCTGTTAGATTATTATTACTGTTAGTCGACACTATTAAGTTCATACACTAATCTTAGTTTTGTTAACTTTTAGTCTCTTCAAAAATTTTAGCCTTTCCGGTTTTCATGTTTTTGCATGGCTAATGTTATTAAGTACGTGTGCCATATTTTTTGCATGGCTAATGTTTTTGATTCTCAATGTGCAGATTTTATTTTTTGACTTTCTGGAGAAACCAAAATCAAGATACGAGAGGCATGATGGTATGCAGTGATGTTAGAGCTACGAATATGCCAAATTTTTTTAACAAACATGGTATAATTGTAATTTTATATATGTTCTTATTTAACCTATTTATTTTTTCTAACAAACATGGTATAAATGTTATTGTTTTTTTTTTTTTTTGTAGGATGTCCATTAGATGTTCATGATCCAGGTTAGTTTACATTTTTTTGTAAGTAAAGTTTTTAAAAAATTTAGTTGAATTATAATTTCTTATACTTTCTGGGTATCAAACATTTTGATAATATATAGAAATATTACAAATGAGCATGGAAATAGAGAGTGCCGAAGAAAAAGCCAGACATACTTGTGACAACACAAAATCAAATTCTAGAAAGCTTAAACAAGACCAAATGACAAGTCAAGTTAGAAAGAAAATATCTACTTAAGGTAACTTATTTAGTCTTTGATCACTTTCTAGTCTGTATATACAACTTTTAAAAACATAATGTATAACAGTCACTTTTAGAGTGATCTGGAATCTGCCAAAAAAAAAAAAATGCAAGAAATTTATAAAATTAGTGTTTAACTCAAAGAAGAGAACATCAAAAGGTGATATATTATTATCACCTGTTTCACCACATCGACTTCGTTTTCGCTGTCGTTTATTGAAGAACATGATGGTACCGATTCATAGACATAAGTGGGAAATCAATTCCTAATATATGGTTGATATACTCACCACTACAGAGCTAAAGTTCTCCATAAGAGCTCTCCGCTTCGTCTCTCTCTCTCTCTCTTAATTTTTTTCTCTTGATTCAGCAAATCTGAGTAGTTTGTTTTTGCGTTTTCAGTTTTACGGTTTCGTGCGGTAATTAATAAACAAATTGGTTATCTGAATGTAGGTAAAAACATGTATCATCAAAAAAATTGAAACGGAATCAATTAATAAGGTGTGGGGATTGTGATGCGTTAGTATGGCCTAAGGAAAGTACTACAAAGGATCGGCAAACAAAAAGACCTCTATTTACAATATGTTGTAAACAAGGGCGTGTTAAATTGCCTAACATTCAAGAACCTCCATTTCCGTTAAAAAAGCTTTTGTCCGATCCATCTTTCCGAAGACACATTAGAGTATATAATTCTATGCTCTCTCTGTGCTCTATGGGTGCTGACATTGATTATTCAATTTTAAATTCACCAGGTCCTTTTTGTTTTAAAGTGCATGGTGAAAATTATTATAGTATTGGGTCACTTCTACCATTGGATGGGCAACAACCTAAATTCTTACAAATGTATATATTTAACACCGCTAATGAGTTGAAAAATAGGTTATCTATATTTTCAGATGGCAAAGAAATAGTAGATGAGCAAATTTTGTTAGCTCTAATAAACATGCTTGATGAAATAATATTCTAGCCAAAACATTTAGAAAATCTAGAGATAGTTATGAAAGCGGGAATGATGAGGAACTGAAAATCCATATGGTAGGATATGATAAGAGGAAACGTCAATATGAATTACCATCAGCTAATGAAATAGCGGGTTTAGTTGTGGGTGGTTTCTCAGACGTTGGTGAACGTGATGTATTACTACAACATAAAACAGGAAATTTGCAGAGAATTTTGGCTTCTCATTCTCTATACATGGCTTTGCAATATCTTTTGTTATTTCCTTATGGAGAAATTGGATTTCCTCATGCACATATTCTTGTATGGCTTAAAAGTGGACGTGATATTGGATCCTCACGAGATATTGATCAATTTGTGTCTGCTGAATTACCTAATAAATTAATAGATCCAGAAGGTTATGAATTAGTGACACAACATATGATGCATGACCCGTGTGGAATTGAAAAACCAAACAACTCATGTATGGAAAATGGTGTTTGCACTAAAAAATATCCGGAGCTTTTTGTCACTCATCATGTATTGATGAGAATGGTTACATAATATATAGGCGAAGAAATATAGAGTCTAGCTTTGTTATGAAGGGGAATATAAAATTAGAGCAGTAAATCTTTGTATTAATTTTTTTTATTAGATTTTGTAAAAGGAAAAGACATGAATTTTTTAGATTCATTAAAGGGTGGTAGCCGGAAGTTTAGGAGTCAAAAATAGTCGTTCGGAAATGCTGAACTCTTTTGGCTTTAGAGGAACATCAATATTAATTGAAATGCATACGAACAAACAGATAATACCATTAGAGGGACAACGATGAAAAGAGAAAAGCTATAGAAAACAAATTCGTAAATTGAAATAAAAAAGTGGTGCAGTTAGAAAATTATAATCAAGTTTCCACTCAAAAAAGTTGTTTAATAATGTCAGTCATCTCACTTTTTAACTTTCCCGTACGGCAACGCACGGGTCGACTTCCTAGTACCCTATAATAGCAAGTTTTTCTTCCAACATTTGCACACTTCTTTAAATTTTCCAAAAGTAGCATTTATATATTGAGATTATTATTTAATTTAAATAACAAAATTCATTTTCTCTAAACCAAAACTAACGAAATTTAGATCTCAAAGCGCCGACGAAGGTTGCGGTGAAGATTCTAAAGTGAGATCTTCATTTACGATCTCAGATCTTTTCAATTAAGTGTCAAATCGATCGATTGATTCCAATACAATAAAAATCCACATCAAAAGCATCTTCATTCACTGGATTCCGATCGAAGATCGAAGTTTAATTAAGCTAAACGGTGCTTCCGTCGTTTACGATAATGAGTGTGGCGGAGGAGAGTCTTCCGGCTACAATTACGTACGGCAGATGATTGGGGGAAAGTTTCAACGATTCTGTTTGATATGGATGGTGTTCTTTGTAATAGTGAGAAGCTTTTTAGACGTACGTGTTGCCATTGATGTTTTTGCTGAGATGGTAGTTGAAGCCATTGTGGATAATTTCATTCCTTTTACGGGAACAAGTAAAAAAACTTTGGCAAATCAATTTGTGAATCTGTTTTCATGTTAATGTGTGTTTAGATTGATTTTGTTGATTTCTTGGGTTGGGCAATGCAGAGCTGAAGCCATGTTTTTAGGAGGTGTTGCTTCAATCAAAGGAGTATAAGGATTTGATACAGATGCAGCTACAAAGAGATTCTTTGAGATATATCTCGATAAGGTGATGTTTATGCTACTTAATTAGAATACTTAGGAGGGGAATTTTCTTTACATTAGATATTGTTGATAATCTTGTGATTGATTGTACTCGAGCTTTGTTGTACTTTGATTTGTGTAATGTCTTGAGATAGAGGGGAAGAAAAGAGAGCAGCGACTTGATGATGAAGATGATGATGAAGTTTGAGTTCATGTCATTATGGAAGGCCTTCCTAAACTTCAAGAATCTCTTCCTAAAAGATATGGAATCATCCCTAGATTTTTGAAAAATGTGGTTTTAAATGTCTCTATACTATGTGTTTTGCCTTATTGTATCACATATTACTCCATTAGTGATGTATAATGATTTGATATTGTCTACATATTGGTGTTTTACTGTTTTATAAAGGTAGCAAATATGAATATCCAACATGATGTTTTAGAAAGACCTTCCTACACGTCAATGACTACTTATTAAATTTCAAGGAGTCCTTCCTAAATTATATTTAGACTACATATCAAGACAATGAGAAAAAGCTTTACTTTGTGTTAAGAATTGGTTTGCTCAACACAAAGAGAAAAAGATTTACTTTGTGTAATGTTTATGAATGTTTGATTTTGTATATTTCGAACTGTTTATGACGGACATCCTGAATTTAAAAGTGACATTCCTAAATATTATTGAATTCTTCCTAAATTTAAATAAATGTGTTTCTAACTCTCTTTTTGGTGTTTTGCCTCAATATGTCAAAGATTACTTCCATTGATAAGGGAATTTCTGCATACCCTGGTATTTACCAATATCTAGACTTTTTTTACAACCATCCTGAAATCCAAATTTTTTATGAAGCTCATCCTGAATTTCAAGAAATTTTTCATGAATTTCGTGTATTTCTTCCTAAATTTTCAAGGATTGCTGGGTGCTCGTTTTTCAAGTTACAAAATCAATAGAAGATTCTACCAGCTATCAACAAAAGTTTGAATTGAAATATATAAGGAGAAATATATAGTAGCAATACAACAAAAGAAGAAAAACCATGAAGCCATAAAAATCCTTAGTGTTTTATGACTATCCATCCTTGTTCATCGTGAAATCCAAATGGTTTATGAAATTCATCTTGAAGTTTAAGGAAGCATTCCTGAATTTCGCGGAATCCTTCCTAAGTTTTCATAATGGTCCCTTTTCATAGCCCGACAATCTTTCCCAAGACTCGAGTTGCATCTGCACAAAGACAAGTGAAATCAACTTACCATAAAATAGATTCAGGAAGGTTTACATCATGTTCTTTGTTCTCCTTCTTCCAATTCACTTGTACACTTTTCATCTTCACTGACCCCAAATAGCTTTGTACACACATACTGTAGTCTCTAATTTCACCAGCAACAATCTCATTAGGTATCAAAAAGATAAATTCTGCAATAAGAAACGAATGCTCCAATCCAAATCTAACAGCTTTCCATCTCCTTTTCATCAGATCCTTATGTTGTTGTCTCTGTTTCTCAATCAAATATGACTGTTTTTATACCCAAAACAATCACGTTTAATCATAATTAATTCTTGTTCAGCTCTTTCCAATATGACCACCACTGGAGTCATCTTCTTTTTCTCCCTAATATTCATTTTCTTCCTTCTCTTCTTATGCAACCTTAGAATATTTGACTTCAAATTCTCCATTAGAGATCCATGAAGAAATTCTTGTCTCTTACTTCTCAGCTTTCTCTCTTAACCTATCTCTTATTAGATTCTCAAGCGAGGCGAGAACAAATCGGCGAGAGAGCTGAACAAAGGAACATGAATGAGTTTTGATTTAGGAAATTTTTATTAATAATTTAGGTTTTTTCAAAATTAAGAATATATAAATTTGTGCTAGTTTTGGAACATTTGAAAGCATGTGCTAATTGTGGAAGAAAAACTTAAAATTGTGCTATTTTTGTCAATTGCTTTTGCTGATTCTGACTGGACTTCTTAGTGAAATACTATAATTAAAAGGACTAAATATATATTATTACCAGATGAAATTGTTTCAAAGTCCTTGCTAAAAAAAATTAAAGATAGAGATAAGAATACAGTGTACTCGACATTTTACATTTATTTCTTGTGCTAAAAATTATGAACAACTTTCAAACTTCTACTTCGTAAAATGTTTAAAGACCAAACGTCACCACACGTACAACTGTACAAGCCACACTATATATGTTACCACCCCATCATAAGAGTTTCTTACACCAAAAAAAAAGCCCACTGAAGTGATGTCTTCTCCTTCTTTAGCCGAGGAGCATGACTCTACTGATGAAGCGCCCATTGTGTCTCCCAACAATGATCATTTGCATAACATCGTAGAAGTGCTCAGCAACTTAAATCTGGGGAGAGAAGGGATCCAGCGCCCAACCATAGTCTTGGTGGGAGGCCACGGCTATGGAATGTCTAGTGTTCTCGAGTCCTTGACAAGACTCAGTTTTCGCGGGAAAGGACAAAGCACTCGGGTT
Organism: Camelina sativa; assembly: GCF_030686135.1. Taxonomy (NCBI): domain Eukaryota; kingdom Viridiplantae; phylum Streptophyta; class Magnoliopsida; order Brassicales; family Brassicaceae; genus Camelina; species Camelina sativa. The sequence goes on along the minus strand of NC_141884.1, from coordinate 21,405,123 downwards.
CCGCTGGTGGTGAAGCTTCAGAAAAGCTCCAACCCTGTCCCAGAGATATACCTTGAGTATAAAGGAAAAAATGTTCCTACGGATGAGGAACACATAGCTAATGCAATTGGCACTGCTACTGATGAAATCGCTGGTTTGCTCTCCATTTATTTCTATATAGTTTATTTACTTACTAGTCCCTGAAGTTATATGTGTACATGTAAGGAAATCTTGCTAATTATGTTTAGTGTCTAATGATATTTTGTATTTCAGGATCTGGTGAACGTGTATCAGACATTCCCTTAACTCTCCATGTGAAGAAGGCTGATGTTCTTGATCTTACGTTGGTTGATCTCCCTGGTTTAAGAGTTCCTGTGGATAGAAAGATCTCAAAGATCTTGAAGAAGTTCATCAAGCCAGAAGAATCAATAATCCTCAATGTTTTGTCTGCTACGGTCGACTTCACCACCTGCGAATCCATTCGCATGTCAAGACAAGTTGACAAAACCGGTGAACGAACTCTGTCTGTTGTGACAAAGGCAGACATGGCTCCTGAAGGTCTCCTGCAGAAAGTAACAGCAGATGATGTGAGTATCGGTCTAGGATACGTCTGTGTCAGAAACCGAATAGGTGACGAAAGCTTTGATGAAGCGCGCAAGGAAGAAGAGCTACTTTTCAGTAACCATCCATTGCTTTCCGTGATAAACAAGAATATCGTAGGCATTCCTGTTTTAGCTGACAAGCTGAAGCAGATCCAGGATGTGATGATATCCCGACTAGCTGCAAAACCTCCCCTGAGGAGATCAACCCGGTCAAAATTTCTAAACCCCTACTTGCGGTAATCTTTCAAATTTCCATGTTCTTTGCTTGTAGGAGTAGTTAAGGCTCCATCTCTCTTCGGTTCATGTTTCTAAATAAATAAAAGCCAATTATAGGCAAACTTTTTTAATTGCCAAACAAAAAGTGTTGTTTCAGTTTTATGCTCTTGACTACGTTGAAGAAGTTCTCACATTACCAAATATTAAGAAAAATTCCCTCTAAATCTTCAAGACAAAGGAACAATCTGTGAACAGAGTAATTGAGATTGTTTTGAAATCTGGAGAAGATGAATGATTCACACATGTAACCCTGATTGCATGACATCTTCGACTTAGAAAACAGCTTCATAGCAATACTACTTTATCAGTTCTGTGTTGGACCGTAGTCCGTATAGTTGGTTATCGATTCGTTGAGGTTGCCATTTCGTATCTTCAGAAGTATGACGCGGATTTGCTCAGTTCTATGTGAAGCATCTAGTGAACGATTCATCAATTTGATAAGGAGATCGTCGCGATTGCTTGTTGAAGAAAGATCATGTTTCTAGGGTTTGTTAATGTTTATTTTTCAAAGTTGTGATCTGTTTGTTTATATGTTAAAACTCTGTTCTTTTTTTTTTTTTTTTTTTTTTTCTGTACGCTTAAAGTTAGTTACTAGGTAGTAACCCGTGCTATAAAATATTTTCATATAAATTTTAAATTCGTAAAATAACAAATAATTATATTAACCTGAGTGCAATAGTACATGTGCGTTATTTTTACGTAAATTTAAAAAAATTAAACCTAGACGTGTTTACTTTGGAACGAGAAACATGTCATAATCCCGTCTCATCCCCTCACGTCCTAACCCATCTCCTCTCGTCATATCTCATCCCGTCTCATCTTGTATCGTCTCATCCAGTATGGTCTCGTTCCGTCTCGTCCCATATCCATCTAGAATTTTTTTTGTCTTATGTTCGTTTTATTTTAAATTAATAATTACTTGTTAGACAATCTTTACTAAAAGAGATTGGGTAAGAAATTTATACATGATACCAGAGTTCTACATTGAATATTTTTTTTAGTTAGTTGAAATTATCCTAAAAATTATAATTTTTTTAAATTATATAATTGTTTTCAAAATATATAATTCTAATTGTTTTTAAAATTATATATATATTTTTAAAATTATTAGTGTACTTTGATCTATAAATTTATGTCTCCTTTCCTAAAAAAAAACTATTCAATATACTGTTTTTCATTATTCGAATTTAACCGTTTCAGTTTACATATAATGGAATTTTCACAAAATTTAATTATTGTTTTTTAAAGTATATGTACTTAATTAGTAAATTAAATTAATTAAAAAACACTGATAAAACATATATTCAGTCAGATAATAAACCCTTTTCGGTTGGAAAATTTTTATTGTAAAATAGTAGTATTTTTCATAAAAATTAGTTAGTAACTCTTTTACGGTGTTTTGTCAATATTTTGGTGTATATGTAGAATACCGCAACTCGTACCGAAAATAAACATGATCATCATCTTCATCAGCTGGAAAATATACAATTTTTTGCAGTCCATTTATAATAATCAAGGACAGCCCCTCTTTGTTGAAAATGTTTAAGTAATTTTGTTAAGCGGTGTTAAATCTCGTCCAGTCCCATCGCATCACGTCCCGTCCCGATCCATCTCGTTAGAAATTTAAAATTTTATGTCCCATAACTATTTTATTTTAAGTAATTATGAATATAATAATATTATTATTAATTTTTGGCTAAGAAATTTAGATGAAATACGTACATGTATTCTCCATTTGTGTGTTTAATTTATATAGTTAGTAGAAATTATAATTCTCAAAAACTCTCAAAATATTTTTAAAAATATGCAAAATTCTCAAAATACCCGTTCGTCTCAAGGTAGTTATCCGTGCTACAGCACGAGACAAAATATTTCATACAAATTTTAAATTCGTAAATTGACTAAAAATTATATTAACTCGGGTGCTATAGCACATGTGCATTACTTTCATGTAAATTTAAATTTTTTTAACCAATTGGAAGGGGAAATACATCGAGTACTGTTCCATCCCCTCACATCCTAACCCATCCCCTCTCGTCCCATCTCATCCCATATCCATCATAATTTTTTGTCTTATGTTCATTCTCTTTTAAATAATTACTCGTTAAACAATATTTACTAAAAGAGATTGGATAAGAAATTTAGACGGGATACTAGATTTCTCCGTTATTTTTTTAGTTAGTTGAAATTATCCAAAAAATATAATTTTCAAAAACTATATAATTATTTTTCAAATATACCAAAATTTTCAAAGTGCCCGTTCCAAAGTCGTTAATTACATGTCGTATAGTCAATTGTTATCCAAATTAGTGAAAACTTGACACTTTAATTTATCTACCTATACTTTTTTATTTCGTACTTTACCTAAAATTTATGTCCATTTTTAAAAAAATATATACAATATATTGTTTTTCATTATTCGAATTTACCCGTTTCAGTTTACATATACTATTTCTCGTCTTAATACGATAAATAAACTGGACTTTTCTCAAAATTTAGTTATTGTTTCTTAAAGTATATATACTTAATTAGTAAATTAAATTATTCAAAAAAAAACTGGTAAAACATTTATTCAATCAAATAATAAATCCTTTTAGGTCTTAAAATTTTTAATTGTATAATAGTAGTATTTTTCCATAAAAATTAGTTGGCCACTCTTTACGGTGTTTTGTCAATGTTTTAGTGTATAAATAGAATACTGCAACCCATACCAAAAATAACATGATCATCATCTTCATTAGCTGGAAAATATACATTTTTTTTTTGTAATCTATCAATAACAATCAAACACAGCCCTTGTTTGTTGAAAATGTTAAAATAATTTTGTTACGGGGTATTAAATTTCGTCCAGTCCCAGCCCATCTCGTCCCGATTCATCCAGTTAGAAATTTTATGTCCCATAACCATTCTCTTTTAAATAATTACTAATATAATAATGTTATTAATAAAAATTTCTTTAAGAAATTTAGACGAAATACATGTATCTCCCTATTTGAATGTTTAATTTATATAGTTAATAGAAATTATAATTCTTAAAAAATCAAAATTTAGTAAGTAAGTAATTAAGAAATAATATATTTTAAATATATCAAAATTTAGTAAGTAACAATCTAGTAAGTAAGGGTAAGTAGGGACCACATCCTTAATTGTATTAAATTGATTTGCCGGAAATATCAAAAATAAAAAATCAAATCAAATTAGTTTACATATCTACAATTTAAATTTAATAGTCTGATTATTATGGTAACAACTTTAAGAGATTTCCTAAAATATTGGATAGTTATTATTATTAAGTTATTTAATTTCGTTTCAAAAAAAAAAAACTAAGATCTAAATCTAGTTGTTACCCTTTTAAAATAGTTCTTATTATTAATTTATTTAATTTCGTTTCTACCCTTTTTTAAATAAATTAAATTTGTCATAATTCCAATGACAGTCAGTTGTAATTTGTTAAACGACTTTTTTTTTTAATAGTAGAGATGTGGTGTTTCTTGTTTAATAAATTAAATTTTATATTAATGCTTTTATAAAATTTTATAAGAGAAAACTTATTTATTATTGCATTACTAGGTAATATTCCGCGCATATGCGCGGATTGTTTTATTAATTATGTTAATTTATTTTAGTTTATGTAATAATCATAATACTATGAGAATTTTATGAGAATAGTTTTTTAATAAAGTTTTTTAAATTAGTATTTCTGAAAAGTGGTATTGAAAAGATGTATTATTAAAATTCTCCCTAAAAAAGTAAAAATACATATATAACGCTGATTGTCGCCGTTGTTAATGACGGCTGATTTGTTAGATCTATTCGATTCGATGACTGATTTACTTTTTGTTTTATGTTGCGGCTCAGTTATTTTAGGGTTTATGGCTGATTTGTTAGATTTATTCGATTCGATGGCTGATTTACTGTTTGTTTTATTTTGCTGACGGATGAGTTGTGACTGAGATATTTTGTGCTTTAGATCTGAGTTATGTGTTTGTGGCTGAGTTATGTTATGCTTTGTGTATGAGTTTGTTTTATGTTATGGCTGATTCATTTTATGATTTACTTATGAACTATAACAGATGTCGATGGTGATTATTTCTTCTGAAGAACAAGCAAGGGATTACCCCCCAAGACTATACGCTAAAATAGAGTCTAGAGATATAAACACAAATTTCAGGATGAAAGAATTCCCTTAGATTAGGGAATCAATAGGACTGGATGCATGGGAAGAAACGAAGAAAGTACCTATTGGAATAATCTCTAAGCTAGTTGATAGCCAATTCGTCTGGTCTGGTAAGGTTGTTCATTTCCTACTATGTAACCAGTTAAGGGTACATAAGAAGGAGCTTTGGTTTGTGGTCGGCGGTCAACCTATCAGGTTTGGGTTGAATGAGTTTCATTTTCTGACGGGGTTAAACATAGACCCAATGCCTACTGAACGGTTTGAACTTGAAGAGGAACACAAAGATTTCTTCAGACTTTTGAAAGTGCCTGGTGGGGCAGGTCCAACGCTACTTGAACTCAGGGAAGCATTAAGAGTGTGCCGGGGATGGGTTAACCTTGATCATCGTAAATGGTTGGGGCTGTTGCTTCTTCAACACATTGGACTTTATGGTTTGCATCATAACTCTAGAATTCCATATGAAAGTGCCAAAAGAGTTTTTGATGATGAAGCAATGAAGACATATCCGTGGGGTTGGTCAGCATTTGAAGCTCTTGTTGATTCCATAAAGATGTTGAACCCTACGGGAAAGTCGTACACCCTCAGTGGGTTTACACCCGTGTTACAGGCTTGGGCGTATGAGTCCATCAAATGCTTTGGAGAACGGTTTGGGAATGCATCAGCTAATGATGGTGGCATACCGATGCTTCAATGGGGTGGAAACCGTACACGTTCATCGCTGGAAACCGCAATTGCTGAAGAGATCAAAGCGCTTGGTGAGGTAAGGTTTATATCTGGTTGAGTGATTGTTTAGTAATGGATGAGTTATGATGTAGTTATGGCTGAGTTATTGTTTAGTAACGGCTGAGTTATGTTTTAGTAATGGATGATTTATGCTTTAGTGTTGGCTGAGTTATGTTTTAGTAATGACTGATTTATGCTTTCATTAGTAATGACTGAGTTAAAACTTACTGATGGGTTTCATAATCTCTTATGTTACAGCTGCGTGTGATTAATATGGTTATGAAGGAAAATGGCTGCGAGCTATTTCATTCGTGGCCAGAAGAAGAAGACGACCCAGCAATCGATCGCCTGATCGAAGACATACATCTGAATACGTTTGTTAAAGGTTTTTGGGATGTTAAGGGGAGTGATAAGAAGAAAAAGAAAAAGAAAGCTGAAGCAGTTGTTGAGTCTGAATCTCCTCCCGCAAAGAAGCGGAAAGTTCAGAAGATGAAAGTTTCCAACAGTCAGGAAACTAGTGAAGGAGTTGCACAGGAGAGGAAGAAGAAAGGAAAAAAGGTAAGTGAGGAGGAAGATGCTGGGGAAGATGATCTCTACGAATTGATCTCTAAGTTATACACAAGGTTTGACACCGTTGATAGGAACATTGAAAATGTATCGGTGAATCTGGAGAAGAAGATGGATGAAAGGATTGAAACCAGGCTTGGATCTTTTGAGACGGACCTCAAACAGATGAAAGAGCTCGTGCTTTCAAAGAGCACGACTGACCAGACTTTAAAAATGGGACAGGAACTAAATAACCTGGGACATGGACAGGAACGTCAGACATCAAAAGGTCCACCAAAAGTTCCGGTAATGTCTGGTTTATCTTTGTTTTATGGCTGATTTTTCAGAATGTTTAGGCTGAGTTATTATAATTTCAATTGTCTTCGCTATGATATACAGGAAAAGAACTCTTTGACTTCTCCTAAGAAGTCTCCAGCTGCTAAGAAACCAGCTGATACGAAAACAGGGCCTTCCACGAGGAGAAATGCCAAAGAGTTAGAGGCGTCAGAGAAGGCCAAAGAGTTAGAGGCGGGAGAGAAGGTAATGTCTGATTCATCTTTGTTTTATGGCTGATTTTTCAGAATATTTAGGCTGAGTTATTATAATTTTAATATACAGGAAAAGAACTATTTGACTTCTCCAGATGCTAAGAAGTCTCCCGCTACTAAGAGACCAGCTGATACGAAAAGACGGCCTTCCACGAGGAGAAATGTTAAAGAGTTAGAGGCGGCAGAGGAGGCCAAAGAGTTAGAGGCGGCAGAGAAGGCCAAAGAAGTAGCTGCGTTAAAGAAGCCCAAAGAAGTAGCTGCGGCAAAGCAGGCTAAAGAAGTAGCTGCGGCTGGAGGTAGAGGTGGAGGTAGAGGTAGAGGTAGAGGTACAGGTACAGGTAGAGGTACAGGTAGAGGTACAGGTAGAGGTAGAGGTAGAGGTAGGGCGCCTACAAATCCTACTGCTGCTGTTGTGGCTGCTGGTGTTAAGCCGTTGAAATTTGTACTACCTGGAGGTTCAGAAGCTGGTGCAGAAGCTGGTGCAGAAGATATTACAGACGAGTATTTTGTTGAAGCCGACTCACTTGAACCTGAATCTGAGGATGATGAGGAGGAAAAAATTAGGCTTGATATAATTAAAGCTTTAAGGCTGGAGAGTGTTAAGCTGTCAGCGGATGGGAGTGCATTGAATACACAACAAGATCACCCAAGCTGGATTTTCCCTAATATTGGAGACAACGGACTGACGTGCATGAGGAAGAACTGTTCACCTGGACCTGGAATATATGATCCTCTAGCACCTGTTGATCCGGTGAAGTTGCAGAAACTTTTGGAGTACCTAAAGAAAGTCGAGTATGACCCTTTAGACCCTTTTGCTTAACAAGTTAATAACAGCTTGTTAACATTATATTAACTTGTGTTTATTTGTTTGTTAGGAATATCCCGTTAGGCAAAGGCGGAATGGAAATTGAATTCTATAGGGTACTAATGACCGAACGAAAGGAATGGCCAGTGAAGCCAGAAGAATATGGTAAATATGGGTGGGTTACTGATGAAGTAAGTTTATTTTAATGTCTTAGTTATTGTTGTCGTTGTCTGACTTATATTACATTATGGCTGCGTTGTTGTTTACTACTCAGTTTTCTGTTGTACAACACTTGGGCGCGTTTATGAGAGTCCTTAGGTGTAGGTACAAACGAGATCCCTTCCCATTCCACAACAAACGCATTGCGTTTATAGACCCGTGGTTCACCAGTGAAATGGTTCACCGTCATTATCCGTTGTTCAAGTCCGAACCCAAGTTTTTTACAATGACTGGCAATTGTTATGAAGAATTAGTTAAAGGTTTGATTCCATCAGATGAACAAACTAATTTGAAGTGGATAGAAGATGTGGATCACCTGTATATTGCTCCACAAATTGGAGGCGATCACTGGGTGGCGCTGCACGTGGATCTCAACAGAAGGCATATTGATTGCTATGATAGCATCGTGGGACAAGTAACCGGAGAGAGTGAGCTTAGAATGCTGAATGCTTGTAGGGCGTTTACGCGGATGATTCCAGCAATGATGAACGCGAACGTTCCTCACGAAATTCGTACACCTACTTACAAACAGTTTACCTTCAGGAGGAGGACAGTCTCCAAGGTCCCTCAAAACGTACAGGTTGGTGACTGTGGCGTGTACGCTTTAAAGTTTATAGAATGTCTAGCGCTTGGTGTGTCTTTCGATGGAATTTGTGATCAAAACATCCAGGGTATACGTGTTAAAATGGCAGCAGAAATCTTCGATGAGTCACCTGATTTTATGAATCAGTTCACGTAAAATATTATTTATGTAATTTCAGTTACAATTTACTAGTAAAGTGTGGATTTAAAGTATAGATTAATGTACATTTTTACATTTTTATTTAATTAAAATAAATATTATTTAAAAAAAATGCTAAATCATATACATAAAAGTAAGGTTTCACGGGGAAGTGTCTTTAGTCAAGTGGTTACAGCACCACCTCTGCGACCGATCCCACTGGAGTTCGACTCCACTAAGTCGCGTTACCCCGCGTAATAGGGTTTGACTATGAATCGGGCCTTGTCGATTCAATGATGACAAAAAAAAAAAGTAAGGTTTCACTCTTTTCTTATTGCTCCATTTGACATTTAATTTTTAAAATTTAAAATTTATTTTTAATTAAAAACATATTTAATTATTACATTAATGCATACTTTAAATTCAGTACTTACTTTTACTGAAATTACATAAATTCTGAATAGAGTTTTTCTCCTCCATTCATTTTCATTTAAATACATTATTAATTATAATTGTAACTCTTCTAATTTAATTATATAGGAGAGAGTGCTTACTTTTATGTATATGATTGTAAAATATTTAAACTAAAGTTAGAGGGGGTTATTGGTTCTATGATTTTAATGGATTTAGAAATCCAGACAAAAATCATGTGTTATTCAATCATTGATTTTAAAATACTTATCAAAATGATGTGTTATTGGTTCTATGATTTACAAATACTTGTTAAAATCCCATGTTATTCATTTAATGATTTGTTTTTGGATTTCAAAATCCACATTATGTTTTAAATGGATTTGTATGGATTTGAAAGTGTAAAATAGAAGGATTCAAATCCAAGGATAAAACATGTTATTTCAAAATCCATGTGTTTTGATTTCTAGAATTTACAATTCTATATGGATTTAGAAATCACCCATCCAATAACACCCCCTTAAATTGTATCTTGAAATCATAGATAATCACAAGGTAAAGGGATTAAAGTTCAGATCACAAAATTCTTGCAATCAACGAATCTATATATATAAAGTTCACTTTACTCACTCCTGGTGCTGCTACGTCAGCCACTACCTCTTTAATTTTTGTGGGCCTTATAGATTTTACAGATTTTAATAAGGCATTTAAACAATTATAACAAACTGATCCACTAGATTTAATCCAAAATTTGTAGATCCAGCACTATTTCATCCAAAATCTGTAGGCCCAACACTATTTCATCCAAAATCTGTAGGCCCAACACTATTTTTAAATCATGTGGATTCAACCTAATAATATTTCATCCAAAATTCAGCGGTGTGAATTAAACTCTAATTTTATTATTCAACCATAAAAAAACGAAAGAAAAGAATAGAGCATTTACCCGATATATATATATGAAGTAAAACACTGAATTTGGAATAATATTATTACCTATTCGTACCTAATTTTCTTTCATTTATCGTTTATGCTTAGTTCTTTTACATATACGTGCATCATATGGTTAATCCACATGATTATAAGAGAAAAATAAAATATTTTCTTAGCAAGAAGACAAGATGTATGATTAGAATCTCCATTGATCATGTAATTATATATCATCATTTCTAGCTACAAAAACATCCACCTAAGCAATTTTTTTTATTTTAAAATAAATTTAAAATATTCATTTAGCGCATATTTCTGTCAATTATAATTAATAGAAATTTTAAAAATAAATATAATTAGTTAAATAAATAAAATGTTAAAATAAGAAAACAATACTATAATTTTTTATCAGTGGTAATAGTATAATTAAAATTTTCAATTAAACTGATAAATAATGAAAATTATAAATGTATTATTGAGTTTTAGAATGGAAGTAAATTTTAAATTTATGGTAGAATAAATAAAAATTATGTAACTGTGTATTATTGAGTTGTGGTATGGAAGTAAAATTTAAAATTATGGTAGAATAAAAAAATTCTGTAATTGTATTTATAAAATTTTAAACAGGAAAAAAATAAAATTAAAAGTGAAATATTATTTTATAACATAATCAAAAAGGAAAAAAAAAATTGATGTTTCGTCAATTGAATCAAATGGTTCTAATCCAAATTTAAGTATTGAAATATAGTAATTAAAGAGAAAATAGTTATAATATATCTTGAAAATCATTTTACAGTCTAATATGTATTATGTATGATCCAATAGAAGGTGGAAAAAAGTAGATGTTAAAAGGAGTGCATCATCAATAATGACGAAAGAATTAAAGTTAAAAGTGTTTGAAAATAAATTAGTAAAAAATACACAATCACACATGACTAAATTAAAATCTATGACATCTCATTAATTGTGTGAAACGAATGAGTTTGTAGAAAAATAAATGACATACATTATTAGATTCCAAGTCGGGTGTAACAGTTTGGCCATATAATCATGGAAAGTGGGATAAGATATGCACTTTCATGAATTGGTCATTATGGTACGTTGCAATTATTTTGATGGGTAAAGCAAGCTCGGTAAAGATGTTATAACGATATGATATTATATTTTACTTTTAAGCAATATTCATGAGATTCGGTATATTCAAATTTATACGAAATAATGTTATGTTAGTATCAACATCTAATCATAAATAATATATACAATTAGATCAACAATCGATCAACATCAAAGCCTTTAAAAATGTTTTTAATGAAATATATGAATAAGAAATAAACTTTCTTAATGTTAAAAGATTTTGAAGTGGTCATCAATGTCGTTTATTTTTCCTAATATTACCACATGACATATATTTATAAAGATTTACCCTCAAAACTTTGAATGATTATATTCGAGTTCAAGAATTCATATTAATAGAAAAGATTTAAATTAAAATCCCGCGCTTGCGCGGGTACAAATTCTAGTCTATATATATAATATGGTGGTTCAAAGTTCTTAGTGGCTAAGAAAAAATTAAACGTGGTTCTAGTCTGCCACTTTTGAATCTTGAAATAACAGTAACATAGTGAAAAAGAAAACTTTTATTTTTGGTCACCTGTGAAAAATAAAACTAGGATACTGAAAAATATTGTTTCTTCTCTTACTTTCATTTACATAATTTATTTCTAGCTAATTTTCATTTACCAAAAATAGCTCCCAAATTTGATCACATTTGGTGTTTATATAATATATCTAAAAGATACAAGAAGTTGCTAAGATAAAGATAGAGATGTAATACATGAAAATAATATAATAGTATAACAGTTACATTTATACCAAGTACTTCGTAAAAGGTGATATACTTAAACACCAAATGTCAACATGTACATTTATCTCTTGTAAATGAACAACTTTCATTACGTTATGTTAGTTGGAAAATTATTACTAGAATCAAATTAGTACTTTCCAAAACTTTACGTTAGTTGGAAAATTATTTTATTGCATTGACCATTTATTATCTTGAGAGTGTTCACTTCGTACATGTTTATGCAGGCTCTATATTCTATATCTTGAAGACAATTAGACAAATTTAAGTAAAGTTTATGATCGTGTACAATGGAATCTTTAGAAGAAAAACTTATGTTATATTTTTTACAATAGGTCATGGTAATCCGTTTGTTTTGCTTCTTAATTCTAATCGATATTTTTCAGGATTCAATTCATTCATATTAATCTACCACGCTTTAATTTATTTACCAATAGTCACGTAAAGTAATTAATAAGAGTTGCAATATTAAAGTCATAATTCCAGATTTGACAGAATTAACTGCTGGCGTAAATAAATTCCACCATTTTTTTTTTTTTTAGTTTGATGAAACTTATAACTTGAGAGAGTTCATTCAATACGGTAAAGACAACACAACGTTAACATAGCTTTGTTACATTATCATACAAAGAGGTTAAAAACATATAATAAGCATATCCAAAAGTTCAAAAACTACAAAAGGTCCAAGCCAAACATCAGAAAACACGGCCCGACTAGTTTTTATTTTAACGAAATACTTACATTCTTAGAAGAAGAAAAAAAAACATGAACATTGCTTACAACTACTCTGGGCTAGTTTCACTCTTAGGCAAGTAAAAAAAACTCGAACCAGCACGAGCCACTGGAAAAGCTACTTTCCTAATTATGCAAGTCAACACTAAATGAACATAAAAACGGTTCAGATTTACAATCGAAATTATATATCTAAACAGCCCATTCACTCCACAGAAGCACAAAGACAAATGGAGTTAGACAAAGTGATGATGATCTTGATCATAATGTTTCTTCACATTTCAGTCCATCTAGTGTTTGAAATTTGCTAGGTGCTAAAGAGCCCATTCTCATGTCTATGCCTGCCAAGTTATTCTAAAGTTATTTGCCGATCCAAATTAAGGAAGAAAAAGTTGTAGAAACCAAGAACAGAACACAAGTGTTTTAACAAGAATAACTCTCTTATTAATCTTAAGGAAAATATCTCAAAACCTTAAGCTCATAAAACACATAAGTTATGTCACAAGCTAGCACATCCTTATATAGGAAAACCAAAACCAAAACCCAATTGGATAACTCCCAAACTTGTATAATAGATTCTCCTAAACACACTTTGACCTTATCTCTTGTATATTTAGATTCTCCTAAACATACTAGGTCCTTATCCTCACATATTTCAAGCTTACAACAACATTTTCCCCCCTAAGCTTGAAAGCATCCTCACTCACATCAAGAACTCCCATAAGTGCTCTCATCTCCTTAAACTTCAATCTTTCAATGTCAGCCTTCTGCTCAGTACCTGGAACATGCTCAACACTCACCAACTCTCTCTCAATGCATTCTCTGATAAAATGGAACCGTGTGTTTATGTGTTTGCTGCGACCATGAAACACAGGGTTCCTAGAAAGAGAAATGGTTGACTTGTTATCAATTCGAATAACCTCCTTATCACTCTTCTCTCCAGCTACTTCATCGAGAAGCTCTTGAAGCCATATTGCTTGTTTGGCAGCTTCAGTGGCGGCCATAAACTCTGCTTCACAAGATGACAAGGCTACAATCTCTTGTTTCTGTGAACACCAAATAATTGGTGAGTCACCGAGGTAAAACAAGTGTCATGTAGTACTCTTACCATCATCCAAGTCGACGTTGTATGAACTGTCACTGTATCCCACGAGTTGTAACTTATTGGTGCGTTTAAAGAACAGACCAAAAGAACACGTCCCTCGAAGATACCTGAGAACCTGCTTCAAGCTTGCTCCGTGTGACTGCTTCGGCTCCTGCATGTATTTGCTCAAGACTCTAACACTGTAAGCAAGATCTGGTCGTGTTTGCAATAAGTATCGGAGACAACCTATGGTTCTACGATACTCTCGTCCTTCAACAGCCTTTTCACTTTGCGATTTAGACAACTTCAGATTCATGTCCATCGGTATATGAGCAGAGTTGCATTCTCCCATTCCAGTCTCTTCCAATATCTTGAGAGCATATCTCTCTTGTTTCAGAATAATACCTTGTTCAAACTGTCTTACCTCAATTCCAAGATAGTATGTGAGAAGACCAAGATCACTCATCTCAAATATAGCCGCCATTTTCTTCTTAAACTCAACAACCGAAGACATAGAGGATCCAGTGACAAGCAAATCATCAACGTATACCGCCACAATAAGAAGATCTTTACCATCCTTGTAAAAATACAGTGATGGTTCCTTAGAGCATCTCTGAAATTTCATATCTCTAAGAGTCATATTCAGCTTGGTATTCCATGCTCTAGGAGCTTGCTTTAAACCATAGAGAGCCTTGTGTAATTTATAAACCTTTTCTCCACTTCCTTTGACAATAAAACCTTCCGGCTGATACACAAAAACTTCTTCTTTCAGCTCACCATATAGAAACGTAGTCTTAACAACCAAGTGGTGTATCTCCCAACCGTATGAAGCAGAGAGACTAATGATGAACCTAATTGTTTCCATGCGAGCTACAGGTGCAAAAACTTCATCATAATCTATCCCATATTCCTGAACATACCCTTTTGCCACTAACCTTGTCTTGTGCTTGTTTAAACTTCCATCTGAATTTCTCTTAATCTTAAACACCCATTTAAGACCAATTGGTTTAACACCAGGTGGTAGCTCAACAAGATTCCAGGTTCTGTTCTTTTTGATAGATGCAAGTTCATCTCTACAAGCTGCCATCCAGACTTCTGAACTCGATGCTTCCTTAAAATCCCAGGGTTCTTCTTCGATAGACACGAGAAGATGATCCAGTTCTTTATCCTCCATAACATAGTCAGACAAATATCTTGGCTTTGCTTTGATTCTTGCAGGCCTTTCTGCCATTGAATACTGCTGCTGACCATTACCATCATGATCCGATTTATTTTTGTCTTTTTCTCTGTCTGAATCTCTGTTTAACTCTGATTTTGTGGTTGTCTGAACATTAACATCACCATCTTCGTCTTCATTGTTTGCCTGCTCCACTAATCGAACACCTCTGTTCCCAAAATCACCAATGTTAACCGAAAAACCTGCAGATTCCCCCAAGGTCTTTCGTTTCAGCTGTTTTCCAGTTCCATCCTCTGTTCTCATCAAAGCGTACATCTCGGCTGACAATGATTCTTCTACTTGAGGGATTGAGTAGTCGATATGCTTTTGAGCCAGGCTCAGTTCCCAGATGCACTAACACTCTTGATCTATCATCTAACTTTTTTCTTCCCACAGATTCTGTTCTAGCAAAAACAATACAGCCGAATGTTCTAAGATGATCGAGGTTTGGTTTTACACCTTTCAACATCTCGTATGGAGTTTTATCAGCAAGAGATCTTGTCGCAATCCTATTCATCAAATATGTAGAGTGACGTATAGCTTCTCCCCACAAAAAGTTTGGCATCTCCATGTGCTTCAAAATACTCCTCGTCATTCCCATGAGAGTTTTGTTCCTTCTCTCAACAACTCCGTTTTGTTGAGGAGAGTATGGAGCTGTTAGCTGTCTCGTAATTCCATTCTCTTGAAAATAAGAGTGAAAGTCTGATGAGGTGAACTCCCCACCTCTATCAGTTCTAAAAGTCTTGATCACACACTTTGTTTCTTGTTTTGCAACCATCTTAAATTTCTTGAATTTTTCAAGTGCTTCACTCTTTTCTCTTAGAAGGACTGTCCACATGTAGCGCGAGAAGTCGTCTATGATCACCAAAACATACCTTTTCTGTGCCGGTGTCAAGGGTGTGATCGGTCCACAAAGATCACCGTGTATAAGCTCAAGAGCACTAGTGGCTCGGTACATGGTGGCTTGTGGAAACGGATCTCTTGTTTGTTTACCAAACATACACGACATGCAGGTTTGTCTCTCCACCTTGATGCTTGGTATACCAGTCACTATGTCTCTACTGATCATCTGCTTCATTGTATCAGTGTTAATATGGCCTAAACGTGCGTGCCACATAGCAGACTCGCTTGTTGAAACCAATTGCAGACACTTAACACTTTCTACTTCCATCAAGACCTTGTATAATCTATTTTTCGATCTTGTAACCCTCACAAGTAACCTACCAGCACGATCATAGAGCAATAATTGATCTTTTATCATTCGTACCTCACAAACTGCCTCAGTGGCTTGGCCTAAACTCAAGATATTGCTCTTCAAATCCGGTATGTAGTAGACGTTGTGCAGTTCCTTCTTCTCACCGTTCTCAAACAAAAATCTTATGGAACCCTTTCCCTTGATGTCAACACGGGAGTCATCTCCAAATCGAACTTTGCCTGAAACATCTTTACTAAGATCATAGAAAAAGTCTATTTTTCCACACATGTGGTTGCTTGCTCCATTGTCCAAGTACCATATATTTTCATTGTCCATACTAGTTTCAAATCTGCTCGGCTTCACTTTGTCCTCCTGAAGGTATACTACTTCATTCATCATTAGCTCATCAGCTATGTGAGAGTCCTCTTCCTTCTTTTCCACTGTTTCTTGCAGTTTGAGTAACCTATCAGGGCAGTCCGAGGCATAATGCCCTTGTTTGTCGCATCGGAAACATGTAATGTGTGATAGATCTTGTTCTTTGTCCTTGTCTCTTTGCTGGAACCCAAACCTGCCACGTCCTCTACCTCTGGAAAGCGACCTCCTCGTCCTCTTCCTCTGTATCCGCCAAACGGATTTGTATTGACGTACATCAGCTTGCCTTGGTCATCATCTTGTTCTGTCTCTTCTTCTCCTATCCTCTCTTCATATGCTTTTAAACGACCCACAATGTTTTCAAAGTTTGTTTTATTCAGATCAAGCACTTGCTCGAGAGAAGCTACTATGTGAATAAACTTCTTTCGAGGAAGACTTGACATGAACTTCTTGACCAACATAGACTCTGCCAATTCCTTGCCTAAAGCAGCCGATTTTGTTGAGATTGCAGAAAGTTTCTCAACGAAATCATCAATTCTCTCAGTGTCCTTCATCTTCAAGCGATCAAATTCAGCCATCAGAGTCTGAAGTCTCGTCTCCTTGACCATGTCTGCTCCAACATGTCTCGATCTTATAGCATCCCATATTTCTCTTGCCGTTTCCAAAGCTCCAATCTGCAGAGTGAGGGATTCAGGGATAGATTGAACAATTAGAGCGATTGCTAAGTCGTTCTTTGTCTCGTCAATGTTTCCCTGCTCAACTACATCCCATGATTTATGTACTCTGAGTAAAATCTTCATCTTCATGGCCCAAACAGTGTAATTGTTTGAGTTCAACATGGGGCACTTAATGGAGGATGATCCTCCTTCGGAAGCTGGTGACGATCCGTTCTTGTCATCTCTTGCCATCGACAAGGTTTTGTCTTCTCCTCCTTCTGTCAAAGCTTTGACGTCTTCTCCTGCCATCGATGAAGCTCTGATACCATGTGTAGAAACCAAGAACAGAGCACAAGTGTTTTAACAAGAATAACTCTCTTATTAATCTTAAGGAAAATATCTCAAAACCTTAAGCTCATAAAACACATAAGTTATGCCACAAGCTAGCACATCCTTATATAGGAAAACCAAAACCAAAACCCAATTGGATAACTCCCAAACTTGTATAATAGATTCTCCTAAACACACTTTGACCTTATCTCTTGTATATTTAGATTCTCCTAAATATACTAGATCCTTATCCTCACTTATATCAAGCTTACAACAACAAAAGTGAAATACATAAACATTAACAAAGTGTTATTCGACAAGTATTTTGGCGTTAGAAATTATTGAGGTAGAATATGTAAATATTTTTAGTTTTTAATAAACACAATAAATTTTTTTAATTTTTTTTATTTCTAGTATTTGATTTGACAAAAATTTCTAGAATGTGTGTAAATCTTTATGTGGAGGTAGAAATATTGATCTTTAAAGTAAAATTACGGTTAGATGACAAAAGTTGATGCAGTAAAACGTTACTAACTTAACCAAAAGGTGTTTGTATATATTTTTTTTTTTAAAGCAAAACAAAAAATATTGGTATTATTCGAACAATGTTTTTGTAAACACAAAAACACTTCTACCAATGAACCATATTCAGATTTGCCTTATCTCTGAAGTGGATAGACATCCTCCAATGAAGTGAAGTTTAGCCATCACTTTATGCATTTAAGGGAATGTCTCCCTTGGATCATCTTGATTATTGAAGACTCAAACGGTACTCTTCATATTTCATGGTCGACACATCAAAAACACATCTACACGCTTATGCATGCTCAAAAATCTATAAAGAGTCTCTCACAAACATAAATAAGGTTTAATCAAATTGACTACTGCAGTAAAAATATTGATGAAATTTATACTAAAAAGTTCATTCATTCCAAACGGTAACGACGACAATACGTTATGCTTAAAAGCGTTTTACATAACAACACAAAAAGATTAAAAACATTAACATGGCCCAAAACCCAACTCTAACTTAAAATAACCCGACCCGACTTCACTGATCTCCATACCCGACTCCGACTTCACCATAGCTCGACGGAAAGAAGCAACTCGATCAACGATCTCCATACCCAGAGTTCTGATCAACAATGGCCGCCACAACGTCTTTGGACTCCTTGAGAAGCTTGATACTGTTCTTGAGCTTCTCCCTCTTGTTCGCCACCGACGGCGATTCCTCCAGCATCCTCTCAATTCCTCCGCCTGCTCTTGTATCCACCATTTCAGCAACGATCTCCTTCTGAAACTCACTGTTGACAAGATTCTTCACCGAGAATTGAAGATACAGCGCAAGATTATCCACGATCCTTCGCAGCACGATCGTCCAGTACGATGTGATCCTCATCTTCATATCGAACGCTTGCTGCAGCAGATGAGCGTGATACTTCCGTAGATGCGAAATCTTCACATCCCCGAATCCAGGTAAAGTAAACCACTCAGGTTTATTCTCATCGTGCAACACAGCGTCGATGAAGTTTTGCTGTGAAGTAGTCTTCTGAGTCCAAGACGTCACGTAATCAGGGTTACATGTGTAATCAGTAAGCTTCTCCATCTCCACGATCTCGATTACTCTGTTCACTGAACGTTCCTTAGTCTTGCTCATTAGATTACGACCAGCTCTTTTGATGGATGATTGAATCTGTGGGAAGTTATCAGAATATGTGGCAATGACTGATGAGATAACAACTTCAATGTAGTCCCATATCTCCTTGATGAACTCAACCGGCTTGGCTTGTATACCATCCACATGTTGTGAGAGGATTGCTAAGAAAGAGGATCTTGGTATAAAGTTAGGCAATCCAATACATTTACACTCTTCCAAGATTTTGATTTCATCCATCAAGAACTCTGAAACGGCCTCAGATTGTCCTTGTAGGTTGTCTGAGAATCCGTTTAACATTTCAGCCAGGCGGGCGGTACAATGCATGCTTTGATCATCAGGGTATTCAGAGAAGTCTCCTTGGACGAGGATTCTTAAAAGAGACTCTTTTGCTGAGCCTATGACATCCATTAGTGCCATCAGTGCTTCTCCAGTAGAAGCCATCACTATGGGAAGCTTGTTGAACTCGAGGATACTGATTTCCATCTTCTCGTTGATTTTTCTTTCGATTTCAGGCAAACACCGGGAGATCATCATTCCTTGGATCTGTGTCAACTTGTGAGCTAACACAGGGATGCCTACAATGTCATCATCGATCAAGCTTAGCAGTGGATGAGTCCTGAAAAGTAACTCTTCTTGAATACGGGCTTCTTCGTACGTCTCTTCTCCGATGCGGTTTCTCACACAAACATAACCAAGTCCGATACTCACATCATCTGCTGTTACTTTCTGCAGGAGCCCTTCAGGAGCCATGTCTGCCTTTGTCACAACAGCCAGAGTCCGCTCACCGGTTTTGTCTACCTGTTTTGACATTCGTATTGACTCACAAGTTGTGAAATCAACTGTCGCTGACAGGACATTGAGGATAATGGATTCCTGTGGCTCGATATACTTCATTACCATCCCGGAAATCTGTTCATAGATGTTTTCAGGCTGCCCATTCACGGGAACACGGGTTATACCAGGGAGATCAACCATGGTGATATCTGGAACACCAGCCTTCTTCACGTGGAGCGTCAGGGGAGTGTCTGAAACGCCTTTGCCAGAACCTGCAACATGAGTTTACACAAGTACTTATCAAAATCATGACCTCCATAGGTTAGTCTGAACACTATAACACTCATGCTGAAGTTCTATTGTAACATGGAGAAAAAAAAATCAGATCACTTAAGACCCACTAGGAGTTACAGAATCCTATTGACACTTCTAGCACTATTATTCGTTTATGTATGCTTATGTAGTTTCAGGGAATTCTATACTAGCTCGTTTGAATGTGTATGTATTAGATAAAGGTGTCGTTTTCATTTTTAGAATCCTACTAACACCTCTAGCACTCGTAGTCAATTATATATGCGCATGTAGTTTCAGGGACGTCTATACAAGCAGCTAGCTCAGTAGAATGTGTATATGTCAGATAAAGGTGTGGTTTTTGTTTTCAAAATCATTTAAACACCTCTAGAGTACTCAGTTGTAAGTGCACATGTGGTATTTTCAGGGACGTCTATACAAGTAGCTAGCTCGTTTTAGATGTGGAATACATCAGATAAGTTTGCATTTTCAAAGTCTTGCAAGTTTAAACTGAACATATTAAGCAGTATGGAAGGGAGAAGTCAGAACGTACCAGCAATCACATCAGTTGCAGCACAAATCGCTTCAGCAATGTGTGCCTCATCAGTATGAATAGTAGTGTCATTATACTCAAGCCAGATCTCAGGGTCAGGGCTTAAACTTCGCTGAAGCCGCATCACAAGAGGAACCCTAGTGCAGATTCCTTGCCCACGAGGCAAACTGATTCCGGCCAAGGACTCAAGAACACTTGACTTCCCTGAAGACTGATCTCCAACCACAACAATGGTGGGAAGCTGGATCCCTTCTCTCATCACGTTCAGGTTCCTTAGCTTGTCCACAGTGTCAAGCAACGGCCTGATCCGGTCATTGTAAGAAGATATAATCGGTGCTTCAATGGGAACAGCATCTTTGTTGGCATGAGGATTCGCCTGGGCAACAGCAAGAGAAGGACAGGCTCTAGTGACAACATGCTTCTTTGTACTTTTCATTTTCTTCTTTGAGAGAATACAAGAGTGAGATAGAGAGTGCAAAGACAAGTTTAAGCGTAAGTGAGTTCTCTACTAGGAGATGTGCGAATACAGAGATAGAGATATTAAAAGAAGTACTCGTGTATGGATATAAAAGAAGTGATCATTACACCTACATAGCTCATAGAGGAATCTCATAGATATACATATACTGACAGACATCTTCGGTTCAGAATTATAGCTAAACAGACTCTCTCATCAGCCTGTATTTTTCTTACATATCATTTTTTTTCTCAATTTTAATTAGTTAGAAAAATCAAATTTGGACTCCTACAACTTTTTAAAAATTGGCCTTTGATCCATTACAATTTTGATATCATGAACACAAGTCTAATTTACAACATTTTCTTATTTTTTTACAAATATAAGTTCACTATATTTGTTTATAGATATCATGAGTAGCTGTCTTTTGTGGTGCGTACAAATCAGTCAATACGTACCGTCATGTCAATCTTCTCTTAATTTCTTCTTTCAATATTCAGCCCACGTAAACGTCACCAAAAGCTGCAATATATATGTGTGACTGATTGATAATTATCGTTTTGGTTGTTTATTAAAGGTTTAACTTCTAGTCTAACAAAAATCAATCGTAGAGGCTGGTTCAGTTGAAATGGAACTGGAATGACTTTGGATAGGTTTCTACCTGAGCGAGAATTTGTTGACTGGTTCAAATATGACCCGAAGTAGTTGCAAAAGCTTTGTTTAAAATAAATAATTTCACAAAGTTTTTGGCCAATCAAGAAATTATTTTTAGCAAAACTAACCCAAAGTGATGTGGTGCCAACTGCCAAGCATATTAAGAGCTTGAATAGGCAACGCTTGTTAAGAGAAACTTGGAATGATTCAAATATTTGTCAGAATTCTGGACATGGTTATGGAGAACGTTAGTGTCTCACTATGGTAGCTGTCGACTGTTGAACTCTGGATTTCTCCTTACGCTTTCAATCTTTTCGTGGTTTTGCTGAGTTTTTATGTTGAACGTCTCCCATTTTCATAAATTCAAATTTATTTTCATAAATCACAATTCATTGTTTGGTAAAGAAAACAAACAAATGAAAAAAAAAGGACTCCGACTGAAACGAGTACAGATGTTGGTAATGAAAACACCTGAACTGAGGTAGAAGTGAGTTTAAGGTCGCCGGGGAAATTTAGAAAAGTCTGGTGGTCGGCGTTGCATATAAGCAGTTCTTCCTTCAGTAGCTTCTTCAGTTCCATAGAATAAGAGTGTTGCATCGCCACCAAGTCCCTGCAGTAAGAAAAGTAGGTTGCTTAAAGACTCAACGGATCCATATTTGTGACTACAGTGAGTTTGCGGCTTAGATTGCAAATTTGACTATAGGATCTTGTTCCTTTAAAACGGAAAGAGACTAAGCAAGTTGGTTGAAGGAAGTACCTGAAGTCCAGCATGGCCATCATCAACTGCACTGAGTGCTGCCTTAAGCACTCGGATTGCAGTTGGGCTGTTCCGTAAGATTTCTCTACACCACTTCACTGTTTCTTTCTCCAAATCGTCTAGCTGGAACAGCAAACAGATCTCAGTGAAGGAATCAAACAATTACAAGCAAGCAAACAGAGTGATTTATCTTAAGAATCTGTGACGACACTACGGGGGTTACTAATTTAACTTTACCGGAACAACTGTATTGATAAGTCCCATTTTGTCTGCTTCAGAAGCTGTGTAGAACCTTGTCATGAACCACATTTCTCGTGCCTTTTTTGGACCAACCTGTTTTTTTTTTTCAAACAGTTTGATCAGCCCATGTTTATTAGATTTTAAATGTTGCATCACAGTATTTGTCAGTTATATCGAGCAATTACCAGACGAGACATGATGGAACTTCCATAACCAGCATCAAAACTTCCAACCTGAAGACATGAAATTGGTCCACATAATCATCAATGGAGATTAGTAATAACTCTAGCTCTCACTTCACTGACACAGTCGAAACTGAAACAGAGGCCAGAGGAAAAACCTTAGGACCCGTTTGACCAAAAATAGCATTATCAGCTGCAATTGTTAGATCGCAAACCATGTGCAAGATATGTCCTCCTCCAACAGCATAACCAGCAACCTGACTCAGTCAGAAAGCAAGCAGATCAGCTAAAAGAAATGCTCTCTGCCTATGGGTACAGAGGGACACTAATAGAGCTAGTCAACATGGATCAGTACAAAGATGCATAGAGTAACCTAGCAGTTGTTTGAAGGTGCTTACCATTGCGATAACTGGCTTTGGCAATCTGCGGATTTGAATCTGAGTATAAACAGAAAAAGGAATGAATCCAATTAGGATGAGGAAAACTGAAATATGGTTTTGTAGATCAAGGACATACCTGAAGATCAAGAACATTGAGGCGGCCAACATCGTTGGGATCAGCATAACCGTCTGGTGTTCTCAACGCCTGATCACCACCACTGCAAAATGCTTTTGTTCCCTAAACCATCAATATTACTATTCAGAACAATAGTTTCAGAAACAAGTGTCAAAAACAGAGGAACATTGGTGAGCTCAGTGTCATTGACTCCAAAGTAAGATCTAACCTTGGCACTAGTGAGACTAAAAACAAAGCTAATAGCTAAACACTGACTTAGTACCATAACACTCACGGATCAATTTCGATAAGGTCCTGTACCTGTACCATCGTACAGTTTTATAACATTTAACAAGCAGATATCAACTCAAATGTTAACCACTATCCACTATAACAAAGAAACACTAAATATAAAGTATTTTTACCTTGCCGGTGAGTATGATGACTCCAATAGAGCTGTCATCTCTAGCATCATTAAACGCACGCATAAGCTCCTTCACAGTCTGAGGCCGAAACGCGTTTCTTCTCTCTGGCCGGTTTATAGTAATCTACAACATAAACAAACAACTATATAACTCAAAACCCCCTCCACCAAAAACATAACTCCCTCAGGAATTTTATCAAACACTAAACAAGCACAAACCTTTGCAATTCCTTCATCAAGGGCTTTCTCATAAATAACGTCAACAAACTCCTTATGTTCTTCCCCGTCACCAAAGAATTCAGCTTTTTTCCAAACGACTTGGTGGGTCGGAACTTCACCGTGAACCTTATGGAAATTATCATTCATCGACGAAGCAATACAGAGTTTCACTGAGTCAACGCGACCTGAACTCAATCCGATAGGACTGAGATGATTGGTAACAACGGACATCCGCCGGCTCGCCGTGCCGAGCTCCTTTGAATCCGCCATTAGAGAGAAAGAAGCGAGACAGAGAAAGATGATAACGTTGATGATAATGACCAGAGATTATATAACATGGACTGGTGACAATGATGATAACAATACATTTTATAATTACGAGAAAGAGAAAAAAAAAAAAAAAAAAAAAAACAATTTTTTTTTCCAAAAAAGGTTGAAACTTTGAAGAATCAGAGGAAGTGGACAGAATTGCTTCGCGCCTCTGTTTCTTTCTATACAAAAAAACGTTTTTGACGATGAGATAAGATAAGGCAAAACGCAATTAAACGTGCGTTTCATTGACACTTGGACATAAAAAAAAAAAAAACCAAAGACTAGTTTCAAGCTGGAGTTTAAGTCTTCTTCATTGGGTCCAACCTAGACGATCTTCAATAGACAAAATCTTGTTATTGGTTCGGTTTATATTAGGGTATGCTTGTAAGTTTTGTGTTCTATCTCTCAATAGTATTCTTGGAGATGAACTAATTCTCTTTGCTTGATTCAGTTGGCCGCTAGTTTAATCAACATTTGCTCTCCTCTTGTCCCCATTGAAACTATTGCGTTTGTCTAACCCTTGTTTATAAGCTGAGCGCCATATAAAACTCCTCAAAAATGCAGGACCATTGATAAGCCACTTTAAAGATTCATTCAACAATACAGGACAACTACACTGGTTTTGAAATTCACGTCTTTGTCTTCATCTTTGAAAACCTGTTTTCTTATAAAGCCACTTTCTCTCAGAACCCTGTTTTAATAAAAGAGAAGGATTTACACTTCACTAGGATGAAAAAAAAAAAAAAGCAACAAAGAAGGAATGATTGGTGTTAGAACCTATTAAGTATTAACTAAAACTATAACTAACCGTGTCTATGAATTCTAACTCTAAAGCTACCGAAGATCCTGCTGTGTTCTTATAAGCCAATACCAGCAGTGATCTATGCTACCCACTTGTCATATCATCTCTGACTTATCGCTTCCGTTTCTGACTCCTTTTCCTTGTAAAGGCAGCAACAGAAGCAGGAATACCTATGGTTGTTCTGCCTTTCTTACAACCCCATTTCACCGGCAGATCATTGACTATATTGCTGATATCATTTGTTCCGCTTAATTGCACCAACTGCTTTATCTGATCAAGCATCTGCAGCGTCAATGCCATTGAGAGATCCAAGGCTATTGAGTCATCCATAGGTGTCATCTTTATGTTTCTTATTTTTTCTTTTAAGGACCGCAAGGACATTGAGTCACCATAGCCTTCACGGTTTTCGCAAATTGTGTTAACCTTTATGATGTGTTTGCATAAGTTCCCTTGCAAAGACCAAGCGCAATCACAGAAGGCAAACTCTGAACCTGGATTCCACACAACTCGTGTTACATCGCTATCTCTCTGAGACTGAACCTTTGCAACAAGGATGTTGTTTTCATCTAGTGTAACAGCAGAGTCTGGTATCTCCGTCGCTCGGTGCCACGAAGTAGAAGCTATGTATTCTTCTTTAACGTTTTGGAAAGAATCACTTTCATCAGCATACCGATCAAGCCAATAACTAGAATGGAGTTCAGTCGTCAGCTTATGTACCAACCAATCTACTCTCTGAAGCGCACCGAGGTGTGTATCATCAAACAATTTTACTTTAAGCTTTATATGGTAAGCTTCTATAGCACCACATGCTTCTTGGCTTGCAAGTGGAAGACTTTTTATAGTTGATAGCCACATTCCTGCAAATAACGAAGAACACATAAGGCTTTAAGACCAAGATTACCAAGACCACTAGTAGTTAGCAGCCATCCCAGAGGTTCTATATAATCGGATAAGAAAATGAATAGTAAAAGAGAAATGGCTAACCTATTTTAGGTAACCAGGTAGATGTGAAATAC
This sequence comes from Camelina sativa, assembly GCF_030686135.1. Lineage (NCBI taxonomy): Eukaryota > Viridiplantae > Streptophyta > Magnoliopsida > Brassicales > Brassicaceae > Camelina > Camelina sativa. The sequence goes on along the minus strand of NC_141884.1, from coordinate 21,378,907 downwards.
TGCATGAAGGCGGTTTGATCAACAAAATCTTGAGTTAATCTTTCTAGAGCCTTTGGTGTATCTACTTCATCCCAAATGCTGTACACGAGTTTTCCCAAACATTTGAATAACTCTCTTTGAACCTCAATGCCATCACACTTCTTCACAACATTCCGAAGCCATGATCTACGAACACGCCAGAGAGCAAAAAGGACGGGGCAACAAAATGTATCCCTGGAAAAGTAATAAAACGGAACTGAGTCAGTTTACAAAACACTCTTTATCCAATTATACAACTCCATATACAGAGTTGAAGTATCATCATTCATGCCTTATGGGATCAATCTCCGTTGCAGCATCGTCAATGATAAAGCCGTTGATTTTGAAACCAGGCTCAACACTCTGGGCACGTTGGAGTAGTATTTTCATCCACTTCTCGACATCAGATTTCAAATAGCTACGAGAGATAATCCAAGCAACGGGGAGAGCATGATGTCTTGAATCAAATACAAGAAGCGTGCACAGAGGATACTGCCACAACGTTTAAGATATCAGGATTACGCACATAACTCTCGCCAAAACAGAGACAGACATAGAAAATAAGATCCATCTTACCTTGAGTCTCTTTATCCCAAACGTCGAATCAGCTGCAACGAGACTACAATGCCCAAAACGCACAAATTGCTGCAACTGCCACTCCGTTTGAATCCCAAGCATAAACTGATCACTTTCCGAAGCTTCCTGATAAAAGAAGATTGATTTCTTGTTGCGCTCAGCCCAAATCTTGATACTAGCTTGATCATCTAAATCCAGCTCATGAGTGGAACGTTTGATAATCATCCCAAGTTTATGAACATACTGAGAGGCAAGACTACTGACAGTTGCATCAGAACCACAATACCTCTGAAGCCCTTCAATATGTTTCTCCAAAACGTTCTCTTCAGGAATCCCAAGATAGATCATAGACATAGTCTGCTGCTGAATCTCATTGCATATATAAGGAATCTTCTTAGCACCAGGACCAATAGCATCTCTATCAAGAGGTCCATGACAAACAAACCCAGCTTTGTTCACATGTCGTCTCTCATTGTAAATGAGAAGCGCAAGTGAAGGACGAGCATAGAGTCGTTTCACAACAAAATGACAAGTACATCCTCTCATAGACTGAGGTCTAGCTGCTCGATTCCTAGTGTTGAGACGGTATTTTCTACTGGGCAAAACACCACCACCTTCACCATAGTTCTCAGGACCAAATGAACACCAATACCTTCAATGAGAAGTAAACCCACCAATGAAAAAAAACCTAAAAATGAGATCTTTGATTGCTTTTAAAGTAGGTTTTGAAACTTACAGTCTATATTCCAAATACTCGTCGCTCTTGTACTCTTTGAGACTGCCTCGAGAGCGTTTCCTTCCTCTTTCGATGTGAAATCGTGTTGGGCACTCTGCGTTTGAGCATTCTCCGATGATGAACTCATCGACCCTTGCGTATGGAACCAGTGCTACTTCGTCGTGATGCTCCGATGTTCCGAATTTGGTCCAGGTTAAATCCGCCCATGAAAAGTCTTCAACTTGTGGGTTCTGAACTTGAATCTCTTCTAATGATTCGACTATCTCCATCTCTGTGTATAGTTTTTTGAGTGAACTGTGCAGCGACTGCACAGGCCCCAGAAATTAGGGTTTTTTTTTGGTTTGTTTTTACAGAAGAATCGAAATGGGGAAGAGGATGAAAAAAAGAATAATACATTGGGAGAGGAAGTGAGGAACTTTGTTATAAAATAGTCCTTGTATTTTTTATTTATTTTAAAAATCGGCCTTATATTTATCTTTGTTAATTTTGCCCTTTTTGTATATTATTATTTGAAATTTGAAAAGAGCCTAAACAAAAGTTCTTGTGTTTTTGGGGTTGTAAGCCTTGTAGCGATCAGTTTAAACAAATTGTTCACATGAGTGCAGTGGTTATGTGTATTTCTCTTTGTAGTTACTTAGCTTGGCACGAAAGGATTCAAGTTCATGAATGAACCCGAAACTTCAATACAGGGCCGGCCCGTAGGTATATGACGCCTAAAGCAAAGTAGAAAATGCTGCCCCTAAATATCAACTTTTTTTTCCGATACAATTATATACGTATATAACTATGCAAAAGATCACAAAAAATTTCATTTCTTTAAAAAGAAATCATACAGAAACACTAATTATCAATACATCACTTGTTGACAAAAGAAAAAATATCTATACATCAATTAACCACTTTCGTTTGGTAAAGTTTACTAAAATTTCAGTACTAAACTATACCACAAAAACACAAGCAATCAACGAAAACAACACATCATCAAATTGACAAATATAGTAGAGACAACTTGAATGTTAAATAAAAGTTAGTCAAAGTGCATGAACATTTTAACTTCTAACAATCAATCTCTCAATTATTAAGTGCTTGAGAGAATATGAAAATCTAGAAAAGTTATTAGAAAAAAAACAGAGAAATTAAGCAAAGAAAAAAAAACATAGAAAAAGTATGACTATAGTCGGAAGCCAGGAGAAAAAAAGAAGAAACACAAACATATATGGAGAGACTCCGATGGTGATTGATGGTGTTTCGACGGTGATCAGCGAAAATTGGAAGAAGAAGAAGAGGAACCGTCAAATAAAGAGAGTTGGATTTTTTTTATTTAATCGTATAATTTTTATATTAGTTAATATAATATAAATAAATTTAGATAAAACAGAATATTATGGTCGGATAAAATAGGAAACAAATCGAGTTAAAAAAAGGAAACAAATCGTTTAATCGTTAACGTGGACAGGGTTTGAACACTGGACAAGAAACTAAAAATCAAAAATCAAAACCACTACACCAAGGATACTTTTCAGAAGTTGATGCCCCTAAAATAACTATAATTTTTGGCGCCTAAAGCCCTTGCTTCATGAGCTTTAGGTCAGGGCGGGCCTGCTTCAATACATAGTGAAAAGACTTAAGCACTTGGCAAGGATCACTTACTTATGAACTTGAGAAGATGGGTAGTTCAGAATTTCTCACCACTTGATTCCCTCATCCAAATAATCTGAAGACAACAATGAATATAATCAAAAGTTTTAACGTAGCAGAAAGGAAAAAAAAAAAGAGAGCTCAGAGGTGTGGTGAATCTCAACTGAAAGATCAGGAAAATGCGAAGGACCCAACCAACGCTTGAACCAATTTCATCACAGCTCAAATGCACCAGCCGGGAATCGAACCCGGGTCTGTACCGTGGCAGGGTACTATTCTACCACTAGACCACTGGTGCTACTTGTTTGATTGTTCTACTTTTTATATATCTATACCAAACATATTGTTTTATACGACACAAAAAAAACTCAGCAATTTGGATAGAAAAAGAATGGAGTGGAGATTCACATCTATGCTTACATTTGGATTTTGCTATGTAAGTATATATGTAACATTTTGGATACAACTTTATGTTAATGGATAGCTGACGTGAACTTGATTGTACTAATAGACTGTTTTGGTTTAGTATGTTGAATGGTAGAGAAGCCAATAACATATTCATATAACTCGAGTGTTTTAATGAGACCAAAACTATATTAAGTATTAGTGTATTACCATAGACAAGTAATACATTGAAGAGACCTAATTAAACATGCATGTGAAAACAAACTTGTTGCTAAAAGTTCCAAACTAAAGAAGATGATATAATATTAAGAATCCGCGGATACATCATCCTTCACGGTCACATTCATCTTAGTATCCCATTAATTACGCTTCCATTTATACAACATAGAAAAACACCAAAGGCGAGTTATCCCATGTCCTGAATTATATATTTTGATTTTTTTTTTTTTCGCCACTAGTTTTCATCTTTTGATTCTTCATAAAGCGATAAAGTACATGCAAATAATAAAATGAACCCTTCACCTTGCTGACCAGTGGCGATTATTTAAATGAAAACTATACTGCAAGGCCATATCTCATCCTAAATCAAACAAGTGCAAAGGACCCAATCAACGCTGAAGCCATAATCCTCACAGCTCACTGCGCCAGCCGGCAATCGAACCCGGGTACTATTCTATACCACTAGACCACTGGTTCTATTTGTTTGATTGTCCTTCATTTTATATTCCTATACCAAAATGTAATAATATTCATATACGACACAAAAACTCAGTAACTTGGATAAAGAATGGAGTGGAGAACATTCACATCTATGTTGCTAAGAGATCCAAACTAAAGAAGATGATAAAAATCTTAAGTATACGCTGATACTACACCATCCTCCAAAGTCTTACTCCTATAATTTTGCTTCCATTTATCCCACATACAACAACAATAGCAAATGTGCATTGCTTACGGAATTAGTTGCCCCATGTCCTGTATTATGTCTTCAGATTCTTCATTAAGCGTCAAAGTATGAATTCTAAGATGTACGCAAACAGAAAATCAATAAAATGAACCCTTCACGGTTCACGTAGCTGCCAGCTGGCTGATGGTGAAACATTATTTTCTTTTACAACTTTGGATTATCATTTTCAACTTTTTTTTTTTTTTTTTTTTTTTTTTTTTTTTTTTCATTTTTTCAACTTCTTTCGCTCTTATATTTTTATCTCTACATAGCTTCTATTATATTATACTTTTCAACTTTGGTTTAGTATGTTTCGCTTTTATTATATTATACTTTTTTTTCACTTTTTCTCTTCTTTCTCTTCTTCTTTACCTTTGTTTTTTTTTAATTACAACTAGGTCTAATTACAACTCCATTATATATTTTGGAGATTTAAATATAGTGAGAGACAATTTACACTATATATATATAGACAATTGTAGCAAAAAATAAATCTAGTATATGAATATAAAAAATACACAATATTGAAGTTTTTGGTAGACAACATTGAAATTTTCGGTGGACAACTTTCATACTCTTACAAATTAAATAAGTTATATGGGTTCTCTCAAGTAAATAAATTGTTTTGAATAATTACGTTAAAATTATTCATTATTTTCTTAAATTTTGGAGTGTTGAAATTGTCCATTATCTTATTCATGTATATAGCGTGCAGTGGACGTAGTCTAATATTTTGATAGACAAAATATCCATTATTTATTCATATATATGTTTCTCCTACCGGAATCTATGGACCAATTTCTTAGTTGTGGACAAGTTTACGCTATATATATATATAGACAATTCTAGCACAAAATAAATCTTGTTCACCAATATAGAAACTCACAACAATGAAATTTTTGATGGAAAACATTGAGTTTTTCAGTGGACAACATTGAAATTTTTGGTGGATAACTTTAATACTCTTATATTTTAGACAAATCATATAGACTCTCCCAAGTTATATTGACGGACGAAAATTTGAAACAAAACAAACTTACTAAATTTGGTAGACAATAATAATTGTCCATGAAGTTTACCTTTCAGCTATTTGTCTTTTTGCAATTTGCATTTTGGTTCTTCCTTTTATACACATTAAATGTCAATACTGTCATATCATGTGTGTATAGTATAAAAGGATAATATTAAGTGAAGTGACCTTAGTACAGTGGCAGGAGGTAAGTCCATTTGTAGAAAGCACCATCACACCAGAGATCGAGTTCCGCTTCCTACGAATGTAGGAATTTGGTTAATAGGCCGGCCAGTTGTGGCTCAATGGTTGACAAAAAAAGGATAATATTAATTGGTACTCATATTATTTGTATATATTTTCTCCAAACTCATGCTCATAAACTCAATGCTATTTTTGACTTTTTAAATATACACTAGATTATGACCCGCGGTATACCGCGGGGCAAAACTTTATTTTAATCTTTTGTTAATGAATTATTTTAATTCGAATTTTGTAATGTACTATTTAGTTAATTCCACTGATTTAGTATGCAACCTGCGGTATACCGCACAATAATTTTTGTTAATAAAATCTTAATTAAATCAATCTAATTCAATATATTTTATATTGGTATTGTTAGAATAGTAAAATGAAAATTTAACCCATACTAAAGTATCATATTTTTTAGTATTATCAATTTAATCTTGTCATGTCATATAACTCGTCTACAATATAACATGTTTTAGTTGTTTTGAAAATTGAATGTTTAAATATTCATAATTTTAAACTTTTTATTAAGTTTAGATATATCAATTATAATATTTTAAACTTCTTAAGAGTTTAAAATTTATTTTATACGGTTAAATTAAACAGTTCAACTAAAAACCCAAATTAAACTCGCAATATACCATGAAACTATATTTGTTTAACACAATCTTAATTAAGTTTGACATACGTTAGTGTTGTTAAAAATATTAAATGAAAATTTAATCCATATAGAAGTATCCTATTAATGATTTTTTTATTATTATTCAAAATCGTCCTGTCAGATATATAACCCGTCATGCAATAACTCGTTTGTGTTATTTAATTTTTAATATTTTTAAATATTTATATTTATTAAGTTTAGATATATCAGTTATATATTTTGAACTTCTTAAAACTTTAAAATTTACTATATACAATAAATTTACTATATATGTATGTTGAAGACACAATTTTTATATTAGTTGAGTAATATATGTCTGTTTGTAAAAATTCAAATCACAATATGTGTAGAAAATATATATATTTTTATTATATGATGATTCACAATAATTAAAAATTAAATTCAAACAAATATTTGTATTAATTTAAATCTGGAATAAATTTTCTAACTATCTATCTTAATTTTTAAACATTATATATATGGATATTTAAAATATCTTATTTGTGTTTGGTTATAAGGATAGTAGAGAAAGTTAAATCAAATTTGTTTGGATATAGATATAAGTATATAACATTTAATGGCATTAAATGCAAAAACTTTCCAAAACAGATTTTTGAGTAAAAACTGCTGCAAAAATATTAGTATAGATTGTGGTAGAACGTGGAAAGTGTTTCTCAATATGGTAGAATAGGAAAGTTTTGAGTACAATGTGGTAGTCTTGACCAAATTCCCACTCTAGTCAACCTAGTTATTTAATTTCATTTTTATTTTTTTGTCAAAAGTGAATCTTCCATATTATGCTGATAACATTATTGTGGCGGTAGACAAAATCTATATAAGTTGTCTTGTTTTTGTACTTGTTCAAGAATTAAGTTCTAAAACAAGTGGCGCTCATGGGATCATAGTATCATTCATATACTCGATGTGAACATAAGAATGGACCGAGAGTCCGAGACCATCTATGGAGAAATAGACTTGCCCCAAGGACCCTTTGCCAAAGATAGTATGGAATGGGCTGTGAACACTTGGGATACTCGGTTAAGCAAACCCACTTGCCCCAAACCACCACGTCCCACGAGCTGCTCCAGTAGTAGCATATTCAACAACTCTATATATACTGATGCCTTGAGAAGCAAGTATCCAGTGTACCTTGTAATATCAATTAAGTAAACCCATGACCAAAACGTGTGCCTCATCTTTTCCTCAAATTCGTCTAATTTTCAAACCCTAATCTCAAACCATCTTCATCTCGTCGAACACATTGAGCGGCCACTGAAATTAGGGTTTCTGAGAGATCACATAATTACCGTAGACGTGAGACAGAAACATAAGAATATTTGGCGAAGAAAGAATAACTTTTATGAATTTAACCCTTTACCAAAAAAAAAACTTTTATGTTTATTCTGCTTTTGTTGATAATATATTGGCCCTCTACCTCTTGTAATTAATTTGTAAAAAATAGCCTAGTGAACCTTGGTTTTGAATTTGATACAACGAAAATTTTCATTTTAGCTCATTCTTAACTTTTTTTGTCAACAAGCTATTTCAATTTTTTTAAAGGTGAAGGTGGTGTCAGTTAGCATATTATCTTTTACAATGTTGGATCATATTTTGCAAATTCCACTCTCGTAAATTTCCAATAATAAAAAATGATATAAATAAAAAAGTATCTACCGACGTAAATGTATTGAAACAAAAGAAAAGATAGTATAAAACAAAAACATGAGGTCCCGTCGTCCAGCACCAATCTCCTTCCACAGAAAATCCAAAGGCACACTGCAGACTTCATTACGTGCGGCCTCTCCCAAAAATCCATTATTAAAAGAAAAATAATGCAACCCCTATCTATATACACAAATGGGTCTGTTAAAAAATCTTGATTTAATTTAGGTTGGTGAATTAAGGATGCATCATATTTATAGTTCGTAGAAACTAAGGCCAAAATATTATAGGATGACCAAATTCAATTGAACGTGAATCAGCAACTTCTTAAAATTCAAACACTGACAAGATTCATAGTCTGTAAAATATTTCTTTTTGCACCTTCTTCCTACAATTATTTCTGTTTTCAAGAAACATGAACCAAAACAATTCTGGACATATGCATGGTTCCAAATTTGCTGGTATTCTGTTGTTTTCATGACAAAGAATAAAAAAAAAATGTAATCAAGCGTTTTGCTCTTTGAGGTTTACACTCTGTTTTTGGACTATCATGATATATTTATGAAACAATCAAACCATATGTTATACAAACAATATACATATATATATATATATATACTGCTTCAACAAAGCAATTAGGGCAGTTCTTGTTTTTGATTTCTCTCTTAAAGAGAAGGAAAAAAAAAAAAAAAACACTTTCTAATCTTCTAAACATGCCCACAAGGCCACAACATTTTTTCACACAACGGGACAAATCAATAGAGTCCGTATGAAGTAACAATATTACTTTTTTTCCTAATTATTTTACATTCCCCTGTAGGTCATAAACAGATATCATGATCTGAATGGACTCCATTTCTCGCTGGCTTTCCGATTTGTAAGCAATCAATAGGTGGAACCGTAGCCGAAGTAAGCTCTCCAAACGTTTTCCAGCAAAACGGATCGGACATGTGGTATTGTAGTTGAACTGGTTTTAGCTCTATGCCTGATAATTGCACGTCTATGCAAGGGAAACTGTCACTGCAAGCAAAATGCACTGGCTTCACAGTGTAAGTGCCTCTTATCTTCTCATACGTGACTCCTTCCACTGACACTGCTGAAGTCTGGTTCATGCATTTGCTGTGATCACAGTAGAATTGATCGATTACTATCGGAAGCTGAACCTCTGTGAGTTGAATGTTTGAGAAAAGTATTCCTTTCACTGATCCTATACCTCCCTGTATACACATTAAAGCTATTAAGTTTCATTGGCTTCCAAAATGAAAATAATTCATTAGCACTTTTTATGAAAGGATTTATCTTTACCTGCCAAGTCTTGATCCGGACACCAGTTATTGTGTTGTGCATAACGACATCACGGACTGTTATGTTGGAGACACAAGCTTTGGTACTGTCTTTACCAAGGCTCCCAATGCTGATTCCATGTCCGGGTCCACAGTTCACATTGTGTACATACACATTGGAGCAACCCGTTTGAATCGAAATACAATCGTCTCCTGAAAGAACAGAGGAATTAATCAACGATAATAAGACCCCATTTTATACGAGTTTTTTTTTTTTTTTTCAAGTTAAAATTGACTTGTACCGCAAGCTAGTGTGCTGGTGTGAATCATGACATCTTTGGAGTTCTGAAGATGAATCCCATCTGTGTTTGGACTGTCTCCGGGAGAAGACACATTCACGTCATGAACTAAAACCTGGACGCAGTTATCAAACTTGAGGTGACATTGTGGACTGTTCTGAATGGTTATACCCGTCACAGTCACGTCGATACTGCCATAGAACCGGAGCGCCTATACAGTAAAAACCAAGGTAAGCAAAAGTATTCACCGAGTGTTAAAAACATGTAGAGACTAATAATTCATTTTTATTTCTCACCGTTGGTTTAATACTTGGCATTCGTCCATTAAGCTCACTTCTTATCTGCCATGTGACAAAAACAAAACACAAAAACAGAGTTTAGGGTTAGATGAAACTTGTGTAGATGTCAAGAATGAGATGAGGATGAAGATTTTTTTACCGGCATTGGAGGATGTTCTTGGACAGAATTGTTCAACGGGACAATAAGCTTGAAGTCATCGTCGATAGGATAATCGGAAAGGTAATCTTGTTGCCACCAAACAGTGCCTCTTCCATCAATAACACCTTTACCTTGTATTGTAATTCCTTTAAGCTTTGTGAACTCAATCCACCACAGTAACCCTCTTCCCCACGATTTAGTATCCGTAGGAGCTACAATCATCCCGTCAAGCTTCAGCCAAAACAAAATAAATCACATCTTTTAATTTCCAAACGTACGTTTATGTTTTAAAAAACTTACAAATGTTTATGATCAGTTCTTACTTGGAATACAATGTTTGCTTGACAATAAGGACCCGAGAAGGATATTGGTCCAACGAGGAAGATGTAGTCAGGCGGTATGACCATCGTTGATGCCTCTACTTTGCAGGCAGATGCCCATGCTGCTTCAAACGCCTGCAAATTTTTTATTAAAACTTATCATTGTTTGGTATTATCAATAAGAAGTTTTATTAATCAGAGTTATAGTTCTGTTCTGTTTTGTTTCAGTGCACAGAGTTATGGTCCCCTCTTAAATTGAGTATTTTTGTTGTCTTCTCTATATTCGTTAAATTCGTTTGTTTGTATTTGGGAGATTTAAAACATTTAAAGGAAAAAAGGGAAAAGGGTTATTTGACTTTACAGAACAGAGAAAAAGCTTTTTTGAGCTCTGTTTCTTGTTCTGTCTCGTGTTACCTTCTCAACTGTAATTCACATTATGGTTGTTTTTTTAAAAACAATTCTCATGAAAGCGAGATTATAATTCTTGATTTAATCAAGAACCACTAGATTAGAATGGATAATAAATGTTTCGAGTCTGTACCTGAGTGTCATCACTCATGCCATCACCCTTAGCTCCAAAATCAAGCACATTGAACTGTTGAGAGTCCTCAACAGGCTGCAGCGGAAGAGGTGATGGTGGTGGTGGTTGTTGAACTTGTGGCGGCTGTGACACGACTGGTGAACCGGCATCGGATTTTGGCGGCGGACTTTTCATCTTCGGTTTTGGTTTTGGTTTTGACTTATGTGAATGGCTATTGTTCTCATGGCCTTTTGGTTTCTTGCTGGACAAGGAATCAGACAAGGAAGAGGAACTGCTATGGTGGTGTCTCAAATGTCTTCCTCTTCTGGCAATGCATGTTTCTAGCATTGCAGACCAGACAAGAATTGACATTAAAATCGTCATTGTGATGCTTCTAAGCCTTAAACTCTTTCTCGTTATCATAGTGCTTTTAGGTTGTGGTTGTATAATATGTTCTCTGTTTTTTGGTGGTTTGAGAGAGAAGAAGAAGAGACTTTGGTTTGTTGATTTGTTGTTGTTGTTATAGAATGAATAAAAAGAATAAGGTTTGTCTAGGGGGTTTATATAAGGAAACGGTCTAAGAATATAGAACGAGTCACGGGAGCCTATAATAGAATTTCATTACGTTACTAAGAAAATTTGCACTAGATAAGCAATATATACGACGATAATTTAGGATATGACAATACGTATATGTTTTTTTTGTCCAAGAGACAAAATGGAATAATTTTGTACTTTGTTACGTCTGTCATTTAATTTTTACGGAATATGTGATTTTGTGTTCATCATGTTATTTTATATTTTGATATCTAAGTCATCAATTGTAGTTTTTATAAGGTTTTGATAATGTGCTATTTTTGTATGTGTATATGAGTAGATATATCTAATTAAATAGTCTTTTGTTGCCGTATATAATCATGTGATCATTTATCTTGAAGGTCTATATATTATTTAATGTGTCATATACATTTATGAAAGTACTAAATAATTTTAAAGATGCATCAGTAAAATATATATAATATGGTAAATTTCATCCCAAAATTTGGAATGAATTCGTTTTTTTTTTTTTTTTTTGAGGAACGCATAAGATTTTCATATCTTTCAAATACAACATCCTCTATTATCATTTACGTAAACTTAAAAGCCCTAGGCTATTTTTTGTTCGACACTAAAAACGTAGAAATCTAGGGTTACGCAAGTATATATTATCCACATTAGAAAATTGTGTAATTTGGTTGCAATATATGAATAAATTCAATTACTATAGCAAGTAATCTAGCTTGGTCATTCATTATTCAGTAAAACTATAACTGAAAACTGTTCTCTATTGTGTTTTTCTAAGAAGATATCGTAGAATATATATTCCCTACACCAACTACAAAACAATATGATGCCAGAAGTCAGGACCGTCTATTTATAGTAATAGTACGTACATGTTGGATAAGTTATTCGGGCATCTAAAATGACTCTCCATACCATACTTTTGAAAAATAGTTTAGGTAATTCGAGTGTTTCTACTAAATCGAATAACAGTTGGATTCAGGTTCCGATATATTTAGGTTTTCAAGTAAGTTTGAATAATAAGTAATTTTGAATAATCTAGAGTTAAGAGACATACATAATCCGCTGGAGTTGTACTAAGTAATAGGATTGGGTGATCCCAATCAAAATACATAGATCTTCCAAAAGTATAAAACTTTCAGAAAAATACTATAATGTGTCAAGATTTACATTTTTGAAGTGGTAAACTACGGGTGCAAATGGTTGCACAATTGAAAAGATTGAAGCAGTTGAAAAAAATTATTCAACCAAGTTTCACCATTTGATTGGAAGATGTTGAAGAAGTTGGAAAAATCTATTCAACCCATTCAACCTAAAAAGTTGAAAAAATAAACTAATCCTACAGCAAAAATGTTCAACTTGTTCAACCACTATTTTGGAGATAAATGGGTTGAATATTTTCCAACTCAATTTTATTCAATTCATTTTTTCAATTTTAATCAACCATTTGCAGCCTACTATAGTTATCGTAAAACATGATAGCATTATGCCATTATCATACATTAGAGATTATTAGTTTTATTTTGTTTTGTTTTGGAGATTATTAGTTTTATTTGTTATTTTTTTGAAGATTATTAGTTTATCGAATTAACTAATACAATTTCAGGGGATATGTGTGCGCCATGTGTAGACTAAAGGTTGGCTGAGTCTCATCCACTTTGGTTGGCTGAAACACATTAGAGCAAGCCAAGACAAACAAACCACAAAGAGGCACCTGTTGAGACAAACACATATACCATTCCTGTTGCAAAACCTCATCTACTCGCATACAAATACATATATATATACTTATTTAATATTATGACTATCTATAGTATATGCAAATGTATACACCACAAAGTGGGGCTACGCGAAAATGAGGTTGTTTTTTTTGTTTTTAATGTATACATATAGGGATAAACATTCGTGTAGATATATAGATGTAATTGTTGATGTGTCATCCTGGTGATCAGATAAGTGTCTTATGGTCTCTATATTTACTATGAGATATACGGACTTTTAATATACAATCTCTTGTTTCTCTATCCGCTCAAGATTTACTTTGTTGAGTAGTTTTACCATCAATTCATTTAACTGTGAGTGAATTATCTTCATTTACAAGTGTATTTGGGTGACATTTTTGGGTAAAACTAACATCCATCTTAAAATTGGTTTGGATAACTTTGAAAACAACGAGTATCAAACAAGTACCTTTCTGATTAACTCGATTTATTCATAAAACTCGTTAACTTTAAGCGATTAATATATTCGTAATATGTGTGTATTAGTGTATATATACCATAAAGGCCCATTTAGTTGAAAGTTGAAACACAAATGAATCCAAAACTTATTTCTTTTAATGATGAACAAACCTTGACAGTAATTTATTGGGTGGTAATTAATTTATCGTTTTTGTTTCTTCCGAGAGAAACGTATACATACATACGTAAATACAAATAGATACATATTATATATATGGTGTGTGTGTGTGTGTGTGCATGTAAAACTGGATGAGACATGTGATTGGGTCTATATTTTGTCAATGGGCAGTTGATTATAACATCTCTTTTAGTGCTCACATGCACCACTTCACGGGCATTGCTTTTGTCTCCACAACTCCTCCAATCTTTCTTTTTAAAAACTTTTCTTATCTTCTTTTTTTTTTGTTGTTGTTGTCAAACGCAATAATTCATTAGTTATCCTATGAAAAAATCGATGTCCTTCATAAGTTGTGTTCGATCACAAGTCACAGTTTCTCTCTAGCTATCTCTCTTTCTCACACTGTCACACATTCATTCAACAAAAAGTAATTACACAAGATGCGCGATTTAACGAATTTTTCACTTCTCGTGAGCACATGTATGTCGAACATGATCTTGTGTCCTACAATCTCTACTGTAAAAACTTAATTATTAAAGTCATATATAATATATACTATGTTTACAAAGTATAAAAGAAATATACAAATATCATCTAAGGATTAAGAATAAAAACTACTTATATATTCTAGAGTAAAGTTAACTGTAATCATAAACTTGAATAAAAGTAGGGAGATTTACTCATATGTTATATATTTTAGGTAATATTACCAGAATCTACAAAAAAAGATTTTATTACTAGAATATTTCGGGTATTTTCAAAATACACAGCATACCCTTGTTTTATGTTACCGGAAAAACATAATTACAAAAATGTCATTGCCACGTCAGAAATCGCTGACGTGTATTAAATAACTAAGCCGTAACACGTTATAGAAGTAATGACGGCTGAGTTATAGGTATGTTGCGGCTGATTTATGGAAAAAACATTTGACTAAGAGTGGACGACTGACAAAGAGCATAACTCAGCCAAGCGTTATGGCTGACTTATTAAAATCTGGCTGAGTTATGCTCTAACTCAGCCGTCCTTACGGCTGAGTTTTCACCCGATGGTTGAGTTGTCAAAATTTTGGCTGAGTTAACACTACGACACGGCTGAATTAACTTTTTCCGGGTAGCTGAATTATGAAAAACGGTTGACTTATGAGATGTAGTTACGGCTGAGTTATGGTTAAAAACTATAATTCAGCCGTGATAGGCTGACTTATCGTACAACTCGGCCATTTCACGGCTGACTTAGTAGCAAAAGATTAATTACTAGAATATTATTCAGTTACGGCTGACTTATTAAACGATACGGCTGAGTTACATATTTTCAGTTGATGAAGCGGCTGAATTTGGGTACCATTTTTTTGCTTTTTAATTACTGTAATGTTATTCATGTTATGACTGAGTTATAATTTGTTTGATGGCTGAGTTTTATTTAGGCTGAGTTATAATTTGTTTGATGGCTGACTTGCCACGTCAGACGCATCATCCATGTCAGCATTCCATGTCATCATGTTTCTTCTCCAGAAATACAAAACATCCACTACAAGAAAACATGCATTTTGGGACTCCAGTTTGTGACTATTTTTTTGGTCGCAAAATAAAGCGACTCTTATGAGACTACTTTGTGACGATTCAGCGACTACAAAATAGTTGGAGGGAAAAACGTCGCTTATTAACGACGAAAGATATAAGTCACAAAAGAGTCTCAAATTAGCGACAACATTAGGACTAATTCGCGACGAATAAATATTGGTCGTACAACGGTCACAAATTGCGACTACTATGTGACTCGGTTAATTAGTCGGTAGTGATAGTAGCAAAAACGTCGCATATTGAGGACTTATTTGCAACTTCATTTTTACCCTGATTTAGTAACAAAGTGGTCACAATTTGCGACGAGATTGCGACAGATACCTGAAGAATTTGCGACTAACACCTGATTTAACTACTCTTTTAAGACTTTTTACCCACTCTGGATATTTTTAATTTGAAATTTCACATTTGAGATTCATTTACATGTTTAATTTTATGTTTATGCTTTGTTTTGCTCGACCTTATCAATAATAACTTTTTCAAAGTCTTAATTTTCAATGATTATAAACTAAACATTCATAAGTTCCAAATATATCTTAAGTGTTACATGTTCTTTTATGAGAATGTGTTGCAATGAAGAAAAATCTGAAAACTTAGTGATGAAATCAATGTTTTACTAAATCTTACTATTACATGTACTTTATACTACTACTATGAGTACTCCTGAGTGATTTATATAAACAGTTTTGTTCATCATGTGTAGAATTCAAGATTTTTATTATGTGATGTATATTAGGTAGTCTCAAAAACGTCACAATATGCGGCTGATTTGCCACGCTGTTAGGACTACGTCAATATGTCACTCTTCTGCTACCTTTTAGCGACATATTTGCGACGCTATTGTGACTAACACCTGAAGAATTTGCGACTAACACATGATTTAGCTACTCCTTTAAGACTGTTTACCCACTCTCGATATTTTTAACTTCAAATTTCATATTTGAGATTCATTTACATGTTTAGTTTTATGTTTATTCTTTGTTTCGTTCTGACTTTATCAATAATAACTTTCTCAAAGTCTTAAATTTCAATGATTATAAACTAAACATCTATAAGTTCTAAATCTATCATAAGTGTTACATGTTCTTTAATGAGAATGTGTTGCAATGGAGAAAAAAATTCAAAACTAAGTGATGAAAACAATGTTTTACTAAATCTTACTATTACATGTACTTTATACTAGTAGAGTGCTCATGAGGGATTTATATAAACAGTTTTGTTCATAATTTGTAGAAATCAAGATTTTTATTTTGTGATGTATATTAGGTAGTCGTCTCAAAAAGGTCACAAAATGAGACAGATTAAGAATAGAGAGTCATAAAAGAGTCACATTTTGTGACTAAATATACAGAATGTTACAAATCAGTCACAAATTACCTACATATATGCTACTTATTAGCGACTAAAACTTGAGGTTGTGACGATTTTGCTTCCATTTAGTGACCCTCGCGATTTCATTTATATATTTTATCAATTGAGATTTGCCAATATGTTAAGTTCTAAGGTTTCTATGTTAATTTGAACTACTATAGATAGTGAATCATTATTATACAACTAAAACTTTAATTTTTCTATGGTTTACACAAGTTTTCAAATATATAATTTGACAATATTGAATTGCTAATATTTTGAGTTAACCATTTTTGCATTGATTTGAACTAATATATTTATATATTCTTTCTAGAAATTTAATTTTACATGTTTTAGTTAAAATCTTTGCAAACAACAAGTTATGTAGAAGATGGTTATGTAAGTTAGGTGATTTTAATTTTATATGTAAGGTTATGTAAGTTGGAAAAAAACTTACAAATCATTATTTTACCTCTTAAAATTAAAGATACATTTCACAATTGGACTATAAGTGCTTCTAAATGCTTATTGCCAATTTATTCTAGTCAGTTTTTTCTTTCTTAATTCTAAATGATAATTTTAAAATTTCTAAACGAATGATGTAACTATTATATATACTCAAAATTGAAATCAATCAAAAAATTTAGAATATATTATTTATAAATTTAATCGATTTAAAGTAAAATTAAATTTAATACTTTGTAAATCCTAACCTCCTAATTTCGAAATTATGAAACAAAATGATGGCAAATTACCATAATTTACCTAAAGGAAAAAAATAAATAAATAAGAAAACATCTCATTGGCTAATCTTTAATGGCAAAGATTATCATTTGGTGTGTTATCTACCGTTGATAGATTTAATCCAATGGATAAAAATCATCTTTATTTTTCCTTCCCTTCTCTTCCTTCCTTTCTCTTCATCGTATCTAGTAAATCAATTTTGTTTGTTTCCCTTCTTCTTTCTCTCCTCTTTTCTAATCTCTAGGTTTAGCCCCCTTCTCCTCTTCATCAAGTGGAATCGACAAACCCGGAAAATCAAATCGTTACAAAAAACTCAGATGATACCAAAGTCTTCATGGGCAGATGATACCAAAGTCTTCATGGGCAGAGCCAAACGCTGCCTCTACGCCGACCACCATATAAAGTACGGCAACTGCGTCGGTGAAGATGGTGAAAACAGAAACAAGTTTGTCTCTTTCTCTCTCCATATCCTTCTCAATCTACTTATATGTATGTGTATTTGCTTGACATTAGAGCTTGTAATGGTTTTGCTATTCAGATCTAGTTTCCCAACACATCTTTACTGAGATACATCTAGGGAATTCCTAGAGGTGTCAAATGGTCCGTCCAGCGCCCAATGGGCGTGTCCGCTTGGACAGTTTTTTATTTGGGCGGAAGGTGGTCATGACCAAATGGACAATGGTCCAAAAAGTGTCCATGCCCATTAAGACCATTTCCAATTGGTCATGACCATGGACAACCCATTTTTATTTCTGTTTTATTTTATTGTTCTCCCTTATAAAATCTGAATTTTATTTTGTTGTTTTCTCTTATAAAATCTGAATTTTATTTTGTTGTTTTCTCTTATAAAATCTGAATTTTATTTTGTTGTTTTCCCTTATAAAATCTGAATTTTATTTTGTTGTTTTCCCTTATAAAATCTGAATTTTATTTTGTTGTTTTCTCTTATAAAATCTGAATTGTATTTTATTATTTTCCCTTATAAAATCTGAATTTTATTTTGTTATTTTCTTTTATTTTATCTATTTTTCAAAGTTCTCTCTTATAAAATATTATAAATTAATATCTGAAAGGAAGACAATAACACAATTTGATGTTTAATTAACTCCATAAAAAAGACAATCCATAAGCAAAGTTGATGAAACAAAGTTGGACTTCGTAAGAGGCTTAAACAAAGTTGATGAAACAACCCATAAGTTGGACTTCGTAAGAGGCCAATGAACTAAACGGTGAGCTCTTCCCGTAGTAACGATGCTCAAGCCTCAAGCGAAACAATCCCAGCTTCAAACTTCTTTGCTAGCACCTGAATTACATGTTTATGATGTTAAGTAATGCAAATCTCAGAAACAATCATATGCTATATGAGAAAAATGAATCAATCAATCAGAAATGAGAAATCTTACAGTTCTATAGAAATCGAATTGGGTACCCACGAACTCTTCAATCACGAATTGAGATGAAGATGAAGATCTTCATGGAGCGATTCGAAGACGACGAAGAGGACTAGAGGAGACGAAGAAATTAGATAAGTCTCTGTTTTCCCCCAAATTTTAAAACCCTAGAATTTTATAAATTTGGGCACGACCAATGTCCATCTGGTCAATGTCCATCTGGTCAATGCCCATATGGACCCATTTGTTTTAATGGTCCAGACCAACGCCCGCCCATTTGTATTTGGACTGGACAGGCCCACGGGCGGCCCGCCCAGTTGACAGCTCTAGGAATTCCTATGTGTTTTAATTATATCTTTGGTTTGTTTTTTAGATTTCATCGATAGATCTAAAGAATCAGTATCAAACGACGACATAGGTGATACTGGAAATGGAGGACCACCGTTGAAGGTGCTTGGGCCGTTCACCACCACTACATCTTAAATTCTCCAGTGTCGCATCACTGACACTCTGGTTGTCGTATCGACGTCTCCGGCCACCGCATCTCCGTCTCCAGCAACTACCAGCCACTACCACCATTTTGTTCTCCGTCGCTCCGGTCGATGATGATAATACATAGATATAGTCAGATAGATATAATACATTGTATTCGGTTTGTAATGATAACTATAAAATTATTTTTGATTTCCTTTTCTTTTATATAATAAATCTTTTGTTTTTGTTTTTTCTTCTTAAGTTGGTCGCAAAAACGTGAGTAATATGCGACTTTAAATGACCTCAAAATTTAGTCTCTATTTTGAGTCACAAAAAACTCACTACAGATATATGTCACAAATTAGTCTCTAATATATGACTACATATTAGAGTCTTAACATAGTTGCAAATTTAGGACTCTAAAATGAGGTCACATAGTAGTCGGTATTTTGCGACCATTTTGGGACCATGAAAATTTGCGACCAATTTTTAACGACCATCTCAAATAGTCGCAAAGTAGTCGTATATAGCATATTTGCGACTATTTTGGGACAATATTTGGAGTCACAAATAGCATGTTTTCTTGTAGTGATCGTTCCTTCGACTATTGTTCTTACATGGTTTTTACCTTCTTCTTCATCTTGTTCTTCTACTTCTTCTTCACTTTCTTCTTCACCTTCTTCTTCACCTTGTTCTTCTACTTCTTCTTCACCTTGTTCTTCATTTTCTTTCATGGATCCAGTTCTGGTATTAGTTGTTTCCGGTAATTGGGTAAAGAAACAGAGATATGTATTTAACACCGACGATAGAGGGCGTATAGTTGTGCAGATAGATGGAGGCACAACACATGACAAGCTTGTGGAGCTTGTTCTTGAAGACTACGGATTGGATGCATTTAGCCATGAGCTAAACGCATGCTCTCGATGTAAACAAGTTGGGCACAATGCAAAAACTTGTCTGATGCAGTATTATTGTAATACATTTGTTTTATTTTGTGCAATAACTCATGCGTCAAGCAGTATAACTCAGCCGTCATATTAATCGATGAGAGCTTTCGTCTTCCGCTTTCAGATTATTTTTTGTGATAACTCAGCCACAAAGCATTATAACGCAACCGTCATATGAATCAACGAGACCTTTCATTTTCCCGTAAATACTATAACTCAGCCGTCAAGTAATATAAATCAACTGTTTGCTTTTAGATTATTTCTTGTGATAACTCAGCCATAAAACATTATAACTCAGCCGTCATATGAATCGACGAGACCTTTCGTCTTTCCTAAATACTATAACTAAGCCGTTAAGTTTTTTTTTCGGGTTGTGACGTGGAAAATCGAAAATGATGTGTATTTTAATTTGCTGATATGTATTTTTTTATTTTTTAATCAAAAACGAAAAATTAAATCCAAGGATTAAGTTATAATTATACCCAGAATATTAAATATTTGAGAATTTTTAGAAGATTGTTAGATATGAAGAATAAACCAACTTTTGTAGTATATATGGAAAAGGTTATATCAGAAACACAAATGCTCAGTTGACAAAAAGAAAACACAAACGCTTTTTTTTTAATCGCTAGAAACGTTCACCACTAATAAGATATTGTTGACACTTGACACTATACTAATAAGAGCTAAAGAAGAATATATAAATTAAAACTTTAGTCAATGCGTGTGTCTGTATATGTTCAGAAACCAAATATGTTCCTTTCTCATTAAATTCATAAAATGCCACTGTTCATTTTACACGAGATGTAATAGTAATTAAGTACAAGAAACAAGAACTCTTTTCGTTTCATTTATTATTTAAGAATCTTCACGAATCGGGACTTTTGTCAGACAAACATTTTACTAGTACTGTTATTTTTTTTCTTAAATAGAGAACTAAAAAGAAGTATATGTCGATCAGTCCACCACCACAATGACTCAATGAGCATATGGCATTTTCAAAATTTTATTGGTTACACATACGCTCAACATCATAAAGATAGCAGTAGTATAACTAATTTTCATTTCAATTAAGCTAGATTTGATTATCTTTTTTTTTTTTGTTATGTTATATATAATGGAGTTTTGCTTTACTATCTTTCCACTCGGAATTGGTAGTTTCACAAAATTAAGGAACAAAATGGGATAATATAAAAATAGAAAATACAATATATCTAAAGTCTCTTTGACTTTATTGCTCGACTCCTATTTTTTTCTCGACGGCCATTGCTCGACTCCTTGATCATGTGAAAATATGTGTATGTTTCATGTGGACCGTACCAGTTTCTTGATACGCCAAAACAACTAATCTGCCATATAT
Source organism: Camelina sativa (assembly GCF_030686135.1). Classification (NCBI taxonomy): domain Eukaryota; kingdom Viridiplantae; phylum Streptophyta; class Magnoliopsida; order Brassicales; family Brassicaceae; genus Camelina; species Camelina sativa. The sequence goes on along the minus strand of NC_141884.1, from coordinate 21,357,379 downwards.
GTGTTACCTGTCTTCGAAGTTTTCATATAAATTCCAAAATTTATGATAATATATTCTATGTATTCGTACATATACCACACGTAACTGCATGTGTGCACATTTGTTAATTTTATACGATGTGTGTACTGTATGCATACACGAACATTCATCATCTTATTTTCTTTTTGTCAACTTGAATTTATAAGTTAGGGTAGCTAGCGCAGCCGGTGGTGCAGTTTCTTACAAAAATAAGACCATCATATCGTTAATTTTTGTTCTAAATTAATCAACATATTCTTTTAATTTATGACCTAATTAAACTGATTAACAGTTTACCTATGTATTTTAAAGAATCTTTATATTTATTTTGATATTTCAAAAAACGTTTTGAAGTGTTTCTTAGGTATTAGAATAGTTGGGATATAAATATTCATAACTTAAACTCGTATATTGTAAATGCACAAAAAAACGTCATATATACAATTTTCTGTTGATGTCCCTTTTGGTCACAATTAATATGTTTAGTTCGGTCAAAGAGGGTCGAAGTTCTCTTTTATTATATTGATGTCGAAACACAAAAGACGGGCTACAACGCGACTTAAACGGGTTACAAAGGTAGACGAGGATAGTAGACGAGCTGATATCTCGTCGATTCTCCAAGCTATGAGTTTAGAACCGTTGACTTTTGCTTGGACGAGCTAAGCTTTTGTACTTGCTGCACGAATTCTCCTGCTTTTCTCCGATCCCTTTTTCTATAGGCCGTACGCCCGTATTTATAGGGAATCGTGTCGGTTCGTCTAGGAAAAATACCATAATACCCTTTTCTCTTGAAAGGGATATTTATGGGCTTTTTCCTGGGCCGGGCCCTTTTGTTGGGGTTGGATCTACCCCTAACAATAGTCCCCCCCCCTCGCCTCTAGTTCGTAGTCTTTAGGCGAAGGACTGCGCGTGGGATGATATAGAATAGCGCGTGAAGGTGCAGTTTCCAATGTTGAGGGTCGAATCGTCGCGTTCGGTGCTTGGAGCGCGTGAAATCCGGAAGTTGGATCGTTATGGAGCGCGTGCTGCAATGATGACGTTTCCGGATTCTTCTTTCCCCCCCCTATAAATATCGCTTCCTCTCTAATCTTGTTATCTTCTTCTCGTGTTTTTGGTGCTTCCGTCGTTCAGGTATTTTTCCATTCTTCTATCTCGTCGTTATATTGCTTTTAGTGTGTCGTCGCTTTTTTTATTATGAATTCTCCTCGATCCGCGTCGTCCAATCCCTCTGCCGGGAGTCACCTTCGACGAGCGACGACTTCTGAATCTAGCGGCTCTACTAGATCTGTTCGCCGTCGAACTCGTTCTCTAAGACCCTCTGACTCGTCTTCGACGGATTCGAATGCGGCTCAATTCGAAGAGATAAAGCGTCGTCTTGCTCCCGGATATGCAGTCCCTAGCTCCTCAAGGCTTACTTTCAAGACTCCCTCCTTGATAGACGAGCCTTTGAACGATGGCCCGTCTTCTCCTAATTTGGACGATGTCCCTTTGCCAACCGTGAATCTCTTCAATCATATGCCGGCGACGTCGATAAAAATTGATGCGGCAGTTGACGCAGTTCGTATTGGGAAATTAAAAGTTGACGTGACAGTTGTTGCGGATTGTCCCAGGAAACTGAACACGAAGCCGAAGATTTTGATTCCGAACGCCTTTCAACGTCCCTGGGATGCACCTTCCGGTTTTATTTGTCTTTCAGAGAAATATTTCACCGAGTGCGGACTCACCTTTCCTCTTCCGTCTTTTTTGATGACGTATTTTGCTCGTCGAAAGGCGGCTATTTCCCAATTTGCCCCGGCGACCTTTCGAAATGCTGTCGGCCTTTCGATCATGGCCGAGGCTGCAAGGGTCAAGCTCACTTGTGATCACTTTGAAGAGTTGACGTGTCTGAATCCGTCGAGTCGGGAGGAGACTCCCGGGCTTTATTACGTAGCCTCGGGAAAGAAGACGACGCTCGTCGAGGGTGCCAAGGGTAAAACGTATAACTGGAAAGGCTCATATTTCTTTTTGGAAGTTGCCGCGGGGGTTATGGAGGATCCGTCGATCCCTTGGTTTTCTGGGTGGAACCCTTCACCCGGTAGCCGACCCTTCTTGATTAGTTATCTTCACTTGCTTCCTTTGTTTTTTTTTTTTTAACCTCCCCCTTTTTTTTTTTTTAAAAATTTTCAGTTGTTATTCCGAGGTGTTTGCTTCCATACCCTTCTTCTTTCCGAGCTGAAATAGACGCGATTAAGCTCCGTTGCCCCTTCGTTTGGCCGGGAACCAGGGTAGAAAGGATCGTCCACGGAAGTCAGCATCCAGCCGAAGACCAAGAGGTACTATTTTTTTTTTTTTGGTAGTACATATATACGTTGCGAGCTTTGTTTTGATATTGTCCCCATCTTTTATTTTTTTTATTTTTTTTTTTAGCTGAGACTATGGGGAAATTGAACTTGAACGTCCCTAATGCATCCGCTCGCTATCGCCAAGCTCCAGAGCCGTCGTCTCGGTCGGCTCCCCGTCAGGATGTTCGTCGAGGTTCCGATCCCCCAGCTGCAGGATCGTCCAAAAAGGTCCCCCCTTCCCCTCGTCGAGCTGTGGATGATCCTTCACGGACGCGTCAAAGGTCTCCCCCGCCTAACCGCCACACCGGCCCTGAAGAGACGCTTCCAAGGAGGAAGGTGGACGGGACTCCTGGTCGCATTGCCGACCCTCCACAAAGGTCACAGAAAAGGAAAGATGGCCCTGAACAAGAGCCGTCTGTCCCACTGAAGAAGTCGAAGTCGGTCGACTTCAGCTGGGACTTTGCTCATTCATCTGGAGCTCGTCCCTTTCCATCTGACTCGCAGTCTTGTGCCGAGTTGTTTCGGAAGATCCATTATGGCGAAGGTCGTCTCTCTTCTGTTGAAAGGATGAAAGAGTCTGATGCTGTCACCGAAGTTGCTCAAGCATCTTTTGAGGTTCGTCGGTTAAATCAATTCGCTTCGCAGATCTTCCTTGAGTGTATTCTAATCCTTTTCTTCTTTTTTTTTTTTTTTTAACAGTTTATTGCGCGTATTAACCGCATGGCCACCCGCTACGAACGTCGTGTTCGAGACCTGGAACGTTCAGGGGCGTCGAATGAGAGGATTGAGCGCCTCGAGGCTCAATTGAGGGAGGCAGTTCGGTCCAACCAGAGGCTTAGCGACCTTGTGGCCAAGCTCGAACATCACCGGAGTGGGCTTATCAAAGAACGGGATTCTCTTTCGACGAAGCTTAAGGAGTCCGAAGCTTCCTGCAATGGTCTGAAGCTCACCCTTAGCTCGGAGACGAGAAGGCTCAGGGATCGGCGTGATGAATATGGGCACCATGAGCGAATCAATGCCTTTCACGAGGTGGCCGGTCGCGTGCAGAGGCTCCTATCGAAGCATAAAAGCCACGCCGAAGCGGTTGAAGCGTCGCGGGAGAAATTCCTCGAATACAACCAAGCTGTTGGGAACGTTCAAATGCTGGAAACGCTCCCCGCCGAGGGTCGAATTTCCTTGCTTGATGAGGAGCTTAAGGGCCAGGTCGTGGCCGTGATGAATCAGCTGAAGGACGAGGTTGGAGAATCTCCGAGGCTGATTTTGACTTGTCTCAGATTTTCGCCGGGCCTCTTCCCCCAATTCCGACTTGGATCGCTTCCCCAATCAGCGGGAATACGGAGGGTCATACTGATGAGGGCGGGGATGAAAGGTCGGAGAGTGGGGAGATCGGGGGTAAAGAACTGGACGAGCAGGAGCAGGTTGACGACCGTCCTTCAGACGGAGTTGAGGCGCAAGTCACCGACCAACCTTCTCATGGAGTCGAGGAGCAGGTTCCGGACTGTTCTACCGACGGGTTACCTCGTCCTTCCACTCCTGGGCGCGAGTCTCCGGTTGCTGGCCTAGTCTCGTGATCAGTGTTGTCGCCGTGTTGAGGGGTTGGCTCCCTCGTACTATCTTTCTTTTGCCGTGTTTTGGGGTCGGCTCCCTCGTACTTTATGCGCCGTGTTTTGGGGTCGGCTCCCTCGTACTTTATGCGCCGTGTATAGGGGTCGGCTCCCTTGAAAACTTTATTCGTCCTTTTGGGGGCATTAATTGAGGGTCTCATTTAATGCTTTATTTTCGAAGTGTTGTTTATTGGATTTATTGGTCTCATTTAATGCTTTTCCGTTTTGGGAACTTGCGCCTGTTAGGACTTGTGCTCCCCGTCCTATAAATAGCCTTTGTGTTTCCTTTCAATCCTATCTTGGTGAGTTTGTTGTTTTTGTAGGAAGAAGAGAGTTGCTCTGATGCCGGTGACGACAAGATCGGCGTGGTTGCGCAGGGCGCGGGAACAGCTCGGCGTTAGATCCGACGACGTGATTCAATCAGAACTTAACTATTATAATGCTCGCATTCAGCGACTAAGGGCTTACGTCATTGCCACCCGTCGTTCGTTCGAACGTTACTACGACTTCTGTCGTATTGACGGGGTTGTTGAATGTCTTGAAACGCTGATTGACGAAGGGTTTTTCTTTCCGAAGTGGCGATGGGATCGTTTGGTGGAAGAACGCACCCGGCGCGAAGATTTATGTGCGGAAGTGGTAATTCCCGCACTCGATCAGGGCGACCTTGATACCCTTGGTCGGAGGCCGTTTGAGGAACGAGAGGAGATCGAAGCCTGTCGTGATCGTATCGACGTGCTTCACCGCTACGTGACGCAGTTGGAGACCACAAACCACTATTTTAGCGAAAGTAGTCGCGTCGAAGGGATTTGTGCGTACCTCGAGGACATGGTTGGGCGAGGCATGGCTGTTCCGATGGATCTGCTGAAGGATGTGAAAGAGTCATGCCGCTATTGGCAGACAACAATTGGCGGGTTGGAATTTGACGAGCCTTCCAATGCCGATCTAGGAATTGAATGACTTGTTTTCCGTTGTTGTAGCTCTTTCCTCTCCTTTTATGTTTTTTGGTTTGTGCCGTAATGGGGTCGGCGCCCTCATCAGACTTGCATCCTCCCCTTTAAATCAAAGTTCGTACTCCTGAGAGTTCTACTTTTACTTGACTCCAATATTTTTTTTAACCTCGCCCCTTTTTTTTTTGTGGTGGTCGGCTTATCTCTTTTATGCGAGTTAGACTCGGCTTAATATAACCGGGGGTGACCGTTAATAGTCGGCTTATCCTTTAGTGCGAGTTACGACTCGGCTTAATATAACCAGGGGCGACCGTTAACAGTCGGCTTATCCTTTGGTGCGAGTTGCGACTTGGCTTAGTATAACCAGGGGCGACCGTTAACAGTCGGCTTATCCTTTGGTGCGAGTTGCGACTCGGCTTAGAATAATACGTCGGAACGTCGGGTCATTACCGGGCCAGGGTAATGACTAAAATAACTCGCAAACGATGATTCATTCTTTTGAAAAAGAAATTTTATATTATTGGCGGCTGTGTCCCGTAAAATAACCCTCCGATCAGGAAGGATCAAGCCGTTCGTAGTTCACATTTACATGTTTATTTAAACTATAGAAAGGACGAGCCGGATATAGCCGAGCTCGCTTGGTGATTTTCAGTAGTAGTAGCGCTTGAGATGCATCGAATTCAAAGATCTCGGCACTGGTTTGCCGCCCATTGTTAAGAATTCGTATACGCCGGGATGGACGACCTTGGATACTAGATATGGACCCTCCCAATTGGCTCCCATTTTTCCGGCATCTGGTTCGGCAGTATTTTCGAAGACTTTACGGAGGACGAGATCCCCTTCGTCGAAATGCCGGTTGTGAACTTTCTTGTTGTAGTACTTAGCTGCGGCGAGCTGGTAGTTTTGGATTCGTAAGAGTGCTTTGTCTCGTTCCTCTTCCAACTCGTCGAGTCTATCCATTTGCATCTGACTGTTAAGTGCGGTGTTTTGGACGAGCATTGTTCGTCGGAGGCTGGAACTGCCAACCTCAGCGGGTGCCATTGCTTCCATCCCGTAGGCTAAAGAGAATGGGGTTTGGTTAGTGGATGTCCTTGGGGTCGTTTGGTAGGACCAAAGTACTCCGTCAAGCTCATCGGCCCAGGCACCCTTCTTGGCGTCTAGTCTTTTCTTTAGGCCGTCGAGTATAGTCTTGTTGGTAGCTTCGGCTTGGCCGTTTCCTTGCGGATACCTCGGCGTCGACTTGGTTAGTTTGATTCGCCATCGTGCACAAAAATTTTCGAATGGCAGGGAGATAAACTGCGACCCGTTGTCGGTGACTATCTCGTACGGGAGACCGTGGCGACAGATTACATATTTCCAGACGAAGAGTTGGACGTCCCTCGCTTTGATATTTGCGTAAGACTCGGCCTCGACCCACTTGGTGAAGTAATCGGTAAGGACGAGTATATATCGTTTTTGTCTAGAAGTTGGTAGCGGGCCAATGATGTCCATCGCCCAGCGCATGAAAGGGTAAGGAGCTACTCCGGTTCGTAGGAGTTCAGTCGGCTGATGAATAATGGGGGCGTGTCGCTGGCATTTTTCACACTTGGCGACGAACTTTTCGCAGTCAGATATCATCGTTGGCCAGTAATGGCCATGCTTCCTGATTCGCAGTGCCAAGGCTCGGCCACCTGAGTGATTTCCTCCGGCCCCTTCATGCATTTCCATCATGACGCGCTCGGTGTCGTCGCCGTGTATGCAGAGCAAAAGGGCTCCTGCCGCCGTCCATCGTAACAAATGATCCTTCATTAAGGTGTAGTGGGCGGCCTTGGCTTTTAATCGTCGTTTAGCCCATTTGTCTGTTGGCACGTCGCCATCGGCTAAGTATGCTCGGATTTCGACTCGCCAGTCTGTCGCGTCGCTGTCTGAGGCAGGTTCGCATCCTCGGCGTGACCTCTTCGTTCGATAAGTCGTCCTAATTTCATTGGGCTGGTGGAGTGCGAGGCAAGTCTCGGGATATGTTTCGCTTATGCTCGGCGTATCTATGCTATCCACCGGGATGATTCGCCGAAGGTCGGGATCCGATGTTGAAGCGAGTGCTGCCAAAGCGTCGGCCGGGGCATTGTCTCCTCTGGGAATTTTGATGAGCTCAAATTCGTCGAAGCGTTTTGACAAAATCCTAACGACGTCGAGGTAGGCGGCCATAGGTTCACTTTTGGTATCATACTCTCCACTGAACTGGTTGGCGACTAACTGAGAGTCACAGAAAGCTCTTATCCGCTTGATCTGCATTCCGTTGGCGAGCCTTAGACCGGCAATGAGTGCTTCGTACTCGGCGACGTTATTGGTTGCTTGGAATCGGAGACGAAAGGATTGCTCCAAAATTTCTCCGGTCGGCGAAGTTAGTCGAATTCCTATCCCTGATCCAAGATGAGAGGATGCCCCGTCCACATGTAGGGTCCACCGGTCATCTAACGGGTCAGTGGGTGTTGGTTCGGCTTCCCCGAACGGTAGTTCAATCAGAAAGTCAGCGAGTACTTGGGACTTTGCAGCTGGACGAGTTCGATACTCGATGTCGTACTCGCTAAGTTCAATTGCCCATTTGGTTAGTCGGCCCTATTGATTCGGGCTGTGCAGTATGGATCGTAAAGGTTGGTTGGACAGGACAGCGACAGTGTGCGACTGGAAATACGGTCGGAGCTTTCTTGCGGACGTGACGACTGCCAACGCGACCTTCTCGACTGTCGGGTAACGAGTTTCCACGTCGTCGAGTGATTTGCTTATATAAAAGATGGGTCGTTGCTCTCCTCGATCGTCTTTAACGAGTACACCGCTGACGGCCGACTCTGAGACCGCGATATAAAGAAACAAGATTTCGCCGAGCTCTGGTTTTGCTAAGATCGGTGGGGTCGATAAGTAGTTCTTTAGCTCGTTGAACGCGCTGTGAAAGGCCCTTTGTTTTGAGAAGCTGGTAAAATGGTAGACACTTGTCGGTTGATCTGGATATAAAACGGTTTAGAGTAGCGATCCGTCCAGTTAATCGTTGTACTTCTCTGGCGTTCTTTGGTTGTGGTAGATCGATGATTGCCTTAATTTGCTTCGGGTTCGCTTCGATGCCTCGTCTGGTTACCAGGTACCCAAGGAATTCGCCGAATTTGACTGCAAATGTGCATTTGGCCGGATTAAGCTTCATCCCATACTTGTTGAGGGTATCAAAGCATTGTCGCAGATGAGTGATATGATCCTTTGCGTGCTGTGACTTGACGAGCATATCGTCGATGTAGACCTCCATAGTCCGGCCGAGTTGCTCGGCAAACATCTTATTGACTAACCGTTGATACGTCGCTCCCGCATTTTTAAGGCCGAAAGGCATGACCTTGTAGCAGTACGTCCCTTTATCTGTGATAAACGATGTTTTTTCCTGGTCGTCCTTGTGCATTAGAATCTGGTTGTAACCGGAGAAGGCGTCCATAAAGGTTAACAGCTCGTTGCCTGCAGTCGCTTCGACGAGCTGATCGATTCTTGGCAATGGGAAACTATCATTTGGGCAAGCTTTATTAAGGTCGGTAAAATCGACGCAGATTCGCCACTTTCCATTCTTTTTTTTGACGACCACCGGATTAGCTAGCCACTCTGGATATTTTACTTCCTTGATTGACCCGGCGCCGAGGAGTTTGTCAACTTCGTCGTTCACTGCTTGCGATCTTTCAGAGCCTAACTTGCGCCGTTTCTGTTTGATCGGCTTATGCGTCGGGTCGGCATTGAGCTCATGGGTCGTGACACTTGGGTTGATTCCTTTCATGTCAGCCACGCTCCATGCGAACGTTGAGATGTTAGTCCAGGGGAAGAGTATCAACTCGTTCCTCATGGCGGATGTTATCTCCGTGCCGATATTGACGCATCGTTTCTTGTCGTTCTCGTCTAGGATCACCTCTTCGACCGCGGCAATGCCCTGTTGGACGGCAGTCGGCTTCCCGTCTGTCGGTGACGTGCTACTATCGCCGACCCGCTGCTTTGATTGCTATAATTTCTTTCCGGTGCGAAGCTTATGCTCGATCAGGAAGCAGGCCCGTGCAGTTTGCTGATTGCCACGCAGTGTGTATATTCCTTTCGAAGTTGGGAACTTAACGCACTGATGCTATGTTGACGGGACGGCTTTCATCTTGTGGAGCCATGGGGTTCCAAGGATGACATTGTAGATCGTTGGCTTGTCGATAACTGCGAACCGAAAGTATCTGGCTATCCCCCCAACTTAGATTGGTAAGGTGATGGTGCCGACGGACATAAGATGATCCCCGTCGAAGCCGGTTAAAGAGTGACATTCTGGCATAATGTCCCGTTCGCCGACTTCCATTTTGGCCAACACGTCTCTGAAGATGACGTTGACTGAGCTTCCAGTGTCGATCAATATTCTCGTCACCTCACTTTCGCCGATCAAGAGTTCGACGACCAATGGATCGTTATGTGGTAAATCCAAGCCTTCTAGATCTTTTCCGTCGAAAGTGATTGGCATGCCTTCAGCCTCGAACCTTGACGGCCAAGATTTCGTCATTTCAGCCTTCTTAGTATAATCTCTGATCGCTCTGACCGAATCGTTGCATCTGGCTAGCCCGCCCATTATCATGTTGATTCGTCGTATCGTCGGAGGACGTTGGTCGGGCTTGCGGTCTGTATGCGGTCGTTTTTCGTTACCGCTGTTTTCGCGCCGTTCGGTGAGTAGGTTCTGAATTTCCATCTCGTCTTCGCTTTGGTCGGCTAGTACCTTTGAATCCTTGACGAATTTTCGAGCGATATATTCGGCGCGCTTGGCGTCGCTTCGTCCAGGTCAGGTTGTCTTGCTTCTGTCGGGCTCGACGACTATTGCTCCTTTCTTGTATCGCTCCATCAATACCTTCTGGAGGTAATGACACTCGTCAGTTGCGTGGGTTGTACTCTGATGGTAATCGCAGTACGGGGTTGCACTATTTTCACCTCCCTCTTTCCGTATATACTTGTTTTCACCGATCGCAAAAGTTCGGCGAGTTCGATCCTGGTTTCTGACGAAATGTTGTCGAGGCTCGACGTAGTCAACTTTTGGAGCTGCGGCTACTAGCTGTTTGGACGTCGCACTTGCCTCTATGGAATGCTTCTTAGCATTGATAGCTTTCTCTTCCTCGAGTCCAATGTGTTTTGCAGCTCGGAGTAATGCCTCGGATATGGTCTCGATGTGCGTTAAAGACAGCTCTTCCTTGAACCGAGATTCATACCAGAGCGCATTTCGAAGTGCGACAATTGCGGCAGCGTCCGGAATTGAAATGTTGACGTAAACTTCCTTGAATCGCCCTATAAAGGACCGAAGCGATTCTCCCTTGTGCTGAGTTAAGGCGTATAAGTCGGCATGGGAATTCTTATCCTCGAACAAAACAGAAAACTGCTTCAAAAATTTGGTTATCAACTCCCTGATACTATCGATTGATCCGGGTGGGAGTCTCGAGAACCAACTCAATGCGGTTCCTGTTAGATGCTCGGCGAAAACTTGACAAGCTCCAGCGTCGTATTCCGCCGGGCTGAACTGTAAAGGGCCGAGGGCTACGCCAAAGGTGAGTAAGAAATCTCGCGGGTTGACTGTTCCGTCATAGTGACCCAACCGTGGCTTGACTGCCCGTCTGACCGTCGTCGTAGCGAGTCTCCGAGAGAACGGAGTTCGCTGTGTTGCTTCGAGCATAAGTCCGACTTGGGGTGCCTTATCCGTTGCTTTTTGAATCATTGCGGCCATTTCTTTCATTTGCTCTTTGATTTCTTTTAGCTCGGCGTCCTTCGTTAGATCGGTTACGTCGTTATTCCGCTCGATAGGGTGCTGGGCAGGATTACGTCCTAATCCGCTGGTTTGCACATACGACCCTGGCGTTGTTCTTACCGAGGTGAAGTTCACTGGGTTGAGCCGAGCGTTGTTGAGATGGTTGATTTCATCTTCCGAGTTAAGCTGTGCCGCAGTGAGTGCATCCAAACGGTTGTTTGTTCGCTCTTCCTGCTGGTCAAGGCGTGTTAAGATCCCTCGGAACAGCTCGTCTATACTAGAGACGGGCTGGTTGTTGAGCAAAGAAAGTTGTGTCGGCGCCTGTGGTGCCTCTACGGTCGCCGGGGTCGTCAAATTTGTAGCTATGACGAAGGTCTCCGGACTTTCTACTGTCACGGTCTTTCTTGGAGCGTCTGGCGTGGGAAGGACTGTCTGCTTCGCTTGATCCGTTGCCGGGGTTATCGTTCCCCCCGACGAGCTTGCTTCTTTGCTTCTTTCCTTGTCAATTATTGTCATCCTGTCCAGTCGGTGTAGGTCCGTTCTTCAATTTTTTTAGAAAACTTTGACTTGGCTCCCCCTACCTGGCGCGCCAAATTGTTGATGTCCCTTTTGGTCACAATTAATTTGTTTAGTTCGGTCAAAGAGGGTCGAAGTTCTCTTCTATTATATTGATGTCGAAACACAAAAGACGGGCTACAACGCGACTTAAACGGGTTACAAAGGTAGACGAGGATAGTAGACGAGCTGATATCTCGTCGATTCTCCAAGCTATGAGTTTAGAACCGTTGACTTTTGCTTGGAGGAGCTAAGCTTTTGTACTTGCTGCACGAATTCTCCTGCTTTTCTCCGATCCCTTTTTCTACAGGCCGTACGCCCGTATTTATAGGGAATCGTGTCGGTTCGTCTAGGAAAAATACCATAATACCCTTTTCTCTTGAAAGGGATATTTATGGGCTTTTTCCTGGGCCGGACCCTTTTATTGGGGTTGGATCTACCCCTAACATTTTCGAAATCGAAATAATTGTTTTTTCAATTGTCTCTGGTAAAAATACTCGAACATAATAACTAAAATATTAAGTTATCAATATACTAAGTGATCAATATACCTAGAGTCAAATTTCATTCTAAAATATTGAATTACAAAATAGCAAAACAAAAGAGAACGAGAGATATAAATAATAATCTGTAGGATTTTTTCGTGTGGCTATTGTTTATCTGATTTTGTTCGATTATATTTTGTTTTGACATATGGCTTTACAAAAAAAATTAAGAAAGGGGAAAAAGATGTGTTGTTCTTGCCGTCTTTTTGCGGAGACATGCTCGTGATTATTATTATTATTTGTGTGTGTGTTTTTTTCTTCTTCTTAATGTTCCCGTGAGGCGTGAAGTGAACTCCATTCGTTGGCTACCAAAATTATCGATTACCCCTACTGTCCCATCTTTCAGTTTTTTTTTTTTTTTTTTTTGTCAAACAATTTGATTTCATTCACTTAAATTCAAGTACAAAGAAGGGATACAGAATTCCAAAGTACACAACATAAACAAGCAGAGGCATTCCCCAATGCCAAACAAAGAAACATAAACATAGATTACATCGATCATTAATCCAAAAGAACTTTGAATTACTTGGTAGGAAGCAAACAACACATGAGAGATCAAGGTATGTCGATAACTCTTCCAAGAGGAGTTCAATAGAAGGTGAAGTGGTCCCTGTCAAACTATGACTAGGAGACGTTGAAAAGGTAGTCATGACTAAGCTTCTCACCGGCGTGAGGGGAGCTACTTGAGGTTGAACAAGGGCCATAACAGGAAGCTTCATATGTCTGGGAGAAAAAGAACTCACCAAAGAAGTTAATAGAGGGATGCGCCAAAGATAAGTGGCAGACCATAACAAAACAGGAGGAGTCTCTCTCACATAAAAGCCATGGCTATGGAGATTAAGGCTTCCACATACAAAGTTTGTAGCCGGAAAGACACAGGCAATTGATATCTCAAATATAATGGCCAAAGGTGAGGGCTGGTTGCTAAAGGTAACGGGAGGACAAAGCAAATAAGATTGATGACCTTGATCTTTCAGTTATAATCATTTATTTTCCTTGGTTTGATAAATGTCCTGATCCAGCCAAAATACTTGATGGCATATGCCTGGAAAAAGATTAAGATTAAATTCAAAATTTGGATTATGGCTTGATACATGAAAATAACTGTACTATACAATGTGAATGATATATTTATGTATGTAGGTACAATTATTTTTTTGGGACACGAGGATTTAACATGCAATATTCTTTGTTTTATACAGTACATCATGATATCTATTCTAAATATAATTAATAATATTAGATTTTGACGGTCTTCTAATTCAATATCAAAATTATAAAGATTTAAATTTTAATGTTCTAAAATTTAACTCGTGTATCACTTGGTTATTTACTACAATTATACATGAATAATTTGATATATGAAAGAAAATTAAGAGTTTTTAGTGGTTTATTTAAAATTTACAAATTTTATGTTATTCAATCATAAAATTTAAAAATTCTAATAAAATTCACTGTTATTAAATTAATGATTTAAAAATCTTTTTTAAAATATACTGTTATTCAAAACCGTTTGTGGATCTAAATTTTAATGATTTTTAGGGATTTTAGAGGATTTGAGATGATTTCTTTAGTTAAAAATGTATAAATCCAAATCTCATAGACCCCATTCAATCTAATATTTCAAGTGATTGAGTATTAATGAGATTTTAAATTATTTTAATGATTTTAGAAACGTTGATATGATTTATTGTAAATTTTTTCAATATCCCACCGAAAACAATGAGATTTGGATTTCTATGCTTATAACTAAAAGAAACCCTTTCAAATCCTCCAGAATCTCTAAAAATCATTAAAATCCAAATCTACAAACGGTTTTGGATAACCATAAATTTTAAGGTAGATTTTAATTAAATCATTAGTTTAATAACAATGAATTTCATTAGACTTTTTAAAATCAATGACTGAATAACATAGGATTTGTAAATTTTACACAAATCACTTAGGTACTCAACTTGACATTTTAAGTGATTTGTATAAAATTTACAAATCTAATGTTATTCAATCATGGATTTTAAAAAGTCTCCTGAAATCCATTGTTATCTAACCACGATAGAATAACTTTACGTAGTCATGGATTCATGGCTCGTCTCAAATTTTCCATCACCTCAAATGATACTATATATTGACCATGTTCCATGTACATGATTGCCCTTGTCTTACGCTCTAAGCCTTTTGCAACGCCTATGGTTGCAGACTCACAGACTAGTCCTTAGCTTCCACTTGCAGCGAACTAGTTATATATCTTCACTATTGAAGCTTGGGCTGCTAATGGAGGCGTCTTAGCCAGACTCATTGATATGTGTGGTGTTATGATGAACATCGTCACCTAACCCCCCACAGATCTCCATTGCATCCCACACATCAAACCATTCACTCTAATATGTCCCCCTCAAATCTTTAGCTTCAGAGTGTCGGATGGAAGATAAAGATTTGGTAATGACATTCGTTGAAGCAAGTTGTGGAATGGTCCAGGATGTAGCAGCTTTGTTAGAATGTTAGCATGCTGATTCTCTGTGCCAACATGAAACGCCCGTAGTGTGCCTGCCTTGATCTGATCCCGTACATTATGACATTCAATCTCAATGTGCTTCGTCCGCTCATGTAAAACTGGGTTTATGGCTATGTGTAAGGCGGATTTGTTATCACAAAAAAACTTGGCAGGACAAGTAACAGTAACACGCAAATCCTTCAGTAATTGTTGCAACCAAATGATCTCACAAGTTGCCTGCGCCATGCTCCTATATTCAGATTTTGTACTGCTCCGACTTCCCACACCCTGTTTCTTTGATTTCCAGGATACCAAAGAGCGTCCAAGATAAACACAGAAACCTGTGACAGACCATCTTGTATCCTTGCAAGAACCCCAGTCAGCATCCAAAAATCCATTTAAGCAAAGCTCCGAATCAGCAGGATACATTAAACCAAGGCCAGGGTTCCCTTTAATGTAGCAAAGTACCTTATGTGCTGCTTGTAAATAAATATCAGTAGGAGCAGAGATGAATCGACTTAGCTGGTGCACTACAAAAGTAATGTCCGGTCATGTTATCGTAAGATAGAGTAGACGACAAACCAATTCTCTATAGGAAGTAGCATTCGATAAAGGGGTTCCCATATCCTTTCACATATGTAAATTAGGATCCATAGGAATTGAGCTTGGTTTACTTCCCAGAAATCCAACATCTTCTAGAAGATTTTGAGCATACTTCCGTTGACATACATAAATCCCTGCAGATGATCTCGAGATCTCCAAACCAAGAAAAAATCTTGCAGGACCAAGGTCTTTAATTTTGAATTCTGACCTGAATAACGCTTTCACTGTTGCTAGCGTTCATTATATCGTCGACATACACCAAGACAGCCACAAGAACACCAGGTGATTCTTTGACGAACAAAGTGTTATCAGCAGGAGATTGAATGTAGTTAGCACCCAATAAAACAGAGGAAAAGCGCTTATACCACTGTCGAGATGCCTGTTTAAGCCATATAAAGATTTTCGTAGTCGACAAACCGGGTTTGGAGGAAAAGTAACACCCTGAGGAGGTGCATATCCCTGTGGTAAACTCATGTAAATTTCCTCATCAAGATGTCCATGCAAAAAAAGCATTAGATACATCCATCTGTGTGAGACTCCAACCTCGTGCAGAAGCAAGACCAAGCAGTAATTTCACACTTGTTAGTTTAGCAACAGGAGAAAAGGTATCCAGATAATCAATACCCTCTTTTTGAGTAAAGCCCTATGCTACCAATCTTGCCTTGTATCTTTCTATTGTACTATTAGAATTGTATTTAATAGTGAAAATCCATTTACAACCAACAACATTCTTACCTGATGGTAAGGACTCCACATCCCAAGTCCTTCCAATTTCCAAAGTAGTAAGCTCCACATTAGCAGCATTAGTCAACTTTTCAGATTTCAAGGCCTGAGCGAATGTTTTAGGTTCTGTTTCTAGATTGTACGAAAAGATATAGAATTAAAAAAGAGGTGTGTACTTATCATAAGAGATAACAGAGGAAAGGGGATATGGTGTAGTCTTTTTAAGTGATGGAAGAGGTTCCTCTGTTGGAGGCAAAGAAGAAATTGAAGGAACAAGAGAACACTGATACTCAGATAGATAACTAGGAGCTCTAACATTTCTCTTAGGCCCAACAATATGTACAACATTAGCATTAGTATCAGTTATCTCAGCATTACCAGAAGGAATGGTGCTCCTATCAGATGCATATGATGCAGATGTATTATGCATATCAGTAGGAATCAAAAAATCTTCATCTATCAATGGCATAGACTCAACGAAATGTAAAGGAACCGATAAAGGCAATATTGAGTTTGGAAACATGTCCACATAACTAGACAACAAATCTGAGGTTTTAAAAGGAACTTATTTTCATGAAAGATCACATTTCTAGAGATCATAACAGATTGAGATTTTAGATCCAGAATTTTATAGTCTTTATAACCAGTAGGATATCCTAAGAAAACACTGGCCTTAGACAACCAATAAGCCGCATGAGGCAAGTACGTTTTCTTAACTCGTACTTCTGAATGCAAGTGTTTTCGAATCCCAATAGCTTCCAAGCCTTTTCTTGCTTTCAGGCCATCTTTTGACTTAGCATTTTGCATCAATGTAGATAATAAAACATCCGACACGTTCTTTTCTACGTGCATAACATCAATGTTGTGTCGCACCGGCAATTTCTAACACATGAAAAGACAAAAAATCAAAGTTTACAAACTACTGTGATGTTAATTGACTTTCCAATAAGGTAAGTCAAATAATAGTGACCGCTTCTTCCATCGCCGCTGATCAGAAGTTTCTTCACACTCTTCCTCTGAAATCTCCTCATCTGCTAACATCTCAGTTCTCTTCCTTTTAGTTTCCTTATCCAAGATTCTTCCAAAATCATCCCTAAAATCCTTAAGTGTCTCAAAAATTTCAGGACCTGTTTGAATCATATTTCCAGTCCCTTCCTCAACCGTGTTGTCAAACCATCCTTTTCTGCGTCTGTAAGGATGTCCAGGTCGGAGTCGTCTCCTATTTCCCATATATACATACTTACGACTAAACTTCAACCACCTAGTAGGTGTATCCTTTCCACGAACACTACACGCTTGCTTGCCCTTCACTTTACAGCCAGACAATGTCCCTAAGGCTGGATAGTCACTGATAGTCCACAATAACAAAGCTCTAAGTGTGAAATGCTCTTTCAGATATGAATCATAGACCTCAAAACCCTCATTCCACAAATCCTTCAAATCATCTATCAAAGGAGATAGATAAACATCAATGTTGTTACTCGGAGCTGTTGGACCAGGGATCAACATAGTCAACATGATATTCTCAGCCTTCATACACAAAGTTGGATGCATGTTGTAGTTGACCAACAACACTGGCCACACACTGTACTTAGTATTTTGAATAGCAAAAGGATTCATCCCATATGTAGAAAGACCGAGTCGAAGGTTTCTTGGTTCAGCAGCAAACTCAGGCCATTTATCATTGACATGAGCCCAAGATATAGAATTTAAAGGGTCTCGTATTGTACCATCTTTGGTGGCATTGGTATAATGCCAACGTAAATCCTCAGCCATGATCTAAACATCCTCCTGAATATGTCCTTGATCGGAAAATACCTAAGAACCTTTCATGGAATCCCCTTCTTTTCCTCGCCACTTTGCTTATCTATCTCCCATCTTGAAGCACTACACCTTGGACAGCTTTCCATCTCACCAAAATGTTTTCTGTAGAGAATACAATCATTCATGCACGCATGAATGATATCATATCTAAACCCAAAAACCTTCAAGAATTTCTTGATTGCATCCGTAGACTATGGCAGCACATTGTCTTTCGACAGCATGTCATGAACTATCGTCAAAAGCTGATCGAAGAAGTTCTCTGACAGTCCGCTCTACACTTTTATCTGATAGAGGGCCATGATTGCAGTAACCTTGGTGTAATTAGAACATGTTGCATACAATGGAGTTTCAGCATCTCTCAAACTCTTCCTAAATTCAAAGTCTCTAGTAGTTGCATCCTCCTCAAATTCTCCTGGGTTTGATTGTTGGGGACTGCCTTCACCATCAAAATAAGCCGTCCTTAGCAAATCATAAGCTTCAGTTTCTGATGTTGGAACACTATCTGACATCTCATCCTCTCTTTCACCGTGCATACTCCAACACTTATTCCTCATGTACTTCCTATCCATACCCATAATCACTAGATGCTCCACTACTTTTGTGACAACCTGTCCCATGAACCCCACTAGACCCCCGCTAGCCGCTCCCATGGACCCCAAACTGGCCCTGCAGGGCATCGATCCTAACCCCTCACCGTGGAAAGGAAACTACATCCAAATCCACCAGTAGGTTATTGGTGCGCCAGGCGTTCCTCAAACCTGGTCCCCACCCTTTAACAACCACTAGCCCCCCGCTAGCCGCCCCCATGGACCCCAAGCTGACCCTGCAGGGCATTGTTCCTAACCCCTCACCGTGGAAAGGAAACTACATCCAAACCAACCAGTAGGTTATTGGTGCGCTAGGCGTTCCTCGAACCCTAGTCCCCACAGATGAATTGGTGACAGCTTTTCCTGTGGGAGGGTTGTTAATAGCCTCCCGCTAGCTGCCCCCATGGACCTCAAGCTGGCCCTGCAGGGCATCGATCCTAACCCTTCACCGTGGAAAGGAAACTACATCCAAATCTACCAGTAGGTTATTGGTGCGCCAGGCGTTTCAACTTTGTCTAAGAGTTGATGTGAAACATTGCGGCAATCGATGCACGGACAAATAATTTCAGTCACATTACCCATCTTCCTTGCTGAAGCAGTAACAAAATTAGTTGCCCCTTCCACATACTCAAGGCTAGCCCTGTATGTTTAATCAGAAAATTGAAAGTAAATATATCAATAATGTTCAGAATCATATCATATGGAATACACAAAGTTCATATATATCAACAGATTCATACCTTGGAAGCCAAACCCATGTCTTGTCCATATATCCCCAATACGATCACCAAAACTCCACCACAGTTCAAACGATAAGACACTCAAATAACTAGAACGAAAGTACAGAAATAGAAAAAGATTGAAAAGAACAGCTTACAATGAAAATCAATCGGACCAAAAACCGTGATGCTTTTACCTAGTAAAAAAAACCGATAAGTAAAAATCCAGACAAACCCCAAACAATTCTAAAGTCTTATACATTTCTAATTTTACCTTTATCAGACAAAACACAAAACAATTCTCAAGTTTCACTGACCTGCGAGCATAAAAAAAACTGGATTAGTGTAGAAATAAAATGCTCAAAAAATACTGTAATTGAAAGCTACATAGAGATCGACACATGCATAAACAGATAGATCTGAGAATGAGATATCGACAAATGGATATACAAACAGATCTGAGAGTGAGAGATCGACACATGCATATACAGAAAGATTTGAGAGTGAAAGATCGACACATGCATATACAGAAAGATTTGAGAGTGAAAGATCGACACAGATATAAATCATAGAGATTGAGAGTGATAGAGAGGAAGAAATTATACTCACTCTGTCGCGACCAAATCAGAGTGGCTGCGAGAATTCTGATGAGAGTAGGAGATCGAGACAGAGACAAAAACGAAGAAGAAGGGGGAATGATAAAGCGAGACAAAGATTAAGAGACCGAAGGTGAAGACGTTCAGAGAGGGAAAAAAATGAAGAAGAAGGAGAAACAATTTTATCAATTACAATCCCTAGCTTTCAATTTTTTCGAACAAATCAATTTTCAAGTCGCGGGCACTAAAAAATTTATTTCCTGGTTATTATTATTATAGCGTTTATAACCTGAAAATGATATTACTAATCGATGCAACTAAGCGCGAGACCAAATTATTTTTGCCGCTCAAAATAAGATAGCATTTAGTTACTAATCGATGCAACTAATCCTAGGATTTTTTTATATTGAGCAGAAATTGAGTAAGATCCAGCAAGGGTCTATGGATGTATCCACTTATTACGCGGCTTTGATGACTCTTTGGGAAGAGTATAAGAATTATGTGGATCTACCTGTTTGCACATGTGGTCGTTGTGAGTGTGATATATGCAGCTGCTAAGTGGGAAAGACTACAACAGAGGAGTCGAGTTACTAACTTTTTGATGGGTTTGAATGAAAGCTATGAACAGATTTGGCTTTCACAAATTTGGTTAAAGAACATGGGATGTTGCATTATTTTTCTTGTGCATATACACCACAACAAAACTCAGTAGTTGAAAGAAAACATCAACACCTTTTGAATGTTGCTAGAGCTTTGCTTTTTCAATCTAATGTCCCTCTACAATATTGGAGTGATTGTGTGCTAACCTCTATTTTCTTAATCAATAGATTGCCTTCTCCATTGTTAGGAAATAAATCACCTTATGAACTACTTCTGCATAAAATGCCAAATTATTCTATGCTTACGTCTTTTAGATGTTTATGCTATGTTTCTACTAATAATCGTGAGAGAAATAAATTTACACACTACAGGAAATCGGGGTATTAATAGCACCGAGATAGCGTTTTGTTCAATTTCTGCTCAATATCAAAAATCCTAGGCGCATCATCTTGCTTAAACCTAGACAAAATATTATTCCAGATCCCTTGTGCAGTTGATATGAACAACAAACTTTGCCCAATCTTCTTATCAACAGAGTTCATCAACCAAGTCAATACTATATCATTGCAACGAGACCATACACCAAAATTTCTCTGATTCTCATCAGGTTTAGAAATTGTACCATTGAACAAACCGAGCTTGTTTCGAACATTCAACGCCATCCACATCGAACGCCTCCACGAAGGGAATTCATAAGCATTAGAAAGCCGATCAGAAACTAAGATAAGATTCACATGATCAGTACTGTGAAGAAAATAAGGATTCTCATATTGATCAACTTGAAAATGCGATTCAGCCGGAGAAGACGGAGGTACAGTAGGACGATTCACTGGAGGAACAACAGAACTCATTCTCAATTTAAGAATCAAAAGAAAATAAGAATGATGTGACGATTATGAGAATGAAAAGCTCAATTCGTCAACACCCAAGGTAAATCAAAGAGAAAGTAAAAGAATCAAAAGAAGAAATAAGATTCCGGTGAACAATTCGCAAACAGCGATAATCAAACTCTGAACAAAGGGAAACAAAAAAAAAACTGGAAAACTCATCTCCGATAACGATGCAAAAGAATAGAAAAGCTTAAAAAAGAAGCTCTGGTACCATATTAAATCCGATTAACCGGAGGAGCTCAAGATCGGAGAAGAAAACAAATCGATATCAGAATTAATCCATCAAGAGTTTATTACAAAAGCTAAAAGAATACAGTTGTTCATACTCAAGCCTATATACTAAGCTAGTGTATAATCCAAATATAAACCAGAAAGTAAACTGGAAATAACCAGTCGTTAATCCTGTTATTTAAGTATCAAACCATTCACTCTAATAGTTTTCAAAGCGAACTGTAAAGGCGGGACAAACAAATTCTGACACTATCTGGCAATATATCCTGAACCAAAAAATTGAAGAATTAAACCGCAACTGATGATGAATAATACAAGATCTGCAAAAAAAAATTCTAGGGGTTAATTAAATTTGATAAACGATCTCAAAATCTAGACAAGTTCTGTAAAAATTTGAGAAACCAATGGACGCATTAAAGACACGACCAGACTGAAATTAACGGAGGTGGCTAGGTTCCAATAAATTCAGAGTTACGAAGGGAGAGAGTGAGAAAAAACAAAATTTCTTTAATTGATGAATTAATTCAATTTTCTAAATTATTTAATTGAAAATATACAATTCTTTTATCTCCACTGTGTGACACATGTTTTATTCAGTGCTTCAAAGGGTGATTTAACCATGTGTTTTAAGCGTCTGAATTGGGTTACAAGCAAGTATATATAAAATGTCTTCATCATCAGTTCTCGAGCCATAATTAAGTGTTTTACTAAAGCTTTTGCTATCTTTTTTATACATCTATGTATACATAGGCTTTACATGTTTTAATTTTTAAACTCACCAAGTTTTTTTCTTTTGCGCATATTTTATAAGTTCCACCGACTCATAAAGTTTACATAGAAAGTTTAGTTCTAAACCTCACACTATTCCCTCCACTATCATTCTACTCATACTCAATAGGTAGAACGGAATATTTATATAAATTTTGTAGTTTTCTCTATAGCCAACTTTAACATTGTAGATCGGCTCAAGAGCTGAAGACAAAAGTAATTACCGATCATATCCCTAAATACTAGTGTCAGTCCCGTTTGCGAGTAGTAGGGGAGAACTAATCAAACCCTAACTTCTGTTGAGTGATGAACCTCTACTAAGCTTGACAAATAAAGAGCTGAAAAAGAATATATAGAACGATATACATTTCTTTGGAAAGTCAAAGATCCTACACCCGCAAAAGGTTATTTCAAAGCCTAGTTGGAAGTTGTAAAATTCCATTGACGAGATATGCGTGCCATTCAGAGAGACATTTTTGTCCATTCGATTACACAAAATGGTTACTTGATTAGTTTGGCCTATGTAGATGCATTTTGATCTATATATGTCTTGTGCATATGTGTAGTTATTTGACCAATTCTCTGTTCAATTCGTTAAGACTTTAATTTGTTTTAAAGGAACCCATCAATGGTGATATTTATTGTATAATCAAGTCAATGTAATGTTTTTATATTCATTTCATAAAGTTCTAATCATATTCAAATATTTCCTGGACCACCATAAAAGAGTATACGACCGATATCAGCATGTTCAGGACTGTATATGCCAAATCCTTGGTAGCCACGTTCATCGTCAGAGAAATCTTCGAGATAGTTCACGTTGCGGTCAACGTTATAAAAACCGTCGAGTACGGTTATACGTTTCATATATGCACTGTTACTTATATCAGTATTAGAAGGAAACAGTCCATATCCCATTTCAGGACTCGGCAGTGAAGCGCTGTATACTTCTCCACCCCACTCGACTGAATTTCCAAAGCTTTAATGAAACCTACTCGACGGCCAAAAGCCAACTTCCTCTGCCGTGTCACTAAATTCAGACCACCAATTTCCATTTTTTTGGTCCTGTTACACAAAATTAATAGGTAAATTTTAATACTACATTATAAAACACATTATTTAAGCAAAAAATTTGGAATGCTTAAATCAGTCGTAATCCTAATTATCCAAACCTTGATTAGACCAAAGACTGCAGAGTGACTTATCCGATCACCACGAATAGACACTGGCAACACTGGTGAACCAAGCGGAAAATCTTGACGAACGAGTACAAATCCAACGTTGCAGTTGGTATTGTAACATGATTTTCCACCTGACTGTTCCATCAATACATACATATATCTCCTTATAATTATTTACGTTATTCAAAAAATAAAAAAATGATTTACTAGCTAGCATGATGTGACTAACTTACATTTGTATAGACGAAAGTCCGAGGTTGGTAGTCCTTGTACAATACTGGATTTACCTGAATTAGTAAATATAGTTTGTGTTGAAGAATATAATTCATATTTTGTTAGTTACTAAATAGAACTCGTAGTTCGGCCAGTGTTTTTATCGAGTGCAAGTTGTAGATTGCAAAATAAATAAATCGATATTACTTACAGTCAAACCGAGTTGGATGAAATCCCTTCCCATCTGCATGTGAACTCGAGAAGCATTGGGTAGGCCTAACCTTAGGAGCGGTTATACAAATGTCCATTGTTGCTCCATTGAACCTTTGCTTTGAGTCTTTCGTCCGAAGCACCACATACTAATCCCAATCATTTTTCATTCAATAACCAAACATTATTATCAGTATAAATATCTCAAAATCTAACTTGATAATCCTGTTTTTTTAAATTAAAAGAGGCAACTTACGTGATGTTTGTCGGAATGAACAACACTATTAGGATCATTAGTGGTAGTGTTCCAAGAGCCACGGGGTTTGTGATTATCGCCAAATGAGTCTGTTCTCAAAAGATCGTCTTTGGTGACTCTTCGTATAGGGACCGTACCAATGGGACAACCCACACCATTCTCCCATAAGTAACCAAATCCAGTACTGTTTGACTCTCTTTCTCTCATTCCTTTCCATATTGGACGCATCTAAGATATATCGAACACCATAAACATATTTTCGTCCTGTTATGTTTGTAAAAAAATATAAGAATACATAACCAATATATCTGTAATTATACCTTGTAATGATATGCGTGATTTTTCATAGAAGGATGATCAAATGCTGGTTGCTTGAAGAAATCCACACATCCATATCTTTCTCCATCTATAGTCTATATCATTTACACCCATATATATATATAGAGGTTAACATATTATTTGTATAATATATAGAGAACAACTGCAAGATTATGAAGATATATAAAAAACCTTGATGATCTTGACAGCGGGTTTGTTGACAGTCTTGAGTCTCTTCTGCATTTCTAAATCTTCAAATTTAGGAAAGCTCTTGGCTTCGCCGAAGTCATTGTTGTGACTTATAATTATATGAGCAAAGATGAAACACATAAAGAACACCCATATCATTGAGCCTCTCACTTCCATTTTTTATGAAAAATAAAGAGAAAGAAAGAGAGTTTATGGAATTTTGAAGCATCATATATAGAAGATAAAAGTTTGATATATATATATAAGGGTCGAGGAGGCTGAGAAAGGAATCAAATCTTTGGTTTTTATTAATTCAAAGACCGTTGACTAAAACATTTATGGAAACAATTATATGCTACTAGATCATAAATTAATCAAATACTCCCTCTGTTTCAAAATATAAGATGTTTTAAAGAATTTTTTGTTTCATAATATAAGATGTTTTCAAGTTTTTATGCAATTTTAAGATTACTTTAGTATTTTATATTATGCAATATTGTTTCTGATTAGTTAAACTTATTAAAAATAAACACTTCTTAATCTACGTATTTTAGTTAAAACATCTTATATTTTGAAACGGAGGGAGTAACATTTAATTAATTCGGTCAAGACTGACCATTCCTCAGACATGATCACATGAAGACATGTTAATACTAAAGAAATATAACATATAATGAAAGATATTCATGATTCCTTAAATTACAAATTCATGTCTGTTCCTGTACTTTGGTTCGTCGTTACTTCATCTAACTCCATTTGGCTTTGGGCTTTTGTTGAGTTGATGGACTGATAATTTATAATTTTTTGGTTGGAATTCTGAGCCGTTTTCATTTCGATGAAATACACAAAAATGTTGGACCAACCCTGCGTTAAATGTAAAGGCTGATGAGTGATAAGTTAAATGTAAACATATAGTTTTTTTTCTTTTCAAAAGAGAGATACAACACAACAAGGTCAAAAAGAAAAATAAATGTTTGGTAAGTGAAATCTAGCGAGCCATAACGAGTCCCGACGACAATGCGGCTCCAAACAATTGATGGAGTCTCACACAGTAATACTTCGTCATGAATATCTTCTCATTAATTTCCTGCATTAAAAATAATAAATTAGCAAAAGTAATTTATTATTGTACCAGTACCAGAGGTGAATATTTCCCCACAGCTAAATCTCCATCCACGTACGTGTAGGGTGTAATAAAGGTAATCAGTATTGTGTGGGTCATTTGACTCATTTCGGGAATCACTTAGACCGCGTTATTGTATAACCAACCTGATGAAAGTGGCCTGGCTGCAGAAAATGATGAGAGATGTGGTAAGGAAGACCAGCAACACCAAGCACGAGCGATGTAATTGTAGTGGCGGCTAAGATTTACTCATATTTTCTCTTAGATTATCTTTTTTTTGGCCAACGAACAATCTTCTGTGTTAAACTATTATGCACGACAGCTCCATAAGCGATTCAAAAAGCTTATGCATGTTAAATTTGGGCTTATCCTGGGCTTCTAACTAAAAACCAATTGGCAATTAGTAGATTGACTCTAACCCTTTATATATTAATGATAGTCCCTTCAAACTTCAGATGTGGGACTTGGATTGTATCCAACAATCTCCCCTTCAATCCAAGGACCACGCCTCCTTGAGATGACAACTCCATCTCGAACCGATCCCACTTGGACCGATAATAAACCCTTCTTGGGCCCCATTACTCGGGTTGACAAGAGGCATGTCCTTATCCACTTTTCTAAATCCACCAGGATTTTTAACCTTGGGCTCTGATACCATGTTAAATTTGGGCTTATCCTGGGCTTCTAACTAAAAACCAATTGGCAATTAGTAGATTGACCCTAACCCTTTATATATTAATGATAGTCCCTTCAAACTTCATATGTGGGACTTGGATTGTATCCAACAATGCAAATCTCGCTGCTTTGACTTTTGTTTTCCTAAATTTGCTGTATTTTGCTTTCTTGTTTTCCACTTTTTTTTGCTAAGAAACCAAAATATTGATTGACTTTTTTGTAAACCAAATTACTGTACTTCATTTATATGATATTTGCACTTTAGCAAAAAAAAAAAAACTATTTGTATCTTCTACAAACGTTATCATTAAATGTAAATTCACATAATTATATATAAAACAAATATAAAGTTACAAATACGTATACCAAAGTGCAAGCCCTTTGACTTCATAACTCGACATTGTGATATTGGGCAATCTCTTGATCATGTCCTCTTTAAAAACAAAAAACAAAAAAATCATAACCTCTTTTATACGTTCTGGAGAATTCTATTAGATAAACATTAAAACATTATGTTGAATAGATTTTTAGCCCCACGTTATGGATGGTGCTGGCAAGTGCCACCGGTAACTATTGAAATAAATAAACATTTTACACTAAACAAAATTATTTAAGTGGCAAAGTGGCTTTAGTTTCTTCAAAAATCTCTTGAACCACACTCCCTTAGATGATGAATTGCCCCCACCCTGGCTATCTTGTGCTCAATAAAAGTAAACCCTAAGATATCTTAGTAGACGAACTTGAAAATGAATTTAAAAAGCAAGTTTAAATAAAGATCATGTTCTTCATAAGTCCTCTAAATCTCTTTAAAAGTTTTTCAAATATATTCTCTAATTGTTCTTCCAAAAATTTTATCATACTTTGAAGGTTTTTCATTTTAGTTCTTTCGAGTTTTTAGGAGTATTAAGGTCTTAGACTAGTGCTAAGCGCAGTTGGAGTTTCTTTACAAACTCATCTTACTAAAATTAAATTCATCCAAACAAAATATCCCCTCCTCCCAAAACATTAAACTTACATCAAACATTTCTATACTACCAGACCTTCGGAAGATTATGATAAGCCTTCAGGAATGTTGAATCGATCGTTGCGGCGATTGTGGTTAGCGTTCATGTAAAAGATTTGAAATATGATAAAAATAAAACTATACATATACATACACCAAAAAACAAATAGTAAAAAATAGCATTAAGATCACTAATCCATAAGGGTTTCTTTTGATCACTCATCGTAAAATATTCAAGTGAAATCTCATTCCTAAGATCCATGACTAGCCAGCCCATATCCTAATTTATGGATCCGTCGTTAATCCCTCCACTAGAAGTGAAACCCACCAACTGAGATCCCAACTTCTGCCAACAATTTCACAACATCATGCACTAAGCACCATGAGCTAATGTTGATTCTAATTTCCCTGTTAATTATATAATGGTTACTACTTCTGGATTAGCTCTTATGGGATGGAACGGGACGGTGGTTGTACTCTGTGTGGCTCTTAGATGTGGGAGAGGAGCATATATGGTGCAGATTTTGTTCAGGAGACCTCAGAGAAGATTGGAGTTCCATTTATTCCTTCCTCAATGCACTCTACTTCAGGAGTCGTGTGAGACAAAAGCGCTCACAAGAGGTGAGAATTTTATTGGAGATTTTTCACTTTGAGCTTGTGAGTCAGATTTCAGTCTTTCGTTTTAATACTATTTTTGAAGTCTTCGCAGGACCCTATCCCTAGTCAAATCAACCCGCTATCTGCATCTCCTACTGAATTGGATTTGTTCCCACTAAATCCATCCAAAAGACCGAAGAGAGAATGAAGATAGAATGTTTCTTGAAGATACTTTGTGGTATTTTGATATACAACAAGGAGATGCTTATTTGTAGTTAACCACTAGTTGTTTGTTTGACGTTGTAGAAACATCAGAATGAACCAGGCTTCTCGGCCATGGGGGTTATTCATAAATGCAACAGCGGATTGGAAGGAATGAAACCGCAATCGACAAGGTCCACAATCTTCAAAGTCGCCGATATTTACCACCAGCACATTATCCTCAAGGTCTGGACTATGGATTCCACCTCTTGATGATTTTCTTGAAAGCACATGGATCCAAAGAAGAACTCTAGTGGTCTGGCATGAATGATTCAAGAATTGGAGAGCAGTCCATATCGAGAAACAAATTATGTCTTACAGACAAAAGCAGAAGCTCGCCGTATAGGGCCATCATTTGTGTTGGGAATCTAAACTATCGCAATGTAGTCTTCGAACCAGAATACCAGATGCACAAGAAACGTCAACAGACTTGCACTAAATCCGAAATGGCCCGTCCTTCAACCTATCCATGAAGTTATACTTCACTGCAGCCTAAAAATTCAATCTACAGAAGATAGAATCACTCACCATGCTTGTGATTTGAGTCCTTTAGCAACTGTTCTAAGTTCGAATGTTTGGTAATTCGTTTGTTTTTTTTTTTTCAGATAAAAAGAGACATCACAAGGCCAAAGAGAAAAACAAATGTTTGGTAAATGTAATCTAGCCAGCGATAACGAGTCCTAACGACAATGCGGTGCCAAACAATGCATGGAGTCTCACACAATAATACTTGGCCATGAATATCTTCTCATTTTCCTGCATTAAAAGAAACAAATAGATTAGCAAAACTAAGATTTCCAATTTTCAACTTTAAATTTTCTTACCTTGTGGTGCTTTTCGACATAGCTTGAAACCAAATTCCCAACTGGTAATGTCAGGAAACACATCAACTGAAACACCCAACAACAACGACAACAAATAAAAAACAGGTTTTAGTTATATATATTTGTATTTCAGTCATGTTCTCGAATCTGATAACTTACTGCGCAAGGTAGTGGCAAAATCTTTGTTAAACCAAGAACAAGAAGCATTGAATATAGCAAACGAATGGCCCATCTCACAAAAAGAGCTCCCTTTTCAGTCCCTAACCGAACCTGTGTAAACCAAAACAAATCTTAATCATAAGCACAATCGCTATATTCAGTATTAAACCTTTGTTTGTGTTTTTTTTCACAATTTTACCAGAGGTGAGTATTTCCCCACAGCTAAATCTCCATCCACCTGTAGAAGAATGTAGAGGGAATCAGTATTGTGTGGTTCATTTCAGGAAACCATTAAGACTGCCTTTTATATGAACCAACCTGATGAAAGTGGCTGCAGAAAAGGATGAGAGATGTAGTAAATCCAACAAGGAGAGATGATGAAAGGACCCTACCGCTTAACGGAAGGTGCCTCATCTCGCTGCCAAATCCAGTTTAAGTTATTAACAACTCATGGAAACAGAACTTGATGAGGGTCGTTAAAACGAAATTTGGATATACCTTGAGCTACCAAGAAGTAGATAAAAAGCAGTAGTAGCAAATGGACCAAATGCTGCAAAGCATAGAGGCTCTCCTAATCCTTGGTAACTTAACCGAAATGGCGGACACTAAAAAAAACCAATCACAACGTACTATCAAGTTCGATTCTCCTGTATCAAATTGTCATCTATGGAGTGACATTCACCTGGTATACATAGCCACAGAGTATTGCCGAGGCCAGTAATAGTATTGCACGGATATTACTTGCATTCAAAGATGTCCAAACAAGACCAGCAACACCAAGCATAAGTGATGTAATTGCAGCGGCTAAGGTTCCTGCCCGACTTTTCCAAGTAAAAACCCACAAAGCAAATTTAGTAGGAGGGTACTGAGAAACATAAACTTCAAAGTGGCAAACTCTATCCTTTTGATACTTTACCTTCCAAGCAGATTCACTACTGATTCCTTTTTGTTCTTATCAGCTCCGGTATCAAAATCATAAACATCATTGCTGCATTAAAACCATGTTTGGAAATAGTAAATACATGAAAGAGGTAAACTTTATCTATAAACGAACATGTTAAGGGATATCAATCAATCACCTTAAGTTGAGCCAAGTAATGATAAGAATTGATGAGAGCATAAGTGTAGCATAACGTCTAGCGAGAAACAAACCCGTCTCTATATAGGCCGCTGAAGCGCCAACCTAAGGCATTTGAACAGTGAATATATAGCATTCAAAAGGCAATGGAGGACATAGAAAAGGTTTCTTCTTAGGGAAACATACCGTAAGAGGAACTAAAGCGACAGAGTAAATGGGTAGTTTGATTGCTCTCCATATCAATTTTGCTTTGGGGATTTCCTCTTCTTGATACACTATTGCTGCATCTCCATAACTCTTACAAAAGATTGGTCCAGCTCTAAGGTTTCGTATCCTTTTAGCATTCAGATTCTCCCGTGAATTTAACTCCAACAACGGTAATCTTGTGATTCCATATCCTCTGCTGGGAAGCTAAGCTAAGTAATTTTAGTGAAAGTTCAAAGTAGATTATAGTCAAAGAACAAAACTTTGGGTGTTACCTTGTGAACCTCGGTTTCACAAACAAATCAGTTGACTTTTTGGGCACAAGTCCATGAGTTATGTCACAGAGAGAAACTAAATTCATCATTTCCAGTGCTCTGCAAAAACAAGAAAAAGTTTTTTTTTGTTTCAATTTACAAAGCAAAATACACTAGAGCAAAGCAGAAGAAAGATACAAAGTTTGGGAATTTACCTTTCTAACACGAGTCTTTCGAAAAAATACGTAATCATAACACTTCTTATTATCGGAAACAGATTTGAACTTGGCTCGTCTGCAACGCCAACGCCATGAACCCACCCCAACTAATCTGGAAGCTTGATTTATGCGAAGATGCAAGCAAAATGGAGTGAACTGAATCAAGAATCAGAGGATTTGTGAAGGAATCTATGCAATGCAAATGCAGAGAAGGTGTTTGGATTTGTTGTTTATACAGACAAGAATTTGAATGTTGGGTTTGGAGGAAGAGACATGATGAATGATCAAGTGGATGGATATAAACACAAGCTCTGGTTGGAAGATAAAATCACGTGAGGTTCACGTGTCTTTGACAATATTTTAATTCAAGTAGAGGATGGGCCTTCAAGGCCCATAATAGTATGAGTTTGATTTGTACAAATATTATACAGTGATTTATTACAATTTAAACACAGTTGACATATATTTACGGAATTACAGTTAAACCAAATTAAAATACTAATCCAAAAAAAAAAAAAATTCATATTTTAGATGGTAAGATCAGTTTAATCTTCTTACAAACATAAAATGATTTTTAAAACAAATATTCAGTTTTATTTGTCTTTTTCTTACGGGATAATAATTGTTAAAAAAAAAAAATTGCATAAGTTCTAATACTTGCAATATATGTATTATAGGAGTTGCTACATTTTTTCAAAAACTTATTAAATCAAATATCAAACAATGTTGATTAGGGTATCTATCGACATTTTAATTTTTTTTTCTAATTTTGAGTTTTCAACCTTAATTATTATTTTATTATTTATGTGGTTGATGTGGTAACCGTAAACATGGTCTCTCATACTTGGTTGTAATCCATAATCGTTTCACTAAAAAAGTTAATAATATATATTTTAAATAGATTACACCTAACTGTAAACTATATAAGAGTGATATGCTCTATCAGCAATGCTTCTATCTGCTCTATTTGTCATGCTTATAGCTTTTTTAGAACTCATATCAACTACTAATGTTGAAATCATTAATAAATATTTTATTAATATAAAACTAAAATAACATTTGTTTACATGTACTATATAAAATAACTAAAATAAATTGATACTTATATTTTTGTTTTTGAAGAATTTTAAATTGCATAAATACAAAATGACATTTTTGTCAAATATTTTATTTAGAATTTTCATTTTTATTATAGAAATATTTGATTAGTTTTCACAATTAAAACATATAATTTGGACACTTAGATCAGTTTAAACTGCATTTACTCCGCGAGATCCATTTGATCCGTATTTATTCTATTTGATTCCTTTGATCCACTTTTTCCATTAGACTCCTTTGTTTTTTATTTATTTTTCTCCAAATGAAAGTTTGGACCAAGCCTGTACAATAAGTTAAGGAGTATTTTCAAAAATACCTCTTTTCTATGTCATTTTCAAAAATACTACTTTAAGTATTAAGGTATTAAGGTATGGTTAGATCATCTAACTTAGATGTGAGGTATTAAGGTATCAAGATTTCATATTTTTTTACTCATTTATAGTGCTGGATGATCACATCCTTTTGTCTACTACTTATTTAAAATAATATTATTTAGAGCTGAAAATAATTATAGTCTAAATTGAAGTTCTATCACTACAACAAAAACGTTTGCAATACACTAAAATCTGCAAGTATAATTCAACCAATAATTCATTTTATGTTTTGGTGTATTTACTTTCACAACAACATGAGAAATGTGACTTTAAATTTTAATGTATGAATGTTATATTTTGGTTATACTCCGGTTACTAAATTTGCTTGGAAAAGAAGTTTCGCAGCAAGAAAATAAATAGAAAAAAATCAGCGAAAACATGTTTTATTTCATTCTAGCAATGAGTCTAAATCAACAGCTTTGATATATCGTACTTAATTCAATTAGTATCTCTTGTTCAAAACGGCTGCCTTATTTACTAAATAGCAGAATCATGTTATACAGGTTTAATGACAAAATGAAAGATACTCAAGCAAATTTTTCATGTTGAGCTCATCATCATCACATACAAAATATGTTCCATTCTCCATCATTAACTTTCCAGGGTATTAGGACAACTCAGGAGAAGAAGACCTGAACGCTTGATGTTTTCAAAGACTGGCAAACAGGACAAACACCAGTAAATACATCACAGTCTTTACACAAACTCAAGTGTCTACACGGCACGAGCAAGACCGAAACCTCTTTTATGTTACAAGACTTGCATCTCATCCCAGCACTTGGCATCCCCGGGATGTTCAAGTAGTTGTATGAGGGTGCCTCGTCATCAATCTCACTATCCCCAAACCCTTCTTTCATATGATGATGATCAGCTACTACTCTTACTGCATTGTTGTCGTTTCCATGTGACATCACTTGTTGCAAATTAACCTTCAAGGCATTAACCACAGATTCATTGTACTTTGCTTTGTAATGCCAGTTCTGAGCTTCCACTGCCACTTGTTTTATCTTATCCACGAGTTCCCGATTCTTCTTGTTCATGCTTTCAATCTCCTGGTCTTTCTCTTGAAGCTTCTTGCTCACATCCTTTTCTAAGGCTGTGACAAATGTCTTTACATGTCTCAGTTTTATATCTCTCACACCTTTAACCATTTGATCCGCCTGTTCCAAGAAAGAGTTTAATCTCAAGTCTCAACAACATTGGGTATATATACAAAATCATAAAGCTTTGCAGATCAAATTAGTACCCGGAATTTAATAAACTGATCAAGCTCATCTCTCTGTCTATCGAGGTCCACTCTGATATTGTCACCAAGTGACTGAAAGACTGGATTTGTGATGCTTCCATTTGCCGAAGTTACAGAAGAGTTGCGCTCATCGTCGTCGTAAGATAGTCTCAGACCAGTTGACACTAAGTTCTGCTTTGGGACTTCATCTTGAACAATAATACTATTGTTGTTGTAGTTATGGTTCAAAGAGATCTGCAGCTTCTGCTGTCTCTGGATATTATTATCGTTGATTTCGGTTTCCCTTCCCCGTTTGCTAATATGCCGAATCATCGGAGCAAGGTTATCATTAGCAAAATAGTTTACAGGATCAATAGTACAACCAGCTCTCACTGCAACCACATACAAAAGAGAAACTCTGTAAAGTTGTAACAACATTTGAACCAAAAGATGAACAGAAATCACAAAAACTTACTCGTCCCGAGCAAGTGAAGCTGATTCAACGATGTGTTCGTCTGGTACTGAAACTGGCTATCGTTCATTAGAACCTGCGGCACAGTGTTCTCATTGTTGCCTCCCAACATCTTCTTTAGTGTGTGTGTGTGTATATAAATAGTGTAAAGTATTCAACTTTGAGTAAGAAACCTGCAGACAAATGAAATTAATGAGCAGAGACCTACTTAGACTAAACTATCCTAAGCAATACATATAACAATCCAACTAGAGACAAAGCTGAGAAAGTGAGATGTTTTGAGGAAACTATGGTCCAACACAATGATCAAAGTCTGGATACATTACAAATACTAAGTAGCCAGTAGGAGTTGATTGATTCTTAATCACACACAGATGATAACGCTAGGGATTTGAGTTGTTAATCAATATATAGTCAATCAAGTCTAAAGAGATAAGGATAAAGTTTACATATTTGATGAAGATAAAAAGAGTATACAATCTCTATATAGTTACGAACCAGACTGGTTGATCTGATCATGGTCAAAGATTCAATTCATCTGAATATTTAGGTAACTTACAAAAACAGGCAAAATCTCTGAAACACGGAAACCACATATCAGACTTCAAAGACATATCCAAAAGGATCTTGTAAGAACAAGACATATCTAAAAAAAAATGCTCTGTAAGAGAGAAGCTTAAAAGAACATACGTTACCTCTTCTTTAAAGATTTGCCCATCAAAAAAATTAATCCGATTTACAATTGTCAAAATAAATAAATCAAGCCCTAGCTTCCTTCAGATCCTGCAAACACACACAAGGAAGAAAATAAAAAAAATTCTTTATCTTCCTCATCATCATCATCATCATCATCATCAAGATAAAAAAAAAAAAAAACAAGTTTGATTCTTTTCATCAACTAGCTTCGGAATAAACAGAAACCTGTAAAATCGAAGAGAAGCTAGCCAATCAATCAATATAAAAGATTCAGAATCTTAAGAAGAAGAAGATGGGTTCGTTGAATTGTGTGTGAAACGCAGAGAAACAAAAACATCCAAGAATTTTAATTTTAATTTAAGGGAAGAAGAAAGAATAAAAGACCCAAGAAAGAAAGAAAGAAAGAAAGAAAGAAAGAAAGAAAAAAAAAAAGAGTGAAATGAAACGAATGATGGAATCGGAGAGGTGAGAAAGCAGAGAGAGAGAGAGAGAAGAGGACAGGACACAGTGGTGATTGGTGAAGGAGTGGGAGAACTGTTGGGTGGCAATATCGAAATTAAAACAAACACAAATATAAATCTTGAAACTAATACCAAAAATTATTTTTATTTTTTAAAAACAAATAAATTTTGATTTGGGGTGGTGGTGACCGGTGAATCGGTGATGATAACTAGCAGTAGGACTAATAATTATAACCAGTGCCGGTGGTTATTGGTTTTGCTGACTTTTTCCCCGTGAGTTGTGCCTCTCTGGTGACGCCATTTATACTCTACATTTCTTAAATTTTTGTGACATCTAAAAGAATTGATTCGGCAATCCATACCATTAAAGTGTATCTTTTCGATCTATTGTTAAGCTGGGAAAGTCTCAAGATGGCTAATTTTCGACAAAGTGATTGTGGGAATTATAAAAATGAAGACAAAATATATGAAAATATAATGTCATGATTTTTAGGGTTGATAAAAAAGTCTTTAAAGCCTAGTAAACCGATCGTCGGCTCGGATATGGATGGGTTCACAGGTCCGAAGTGGACGTAGAGTCCACTAAATAATTAGAACCATGGACTAGTAGACATAGTGTCCATTAAAAGATAGAAGTCAGAACGTTATAATTTTTTTCTCCTTATTTGTATTTGACTGATTCATTCCTAGGATTTAGAACTCCCGTGATGTCATGCAGGAAGTATTTTAAAAAAAAGAATTAAAGTAATAAATTATATATTATGAAATTATTTGAAAGTAATAGAATAGTTTGAAAGTATCTGCTACAAATAAAACTAAAATTATTTACAAAGGATAAATAATATGTATGTTTTTTTGTGTGCAAATAAGTATGTTTAAATACATAAATATCAAACATAAACTATTAGTAAAAACACGACTATCAAAATAAAAACTTATAATAAAAAATATTATGACAAAGAGACACAAATTTACAAAAAAAAACATTGTTTAAAGCATTATAAATATAAGATATTTTATGAGAATTATAGTAAAAATGCTACAACCATCATAACAGTTATTAATATTACTAGTAAAAAACTATTATGACAAAGTGACCTTAACTCAGAATATTGAACTAATGGTTGTATTGAGTAAATGTAATCTTCTAATAAATCATTATAATTAATAAAATATATTTAATAATGAGTGAAAAATTTTCAACAAAAAGTTAAAAGAAAAATACACAACTTTTCAAAAGAAAATGATTTTATATATTAAAATAATTTTTAAGTTGTACGTAGTAAATTTCTATATTACTATAATCATTTCTAAAATTTTTAGTTAGATTATAAAATAACATTGGATATTGGATATTAATATTCAAATTATTTAGTTTCAACATAAAACAGAGAA
This sequence comes from Camelina sativa, assembly GCF_030686135.1. Taxonomy (NCBI): domain Eukaryota; kingdom Viridiplantae; phylum Streptophyta; class Magnoliopsida; order Brassicales; family Brassicaceae; genus Camelina; species Camelina sativa. The sequence continues at coordinate 21,321,118 of NC_141884.1, read as the reverse complement.
TTTATTTGAACAAACAATGATTTGTTAGTTCTTGATGGAATAGATAGTCCAAAAGAAATGATTACTTAAATTAAATAGTCACACATGTTAGAACGAATAGTTGTGATGAAAAAATATGAATAAAATATGGTGAAAGACACAACTCTACAATGTAAAGATACAACCCTTGACAAAACATATTAAAACAAATTTCTTACAAAAATGTACAACAAAAGATCGCAATTATTGTTCATATTTATTCAGACTGTTATTATTATATTGGTTAAATTTGATTTAAAAAAAAAATCAAATTTTAAAGAGATGAATCAGATGATAACACTAATTTTGTTGTTAATTATGAATAAAGAGACAAAAAATACTTGGGTTCATCCTTAGGAGTGAACTCTTTTATTTATCTCCTCCTTTTTTAACATCATGATGTCACCCTTATCATCTTATAATTTTCCCGCCAAAATTCCAAACTCACAATTTTCTCGCGAAAAAAACGCAAAACTGAAATTTTTAGCTTAAAATGCGCATCCGTAATTTTCCGGCTAAAATTTTGAACTTATAATTTTTTGCCAAAAACAAATCCGTAAATTTTTTACCAAAAATGTGAATCCGTAATGTTCTCGCCAAAAATGCAAGCCCGTAAATTTCTCGACAAAAACGCAAACCCGTAAATTTCCTACCAAAAACAAACCCCTAAATTTCTCGCCCAAAATGTAAATCTGCCGCCAAAAATGCAAACCTACAATTTTTCTGCCAGAAAATGTAAACTCATAATTTTCTCTCTAAATATGCAAAACCATAACTTTCCACTAAAAATTATGTGACGTTGATGATGGTCAGTCTTGGCCCATGGCTAAAGACCGTGAAGCTGGTGCTTTAAGCATCACGAAAATATATAAGTATTAAGAACATCAACTTCCAAAAGTGTGCTGTAATGTAGTGGTTAATTTCGGTTAGGAAGGCTTAAATGTTTCCAGTTTGAAGCATACATGATTCATTTTTGTATTTTTATTTTACTTTTGTTTTTAGAGGGTTAAAAAAAAATGCTTTAGGCATGAAAATCTATTGCGCAGGCCCTGATGATGGTGATGGTGATAACGATGATGATTGTGGCGAAAATGATGATAAAAATTAATTATAATTATTTTTATGCTAAAAACTAATTAATTTATATTGTAGTGGATTAATCCACTTCATTTAAACTCATTTAACTAAATGGATTCAAAGGTTTATCTAACTCAACTGTTAAATGAGTGGAGTAAACTCATGAACTCATTTAACTTTAAACTCATTGGATACTGAATTGAGTTGGATTTGGTTAACCATTTGACCTAGTCAATAATAATTTATTATCGACCTAGAATTGAGTATCTTTTGAAATTGTCAACATATAAATCATCAAAAATTTGCATTCTAGGACTTATTCCTGTGTTGTACCATAAGACAATTTTTGTTCTTTAACTATTAATCTTTAAAAAAGTCTATATAGTATGTGGAATAATAATTAGAAAAACATAAAAATACAATAAAAGAGGATGTTATATCAAAGTATAATGTAAATCAATAACTTTACTCACGAATTTGACAATCCATAAAACATATTGACATAATCATGGATCCTAAGTCCTAACACCCTAATATAGAAAAGAGAAAAAATGATACTCCCTCTGTATCATAATACTTGATGTTTTAGAATTTTTACATGAATTAAGAAAAACATTTAATGTTTAGCAATAAATGTATTCTTCATTTATAATAACATATTTTTATAATTATTAACTAATAGTATTTCATCAAATTTTTAAATTCTCATTTAATGATTCTTGAAATTTGTAATTTCTTAGTATTAATTGATAAAAGTATACAGAAAATCATCCTTTGTGATACAAGAAAAAATTCTAGAACATCAAGTATTCTGATACAGAGGGAGTATTATAGAGGACAAAATATGAAAACAGAAAAAGTAAAAAAGACATAATAAATAGCACATAAATCACATTTTCATTGGCGTTGTCATAGAAAAACTGGTTTGCTTATGGGAAGTATTATACTTGATTAAAAAAATAGTAGAGCTTTTTTTATGAGTGATTTCCAAAAATCCTGGTTAAAAAATTAGAAATATCTTTAAAAAATCATCATTTCCGATATGTTTTGTAAGATTTAGAAAATTATTTTGGAATATGCTATTATGTATGAGTGTAAATGCCGTAATTAACTACATGCATGTACCTTTATAATCAAGAAATTTCAATTGCTTATCAATTTAGTAATCTATCTTACCATTTTAAAATTCCATACCCAATAATATATAGATTTAAAACTTGTAATTAAAAAAAGAAAATCAAAACTTAATTTTATTCAGATATTTTAGGAAAACATTTATTTCCATACCTGATTTTTGTTTATTTCAATTTTTTTTTAAATATGTTAATTATAATGGCATGAGATGTAAATATATCTCAACTTCACGTCTTCTTTTCTAAAACTGCTGGAAAAATGTTAATAGATAGTAATTTGTTTTAATATCATTTCCCAACCTAAGTTAATGTTAATAATATTGCATATTATTAATTTCAAGCCATTCAAATTAATTTTGGCGTCAATGTTACTATTTTGTAGTAGCTTCTAATTGATGTGTTCATCGTAAGATAAACTATTATTACTCGTACCTAGAAGGGTTGCTAATACCTAATAGCATAGGTTTTTTAATTTATCTTTGAAAATTAAAGCAAAATATTAACAATTTTTCTTTTAAAACAATACAAGAAAATGTTTAGCTACGGAGAAAAGGTAACAACAAATCTGATTCATCCGTTCCTATTGATCATCATCATCTTCCTCCTTTCAAATTCCTCAACTAAATGCATCTAAGTCTTACAATTTTCTGCCAATATAAACTTACGTCCAGGACTCCAGTGCTTCAGTGTTAGTTTTTGTAGATTAATTTAACTATTCAAATTTGGATATTTTTAAGTTAAATATCACTGGTTAAAACATATAGACATAATAACAATAGGTGATGTGTTTTTTTCTAAAGTTTTAGAAGTGATTGATTCACTTCTAATAACAATATGGTGTTTTACAAATTGAATATCCACACATATGCATATATATTAACTTTTGTTAATCGCTAGACCTTAATAAGAGAGTAAAATGTGATTTTGAAAATTATATTAATTAGGTATATTTTTGTTATAAAAGTTATGCTCTCATCGTTCATTCATAACGTAATAAATATTTTATATGAACAAACTGAACAAGTAGCACCAGTGGTCTAGTGGTAGAATAGTACCCTGCCACGGTACAGACCCAGGTTCGATTATCGGCTGTTGCACTGAGCTGTGAAGAAATTGGCAAGCGTTGGTTGGGTCCTTCGTATTCTTCTGACCTAGCAGATGATATATGTCCACGACTCTGAGCTCTTTTATTTTTTGTTTTCCCCATCTTAATTAGGTTTCTAATTAGTCAATATTCGATTTTTATCTATATATACATTTTTTTAGACATTTACCAAACAAATACTGAGTTTGAACTTATTTACAAGCATGCCATTACCATTAAATAATTAATTTAATAAAAAAATTAGTTCTACATATATTTGATTTCTATAAAAACTAAGTGTTTTAAAAGGTAACAACCATAATTGCAAATGTATACAGATTTTATTTCTTTATTTTATAAAGAGGTGAATGATTTGATAAAAAGAGGTTTCTAATTAGTCAATATCCGATTTTTATCTATATATACATTTTTTAGACATTTACCAAACAAATACTGAATTTGAACTTATTTACAAGCATGCCATTACCATTAAATAATTAATTTAATAAACAAATTAGTTCTACATATATTTGATTTCTATAAAAACTAAGTATTTTAAAAGGTAACAACCATAATTGCAAATGTATACAGATTTTATTTCTTTATTTTATAAAGAGGTGAATGATTTGATAAAAAGTGAATTTTAGCTTTACATACTATATTTTACTTTTACGGGTTTAAGTTTTACGGATTAAAAATCTTTGAACATGTTGCGTGAACCAACACTATATTTTGCTTTCATGTTGAACTATAGAACCAACACTAAAACTATTAGTTTATTTCATATACTACAGATTTGTAGTCATAGTTTGAAAAATCAACTTATAAATTATTTAGTATATTAATTACAAAATATTACACATGCTACAACCTATGTTGCATGGAAACTCTTTTTGAGGTGCGTTTCGCGTTTCCGAAACGTTTCGGAAACAGAAACTCGTGGAAACTCGGAAACAAGTCACAGAAACACGATTCCTAAAAATCTCTGTTTGGAAACACGATGGAAACTCCGTTTTCGTTTTGGAAACACGACGGAAACTCTTTTTTATAATTTCAAAATTTAATAAATAAATAAATTGAAAATATAAGAATTCATGATACATATAATGATAAATAAATATAATATAATTAGTAGCTTAAAAGTTAAAATCTCTAAATATATGGCTGGACAAAAAATTTGATTTTGAACATTTTTTTTTTACAGTTTTACTTTTAATTAAACTATTTAATATTTATATTTTGAATTTGTGTTGTTTCAGATTTTTTTAATATGATTTTTATGTTTGGGGATTTATTATAGGGAGATTCTCAAAAATAGCACTATTTTAAGTTTTTGTTCCAAAACTAGCACACACTATTAAAAATCCCAAGTTTAGCACAATTAAAATTTTGGAGAAAATTATTAAAAATAAAATAAATAAGATATTCATACGATTGTTTTACCTGTTTTTGACTTGACGGAACTTATGTGGAACTCCGACGATGACGATCTCAAAATCCATTCTTCCTCCCAGCTTTGGATTTGTAAACCTCTTCAACCTACAAACGCTAACAGAAACATCTCTCACCGCTTTGCAAACAAAAAGCCCAGACTCAGTCGTGATCCGGGAAAGGAGAATGTGACTCTGCCTCCATCTCCGCCTCCTGAATCTAGCTCCGATCCGTCTATTGACTATGGTACGGTACGGATCTGCTCTGCTCGTCATCTACTCCTGATTGTAGCTTAGATTGTATCCTATCGAGTGTTGATTGCTCTGTAGGAGATTTCAATACTTCAATTTGTTTTTTCTGGGAAGAGGACCATGGTTTCTTTGATAAATTGGAAAACAATGGCTGTTTAAAGGCAAAATTGTGAGGGTTATTTATGCAATTCTATGGAAGATAGGTTATCAAAGTCGAGAATTTGTTCGGGTCTAGAGAAACTCTTATTAGTAATAAGCTTGTATTTGATTAAATATGGGCTTGGGATTAAAGAATTTTTTTATTTTCCATTCTATTGTATTTTTACCAAAATCGTTCATCACCTTGGTTTTGTAACAGTGAAATGAAGTTTAAGGCATTTATAATTGAGAATGGTGGGAGTCTTCTAGAGAAGAGGTTTCTTCCAACATTTGACAAAATGGGAAGACCTGTCATCTTCTTCTCACTAAAGAACACTTGTTCTTCCTTCATAACCTTCTCAACGATGATGGGGTGCTCAGCTTCGCAAAGATGTTCTCTTTGGATGTTGTTCTTCTGTACTAAGCAGTTACAAACAATGTTAGTATTTGTATTGAGTTCGGTGGTGGGTTAGCTTCAAACAAATTGTAGATCACTAATGAAAAATCAAATCTTAGGTAATGTTTCTTATTGTGCAGTAAATCGCCAAATACTTCTACTGTATTTTGTTTCAAATTATGTGTTACAACACCTTATCTTTGTCTTATGAGCATGTCTCTAGGTTTGGACTTTTGGCTTATGCGTCTTCATTGGATGTGATTGGGTGTTTTGGGTCTATAGTTGTTGATGCTCAAATGATATCAGTACACTAGTGTTTTATGTTAGCACTTTTCTTTAACTATGACTGAACTTCATGAAAGATTGTATGAAACTTGGGAAAGATTTTATGAAATTCAGGAAGGATTGTATGAAATTCGGGAAGAATTCTATGAAATTCAGGAAGACTTCTATGAAATTCAAGAAGGATTTCCTTGAACTTCATGATGACTTTCATAAAACAAATTAGATTTTCAAACATCAGAATATGCACAAAAATGAAATCATTATCCCTTACTAATGGAGTAATCTACTAATATTTGACACATTGAAAGCAAAACACATAAAAATAGAGATTTAGAAACACATTTATTCAAATTTAGGAAAGTTACAATAATATTCAAGAAGGACACTTTGAAATTTAGGATGCTCTTCATAAAAATAATGGAGTAGTGATTAAAAACAATAAAGTGCATGAAATTCATCATAGTTGAGTAATATGTGATACATTAAGGCACCACATAAATAGAAGAAGATTCAAAAATTCATTTATTTTAGTGTAGGAAGAATTTCATAATGTTTAGGAAGGATTGCATAAATTTAGGAATGCATTCTTGAATTTTAGGAAGCTATTCCTAAATATACCAAAATCTCAAAACGGAGATAACTAGAACCAGAAGATCTTCCACCACCACCACCATACTTTTCTTCATCAACAATACTAAGCCACTCTGTAACCGAAGAACTACAAACCGAAGAAGCTGAATACATAAAAATGGACAACAACAACAAACTTTCTTACTCATTAGCAACTACTTTGTTTCCAATGATATTATAACAAACACTTGGTATGCAACAACTTTGATGTTGATATATGCTATGTTGGTGGCCGTCGCTGAGTCCGTTTTTATGGCCGTGGCGGTGGGAGTTCGCAGGACTGAAACGATGGTGGCGGTGGATGTGTTGTATGCAAAATTTGGTGTGAATTAATGCTAAAACAAAATCGATCTCAGTGTCTTCATCTAACACCACAATCAAATCGAAATCTATCAGTTCTTCCCTCCAAGTCTAGCTTTCGTTGTGAACCCAAGCTCCAGTCACATGCTCTTTCCTCAAAAACAGAGTTTGTGGATTCATCAGAGATTTTGCCGATTTAGTATCACCCTAAGCTTCTTTGATTGAATCTCAAAGAAGATGAAGAAGAAGAAGATGATGTGAGATTGTAAGCTTCACCAAAATCAGAATCGATACACTCTTGATTATAATTATTTTATCCTTTTGTCATGAATTAATTTAGTAATTAATTTTAGAAAAATGCTAGTTTTGGAAAATTTGAGCTTGTGTGCTAACTTTGGAAGAAAAACCTAAAATAGTGCTATTTTAGGGTATTTCTCTTTATTATATCTATATATATATATATATTTATATATGTATATACATTTCCTACACGTTTCCATTACTTAATTTTTGAAAAAACCCGTTTCCCGTTTCCGAAACGTTTCGTTTCCGCGTATCCGTTTCCGTTTCCATGCAACATAGGCTACAACACATTCTTAATATTCCAAAAAAAAAAAAATTGTATAAACATAAAAATATACACTAACATACAATATAGGCATATACTTCTGTTTAATTATAGAAAATAAAACTAAATGTTTTAAAATTTTATATTCTATCTAATAACAAATATAATGTAATTAGGTTCTAAACTATATAAAACATAAGAAGAAGAAAAAATATTCTAAACAAAATTATAAATTAATTAAAGAAAAGTTAATTAATTGGGAATTTGAAAACTAAATAAATTAAAAAAATATTATTATTTTTTTGTGACAAATATTTTTTAAAATACTAGTTAGGTGAAGACCTAGTTATGGAATCAAAATGGCATCAATTAAAACCTTTTACACTACGAACTCACTAGAGATACTTCAAAAATCAAAACAATGGACAAGGCACAACAACTTCGGTTGCCTCAAATGCTCATATGATCCTCCCTCGGCAAGCTTTGAACTGTATCGGACCATCTCCCAGGCGAATGATCGCTGCTGTTATATGAGAACAGTACTGCTTCGGCCCTTGCATCCTTCACCATCTTCAACACCTCTCTCATCATAGGACGGTTTTCAGGCTGAACAGCCACGCAAGCTGTCGCTATGCTCAAAAGCGCCTGAAGTTTCTCCTCAGAAGCATTCAGCTCCTCACTTAATTCAGTCTCTTCCTCTCTCACCGCACGCACCCATGCGGAGATATCAGACTCGTACTTATGAACAAGGTCCTTGAATGAAGTTCTACCTGTTAGAAGCTCAAGAATGAGTACTCCAAAGCTATAGACATCAGCGGGTTGTGTCGAGGTCTTGCGTAAGTCTCTGCACTCAGGAGCTTTGTAAAAGAGAGAGGCTGCACTCGTGTCTTCAACTGAGTCATAGTTATGCAGATCAATAAGACCATAATCCGTTAGGCAGGACTCAAAATCAGGACCTAACAAAACATTAGATGATTTCAAGTTCCCGTGCGTTAAGCCAGGATTCTGATGAATGTAGACCAGACCCATGGCCAAGTCCTCTGCTATTTTCAGACATGATGTCCAGTGTAGAGGCTTCCCACTCGCAGAAGCCTTACTTCCTAGGAACAAGACACATATAAAAACACATTAAAGCTTGTGGGAACCAAGAACAATGTGTGTGTGCGTGTTGCAATACATACCATGGATAAGAGAGAAGAGACTTCCATTAGGGAAGTAATCGTAAACGAGCAAGCACTCTTCTTTAGCTTGGAAATAAGCTCTGAGAGGCACCAAGTTAGGGTGCTTGAGCCTACCAAGGATCTCAATATGTCTTTTGAATTCCTCCATGCGAGTAAACCCTGAATCTTTGAGCCTCTTAACAGTAATGATGAAACCAGACTCCATCACCGCTTTGTAAGTGCTCCCTAACGTTCCTCTTCCCAACGTTTCCGCAGAAGCTTTGAGTAGATCATCCATGGTGTATCTCACAACCGTGATGTCTCTTCCCAAGAAAACAAGAGTCCCCACTGATCCTTCTTCGCTTGCTCTCTCCCATGAGAACGTTTTGTTGTTATTCTGGTCACTGGTGCCTTCCTCTGTTTCTACCGCCACTGCTCCTTCTGACTCTACCACAGCTTTGCTTCTCCTCACATCTCTCTTGGATTTGACTCGCTTCTGTCTCTGTAGCTGACATACGAGAAGCAATGTGAGCAGAAGAAGTATCACAATTCCACCACTGATGCTTCCAGCAATGGTTCCAATAAGATTTGCTCTGTTCCGCCTTTTGGCTATAGGGATCGCTGGCTTTGCTGATGGGGTTGAAGTGATTCCTGCGGTGTCATTGCATGACTTTTGAACCTGATCACCGCAGAGAGCAATGTTACCAGTAAAAGACGACTCATTGAACTGATTCAGCACTTGTGTTGGTGGGATATTGCCAGAGAGCTGGTTGTTGGAGACATTGAAGAATCTGAGAGTTGTTTGGTTGAGAGGAGGAATGTAACCGGAGAAGAGATTGTCTTGAACGTAAAACGTGTAAAGGCGGGAAAGACGGAGCAACGAGGTAGGAATCTTGCCGGAGAACTGGTTTCCGGAAAGAACAATGGTTTTCAAACGGTGTAGAGACGTCAGCGAGTGAGGGAACACGCAGGAGAAGTTGTTATCGTTGAGATAAAGAGATTTGAGGTTGACCAAACCGGAGAAGTTAAGGAACGAGGCAGAGAGATAGTTGCCTTTGAAACTAACAACTCTAAGTTGGTCCAACTTGTTCAAACTCTTGTAGTTGAGTGATCCAGTGAGGTTCAGATTCTCAAGAACAAGCTTTGAGACTCTTCCATTTATGCATTTCTTAACTCCTTCCCAGTTGTTGCAAGGATCTGTTCCTCTCCTCCATGGAATCGAGTTTGAAGGATCAATGGATGTTTTCAAACTCAGTAGAGCTTCGAGGTCGCTTGATGATCTCACCGGAGAAATCAAGTAGACAGCAAACAACAAGAAGAACATATAGAAAGAAGAAGAGATCATGATGGAATCAAGAGTTTTACAAGTCATGACAGGATCAGTTGTAATGGCATCGATGAAAGAAGCTCGATCACGGACATGACAGCGAATATGTCACGTGAAGCCAATGCTTCTTCTTACTTGCTACTTTAAGAGCAGTGGGAGAAGTTAATCAAATCTCACTTGTATCCCTTATAAATGCATTTTATATTTATTATTTTGTGTCCATATTTGCACACACACTTCCACTGTATTACACACATATGTATATCAATAATTGTTTATGGTGGAGACTATAGAGAACAAGAGTACAATGAGGGAAGAAAATATTAAAGTTTTTGTCTTTTTCACTCCAGTCTTTCAACTTTCTCAAGATTCAGGCAGACAAGTGCTGAGTGCTGCTGACTAGGGGAGAGAAAATGACAGAACATTTGGAGGGAAGTGCCAAAGATCAATGATGCTATAATGGGGTACTGGAGCATAATAATTTAAGCAAAATGTATATTTGTTGTATAAATGGTTCTAGTCACGTTTTACCAACCTCTCTTCTTGTATTGTATATGTTTAGATTAACATTATTGGTTCTGTAGTAGATGGTATAAATAAGTTCAAGAGATGGCAAGGTGAAGCACAATGGACCATAACCTAGTACGTGGAAGTGAGATTCCAAGGACAAACGATAGCAAGTCGTAGACAAATAAATAAACAAAACAGAAACACAACAATTGTATAACTCAATATATCAAAATAATATTCAGTAGCACCAGGTTTGTAGACAAAACTTTAAGCTAAGAGAGAACATAATCAACTCAAAACACTCACTCCTCATCCAGTCATCCTATCTTTCTTCATCTATCCATCGATTCCAAGTGAAAAGGATTAATTTTTCAGGCCTATCATATTGCTGTAAATACTACAGTTTCAATCCGTAGTTTGACGCCTTTTCTTTCTAGATTTTTGTGTTGCAGCTTCGTGTTCTCCTTGTTTGGTCAATGAACTCTGGATGTTCATATGAAAAAAAAGGAATCAATAAGGTTTTTTGAAGACCTACCATGGTCAGAAGGTTACAGTAATGAGCAGGCTACTTTTACCTTCTCCTGTTTCTCTGATCTCTTCTGCTGTCTACGTGACTTACTGTTTCCTTCTATCTGCTTCTCCTACATTAAAGATTTTTGCAACAATTTGGTTAGGACTCAGCGAAAGAATACAAAGCACTTGTTTGCATTAGCTATAATTTAAAAGAAAACCTGTGGTGGCATCTCTGGATCTTCAACTTGTTTGTTCACTCCATGTTTGGTTGAACCCTGGATATTCATATTAAAAGACGAAACGATAAGGTTTTGGACAGGCATCCATGGTCAAAAGGTTACAATTAAGAGCAGACTACTTTTACCTTTTCCTGTTTTTGTAATCTATTACGCTGTCTTCGTGTTCTACTGTTTTCTTTTATCTGCTTCTCCTACATTTAAGAGTTTTGCAAGAATCTGGTTATGACCCATCGGAAGAACCCATAGCCCTTGTTAACATTTGCTCTAATGTCAAAAAGAAAACCTGCGGTGGTGCCTCTGGATCATCAACATCTTTGCTATCTTCATGTTTGATAGATGAACCCTGGATGTTCATATGAAAAACGAATCAATAAGGTTTTCGACAAGACAACCATGGTCACAATGTTACAGTAATAACCTTTTCCGGTCGTTGTGATCTCTTATGCTCTCTTCGCGCTCTTCTGTTTCCTTTTATCTGTTTCTCCTACATTTAAGATATTTGTAAGACTCTGGAAAGGACTCATCGGAAAAACACAAAGCTTTTGTTGGCATTTTCTCAAAAGTCACCTGAGATGGCGTCTCTGGATCATCAACTTCTTCATTTTCTCCATGTTTGGTCGATGAACCCTGGAAGTTCATATTAAAAATATGGACAATTAGGTTTCCTACAGACCACTCATGGCCACAATGTTACAGTAATGGGCAAGCACATTTACCTTTTCCTGTTTCTGTGATCTCTTACTCAGTCTTTGTGATCTTTTGTTCCGTTTTGTCTGATTGTCCTACATTTAATCGCAAGAATTTAGTTAGGACTCATTGACAGAACACAAAGCACTTGTTCGCATTTTCTAAAATGTCACCTGAGAGGGGGTCTCTGGATCATCAACTTCTTCATCATCGGTTCTGAGTTTTCCTCCATTAACCAATTTCTCCATTCGAGCATGCTTCTGAAATGAGCCAAATGAAAGAAAATCTATATGATAAACAACAAGACTGAAGAGAAAATGCTAAAACCAAACGTCAGGCTTATCATCTACTTCTTCTTAGATTCCAAAATGATCAAACACTCAATCCTTTGTATGATAAAGCTAACTAATTTTCCTATGGTAGTATTTGATTCACAGAAAGACCAAACACTCAGATCCTAGTTCAAAGCAAAGTAATTTACCTTTGATGAAACATGTGCTTGCATTGTGTTCTCATTCAAGCAAACAACGGTTGGACAATATCTGCATTTATAAACCGATTTGGATTTTATCATACAACCTAGAATATAATTCTCTTCCACCTCCTCCGGTGGTTCTTCTAAATAACGACTCATTGACATCTCCTCCAATCTCCTTCCATAGTCATCACCATCAGAGTTATCATCATCAGCATCAGCATCATCTTCAGCAGCTATAACAGAGAATTAGAAAAGACCATTACTTACTAAAGGGTTCTCATCAAGTACAGTCACAAGACATAATGAATCGATTGAAGAAGCAAACCTGGGGATTCATCATCATCTCCTGAATCATCATCGTCCTCGGAAACCTCCGCAACAGAGTCTTCTTCTTCAGATTCTTCTGATTCCTCTGTCTCAGGATCAGAGTCAGAAGAGAAGCAAGACGAATCGGATCCACTGTCTTTATCACCATGCTCAAGCTTGTAAAATCGTCTCTTTATCATTTTTCTCTTCGTGCTTCTACACTACAGAGATAAAAACCCTAATTTAGAAATTCGACATCAAGTGCAAAGGACCAAACTTTGGATTAGAGTGAAATAGAAAAGAGGAGACTTTAGTACCGTGAGTTTTGCAGAAGAGAGAGCTTGGAGACTCAAAAAGAGGGAGATAGACTAAAAGAAAAGAAGAAGGGTTTTAGGGTTTATAGGTTAGTTCTGTAATTAAACGACTTTCTAAGGGTGTTTTAGTCATTGAGCGCACAACATTTGTGTCCTTATATAAATTAAGAAGTTAATCCCCAGCGAAGAGTTGCTTCATTCTCCATCACAATCACCAAAACCGTGTAAAGTTTCAACCTTTGGATTAGCGGTGAGTAATTAGGGTTTATCAAAGCGAAAAATTTCTAGGGTTTCTTGTTCTTGCTTCGGATTTCAACAAGTTTTTTGACCCGATTCGTAGTTTCGATTGAAAGTTTTTGACTTGACTTGTTTAAGTAAGAGTTTGATTTTGTGGGCTAACTATTCTTTGCTTTGGGTTTCAGTGAGAGTTTCAACGATGAAAGACAGAGAAAACGATGGGAATCTTGAGAGCAGAATCTTCGTGGGAGGATTGTCTTGGGATGTGACAGAGAGGCAGCTTGAGAGTACTTTTGATCGCTACGGGAAAATCACTGAGTGTCAGGTCTTAATCTCCTTCTTTGCTTGTGCTGCATAACAGACGATCAGAGTTATCAGAGACTCGTGTTGGAGTTTGTGTTTAGTGAATGATATCTCTGAGCTTTGTTAGCTGTAGTTTTGTTTTTGTTGAAGATTTGGTTTGATGCCCAGATGTTTGGAGTATCTTTCATGGCTGAGATGGTTTGAGGATGAATCTCACGCATTTAGTTGAGGTTTCTTGACTTGTTGAAGGATTCAGTGCAGGATATAGCTGAGCTTTCGTAGGACCTAAATACGCAGTTGTTAACCTCTCTGGACCTGATGATATATTTGAGGGTACTAAGCTTGGAAATCCAAGAGTTTTGATATAGATCATGCTCTGTGGACCAATACTTTATCCTGTACCTATGGCTGTTTTCTCAGCATCAGTGCAGTACTTTTTGTTTGGCATCAGAGATTCCTAACTAGTTCTCTGTGTGTTTGTTGGAGTAAGCGGTTTTGGAATACAACCCCGTTTGTATTCATAAGTATTTATCTATACACCAATATGATAAGTATAAGTTTCTGGTCAATAATGGTCTTGATCAGAATATTAGGCTTCTTTGTTTAGTGGAATTAGCATTAGAAAGCATTTTCTGTGGATTTTTTGGTGGGCACATTAGGTAATGTGAAAGTGATCTGAGGTAACATGCCAGTTGCAAGGGTATGGTTGGCTAGAGGCTAATCTCCACCATTGTTTTGCTAGGATGATTGGTATGGAAGATAATCCTTGTGATGTAGATGTGATTTGACTTTGTGCTCCGTGCTTTGTGATTCTAAGGACCTCGAATGAATTTTCTAGTGCTGAAAAGTATTTCGTGTCAATGCTATTATGCAACGGAAGTTTCTGAATCTTGCTGTCTTCTGTTTGCTTGTAAATGTTTGGAGTTTGCCACCTCTAGTACATGCTATATGAGAGTAGTAATGTAATATATCTGCTTATTTCTTAACTCTAATGTAACATCTGATTCGTAGTAATGTATATATCTCCTTCCTGGCTCAACATGCATTTCATAATATTTTTGGTCTTCTTTGTGTAATTGTAGATTATGGTGGGGAAAGACACTGGCCGTCCACGTGGTTTCGGGTTTATTACATTCACTGATCGCCGAGGAGCTGATGATGCAATTAAGCACATGCATGGGAGGGAGTTGGGTAATAGGGTCATTTCAGTGAACAAGGCTGAGCCCAAAATTGGTGGAGACGATGCAGACAATTTGCCTAAGGGTGGAGGCTATTCATCCCGAGGGAAGGGAAGTGAGGATGAGTGCTTTAAGTGTGGACGCCCTGGTCATTGGGCTCGAGACTGCCCATCAACTGGTGGTGATCGAGGACGGGTTAGAGATCCCCTACCGTTGCGCTCTAGACTTGGAGGATTCGATGGACATCGTGATCGCTATGGAGATCGTGAACTAGAGAGGGAGCGTGACCGTGACCGCTACTTGGAAGCACGCCGTGATCGTGATGTGGGACGATATAGCTATAGGGACCGCTTTGATGGTGGAGACAAGTATGAACCTCGTGATCACTATCCGATGGAGAGGTTTGTAGCTCTTTTATCTTTGGTCTAAATAAATTTGGTTGCAACATTCTATTGGTTTTAGGAAAGTCATGATCTTTTGATGCATTAACAATGTAGATACGCACCACCTGGAGAGCGTTTGGTGATTGATAGGTATGGGATGCCTGAGCATCATCATCATCAACTTGAGAATGAATACCGCGGGAGAGAGAGAAGCTATGACAGGGATAGATACGCAAGGGATACAAGTGATAGGTATGGAGCTATGGGACCATTACGCGATGAGGGAAGACCCTACAGAAGCAGACCTGGTCCTTATGACCGTCCTAGCCGAGCTGGAGGCCGACCTTCATCATATGAACGTTGGTAGTTTGTTTGGCAAATGTCAATGCTTCTGTATTTTGGATTTAGGTCTATATCAGATAGAACTCGAAATCTAGATCTCGGTTATGCTTTTTTTGTCGAATACAGTATTATTTATGATTCTTGATCAGACTAAATAGTTTCGTGTTTGATGATCCTATTGATTCCCACAAGAACACTTGAAACAGAGCTTAGCTTTAAGCTCACTCAGAACAAAATGAGTAAAAGCCCTGAATTTGAAACTCAAGATTTGCCATGAAAATTAACAGAAACAAAAAAAAAGGAGGAAACTTTGGGATTACAATGGAAGAAAAAAAGAGTTACACTAGCAAGACAAAAAGTTTCTGCAGAAGAGAATACAAAAAAAAAAAAAAAAAAAGAAGTTGGCTTTTTTTTGGTTCTTACTGACTAAGTTGTCCGATGTAGAAATCTTCGATCATGTCAAAAACACGAGTAGCATGTTGAGGTCCGAAGAAGCCATCAGTAGAATCATCACCAGCATGAACTAGAATGGCGTCACCACCAGGATGCTCTTCAACATAAGAAGTAACGTCATAGACTCTATCTTTGATTATGATCCAACAATCGTTCCTTTTGTTGTGTTCTGAGACTTCACTCTTGCTATAGCTCTTAGGCTTTACGACTTCTGCAGGCTCATTACTAGATCTCTTCTTCTTGTCTTGATGATCTCCGTTTGATCTTCGCTTTCCTTGGATTAAGAACAATGCTGAAATTAGAAAACCCAGAAGCAATCCGATCACAGCTATCATCTTTTGGGGGTTCGACAGCGAGGATGACAATTGGAGAGAGTTAGTGGATTAGATCCAGATTGATGACCCAAAGATTGTAATTTAGGGGTTTTGGAACGATGATGAGGGGCATAAAGGTCAAAACACAACTTTTTATCATTGTCTTCATCGTAGAAAGTTTCAGCTGCTTTCTTTAATGGGTTCTCTCAAACTCTCTTCTTTTATCCATTTTTAACTAGTTTTGGATTCAGATTTGGACTTTGAAGAGGTAAAGTTTACAGATGCAGATTCTGTGTGGAACAGAACAGAACAGAACAGAACAGAACAGAACAGAGTCTTGTTGTTGTTTGCTTTTTTCGTTACCACTTAATATAGGCTCAAATTGTCACTAGAACTATATACACCCAAATCTAGTGATGGTGGCTATTATTGCATTTTCAGAGTTAAGAGACATAGGTTCACTATTGGGATTGATGTGGTGTTTTTCTAGGTGAAAACCCTCTCTGTTGCTCCTTTTGGGTTACACATTTTAAATGAACTCATGTATTAGATGCTTCAAAAGCGGTTGGCAAGATAGGGGGGTATGAGATTTCTCCTGTGAGGCTTTAGTAAGTATACATCTTCAGAACACTATAGAAGAATAGACAAAATCTAAGAGACGAAGACATGCTGTGTTGCTTCTCTGAGGTGAAGAAGATTAATATATTCAAACTGTGTGTGGAGGCCAGATTAAATTGTGAGGAAGAAGCAACATTTTCAAAAGGGTCACAGGGAGTTCTGTGTTTGCGTTGGAGATCAAATGTGTATATATATTCAATGGAAGTTTCTCTTGTTTGTCATTTCACTTCTTCTTGTGTTTCTGGTTATTACTGGTCAAATTTTTTATTATTCTGCTTTTATATATTAAATTTTTATCATCACCATAAAATACCACTATGATCCTGGACATTCGGGTACCCGTTTGGGTTCGGTTCGGGTATTTCGGGTTTTCGGGTTTTCGGATTTAGAGGTATAGGACCCGTTCGGGTATTTCTAGACTTCGGGTTCGGATCGGATTTGGTTCGGGTATTTCGGGTTCGGATTCGGATTACCCGAAGTTCACAAAACTCAAAATTTTAGTATCTAATTTAGTGTAAATTATTCAATAATACGCAATATATCTAAAAATTTAGAGTATTTTCTACCCAAGTTTACTAATAAACAGTTTAAATACTTCAAATTGTCAAAGATATCTAAATATTTGAATATTTTGAACACTTATATTATTTAAATTATAAATATTAATAATACATTACTACTATATATTAATAATGTTGGTATATTCGGCTACCCGTTCGGATTTCGGTTCGGATCGGGTTCGGATTCGGGTTTTCGGATTTAGAGATTTAGAACCCGTTCGGATATTTTACAATTTCGGATACAGGATTCGGATCGGGTTTTTTGGATCGGGTTCGGATCGGATATTCGGATCCGGGTATTTTGCCCAGGCCTATGATCAACAAGTAAAAATTGAATACACATAAGTACAGTATAGATCTATCATCTATTTATTGTTTGTATGAATAAATAAGAGATTCCTCATAAAGATTACACATTTAGAAAATATGAAAATAGCACTAAATTGATATACTATATTCACTTATAAATTCACGCAACCAAACAAAAGAAAATGAATAAGTTTCAGTATAAGGCATAGTGTAAAAAAACTAAAATAACTCTATTACTAGGATATATCCCGTGCTTAAAGCATGAATCAACATTTTTTAAAAATTTATAATATAATAATAAAAATTATTGTTTTATTTTAAAAAATATATATTTTGTTTGAGATAATATTTATTTTGAATTGTTATGTAAATCTATTAGTCTATTTGAATACTTATTATTTTAGAATATTATAGTATTTTATTTTTGATGTATTATTACATTTTTATATTGTTTATTTGTTGTATTTGCATCATTATTTTATGAAATATAAAATAGAAATTTAATATTATAATTGTGAGCAAATAAAAAATATTAAATTATCATTTATATAAATTTAGTTTTACCAACCCGCCGATGTGGAAATTAAAACACACATTTTCATACATTGAGTAATAAATTTTCGTTTTTAAAAATTCAAATCACAACATATGCAGAAAAAAAATATGCATTTTATTAATTATAAGTATTATATGAAAATTTCAAACAATTTGTAAATAAAATAAAATAAAGATGATAAGAGAATCATAATTTAGTTATTAAAATAATTGTATTGTATACTTGGATATAAAATCTTAGTTTTTAAAATTCTTATTGGTTTATATATATTTTTTAAAAAATAATTAGTAATTTCGTCCATAGTTTATTAGAGAGAGAAAATATTTTTTTAGATTTTTTAATATTTGATCTGTAAGTGTTTTTTATTTTTAATTAATTATATTTATTTTAATTAGTTAATTAAGCTTAATTAATTTTTTCTAATGGCAATTGAATGTAATTTTTTACACATTCTAAGGTTAGTTTCATATTTGTACTTCTCAATTAATATAGTAGGATATTGAAATGGATACTCATCTTTTGCCTATAAAAAAGCAACCAAACAAAAGAAAATGAAATACCCAACTTTATGAAATTTCTAATACCTTGTTGTAATATAAATTAGATAATTTTCTTGTTCCAAAGTGTATGTGACTGTGTAATTCACAAAATAGCGCTAGAGATTAAAAAATTTATTCACGAACAAACCATCTTTCTTCAAAGAGTGGACAAAACAGAAAAGCTAAAATAAAAAACCACAATGGAATTAGAAAAAGTGGTGTCTGCTACTTAAAAAAGAATATAAACCCAAAAACACCCTCTTCTCTCTCTCTCTCTCTCTCTCTCTCTCTCCTCGCCAGCTTCTTCTGCAAATTCGAAAGTTCGCATCTTGCTGTCACTCTTCACGAATCGGATCACGCCCTCTTATTCTTCTCCATCTCTATTGCGATCTAACTGGGTTCGTTGTGAATTTTCTTCTCTACGATCTCAATCTCTCTCTACTTACTTCACCAATCGTTAAAGAAGGGGGTTTAGGGTTTTGTATCGAGCTCGCATCTGTAGCTTCGTAGAAGCTTACTCCTCTTCTGTTTTTAGGCTAAATTCGAGGTGGGTTTTGCTAAAGTTCCACTCTTTTTAGGTTTTTGTTGAGTATTTAATCGATTCTAGTTCTGAATGGTTAAAACCCTAAATTGAATTTATGTTTCGTCGTGTAGGTCAAAAATTACTCGGCTGTAGAGTGATGATTCCGATGGATAACTATTGCGTACCGAGTACTAGCACGACCGGTTTAGTGTTTTCGGCGAATTCGAACATGAATGCTTCCTCTGGATTCCACCTTACTGTAAATTCTCCGGCTTCCGTTACTGGACTCAAACATGAAGCTTCTTTGGCTGTCGATTGGTCTGTTGAGGAACAGTATATATTGGAGAAAGGTCTTGCAAAGTAAGTCTTGTGCATATAAATGTTAAAAGTTTTGCCTTTGCGTGTGTTCTTACTGATGTATCAGTTTTTGTTGTTTCTAGTCTGCTTGAAACCTTTTTGTCTTCTCTTTTGTAGATTTAAAGATGAACCACAGGTTACAAAGTATGTAAAGATCGCATCAACTCTACCAGATAAAAGTGTACGGGATGTAGCAATGAGATGTAAATGGATGACGGTAAGCTCCTAATGCATTGTCAAATCAGTTTTAGTAAGTGGTTTGCATACCTACTTGTTATTCATGAGTTCTTGGTTACGTCCTTTTGATTGGGTGATTAAAAAAAAGGGGTTACCAACATGGTGACACTACTTTGGGTGTATGCTTTGTTAAAGATATGTCCTATGGGAAAAGTTCTTCTATATATATTTTTGGCTATTAGGTTGGCTAAAAGCTCTATTTCTCTATTGATGAAAAGACACCCTACCATATCATAAAAGTTTTCTAAAGTATGGGTAAGAGTGTGCAAGAAGAGAAATTACAAGTATTGCTGACGATGGATCTGGCTTTCTGTTAGTTCTGGAGTCATGTAGGAACTTGATTTGACCCTAAAGCTTGATTTGATCTCTGTAGTTACCCTGAAACTAATATCCCTGAACTTTTAGACTCTCTGAAGTTTATTTCGACATGTTAGTGTTAGATTCGCATAATAAAAAATATTATAGTCTCGAATATTACCTTATTGGCTTATCCTTACTGTCTATATCCTGTCATAACTATGAGGTTGGGATGAAGAAGCGGATTAGATATTTTATGAGCTGAGTTGTACATGCAGATATATGACTCATTCAAGTATTACCCCTTTTAATGTATAGAATAAATGCTAATTTGCTATCATTTATCTTTCAAATACTTAAATCCATGCCTCTGAGATTTTCTTCGCTAATAATATTCATTTTTGCAGCAAAAACGGAGAAAAGGTGAAGAACATTGCGCCGGCACTACGGTTAACTATAGAAAGGTATGTTTGCTTAACGAAACTCTAGGGTATATCTTCTTTTGTAACTATATAAACAAATGAGTGTAAATGGCCTAGGTCATATTTTGCTTTAGTAGAGGTTATTGGTTGCAAATGGATTCTTGTTCAAACAGCTACAAACTTGTTCTCCTTGAGAAACCCAACATAGAAGTAACTGATTTCCTCTTAATTTAGGTGGTGGATTTACCCCCAAAACTGAACATGTTCTCCACCGTGCCGCAACAAAATGCTACATATGCCATGAGCAATATGTGCCAGAGTCCACGCATGCATTTTGAAGGTTAGTACTATTTAGGTCACAGTATTTTCGGCATCATTGTCTTCTTCTCTCTTCTGCAATGGATAGAACTATAAAGAAGAACGACAATGTGCATCTTATCTGGAATTTCAATTTGTGGTTCATCTTGTTGCTACAGTATCGATGTTGGAGTGTTCTTGGACTCTCTTTATAACTGTCCCGTCTCAGCTGCTGTACCATATAAAAAAAAAACTCAATCTTGCTAGCTAGATAGATACCATTTTATCAACTGCCCCACATTTTTAGGTTTCATATCATTTTCAAACTCTTGTTTTCTTAGGTTTAAGTGATGCGGTTATGGAGCGTCTACGGCAGAATACTCAAGCGTTCAGTCAAATTTCTTCAAACCTTTCTGCAAGCAAGGTAATTGATTTGTATTTTTGTTATCGCAATTCTACGTGGGTGAATCAGATTTAAATGCTAATTGGTAGGCAAAGATTGGCATGAGCAGAAAAAATGACGAAAAGATCATAAATTTTATTTTTCACTTCCACAGTGGTTGTCCTTTCGTTAATGGAATTCCTATCCTGTCTGACATTCTCTTTTCTGCAATACAGCCACAGGATAACACCAGTCTATTTTATCTGGCAAAAAATAACATCAGTGCCATCTTGAATGAGTATGTGGATCAATAGCATGCTATATCAATAATGATACATTTCCTCTGTAGCCTTTCTCCGTCTTGTTTATAAAAGCTTGATTTACTAAACTCTTACTTAACATTGCTGTAGCATGAAGGAGATGCCTGGTATCATAAGCCGGATGCCACCTCTTCCCGTTTCAATTAACAATGATCTTGCAAGCAGTTTAATGATGAGTACTACACAGGTAAGCAATCTTGCATCCTCTCTGAACGTTATTTGGATAAGACCGTTAAAGGTATGATGTTCCTGAATATGAAGGGGATTAAAAACCTCAAATGCTTGCCTACCAAATCTGCCTCTGTTTCATGAAAATAATTTCTTATCACTCCCAAAAGTCGATAATTTATTAAGGGGATTTTGTACAAGAACATTGCTTATTTGCTTTAGATCTGGTCCATCTGGATGAACTATGGATAACTTTACTGTAATATTTAATTCACTCCAGTTTTGATGTTAAAATATAATGTTTTAATCTGTCTCTCAGCCGAGATCATATATCATTCCCTCGAGCGTCTATCTGAAGAAGGAGCCGAGAAACTGATGGGGAAGGAAACTGGATTTTGACCAATGCTAAAGGAGATAGCACAAGAAGCTGGTTAATGGCAGTTGTTCGACGTTACCCAGACTGAAAGATGATGGTCTGTCAACTGCTGAACCCTCTTTCAAACACACAAGATTGAACAAGATGGGACCTTGTGGAAACCCTTTGTGCTGTCGGCTAATATTAACACACTGAACTGAACCGCAGGCTAGTCAAAAACCCGTATTGCAAATCCTTCTGTCTCCAAAACTGATTATTTTTCCGGTGCCAAAATGCTTTGGTGGTCAATCCAATATAGGAATTCGTTGCACAGATCCTTGTTAGAGTTGGTTGTATAGATTAGCTGTTTCTTCAAGGTTTAGATAAGAGTTATTTGATGTTTGTATCAAGAACACATATTTGTAAGGTTTGGTCTTCAGAGGCACTTCCTATTAACAGTACTTCTCAGTTCAGTTGCCATATGATATGGCTCCTCTTTTTCCGTGGGTTGTGACCATATATTTGTCTTAATGGTTTAAAGGTGATGTAATATTTCTGATTTATAGAGATTGCCAGATTGGTCGCAATTTATATGATGCATAGAAAATGATACTATTGAAGACTCTACCCATCCAACACAAACTCGTCTTAACAGATTATTTTTGTAGACATTGAACATGCAACACACTCTTCATTCTTGAGCAGATTCTTTTTGCGGTTTGGTTAGAGAAACTCTTGCGGTTTAAAGCTGCTTTCCGTGAAGACAATGGTGGGGTGTCGGAGTTCTTGAAGGTGGATACTGTGGCCATGTATCTTTCTCCTTTCATAGACTGGTTGGGCAAGGGACTTGAGCTCAAACATCTCTTCGGGGGTAAGTTTCACTTATAAAGCTCCAGTGTTCTGGTTGAGGTTTTCAATCTCAGTGGTTCCTGAAATGGCCTCCAGTGTGAGAGTGCATCCTTTCTTTCCTTGCATTGCACAAAATTTCTCACAGAAAATCTTGTTATGTTCTAAATTTTCCTGTTATCTTGGTAGAGTACAGTATATCCACAGTTTATCTAAGGTCCTCAGTCAAGTGCTTCAATGCAAATAACAGTAATTTCCTTTCTCAAGTCATCATTGTCCGTATTCTCACTAAGCTTGAGTCCTGATGCTAAAAAGCCTCTTCCTATAGGACTATAAGCTACAATTCCAATCCCAAGGGACCT
This sequence comes from Camelina sativa, assembly GCF_030686135.1. Taxonomy (NCBI): domain Eukaryota; kingdom Viridiplantae; phylum Streptophyta; class Magnoliopsida; order Brassicales; family Brassicaceae; genus Camelina; species Camelina sativa. The sequence continues at coordinate 21,297,914 of NC_141884.1, read as the reverse complement.
GAAGAACTAAAAGAGAGGATATGAAAAAACATGTATACGAAGGAGTAAGGACAAGTATCCGCTGATGCTGTTTTCTCACACCGACACCTGCAGGTAGGAATGATACCATCTTCCACGTCTCTCGACCATAAAAACCATTCCATTTGCACAGCGGTTATCAAGTGAACAGCATGTGCTCTTCTGATAGTTGAAGCGGAAGCTTCAAACAAACCAATATACTTTACTTTACCTTCTTCCACTCTTCAATTCTCCTATCTTGGAATTCGCAGACAAACAAACTGTTAGGTTCAGGAATGAGTTACCCACAGGAAAGAAATATAGTCTTCCATCTATTTTCTTGGTCCCTATTCATATCCTAACGCAAAAGAACTGATGCTCACTAACCTATAAACTTCCATTTCCATTGCATTTGCATCATTTCGGCAGAACTTGGCTCTTACTAAACAATCTAGTAGTATCACAAACAGAGGATATAAGTGACGCAAGTGTCAATATGATCAGAACCTATCAGTCCAGTCTTTGGAACCATGACATTGAGGAGGCTTACAGTGATTTCAATAGATACACGAGTATCGACCCGATGCTGATAAGTGATAATAGAGATCAATGCAGGCAACATCTAACCGTTTCAAACTAGCCCTCACTTACTCAACATAGCAGAAACTTTATTTGGTAGAAGTTTCAAAGAGATGAAGCTGAGTCTTGGTAGAGTTGGGTGATAAGATAGCCTTTGTTTTGGTAAGCTTTTATTCATCGGATAGAATGTACAGCTGTTGCAAGAAAAGGTTCCAAATCATTGGCTCTAACCTCCTATGGATCTATGGAAGAAGATGAAAAATGTTCAAATATGATGGGATCACTCATTCATTGGCATTAGGTGACTAAATCATGCTTATATATTAGTCACTGCAGACTCTGCAGAGAGTGGTCACAGTATATAGGATGAGTAGAAATAATATGTACTATACATAAACCATCCTTTGACCAGAGCCACCTTAAACTCTTAAAACCATCTGTTTGGCCAGAGAAACTATCAGGTAATTTACGCAGCATTCCAAGAAGGCAATGGTGGAGTGTCAGAGTTCTTGAATGTTGGTACTGTGGCCATGTATCTTTCTCCTTTCACAGACTCTGGTTGGGCAATGGACTCGAGCTCAGACATCTCTTCGGGAGTGAGTTTTACTGATAAAGCTCCAATGTTCTGGTTGAGGTTTTCGATCTTAGTGGTTCCTGGAATGGGGCAAACATCATCTCCCTGGTGGTGAACCCATGCGAGGGCTAGTTGTCCAGGAGTGCACCCTTTCTTCTCAGACATGGCAAAAACTTTCTCGAAGAGAATCTTGTTGTGGTCTAAGTTTTCCTGTTGGAATCTTGGTAGAGCCTGCAATAATTGAGTTTGTATGAAGTCATTTGATTTATCACAGGTTATTTAAGGTTCATCAATTAAACAACTCAAACAAAGCCTATGTACTTGCCTTTCTGAAGTCATCCTTGTCTAGGTTCTCAACAAGCTTGGGTCCAGATGCAAAGAAACCTCGTCCTAGAGGACAGTAAGCAACAATCCCAATCCCAAGTTCCCTAAAGAAAGAAAGACAAGACGTTACATGACTAATGGATAGAGAGAGCATCATGAAGTTGAGAATGAAATCTGAATACCTGCAGGTCGGGACTATTTCTTCTTCCACGTCTCTGGTCCACAAGGACCATTCTAACTGCACCGCAGTTATTGGGTGAACAGCATGTGCTCTTCTGATAGTTGAGGCACAAGCTTCAGACAAACCAATGTACTTTATTTTACCCTCTTCAACCAGCTTCTTCAGTTCTCCCATCTTAGAATGAATTGACAGACAAAAGAAATTGTGAAGTTTAGCAAAAGGTACCAGCTTTCTATAAAGGTCAACAAACTACTAGAGAGCTGAAAAAAACCCGTAAGGAGTCTAGTCTAACAATTAATTATTAGGGGAGATGATAAGATCCCACATTGGTAAAAAAAAAGTAACTAAGTAAGCATCCCACATCACTTCATCAGAAAGGGCACTCTATTCCTCAAAAGCTAGCTCTTAAATAAGTAGATGACAACCTCAAAATTTGCTCAGTTAACGATCATACAGAGAAACCTAAGCAGAAAACATCATCTTCTAAATCTATTTTCTTCAACTCTATTAGTCCGAACATATACCAAGCCAAAGATGTGTAGCTCACTGAGATGAACTCAAACACCCCTGAATTATGTAACTTCCATTACATTTAAAGGTAAGAAGCCTTAGAGTGATTTCGATAGGGACACGAGTATCTACACGATGCTGATAATAAAGATCAATGCAGGCAACATCAAGCCGCTTCAAACTAGCCTCACAAGCAGCCCTCACATAAGCAGGATCTCCTTTTATCTCTCTCTTCCCCTCTACATAACTAATTCCAAATTTGGTCGCAAGCTCCATCTTCTCCCTCACCCCATCCTTGAGAGCCTAACAAATTTTTTAAAAATCGATTCTTTATTGCCCAATTTAACCATGAAATGAAACAAGATCAAATTGCAGATTGGGAAATTTCGAAAAAATCAAACCTTTCCGAGGAGAATTTCGTTGGTCTCAGGGCCATACATATCGGAGGTGTCAAAGAAGGTAACGCCGGAGTGAATAGCGTGATGGAGGAGAGTGATGGCGTCAGTTTCCGGCTTTGAAGCACCGTAATGACCTGTGAGGCCCATGCAACCAAGGCCTTGCACCGATACCTCAAAGCCTTGGCTTCCCAGCTTAATCCTCTTCACTTCACAAGTTGCCATGGATTACTGTAAGTCTGTGACACCTCTCTCTCTCTCTCTATCTCTTGTAGAGAGTTATGAACTTTTTGAATTGAGTTGACTGGTGTTACTCCGATGATGATGGATCAATAAATAAAACTCATATCCTGGTTTAATTGACCCAATTGATCTTAAACCAAACGAAACCAACCACATTTTATCGAACCAAAAATAACCAGAAGAAACCAAGAACAGATGATATTGAACCGTTCAAATTCGTCGCATTTATCAGATCCTTCGTGGTGTTGAGTGAACAGTTAGCCTTTGTTACGCTAAGGTTTTAGCTTGTGAGAGAGTTACAGAACAGATTTTTCTAATAGAGATTTGTCAAAATGTAATGAAATGTTAATTTGAAGAACTAAGGGAACTCTATACATAGTTTAAATCATCAACACTGATACGATGGGATCACTCATTCTTTGGCATTAGATGTCTTAACTACTGATCCTAAGCCAGGTGGGATTAATAAACCATTAAGACTATGCAGAGAATGGTAGAGCATAAGGTATTAACAGAATCTATCCGCACCATCTGAATTTCGTGTCATCCTCACTCTTTCTCCTTGTGTTGTTCTTCAAGAATTGTCTCACTGCTTCTTCGTTAACCTTGAACATAAATGTTATTCCTCTGATCTGCAAAATTTGGGAGTTTCTAGTTATAAAAGATGCATTAACACACACTTGTACAAAGCATGAGCTTGTGCTTACATCAATTGAACTACACGATGTGAGGGTTACAATCTGTCCTGGATCAAGTTTTTCTCCATTTACAAGGATATGTTGCTTTCCAAGGTTTTTCAGAGAGAATGATCCGTAGTTCTCTAGCTTAACCAATGCCTTTGTAAAATATATGGAGAAAGAATAAGTATAGCACATTAGCAACTAATTAGCAAGGTGAACAAGTTTTAATTTGGAAAGAGGCTCACCTGAAGCCGAGATATCTTGCTCCTATAATTATATTTACCCAAGTCAATGTCAACATTCAGGCCTTCAGATGATCTCCCAATAATTACCTAAGACAAATAAATGATCTTCTGCCATGTAACTTAGAGGACTTGATACGACATGATAACATCGAGACAGAAGAAAATGATTTGTCTAACATACCTCGCCTTTTCTGACATAATGCTTTGAATCACGAGAATGCAGGACCGCAATTGCCCCATGAAACATAATTGCTCTCCGCAATGAAGCTCTTGTGCACTGTTCCAATCCAATTAATGCATGTCTTGGGTGCTTAGACATGTTCCATTCTAGGTATCATGAAGCGAACCATAATTGAGATAACTATAGTTTGAGAGAGACATGCATAACTGTATTTTTTGCAATCCTTTTGGATGCAACAGTGTGAACTAGTTACATGATAGGCCGCATATGGTTTATAATAGGCCGCATAACATTTACCTTCCCTGTTGAAGCATGAATCTGAATCATGTGGAACTAGATTCAGTTTTTGAATCTGGAAATATTTTCATGTGAAGTCAGAGATCAGAAAATACATTGAAGAATAATTTGTGACATGCTTGTGTAAAGAGTAATCAGGGGTTTACCATTGCATCAATGTCAATCTCATCTTCACCATCCACTTCTTCCTGATATAGAGTTGATGGGGTTTGAGCAAGTTCTGCGTCCTTGTCCTCAGAGCTATTAACATTTACATCTAACTGTTCACCCAAAGATCTACAGGCACCTGAGCTACCTTCCATTAGAGGCAAGTTTCTGACTGCAACTATAGAGCCACAAACTGACCATGGCCTACAAGGTCTTTCAAGAGTCTTTGTTAAAGGTATTGGAGAGATTTCAAGACCAATATTATCATCATGACCGTTGTACTCACTGTCGATATGATGAAGTGAACAGGTTTCTAGCAAATTGCTTTCCCAACCATTAGGAGGAACAATGCAGAGCGGTACTGGTTCATACGGCATAAGCTCATCATCATCAATGCACATTATCTCCATAGACCCCTGCATGTTGATGACATCTCCACAACTAAATTCATTTGTAGCTGAATTATCGCCATCATTCTCGAAGATATCAGAATTGTATGGGACTACTGGATCTTCTTTGATGACACTGCACTCCAAAATATCATCACAATCCCCAGGGACACATAATATCTGATCTTCTTTCCGTTCAGAATGGAGGAGAGAGATGTCATTGCTATGACTAGACCTTGCACTATTCCCATCAAGAGATGACAACAAGATAGAATTCAAAGTTTCTGAAGACCACTTACTAACTAGAGATCCCTCATCCTCATCAGACCATACAGACAAAAATTTCCATCCGGTAAACACATCATTGTCGTCTAGAACATGTTAAGATATAACATCAAATTCAGATAGGTCTGTGTCACTTCCACCGCAGCAGTCGTCTACAATCGAACCCTCATCTAGAGAATCATAATCCACAAGATTTTCAAACCACAAGTCACTTTCACCATCAACACCTATGTGTACATCATTATCTAAATCCGGAAACGTATCATCATCATCCGCAGACTTGTGCCTACGAGTTCTCTTTCTCATGACACAAAAGAGGCTTTCAACTTTTCTTTTGGGATTGGAACTCTCTGATGTATCATCTTCACCAGGAATAATCTTGACAGAACCATCCTATCATTGTGACACAAAGACTAAAATCAGAAAAAAGGGTTTGTGCAAATAAGGGCAAAAAAGCTTGTTCAACCACGAAGTTGTTAATCTACTGAAGAGTATTGATCATTTTAGGGTTTCGTGTAGGAGAAATTGAATTAAAAAAAATCATAAAATGGGATGGATGATGCTAACATCAAATACGCAACACAGAGATAAGGAAATGTATTAGATGAAAAGAGGGAGAGAGAGAGAGAGAGACGCACGAGGATGTTCTTATTGACGAAGAGATGCTGAGATTCTCGAAGACCTTCCATTGTTGAACTGGAAGAGAAGAGTTTGATTGATGCTGAGACTGTCTGTGTATTGAGCGGAGTTGGGTTGATGAATGGTTGGTACAATTTTAACATTCCAATCCCGGTTTAGTTTAACCAAAAGAATCATCCAAGTTTAACCATACCGAAAATAGCATAATGGATAACCATTCTTTGAATTGGGGATTTTCCCTAGGGTTGTTCGAATTGAGTATGTTTTCGATTTTTGGGATCTAATCCAAATCTCAATATATCCATCTGAGTCTTTGAGTACTGGTCAAATTCTTTGCAATGAAATCAAAACAGATAATATTTAAATGTTAATGAGACCAATCGAATATCGAGGAGAACGGGGAATCGAGTTCTAAAGGAATTGAGGAAGATAACCCAAAAAAAAAAGGTTTACAAAATAGAGGAAAAAACATCTAAACTGTTCGTAATATAGGTACTTCGAAGTTCGAACCCGGGTCCCTGAAAAACACTAAAGACAGTCAGCATACCACATCATAATACTCGTAAGAGCTTTTAAACAAGTTTTATATACTCCCTCCGTTTCAAAATATAGGATGTTTTAAGCAAAACACGCATATTAAGAAGTCTTTACTTTTAATAAGTTCAACCAATCAGAAACAATACTGCATAATATAAAATACTAAACTAATCTAAAAGTTGCATTGAAATTTGAAAGCATCCTATATTATGAAACAAAAAATTTCTTTAAAACATCTTATATTTTGAAACGGAGGGAGTATCTGTAATGTATCCAGATGTATGACGGAAAGTTCACACCGTCAAACGTCCTTTTTTTTTTTTTTTTTTTCAACCAAACATTACTTAAATTAAAAGGTGACTCCCAGATTGGTTGCCCAAACCGGAGGAAAAGAGTTTACAAAAGAAATTTCAGAAAATAAAGTTCTTGAAGAACGGGCTAAACAATCTGCCCTTACGTTGAGCTCGCAAGAAATCCTGGGTCAAACGTCCTTTTAACGGAAACTAAACGGCACACAACTAAAATGACCTAGTCAACAAAACTTCACCATTTTCTTAAAAAATCAAACTAAACTTTAAAAATTAAATAACATTTCAAAAGTTTATGATTTTTTATCCCAAATTTAAAAATTCATGCTTTTTTTATATTTTCCCATGAATAAATCTCTATATCAGTAATTATAGAAAAGTATATTTAAATTGGTAATCTTCAAACCGAATATTTATTTTCATCTTGATATGAAAGTCGGAATTATAAGCTTCTAATATTATGCACATGAAATTTACTGAAAATTAGAATTAGCATTACATTTTTATATACATTATCTTTTATATTTTAAAAATTGTTTAAAATATTATTTGTTTCTCATTATCTTTTTAATTATAAAGTTTGTTAAAACAAAACTTTAATATTAACATAAGCCGAAATCCCTAATCAATAAAATTAACACTTGTGCGAGCACATGGTTTATTAACTTTGACAAAACTTTAATATTACATTTGACAAAATCTCTAATCGATAAAATCGACAATTGCCACGATCTTGATAATAACTAACTTTGAAACCAAATTTTATATAATAAAATTATTGTTAAATATATATTATGGAAAATAATTATCATATAAACTATGATCGTATCATGGTGTGGTAAAGAAAGGAAAAAAAAAAGTAAAATGCTGAAATAAAAAATTCTGGCAACTAGATGCATGGAATCATAATCGGATACGTGGAAGCGGAAACGTTTAGAATCGTTGAATCAATTAAAAAAAAAATTAGGAAGCGGGTACGCATTGGAAGTGTTGTATATATATATACAAGATGGAAACTTTTTTTAGCTTAGAAACTTAACAAATTAAATAATTAAAAAAAAATCCATTCATAATACATATAAATATATAATATTACTAGTGTTTTTAATTCAACTATTTAATATTTATGTTTTGAATTTGTGTTGTTTCAAATATTTTTTTTGATATAGGGTTTTATGTATATAAATATATATTCAGATATATGTAAATATGTTTCCAAAACGTTTCCATTTCTTAGTTTTAAAATAAAATCGTTTCCTATTTCCAAAACATTTCGATTACGCGTATCCATTTCCATTTCTATCCAACCTAGATAACAACTCAGTATTTCAACAATATATAAATGTTATTATCATATTATGTACAGCAATGTATTAATTTAAATCACCCAATGTGTGAAACTTTTTCTAGTTGAAAAGAATGTTAATTATCATGCGTTCTCGTATTGTTTATATCAAATAAAGCATATAGGAATCCACTATAAAGCAAAGTCCAAAATTTACAAGCTCAATTAAGCGTACAAAAATAATCGAAAGTAAATACAATCCACATACGTAAACCATAGAATTTCAACTCAACAAAGAGTCTCAAGTTCGCATAGTCTAAGAACAATCATGCTACGAAAGATTCGATCGTGTTATGAGTTGTGACATAAATCTATGTATCTGCATCAGTTGGACAAAAAAAAATATTGGCAAGAACAATCATGGATCAGAAGGATTCTATTCATATTAAAAAAGTAATGTATGTATCTCCAACGGAGGGTCCAAGTGGTGGATCCAAGTTTTAAGTGTCCAAAAAATAAATCAATAATCCGATAATACAATGGATCCGGTTCTATTTTTGGATTTTTTGGAACTCTTTAGACACACATACGTGTCGCAATTAGATTGGTGTGATATTTGTATTAGAAGAAAAAAAAAATTGCTCCGTGTTTGTCTCTGTTTCATCATCTCGCATGACGCCGATATCAGAAGCAACGGAGGCGAGGGAAGGAAACCTCCGACTCTTCGATCTGCCGTAATCATCATCTCCACCGGCGAGGGTCACGATTAGCGACTCTGGTTGAGCAAATCGGCGTTTTCCTGAATCAGGTGTGGTCGGAATTCGTATATTCGTATTCTTTCACCGTCGTCACTCACTAAAATCAAGTTAGTGATTTTTGTTCTGTCTTTGGTGTTCACCACCTGTTCGCTGAAATGCTTCTAAGTATAAATTCGATTCAATTCCTGTATATTTCCAATTCTCTTGTGGCTTGTATTTAGATATTGATTCTTAGGTGACTCTAGATTTTGAAATACGTACAATTCAAGACTCTATAATAGTAAATACAAGGGCGATGTTTAGAGCCTTAAGCTTGATGTGTTTTGTTCATGTTACAGTAATGGACGAAGGAAGGATGCCCAAAGGACTTGCAGTTGTTGGAGGAGATTATTGATTAAGGCTTAAAACAGAAGCTTGTACATGCAACTGCTTCACGGTATGTAGGATTAGGTTTGTTTTTTTTCTTTGCATGTTATTCATTTATAGTCTTTTAGTTTAAATGTTAGTCATTGTGGTATATGCATTTGTTGGTTTTGCAGGGACAATATCTTTGAAGAACAAAAAAGTACAGGAATTGCTTTCTGATTTCCTTTACTCCTTATGTGAGTGTCTGCTTGAGTTCAGGTGGATATAGGACTCGGCTTTTATGTCGGCAAGAAGCTCTTGACCATATTTCACAAAGGGAGGAAAGAATTAAAAAGTATTATGATAAACCTTTGCTCTCTTGTTTTTTCCTTTCTCCAAATCCTGCTTGTTTTAAAGTTGTCAAATTTCTGTTTGTTGCCTTATATATATTGCTGTTTGCTTGTGGGTGAATCCAAGGAAAACATGGTTGCATTATCGTATATGATGAATGAGTTGTCTAGTCGAATGCATTATAGTAACTGAATGCAGATTGCTATATAAATATGGTGGTTTTTTTTTTTTACAGACAACTAGTAATTACGCAGATCAAAGGTCGCATCAAACTGGTAAGTTCCAAGTTCTTATCTTAGCTTTGTAAAGACAGTAGTTCATTTTTCTTATGAGGTCGGATTTGACTAGAAACCCACTGTGTAGTTACCATTCGGGTAGTGGTTATGTTAATGGTGGTGTATCATGTAATATATGCAGGCTCAATACCAGATTCAGAAAATACTCAATCTTCCTGAAGAGAATACGTCATACGGGCAATATTCTTCTGCAAGTTCTGATTTTTTTTGAACTGTGATTCTTTTTCAGGAACTTCTTGCAGCTAGTCTTCTCTGGAGACAACAGTGGGAGAGTTCTCAAGTATGATCCAATAGCTAAGAAAGCTCTTGTTCTAGTTTCAAATGTTCAGTTTCCAAATGGTGTGTCTATCAGCAAAGACGGTTCTTTCTTTCTATTCTGCCAAGGAGATGTTGGAAGGTGAGTGATTGTAGCAGTAGTAGTTCTGCTTCCAGTTGCGACCAATGAGTGTGTGTCAAGTATTCTTCTTTTTACTCATACACAAGTTTTTTGAAATTTAAATTTTTAGATCTTCAACTAAGTGTTTCCATTGGACTAGAAGTTAAAGAAAGAAAACAATCTCAAAATAAGATGGGCCAGATCTGTATCTTTAGGCCTAGTTTAACACCCAATAAATTCAATCTGACCCTACAAGCCCACCCAAGTCTCGTTTTTCGGTTCTTTTGCCATCGCTTCGAGAAGTTTCTATAAGTGATCAATTAATAGTTCTAACCCTAGAAAATGTTGAGAGCTTCCAGAAGTTTCTATAAGTGACGCTGAGCACTCAACAAGTGTCAAGGCTCTCTCTTCTCAGTTCCTCCTCCTTCTCCGTCTCGTCTCGCCTCGTCGTCTCTCTTTGCCTCTTAAGGTTCGTCGGAATGTTTCTCAAGCTTTCACAAAACCTTGTCTTCTGTAGTTTTGTAGCTTCTCTGGAATCTATAGCTCTGTGTGTTGAGTGTACGTCATTTCATATTTGGGGAATTCTAAATCAAAAACTTGTCTTTCCGTAACTGTGTAGAATGGATAGAAGAATGGATTTTGCTGCATCAGCTTTGGCTATGATGACTAATTGGAGACAGAATAATCCTCCTTCTTCTTCTTTCCCTCAGGTTCGTTTTAACTTTTTCTTAAGCTTTCAACTTCTTCTTCTTAGTCTTAAAGAAAAGAAAGTTCAAAACTTGTTGTAGCCCTGTGTGGTTTGATTAGTATTTGGGAAAATTCTAAATCAAAAAACCCTCTCTTCTGTTGTTGTGTAGAGGGGTTCAAGTGTACCAGATGTTGCAGTTTTGAGGAGTTGGAGAGATCATCTTCCTCCTTCTGCTTCTGTTTTCAAGCTTTCTCAGCTTACTACTGTCAACAACAGAAACGAATCCTCTGTTTTCTCGTCTGGTGGATACAGTTGGTATGTGATCTTGTTCTAAACTAAAAAGTTCATATCTTTCATCATAAGTAAGAAAGTTTGTCTTTTTATAACCAATCTATCTCAAAATTATGAAAATCAGGAGGTTGGTTGTATACCCAAGAGGAAATGAAGAAGAAAATGGAAAAGGATTTGTGTCAATGTATGTGGAACTTGACAAGAGCTGCCTCTCATCCATATCAGCACCACCCACGGAGGTCTCTGCTTATCTCTCTTTCTTTGTCTTTAACAAGAAAGAGAACAAGTACTTTTCAGTTCAAGGTTCGTATGCACATAGCCTTGTATCTCTCTCTGTCATATGAACATATATTTTATGAATGCATCAGTGATATGTGTATAACATCCTTAACGTATTAACATGCAGATGTGGAAGTAAAGAAATTCAGTTCTTCAAGAACGGTCTGGGGAGTTTCTCAAGTTCTTCCAGTTGAGGCTTTCAGTGACCCTGCCAATGGATACATCTTGGAGGGAGAAGAACATGAGTTTGGTGCTCATGTGAAGATTGCTCCATCACCTGTCGCTGCTGCTGAAAACCTCCCTTTTCACAAATTCTCTTGGAGTGTTAGGGATTTCTCTCTTCTGAAACAGAGTGATTACGTCTCAAAAACCTTCCAAATGGGAGAAAAAAAGTGGTGAGTCTATGATTGTTTCTTTTTGTTTTTCTGATATAATTGTTGTATTAGTGGTAACTCTTTCTAACAAGTGGACAAATAATGTTTTACAGGACTCTAACCGTGTATCCGAAGGGAGACTCTAGAGCAGAGGGCAAATTATCCAGCTATGTGCATTTAGCTGAAGGGGAAAACTTACTGACGGGTGAGCTGATATTTGTGCGAGCAAAAGTGCAGGTTCTAGACCCGCGTGGATCCAATCACCTATCAATGTGGCGTAAGTAAAAGAATATTGACGTTACTATTTCGCAATGCTTATTGTCAGTGCTAATGCATGGGATCAAATAGATGCTGATGACGTTTTCATTAGGCGTTCTTAACTTATGATGTCAGATGTCCCACTATACATTGACTATAACCTAGTGGTTTTAAGTTCATAACTAATGTGATGTACACACTTTGCTTGTTTTGTAGTTAAAAGTTGGGTCATGACCTCGAGCACAGGGGTGGGTCTTCCTCAGTCCATGCCTTTAGCTAAAATTCAGGAGGGTTACTTGGACCATGAAGATACTTTGAATGTAGAGATGGAATGCGAAGTTGTTAACACCATCAAAGACCACCCCTTTTTTTAGGGTTCTGTTTAGCTACCTCTCTCCGTCTGTATGACTTACCTAATCTGTTTTAATCTGTTTTATGCGTAGAGAGATAACGCTCTATCTATATTTAGGTTAATCTAATTATCTACCATGCATGTATGACTAGGTTTCGAAGTATGACTACTCTGTTTTAATTATGCGTTTATTTATGACCTTATTGTAGTATTTTAATTTTTGTTTCTTTCTTATACATCTGTTTTGTTATGGTTTTGGTTTGGTTTATCTCCTACTTACCGATTTATTAAGATGGGTGAACTTAATATTAACACACAGAGGACCAAACAATTAGAAATTTGGAACTGATAAATTAGTTCTCTACTTCTCTCTCGTCCTTCTTTTTATTTAAACCACATTTATCCTTTTTTCTAGCTTTAATTACAAAAATGCCATTCAACACATTTCAACCTAACAACACTGTTCATTCCAATATCAATTACACTGTACATAACCGGGATATAATGTTCGATGTTCATACAAAGTTGGTATAGATAATTTTTTTTTTTTTTTTCAACGAGACTATAATAGTTAAAATAGAATTCCAAAACAGGTTGCCCAAACAGGAGGATACGAGTTTACAAAGTCAGATTCTGAAGGTAGAGATCGTGAAGATCGAGCTAGGCAATCAGCTCGGGCATTTGCATCTCGTGGAATCTTGGTGAGGCTGAAGGAGGAATAGGAACTTCGAAGCAAAAAGAAATCCTTCAGCAGATTAGAAAAAGCCGGCCAGTCTTCCGGCGTCTGCACCATCGCTACTAACTCGACACTATCCGTCTCAAAAGCCTGACAATCTACTCCCGTCACCAGTAAGGACTCTATTGCCCAGATCAGTGCTTGTAATTCTGCATGAAGAGGGGATATACTCCGACGGTGGCTCCGTGCTCCCAAAAGGATCGTTTTAAGATCTCCATTACAACACCACCATCCCAAACCCTGGTAGGGGTCTGTACCTTTCCAAGAACCATCGAATTGGCATCGGGGAGAGATACCCCTGTCCTCCGAAAAGGACAGAGGATCCAGAAAATTCACCGAGAAAGACTTGGCCTCTTCCCACAATAGTTTATCCGTAGCTGCTTGATTCAAGATCTCAAGAGGTTCTACCTCAACTCCCTGGAACACTTTCTTATTCCTATCTTTCCAAATTGACCAAATAATCCAAGGTAGTTGAAGTCCTATATCCGAAACCCCGGAATGCGAAGACGCCCGCCAAAAAATAAAATCTAAATTTGCATAGATCGATGTGTATGGAAAACCCCCCGGTCCAACCGGATAGGGGACAACTCCCAAATACATCGAGACCTAGGGCACTCAAAGAGCGTGTGATTTATAGTTTCCACTGCAGACCCACATCTCTTACACACGGTGTCACACCGAACCCCCCGATGTGCAAGACGCTCTAACACAGGTAAAGTACCTGAACCAATCTGCCAAAAAAAGTGTTGGATTTTGGAGGGTACATCAAGTTTCCACGATTGGGCCCGCAAAGCCGTACACGTCGGCCCATACTCTACATCCGTAATCAATTCCCGAGCTATCCGGTATCCTGATTTGATGGAATATTTTCCAGATTTAGTATAATGCCATATTAATCTATCCGGTTGATGCGTTCTACTAACCGGCATACTCCAAATTAGTTGTATATCCCCCGGATCAAAAAACTCCTCCAAAGTAGGTAAATGCCAATCCTTAGTCGCCGGATTAATTAAATGATTAACCATTAAACTAGGAAGCCACATCCTCCCTCGACCATTCGCTGGTCTAGGACAAGTATCCGGAATCCATGGATCACGCCAAACCGAGATGGATTTACCGGTGCCTACCGCCCATCGCGCCCCCTGCTCCACCAAACCCTTGGTGGAATAAATACTTCTCCAAGCAAAAGACGGGTTATATGGTTTTTTTGCCATAAGAGGATGTTTGTTCCTAAAATATCGACTTTTCATCACCTTAGCCATTAAAGACGTTGGATAGTGGATTAGACGCCAAAACTGTTTGGCCAACATAGCCTCATTAAATTGTTCCAGAGCTCGGAAGCCAAGTCCCCCTTCAACTTTATCTTTACATAATTTGTTCCACGCAACCCAATGCATACCACGAGCTTTATCATTGGATTTCCACCAAAAGGTGGAAATTGCACTTGTCAACTTAGAAGTCAATTCCTGAGGTAGTTTATAGCACGACATAACATGGGTCGGTAATGCCAAAGCCACTGATTTAATCATAATTTCCTTTCCGCCCTTCGACAGACACTTTGCAGACCAGCCATTTACACGATCATCAAGCCGATCCTTAACGTAGCTAAAAACCTTAGTTTTCGAACCTTGAAGATTCTCAGGGATACCCAAGTAAGAACCCATGCCTCCCTCCTTATCAATCTCAATAACGGATTTTAACTGGGATCGCATATCCGTAGTAACCTTTTTCCCAAACATAATAGATGATTTAGTCAGATTAACCTCTTGACCTGAAGCTTTGCCATAGGAACCGATTATATCCATAACCGTCCTACACTCCTGGACAGTTGCTTTACAAAAAAACAGACTATCATCTGCAAACAGCAAATGCGAAACAGTAGGACTATCACGGGCGATAGTAATACCCGTCAATTTTTCCTCCCTTTCAGCCTTCTTAATATTAGCTATCAAGACTTCTGTGCAAAGGATAAATAAATATGGTGATAGTGGATCCCCTTGTCGTAACCCCCTCTGAGGTCTAATAAAACCCCTGGGCTGACCATTCAGAAGAACTTGGTATGAGACCGACGATACACACCACATAATCCACGAAATCCATTTCCTATCAAATCCCAACTTGACCAGAACCGCCTCTAGAAAATCCCACTCTACCCGATCATATGCCTTACTCATATCCGTTTTAAATGCCAAAAATTCCGAATTACAATTTGGTATAGATAATTATGAGTAGATAATTTATTATTTTTTTTTTTTTGCGCAATAGGTAATTATATTGAATTAACTAAAGTTTGTACAAAGAGAATCAATAAGCCAATCTGGCTTCAGTAGATAATTTATTTATGTACCTACTAAATAGTATAATATTGTGATAGGTTTATATGTTACAAGGTCTTTCATATCTTTTTAACTTTTAGTTTCTATTTTTTGTTCATGTTTTGAAATTAGTAAATATTGTTCAGAATTCTTATTTTGTGTATCAGTATTGTATTTTGTTTCTTTTGATCTATTTTATAAATTTTAATTTTTTTTTTTGCGCAATAGGTAATTATATTGAATTAACCAAAGTTTGTACAAAGAGAATCAATAAGCCAATCTGGCTTCAGTAGATAATTTATTTATGTACCTACTAAATAGTATAATATTGTGATAGGTTTATATGTTACAAGGTCTTTCATATCTTTTTAACTTTTAGTTTCTATTTTTTGTTCATGTTTTGAAATTAGTAAATATTGTTCAGAATTCTTATTTTGTGTATCAATATTGTATTTTGTTTCTTTTGATCTATTTTATAAATTTTAAAATTAAAAATTTAGTTCTAGAAAATAATTCATAATATCTATTAGGTTTTTAGTTTATAGTCTTAGTTCCTACTGCTTCATATCACTTATGTAAACATTGTTCCTATCAACTGACTCTTTTGAGCTAATCTATTTAAGTTGTTGACAAAAAAAGTTAATATATCTTACTTATAATATTAATGTAAACTATTACTGAATGTATTTTAAAATACCTAAACATATTTTATTATGTTTATTTTACGCACATATCGCGTGAGATTTTTTCTATCCCAAGCAATTTGTATGATCTTAACTTTTCGTTATTTTCACAGTTTTGGTTTCCATCTTAATGCTCATGTTTGAAAATTCTAATTGAGTTTGATACATTGGAATGACTTTTTCCTCTCTCTAGATATATTTAATTCTTTTTCTTTTAAGATTAGGTCAAGAAATTCAATATAACATAGGATTGTTTTTGTATAAGTTTGATTATTGTAGAATTTTTAGGACTTTCTTTAGGATAATAACTATGTGTATCTTTATTGTAAAATTATCTGTATGATTTTTTTTTTTTTTTTTTTTTTTTTTTTTTTTTTTTATGTTTTTGAGTTATGGGATTTTTTTGTTTGGACAATTCCTAATTTTTTTGAATTACAAAATTGTATAATTTTACAACATAATAATAAAATTTAATTCTTATTTTAATAATCTTACAACATAATAATATTTTGACACATGTTGCGATCTTATGAATTAGTAACTTTTACAACATAATAATAAGATTTTATTATTATTTTAATAATTTTATTATTTTAAGAATTTACAACATAATAAGATTTTGACACATATCGCAAACTTATGAATTTGTAACTTTTGAAATCATACTTTATATAATAAGATATAATATAATAATTTTTCAAATTATTTTTTTGATATATATGTATAGAATCTCATAATTTACAAAGTTCCTTATAAATCCTATTTCATAAAACAATAAATATTCTCAAAAGTTGTTGTTTAGCAAAGATATAAATATATTCTCACCAAAAAAAATAATGAATATACATAGAGAAAAGGATGAAAAAAAAGTTAACTATACATATATATATTGCCTTAAATATAGATTAAAAACTGATTGAAAACCAGAAATTATAAAATTAAAAAGGAAAAGCGACTCGTAAATTGACTACCCACTACTAGTTGCCTTCTTCTTCCTTTCTTCTTCTTGCAGCCCGCCGCACACAATTCCATCACGATTCGGGGCGTTTCCGATTCGGGTCTTCCATGTAACTCGCTCTATTATATATCAGCAAAAACCTAAAGTCTACGGAGCAGACAAAAACAAACAGTTGAATCCGGGCAGGCTTCAATGGATTGCCTTCTTGATGACCTTCTTGTCCACATATTGTCCTTCCTTCCAACGAAACAAGCTGCTCGTACCTCTGTTCTTTCCAAGAGATGGAGGACTCTCTTTGCTTTCTGTCATAATCTTCACTTTGATGACAACTCCATCAACTCCATCCTTTCGCTCCCTGACCCTGGAGATATTTATAAACTCTATACGTATACGTTCTCGAGGAGAAAACAAAAACTGCATACGCTTCAAAAGTGTTTCCATGATTTTGTGGATCATACATTGGCTTTACAAGGCTGTAACACTATAAAGAAGTTCTCACTTGACCTTAGTCGAACATATGACGATAGTGACATTGACCGCTGGATATGTTGTGCCCTGGAACACGGTGTCTCCGAGCTTCATCTACGCATAGAAGGTGTATCGTGGTGGAAGTTTTCTATCTCATCCAAAATCTTCACCAGCACAACACTGGTTAAGCTATCATTGATATCCACATTTTACACCACAGTTTACGAACCACACTGCCCAAGACTTCTTCCTTCGGATACATCTCTCCCATCACTAAAGGTTCTCCTCCTTTACAAAACCTCTTTTAAGGATGATCAATTATCTGATGTACTTCTCAATGCTTGCCCTCTACTTGAGGACTTAACCATAGGCTATTACAAGTATTATCCGGGTCTTTCATACGTCATATCCAGCAAAAGCATTAAGAGGCTCTCAGTTACCTATTGCTGTGCTCGTAAACATAAAGGCTTTTCTAGAAATATTTCATTTGACACACCTAATGTTGTCGACTTCTACTACTCTGATTTTCTTGGCCGTGGTTCTCGAGAGTTTCACTTGGGTTCACTTGCCAAAGCTACATTGGACCTTCGTTTCATAAAAGATGACGAGCAAGCGGATATGAGGGATATCATCTGTGAGATACGCAATGTCAAGACCCTACACTTGACTTCTTCCACTGTCGAGGTCAGTACTTTTGTGTGTTTGGTCTCATCTTCTTTTTTTTTTTTTGGTTAGAAACAGGAAAACATTCTTTGTGTGTGTGTGTGTTTCAGGTGATTTTGCTATGCTGCAAAAATGGATTACCAGTGTTCAACAACCTCGTTGAGTTAGGCTTTTCAAGTAAAGAAGAAGGTTGGAAAGTGTATCTGCCTCTTCTGCTAGAGGGTTCTCCAAACCTTCAAACTCTGGTTCTCTCGGTATGAATTATGCAAACATTGAACAAATCTTACTTTCTATCTATGACTGTTGGCATGACACTAAAGTAGTCTCTCTTCTTTATGCTTCAGGGTCTGAATTGGTTCTCATGTAAACGGCATCGGTTTACTCGAATTCCCCCGAATAACCAAATTAAGATGTTGGTTATCAAGAAGTATCAAGGATATGCAAGCGAGCTGAAACACATTAGCCATTTCTTACGGAAGATGGAGTGTCTTGAAGTGGTAAAAGTTTACGTTGCAGCTAGAATGGATGACCTCAAAAAGATGCAACTCACAGAGGATCTGTTGAAGCTTCCGGCATCTTCATCCAAACTCAAGATACAAGTCATATGACTATCATCCATAAGATCATAAGTTATTATGTCTAAAATATTTACATTAGTAAGTTGTTTTTGGTTTGTTTAGCGATTTATGGTTTACTGTGGTGCCAATCATATAAACGAGAAAAACACAACTTATATATTAGTTACCATGTTTAGGTGTTTCTGAGTGTTACCATGTTTAGGTGTTTCTGAGTGTTACCATGTTTAGGTGTTTCTGAATGTAACCATGTTTAAGGGTTTGCCCAAAGTCACCCAGAATGACATGGGAGTGTAAAAGACGAAACCAAGAACCGAAGAGATGAAACCGATATAATTCATCACGCATATGCTTCATAGAGTTGAGTAAAGTTATAGATAGTCTTTCTTTCTTTATAGAGTTTGGTTACAATGTGTGAAATGTAAATTGAAGTTTTCACTTGGGGAACTCTATACATTATTTATTCTTCAAGCCGTAACACTTATAGTTTTGGGTTTCCCTGGGAGTGAACTCACCATAATCCACTCGTTTATTACCTTGATATGGCTAGCATAAATTAGACCACACTTCAATGTTATGAACCCACCACAACCATAAAAACTTCAGCGGTTTTAAGCGGCTTTCCAAGAAGACAATGGTGGTGTCTCAGAGTTCTTGAAAGTGGGCATCATAGCCGTGTATCTTTCTCCTTTCACAAAACCAGGTTGGGCAATGGCCTCAAGCTCAGTCATCTCTTCGGGTGTGAGTTTCACTGATAAAGCTCCAATGTTCTGGTTGAGATTTTCGATCTTAGTTGTTCCTGGGATGGGACAAACATCATCTCCCTGGTGGTGAACCCATGCGAGGGCTAGTTGTGCAGGAGTGCATCCTTTCTTTTCCGAGATTGCACAAACTTTCTCATAAACGATCTTGTTGTTGTCTAAGTTTTCCTCTTGGAATCTTGGTAAAGCCTGTAATAATTAGGTTTATTATACAAAGTCCTTTGATTAATCCACAGCTAAGCTAAGGCTCATCAACAAACAACATACAAAACCTATATACTTGCCTTTCTGAAGTCATTCTTGTCTAGTTTCTCAACAAGCTTGGGTCCAGATGCAAAGAAACCTCGTCCTAGAGGACTGTAAGCAACAATCCCTATCCCAAGTTCCCTGAAGAAGGAGAGAGAATATGAAGTTACATGATTTATAGATATAGCACCAAGAAAGTAGGATGAAATATGAGTACCTGCAGGTTGGAATGATTTCTTCTTCCACGTCTCTGGTCCACAAGGACCATTCTAACTGCACGGCAGTAATTGGGTGAACAGCATGTGCTCTTCTGATAGTTGAGGCACAGGCTTCAGACAAACCAATGTACTTTATTTTACCTTCTTCAACCAGCTTCTTCAGTTCTCCCATCTAAGAATTGACAGACAACAAACAAAGAAAATGGTCAAGTTAGCAAAAGATGCCAGCTTTCTATGAAGGTCAGGAATTAGAAGCAGAACCGCCCCTAACAGAGTCTATGCAAAAGAAAAATCCTAAGAGCAGATGATATAACATTCAAGTGACTAAATGACTAAAAAGTCTAAAGAGCACCCTTTCTTCACAAGCTGGCTTTTAATTAGGAGAAAGCCTCAAATTCGTTCAGTTAAAGATCATTTCACCAATCATTGTTGTTCGTGAATAAGCTAGCAACTTCAAAAAGAGTAACCTAAGCAGAGAACATCATCTCCAATCTATTGTCTTCGACCCTATTAGTCCAATATACAAAGCCAAGATGTAAAGCTCACTGAGATTTCTCTTGAAAGTAGAGAAATAGTTAACTTCCATTTCATCTGAAAGTTGCAAAACCATGAATGAAGAACTGAAGATTGACAAGAAGAGGGGCTTACAGTGATTTCAATAGGGACACGAGTATCAATCCGATGCTGGTAATAGAGATCAATGCAGGCAACATCTAACCGCTTTAAACTAGCCTCACAAGCAGCCCTCACATACGCAGGATCTCCTCTCACTTCTCTCTTTCCCTCTGCATAGCTGATTCCAAATTTGGTCGCAAGTCCAACTTTTTCTCTCATCCCATCCTTGAGTGCCTGACAAAAAAAATCCAAACTTTTCTCAACATCGAAATCATTTCAACATCTCAACGAATCAAAAGGCCAATTCCCATCTCTAAATCGTTCTTTGTTTCCCAAACGAGTAACAAAAACTCAAATCAAAGATCGAACCTTTATGGCTAAAAAAAGTCAAATCAAAGATAAAAACCGAACCTTGCTGAGGAGAACCTCGTTGGTCTCAGGACCGTAGATGTCAGAGGTGTCAAGGAAAGTGACGCCAGATTGAATAGCATGGTGGATCAGAGCGATGGCTTCAGTTTCTGGCTTTGGAGCACCGTAGAAAGCAGAGAGGCCCATGCAACCAAGGCCTTGCGCCGATACCTCGAGGCCTTGGCTTCCTAGTTTCATCCTCCTCACTCCACCAGTCGCCATGAATCTCTATCACAACTGTGTCTCTCTGTCTCTTCGTTTCTCTATGTGACTGTTGTAGAGGCGGTGTGAGTCTGAGTGGAGTTGTTGACTTGTTATTGAGGTTGGTGGATCGATGGTGTGATGATGATGATGAAGAAAAAAAAGCCGTGTGTCGCTTTTGGCAGGTTTGGTGCACTCTTTTACGAAAACAAAATTGAATTTGTTAACCAAAATAGTCCGCTACTATGTATGACTATGACCTGTCGGTCTTCACTTACTTTATCGATCAAATTCTTAACATATCTTTGATAGTATGCTTTTTTTTTTTTTTTGTGGTGTGGGTTCGATTGTTCGACATTCCAATTCAAACCTTTATTTTCTTTTCGTGTTTCTCGATTGAGTTCAGAAAGTCCCAAAGTATTCTCTGTTTGCAATAATCAATCAGTCGTTGGTTCAATAATTAATTGATCGAGAATCTCAATTTGCAAAGAGTCGGAAAATTACAAAAATTGACAAAAACAATATGCAAAGAAAACTTTACTCTTTTATTTGCGTGTAAAGAACAATAATTATATTACCACTACAAAGAAAAGAACACAATCCACCATGTTTTCACGTTAAGGATTTAATAATCAAAAGTAGAAGAGCAGTTTAGGAATCAAATTTTCATATTTATAGTAGAAAACATATGTTAAGAACCTCTGTACTACAAAAAAACTAGGACAGTTACCCACACTCTCTTGTGTGGGCAAATACTGATTAATATTATTATAACAAATAATTTTAAAATTTGATTTTTATTTTGTTATTTTTTAGATATAATAGTAATCTATCTTAACATTTTTGAAGTACATTTTTGTGACATCCTCTCTTATCTTTGTATCCAAACAAGTCCCAACTAAATTCTCTACAATCCTTACAACCAAACATAATAATTTCGCTATTTGATAATATTAATTTCCTAAAATCTATCTACCTAATTTAAAGCAATATGTTATATTAAAATAGAATTCTCCTTTCCCTTTTATTTAATTATTTGAATTACTATTTAATACATAAAGTTAATAAAATTTTAGATTTTTTCAGCATATGATGTGATTTGAATTTTTATAAACGGATATATATTTTAAAAATTGTTATAGGATTTTTGTAACCAAACAAGTATTTCCAGATATATATTATTTTACATTTGAGTTATTTTAATATATAATTAATATTTACAATTAAAATTTGAAATAACACGCAATAAAATTATATTATGCGAAGGATTTGGATCAATATGAATATAAATTTAATTATCATTAATTTGGTGTTACACAGATAATTTATCATTTCATTATTTTGCTAACATTATCAATATTGGAATATTAGATATATTAACTTGAATAATTTATGATAATGTAGAGAACAAATGATTTTGCGGTAAAATGTGGGTTAAATCCTATAATTAACAGTCAAATACAATTATATAATCTTACACTAAACAAAACTAACACATAAATATAGCTTAAATTTTGATCCCTTTGTTATAAATATTTGACTGTTAATTTCTTCAAAATGCACATGATTATTGATTTATAAAACAAACAAAAAAAATAAAAGAAATGGACTCGTGGTGTACCACGGGGTAAATCCTAGTCTATCTTAACATTTTTTTAGTACATTTTTGTGCCATCCTTTTTTAATCTTTGTATCCAAACAAATCCCAACTAAATTCTCTACAATTCTTACAACCAAACACAATCATTTCCTTATTTGATAATATCATTTTCAAATTTCCTAAAACTATCTACCTAATTTAAAGCAATATGTTAGATTAAAATATAATTCTCCTTTCACTTTTATTTAATCTTATATTTAATTATTTGAATAACTATTTAATACATAAAGTTAATAAAATTTTAGATTTTTTTAGCATATGATGTGATTTGAATTTTTATAAACGGATATATATTTTAAAAATTGTTTTAGGATTTTTGTAACCAAACAAGTATATCCGGATATAGATTATTTTTCATTTGAGTTATTTTACATTTAGGTTATGAATAAAAAGAATAAATCTATTTTAATTTTTTGGAGTATATTTTTTGTGTAATCCTAATTGTCGGGTCGGTTTTAATTAAAAAAAAACGATTGCACTAATACAATCTTCATTCATTATTATCTTAGTCGAAATCGAAAAATTTCCTATTATTCGATAACAAATATTCGCTTTTAATAAAATCTATTTATTAGTATTAAATACAGATTTTCTATATTTAATATAGTTAAAAATAAAGGAACTAATTTATTGATTCGAAACTATAATGATATATTCGAATTTACAATGAAATATTCAAATTAATTTATTGATTTATAAAACAAAAAAACAAAAAAAATGAACCCGTGGTGTACCACGGGGTAAATCCTAATTTTATATATATTTTTAAACATGTATGATAGTCATCACAATATTTTAGTCTTGCAAAGAAACAAATTATAGTAAAAAGTATCAAAGCCCATTAACAAAGCCTCAAAATATTTTGTTACTTTTTTGAGGCTAATCAACAATTCTTTTTAAAAAAACTTTAATATACTACTTTAACATCTTAAATTTCACAGCAATTTTTTTAAAAAAATGGATCTACAAATTAATCGGGTATTTTTTCTTTTGAATATGTGCCAAAACTTGATCCTTCGATATTTTAAAAAAGTCTACGCTTCCTTTTTTTATTATAAAAAGATTTGGTAATGTCCAGCAAATTGTATTGATTCTAAGCTGTAATACTCTCACAAATAACACAAAAATAATTTTTACTTCCAAATTTAACACATCATCTGTAAAGTTATAATATAGCACTATAGGTCAAAATTAAATCCTAAACTCTAAATACTAAATCTTACCCCCTCTAAAATATACTCTAAATGTAAAGTAGAGAACCTAAAGCAAAAAAATTCTAAAAATATTAAAATTGTGTAAATAGTGCTATTTCTGGAAATTTCAAAATTTAAACTATAAACTATAAATACTAAACCTTATCCTCTCAAAAATATACCCTAAATGTAAAATATAAAATCAAACAGTAAAAATGTTTGTGTCATCTCCATCTTCGTCCGTCCTCGGTGTCACCTCCATCACCAACTATAACTCACACATAATAAATTTTATCTATATACAGTAGCTTTGATATAATTTTATTTTACTACTGAAATTGGAAATCTATACTATGAAAGATGACCAACTCTCTCCATATGAGTGACACATCAGCAGTAGAGAGAGTGCCACCTATCTATCATCATTAAAAGCAAACAGATATAAACTTAAAAGGAATATGAAATATTTTTATGTCTTTTATTCTTTTCTTTTATCATAAACAGTTTCAATATTTACATAAGAAATTTAGAAAGGCTTAGAACATGTCCCAAGAAAATAGATGTATCACCAAAAGAAAAAAGAGCATCCAGAGTGAATCAAAAAGCCACTTCTTTCTCTTGGCGTAAACCATGAATGTATGGGCAATATGGTTTAGGCGTTATAATTTTGTCAATAGTTTGAAGAGTTGCAGCAGTGATAGAGATATTGGTTAATATTGTAGAGAAATTCATGAAATTTTTATCCTCAATAAATAAATTTTTATATATAAAGAAGATTGGGGTTTTGTTCACTATCAAATAAAAGATAGTTGAATAAAACTGTAGAATGTTGGTTTAGAAAAATATGGAGACAAAGAGGAAGATAGTTGATAAATTCATAACGGTTGGTTTTCATATATTCTAATGTTTAGAAGTTGTCAAAAAGAAAACTAGATGAAATCTATAATATGAAAGTTGACCAACTCTCTCCATCCTTCTGCCACATCAGCAATGGAAAGAGTGCCACATGTCTATGAATAAAATCAACCAATCATCTTGAATTTTTTATGTTGCTTGACTAATCCTCTTCGTCTTCCATTGCTTGATTTTTGTAGTAATTGCTATTTTGACCCTTTTCACCTTCCCTTGCTTTGATTTTTGTAGTAACTGCTCTTTAATAATATCTCTCACATCCTGCTATTTTTTTTTTGTAGTGAACGAAGAAGTGGAAGATGAAAGTCAACTATAGAGAAAAGAGAACTTAAAGATCAAGCATATTCAGAGAGTACTCTTTTAAAGAAATCACCAACGAGACTTGGCTTTAAAATATAGATTAGAATGCTGAAGATAACAGAGGACTGAACTTCCTAAAGAAAAAAAATTGTCTTATACTAATGTTAAGACAATCTTAACATCATCTAGAAATTGTCTAAATGGAACTGATTAGTATGCTTATTGTTCCGAATAGCTGATGGGTACAACTTATGGCTTTTTAGGCTTCTGAAGAATCTATATCTACGCATGAACGAATTTATATTGGTTGTAACTGGTTATTTTTTGTAGCTTACCTATACTATGTTAATGCATTAGTAATGGTCTATTTATTTTTCTCAAAATAGATTACAAGTTAGTTTCTTCATTATGGGAATTGCATGCTCTGTTTTGCTTACTGTTCTCCTTAATTATTCCTATATTTCTTGCTTTGGTACGGTGTAGCAGCTTCGAAAAAAACAAATCCTTATATGGCAGGAGTCGTGAATATATAGAGAAAGATGTTTAATTAGTTCTTCTAATTATAGTTTGTATGTGATTATTTTCATTTTCATTAGATAACAAACAAGATAAATCAAAATTCTCTCTTAATTTTACATTGTTGTGTTGTTTTCCTTCTCTATAAACCTTTTTTCTATGACTCTATCTACTCAACTATACACAGGATTGCAAGTTCATTCTCACTATGGTGAACCTTAAGGATTTTGTCTTTGAGTGGTGTTGTTTCTTAACTTTAATGTTATGTATTTAGGGCCGGTATGTGTGTTGTTAAATGTAATCTTACTATAGAATAAGAAGAAACTTGTCATTTTGTGTTTGATTCTTAAGAGGTATAATAGATTATGAGACTTAGGAATTTGTGTGGTGGCTACTCCAAATTTTTAGTCACATGATATTGATCACCATGGTTTGTACTTTCGTTTTTGACTACTCAATACACAATATGATATTGACAGTGAAAATGTAATAGTTCATTTCGCCAAAAGATAACCCGCGCAGTGCGCGGGTACTCATCTAGTTCTTATTATTATTATTTTTTTTTTGTTCACCTACTCATCTAGTTCTTATTAAAAACCAAATTTTAGAGTTATATTCAAGAAGTTGAAGAGTTAACATGAAAGGAAGATGCCTATATTAATTACATGTATTAAAGAGTTAGTCAAGCTGCAATTCTTAATAAAAGAAAATGTTAGTGTTTCATAGTATTTAATTGAGAAGCTTAAGTATGAATATATCTAAATACTTAAGTTTTTTTTTTTTTGAATGAATGTAAAAAACTTTCAACCAAAAAACTTTTTGTTACAAAATATGCATCCTTAGATCAAGCTTTCCTTTAATTTTCTTTTTAAAAGTTTTAGACAAGAATTATAGAATTTTTAAATCTCTCAAAACAAAGTTGTTCATGCATGTATCTAATAATTCAATTACAAAATGACAAAATGTATGTGAAGTATTAAAACAATCAACGTCAAATTATATTTTTCAAGATTTCCACAAATAAAAAATCAAAGATAAAATATACATAAAGAAACAAATTAGTAGTGAAATTGTTTAAAAACAGTAAGTCATAAGTCCGCGCATAGCGCGGGTATTCATCTAGTGTTTATAAAAAGAACAATACTTTCATTCACTCCCTTATAAAAAAGAAAATAAAATCTGTATACATTGTTATAAAATTAAAAACTTAAACAGCTCTTTTATAAACCCAAACCGATATATAATTTCATTCTAATTGTAAAATCTAAATCCTAACCATCTCATTTGTAAATCCAAACCAACATATAATGTCATTCTAACTGTGAAATCTAAACCCTAACCATCTTATTTGTAAACCCAAACCGACATATAATTTTCTTCTAATTGTAAAATCCTAAATGTAACGCTCGCGAACCAACTTTGGAGTTGGAGTGTTGACCGACACCATGAAGTAGTGTCGCTCGACACCATGGCGTAGTGTCGCTCGACACCACAAGTTGGTCTTGGCTACGGGTTTGGTTTATTTTGTGAACGTTTTGCTGGTTTGGGTGGAATTAAACCAGAACCCTAGCTTTATAAGGGGACATGGAATCATCTTCTCCTTTTTACGTCTCTTGGTTGCAGCCACCAAGGGAGAGGGAAAAAGAGAGGGAGTTGTTTCCTCCAGTGTGAGCCGAGTTTGCTTGTGGGGTGAGGATCAGAGAGAGCTGAGTTTCGTTGTGCCGTAAGAGAAGGATAAAGGTGATAGATCTTTCTCATGGCTGGGGAGGAAGGATGGGAGTACTTGGTGGTGGTTTGAGAGAGACAAAGAGGCTCTCTCCTAGCTGTTATCCAGGTAAGACATGGTGTTTGATGCTTGATCGGTTAGGGAATCGATAGTTATGAAGGATTAGCGATTTGCAACGAAAAGGAGCTTGAAGGGAGGCTCGGATCGTGATTTATGGGTTGGTGTCGTTCGACACCAACACCTGCAATGGACTGGGCGGACTGGTTCGAGATGGCTACTTTGGAACAACATTTGGAGGATGAAACGGAGTCCGATTTGGCTGAAATTTAGTGGGGAGCTTTGTGGTGCTACATGCTCCATATCCAACAGTGGAATTATGGAATGAACGGTTAGTTTGTGATATAATCAAGTGTTTTTATTGTGGTCTGGCATAGACGGTTTTGTGGTAAGGTTGGGGTGTCGAGCGACACCAAGGGGGTGTCGGTCGACACCAGCATGTTGTTGTGTGTTTGTGTCCTAGGAGGACAGCTGGAGTTAGGTTTAGATGAGGGGAGATCGACGGAAGTGATGCCGTGGGCGTTGGTGTCAATCGACACTAGGAGAGTGTAAATCGACACCATGTGTGTTAGTTCGCAAGTGGTGCGATGGGTGTAACATCCGCGAACCAAATCTCGGTTTAGGGGTTGCATCGGTCGATGCACTATGTGCATTAGTCGATGCAAGGTTGGTTTTCTGCAGACGAGTTTAAGTTAAACGCTGCGTTTTGGGTTAGAAAAACCCTTAACTCGAGTTTTGTCTCATTAGTCGTGTTTGCCCGCTTTTGAGAGATAGAAAAGAGACAAAAGATTTTCTAAGTGTTCTTGAGTGTTCTTGTGGAGTTTGGGAGATTGGAAGCTGTTCCTGTAGAGATCTGTAGCTGGGATCGTTGTAGGAGCTTCCTAGAAGTGTTTTCTTGCTTGTTTGAGGTTCAGAATCGTCTTGGCAAAGGTAAGTGCATGACCATGGCTTATCTAAGCCGGAGATCTCTCTGATTTGCTTGTTATGTGTTGTTAGGCTTGTCAGAATGTTATTTGGGACGTTAGGAAACTTTCTTGTGGCTTGGGATCAAGTTTTGTGGTTGTAGGAACGAAGATCCGGCGAGAAGCTTTGGGGAAAAATGATGCTCGGCATGTGCATCGGTCGATGCAAGTGCGAGGACAGTGCGTAAAACCTAGGGTTTTCGTGCTATGTCGAGCATGTGTTGGTCGATGCAATGGGAGTATCGGTCAATGCAAGTGAACCTTGCATCGGTCGATGCATATCATGCGTCGGTCGACGCAACCCCAAACTGGTGTCGGTCGATGCATGCTTGGTGTCGGTCGATGGAGAGTTCTGGTTTGTTATTGTTGATTGTTGATTGTTGATTGATGGTTAGAGATGTCTCTATTGCTTGTGTGTATAGCCTAGTAGATGGGAGGATTGCCTTACTGAGTGTTTATAAAATACTCATGCATTGCAATTTGTGTTTGTGGTGCAGATAAAGGCAAGGTGTGATCGTGGAATCCAGGCAATAAAGAGGAGGATGTTCTAGGGACTTGATTGGTTATTGTCTGGCATTGCTAGGTTGCTAGAGTTGGGTCATTAGAAACATTGCTAGGTTGCTGGTTCTATGATTCCTGTTGGTTGAATTTTGGATATTGTTAATGTTATAATTATTGGATTAATATTGGATATTTATTGGTTATTGGTATTGGTCATTTCTGCTGTTGGTTGTGATGGTGGTTAGGTGGCTAGTGGGTCTGGAACCCCAAGTTGTAGTTTATTTACTATTATTATATTATTTATTTATTTTTAAATTTTTTTTTGAAACAGGTCGGGTTGTTTCAGTTTGGTATCATAGCCCTTATGGTTCTAGATTTGGGTTCACTAGGCTTTGTGCTGTAGATGTTTGGGATTTGCATGCTTTGATTGATTATGTGAGTTAGTTAATTGTGTGTGGCATGGAGTCCTAGAACATCCTCTTCGAGCCTACTGTGTGATTCCATGGTGAGTTTATTTTCTGTGTATGTTTAAATTGTTTGCTTAGTCTTCTGTTCATGGTAGTGCAAATGGCTAGAGATGATGCTATTGCTGGTCGTGGACGCGGTCGTGGTCGTGGACGCGTTCGTGGTCGTGGTAGGGGCAGAGGCCCAGCATTTAGTCATACTGCAGACTAGAGTGTGACAGATGAGGGTGTTGGCGAGTCACAGGGTGTCCAGGAGGATTCCATGAGTGTGGCTAGAGGGGGCGGTGTTGATGCTCCAGTGGCCGGTGATGCTAGGGTTCCGGGTGTGGGAGTTCCAGCTGGTGGAGTCCCTGGTGTTGATTTTGCAGCTTTGCTAGCACAAGTGTTGGAGCGGTTACC
This sequence comes from Camelina sativa, assembly GCF_030686135.1. NCBI lineage: Eukaryota > Viridiplantae > Streptophyta > Magnoliopsida > Brassicales > Brassicaceae > Camelina > Camelina sativa. The sequence goes on along the minus strand of NC_141884.1, from coordinate 21,268,213 downwards.
AGCAGTGGTACCGGCTCAGGCTCAGGTAGTGCCACCAGTGGTGGCGGAGGAGCGGCAGCCAGTGGCTGCGGATGTGGGAGGGCATAGTCGTTATTTGTCTATGCTCAAGGAGATGCATGGCATCGAGACTGCATGGTTTTCGGGTGGTACAGATCCTACTGCTACAGATGCATGGAGGACGAGTGTGGAATGTAACTTCCAGACTCTGAGATGTCTTAAGAAGTTTTGGGTGGACATAAGGGTCCACCACTTGATTGGTGATGCTCAGGTGTGGTGGAGATCAGCTGCTGCTAGGAGAGTGCAGAGGGAGATGTCTTGGGCTAAGTTTGTCTTGGAGTTCAACCGCAAGTATTTTCCTAGGGAGACACTAGATAGGTTGGAGGTGCAATTCCTTCAACTAGCTCAGGGGACTCGGTCAGTGCGGGAGCTTGAATTTGAGTTCAGTCGACTTCTATCTTATGGGGGTCGTGCTATGGAGTCTGAGGAGGCTCAGATCAGGAGGTTTTTGAGGGCCCTACGTGACGATTTGAGGGTTAACTGTAGAGTTCGGAGCTATGCTACGCGTGCAGAGCTGGTTGAGACTGCGGCAGAGATCGAGGAGGATATCCGGGCACAGTCAGTGGCGGTTAGTCCAGCAGTTCAGCCTAGTAAGGCTCAACATCATGGAGGTTCTAGCAAGGGCGACAAGCCTGCGCAGGGAACCAAGAGAAGGTGGGAGGCTAGGCAGAGGCCGAGTGGTGCGAGTTGCTTCGGGTTTGGGAGCAAGGATCACAGGGTTGCTAGCTGTCCCAAGAGGAGTGCTCCGACGGCAGCGGCTCGTGTATGCTATCATTGCAGGGAGCCAGGGCACATCAGGCCCTTGTGTCCCAAGTTGCAGCTGGTGGCAGTGGCAGCAGGTGCAGCCGGGAAGACAATAGGTGGCATGGATAGAGCAGGCGCCACGAGTGTACACGACTGCAGAGACTGGTGGAACAAGTGCCGAGGCGATCACAAGTATAATTTCTGGTACTTCAACTTTGTGCATTTTAGTAGGTTCAGATTTTATGTTTTCCTGTGATAAAGTGTTAGGTTCTCAACACATGAGGTTTGTGTAGGGACCTTGTTGGTTGGCGGGTTTAAGTCCCACGTTATGTGTGATTCTGGAGCTTTTCATAGCATCATTACTCCGGAGTGTGCAGAGAGCGCGTGAATCAGAGGGGATCTCGGGGAGCGTACAGGAGTTGTCAGAGTTGCAGGAGGCAAGTTTCTGAGGGTTATTGGACGAGTTAGAGGAGTGGATATTCAGATCGCAGGAGAGCCGTGGCCAGCAGATTTGCTTATCAGTCCAGTGGAGTTGTATGATGTTATTCTCGGGATGGATTGGTTGCATCGGCATATGGTACATTTGGATTACCACCAAGGTAGAGTGGAGTTTGAGCGTCCGGGAGGGAAGTTGGGTTTTCAGGGGATTAGACCGACTTCAGGGAGTCTCGTGATCTTGGCCATTCAGGCTGGGAAGATGATCGAGAAGGACCGTGAGGCTTATTTAGTTGCTATATCTATGCCAGAGTCAGTGGGGAAATCTACGGTTAGCGGTATTCAGGTTGTTGAGGAGTTTGAGGATGTGTTTCAGTCATTGCAAGGATTACCACCATCTCGGTCGGATCCTTTTACTATTAAACTTAACCGGGGACGACGCCGTTATCCAAGGCTCCTTACAGAATGGCTCCAGCAGTGATGGCAGAGCTGAAGAAGCAGTTAGAGGATTTGTTGAGTAAGGAATTCATCCGTCCTAGTGTATCACCGTGGGGAGCACCGGTGTTATTTGTTAAGAAGAAGGACGAGAGTTTCCGGTTGTGTATTGATTACCGGGATTTGAACCGGGTCACTGTGAAGAACAAGTACCCTCTTCCCAGGATCGATGAGCTGTTGGATCAGTTGTGGGGTGCTACTTGGTTCTCCAAGGTAGATCTGGCGTCGGGTTATCATCAGATACCGATAGATGAGGCAGATGTGAGGAAGACTGCTTTCAGGACGAGGTATGGGCATTATAAGTTTGTGGTGATATCTTTCGGGTTGACTAACGCGCCAACAGCGTTTATGAGATTGATGAACAGCGTGTTTCAGGAGTTTTTGGACGTGTCAGTCATCATTTTCATCGATGATATCCTGGTATATTCAAAGAGTCGTGAAGAGCATGCAGTGCATTTGAGGGCAGTTCTGGAGAAGCTGCGGGAGCAGAAGTTGTTTGCTAAGTTGAGCAAGTGCAGTTTTTGGCAGCGTGAGATGGGTTTTCTTTGTCACATTGTTTCTGCAGAGGGGGTTTCTGTAGATCCGGAGAAGATTCAGGCTATCAGGGATTGGCCTAGACCGCATAATGCCACAGAGATCAGGAGTTTCCTCGGTTTAGCAGGTTACTACAGGAGATTTGTGCAGGGCTTTGCGAGTAGTACACGCCCGATGACTAAGTTGACAGGGAAGGATGTTCCTTTTGTTTGGACACAGGAGTGTGAGGAGGGCTTTGAAAGCCTTAAGGAGATGTTGACTACTACGCCAGTGTTGGCTTTGCCTAAGCAGGGAGAACCCTATGTGGTTTATATTGATGCATCTAGAGTTGGTTTGGGGTGTGTGTTGATGCAACATGGGAAGGTGATTGCCTACGCTTCGTGGCAGTTGCGGAAGCATGAGGGCTACTATCCTACTCATGATTTGGAGATGGCTGCTGTAGTTTTTGCCCTGAAGATTTGGAGATCTTATCTTTATGGTGCAAAGGTACATGTATTTACAGATCATAAGAGCCTGAAGTATATATTCACTCAGCCCAAGCTGAACTTGAGGCAGAGGCGGTGGATGGAGCTGGTGGCGGATTATGATTTGGAGATAGCTTATCACCCTGGGAAGGCTAACACAGTTGCAGATGCTCTGAGTCGGAAGAGGGTAGCTTCGGCTCAGGAGCAGGAGATGGAGTCTCTGGTAGGAGAGATCAGTGCGTTGAGGTTATGTGTTGTTTCTCAGGAACCGTTGGGTTTGGAGGCGGTTGATAGAGCAGATCTTCTGAGTAGGGTGCGGTTGGCTCAGGAGAAAGATTTGGGGCCGGTAAATGCCTCTAAGGATGTTATTTCAGAGTATGAGGTCTCAGATAATGGTATTATCTTGGTGCACGGTCGGATTTGTGTGCCCAAAGATGAGGAGTTGAGGTAGGAGATCCTGAGAGAGGCTCATGCGAGCAAGTTTTCTATTCATCTAGGAGCGACTAAGATGTACCGTGATCTCAAGAGGTACTATCACTGGGTCGGGATGAAGAAGAATGTAGCTAGTTGGGTCGCTAGGTGTGATGTGTGTCAGCTAGTGAAGGCTGAGCATCAGGTTCCTGGCGGTTTACTGAAGAGTCTATACATTCCTAAGTGGAAGTGGGATATGATCACGATGGACTTTGTGGTAGGATTGTCAGTATCTAGGACGTTTGATGATATTTGGGTTATTGTGGACCGGTTGACTAAGTCAACACATTTTCTGGCCATTCAGGAGACCTAAGAGAAGATTTGGGTGCTCAAGCTGAACATGAAGAAAGCTCAGGATCGGCAGAGGAGTTATGCTGATAGGAGGAGGAGAGATCTTGAGTTTCAGGTAGGAGACAGAGTGTACCTCAAGATGGCCATGTTACAGAGTCCAAACAGGTCATTGACAGAGACTAAGTTGAGTCCAAGGTTTATGGGTCCGTTAAAAGTGACTGAGCGGGTGGGACCGGTTGCATATAGGCTGGAGTTGCCTGAGGTTATGCGTTCGTTCCACAAGGTTTTCCATATTTCTATGTTGCGGAAGTGTCTCCGTGAGGATGATCAGTTGTTGGCTAAGATTTCTGAAGATCTTCAGCCTAACATGACTTTGGAGGCGAGACCAGTGAGGGTTCTCGGGAGGAAAATCAAGGAACTTCGGAAGAAGAAGATTCCTTTGGGATTGTGATGGTGTTGGTGCAAGGTTTAAGAAGTGGTATGAGAAGCAAGCCGCGACTTGAGCTTGTCTAGCCTGGTCCCATCTCTAATCCGTGGCTGGAGCGGGAATAGAGTATTCCAGCCCATCTCTCTTGTTTACTTGGTCGCTTAGGGGTGGTTGGTTGTGAGACTAAGTAACAAGATGAGGTGGTCCTCGGAGTATGAAATTTCCGTTAGGCGGTGGTTTGAGGGAAAGTTTCCTGAAATAAAAGTTTCTAAAAGTGGAAAGTTTCAAGAAGTGGTAAGTTCTAAAAATGGAAAGTTTTGTGTGAGTTAGAATTTGTCTATTTTTAGTGGTTGTGAGCCTTGGAGGGGCTTGTGTGGCCTTTGTGGCGGGCTGTTTAGCCATTGTGTGGCCTTTGTGGCGGACTATTTAGCCAATTGTGTGGACTGTTTAGCCAATGTTGCCTGTTTAGGCGGTCCTTCGGGATGTATGGTCTTTGTGACGGTCCTTTGAGACAAGTGGTCTTTGTAACGGTCCTTCGGGACGAGTGGCCTTGGTGGCGGTCCTGTTTAGGACATTTGTTTGGCCTTGGTGGCAGTCATGTTTAGGACATTTGTTTTGCCTTGGTGGCAGGCCTGTTTAGGACATTTGTTTGGCCTTGGTGGCGGTCCAGTTTAGGACATTTGTTTGGTCTTCGTGGCAGCCCTTGTGGCATGTATATGATCCTTGTGTGGTCATGAGGTATTCCAGTGAGGGGATATGTGGTTGGTAGGACATTGTGATGTTTTACGCGAGCCACGGGAAGGAAACCTGGATAGGGATAGGACTTAGACGTGTTCAGAATTGTTTGCACGCGACTCTTGGGGGACTTTGGTTCTCCTAGTACTGCCATATTCTGAGACTTTGTGGCTCGGGAGTATGGTTGGTATATCGATTTTGGATAACGATCTGAGGGTGCGCTGTAGGGTGGCAACCCGAGAGACGATATTGGACTTCCTTATATATAGGGCATGCGGGCTTAAGCCCGATGAGGAGCCAACATTATGGCATGTAGACTTAGGTCTAATGAGGAGCCAATAAAAACACAAGGTTGAGACCTATGAGTCAAGGAAAGTCCAAAAGTCAAGAGCAAATAATGCCTGGAACGTGAGTTTATCACCTGGAGGTGACCTTCTGTAGATCAGTCGGAGGTAGTGCAGGCCGTATAGATGGATTGCACGGGAGTCCTTGGCTGATGCTTGTTTGAGATTCGAGGACGAATCTATGTTGGTGGAGGAGAATTGTAACATCCGCGAACCGAAATCCCAGTTTAGGGGTTGCATCGGTCGATGCACTATGTGCATCGGTCGATGCAAGGTTTTTTTCTGCGGACGAGTTTAAGTTAAATGCTGTATTTTGGGTTAGGAAAACCCTTAACTCGAGTTTTGTCTCATTAGTCGTGTTTGGCCGATTTTGAGAGATAGAAAAGAGACAAAAGGTTTTCTAAGTGTTCTTGAGTGTTCTTAAGGAGTTTGGGAGATTGGAAATTGTTCCTGTAGAGATCTGTAGCTGGGATCGTTGTAGGAGCTTCCTGGAAGTGTTTTCTTGCTTGTTTGAGGTTCAGAATCGTCTTAGCAAGGATAAGTGCATGACCATGGTTTATCTAAGCTGGAGATTTCTCTGATTTGCTTGTTATGTGTTGTTAGGCTTCTTAGAATGTTATTTGGGACGTTTGGAAGCTTTCTCGTGGCTTGGGATCGAGTTTTGTGGTTGTAGGAACGAAGATCCGGCGAGAAGCTTTGGGGAACAACGATGCTCGGCATTTGCATCGGTTGATGCACTTTGTGCTTCGGTCGATGCAAGTGCGAGGACGGCGCGTAAAACCTAGGGTTTTCGTGCTATGACGAGCATGTGTCGGTCGATGCAATGGGAGTATCGGTCGATGCAAGTGAACCTTGCATCGGTCGATGCAACCCCAAACTTGTGTTGGTCGATCCATGCGTGGTGTCGTTCGATGCAGAGTCCTGGTTTGTTAATGTTGATTGTTGATTGTTGATTTATGGTTAGAGATGTCTCTATTGCTTGTTTGTATAGCCCAGTAGATGGGAGGATTGCCTTACTGATTGTTTATAAAATACTCATGCATTGCAATTTGTGTTTGTAGTGCAGGTAAAGGCAAAGTGTGATCATGAAATCCAGGCAATGAAGAGGAGGATGTTCTAGGGACTCGATTGGTTGTTGTCTGGCATTGCTAGGTTGTTGTCTGGCATTGCTAGGTTGTTGTCTGGCATTGCGAGGTTGCTAGAGTTGGGTCATTAGAAACATTGCTAGGTTGGTGGTTCTATGATTCCTGTTGGTTGAATTTTGGATATTGTTAATGTTATAATTATTGGATTAATATTGGATATTTATTGGTTATTGGTATTGGTCATTTCCGCTGTTGGTTGTGATTGTGGTTAGATGGGTAGTGGGTATGGGACCACTAGTTGTAGTTTATTATTATTATTATTATTATTATTATTATTATTATTATTATTATTATTATTATTATTATTATTATTATTATTATTATTGATATGCTCAAATTTAACCCTGAGCTACTCTCTCAAATTAAGAGATCACTGTAATACTTAGGGGTCGAATTCCACAAGGACTCAAGTCTACACAATAAATTATAGAGTTTTATAATTATACTAAACATATTTAATTGAATTAAAATAAAAGCAATGCAAAATATTAAATAATAGTTGTTGTAAATTCAGAAGATCAAAAAGCTAGGCTTAAGGAATTTCTCAAGAAATTATGAAATATTAAATCAATCAAATTAGGATTCAAGCAATTTAGAACAGATCTAGAACTCTAAACACTTTTGTAAATTAAATCAGTTCTCACTGCAAATAATATTTAAATTTAAAACCAGAAAATCCAAATCTCTTTGTAAAATTCTAGGTTATAAATCAGCAATAAAATCATGTTTAGATTGTTCACAAATTTATTAATCAAATGTCTTTGCAAGAAATAATTTTGCTCATCAAAAGGTTGTATCAGGAAAATCAATTATATTCTCATATCAATTTATTTTCCTAAAGTATTAATTCTAGTGATCAATCAAGAATTAATATGAAGAACAACCTAAGATGAAGATCTAGATAGATAAAGAATCCTAAATAAACAGATCTAATAATTCATAAAATCCCTGTGAAAAAAACTTAAACCTAACAAGCAAACTATTCAGACATTATTAATGAAGAACAAGACATGATTCTGAATAATAAGCAATTGAGATTAAAAGAGTAAAAGGGAGTTCAAGAAATTATTCTCTACAAAGCAGATCTCTCTCTCTCCAAAGCTCTCAAAATCTCTCAGGGTTGCAGGAAAATAAAAATTGCTAGAATACAACTTAAGGGTTTTAAAAACCTAAAAACACTATTTATATGTCCTAAAACACGTCAGGGACTTATGTTGCAATTATGGAAGACTTTGGGCAACTTTTGTAAATTTCCAAAACTTGGGTCTTGAGTCGGCAGAGAGGGGTGTCGATCGATGCCCTCTTATGTGGTGTCGGTCGATGCTCCTCAAAGGATCAGACTCCAAATTGATTTCCTCCGGTTAAATGCTCCAGAATCATCCAAATTGCTCCATTTTGCTCCTTTCATGCTAAAAACCTGTAAAGACTCAAAACAATCTAGAAACAAATGGAAAGATACTAAAAGACTCCTTATATCATGGTTAAAAACCACAAAAACCATGATATATCAACTCCTCCAGACTTAGCCTTTGCTTGCCCTCAAGCAAAACAGAAACTTAGACCTGTGAAAGAGGTTTGAAAACAGGGAACTCACTCAACTGCATGATGATTCTTATTCGCACTCTTCATTTACCTGACTCAAGAACTTATTTCTTATACTCAACCATGATAAGCATCAACATTCCTTACTCAAATCCCACAATCCTTTGGAATCTCTGAAATCTCCATTGTCATCTCATTATATAAATTAAAGCATAAATAAGGTGAACTCTTACCTTGGGTGTATTGATCAGTGGCATATGAACTCTCTTCAGGCCAAGACATTCTTCTTACATCTCCTTTCCTCTCCCTTTTCTCACTTCCAATTTTTTTCTTTTCTTATTTTTTTTTTTTCTAATCAAAGGTGTAAGCGAATACCGGGGTCATCGGTAATTTACCTACCCTTCGCTTCCAAGCTTTGTGTGATCATTTGACTCAAGAGTAGAATAATGAGGTCACTGGTAATTTACCTACCTCTCTAAACTGATCAAAATCATCTCATCTTTTATTCTCTTTTTTTTTTCTTATGATTTTTCTTTTTTTTTTTAAGCACTGAAGGGAAAAGAGAGGAGACATACTTTGAAAAATTGCACTGTCTTGTATGGCCTGAAGAAGAAGTCTAGTCCACTGATTTCCAACCCCAAAGTAAGAGATTAAGTCCGGTTAAAATCCTGATAAAAGTTGAGACAACGTAAGATCAATCAGATATCCATTGAATAAGGGCTTTCAGGATTGTTGATAAGGCTCATAGTCTTTCTAACCTTCAGTTCTGAGATCAAGCATAAACAAATAATCATTAGAGTGTTAGCCAAATAAGAGAAATCATTAATCAAGATCATAATTCCCAAAGACAAAAAGAAAAATTTTGAAAAATTTGACTCAAACTTTATGGTTTTGACTGACACAACTGAAACTCAAAAACAGAAAACATAGTTAGTAACTAACCTCCCCCAGACTTAAACAACACTGTCCCCAGTGTTATCAAGTAAGAGGAAAGCAAAAATAAAAATAAAATAAAAAAAAATCAAAATCAAAAGAAAAAGAAAAACCTACCATTGGGTTGCCTCCCACTAAGCGCTTGTTTTCAGTCATTAACTTGACTGTGCTGGAGCTTAGGCATCCGGAGGAGCAGAACATGGCATTGAAGTCCTCTTCATCCAAGATGGTGTATAAGCTTTAGGTGCATGAGGTCTGCCAAGGATGTTAGGAACAGGACCAGGGCGGGATTTAGGTATGGGAGGGTATCTTTTCTGTCCTACAAAATCATCAATAGAAGAAACAAGCGCTCTACAATAATCTCGTGGCTTGGTTAACTGCAAAACAGTTTTTATCTCTTTGAAATTCTTGTTGATGATAGGAGGAAGTTTAGGAGAAGGAGATGCATACCTTGGCCTTACCTGAGGGCTCTGGAGTGTGGATTGGTGACTCTTCTGTTTGGGAACAGGTTTCTAACTTGGAGCATCAGTTTTGGACAAGCTTTGTCTCGGTCGTGGAGGGGTGTCGATCGATACCCTCTTGGTGGTGTCGATCGACACTGCTTCTGATGCTCGTGAATTTGCTTCTCTGCAGCTTATCTGAGCAATCTTCTCAACAGAAAACGTCTGTCCATCAATGGTAGGAGCTTTCCTCAGTTTATCCATCTCAAAACTCATACTCAAACCATCCACATTCAGTGTTATGTGTCCTTTCTGCACATTTATGATTGCACCAGCTGTAGCCAAGAAAAATCTTCCTAAGATGAGAGGATCTTTAGGCTCTTGATCATACTTCAGCACCACAAAGTCAGTGGGAATCATGAAGTTGCCAACCTTAACTGGTATATCCTCTAAAACACCTTCAGGAATTCTTCGGGAGCGATCAGCCACGATAAGAGAAATCTGAGTTGGCTTGAATTCTGTCATCCCAAGTCTCACAGCAACAGAATGTGGCATCAAGTTGATGCTAGAGCCAAGGTCACAAAGTGAGTGAGAAAACCTTCCTGCTGAGATTGAGCAATCAAGTACAAAGCTTCCAGGATCTGGTAACTTCTTATCAGTCCTACATTGAATGATTGCACTCACTTCCTTAGAGACAACCACCTCCTGCTTTCTCTCCTTCTTCCTCTGAACAGGCTGGTTCAACAGAATTGCACTAACATCCTTAGTTAGCAAGGCTCCTTCTTCAGGGCTCAAACCATTGGATACCATTCTCTTGACATAGCGTTTTAGTGGTGGTGAAAGCTTTACTGCATCAATCAATGGCATCTCAATCATCACCTTGTCCATCATTACCTTGCATCTAGCTTCCTCCATCTCATGCTTAGACTTTCTTGGCTTGGGAAAAGGAAACTTAGGCTTGTAGACCCTTTCAGCAGCTGGAACCTGAGATTTTGCAGTTTCTGGGCTCGTCCGGGATGAGTGTCGACCGACACCCAGGTGGTGTGATCGACACCATCATCTGAAGTCGAGGATTTTGTCAATTTTCACCCTGTTCTGCAGAAACAATTTCAACATCTTCATCCCTCACAGATATGGCATTACAAGCATGCTTGGGGTTTGATTCAGTTCTTGAAGGAAGATAACATTCTTGCCTTTTTACAGACCCAGCAGTCTGAATAACCTGATTCTCTAACTTCTTGACATGAATGTTCAATGCTTCAATCTTCCCATTCAGATCAGTGTAGACATTGTCAATCTTCCCATTGAATGTCACTATCAATTGCTCATGTCCTTGCAAAAGCTGCTCAAGCATGGCTTCCATTCTACTCTCTGGAGAATTCTTAGGAGGTGGAGACTGATAGGATGAGTTCCCATAGGTCCTTGTATAGCCATTGTTCTGTTGCTGCTTCTGGTCGCCATTGTAAGGTCTGTTGCCTTGCTGATTACCGAATCTCTGTCCCTGATACCCAGCTCCATACACATAGTTGACATTCTCCTCTGGCTCTGGCTCAAATGCCTCAACTTCAGCAGCAAATTGGACTGACTTCTTACCAATAAGAAGATTGTGTACTGAATCCAGCTTAGCATTAACAGAAGCTAGCTGGTTTGAATCGAACTCTCCATGCAGTCTCTTTCTTTCAGCATCAGCTCTTTTAGTGCTATTACTAGAAGCCAAATTCTCAATCAAAACTTCAGCATCTTCTGGAAATCTTGTCTTAAAGTTCCCATGACTTGCAGCATCCAAGGCTAACTGATACTTCCAGTCACACCCTCTAAAGAAGATACTTAGCAATTGAACCCTTGAGAAACCATGGTGTGGACAATCCCTCTGATAATCTTTGAATCTCACCCAAGCTGCCTTGAAAGCTTCATCATGTCCTTGCTTGAATGAAGAGATCTTAACTCTCAGCTCATCTGACATTGCATCATCATAGAAATGGTTAAGGAAAGCCACCTTGATATCATGTCAATTTGTCAAAGATCCAGCTGGCAACTGCTTCAACCACTGAGATGCCTCTCCTGCAAGTGAGTATGGGAAGAGCTTGCAGAATATGAAGTCCTCAGTCACTCCATTAGCCTTGATACTGGTCACAAGATCCTCAAAGTGCTCAATGTGATCCAAAGGCTTCTCATGGGGCAGGTTAGAGAAAGGTCTCTGCCCAACTAGCTAAAAGTACGCAGGTTTCAACTCAAAGTTGTTCCTCTGGAATGGAGGAGGAACAATAGCTGACCGGTTCTCAACACCAAATCAGCTCGGTTGTAGTCAGCAATGGTCCTGATCAGATCCCGGTTTTGGTCCTGTCTTAGAACTGGGTTCTCGATGTGGTTGGCAGCTCCACGTACGTCTGCAGGAAGGGGGTGTCGATCGATACCCTGTTGGTGTCGATCGACACCGTTGACACCATCAGCTGGTTCGTCGACAACAACAATTTCAGCAATCACATTGCCCTCAGCATCAATCTTTTGGCCCTGCTCATTGCGCAAGTGGCCCTCTTGATCCCTTAAAGCACCATCCTCATCTCGCATCAGAATGATTGGGTTAACCATCTTCAGAGATTTGCCTGCTTTTCGGTTCTCACGCTCAAGTTTTCCCAACTCTTGGTTTGACAAATTCACAGTAGAACCAGACTTGTTGCTCATTGTGTCAGGTCTAGGAGGCATGCACCTGAAACACCAAAGAGAAGAAAAACAAAAACGTGTAAGTAGAAAATAAAAAGAAAAGTTTAGACGAAATTAAAAACTCAAATATAATGGTAGATCAGAGAGTCCCCGGCAACAGCGCCAAAATTTGATATGCTCAAATTTAACCCTGAGCTACTCTCTCAAATTAAGAGATCACTGTAATACTTAGGGGTCGAATTCCACAAGGACTCAAGTCTACACAATAAATTATAGAGTTTTATAATTATGCTAAACAGATTTAATTGAATTAAAATAAAAGCAATGCAAAATATTAAATAAAAGTTGTTGTAAATTCAGAAGATCAAAAAGCTAGGCCTAGGGAATTTCTCAGGAAATTATGAAATATTAAATCAATCAAATTAGGATTCAAGCATTTAAGAACAAATCTAGAACTCTAAACACTTTTGTAAATTAAATCAGTTCTCACTGCAAATAGTATATAAATTTAAAACCAGAAATTCCAGATCTCTTTGTAAAATTCTAGGTTATAAATCAGCAATAAAATCAGGTTTAGATTGTTCACAAAATTATTAAATCAAATCTCTTTGCAAGAAATAATTTTGCTCATCAAAAGGTTTTATCAATTATATTCTCATATCAATTTATTTTCCTAAAGTATTAATTCTAGGTGATCAATCAAGAATTAATATGAAGAACAACCTAAGATGAAGATCTAGATAGATAAAGAATCCTAAATAAACAGATCTAATAATATATAAAATCCCTGTGAAAAAAACCTAAACCTAACAAGCAAACTACTCAGACATAATTAATGAATAACAAGACATGATTCTGAATAATAAGCAATTGAGATTAAAAGAGTAAAAGAGAGTTCAAGAAATTCTTCTCTACAAAGCAGATCTCTCTCACTCCAAAGCTCTCAAAATCTCTCAAGGTTGCAGGAAAAATAAAACTTGCTAGAATACAACTTAAGGGTTTTAAAAACCTAAAAACACTATTTATATGTCCTAAAACACGTGAGGGACTTATGTTGCAATTATGGAAGACTTTGGGCAACTTTTGTAAATTTTCCAAAACTTGGGTCTTGAGTCGGCAGAGAGAGGTGTCGATCGATGCCCTCTTGTGTGGTGTCGGTCGATGCTCCTCATAGGATCAGACTCCAAATTGATTTCCTCCGGTTAAATGCTCTAGAATCATCCAAATTGCTCAATTTTGCTCCTTTCATGCTAAAAACCTCTAAAGACTCAAAAACAATCTAGAAACAAATGAAAAGATACTAAAAGACTCCTTATATCATGGTTAAAAACCACAAAATCCATGATATATCAATTATTATTATTATTATTATTATTATTATTATTATTATTATTATTATTATTATTATTATTATTATTATTATTATTATTATTATTATTATTATTATTATTATTATTATTATTATTATTATTATTATTATTTATTAATTAAAAAAACGGGTTGGGTCGTTTCAATGGGTGACATTCGAAACCAGGTGGAGGTGCCGTTTGACACTAGAGGAGTTGATAGTGAATTGGAGTATTCGTGGGGAAGTGTTGTCCATGGCTTGATGGAATCAAATATTCCAGCCCACCTCTCTTGTTACTCGGTCGTTAGGGGTGGTTGGTTGTGCGACTCAGTAACTAGATGAGATGGGGTTTGGTGTATTTGTGAGAGTTTTTGTAAGGAGCGATTTCTACGCCAGTTGTCTTGTCGGAATTATGGGATTCCAGTGAGATTGTTTCTTGTGGATCCTGTGTGAGGATTGGAAATTTGGGTACGGTCGTTTCACTAACCATCTCATTTGTAAACCCAAACGATATATAATTTCATTTTAATTTAAAATTTGAACCCTAACTACCTCATTTGTAAACCCAAACTGACATATAATTTTGTTTTAATTGTAAAATCTAAACTCTAATCACCTTATTTGTAAACCCAAACCAACACATAATTTTATTCTAATTTTAAAAATCTAAACCAAGCCAATATTTAACCTTTCTTAATTAAAAGTATACAAAATTTGTTTCCTTAATTTGTTTTGCTTTTTAATTTAACTTTGATTTATTTTTTAAATAAAATAATGTATAGAAGATTCTGATTGGTTGAAGAGGAGGAGGTGAACATAAAAAATATTGGAAGAAGAATAGATTAAAATTCATGCTAAAATCAGTTAAAAAAGTATTGATTTTTAAAAATTATAACTACAATAAGAAATTCAACTCATGAAAGCACCAAACCATATTTATAGCATCTCACCATGGAAAAACAATCAAATTCACATGATAGTAAATCTGATTCATTATAATCAAAATAATATAAAAAGAAATACATATATATATACTACCAAAAATATATGTTTAGGCCTAACGAATCTGACTTCTAATGTTGTGACTGAGCGTATCTATGTTGATAGCTTAGTATCCAAGTCAAGCCTTCATAATTATCTATAGAAATTTAACATTTTTAGAAATAGAAATTTTCTCGAAACAAATATTTATAATAAGATTATGGTATTTATTTTCCATTTTAAAAAATTTTTAAATGAGATATGAATATTTGATTTCCGATTTTTCCTAATTTTCTTTTTAAGAAAATAATTCGTTTTTTAAAACTGAAAGAAAAATTATTCTGTATAGCATTTTTAGAAATAGGGATTTTCTCAAAAAAATCTGTAATATCTTCTAGTATTTATCTTCTATTACTTTTAAATTTTAAATGAAATATAAAATTTAGATTTCTGGGTTTTAATAAACAAAGGGGAAAATTTACAATTCCTTATATAGTATCTATCATTCTAAAACAAATTCAAATAAACAATACTTGTAAGTTGTTAGAAAACTCTTCCTAAGCTTCATTAATCTTTCATCTTTATTGATAAGCATATGAGAGATTAAGTCGCGAATCCAATTAATATTCCTTACTTCTCTTTCTATCAATTTAAGAGGAAGAAAAAATATTAGTCACAAACGTTATATTATTATTAACATAATTATAATTATTAAAAATTAACATAATTATAATTAAAAATAACATAATAAACAAAATGTCATCAGAAGTTTGTTCCGCCGTTTCGATTTCGCCGCATACATCATTTTGCAAAGCCACTTCATCAATTCCGCCAACCTTCCATGTGTAGTCCATCCATGTGTAGTCCATCCAGATAGCATTCCGTAAGCAGGAAAGTCACTTATGGTCCACATAAGCACTGCATGCATTGTAAAATTTTTTTTCCTCGAGATATCATATGTACGAACACCTGTGTACCATAACTGTTGCAGCTCATGAATCAGAGGCTGTAGGAAAACATCAAGAGACCTCTTTGGATGCTTAGGACCAGGAACTAAAATACTCAAGAAAAGAAATTCCCTTTGCATGCACATATCAGGAGGAAGGTTGTAAGGCGTAACGATGACTGGCCACAACGAACTAGCTGTCCTTTCAGATTGATACAACCGTTTCAACCTATCAGTTATAGGCAGAGCTTATAAAAGAGTATTTACCCGAGGATAATGTTTCAGCTGAGTCATACTATGAGATACAAAAGTTGGTATTTAGTCTTGGGTTGCCCTCTAAGATGATAGATGTTTGCATTGATAATTGCATGTTATTTTGGAAAGATGATGATAAGTTGCAGGAGTGCCGATTTTGCCAAAAACCAAGATACAAGCCGCAAGGTACAGGATGGAGTAAGGTCCCATTTCAACGAATAGATGCAAATCTATGATGAACCCAAATAGAGCATCAATCTATGATGAATCCATACAAATCTCTGATAAGTTATGATCTGTTTTAATGTTCATCATTCTAGATGCCAATGACAACTTAGACTGTCCTTCTCTACATCGATCATAGATTGGCTGATTTGCAACTTCTAACATATCATAAAATTGTCTAGCATCTAAGTTGGGTTCCTCTACAGCGTTTTCAGTAAATGATGATGTGACCTCAGGAAATGCATCATTAACCATGTCATGAAACCTATTTTGATCTTGATGATGACCCACGCCCATATCATGATCATAATCATATTGATGCTCTTGCAGAATATTTGGATCATGATTATCTGCAGCTTGATAATTACTGTTACTACTAGATGCATGACCATGACCATGTCCCTCACCATGTTGAATCCACAAAAACATTGCGGCATAAACCCTTTATTATACAGATGTGACCCTACAAATTCTGAACGAATATATCTCTTATTCATACACCTTCTACAAGGGCAATGGATCTTACCAGTAGCTCGAGCCATCGACATATTAGTTGCCTGGTACATGAAAATTTCCAGTGCGTTTAGAAACTCCTTTGTCACTTCTCCATTTGAATCTTTATGATTATACATCCATTCTCGTAGTTTGTATATATCACTTCCATGAGACATTGTGTTTTTTTAGAGGAAATTTTGGTTTAGAAACGATTTTTCACAGAGATATATGAGTTTGATTTTGTTTCGATCTATATGGCTCTTAAACGAAGATGGATCTGAAAATAATTGTTCGACATTAGTGACGAATTAGCGACAAACCGTTGTGACGACTTTGCCACGCCACGTACACTACAACCATTGTGACGAACTAGGGACAAACGGTTGTGACGACTTTGTGTTGCCACATACACTACAATAAAAACGTGTTTAACCACTTTTCTACTAAAATTATTCATCGCAAGTACGTCGCAAGTAGTGTCTATCTAGCGACGGCTGTATGCTTCGACACTAATTCGTCACAATACCGTGTCAATTATACCACTACTTAGTGACGACTTCGTACGTCACAATATAGCAAGTCTTTGTGTCGAATCGTTTTGTCGTCGCTAAGTCGACTCTAGTGTGTCACTAATTTGCAACGGCCTAGATCCGTCACTAAAATTTGTCACTAATAAACTGTTTTCTTGTAGTGAATGACTGTATGTATTTCCCACGCATCATGAAGATATATCACGTCACCACCATCATATCTCATATCTTCCATTTAAAGAACGGTTTTGTGGAGTTTGTCGTCACAACATTAACGGTGATTATGGAACATGTACGTGTGACAAGTGTAGTGATTTTGTTGTTCATCCAATATGTGCTAACTGGAAAGGATGTGTGGGATGAAGAAGAACTCCAAAATTGTGTCAACAATTAATTCTAGTGTATATATATGATTGTCTAGTTGATTAATATATAAAACCGAAATGGGTTTGATATCTAATTCTACACATTACTTACACTGAATTACATCTTACTAATTATAAACAATATACAGTACAATAAGAAGTAAGATGAGACCATCAACAGATCATTTGTGGTGAGGAAGTGTGAGTTGCTCCATAAACTCACTCTTTTGTTTGTTTTTAATATTTTCCTTCAATGGATCTTAATCACATTCCTCTCTATCTTTTGGTTCTTCAGTTTTACAAATATGTATATGTGGCAGCAATATGACAATTGAAAGCATATATATTATACATAACTATCATTTTTTTTTCTTTCTGTTTGAAATTGGGTTATAGGTTGTACCTGATGCCTTGGGTTATTTTCTTTGTTTAGTTTTGCATAGTTGCTATTGCTATGGTCGTAAGCTACCTTTCCGCAAAAAAATTCATTACTTCCTAACCTGGTTTAATTTTAAAAGAAAAAATCTTGGTTTTAAAATTGGCATGAAAATGTGTGGGTTGTGATATATAATAGAATCTCATGCCTACCTATTTTAGATGTCATAGTAAGAATTTAGAAATATAACCTCAATACAAGTAATTTAGGTAGCATGGTAGAACAAAGATTCATCTAAATTGTCTTTAGCTGAAATCTAAGAACCAGAAAACTGAAATCATCACTCTCATTATTACATTTAATAAGATCACTCTCATTATTCATAACATATGATTTTATTAATTCTGGAACAATAAGAACAAAATACTGATACTAAGATTTTTGTGTGTCCTAGCAGGTTCAATTAACCTTATGTAGTTGTAGTACTTAAGGTATCAATCCAAATGAGATGTTGATAGCAATCAAGATGTAATCAAGAAATCACAAGTCAAGCCAATTGAAAAAGAGTGTTTGTCTAACAATCCTAGAATGATCAGAATGCAAAACGGAAATGAGCTACAAAACTAGAAACAAAAATGTATGACAAGAAGTAAACATGAGTAAAAACAAAATCTAGTCTAAGAAAGAATTGAATAGCAAGATGAAAAACGGTCTCAGGAATGCAATATCAATCAAAAGATAGAAGTCCTAAGGATGGGAGTAATTGATGTCGGTGGGGTATCCTAGTCTACAGAGTGTTTAACATGCCACAAGCAAACTATCCCTAAACAATGAACATCACTGGCTTAGCTAATCCAATCTCTTGACAGAAGCTACTCAGACTCAACCACTTCCAAACATAGCTCTCGCTAGAGAAACATGATAAAGCAGGCATGACAAACAAGTTTATTCACATCAACGAACATCCTAGACAACTAATCTCATAGGCTAGGAATGTAAGTCTCTGGCACAAGTTGGTCAGACATTTCATCAAACACCTTTTAGATGCGAAAATGTCTAAGACCTAGTTCTAATTGATCAGAGAGAAACTAGTATTTCTAACTCTAGTCCAGAAGGGAATCATACAAATCAAAGTTTAAACACCCTACATCCTAAGATACTCCACCTAATCTATCCCATCCTCAAGAACTCTAACACTACTCAGATCCAGAAATCATCATCAAGGAGACAAACTCAGAAAACATTGAATCAAGCATCATTAGATAGATAAAAATGGGAAGAACAACTTTGTAGAAGAAATCAAATGCAAAAACTGAATAAACTCAAAGATATCGGAATACAAAGTCTGAGAACGTCTTTGGTGGGTAGGTAAAACCTTAAGGAAAAAGAACAAAAACGAGATAAAAGATGTCTTGGGCAAAGACTTAACAAAATGTATATATAGTCCAACATGGAAAGCCCTAAAACATAAAACAACAAGATAGAGCGTCGGTTCGGGAATCAGGTTGTCCAAGTCGAGTGTCGTCAGTCCTGGGAGTGCGTCGGTCGAGCTGGGTCGAGTGGAGCGGTGTTGGCTCGACCCAGTGTGGTTTTGGCTCGACCCCGAGTGATGTTGGCTCGACCCAGAGTGGTGTTGGCTTGACCCAGAGTGGTGTTGGCTCGAGCTGGCTGTATACGCATCCACTAAAACGATGATAACTCTTGAACCACACCTCCGATTGGCTTGAAATAAACGGCGTTTGAAAGATGACTCGATTCCCTACAACTTTAATGAAGACATCGAAGGCTGAATCCCACTCGAGTGGAACGGCTCGAACAGGGTGGAGTGGTTGGCAGATCCGGTGGCTCGAGCGAGACGTGTGAGATGGCGGTGTTGACTCGAACGAGGAGGGTCGAGTCGCACAGGTTCGGCAGTGGCTCGATTAGTGAGTTCGGCAGTGTCTCGATTGGTGAGTTCGGCGGAAGCGACGAGAGTGGCTCAAGCGTGTGAGTTTGGCGGAAGCGACAAGACTGGCTCGAGCGTGTGAGTTTGGCGGAAGCAACGAGAGTGGCTCGAGCGTGTGAGTTTGGCAGAAGCGACGAGAGTGGCTCGACTGGTGGCTCGACCTGTGGCTCGAATGGTAGTTCGACTCGTGCGTTTCCGACGTCTCCTAGATACCTGAAATACTCCGAGATACACAATGTTTGCAAGAATGATGCAAGAACTACCTAAATATGAAAAGTGTATAAAAGAGGCTAGAAAATGATGCAAAACAACTAGTTATCCTAGCTAAATGCATGACAAATACATGCTAAGAAGAGGCAAAATATAGACATATCAACTCCCCCAAACTTATTCTTTGCTTGCCCTCAAGCAAACAATCAAGAACAAAGTATGGAAGAGAGGTGTGAAGATGGGGTCTCAGAACCTAAAACATGCCGAATAAAATAGTTAGAATCAAGGTCCTTGTTTTTAATTCTATGATGCATGGTGAAGGAACTTTATTTCTTTAATTTACACATGCAATCCTATTAATCACTCCGTTTAACATTCATTAACAGAGAACCGTGAATTAAGCTATACAATGTCATCAAGCTCATTTGGTTAAGGTAAAAGGTAAAAGGTTAGAGACAAATGTGGTCTCCTTCTCAAGTGGTTTCATCAATACATATCAAGGTTCTCTCATGAAAAGGAGTTGAGCTTAAGAGAAGGCTAAAGGTTGAAACCAACTGATATATACAAGAGTAGTATCCTGTCTACCCAAAGGTCCCAAGGAAACTTAGCTCTAACATTCTAATCCTGGAGCTGATCCTATCTCTACCCTTCATCAATGTCTCTTCTCAAACCCTTTTTCTTATTCTTTGCACTTAGTCTTAGGAGGAGGTCACTCATTATCATTCTAGCGGATTGGGAATTTTTTTTTTTATCTCACTATGGTTCTCTCTCTTTTCTTTTCTGAATTCTAGATATCTTAAATGTTTTACTTTCTCTTCCTTGTCTAAACTTTTCATTTTATGCCCAGAACCAATAACTCTCTTTTTTTTATATTTTTTTTTAAATTCTGCTCAACCCAAATCCTATACTAGACTTGTAAACCTTGAAAACGCATTTCCCTCCTAAAGACTCTTTACCCTTTTGCTTTCTCTTTTACTCTTTACTTTTATGCACAAATCCCATCCCAATACGCAAAATTGAGTTCTCACCTAGTCCTACTAGTCCGGATAACGCGAACTAGAACTACACAAGATCTTACTCTTGTCGGTTAAAACCTAACACTTTCTAACAAGCTCAACTCGGAAAAGGCCTGACACTCAAGAATACAATTGGCTTGAAAGAAGGGTTGGTTAAAGGTGCGGGAAACTGTTCCAAAGATGGGAATCAGCTACTTGGATTAACAAGGGTGGTAAAAAGGAGAAAGATAATCCAAATATGTATATGGTATCCATGAGTTCAACTTCAATGCATAAAAGGATAATTGCAAGTCAGGATTAGGTTCAGGTAAATAGGGAATGATGTCAATTAAAAACATGTTCAATGTTACATTTTCAAGTTCAATCAACATGCATCAAAGAACTAATAAAAAGGGCCTTGATCCTATCCTATTGAATTCAACATGCTAACAAGGTTACAATCATCATCAACCCGTATGTGAAATGCAACAACCCTATATGAATAGAACTAGACTCAATCCTAATATTCAAGTGAAACTACATGAACACTATGTTTTTGTGAAAAGTTTTGATTTTTTTTTCAAATTAATATGGTTTTTCTATGCAAATAGATGGATGCAGACTCAAACATGATATGATGCAAAAATTTGAAATAAGAATCACAAAACACAACATCAGATACATCATCCCAAACCCTCCCCCAAACTTAAATTACACAGTCTCCTGTGTAAGAGAAATTTGCAGAAGGATTTGAGAATCACAACAAAAATAATGCATGAATGAAATGATATATACAAAGGAAAGGTAGAAGTATCTCAGTAGTAGAAGAAGGAGTCGGTTCTTGCCCAAGGTGAAGCGTGATACCGACTTTGTCATTCGCCTTGGTCTGGATCCGCAGGGGTGACCTCAGTGGTTTGGTCGACCTCCTGCTCAACCGCTTGCGTGTACACATTTGGTTGCTCGTTGCACTGCATGTCGTCAACTCTGGACTCGCCATGATCCGATACTAGCACAAGCACCTATGTGGGCTGATAATCCCCTTGATGTTCGATCTGCTGCTGAACTCCGTGCATGCCCTGATGTGGGCTCAAGCGGGTGTCTTGAGTGGCTCGAGAGAGGTAGTCGGAACGTGGCTCGATTGAGGCAGTCAGACCGTGGCTTGATTGTGGCAGTTGGATCGTGGCAGTCGGGACGGCGAGAACAGCGGGTCGAGTGAGACACGGCTCGATTAAGGCAGTCAGACCGTGGCTCGAGAGACGCAGTGAGGAACGAGTAAGAGGACGTCGGCTCAAGTGTGCGATGAGAGTGGACGAAACTTTATTTTCTCTGTATCCCCTATCTTTGTTGCCCATACTCCCTTCTGAAAACTCATGAACACTAGAAAACTAAAAACGAAAATTAAAAACACAAAGATCCTAGAAATTATTTACAGTGATACCTTTGGGACTTCCTTCCAAGTGAGCTTGTGTAAAGTCTCTGAGCTTGACTTTGCATACTCCTTATGCTTTGGGAGGGTCATAGAGAGGTTTTGCAGACCCCTCTAGAATGTCTTGTCTAGCCATATACTCTTTAACATTCTGCCCAAGTTCAATAAGAAAAGATCTTCTCTTCTTCATTATCCCCAACCTCTGTCTTGCTTTTCTTGGAGAAGAAATTTTAACTTTACCCTAGAGCTGCATGATTTGCCCTCTCATCTCCTCCAACATGACTGTTAACTCCGTCACTGTATCCCTTAGAATCTTGGTTGTTTGGAGTTCATACAAACTGTCAAGCGGAGGACTTGTCTCTTGCGGTTGGTGATCAGGAAGCAAGTCTCGACGCTTAGGGAGGGTAACGATTGCACTCGAGTTGGAGAATGGTCGAGTGACACTTTGAGTTTTCTCTTTGGTTACCAAAACCTCTATTTCTACCTCATTCACACCCTCAAAGATGTCAAACCCAGTTTTCTGATCTTTCTCTTCAATCACGAAGGTCTGTCCATCAATAGTTGGTTTCTTCTTAGAATCCTTGATATCAAACTTCATCTTGAAGTTTTTACCCAGATTGAGATCAATCATCCCCTTCTTGACATCAATGACTGCTCCAGCTGTAGCTAAGAAAGGTCTTCCCAGGATTAGTGGATCTTTAGGCTCTTCATCCATTCCCAGCACCACAAAGTCAGTAGGAATCTCAGCTTGTCCAATTTCGATGGGCAGGTTCTCTAGTAGACCATGAGGCAATCTAGTAGTTCTATCAGCCAATATTAAGCGGAGGTTGCATGACTTGTATTTGTTGAATCCTAGCCTCTGAGCTACAGAGAGCGGCATGAGGCTTACCGAAACACCAAGGTTACATAGGCACTTTTTGAAGGCCAATGGACCTAGAGAACAAGGCAAGGTGAAACAACCAGGGTCCTCTAGCTTTTTTGGGATAATCATCTTCTGAATAACAGCCTTGCATTCATGAATAACCCCACCTATGACATGCACTACCCTCTCATCTTCCAGAGCCTTAGCTTGAGATCCTTTAGCTATCTCCTCCTTCTCTTTGGTCCATTCTGTTACCAACTCAGTTAAAAACTTTTGATATTGAGGCACAAGTGCAAATGCATCAAGCAAAGACATCCTATGTTCAATCTCCTTGACTTGTTTTTCAAACAGAGCTTTATACTTCTCAGTAAGCTGCTTCTTAAATCTCACTTGAAATGGTAGAGGTGGCTTGTATGGTGGAGGAATGAATCTTACAGGTTTATCCTTGGGAGCAGCGGGTTCTTTAGTAGCTTCAGGATCAGATTGCTTGGCTGACTTAATTGGATCCTTGAGCACCTCGACATGATCCTTTATCTGAACTTCATCTTGAAGAAAATCCTCCCCATCTAAACTCTCATTGTCCTCAGTGAGCCATACATCTATAGCTTGGGTGGTGATGGTATGGATAGTAGCATAGTCCTTGGGGTTTTGAAAGGCTTTTCTAGGTAGTTGGCCAATTGTTGGGGTAGAAGTAGAAACAGTCTTGCCTTCCATATACTTCATCTTGGAGTTAAGAGCTTCAAACTTGACATTCAGATTATTGTAAGAACATTCCATCCGCTGACTGAGTTCAGAAAACTTCTTAGCAGTATCCAGAGAACCACTAGCTTGACCTTGAAGAAGTTATTGCATTATGTGCTTCATTTCTTGATCTCGAGCTTGAGTAGGTTGAACTTGTTGAGGTGAAAATCCTGGTGGTGGTCCGGAAGGAGCGTGATAACCTTGCTGGAACTGTTGTTTAGGCACGAATCCTTGATTGTAAGGCACAAAAGGTTTTTGCGGACCCTATTGTTGCTGCTGAGGGGGGTACACATGATCTTGTGGATTAGCAACGTTGTAAGGTAAGACAAATTGGGGTTTGCCTTGTATTGGTTGTAGCCTTTGTTGTATCCACCCCGATTCTAGACATAGCTGATCTCCGCAGTCTGCTCACCCTCTCCAGCTGGAACTTGGAAAGGGTCATCCTCAGATACGAAGTGGATGCTCCTCTGCTGGCTTAGCAAGATACGGTCAAACTTCTCATTGACATTTTTGAGGTCCTTCTTGTACTTCTCCTCAGACCCAACGTCACCGCAAACTGTGCGGTCATAGTCCTCATTGTAGTTGCCATCAGACTGGGCGAGATTATCAACCAATTGCCAACCTTCATCAACATCTTCGTTCATGAAATTACCATTAGAAGCAGTTTCAAGCAGCATGCGGATTTTTGGAAGGACGCCACGGTATAGAGTGCTCAGCAATGACTCGTTGCTGAAACCATGGTGTGGACACTGGCTCTGGTAACCCTTGAAACGATCCCAGGCTTCACAGAATCATTCCGAGTTCTTCTGAGTAAAACCAGAGATGTCATTCCTGAGACGTGCTGTTCTGGCGTTGGAGAAAAACTTGGCCAAGAAGGCTTTCTTGCAGTCGTCCCAAGTGGTGATGGTTCCCTTGGGAATGTTTTTCTCCCATTGATGAGCTTTATCTCCCAGGGAGAATGGGAAGAGACGCAACTTGTAACCATCTTCACTCATGCCGTTGATCTTGGTGAGGCTGCACAGACAGTCGAACTCGTCCAAGTGGTTGAGTGGATCCTCCATAGGCAACTCATGAAACTTGTTCCCTTGGATCATGGTGATCAGATCACTTTTGATTTCGAAGTTGTTGTTCTGCATGGCGGGAGGGACGATTCCAGCACGCTGAGTATGACTCATACTGTATGAGTGTTCGGTGCATCCCCAACACCAATGTTTCGCGGTTGCGGATTTGGTCCATTAGGTTGTTCCATAGTGACTGGTGTGGGATGATCAGTGGAAATACGAGTTTGTCGGGGTCATTACAACCGATTGATGACGTCGATAACAGGAAGAATATTCTGATGCCCTCTTGATCTGGTGTGCATGCAAGGTTGCAATCAACATGTACCTCAGATGCAAAACAAACAAGCAGACAACTAAAGCAAGTCAGTACTCAGAATGATAAGTGTAACAGAACTTAATCTTGCAAAACTTGAAATCTTAAATTTAGCAAAACGAATCCCAAATGGCAAGGGTGCCAAATTGATACTAAGATTTATGTGTTTCCTAGCAGGTTCAATTAACCTTATGTAGTTGTAGTACTTAAGGTGTCAATCCAAATGGGATGTTGCTAGCAATCAAGAAATCACAAGTTAAATCAATTCAAAAAGAGTGTTTGTCTAACAATCCTAGAATGATCCGAGTGCAAAACGGAAATGAGCTACAAAACTTGAAACGAAAATGTATGACAAAAGTAAGCATGAGTAAAAACGTAATCGAGTCTAAGCAAGAATTAAATAGCAAGATGAAAAGCGGTCTCAGGAATGCAATATCAATCAAAAGATAGAAGTCCTAAGGATGGGAGTAATTGATGTCGGTGGGGTATCCTAGTCTACAGAGTGTTTAACATACCACAAGCAAACTATCCCTAAACAATGAACATCATTGGCTTAGCTAATCCAATCTCTTGACAGAAGCTACTCAGACTCAACCACTTCCAAACTAGGTCTCGCTAGAGAAATATGATCAGGCAGGCATGACAAACAAGTTCATTCATGTCAACGAACATCCTAGACAACTAATCTCTTAGGCTAGGAATGTAAGTCTCTGGCACTAGTTGGTCAGACATTTCATCAAACACCTTTTGGATGCGGAAATGTCTAAGATCTAGTTCCAATTGTTTAGAGAGAAACTAATATTTCTAACTCTAGTCCAGATGGGAATCATACAAATCAAAGCTTAAAAACCCTACATCCTAAGATACTCCACCTAATCTATCCCATCCTCAAGAACTCTAACACTACTCAGATCCATAAATCATCATCAAGGAGACAAACTCAGAAAACATTGAATCAAGCATCATTAGATAGATAAAAATGGGAAGAACATCTTTGTAGAAGAAATCAAATGCAAAATCTGAATAAACTCAAAGATATTGGATACAAAGTCTGAGGACGTTTTTGGTGGCTAGGTAAAACCTTAAGGAAAACAAACAAAAACGAGATAAAAGATGTCTTGGGCAAAGACTTAACAAAATGTATATATAGTCCAACATGGAAAGCCCTAAAACATAAAACGACAAGATAGAGCGTCGGTTCGGGAATCGGGTTGTCCAAGTCGAGTGTCGTCAGTCCTGGGAGTGCGTCGGTCGAGCTGGGTCGAGTGGAGGGGTGTTGGCTCGACCCAGGGTGGTGTTGGCTCGACCCAGAGTGGTGTTGGCTCGAGCTGGGTGTATACGCATCCACTAAAACGATGATAACTCTTGAACCACACCTCTGATTGGCTTGAAATAAAGGGTGTTGGAAATATGACTTAATCCCTACAACTTTTATGAAGACGTCGAAGGCTGAATCCCACTCGAGTGGAACGGATCGAATGAGGTGGAGTGGTTGGCGGATCCGGTGGCTCGAGCGAGACGCGTGAGATGGCGGTGTTGACTCGAACGAGGAGGGTCGAGTCGCAAAGGTTTGGCAGCGGCTCGATTAGTGAGTTTGGCAGTGGCTCGATTGGTGAGTTTGGCGGAAGCGACGAGAGTGGCTCGAGCATGTGAGTTCGCCGGAAGCGACGAGAGTGGCTCAAGCGTGTGAGTTCGGCGGAAGCAATGAGAGTGGCTCGAGCGTGTGAGTTCGGCGGAAGCGACGAGAGTGGCTCGACTGGTGGCTCGACCTGTGGCTCGACTGGTAGTTCGACCGGTAGTTCGACTGGTAGTTCGAATGGTAGTTCGACTGGTGCGTTTCCGACATCTCCTAGATACCTGAAATACTGCAAGATGCACAATGTATGCAAGTATGATGCAAGAATTACCTATATATGCAAAGTGTATAAAAGGGGCTAGAAAATGATGCAAAACAACTAATTATCCTAGCCAAATGCATGACAAATACATACTAAGTAGAGGCAAAATATAGACATATCAAATACATTGTATATTAAGCCTAGAAATATGGAGTAGAGACCTTCAAACTATATATAATAAAGGGATTAAAAAAATGAAACACACTTTTATTGAACAAGTGCGTACCCCTAGAATATTTTATTAACAATAACCGAGACATAATAAGCTATGGCATACGTCATAAAGTTTTTAACAACATAAAATGGATACAGCTTTAGTTGTTTGCTTGTTGCATGATTCCATAAATGCAGTCCAACCAATGGCGGACCCAGTAAAGGGTAAGGGAGGTCACTTGACCTGGTGAAATTGTCAAATATAATTTTGTACATAGGAAAATACATAAGTTCCAACAGCACAGTTTGTAATTCTCTCTATGTGTTGACACTCTCAAACCTGATTCGAATCTCCAATGTTACACCATTATTGTTTTTTTTTTTTCAATTCAACTTAAATGCGTATTATTTTTCTTATACATCTGTTATTTTTTAAAAAAAGTTACAGTTTTCTCTGTACCTTTTCTAAAACTGCTTATGAGAATTATTTTTTCTTAGTGTTTATGAAATATCATTACGAAATAAACTTTTTTTTTTTGAACAACATACAAAATAAACTATATGATATTGTTTTATAAATATTTTTGACCTCCCTAGTTTTTTTGTCTGGGTCCGCCACTGAGTCCAACTACCAATCCTGTAAGAATATGATCCAAAAGTAGAGCTACGATGGTTATAGCGAAAAGCAATTTTGGCCAACTGTGTCAGAGATACTAAAGAAGGCAGAAAGGTTCAAGGACTTAATTAAGGAATGAAGAGGATCTCCCAAAATGTATTCTTTTTGGTCACACGATCGTCAACAGGTGTGAAATGGTTAGGGTTTGGGTTTGTCACACGATCGTCGACACATGTGAAACGATCCTAAAAAATCCACTTGTTTGCGAAAAGTATTTTTGGTACTCAAACGCACAATGTAGAAAATGTGGAGATTGAAACTTAATATCAAACGAAAGCATGCATGAGTTTTTAAACCAGAACAAAGTAGAGTACTTATTACAAAGCCATACAACTAAGATAGTTAACCCATAATAACAAAGATAGATAGTAGGATAGAGTTCATAATCAGCAGCGTGGAATAACTAAAGATATATAGAGAGATAGAGATGGACAAAAAATCTCGACACCTTGATCCAAACTGTACTGTCACAACGCTTCCCTTCCCATGGCAAGCTAACACACAAATAGAGATAAGATGAGTCAGTAAGCGCGACACACATCACAAGTTACACAAACAGCAAAACATGAACCAGATAAGAGGAGTTATGGAGAAGCTGGAAAAAAAGGCTTTGAATTAACTTATGAGAGCAATCTTAGGCCCCGAATGGTAAAAGTAGTTCAAGTGTTGCAGATCATGCAGATCATGCTGATAACATGATTTTCTGTAACAACCCGTCCCGTGGACCCTACTAGCCCACTGCTAGCTACCCTAATGGACCGTCCGTGGATCCTGCTAGCTCACTGCTAGCCGCCCCAACGGACCCCAAGCTGGCTCTGCAGGGCATCGATCCTAACCCATCACTGTGGATATCCCAATCCACCAGTAGGTTATTGGTGCGCCAGGCGTTCCTCTAACCCTGGTCCTCACCCTTTAACAACCTTCCCACAGGACAAGTTACCACCAATTGACCTGCAGATCAATTGGTGACAGCTTGTCTTGTGGGAAGGTTGTTAAAGGGTGGGGACCAGGGTTCGAGGAACGCCTGGTGCACCAATAACCTACTGTGGATTTGGATGAATAGTTCCAATTGCCCAGTGAGGGGTTAGGATCGATGCCCTGCAGGGCCAGCTTGGGGTCCGTTTGGGCGGCTAGCAGTGAGGCTAGTGGGGTCCACGGGACAGGTTGTTACATTTTCACCCAGGGTATCAATTCCCTATGCATTTGTAGTTATCAATCCAAATGGTTGTTATGCTAGCAGATAAGATATTATCAGAAGCAAGCAAGTCAAACCAAGCAAAAATTAGGGTTTAAACTAACAATCCTAAAATAATCAAAAGAAAATAAATAAGCAAGAACCACACGACCTAAGCACTCGATGCAAGCATTCGAGTACATGATCGGGTGGAGAGATCGGGTCAAGAAGTCAAGTTTGAACAGCTCGAAGGTGTACACGAAGCTGGTGATCGAGTACCAGTTTGGGTAAGGGATCGAGTTATAGAATAAAGTTAAACAATAAAGACAAGAAAGCTCCTAAGGATGGGGTAATCAACTCCTAAGTGTTCCTGACCAGTATGGATGTCCTACATGCCTCAAGCAAATATTCCCTAGACAATGAATCTCTAAAATCTTGTTAAAACACTCTCGTGATAGAAACAATCAACCTTGATCACTCCCCTACCCAACTTTCGTTGGAGAAACATGACCAAGCAGGCAATACAAACCGATTCATTATTGTCAATAAACTCCTTACACATCTAATCTCTTAGGCTAAGTGAGTAAATTTCTAGCGTTGATTTTTTTAAGCATTTCAACTACATCTCTCAATGGCAAAACACCCTGATCTAATCTCAACCTCTCCGTCTGAAAATAGCATTAAGAACACCAATCTAGAAAGGAATTTATATAACATAAACAATCAAGCTAAGACATCCTAACCGATCAAGAACACATATTTGTCTATCCCATCCCTAGAAACTTTGTTTCACTACTCAGATCTCATTGCAGAAAGCATAAAAACACAAATAAATGAAAATTGCATTGTACTGAAAATAAGATAGAAGTAAAAGAGTACAGAGTCGAAATCTAAAAGAATAGCAAAAGAAATGAAAAACAAATCCTAACAAAGTGGAAAAAGAGTTTGAATCGCTCAGTCTCTCGCTAAGTAGCTCTCACTCTCTGTTCTGAGTGTCTGCGGCGTGCTAGGGCGAGAGGAAGAAGGGGGGGGGGTTTATATATGGAAACCCTTTTAACCTAGCTGCCCAGTCTTGCCCGAGGGTCTGCTCGATGCGGTGCAAGAGGATGAGGTCGGGTTGTTCCTCGGATAGGTCTTCGGGTTGTTCTTCCTGATCTTGGATCTCCTTCGATCAGGTTGAGGTTCAGACTGTTCTTCCTGCTCAATAGCTCCTTCGGGTACATGCTCGGATTTGACCTTGTATTCCCCATTTTAGGCTCTAGAGTACCTGTTTTCATCCAAAATGCACAAATACAAGAATGCAACACCCTAAATGGCCTAAATGCGAATTTCTACAGTTAATGACCTAAAAATGCTAATGTTAGAGTATAAATAATGCAAAATATGGACAAATAAGGGTGTCTAAAACATGTAAATTAGAGAGTTATCACACCCCCAAACTTAAATCTTGCTAGTCCTCTAGCAAGGAAGTTGGAGGATGAGTTTTAAAAATGGGGACTCATAACCTTTTTGTGCTAAGCGAAGGATTCAAGCTATAGTCCTTAAAGATAGTTCAATGGTGCTAAGATCAATCAACATACTAACAAATATTTTTTCTATGCTTATCACCATGCATCGATCTAGTTCAACCTCCAACCAAAAGTAAAGACTTACAATTCCAAAGAACATCTCTTTCACATTCATTAAAATGTTTACCGAATTCTTGCAAATGGGAAGTGAATCAAGCTCAATCGGATTCAAGGGTAAGGCTTTTTGGTAGGATGGTTTCAAACAATATCATTGGGCGGTTTCTCTCAAAAGATGGAATGCTAGACAGTTGTGAAACTATCTAAGATTGAGAACCATTAGGGCATACAAAACTTAACTCTTGATAATCTACCCTTTTGTCATTCTCTCTCCTTTTTTATCAAACTCCCTAGAGTAGAACTACCCATAACCTTGATTTTAACTCCCTTTTTTTTTTTTACAATCTCTAAGGTTTACACTTGAAACCTCTAGCTAGGCATGTCAATTAGGGCCAAAGCATGCGGGCTGGCCCGGCCCGGCCCTGAAAAATACCGGGTTCGGCTTAAATATATATGGCTAGAAAAAATCGGGCCTTTCGGGCTCAGCCCGTTCGGGCTATAGGTTTTTTTGGGCTTAGCCCGACCGGGCTCGGACCAGCCCGAAAAGCCCTTTAACAAATATATTTGTAATTTTTTTTAACATTTTTGTTTGGTTGTAATATTTGATTAATAATTTATTGTAAATAAAGTTTAAAACCCTAATCCTAGTTTTCATATTTACTTAGTAACCTTACTCAATACTTAAAAAAAAAAAATTCTATGATATTTTATATGAATTAGATATTGTTTTATTTGGTTAAAGTATTAAAATTTTATTTAGTTTTAAACTTTTTCTTTTAAATTAAGTTGACTGTAGTAAATATAGATGAGTTAGTCAAATTTTGATTGATTTGTTTTATCTTTAAACACTGTTTTTAAGGTTTATAAGTTTGAATTTTTGATCTATAAGATAAGCCCAAAAAAGCCCGAAAAGCCCTATAGCCCTGTTAGGGCTGGGCTCGGGCTTTGAAATATAGGCTCGAAAGTATTTCGGGCCAGGCTAGGCCGGGCTCAAACATATGCGGGCTTTACGGATTTCGGGCCGGGCCGGGCCAGCCCGATTGACACCCCTACCTCTAGCTCTTTGTTTTTTTTTCTTTCTTTGCTAAACTCCTAATAATATTCCTATATTATTTTTATTATTATTTTTTTTCTTTTTCTTTTTCTAGGAGACGATAGCAAGATCTTTTTTTTTTTTTTACTTAGAGACTTAGAGCTAATTGAACCGAACCTTAGGGACTTTCTTCTTTAATTTCTCTTTTATTCCTCAACCCAACCCCAAATAATCATGCTAACCACCTATCTTTCAAAACTGATTCTATTAGCTAGTCCAAATGATTCTAAACTTAGCTAAAAAAAGAGCCAGTTCTTTGTCGTTCTCAATACTCTCAAGATTTCACAACCTATAGCACAATGAAAATGCCTCACTCAACAATTCACAACAAGGTTTGAAAGAAAGGTTTGGGTTCAAGGGTAGGGAAAACAAATCGGGTTAAACGAAAAGATTGGCAAAAGTGGAGTGTTAACCCGAGTTTAGAGTTACCATGAACAAGTATTCAAATTCCATAAGCAAGATAATTTAAGTTCAGGTTAAGTCCAATAATATAGAAATGATGCAATGTTCAAGCAAGTGGAGGAAGCTTTCAAAAGACACAAGGTTTTAAACAAAGATTTTTCATTTTTTCCAAAGATCAACAATGAACTGTGATTAAAGGATATAACTTCAATCCTAAGGTTTGACTTTAAACAAGGTGGTTTTAATCATTGTCCCCTAAAATGCATATGCAACAATCCTATATGAAGCAGTCTAGACTCAATCATAATAATGTAGATGCAACTACATGAACACTCTCTTTTTTTTTTTTTCAAATTTTTTGGGTTTTTTTAATGTAAATAGATGCAGACTCAAATGAATAAAACTAGCATGCAAAAATTTGAAATAAGAGAATAAGAAAATAAAACACAATGTTATATACATTCTTAGACCCTCCCCCAAACTTAAATTACACAGTCCCTTGTGTAGATAAAAGTCTGAAAAAGAAGTCTGAGAATCACATAAAAGGAAGCAAAATACTACAATGGTATAAACAATGGTTTGGATGAAGGTGGTATAAACAATGGTTTGGATGAAGGTGGTACCTCATGGGTTGGTGAAGAAGGAGATTGTGGCAGCCTCCATGCTTGCCAACGTGTACCCAGGATCGTCACCGGCGTCAGCAGGCGCTGGGATTCGCTCATCAGAGAGCTCGGTTATGTGCACGGACGACTTGCTTGGACCAGCATCCGAGGGGTTGATCGGGTAAGGCATCGCGTAGCTCATCGGATAGAGCATTGGATAGTACGACGGATATAGTGGGAGAGGTCCAAAATGGTCACCAGTGTAGCTACTCGCAGGGTGCATCGAGTACGGCATCGAATACGGCCTCTGATAAGTCGGAGGGAAAGGTCCCGAGTGGTCACCCGAATGTGTGCTCGATGGGGGTATCGGGTATGACATCGTGTACCCCGTCGGGTTAGGCGTTGAATAGGCATCTGAGTGGCTTCTCCGCGATCTGTCGGGTTTCGTGACACTCTCCTCTGCTTGGGGCTCGTATGATGACGCTCTGTGATGCTCTGGAGGTGCCAATCCTCGGATTCCTCCTACTGGTCCGCTTCTCCCCATCCATGTGGGTGCATAAGCTGAAGTGGGAGCTGATGTACAGCTTGCCTTGTCTTGCAACTCCCTGATATGACCTCCCATCACCTTCACTGTGCCGGTAAGGTCCCTCACTTTCCTAGCTAGGAACTTGTTCATCCTCTTCAACCATCTGATTCTCTTGTGAGCTTCTCTCACCCTAACTGGTTGCTTTTGAGAGCAAACATACTCCTCAAAATCATAGTCCTCTGAGTTTTCGCCCTGTCCTTGCCATGTTGGCTCTCTTTCTTCAGCTTCGGACTCCCCTTCAGGGTTGTATAGCTCCTCCAATGGTGGCATGAAGTCTATGTTCTCCCCAAGCTGGATTTTGGTGCACATGATGTTCGGGCAGAATCATTTGAGTAGCTCCGACTGCTGGATGAACAAACTTGAAGAGCAACCTATCATTTGGCCTCTCATAGGCAAAGAATCTCGCCAATGTAAGGTAGTCGATGTCTAGCCATCTCGGTTCATGTACCACTCCCTTCAGGGGCACATTGCAAGCTACCAAAATTGGTGTGACCAAACCTCCTATGGAGATCCCTCCAGATCCTTCCCTCCTCTCAGTTTCATTGCCAAGATTTCAAATACAAGAACTGATCAAGCAAGACAAAGACCAAACTTGTATCCGCAACATCTCCTACTAGCGGTCTACCATCCCTAGCATTATCTAATACTCCACACAAGGCAATGCCTAGCAGTTGGAGCTCATGATCATTCACATTCCCAGTTTCCTTCTTAGCAAATAGAGTGCAGGCTAGGGACTTTTGAAAATACCTCAAAACATGGCTCCTTATTTGAGCAGATTTAGAGCTTGTAGACTTGTAGGGAAGCTTATCTCCTATTGTCAGCCATAGGGACTTCATCTGCTCCTTACTCACTTCCATGTTTTCTCCACTCCCTGCCTTGAAACCATACACCTCCTCCATCTCCTTGAAGGTGAGTCGGTATTCCTTGTTGCGCACGGAGAAAGTGATGAACCCGATCCCCCCATCGGGTAGTAGGGTCGGGTGATCTTCAAAGTATATTTAACCATAGCGTGGAAAGGAAGTGAACCGTCTCCTCCTCATAGGCTTTGAGGTTGGTTCGCATCATCTGGCCCAGGTGGCACATGTCAAAGAGAAACTCGACATCTCTTGCGATTCCCAACTGCTTCATCGTTTCGCGGTGGGGGTAGCGGGTCCCAACGAAGCTCATCTTGCGGAGGACCTTGAAGAGCTTGGCTGGAGTCTCCACCTCCCTTTGCTTCAGCCTCCTCGATGCCAACCGGGTGCGTTCTCTCTGCTCCTCTTTGCGGTCATGACTCTCACCCTCCGTGTCTCGATCTTCCTCTTCCGCCGCCCTCTCAGCCACTTCCTCAGCCTTTTTAGAGGCTGGTCTCTTCCCCTTGCAGCTGCGGCTCTGCTCCTCAGCCGTGAGGTTTTGTTCTCATCCGGTTCTCCTCCATCAACATCTAAATCAACCTCCATAGAGTCTGTGATGGTTCGCTCGGACATAGACAGGTCCCTACGTCGAGGAGATCTGCGGACAGCACTCGCCACCGGGTTGGTGAGCGAACTCGGGGGCCTGCACGATCGGTTGCTCGAGCACCTGCTCTGGTGACGGATCGGGTTGAGCATCGGGTTGGAGAATGGAAACATCCACTCAACGGCTGGGAATGCAAAACATCTCATCCTCCTCGGGAATCGCGAGCATCGATGCCTTCACCTCCGGTTCTAGCAGCAGCGGAGGTTGATCTTGTCTCCTTCTTTTGGTAAGTCTTCATCTTGGGAGCCATTGTTGAATCCTTGAAAGTAAAAACAGAGACTAAGCCGAGATTAATAGGGTTAGTCCACCAAGATTGAAAAAATCGATTTCTAGTGAGAGAGAAGAAGTTTGGAAGACAAAGAGTTTTAGGGTTTAGAGAAAACTTATGTAGTTGTGGAGTTGGGGCTCATTAAATAGAGAGGATTGGCTACTTGGGCTTCACCAAGAGTGGGCTAGGGTTTGGTGGAATTCGGACTCCACTCGCCACCCGAGTGGGAACACGACCAGGCGCGTCGGGTACGGATTCGGGTAGAGCCTCGGGTTCCCCAAAATCTCCTTTTTCCTTTTTTTTCTAAAAATATGTAAATATATAGACTTATAGAAATAAATTATTGTAAGAAAAATCTAAAATAAGACAAAAATAATTAAAATGAAATTAAAAGAAAATAAAGGATACCTTTGGGACTTCTTCCCAAGTGAGCTTGTTTTAAGTCACTAAGCTTGACTCTTCTTCATGCTCTTCAAGCATGGGTTTTAGGAGGGAGAGGTTTTGGAATTCTCTCCATTGTAGCAGGCTGATTTAATGGATTTTCCAGGTCTTGTCCAGGTTCCACAACAAATGTAGTTTGGACTTCTTTGTGATGCTTGACTCTTCTTTGTTTTGTCTGGGTGGAAAAAGCTTGACCATCAATGGTTGGCATCTTAATTCCCTTCTTGATGCCAAATTCCATTTTGAAGTGCTCTCCATGCTCAATTCTGATCTTCCCATGCTTCTCATCAATCACTGCTCCTACTGTTGCCAAGAATGGTCTTCCTAGGATCAGTGGATTGTCTAGTTCCTTATCCATATCAAGGATCATGAAATTAGTAGGAACTTCCACTCTTCCAATCCTTAGAGGCAAGTTTTCCAGGATACCAATGGGGTGTCTGATTGTTCTATCAGCTAGAACCAAATACAGACTACTCGGTTTAAAACTGCTGAAACCCATCTTGTTGGCAATTGAAAGTGGCATGATGCTGACTGAAGCGTCCAAATCGCATAAGTAGTTATCGAAAATCCTAAGGCCTATTGAACATGGCAAGGTGAAAGAGCCGGGATCTTCCAATTTCTCCTCAATTTGCAGTTCAGGATCTAAACACACTCCACTCCTCAGAATTGCATCTCCAATCTCTTTGACAGCTTCCTTTACCTCAATCTCCAGCTTAGCTATCTCCTTGATGATTTCCTTTCGAAGTTCGTGTGGTGGTAAGAGCTTAGGAGATGAGGCCTTTCGTTTGGACATATGCTCTGCAAGCGCCTTTAATTGGATGTCAAGAGCAGCTCTGAACATTTCCTCTAGTTCCCCTTCCTCAACTGCAGGCAGTTGAGGTTGATCTATCATCTGAACATCTACCTGATGTATCATCCGATCACCATCGTCGGGTATGTCATCGGGTTCAGCCTTGGGTGGTGCATCGGTTTGTGATTCTCGAACCAGTGCTTGATCATCAACTCGATCAGTCTCCTCGGGTGAAGGCTCGGGTTCATACTCGGATATGTAGTACTGGTACTCATTCATCCCATAGTGATCCATATCCTCTCCATCTTGAACATCGCTGTCCTCAGTGAGGTAGTCCTCAAAATCATCATCAAGAAAGATGGCCTGGGCTGTGGCATAATCTTTTGATTCTGAAGAGCTTTACCGGGAAGCTGGTTGAGTATTAGAGGTGGTTGGGTGTTGTGTTGGCCTTCCAGGTATCTCAACTTAGTGTTGAGAGAATCATACTTGGCATTCAGGTCATTATAGCCAAAATCGATCTTGTTGCTCATCTCCGCGAACCGTTTTGCATTGTCCATTGCAGCCGATGCTTGACTTTGTATCATTTGCCGAATTAGGCCGCGTAGGTCAGCTTCCTGAGATTGGTTCTGCGGGCCTTGCTGTGGTAGGAATCCAGGTGGTGCAATTGGTTGGTGGTAATTGCCAGGATACTGCTGCTTAGGAGCATAGCCTTGATTGTATTGAACAAATGGCTTTTGCTGGCCTTGGTTGCCCTGGACTGTGGAAGGATAGATCTGGTCTTGAGGATTTGCAACATTCGGGTTACTGTATGACAGATTCGGGTTTGGTTTGTAGTTGTTGTACACTTTATTATAACCTCCTTGGTTGTTGATGTAGTTCACATCCTCTAGCTGAGCAGTCTCCCCATCTTGTTGCTGAAACTAGTCTTCCTCTGTGATTGCACGGACATGCTGCTGCTGGTTTATGAGCCTATCCAATTTGTCATTGAGGGCTTTCATGTCTCTCTTGTACTTGGCATCATCCTCTCCAGAAGAGCGTATAGTGCGATCATACTCTTCATTATAATACCCATCAGATTGGGCTAAGTTCTCCACTAGATCCCATCCTTCATCGACATCCTTGTTGAGGAAGTTACCATTACTTGCGGTGTCCAGCAACATCCGTATCTTAGGGACCACTCCTCGGTATAGTGTACTTTGCAACAAAGCATCGCTGAATCCATGATGCAGGCATCTGCTTGTGTGTCCCTTGAAACGTTTTGCCAACCTTCACTGAACGTCTCATTTGCTTTTCTAGAACAAAGCTGGAGATGTCATTTTGCAGTCTTGTGGTTCTGGAGTTGGAGAAGAATTTGGCTAGAAACGCCTTTTTGCATGCTTCCCAAGTGGTGATGGACTCCTTGGGAAGTGATTTCTCCCAAATGTGTGCTTTGTCTCCCAAAGAAAAAGGGAAAAGCCGGAGTTTGAATCCATCTTCACTAACTCCGTTTATCTTTGTTAGGCTACAGAGCCTATCAAACTCATCCAGATGGTCCAATGGGTCCTCTATTGGCAGTCCATGAAATTTGTTGTTTTGTATCATCTGGATGAGACTACTCTTGATCTCAAAATTGTTTTTCAGAACAGCAGGTGGCACAATGCCATTTCTTTGAGTGTGAGTAGATGGATCATCTCCTGCTCCTATGTTGGTCCTCTCTTGAGGAGCTGGTGGACCATTCTGATTGTTCATGACCTCCTCAATTGTAGTTTGTTGTGGTTGCTGGACTTGTTGTTGACAGAGTAACCTTGGTCTGTCGATGTTGTCGATGAAAGGACTCAAGTGTTGGCTACCCTTGGATCGTGTTTACATGCACAATCAGTTAACCAAGTAAGTACACGAAGGTTTACCCGATCCAGGTGATTGAGTGACGGGTCGGGTGGGTGCTCGGGTTGTACCTGAAATGCAAAACAAACAAACACGAAAGTAAACAAGTCAGTTCCGAACCAAAGTATAGAATAGAACTTGATCTAGCAAGTGCTGAAATCTTAAAGGTAGCAAATTAAATTCAACCAAATGGCAACGGCGCCAAATTGATAACAGGATTTTCATCCAGGGTATCAATTCCCTATGCAGTTGTAGTACAAAGGGTTATCAATCCAAATGGTTGTTATGCTAGCAGATAAGATATGATCAGAATCAAGCAAGTCAAGCCAAGCAAAAATTGGGGTTTAAACTAACAATCCTAAAATAATCAAAAGAAAATAAATAAGCAAGAACCACACGACCTAAGCACTCGATGCAAGCATTCGAGTACAGGATCGGGTGGAGAGATCGGGTCAAGAAGTCAAGTATGAACAGCTCGAAGGTGTACACGAAGCTGGTGATCGAGTACCAGTTTGTGTAAGGGATTGAGTTATAGAATAAAGTTAAACAATAAAGACAAGAAAGCTCCTAAGGATGGGGTAATCGACTCCTAAGTGTTCCTGACCAGTATGGATGTCCTACATGCCTCAAGCAAATATTCCCTAAACGATGAATCTCTAAAATCTTGTTAAAACACTATCGTGATAGAAACAATCAACCTTGATCACTCCCCTACCCAACTCTCGTTGGAGAAACATGACCAAGCAGGCAATACAAACCGATTCATTATTGTCAATAAACTCCTTACACATCTAATCTCTTAGGCTAAGTGAGTAAATCTTTAGCATTGATTGATTCAAGCATTTCAACTACATCTCATGATGGTTAAACACCCTAATCTAATATCAACATCTCGATCTGAAAATAGCATTAAGAACACCAATCTAGAAAGGAATTTATATAACCTAAACAATCAAGCTAAGACATCCTAACCAATCAAGAACACATATTTGTCTATTCCATCCCTAGAAACTTTATTTCACTACTCAGATCTCATTGCAGAAAGTATAAAAACACAAATAAACGAAAATTACATTGTATTGAAAATAAGATAGAAGTAAAAGAGTACAGAGTCGAAATCTAAAAGAATAGCAAAAGAAATGAAAAACAAATCCTAACAAAGTGGAAAAAGAGTTTGAATCGCTCAGTCTCTCGCTCAGAAGCTCTCGCTCTCTGTTCTGAGTGTCTGCGGCGTGCTAGGGCGAGAGGAAGAAGAGGGGGGTTTATATATAGAAACCCTTTTAACCTAGCTGCCCAATCCTGCCCGAGGGTCTGCTCGATGCGGTGCACGAGGATGAGGTTGGGTTGCTCCTCAGATAGGTCTTCGGGTTGTTCTTCCTGCTCTTGGATCTCCTTCGATCGGGTTGAGGTTCGGACTGTTCTTCCTGATCAATAGCTCCTTCGGGTACATGCTCGGATTTGACTTTGTTTTTCTCCATTTTAGGCTCTAGAGTACCTGTTTTCATCCAAAATGCACAAACGCAAGAATGCAACACCCTAAATGGCCTAAATGTGAATTCTTACAGTTAATGACCTAAAAATGCTAAGGTTAGGGTATAAATAATGCAAAATATGGACAAAAAATGGTGTCTAAAACATTTAAATTAGAGAGTTATCACATGCAGATCATGTTGAACAAGTGTAGATCATGCAGATCATGCAGATCATGCTGAAAAAGTGCAGATTATGTTGATTGAGCAGTCTAAATTATATGCTTTAATGGTAAAAGCAGATCAAACAGTGTAAATCATATACTAAACTGTAAATTATTTAGAAACACATCCAATTCAGCAAATTTATTTAAACAAATGATAAAATTCTTGTAAAATAAACATAATTTTTTTTAATATAGATTATTTTCTAAATAATTTCACAATTTGAAAACATTAAACACAAATTATCCAAATGCAACAAAAATAAAACTTAGAATAGTTTAATGGAAATTATTTTGATTTTCCCATAACATATCTGCAATATTTTCTCTAATGTTTGTCATTTAATCTCCATCAGCTATAGCTGTAGTCTCCATGCCACCTTCATTATTCTCTGAATTTGTGTCGCTAATATCAGTATGCTCCATTACTTCAGCAAAATCTTCATCGAAATAATTTGAAATTCTGATAAAGTTATATAGTCCCATTGTAGCCATCACCACTCTTTTTTGAACATAAGTGTTATATCTAGGAAACTCACAAAGGATCCTCCATTTCTTCTTCCGAACTCCAAATGTCCTCTCGATGACAGAACGTAGTGATGCATGACAACGATTAAATAGTTTTTGTTTGTTTCTAGGAGGAGGACCATTGTAGAACTGTGACATATGATACCTAACAACCCTATTCTGTGAAGATCTACAATGAGCCAAAAAACCTTGTTTATTTGGATAGCCAGAATCATCTACATAATATTTGTCTGCATGAGGCAAGAGTAATTCAGCATCACTATCTTGCGCCATCGTGCGAACTGCTGTATCGTGACATGATCCCGGTGCTCCATTCCAAACGTATGTGAACATCATATTCAAATCACATATCCCCATTATATTAAACGAGGTTCTGTCATGGTGATTCCAATACATTCCTTGGAGTTCAGGTTTAACTTTTACACATACATGAACTCCATCCATGGCTCAAACAAATCCACTAAAATATGGCCAATATCTTCGATCCATTTGCAGTCGTTCAGGAATTCGACGTAGTTCTTGTCTCGTTGGAGTCTTGATATAATCACAAAAAAGTAACTCAGTTGCTCTAAGGACTTCAAAAAATGCTCTTTACACTGTCTCTTGCGTTCGTCCAAATCTCAATCCAACATCTCTTTGAACTTCACTGTGGCCACATATTCGTAAAAACATGGCCACTCCCTCTTCGATGCTTACATTCATTGTAGGTTGTAACCCATAACTCATTTTTAATTTGTCACACAATGCTCTAAAAACATCAAGTGACATCTTAGTAATTGAAGACATGCAGTATTATCTTCTTGGACTCGACGCCATATATTTTTCCATCCTAAACCGTTATATGTTTGCACTGGACCTCTTTCAAAATATCGATTATAGTATCTCAGTGACGGTTGAATTATTAACTCTTCAAATTGTTCATTTTCCTGATTCCACAACTCAACTCTCTCATCATAGTTCAGATTGTGGGCACCTTGTGATCGCAACTGACATATACGAAATGCCTGAAATTTTATAAAGACAACATAAAACCAAATTAAATTGATGAAAATTACATTATTCAATAATAGTAAAAACATAACATAACTTTTAACAACAAAGTACAAATGTTATAACTAATCATCATATCCTGAATCACTTTGCTGATTTTCATTTAAATTTGGTACTTCTTTATTTCCCCAAATGTTGAATAATCCTCCTCGTCTACGTGATCGTGATGTTTTCCCTCCTGATGATTAATTTGTGAAATTGAATTCTGGTGAAACTCCTCTAAAAAACATTATCGAAAGAGGGTACTTCTACTCCATGTGAAACTCTTTGTTGAGCATTTGTGGTAGTCTCTACTTCTGTTCCTAGTGAGAATCCATGCTGCACATTTGTTGGAGGAATACATTGTGGAGCATTTTGTGATGAACCCCTGTGTTGAGTACTTGGTGGTGAAGTCCATTGAGGCGCATTTTGTTTTGTTCTCCATTGCGGACCAGTTGGAATTGTACCTCACTGCAGAGCATTTGGAAGTGTACCGCACTGCAGAGCATTTGGAAGTGTACTCCATTGTTGAAAATTAGAACCCTATTGTGGTGCATTTTGAGGTGTGCCCCATTGTTGAAAACTGGGACCCCATTGTGGTCCATTCGGAGGTGTACCCCATTGTTGAAAACTCAGACCCCATTGGCCACCAAAATTTTGACTCCATGAATTATTACTACCAGATGGACTTCCAAAAGTAAAGTTGCTTGGATTAGGACTTCCACCATTTTGCCCAAAGACTAACCGCTTTCCCACAAATTCGCTGTCCCGTGTATATCTAGTTAAAGCTTGTAAAAAGCGCAACTTATCTTCCGTGGTTCTTTCAGCTCGATCAATAAAGTACTTACGCCAAAATCTTTCTTCTTTAAATGCATGAATGCAAGCCCAATAAAAATCTGTGTCACTCGGAAGCTCCAACAATTCAAATATCTTGACAGCATTATCAAATTCTTCGTAATCATCTTGGTCGAAAAAATTTGGACGTAATCGTTGTAAACTTTGGTGCTGAAACTCTCTGAAACCATTCATTGTATCTGTTAGGGTTGCCTAAAACGACTGTTTTCTACGGCTTCCTAATGAACCACTTCCAATAGTGATTCGTGAGCTTCCTGCCCCTTTTTGTGAACTACTTCCCCGTCTTAGTCCACCTTGTTGTTGAACTCTTGAAGCTGCAGTATGAATTGGAGGAGCATGTAGAGAATTATGTTGTAAATGATCCTGGGTGAATTCATTTGAGGGACGTGTTTCATTGTTGATATTAACGCGATACACCTCTTCATTTTCTTGTGTCTCAGGAACTTGGCTCTCATCATTATCTA
The DNA here is from genome assembly GCF_030686135.1 of Camelina sativa. NCBI lineage: Eukaryota > Viridiplantae > Streptophyta > Magnoliopsida > Brassicales > Brassicaceae > Camelina > Camelina sativa. The sequence continues at coordinate 21,225,784 of NC_141884.1, read as the reverse complement.
TACCCTCATTCATTAACTCCTCTCTTCTTTGGTGCACAGAGTAATGAGACTGTGATTGTACCTCATGTAAGATGAAACAATGTTGCATCACATCCCAAAAGTCAGGCGCTTTTCGTTTAAATGATTTTACAATCTTACATACCTGTTAATAAGATTACAACATTTTAGTATACAAGTTTAATGTATACTAAAATTACTAAATTTATGTTGGTTGTGAAAGATATTTTAAATACTTACTTCATGATCTTTCCACCATGAATCAGATGCAGATATAACGGATGTAACAAGATCAACTGTTATTCCCGTAAAATTTTGCAGAAGTTGCTTGTACTTCTTGTATTTTCTTTTTAGTTAATCAAATTTTTCTTTGAAAAATCGATAGTTTATATTTAGATTGAACTCCTTGTTGAATTTTTCAACCAAGAACTCTCTTCCAATGGGTGTAGGATCTTTCAAGCAATAACCATTCATGGCAATTGCTTGATTGTACAAATCAATAAATATTCTTTCTCGACTATAAGTCCATTTGAAAGTTTCTTCGATCTACAAGTTTGAAATTTTTTAAAAATTTATTGTACTTAAATTCTAACTAAAACTTAGACAAAGGTGTAACTTTATATCCGTGCTGATGTTTCTCTAGGAAAATTTGTATCTTCTTGCATGGACGAATTTTTGTTTTGTCTGCGGTTAGCCATACCTACAAATACAATTTTAATTTGATTTTTAGTTATTATATATAAGAGAAAATTTAGAAAATACTAACTAATATTTCCTCACCAAAAAAACTGATAACAACTTATTTATCTTAACTTAGATAAACTACTATATCTAACAATAAATCTTATAGTAAATTTTACTTATGATTGAAATAAATGATTCCAAAATTTTTTTTAGAACAATATTATTCTACAAAACTAAGTGAGACTTATAAATAATCTACAAATTAAGTGAGACATGTGCATCTATATATCAGTATAAGAGACTTATATATATGTACTTAAACATTTTCATAAGCTTTAAAAGTTTCTGAGAAAATAGATTTACAATATTCTAAATGATTATCTAATAGTAATTATTGAGTTCATAGCACATTTTTTAATCTATAATAAGAATAATTATCTATCTTTAAATCTGATTAAATAAAGATTTATGTATATAAATTTTTCTAACATTTAATCCTATACAATATATATTCATATTATATTATTAATATTAGGAGAAAATATACCTAACAATTATGAATAAATATGATAAAGTAATCATAATTCCATGGAAAATATCTAATAACTAAGAAAATATTTTATCAAAAAATTAAGAAAAATATTAAGCACCACCATATATAAAATCAGCATTCGTATTACATGTAAAAAAAACTAAGAAAAATATTAAGAACCACCATATATGTATATATATATATATACATATGTATACAAATATAAAATCAGCATTCTTATTACATAATTGGTTGAAAAATAAGACAGTTTACAATAACTATTATATAACATAAATAGAACTACTAACATATTATATAGCATAAATACATTTATTTATGAAATAAAAATAAATACCTTTCAACAAAAGAATATGGAAACAAGAGGTGATAGGTAAAAGCTTTGATTGTCTTTTGAATTCTGTACAAAAAAAAAATTGATGTTACAACAAATATTATATAGCATAAATAGAACTACTACCATATTATATAGCATAAATACATTTATTTATGAAATAAAAATACACACCTTTCAACAAAAAAATGTGGAAACAAGAGGTGATAGAGTAGAAGCTTTGATTGTCTTTTGAATTTTGTACAAAAAAAAAATAGATGTTACAATAAATAGAAAAATAAAAAATAAAAAATGTTTATTTATTAAAAAATATATATTTTATGGAGAGAAGATGAATGGAAATAGAATTGATAGAAATTTGAAATATTTGTTTTGTGTTGGTTGTAAAAGTGAAGAAATGATGTATTATATAAAGGGTAAATTTGTTGAAACTGTGGGGAAAAATTTTGATCTGCCGATGGACAGCTTCAAAAAAGTTGTGGGCGAGTTAATGGGTGTTTTTCCTGCATTTATGGCTAAAAAGACAAAAAAAATTGAGAAACTGCATTAACTTTTAAAAAAAAAATGTTGAATTGTGCTTTTATGACAGAAGAACTGTAGGTGCGGATCCACTGCATTTTATCTGCCACCCCATTCAATGCCTTAGCCTTAGAAAGAAGACGGTAACCTCAGAGACAAATCAGTAATGTCCTACAATCTTACCAAAGTAGGAGATAAACATATAAGTAACCTCAAACACGGACCTCCAACCAAACGCCGTCGACCTCTGATGTGCTTGCGTCATCACTAGCGAATTGATTATTGGCTCGGACCCGATCCATTTCCGTCCCAATGATGTCAAAACACGTCCGGATATTTGTCGGGAGATCCAATCTCACTTTGTGCTTGCCGACGGTTAAGTCACCGATTCTGTTGAGATCCATGCCACCGGAACTTGGTGTGTCGGATAAATTTACAACGAGCGTTCACCGGGCTGAATCCATATGGTCGGCCATCTCTTAGTCAGATAGAGATGGTGTTCTCCCATGGCGAGATATTCTCGACAAATTTGTAGTCGAACTCGTCTAGAGCGTTATCGTCATCAACGAGAGGAAAGTATGTGGCCCTCCATGCAGTCTCCCAAGCTCCGTTGGTCCTCGCAAGATAGTGGATGTGGAGAGGAACAGAAAAACCACCAAGTAGACTTGAGCAATCGGTAACAACATACACGTAGGCTCTGTTTTGGAGGGGTCGCTCGTAATGACTCCTTAACGAACAACAACGTTTGGTACAGGGAACTGAATGTTGAGGGGTGGAAGGTCGTACCGGTCCGTGCTAACAGGATTGTAGAGAAAAATAGTGTGTGCAGACTAGGGGTTGAGGTTAACCGAGTCAGAGGCCACAACCCAACCTAGGTGAGAGCCTAAGAACCGAGCACCATGGAAATGGTAGTCGATGCAGCGGTAACGCCTCTCCCGAAGCGGATCGTAGAGATAAGCTTGAGCTGCTCCCCTTTCATGGCACAAAAGCCATGGCTCGTCACCACGGTATCCTCCTTCCTTGAGAGTAGGTAAGGTATTTTTCCAGTGCGTGTTCATCAGACGTAGCTCATGAGCTTCCACCATGTTGAACTTTTTGGGATCACCAATTGTGAGCATAACATCACGAAAACTTTCCCTATAAAATAAAGGACGAAGAGAGAGATTAGTTACATTTGATTACTCTTCTGCAAAACTAACAAAATCGAGAACTGAGATAGGGTTGTTAGAGACTTACAGGTTGGAAAACATTATGAGAGAACAGAGGCGGCGAGGAGTTAGGAGATCAAAAAAGAGAAGTGAAGAGAGGCGGTGAGGAGCTAGGGGGGATCAAGAAACAATAGTGAGAGTGACTTGAAAAGATAATGAGAGTGTATTATATGTAGAAGAGGAGTCCAGATTATAAACAAACAAGAAACACTAACTTTCTCACCCCAAAACAAAATAAAATAAAATAAATAAATAAAGAAAACATAATTTAAAATATTTGAAAATGACAAACAAATTTAATAACATAATAATAAGTCACATATTTGCTATATATTTTTTCTGTGCTTTTTATTCATTATTAGCTGTCATATGGACATTCAGGCCCTGATTGGAAGCATGGTAAAGTGCGTATTTCAATACATAAAAACAAAACAGTATTTAATGTTACCAATCATAGTTTTCTTCCAATAGTGTGTATTTTTCCAAAAAAGTGAAAACAACTCATTTGCGTTTTTTAAACCATGATAAAACACAATGGACCGCCTTTGTTTATCACACCACCAAATACCTAGCGGATTGTTTCCAAAAACGCACCAACTACAGTAAAATAAATTATATAGTTTATGATTAATAAAAGGAACAATAATTAACATATTATATTTTTTAAAATATCTCTATGTTAAACATGTTTCTTAATTTAAATTTTTCAAATCATTTTTAAATCATTAATTTTTAAATGTATGTTTTCACTATTTTTGTTATTTTAATGAACAAAAATTAACATGATTAATTCAAAATAAATTTTGGGTTTTAAAGTTCATAAATAATAAATGAAAATACAATTCCACTAACAATAAAGAAAAATTTTTACATTTGTAAATATATTAACATGATATATTTGTTTTTAATGTTTATTTATAATATATAATTATACTAGTTATTAATAAAATAATACTAAATGTGCACCACAAATAGATTTTTTACCAATCAAACATTATTTTATACCACTTATTTTGCATTAACCGCACTTGTCCTGCAAATATATATGTCCCACACGTACCGCAGTTCAACCATACTGCACTATCAAATCGTTTGTACCGCAAAACCAAATCCGATGTTACCATTCGGACTCTAAATATGTAGTTACGTCTATTTATATTCAAAGGTATATGCAAACGTATAACGTATGTAGGTTCAAAGGTATATGCAGGAGCTTAATTTATGTATGGGTGTTTTCCATAAATACAGTCTAACTACCATCCTGGAACTGGTGGCATTAATCTAACGTTATAAAACCTGAAACACATGCCACATTTAATTTACCTTAATCCTATAATATCTGTTTTTTGCCCCTCTTCCAATATTTTAAAATGACAAACAAATTTAATAACATAATAATAAGTCACATATTTGCTATATATTTTTTCTGTGCTTATTTACTCATCATTAGCTGTCATAGGGACATTCATGCCCTGATTGGAAGCATGGTAAAATGCGTAATTCAATACATAAAAGCAAAACAGTAGTTAATGTTACCAATCATAGTTTTCTTCCAATAGTGTGTGTTTTTCCAAAAAAGTGAACATAACTCATTTGCGTTTTTAAACCATGATAATACACAATTGACCGCCTTTTTTTATCACACCACCAAATACCCAGCGGATGATTTCCAAAAATGCACCAAGTACAGTAAAAAAAATATATTTAATTTATGATTAATAAAACGAACAATAATCAACATATTATATTTTTAAAAATGTCTCTATGTTAAACATGTTTCTTAATTTAAATTGTTAAAATCATTCATAAATCATTTAATTTTTAAATGTATCTTTTCAATATTTTTGTTATTTTAATGAACAAAAATTTACATGATTAATTCAAAATAAATTTTGGGTTTTAAAGTTTATAAATAATAGATGAAAATACAATTTCACTAACAATAAAGAAAAAATTTACATCTGTAAATATATTAATATGATATATTTGTTTTTAATTTTTATTTATAATATATAATTATACTAGTTATTAATAAAATAATACCAAATCCGCACCGCAAATAAATTTTTTATCAATCAAACATTATTTTATACCGCTTATTTTGCGTTAACCGCACTTGTCCCGCAAAACATTTGTCCCGCACATACCATAGTTCAATCGTATCGCAGTATCAAATTGTTTGTACCGCACAACCAAATCTGCTGTTACTATTAGGTTCAAAGGTATATGCAGATGTATAACGTTTGTAGGCTCAAAGGTATATGCAAGAGCTTAATTTATGCATGAGTGTTTTTCATAAATGCAGCCCAACTACAATCATGGAACTGATGGCATTAATCTAACGTTATAAAATCTGAAATACATGCCACACATTTAATTTACTTTAATCCTATAGTATCTGCTTTTTGCCACTTTTCCAATATTTCAAAATGACCAAAAAAAATTAATAACATAATAATACGTAACATATTTGCTATATATTTTTTCTGTGCTTTTTTACTCATCATTAGCTGTCATAAGGACATTCAGGCCCTGATTGGAAGCATGGTAAAGTGCGTATTTCAATATATAAAAACAAAACAGTAGTTAATGTTACCAATCATAGTTTTCTTCCAATAGTGTGCGTTTTTCCAAAAAAGTGAACACAACTCATTTGCTTTTTTAAACCATGATAATACACAGTTGACCGCCTTTGTTTATCACACCACCAAATACCCAGCGGATTGTTGAAACAACCCTTCCTTTTTTTTTATATCATATAATATAATTCTCTAGTGGTCCCATACCCACTAACATCCTAGCAACAATCAACAACAACGGATAACCAAAGAAAACAATTCCATTAATCCAACAAGAAATCCAACAATAATAATCCAATAACCAATAATGCAATAATCCAACCAACAATGAATAACAAGTTCCAAAATCCTACAATGTTCTATCAACTCAATGCTAGCAACATAACAGTAGCTAGACCACAATCAATCAAGCCTCTAGAACATCCTCCTCCTCATCGCCTTTGATTCCACGATCACACTTTTCCTTTATCTGCACACCACAAACAACAATTGAGATGCGTAAGTATTATCATAAATACTTAGTGAGGCCGTCCTCCCATCTACTAGGTTATACACACAAGCATATGAGACCCTCAAGTTTGAGCAAGCAAACAAAACACAAGCAATACATTAAACCAGGAAAACAAGTCTCGGTTGAGACTGGTGTCGACCGATGCTACAAGAGAGGTGCCGATCAATGCCACAAAATCCGGTGCTGACCGATACTGAAAAGTGTCGATCGATGCTTCACCAAAAAGGTGTCGATCGATGCTACTCATTAAGGTGTCGATCGATGCCACTTCTGCCGACACGATCTGCGCGAACACGAACGTCAAACTTCCGTTTCAATCCACCTCGAAACTGTGTCAAACAAACCCAAACACCTCAGGAATCACTGGGAATCACGAAAACAATGAACCCAAGCAAGCAAACACCACAAACAACAAAGAAACACCCAAATAAAAGAGATCTCATGCTTACATCAACCATGGTCAAGCACTCACCTCAAATACAGTAAGATTGGATTGAGAAAACGATGGAATCAACACCTCCAGGAGCTTCTCCTTCGTTCCCAGCAACAGCTATCACTTCTACAGCCTCAAATCTCTCCCAAAACACCAAGAACAAGCCCAGAAATTCACATAAACGTTTTCTTTCCTTTTTCTCTCTTTTCTCACTCAACGGCGACACAAGACTCTTTCCCAAAACCCTTATTTTGTCGTTTAGCACTTATAAATACGATAAGGGATTTTAACTGAACCAAATCGAACCAAACAGCAATTAAAACAAACCCGACCAAACCGGGAAAACATGGTGTCGATCGATACACCAAGGGTGTCGATCGACACCCACACCAAAACTACAAAAATTGGTTCGCGGATGTTACAATTCTCCCCCACCAATAAGGATTCGTCCTCGAATCCCGCAACACCGTCCATCCGTCAAGGACCTCCGTGCCACCATCAACACAGCTCGCACGTCCTCCGACCGGACTAATTACCGTCAGCCAAGGTTTCCCGTGCACTGTCGCAACAGCCCGCACACCTCCGACTGAACCATGAGGTCTCCCTCTAGCGAATATACTCACATCAAAGACACTATTTGCTCACAACTCAGTACTTCCCCCGTCCGTGGTTGCAACCAACAAATCATGCCGGCTCGCTATCAGGCCAATCGCCTTAAGCTACGGCATCCAGGAAGTCACTCACACACACTCCCCCCGCTCTCGGGTCGCAACCCTCGAGACATACCGGCTCAATGCCGAGCCACGGCTCACAGCTACGGTATCCAGGGAGTCTCAAATATCCCACTCTTGGGTCGTCACCCTAAAGCGCGCTCTCGGATCGTCATCCGAAGCAACATACCACTCCCACTCTCTGGCCACAAAGTCTATCGAGCTATCGGTATCACATGAGTTGGGCCCACACAGCCTTGAGCAAAAAAACAAATATGATGCCATCGAGTATCTCCCGGCTAGATCTACCTCAACACTTCCCACAAAAATTCCCCTTTTAGAAACTTTCTAATTCTGGAAACCTTCCTTTTGTGGAAACTTTCTATTTATGGAAACTTCCAAAAATAGAAACCGAGCTATTTCTCTTTTTCCCATGACAACAACAGTCAACATAAAGAAAAATACTCATCTTATTTATCTCAAAAATGTCATAATCGTTATAACCTCAACGAAAATACAACAGAAAAAATAAGATACAACAATCTAATTCATCAACCCGCATCCCGAGATCCACCTCATCTTGGTACTTAGTCGCACAACCAACCACCCCTAAACGACCAAGTATCAAGAGAGATGGGCTGGAATACTCCATACCCGCTCCAGCCATGGACTACAACTCGGACCAGGCTAGACAAGCTCAAGTCGCGGCCTGCTTCTCAAACCACTTCTTAAACCTTGCCTTCATCCTCGCCTCGGGCTCCCAAGTCTGCTCCTCTATTCCATCACAGTCCCACAAGACTCTCATCAAAGGAATCTTCTTCTTCCGAAGTTCCTTAACTCTCCTCCCGAGTACCCTCAACGGTCTCGCCTCCAAAGTCATATTTGGCTGAAGATCCTCAGGAATCTTAGGCAACGACTAGTCACTCTCGTGAAGACACTTCCTCAGCATCGACACATGAAATACCTTGTGGAACGCACACATAACCTCAGGCAACTCCAGCCGGTATGCCACTGGTCCCACCCGCTCAACCACTCTGAACGGACCCATGTACCTCAGACTCAACTTAGTCTCTGTCAATGACCTGTTCGGACCCCGCAACATGGCCATCTTGAGATACACTCTATCACCAACCTGAAACTCAAGATCCTTTCTCCTCTTATCAGCATAACTCTTTTGCCGATCCTGAGCCTCCCTCATGTTCAGCTTCAGAACCCGAATCTTCTCCGAGGTCTCCTGAACAAAATCCGCACCATATATGCTCCTCTCCCCCACCTGAGTCCAACATAATGGTGTACGACACGGCCTCCCATACAAAGCCTCATAAGGAGCCATCCCAATACTAGCCTGGTAGTTGTTGTTGTAAGCAAACTCCACCAAGCTCAAATGATCTACCCAATGACCACCCCAGTCCAACACGCACATCCTCAGTAAATCCTCCAAAATCTGGATCGTCCTCTCTGACTGACAGTCTGTCTGAGGATGGTAGGCTGTACTCATATGCACCTTCGTGCCCATCTGTGCCTGAAACGCCCTCCAGAACACCGAAGTGAACTTAGAATCTCTATCAGACACAATACTAGCAGGCACACCATGCAATCTGACTATCTCCCTCACATACTTCTTGGCCAAAACCGCTGCTCCATCAGTTTTCTTGATGGCCAGAAAATGTGCAGACTTAGTCAAATGGTCCACAATGACCCATATCTCATCAAACGTCCTCGACACAGGCAAACCCACCACGAAGTCCATCGTGATCAAATCCCACTTCCACTCTAGAATGGGCAAACTCTGTAATAAACCACCAGGAACCTGATGCTCCGCTTTTACCAGCTGGCAAGTATCACACTTCGCCACCCAGTCAGCTACATCCTTCTTCATCCCTACCCAGTGATAATATCGCTTGAGGTCACGGTACATCTTGGTCGCCCCTGGATGAATAGAGAACTTGCTCGAATGAGCCTCTCTCAGTATCTCCTGCCTCAAATCCTCACCCTTGGGCACACAAACTCGACCATGCACAAGGATAGTACCATTAGCAGAAACCTGATACTCCGAACCCGCAGCCTTAGAGGCATTCACCAGCCCCTCATCGCTCTCCTGAGCTAACCGCACTCTGCTCAACAAATCCGCTCGATCAGCTGCCTCCAAACCCAAAGGTTCCTGTGAGATAGCACACAAACTCAATGCACTAATCTCACCTACCAATGCCTCGATATCCTGCTCCTGTGCCGAAGCCACCTGCTTCCGACTCAAGGCATCTGCAACTAGGTTAGCTTTACCAGGATGGTAAGCTATGTCCAGATCATAATCCGCTACTAACTCCATCCAATGCCTCTGCCTCAAATTCAGCTCAGGCTGAGTAAAAATGTACTTCAGACTCTTGTGATCTGTAAATACTTGTACCTTCCCACCATACAGATAAGATCTCCAAATCTTCAGAGCAAAAATCACTGCTGCCATCTCCAAATCATGAGTAGGATAATCAGCTTCATGCTTCCGTAACTGCCGCGAAGCATAGGCTATAACCTTCCCTTGCTGCATAAGCACACAGCCCAACCCCACTCCATAAGCATCCATAAACACAACATAAGGCTCGTTCTGCTCAGGCAGTGCTAACACCGGCGTGGTAGTCAACATCTGCTTGAGGCTTGATAAACTCACCTCACACTCCGGTGACCATACAAATGAAACCTCCTTCCCTATAAGCTTAGTCATCGGCTGTGCCATACTCGCAAAACCCCGAACAAACCTCCTTTAGTAACCTGCTAACCCCAGAAAACTTCGAATCTCAGTGGCGCTCTGCGGCCTCGGCCACTCCCTGATGGACTGAATCTTCTCTGGATCCACTGAAACTCCCTCAGCTGAAACAATGTGACCCAAGAACCCTATCTCACGCTGCCAAAAACTGCACTTACTCAGCTTAGCAAACAACTTCTGCTCCCACAGCTTCTCCAGAATTGCTCTCAGATGTACTGCATGCTCCTCAGAACTCTTGGAAAATACCAGAATGTCGTCGATGAAAATGATGACTGACTCGTCCAAAAACTCCTGAAACACGCTGTTCATCAATCTCATAAACGCAGCTGGCGCGTTAGTCAACCCGAAAGGCATCACCACAAACTCATAATGCCCATATCTCGTCCTGAAGGCTGTCTTCCTCACATCTGCCTCATGTATTGGAATCTGATGATAACCTGATGCCAAGTCGATCTTGGAGAACCAAGTAGCACCCCTCAACTGATCCAACAACTCATCAATCCCCGGGAGAGGGTACTTGTTCTTCACAGTGACTCGGTTCAGACCCTGATAGTCGATACACAACCGAAAACTCTCGTCCTTCTTCTTAACAAACAACACCGGTGCTCCCCACGGTGAACAACTAGGACGGATAAAACCCTTACTCAACAAATCCTCCAGCTGCTTCTTCAGCTCTGCCATCTCTGCTGGAGCCATCCTGTAAGGAGCCTTGGATAATGGCATCGCCCCCGGTTCCAGTTCAATAGTAAAAGGATCCGACCGAGATGGTGGTAATCCCTGCAATGACTGAAACACATCCTCAAAGTCCTCCACTACCGGAATACCGCTAACCATAGACTTCCCCACTGACTCTAGCATAGATATAGTAACCAGATAAGCCTCACGGCCTTTCTCGATCATCTTCCCAGCCTGAACGGCTGAGATCACGAGACTCCCCGAAGTCGGTCTAATACCCTGAAAAACCAACTTCCCTCCTGGACGCTCAAACTCCACTCTACCCCGATAGCAATCCAAATGCATCTTATGCCGGTGCAACCAATCCATCCTGAGAATCACATCATACAACTCCACTGGACTGATAAGCAAATCCACTGGCCACGACTCTCCTGCGATCTGAATATCAACTCCTCTAGCTCGTCCAATGACTCTCAGGAACTTGCCTCCCGCAACTCTGACAACTCCTGTACGCTCCCCGGAATCCCCTCTGATCCCCGCACTCACTACACACTCTGGAGTGATGAAGCTATGAGATGCTCCAGAATCAAACATAAAATGGGACTAAAACCCGCCCACCGACAAGGTCCCTACACAAACCTCATGTGTTGAGAACCTAACCCTTGATCACAAGCAAAAACAAATATAATCTGAACTATTGAATTGACCAAGTTCGAATCTCAGAAGTTATACCTGTGATCGCTCCTGCACTAGTGCCACCGGGCTCCACAGTCGAGTACACCCGCGACGTCGGCTCGATCCAACCCACCAGCTGCACACCGTGCTGCACACCCTGCTGCACTCCTGGCTGACCACCAGCCTGCACCGCAGCTACTGCCATCTGATGCAAATTGGGACAACGAGGCTTGATATGCTCCGTCTCTCTGCAGTAGTAACACACACGAGTATCTGTCCGCGGATCCGACACCGCCCGCTACTCTGTCACTGCCCGCTGCTCACCTCTCTGTGGAAATTTGTGTTGGGATTTAAGCGGAAGAAGTTGAGAAGGAGAGAATTGTCGGCAAGAAGAAGAATGAGATAAATGTTGTATTCCATAAGTGTGTTATACAAAGGTTTACATAAGACTATTTATACTAAGGGAAACTAGGGCTACACCCTTTACTACAAATCACATAAAAGAAAAGAGATAAGGAAAGAGAATTGGTTCTTCCCAAGAGTGAAAGCGACCCCTCCTTGTTTCCTTAAACGAAGCACAACCCGTGACTCCTCTCTCTCTTCTCTTCTACTCTAACGGCTACAAGGAGAATCTGGAACCTTCTTATGGGCTTTAATGTGACCAGGCCTCCTCACTACTCCATACAATTCGTAGATGATTCGGCCCTATAGCATACTTGTACGGACACCCTTAGCATATTTGTACGGACGACCAATACTTGTTCGGACTAGCATGATCACTTGTCAATACTCCCCCTCAAGCTTATCCAGGTGAAACGGCTAAGCTTGGAACCCATGGGAGATCACCTCATTAAAAACCTTAACATAGAAAACCACACGGGACAAAATTATGCTAAGGAAAAGAGTATGATCTTCCATAGGTTAGGAGAGTTTCTCACGGATGTGTAGGGTCTACTAGTCCAAGCTTGCTGGAGATGTATTCGCAAATTTGAGGACTAGTAGCCTTGGTGAAGATATCCGCCAATTGGTCTTTGCTTGGAGTGTAACACGGTAAGACTACCCCTTCTTCAATCTTTTCCCGCACCTTATGGCAGTCTACCTCAATGTGCTTAGTTTTCTCATGGAAGACCGAGTTGGTTGCTATGTGTATTGCCGCCTTATTATCACAATGCATGGTGATTGGTTGATCAGACTCCACTCCGAGATCCTTATGGAGTCCTTTGAGCCATGTGAGCTCGTTGGTTAGCTTCTTCATAGCCCTATATTCTGACTCGGCACTTGATTGAGATACAACCTTCTGTTTCTTTGACTTCCAGGTTACTAGGTTGCCTCCAACAAATGTGCAATACCCTGTTGTGGACCTCCTATCAATTGTATCACCCGCATAGTCTGCGTCACAACAACCCACAAGTTCAGTGTTTTCATTCTTTCCCATCCAAATGCCTCGCCCCCGACTGCCCTTGAGATAACATAGGATCCGCTCGAGTGTTTGCCAGTCAAAGTTCGTTGGAGCCTTCATGTGTTGGCTAACTTGGTTCACCGTATAGCATATGTCCGGCCATGAGATTGTGAGATAGATAAGTTTGCCCACCAACCTTCGGTAGCGTCCCACATCTTCATATTGCTCGTGCGACTTTTTAACTGGAGCACCAGGTGTTGGCTTCTCCCCCTTTCGCTTGACCTGGTAACCTTCCTCAAGTGGAGTCGACACTGGTTTGGCTCCCATCTTACCTGTCTCATGTAAAAGGTCAAGTGTATACTTCCTTTGAGAAAGAAACAATCCCTCCGGAGAGCGAGAGATTTCTATCCTAAGGAAGTATTTAAGTTCACCCAAATCTTTAATATCAAAGATAGAGTTAAGAAGAGCCTTAGTGGCACAAATACCCTCCTTATCATCACCGGTGATAATAATGTCATCGACATAGACGAGAACGACGACTCGGCCACCGTTGGTGTGGAGAGTGAACAACGTATGATCAGCCTCAGAGCGCTTGAAACCATCCGTGCGTAGGGTAGAGCTAAGCTTGTGGTACCACGCCCTCGGAGATTGCTTAAGACCGTAGATCGCCTTGTGGAGCTGGAGAACTTTACCCGGAGCAACGATGTGCTCTAAACCCGGTGGAGGATGCATGTAGACTTCCTCTGATGTGACCCGAGGACACGGTCACGGTATGATCGCGGTACGGACGCGGCTTGAGCTCTCGGTCAACTTTCAGTCGGTGAAGCTTTTCTCGGCCGAGGTTCTGGGCTTCGGATCTAGGAGAGAATCAAACGAGGGAAACGGAGTTTGAAGGAATTCAAACGAGCCGTTCGGGAGATACGTCGGGAAGCCACGAACGGTTCAATCGGACAGTACGGATGCGGAATGAGCGGGTGAACGTCTTCGAGGGGAAACGATAGCGGGGATGATTTGAAGTGATTCGAGGGGACTCGAGAAAGAGGAAAGAGGACTCGAGTTTAAGAAGAGGACAGATGGAAACGAGGTTAGGGGAAATATGGATGGATCGATTGACGACACAAGAGGTTTGGCTCTCCTCTTGATACGGTCGCTAACAAGGGCGAACCCGGTTCGCGGCTTGTTAGGGTTTTCTCAAGGTTCAATCCCGGATTGAAGAAAGAGAAGAGTGAGACAAGTTTCAAGAATCTCTCTTGAGGAAAAGTTTTATTTTCATACAAGTCTAAGGAGGAACAAGGGCTTAAGGAGAGTTTAAATAGCTAGGTCTAGATAGGAGCTTAAGGACACGCGGATTCATCTTGATCCGCACATCGTCCTTTTGACGTGTCCCTTTTACAAAGAGAACACATCGCCACCTTTTGACTAACACGCTTAGCCACAAACACTCTCCAATGTTCACAAACATAGGATCAAAAGAGAATATTCTCAAGTTCAAAATTAAACCAAAAATAAGAGGGAAAGAGAGATAACCGCCTTGGCCTTGCGCGTGAAGCAACTTAGCCTTTAGGCGTTTTGCGTTTAGCTCCATGCCTCGTTAAAACCTCCTCCGGTAAACCCATTGGGACAAACCCGGAGTGAGGAAAAAGAGTACACTTCCTCGCTTAACGACTTGACCGTCTTCACTCTTGGGTAAGAGTGAAGACTAAGCGGACTGAGCCTTCGGAGTCTTCGTGGGGTGGCTGGTGTTGGACGTAGGTTCGGGCAAATAGGTTGAGCCGCTGTTTGGCCGCCTTTGCTGAGCTCTTGGAACGTGTGGTGGCTCCGGGAAGGATCGTTGGAGCCTTGGCCGCGTCTGAAGAGGTTGCACTGGTCGCGTCCGATGCGTCTTGGTCAGGCGTCTCAGTCGCGTCCGGCGTGTCTTGGTCTTCTTGGCTGAGATCGCGTCCTGCGATCACATCATTCCCTCCCCCTTGAAAAGGTTTTGTCCCCAAAACATCTTCGTCTTCACCTACGTCAAACGGAACGAGGTCAGTGACATTGAATGAGGTGGATGTACCAAACTCACTTGGAAGCTCAAGTCGGTAGGCATTATCGTTGATCTTTTCGATGACTCGGAATGGGCCATCTCCTCACGGGCTGAGCTTGTCCTTGCGTTTCTGTTGGAACCTCTCCGGCCTTAAGTGTAACCAGACCCAATCACCAGGCTTGAACCCGTATGCGACCTCGAACGGCGACCTTTTTGTGGCTGAATGCACCGCTTGATTGTACGCAAACTCGATGATCGGAATGCACTCGAGCCAGGAGCCTTTGTTGCTTGCGATAGCTGTGCGGAGTAAGGCGCCTATTGATCTGTTGACGACCTCTGTTTGTCCGTCGGTCTGAGGGTGAGCCGCGGTGGAGTAAAGTAGTTTCGTCCCGAGCTTGCGCCAACTAGTTCGCCAGAAGTGGCCAAGAAACTTGGGATCCCGATCGGATATGATGGTGCGCGGAACGCCATGAAGCCTTACGACCTGACTAAAGAACAAATTTGCCAATTGCACAGCATCATTGTTCTTATTGCATGGAATGAAGTGAGCCATCTTCGAGAACCTATCAACAACCACCATGATACTATCTTTATGCGCCAAGAAGGGTAGGCCGAGTATGAAATCCATGGAGAGATCGATCCATGGTGCGGTGGACACGGGCAAAGGCATGTAGAGGCCATGCGGGTGAGTTGTCGACTTGGAGGTGCGACAAACTACGCAACGGCCGACGTGCTTCTCCACCATACTTCGCATCTTTGGCGAGTAAAAATGCTCCTTGAGCACGGCCAAGGTCTTGGTGATGCCAAAATGACCCGCTAAACCTCCACTATGGGCTTCACGAACTAGCAACTCCCGGATAGAACCATTTGGTATACACAGCCTTCGACCTCTGAACAGGAAACCCTCGTGAATGTAGAACTCGGTGTAGATTCCCTTCCCATGGTTCTGGAAGCAATCTCCAAACTCAGCATCTCCAGCATAAGCATCTTTGATGCTTTCAAAACCCAATACTCGCGCGTCCATTGTGGTGATTAGTGCATGCCGTCTCGACAAGGCGTCGGCGACTATGTTCTCCTTGCCCTTCTTGTACTTAATGACGTATGGAAATGACTCAATGAACTCCAACCATTTCGCATGACGTATGGAGGTGCTTGAGAGTTTCGTGATCGGTGTGAATCACAAACTCTCTTGCCAATAAATAATGTTGCCAAACCTCCATGGCACGAACGAGAGCGTATAACTCCTTGTCATACGTCGGGTAATTGAGCGTGGCTCCACTAAGCTTCTCACTAAAGTACGCCACCGGTTTGCCTCCTTGAGTCAGGACAGCTCCGACCCCGACTCCCGACGCATCGCACTCGACTTCAAAAGTTTTGTTGAAGTCGGGCAATGTAAGCAAGGGTGCTTGCGTGAGGCGTTTCTTGAGCTCGGTGAACGCCTTGTCTTGTTCCTCTCCCCATCAAAACACGCTATTTTTCTTGATCACGGAGGTGAGAGGTGCGGCGATCGTACTGAAGTCTCGCACAAACCTCCGGTAAAAGCTGGCTAGGCCGTGGAACGACCGGACTTGAGTGATGCTCGCTGGCGTGGGCCACTCCTCTATTGCGCGTATCTTCTCTCCATCGACCTTGAGGCCCTGCGAACTCACAACAAAGCCTAAAAAGACCAATTCATTAGCAGCAAACACGCACTTTTTCAAGTTTGCGTAGAGTTGCTCTTCGCGGAGAGTAAGCAAGACAGCCTCTAGGTGTTTAACATGATCAGTCAAGCTAGCGCTATATATCAATATATCATCAAAATAAACCACTACGAATTTATTGATAAACGACCTCAAAACACGGTTCATAAGACGCATAAAGGTAGAGGGGGCGTTAGAAAGACCGAATGGCATTACCAGCCATTCGTACAAACCCTGTTTTGTCTTGAAGGCTGTTTTCCACTCGTCACCCTCCTTCATCCGAACTTGATGGTAGCCGCTCTTCAGAACGATCTTTGAGAAGACACTGGCGCCGCTAAGCTCGTCTAGCATGTCATCGAGGCGTGGAATGGGATGGCGGTATTTGATGGTGATGTTGTTGACGGCTCGACAGTCAACGCACATCCTCCATGATCCGTCTTTCTTCGGGACTAGAAGCACTGGTACAGCACACGGACTCAAACTCTCTCGGACGTAACCTTGCGCCATGAGCTCTTTGACTTGTCGCTCAAGCTCCTTCGCCTCTTTGGGGTTGACACGGTAGGCTGGCCGGTTGGGAAGCTGCGCTCCTGGAACTAGATCGATCTGATGTTCGATGCCTCTGATCGGTGGTAGGCCTTCGGGGAGTTCTTCGGGGAACACATCGGCGAATCGCTTGAGGATGCCGCGTATGACCTCCGGTAAGGCCTCTAGTGAACCATCAAGACCTGAAAGCAATGCATCTCGAAACAACATCAAAATCACTTGGGCTGAGTCCTTAAGGGACTTTCTAACATCACCATACTGAATCAGGAAATTCTTTTTATCGTTCGAGTCTTTAGACAACTTGTTTTGCATTTCATGTACTTGCGTGGGGCTCAAGGGTTTCAAGCAAATACGTTTGATGTCATGAACGAAAAAGTATTGGTTAGTATGGCCGCAGTGTGTGGTGCGCTTATCAAACTGCCATGGGCGCCCCAATAAGAGGTGGCTAGCTTGCATAGGCACCACATCACAAAGGACTTGATCCTTATACGGACCGATACTGAATGGGACCGTGACTTGTTCCTTTACTTGGATCACGGTCTTATCATTTAACCATCTCAAGCGATAAGGGCGAGGGTGGTTTGTGGTTTCAAGAGAAAGTTTCTTGACAAGACTGGAACTTGCCACGTTAGTGCAAGAACCTCCATCTATGATCAAGCCACAAACGCGACCACTTACAGTGCATCTCGTGTGGAAAATGTTGTCACGTTGGTTGGCGTCATCCGTGGCTACACCGGCGTTCAGGATGCGGCGTATCATGAGCAGTTCTCCAACCTCGGGTTCCGCAACAGCTTCTTCCAGCTCGGTTTCTCCTCGCACCATTTCTTCAGTGGCCTCATCATCGGACTCGATCTCGCCAGCCTCGGTCAGTATCATCGTCCGTGCGTTCGGACAATCACGAGCGTAATGGCCTCTCCCTTGACACTTGAAACATACAATGTCGCGACTCCGGACGTCGGTGGTGTTGCGTCGCGGATCTTGGCGCTCATTGGTGGCCGGCTCCCTAAGTTTGAATCTCGAGTCCGCGCTGGTCGCCTTTGGTTTTTCCGGCAATCGGTTTGATGGCAACGCGTTAGGAGTCCAATTGGTAGCTCCTTGAGTTCGGCCACGAGGCGCAGAGGCGCTCTTCTTCTTGATTTGAGTCTCAATTTGCACCGAGAGATGCAATAACTCCTCAGAGGTTTGATAGGATTGGCGCTCGACCTTGCGTGCAATGCGTTCTTGCAATCCGTCCAAGAACTAAGCCATGAGTGACTCTTCGGAGTCATCGACTTACAACCGGATGCGCAAGTGTTCAAATTCTTCGTAATACTCCTCCACGTTCCGTGCGCCTTGCGTTAGTCGCCGAAACTTCTTCTGGAGCTCGCGGTGGTAGTAGGGAGGCACGTAGCGCCTTCGCATCTCTGCTTTCAAGACCTCCCAAACAGTGATAGGTCGGTCGCGGTTGCGTTGTTGTACAGCTTCCAGTCGATCCCACCAGGTAAGGGCGAGATCGGTGAATTGTGCCACCGCATATTGGACCTTTCGTAGCTCCGGATAGGCATGGCACGAGTATAAGTGGTCCATGCGACTTTCCCATTCAAGATAGGCCTCGGGGTCTGACTTGCCTGCGAACATTGGTGGGACCATCTTGTGGTTCGGCTCGTAACGTCTCGGACCTTCGTCGTCTTGATCATCATAGCGGTGTCGTCGTCTAGGCCTCGGTTCAAAGTCCTCATCGGACTGATCACTCGCCGGCTCGCGTCGTGGTCGCCTCGCGGGTAACGGATCTTCGCGAGGAGGATTCATAAGTTCAATCCTCGTGAGGCGATCAGCTAGTTGCTCTAGGCCGGTTCGTAATGCGGCGAGGGTGACACCAATCTCTGGTGGCGCTGGTAGAATTTCTTCGGCCATCGTACGGACTGGTTGTTGGTGACGTGGCGTGGCTCTGCGGTATAAGTTTGAATTTAAACCTTGCAAAAAGAATACCACACGTGAGTCTCACTCGCTCAAGAGGACCACACAAAGATTCGTTTCACTAACAATGATTGAGGACAGCTATGACACATGCAATCCTATGACTAAAACAAATAAAGCAAAAGCAAAAGTAAAAGTGCTACGCGACAAGAATTGCTTTATGCCTAAGACCGGAAACACAAAAATAAAACGCGTAACTAGCTTTATGGATCCAAAAGTGAACATGCAAGAACACAAAGGAACAGAGATATGAACACGAAGAACTAATGCGAATTCTAACAACCTAAGCGAACGAAAGACAATCCTAAGCATGCACCAAATTAAACCAAAAAGAACAAGCGAGTCCTATGGAGCTAAAAGGTGCAAGCTTTAAACTCAAAGATGGAAACTTTAAAGGAACTGAGAGTTCTGGAAAGAAACAACCTCGTAGGAGCTTTGAAGCTCTGATACCAAGCTGATGTGACCCGAGGACACGGTCACGGTACGATCGCGGTACGGACGCGGCTTGAGCTCTCGGTCAACTTTCAGTCGGTGAAGCTTTTCTCGGCCGAGGTTCTGGGCTTCGGATCTAGGAGAGAATCAAACGAGGGAAACGGAGTTTGAAGGAATTCAAACGAGCCGTTCGGTAGATACGTCGGGAAGCCACGAACGGTTCAATCGAACAGTACGAATGCGGAACGAGCGGGTGGACGTCTTCGAGGGGAAACGATAGCGGGGATGATTTGAAGTGATTCGAGGGGACTCGAGAAAGAGGAAAGAGGACTCGAGTTTAAGAAGAGGACAGATGGAAACGAGGTGAGGGGAAATACGAATGGATTGATTGACGACACAAGAGGTTTGGCTCTCCTCTTGATACGGTCGCTAACAAGGGCGAACCCGGTTCGCGGCTTGTTAGGGTTTTCTCAAGGTTCAATCCCGGATTGAAGAAAGAGAAGAGTGAGACAAGTTTCAAGAATCTCTCTTGAGGAAAAGTTTTATTTTCATACAAGTCTAAGGAGGAACAAGGGCTTAAGGAGAGTTTAAATAGCTAGATCTAGATAGGAGCTTAAGGACACGCGGATTCATCTTGATCCGCACATCGTCCTTTTGACGTGTCCCCTTTACAAAGAGAACACATCGCCACCTTTTGACTAACACGCTTAGCCACAAACACTCTCCAACGTTCACAAACATAGGATCAAAAGAGAATATTCTCAAGTTCAAAATTAAACCAAAAATAAGAGGGAAAGAGAGATAACCGCCTTGGCCTTGCGCGTGAAGCAACTTAGCCTTTAGGCGTTTTGCGTTTAGCTCCATGCCTCGTTAAAACCTCCTCCGGTAAACCCATTGGGACAAACCCGGAGTGAGGAAAAAGAGTACACTTCCTCGCTTAACGACTTGACCGTCTTCACTCTTGGGTAAGAGTGAAGACTAAGCGGACTGAGCCTTCGGAGTCTTCGTGGGGTGGCTGGTGTTGGACGTAGGTTCGGACAAATAGGTTGAGCCGCTGTTTGGCCGCCTTTGCTGAGCTCTTGGAACGTGTGGTGGCTCCGGGAAGGATCTTTGGAGCCTTGGCCGCGTCTGAAGAGGTTTCCCTGGTCGCGTCCGATGCATCTTGGTCAGGCGTCTCGGTCGCGTCCGGCGTGTCTTGGTCTTCTTGGCTGAGGTCGCGTCCTGCGATCACATTATCCTCGGTCAGCTCCCCCTGAAGAAAGGCTTTCTTGACGTCCATTTGACAAAGCTCCCAAGAGAGGTTAGTGGCCAAGGATAAGACGACCCGGACTGTATGGAGTTTGGCCACCGGAGCAAAGGTGTCCGTATAGTCAAGTCAATAGGTTTGAGTGAAGCCGCGTGCGACCAAGCGGGCTTTGTAGCGCTCGATCTCTCCAGTGCTCAGATATTTAATAGTGAACACCCACTTGGAGCTGACAGCCATTTTGCCTTTAGGGAGATCAGCCTCGTCCCAAGTTCGATTCCGGATCATAGCCACCGTTTCATCGTCCACCGCATCAAGCCACTCCTTATTTTGCTTAGCTTCCTCATAGGTTTGAGGAACAAAGTGCTCATCAAGCTTACCGAGGAAGGCAGAGTGATCCGAGGAGATAAGGTCAAGCGAACACACAGCCTGAATAGGGTGGGCGACAGCCTGATTGTTGTAGTAGACTCGTTGATTCTTTAACCTTTCACTACGCCGCGGGTGTTTTAAACGTTCACTGCGCCGAAGTTCAGGTGGAGATGGTGTGGGCTGGCCTGTCTCAGCTGTACTATCGTCAGGTGATTGATCAGGTAGTGTAGTCAAGGCTTCTTCGGGTTGTGTCTCTCTTGGCTCTTGAATATTGTTCTCCGTACGGGAAGGAGAAGCATCATGAGTTCCCGGAGGTTCCGGTAATATTGTAGGCCCATCAGAGGGTAGTTTTGGTAGAGATGCCTCGGGATATGATGGTTTGGTGATGCCCAAATGGTCAAGGAGGAACCGCAAGTTGGCCGCCCAGTCAGTATTGGATTGAGATAAGTCTTTGAGGCCTTCCCAGTCCTTCTTATCATAATACCCTTGTTGTTCAAGAAACTTCACATCTCTAGAGACTAGTGTGCGGCCAGTGATCGGATCGTAACACTTGTACCCCTTCTGACTTGTTGAGTAGCCAATGAACATACTTCTAGTGCTTTTGGCCTGAAGTTTATTCCTTTGTTCTCCGGGCACTAAAACAAAACAAACACACCCGAACACGCGTAAGTTATCAAGAGAAGGTTTAACCTTGTTTAGTACCTCATAGGGTGATATGTCATTTAAGACTTTTGTTGGTGTCCGATTGATCAAGTAGCACACCGTCATGACCGCATCACCCCAAAACCGCTTAGTGACATTCGAATGAAACATCATTGACCGAGCCACCTCCATTAAGTGTTGATTTTTCCTCTCGGCCACTCCATTTTGTTGAGGCGTGTATGGACAGCTGGTCTGTTGGAGGATTCCATGCTTAGCTAGGTGCTCTTTGAGTTTGTGGCTTGTATATTCACCTCCATTATCCGATCTTAGTACCTTTATTTTTGCATTAAATTGATTAGTAACATAATTCTGAAAATTGACAAAGGCATCATAGACTCTATCTTTAGATGGTAACAAGGTGAGCCAAGTATATTTAGATTTCTCATCAATAAAGGTTACAAAATACTTGTTATTATCCCTAGATAGGCAAGGAGATATCCACACATCAGAATGTACTAAATCAAAGCAATGTTCATAAATAGTACTTGATTTAGGAAAAATAGTCTTGCAATGTTTACCAAGAATACAAGACTCACAAGTGGAGTTATCAAACGAAACATTAGGCAACATTAATTCAAATGCACGAGAATGAGGATGGCCTAGTCTAGCATGCCACACATCACTTAAACTACTACTAAGATTTGAAGCAAAAGAAAAAGAATTAGGAGGGCTTGAAGCTTTCTCTAGGACATAGAGATCTCCTCTACCATCTCCTTCTCCAAGAACCTTTCCACTCTTAATATCCTGAAAATGTACACTATTAGGTTCGAAAATCGCATAACAATTCAAAACATTAGTAGCTTTCTTAACCGATAAGAGATTCGAAGTAAATGAAGGCATAAAGAAGGCTTTAGAACTTTTATCAAACAATTTTAGTTCTCCTATTCCTTTAACATGTACTCGATCTCCATTAGCAATAGTAACATTACCTAGTGCCGGTTTTATGTTGTGTATAAGACTAGGGTTACTAATCATGTGGTGAGAAGCACCCGAGTCTACAACAAGTGAAGTACTAGGTTTTGAAGCGAAGAAAGTGGTACCGGAGTCCTTTAGCGTGGCAATGGACTTGATGAGGGCCTCTAGGTCCAACTTTCTCACCAGGTCTCCAAGGGAAGCTGCCATGGCCGTGGCTGCTGCATCTCCTTGATTTGCTGTTCTGGTGCCTTGACCGCTTGGTCCTCCTTGCGATAGGTTGGCCTTGAACTTAGCCGGCTTGAGATGCGGGTGAAGGATCCAACATTTGTCTTTCAGATGGCCCCTCTTCTTACAATGGTCGCATACCATCGCTTTCCGGTCCTCATGCTTGTACACTCCCTTGTTAGCCGTAGCCAAGTCCTCCTTACCGCTAAACAAGCCTAGCGATCCTTGCTCTTTTTGAACTTGAGAACACACATCTTCAAGAGTCGGAAGCTTGTCACCACGAAGGATGTGCTTGATAAGGTCATTGAACGCCGCCGGGTTCAGAGTGAGAAGGAGACCGAAGACCTTGTCTTGTTCCTTTCTTTCATTGAGGATGGCCGGATCTATGGTGCTTGGCCGAAGCATCTCTAGTTCGGCCCAAAGAGACCTAAACTTGCCGAAGTGCTTTGTGAACTCCAAGTCTTCTTGGTGGAGACAGTTGATAGCCTTTTTGACTTCAAATACCCTGGTCAAGTTAGTCACGTTTCCATACACGTTTGCAAGTGTCTCCCATAACTCCTTGGCCATCTCACAGTAAGAGTATGCTTCAAGGATTGGTGCATCAAGCGAATTCTGAAGAATGGCAAGCACGGTCTGATCTTCTTGGAACCATTTGACTTCCTTTTCGAGTTCAGCCTCCTTGTCTTCTTCCTTTCCTTCTTTACCGTCATTCTTGGTGACTTTCTTGGGAAACTGGTCCGTTTCAACGTGAATCCATAGTCCCCGGCCACTCAACGCGGTCTTTGTGGTTCTTTTCCACAACAAGTAGTTGGCCCCCTTTAAGACCACCGGTGTAACAATAGGTTTGGTAGTGTCCATGAGCGAGATTTGCAAGAGATAGAGAGAAAAATAACTAAGAATGTCGAGTAGCGAGTATAGAATATGAGTAAACTGAGAATAGAAGGAGAAAGATTGAAGAAGATAGAGTATAAGAGAGAGTAAGAGTAGGTTTAGAGAATCAAAGATCGAAAAACTGCTCTGATATCATGTTGGGATTTAAGCGGAAGAAGTTGAGAAGGAAAGAATTGTCGGCAAGAAGAAGAATGAGATAAATGTTGTATTCCATAAGTGTGTTATACAAAGGTTTACATAAGACTATTTATACTAAGGGAAACTAGGGCTACACCCTTTACTACAAATCGCATAAAAGAAAAGAGATAAGGAAAGAGAATTGGTTCTTCCCAAGAGTGAAAGCGACCCCTCCTTGTTTCCTTAAACGAAGCACAACCCGTGACTCCTCTCTCTCTCCTACTCTAACGGCTACAAGGAGGATCTCGAACCTTCTTATGGGCTTTAATGTGACCAGGCCTCCTCACTACTCCATACACTTCGTAGATGATTCGGCCCTATAGCATACTTGTACGGACACCCTTAGCATAGTTGTACGGACGACCATTACTTGTTCGGACTAGCATGATCACTTGTCAATAAGTTGGTCACCTTGTGGTCCCTGCTACTACACCCAAAGCATCTCGCACCCCTGTGCCTCGATCTCTGCATATCATCAAACTTCCGCTTTTGCCCATGCGCAGGCTTGCCGCCCTTGCTAGGAACAAAATGCGGCTGAGACTGCTGTGGCTGCACCGAAGAACTGACCACAACAACCTGTGACCTCAAGTCATCCTCTATCCCAGCTGCAACCTCAACCAGCTCCGCTCTCGTAGCATAGCTCCTCACTCTGCACCGAGTCCTCAGATCATCCCGCAGAGCCAACAAGAACCTCCGCACCTGAGCCGACTCTGGCTCCCATGCCCGGCCTGCATACCCCACAAGTCGACTGAACTCTGCATCCAGCTCCCGCACTGTACGGTCCCCCTGAGTCAACCCCAAGAACCGTGCCTCCATACGATCAAGAGCCTCCTGAGGAAAATACTTAGAGTTAAACTCCCTCACAAAATCTCCCCAAGACATATCCCGCTGCACCCTACGTGCTGTCACCGACCTCCACCATACACGTGCATCACCTGACAAGTAATGCACTGCCAGATCCACCCTCAACTGGTCGAGACTCTGTCCGCTCTCTCCACTCATCCGCTACACTCGGATTCGTACCTCCTGAAAAATACCCCGCTCCTACTCGCTGCAGCTGCACCATCATCTGCACATACTAAGCATCCACTACCTCGGCTCCCGGCTGCACACTTGCCTGCAAACCCGCCACAGGCAGCACCGCTGGAACCTGCCCACCAACCATTGGCGGCACTATCGGAACCTGCCCACCAACCACTAGCGGCACTACTGGAACCTGCCCACCAACCACTGGCGGCACCACTGGATCCTGCCCACCAACCACAGGCAGCACTACTGGAACCTACCCACCAACCACTGGCGGCACTGCTACTGGAAGCCGCGCCAAAACCTGAGATAGCAAGTCCATCAAGACATCCTCCCTGCTCGGACCACCCTCTGCTGCAACCTTCACACCGAGGCAACACCGTGACCAACACCGGGCCCATCCGCCCTGCCGTCACCCAAACCAGCCTGGTCTCCAGACACACTAGGATGAACCTGTGACTCCGCTACCTCCTCACTGGCCATGCTCTGGGTCACACTCTCACTGGCCTCAGGAACCTGACCTCGTTCCCGACCACAACCACGACCATGCCCACGACCACGACCACGACCGCGACCAACAGCATCCTCACCTCTAACCATCTGTATCACCAAGAACAGAAGGCTAAGCAACAAATAGTTCTAATAACACAAGAACACAACTTACCGTGGAATCACAAAACAGGCTCGAAGAGGATGTTCTAGGACCTCATGCCACACACAATTGACCAACTCACACAATCAACTCTAGCATGAAATCCTAAACATCAACAACAAAAGCACAATGAACCCTAGACCTAGAATCGTAAGGGCTCTGATACCAAAATGAAACAACCCTTCCTTTTTTTATCATATAATATAAATCTCTAGTGGTCCCATACCCACTAACATCCTAGCAACAATCAACAACAGCGGATAACCAAAGAAAACAATTCCATTAATCCAACAAGAAATCCAACAATAATAATCCAATAACCAATAATGCAATAATCCAACCAACAATGAATAACAAGTTCCAACATCCTACAATGTTCTATCAACTCAATGCTAGCAACCTAACAGTAGCTAGACCACAATCAATCAAGCCTCTAGAACATCCTCCTCCTCATCGCCTTTGATTCCACAATCACACTTTTTCTTTACCTGCACACCACAAACAACAATTGAGATGCGTAAGTATTATCTACTAGGTTATACACACAAGCATATGAGACCCTCAAGTTTGAGCAAGCAAACAAAACACAAGCAATATATCAAACCAGGAAAACAAGTCTCGGTTGAGACTGGTGTCGACCGATGCTACAAGAGAGGTGCCGATCGATGCCACAAAAGCCGGTGCCGACCGATACTGAAAGGTGTCGATCGATGCTTCACCAAAAAGGTGTCGATCGATGCTACTCATTAAGGTGTCGATCGATGCCACTTCTGCAGACACGATCTGCGCGAACACAAACGTCGAACTTCCGTTTCAATCCACCTCGAAACCGTCTCAAACTCACCCAAACACCTCAGGAATCACTGGGAATCACGAAAACAACGAACCCAAGCAAGAAAACACCACAAACAACAAAGAAACACCCAAATAAAAGAGATCACATGCTTAGATCAATCATGGTCAAGCACTCACCCCAAATACAGTAAGATTGGATTGAGAAAACGATGGAATTAACACCTCCAGGAGCTTCTCCTTCGTTCCCAGCAACAGCTATCACTTCTACAGCCTCATATCTCTCCCAAAACACCAAGAACAAGCTCAGAAATTCACAGAAACGTTTTCTCTCCTTTTTCTCTCTTTTCTCACTCAACGGCGACACAAGACTCTTTCCCAAAACCCTTATTTTTGTCGTTTAGCACTTATAAATACGATTAGGGATTTTAATTGAACCAAACCGAACCAAACAGTAATTAAAACAAACCCGACCAAAGCGGGAAAACATGGTGTCGATCGATACACCAAGGGTGTCGATCGACACCCACACCAAAACTACAAAAATTGGTTCGCGGATGTTACAATTGTTTCCAAAAACGCACCAAGTACAGTAAACAAATTTTTTATTTAATTTATGATCAATAAAAGGAACAATAATCAACATATTATATTTTTTAAAATGCCTTTATGTTAAACATGTTTCTTAATTTAAATTGTTAAAATCATTCATAAATCATTTACTTTTTAAATGTATCTTTTCACTAATTTTGTTATTTTGATGAACAAAAATTTACATGATTAATTCAAAATAAATTTTGGGTTTTAAAGTTCATAAATAATAGATGAAAATACAATTTCACTAATAATAAAGAAAAAATTTACATCTGTAAATATATTAATATGATATATCAATATAATTTGAAACTATATATTTTTTTCTTTTAAATATAGTTTTAAACTTACGAATTAGAATTTCAATTTAAACAACAGTAAAAACAAAAAAGTCATGTGTTTTACATGTTTCTCTTTTTTTTTTTTTTTTTTTTTTTTGTGGACAACTCGTTTGTTTTAAAAAATAGTTGCAGCAGAAGGACATGTTTCATATAGTAACCTTTATTATAGAGTCATCATAAGAAACTCGATCCGACGAGGACGAACCATGACCCAAAGACACACCCGAGCGATTTACGGTTTTGTTATGAACAAAAAAAATAATCATCCAGTAAAGATAAAGACTGTTGTAAAATCACATAAGCTACACGTGTGTTTAAATTAATATACCATAATAATATACACTAATTTATGGATCAGTATACTATGAAACTCGGGCTTTTACTATGAGCTTCCAACTTAAAACCATTTGGTAATGAGTGGAGAGACCCTAACCCTTTATATATTACTTAAATCCCTTTACATCTTTCTGATGTGAGATATTTTACACTAACACCCCCTTCCCCTCATGTTCAGACATGACCATCTGAAGCGTGGGTATATAAGGGAACAATATCCACGGGGTGGCCCAACAATCAACTTGGCTCTGATACTATAGTAAACTCGGGCTTTACTATAGGCTTCCAACTCAAAATCATTTAGCAATAAATGGAGAGACCCTAATCCTTTATATATTACTTAGAGGGGGTATTGAACTTGGTATTTTAGAAGACTTTAGAGTATTCTTAAAATCACTTGTTATTCAATTGATGATTTTAAAAAATCTTTTAAAATCCTATGTTATTCAACTTGGATTTATGTAAAATCATTTAAAATAATTTAAAATCTCTTGTTATTCAATCAATGATTTATAAAACTTAATTGAAATCTATTTTTATTCAAAATATCACAACTTTTTTTAAAAATACTACTTTGAATGATTTTGAACTGTTTTTTAGTTGAAAATACTCTCCCTCAAAATCATATCATTTGAGGTAGAATTTTACAGGATTTCATATAAAAAAAACTGCACTTCCTGGGAAATCAAAATTGAAACGGAAACGGTCTCACCTTGTCATGTCTTCTAGCTCTTCCCACTCCTCCGCTCCAAACCCACCACCGGCGAATTTGATTGCTTCCTCTCTCGTTTCAGATTTGTTTTGCATTTGGCAGTCTCAATGGGAGATATATACAAATGACTGAAGATCATAAAGTGATTAGCTTGTCCGAGAGAAAACAATTCCAGTATGCAGGACTATCATTGAGAGATGGAGAGAATCTGATCTTTTGTACTAGCTTAATGAATTAAACACGCTCTGGTGATTCCATCTTCATTGTAACAAAATCACCAAGTCTGATTTGATAATTTTGTTTCAGTTATTAACCTTGCAAAGATGCTTGTAGACAAATTTCCAAAGCAGCCGTTTTATTGCAGAGCCATACATAAGCCTGCATGTGCATATCGATCAATCTAGTAAAATGTATTTGGTCAATTGACTAAGCAAACACATAAACGTAATAAGTTTGTCCCTTGTTCTCATTATTTTTTTGCTTATTCTAATAATAACTGAAAGAAAAAAAAAATCTGTAGTGATGGATTTAACATTAAACCAAAAAAAAAATCTGTTGTGATGGCTTATGGAATATGTAAGTCCGAAGAATGTTGTGCAGCTTGTACTTCAGGTAAACAATTTTTTTGAATCATCAATACATTTGTTAGTAGTATGTCTTAGAACCTGGATCTAATGTAGTGTTTATGTATAAAACAAATGGAACAGACGAAAGAGAAAGAGGGTCAGAGAATGTTGCAGAGAAGATAGCAAAATGGTCTGCTGAATGAAGCTAGAGCAATGCGTACAAAGGACAACACCTCCATCATTTACTTATATTTCGATACTTCCACTTTTGTTTTTCTCTAACCTTTTCTTCTTAGGCTCTTATAGACTTCATCTTCTTCCAATAGATAAAACTCTCTATTTTGTCATCTTCTCCTTCTTATGCTTTTTTTTTTCTTTTCTTTTCTTCATCTTCTTCTCAGTAACTCCTTTTTTTTTTTTGATGTTGTGTGGTTGCTACTCTCTGTTTTTGGTTAAACTCCTCTGCTTTTTACTTTGCAAGTCAGAACAAATCTTATCCACATTAAACTCTTGTAATCTCAAATACAATACTCAATACTGCACAACAAGCAACACACATGTAAATCAATCTCCTAAGCTTACTTCTCAATCAATATAATCCCTTGTTAATCCAGAAAAATAAAGACATGGAACATAAGATTGTTTTGGTAGGCTATGTTGTCCATGTGATGATCATGATAGGATGGTGGTGTTTCTTTGCTATTATCATCGGTACTGCTATTGTGATTGGACAGCATAGTACCGTAGAGAAATTGTCGTTGAAGTTGTTGTGATGATGATTGATGTGACCATAGGACGCGAACCCGACCGAGAGACACCGAGCCTGCCCGAGACGCGTGACCAA
Source organism: Camelina sativa (assembly GCF_030686135.1). Classification (NCBI taxonomy): domain Eukaryota; kingdom Viridiplantae; phylum Streptophyta; class Magnoliopsida; order Brassicales; family Brassicaceae; genus Camelina; species Camelina sativa. The sequence continues at coordinate 21,195,734 of NC_141884.1, read as the reverse complement.
GAAGCAGCCAAGATGGCCAAGACGCAAGCGGCCAAGGCACCAACGATCATTCCAGGAGCCATGACGTGTTCCAAGAGCTCAGCGAAGGCGGCCAAACAACGACTCAACACATTTGTCCGGTCATTCGTTCAAAACCAACCGATCCAAGGAGACTTTGAAGACTCGGTCTGATTGGTCTTCACTCTTACCTAAGAGTGAAGACACCAAAGTCGCCAAAGCAAGGAAGTGTACTCTTTTTCCTACTCCGGGTTTTTCCCAACGGGTTTACCGGAGAGGTTTTAACGAGGCATGGGAGCTTGGTGCACAATGCCTAAAGGTTAAGTTGCTTCACGCGCAAGGCCAAGGCGGTTATCTCTCTTCCCTCTTATTTTTGGTTTAAATTTGAAATTTGGGGAATATTCCTATCTTGATACTTTTACTTATGAACGTTGAGAGAGTTTGTGGCTAGCGTGTTAGTCAAAAGGTGGCGACGTGTTCTCATTGCAAACAGAACACGTCAAAGGACGATGTGCGGATCAAGATGAATCTGCGTGTCCTTAAGCCCCTACCTAAACCTAACTATTTAAACTCCTCTTAGCCCTTGTTCCTCCTTATACTTGAATGAAAATAAAAACTTTTCTCAAGAGAGATTTTTGACTTGTCTCCATCCTCTCATTAGCTTAATCCGGGATTGTCTAAGTGAGAGAACCCTAGCAAGACTCGAACCAGGTTCGATCTTGTTAGCGACCGTATCAAAAGAAGAACCAGCCCTCTTGTGTTGTCACTCGATCCACTCTCGTTTCCCTTCGCTTCGCTTCCATCATTTCCCCTTCGCAACCTCGAGTTCTTTTCCACAAGTTCTCGAGTCCTCCACCGAACCGTTTCAACACGTCTCCATCGTCGTTTCCATCGCAATCGACCGTTTGCTTGTTTCCGCATCCGTTCCATCTGATCGACCAGTTCGCGGCTTCTCGACCATATTCCCAAATGGCTCGTTTGAAACGCTTCAAACTCCGTTTCCCTCGTTTGTTTCTCACATAGATCCGAAGACAAGAACCTTTGCCACGGAAAATTCCACCGTTCGAGAGTTGACCGAGACATATATGTCTTTGTACGTAGTATCTACAGTACATGCAAAAATTGCATATCACCTAGTTAACACATATACAAGTTGTACAAAACCGTCTTAAACAACCGATTTAGGCAATTAAAACAAATAAAAAATTAGCTAGATAATCAACAAAATAAATTTCCGTAAAATTGTCACATATGAAACAATGAAGAAAAACTTATCCCAAAAAAATTGATGGAAGGAAAACTGAACACAGACAAACACACCGGACCGCGTCAATGGTTCCATGCTACATAACATTTCCCCTACGTGACCGACATATCCTATCCGTTAACTGTGGGAGTTTATGGCTAACAAATTTTTAAAAATTTAATCTAGCTAGATCGGAATCATCGATGGAAAATTGATTTGTACTAATAATAACATGATTAAGTACAAATAAATTTTTGGGACCGAGAATGATAAAAGATAATTAATTAAACGTCATTAGTATCAATTGGTAATCTTTGAAAGAAAACTAAATTAATTTTGTTTTTGTACTTTCGTACAAGATTAAAGTAAAATAAATTAAATGGTCAACTTCGTTTACTTTAATCATTACCTGCCTTTTGAATGTCTACTTACGAACAACTGATGTCACTAAGGAATTGAAATATTCAAGATCGGATATTCCATCAACTAATTAAACTATTATACATGTTCTTGGGACCAATACGAGGTTTCTAGTAGCTAGTGGTCGTAATATAACGTCCAAAAAGAATGTCAGGCAAAAAAGACCCCACAAAATATCTTTCTATAAAATAAAAAAATACAGTATTGTTGTGAACTATAATATAAAATTAGAGGCAACAAAATGTTTACTATGAGAAAAATCAAAAGGGAAAAAGAAGAAATTTAGAGAGATGAGTTTATGGAAGCTAGAGAGAAACTAAAGAGAAGTTAGAAAGAAATTTAGAGAGATGGTAAGACTTCTCACAACTCTTCTTCTCTTGTACATAACTCTTATTTATAGAGGGAGGAGACAAAGACAAGCATAGAGAGGTTAGTGACAAGTGGTAAAACAAGTAAACAAGTGTCACATGCATTGCATGAGGACGGACACTTGTTGTGTGGTTTGCATGAAGAGGGACACTTGTGCAGGTGATGCATACTCACACTAATTCTATAACATTCCCCCTTGAGTATCCATCACCAGCGATGAGTTACACACTGCCTCATTAAAAACCTCATCTTGGAAAACCCAGTAGGATAAAAACCATGACAAGGGAAAAAGAGTACAGTAATGTAAACTCCCCCTCGAAAAAAACTTCACAGATCTCGTAGATGCCGCATTCCAATACTATGAACATGCTTTCTGAATGTTGAAGTAGGAAGTGCCTTTGTAAATAGATCTGCTGCATTGTCACTTGAGCGGATATGTTGAATATCAACTTCCTTCTTTTGCTCGAGTTTTTGACTGTAGGAGAAAAATCTTGGAGGTATATGCTTTATTCTGTCGCTCTTGATGTAACCTTCTTTGATTTGGGCAACACAAGCAGCATTGTCTTCAAATAATGTTGTTGGCTCTTTACTGGTGGCTATTCCACTCGATTCTTGTATGTGGTTAGTCATTGATCTGAGCCATACACATTCCCTCGATGCTTCATGAAGAGCAATTATTTCTGCATGATTTGAGGAAGTGGGAACCAAAGTCTGTTTTTGTGAGCGCCATGAGATTGCAGTTCCTTTAATTGTGAAAACATATCCAGTTTGGGATCAGGATTTATGTGGATCTGATAAATATCCTGCATCTGCAAAACCAATTAGACCAACCGAAGAGTTTCTAGGATAGAATAATCCCAAGTCAATCGTACCTTGAAGATAACAGAGAATATGTTTTATCCCATTCCAATTTCTGCGGGTAAGGGATGAGTTGTATCTTGCAAGTAGATTCGTAGCGAATGCAATATCTGGTTTAGTGCAATTTGCAAGATACATGAGTCCACCGATAGCACTCATATAAGGTACTTCTGTACCAAGTATTTTCTCGTTATTTTCACAAGATCTGAATGCTTTGTTTTTAAGTTTTCTTTCCTTTTATAAACTCATGTAATAGCAATGAAATAAACAACCAACTTTTCATTAAATTTTTGAATTGATTTCTTTTCTGTTCTTTGTGAACAAAATTGATTGTTTGGTGTGATTCCAACAGTCAAAACTGATTGTTTGATATGATTCTAACAATCAAAAACCGATCCCCTTGGTGATGCTAGAAATCCATTTTGGTGATGCTAGAAATCCATTTTTTTAGTGGGAGGCTGAAAGATCAAACAAAAATATCAAGAACTTATAAAGCAGGAAACGATTAAATTAATTTGTACTCGACCAGATACAATACTCTTTATTATAAACAAAACAATGTGATAATAATGAACTGACTTTGGTTGTGAATTGTGTGATCAGTGTAGTGCACACATGAATGTCGGGTTGATTATATGTTTCGTAACTCAGGGAAATAACTTTTCATTTTTTTTTGACATTTTCGGATAAAACAAAATATGGTCCTATCACTTCTATCTATATTAACACTTCTATCTATTTAGAAATAACTTTTCATTTTTTTTGACATTTTGTGTTATATCCTTTTAGTTTTGTTTATTTAAAAAAGTTTTTACAACATTAACCCCTAAAAATTTCCAAAAATAACAGTGCACGAAAACTCAATTACTAAAACTTCTTAAATCGACCAAAATTTATTATGTTTATTGCCATAAAATCATGACAACATCTATACATTTTGATTTTTCCAAAAACAACTCTATCCATTAAAGTTTTATTCCCATAAAATCTTCAAAACTATCTTTAGAGATGGTATAATCTCTCAAATTTAAATGATATATCTTGATATTATATAATAACTTTTACGGATATAATTTTTTCACGGATAAAATCTAAAAAACATTAAACTTACGGGTAAATTTAAAAATACTAAAAATTGGAAAATATAATAATATAAAATAGTTCTTTCATGGGTTAAATCTAAAAAACACTAAAAATATAAATTTTAATAGCCATAAAAAAGTCAATACGGTAAAAATGTAATATTATTATAAATAAAGCTAAATAGTTGTTCCGTCATGTCAGCAATAAACAGCTGGTCAAATTTTAGAATTAAAAATCAAAATACAATTATACAATCTTAAACACTAAACAAAAAAACAAAACAAATACAATTTTTAAAAATTAGTTTTTTTATTATTAAAATATTGTCTCGCAGTGTACTGCGGGTTAAAATCTAGTATCTATATTAACATTTTTTAAAGTACATTTTGTGTTATACTCTTTTAGTTATAGTTATTTAAAAAAAATATTTACAATCTTAATCCCTATAAAATTTCCCAAAATAACAATAACATCATATTTTGTTTCCTTAATATTTTACATTCCATTCCTAACACAATACTGCAATCAATATTTTATGTAAACAGAAATTATAATATATTAATAAATAATGACACCTTCTATTGTTTTTTTGAATTTTTCGCTTCTATTTTATGGAAACAGAAACTATAATATATCACGTGACGGGTTATATAGCAGTACGGATTTGAGTTGATATAAATATAAATTAAAATATTATTAATTCTGTGTTCATCATGTTATTATTTTATTAATACCATCAATATTAGAAGATTTAAAATTTTAATTAAATTAATTAAATTATGATTATGTAAAAAAACAAATATCATGCAATATACCACGAATTAACCCTAAAATTGACAATCTAAATACAATTATACGATCTCAAACACTAAATACAATCAACAAACAACTATAACTTAAAATTTAAAAGTTTTAGTTTGAAAAAAAATTGCTCTACAGTGTACAACGGGTGAAAATCTAGTTTTATCTATAATCTATTGATGTAACTAATTGTTCTTGTTATGAGGCTTTTACTTGGTTAAAATGTAATCACGCTAAACCCAAAAACAATGAATGGGTTGGGCCTGTAACAATTATTTCCTCATGCATTAACCCTTTATGACAAAATGTAACAATAATGAAAATATAAGATAGTTCATGTAGTTAACTCTTGTGGTTCAAAAAGATGACTAATTTCAGGATAGGGTCGGGTATTTCGGATTTTAAAAAATAAGGTTCGTTTGAATGATTTTGGATCGGGTTTGGGTAAACACCTATCGGATATGGATAGTTTCAGGTTATATCCAAAACTTCAAAATATATTTAGGCTTCCGATCGGATTTGGTAGTTTTTTTATGTAAACCAAACTAAAAAACCTGAAATCAATCCAAATTCAACAAAAAAATGAAATACATTCAGATTCATTAAAGTGATTGTAAACATTATGGCCAAGAAACCTCGTATTGGTCCCAAGAAAATGTATAATAGTTTAATTAGTTGATGGTTTTGTCCAAAATATTATATTAAATTAAATTAGCAACCAAATTACATAGAATATCCGATCTTGAATATTTCAATTCCTTCTAAATTCTAGAGACATCAGTTGTTCGTAAGTACTAAGTACACATTCAAAAGGCAAGTAATAGTTAAAATTAAGGTAAACAAAGTTGCCCATTTCATTTATTTTAGTTTAATCTTGTACGAAAGTACACAAAAATAACTAATTTAGTTTTTTTTTTCAAAGATTAGCAATTGATACTAAACACAGTTAATTAATTTTCTTTTATCATTCTTGGTCTTAATATAGAAGTCGACAAAATTTTATTTGATAGTTAATTATGTTTTTATTAGTACAAATTAATTTTCAATCTATAAATCCTAGCTAAATTAAAATTTACAAATATCGTAACCCAAACTTAAAAATATCCTAATGGATGTTCTTTGTTTAATGTCCTGGATATCCAAATCTGATAGAGTATATTCGAAAACCTTATCTACACCCTAAATCATCCAAACTTATTTATTTCCAACACTATATCTAATTAACACTAACGAATCCGAACGAGGTTTTTCTTTCTTTTGTATCCCTTAATTCTTTATTGTTGTTTCCACTTCTCGTTTTTTGCAATCATCTAGTGTCAATATCTGGGTCTTCATTTTTGTATATGCCAATTTTCATACTACTGTATATGTTAGCTTAGATAGATTATATGATTTTAACTTTAAATTTGGTACCATTTAATGTTTCCAAAACTTGTGAACTATGGGTTTATGAACTTGGTGTTTTGGAGTTTGGAATTATCTTTTACTTGTGAAATCAATTTGGTTTGATAAGTTTGGCTTCCTTTATGAAAGCCTCCTTGAGTGTCTTTGACACACTTGACCAAAACTGGTTTTTGCAAAACCATCGTGGCTCTACTTCATATTCTTATAGGATTGGTAGTTGGGCTACATTTACGGAAACATAGGCTGCATTTAGTACTCTACTTTGTTCTGGTTTTAAAACTCCTGCATACTTTTGATATTAAGCTTCAGTCTCCCAATTTTTTTTTACATTGTGCATTTTGAATACCAAACTTACCTACTTTTCCACTTAACACAAACAAGTGGATTGGTAGTTGGGGTGCATTTATCTCTCCTTACATTTGTTTTAATTTTGAAGTAATTGTTTATCTTTCACATTTTTCATTTAGCTAAATGGTTCACCGCTTATTTAATATTTTCTTTAATTTTTTTTAATATATTTTTTTTTATGGTGAGAAAGTTAGGGTTTCTTGTGTGTTTATAATCTGGACTCCTCTATGTATAATACACTCCCATTTTCTTTACATGTCACCCCCACTACTCTTTCTTGATATCCTAACTCCTCGCTGCCTCTCTCATACTAATTATGATAAGAATCACATATGTTAGTTTTATCAACCCATCTAATGTTACTTAGAAAAATATACATATCAATTATCCAAAGATTATATAAGTATATTTAGATAACTATATCAAATAATATATATTTTTTTTTTACATTGAATTGACAAATTACATGTTAAAAAGTAAAAATAAGGAAAAAATAATTTAGTAGTATAATTTATTATAACTATGTATAGTAAACTGTAAAATTTTATTTAATTTTTGGTATTTTTAGGATATGAATATATATATGAAAAAAATTTATTTAATTTTTGGTATTTTTAGGATAGGAATATATATATGACTATGTTTCACCATTCAATACATAATTAAGAATATGGTAAAACCTCTTAATTTGCATTATGCACTGTTGACACCGGTTGACTCGCTCTTATTTTAGCTGATTTGATGAGTTCCGCATGTATTGTTTTCGCTATTTAGACTTTAGAGCCATTATTATTGGATAAATAAATAAGAGGTATTGAATATACTTATACTTGTTATAGAATTAGTGTGAGTATGCATCACCTGCACAAGTGTTCCTCTTCATACAAACCACACAACAAGTGTCCCTCTTCATGCAATGCATGTGACACTTGTTTACTTGTTTCACCACTTGTCACCAACCTCTTTATGCTTGTATTTGTCTCCTCCCTCTATAAATAAGAGCTATGTACAAGAGAAGGAGAGTTGTGAGAAGTCTTACCATCTCTCTAAATTTCTCTCTAGCTTCTCTTTAGTTTCTCTCTAACTTCCATACACTCATCTCTCTAGATCTCTTCTCTTCTCTTTTGATTCTTCTCATAGTAAACATCTTGTTGCCTCTAAGCTTATAATATAGTTTACAACACGTTATCATCACGACCGACTCTCAATCCGTCATCAGTTTGAGGTAACATTTAACTTATGTTAAATTTGTTTAAATTTAATTATTTTATATGCACATTACTATATGTATTACTTATAGAGTAAAAAACTAGATATATATACTTCTTGATCATAATGGTAGGCTCTGCCTCCTTGATCATTTAGATATACATTCTTGATCATTATGGTAGGCTCTGCCTCCTTGATCACATGTTCAGATCTATATATGTTTAAATCATATGGAAAGCTATGTCTCCTACAATGATTGTTTTAATTTATGAATATATTATATAGCTTATATTTTGTTTTATGGTTTATATTTATTGCTAAAAAAAGATTTTACAAAAGTGTTTCATAAAATTTTATATTTAACAAATTGTTTTACTATTTATATAGTATCATGCCAAACTTGACAAAACTTGAATTCCCCGCCCTTGATGTCTCTGGGAAAAATTATATGACATGAGCATCAGATACAAAATTCTGTCTGAAAGGGAATGGACTTCTCAAAACCCTTGACCCGTCAGAAACGGGGTTAGAAGAGGAAAAAGCAAGAACCATGATGTTCTTGCGTCACCATCTCCACGATGGATTAAAAACTGAATACTTCATGAGAGAAAATCCTGCAGATCTCTGGATCGCGCTCAAAGATAGGTTTGATCACCAAAAGTATGTGATCTTACCAAAAGCCAAACATGAATGGCTAAACCTGCAGTTTCAAGATTATAAAAGTGTAAGTGAGTACAATTCCCGCTTTGTTCAGAATCACTTCAAGGATGGCTCTCTGCGGAAAAGAAGTTTTTGATTATGATATGATCGAGAAAACATTCCAAACTTTGCATCCTTCAAATGTACTCCTGCAGCAACAATATCGAGAAAGAGAGTATACTCGATATTCTGAATTGATGCAAGTTCTGCATGTTGTTGAACAAAATAATGAGCTCGTGATGATAAATCATCAAACCCGTCCAACTGGATCAGCTCCACTTTCAGAAGTGAATGTTGCTACATCCAGCTATAATAATTGGAAAGGACGCGGACGCGGACGCGGAAGAGGCCATGGTCACGGTCGTGGAAGAGGAAATGGAAGGGGTCTCTCTCCTAATGACTTCAACGCAAGAAAAACCAACAAGCATCTTCAAATCAATAATGTTGGTCGCGTTTTAAAGAAACAAGTTGAAAGTACTTGTTACATATGCGGCATGAAAGGACATTGGTATCTAACCTGTTGTATTCCAAAACATTTGGCCGATCTGTATCAAGCATCTCTGTAACATCCGTGAACCAAAATTGGGGATTTTGGGGATGGGTGTCGATCGACACCAGTGTAGTGTCGATCGACACCAGCTTTTCTGGTTCGACCAGATTGTTTAATTCGTCGATTTGGACCGGTTTGGTTTAAGGAAACCCATTGAACCGTCATATTTAAGTGGGAGAACGATCTAGGTCGTGTTTTTGGTGGTGTTACGCTGTTTGAGACAAAGAGAAAAGGAGAGGAAGTGTTCTTGAGGTTTTTGGGAGAGATTATGGGATTTCTAGGCTTGTGGGTGAGATATGTTCCTGTAGAGTGGAGAGCTAGAGCTAAGGACGAAGGAGAAGCTTCCTAAGGTGTTGGATTCGTCATCTTTTGGTCAGAATCTTCCTGCAAAGAGGTATGTGACGTGGAATCATGGCGATGAGGAGGAAGATGATCTAGGGTCTCGTTTGTGTGTTGTTGGTTATATTGTTTATGTTGAAACCTTGGATAGAGTTATGTTAGGTTGTTGGATAGGATGTTTAGGAGTGTTATTGTATTGATGATGTATTAGTTTTGTATTATTGGTGTGTTTCCGCTGTGCTTAATGGTTATTGTTGGTTTAATGATGAGTTGTGGTTTGGGTTGGTTAATTAAGTAGTATGGGATGCTTAATTATGTAATGCATTTATTTAAAAAAATAAACGGGTCTGGTTGTTTCAATCTCAAAAGACAAAAGAAAGGGATGTTGAGACCAACCTCATCTATGATGAAGCTGGACCTTCCTTCCATGGCCTAAACGATGAACCCCATTTTGATATAGCAGATTTTCTCGTTGATCATGAAAACAGAAAATCATGCGAATAAGGCCCATGTGCCATAATATGTTTTGTCATAGTTTGATATGTACTTTATGTTTTAATATATGTATTTTTGGATAATAGTTTTATTGTAATATATAAGCCTTTTTGTAAGATTTTTTGTTATTTTATTAATGCTTATTTTATAAATATTTTATCTCAGAAAATGTCAAATTAAAGATAGATAGTTGAATGATGATTCAACTCTTGGTGTTCTCCCTTCCTCCAAAGTGACTCTTGAACTTTATTTTCGTCACTCCTCTTTGACCACAAAATAAAGTGATTATTTTGGGCTTTCTTGGACTTGAATTAGAGTCAAAGCGGGCTGGACTTGATGGACATCATCCCCAATATAATTTTCCATGCTCTCTTTGGCCATAAGCTCTTGAATTAGCCCATTAAGTGCATTCCTTAGCTGCCTAGCTTTCACTCGAGTCATTAGTCCTTCGGGTACAACCAATGGTTCTTCAGCTACAAGCTCCTCGGGTTCAAACTCAGCTACAAGTTCCTCAGGTTCAAGATCAACTACAAGCTCCTCCTCCTTAGCTCCATCTATGATCACATCATACCCTTTTCCCATCGAATGTTCTCCTTTTCTTTCTTTTTTTTTCTTTTTCTTTATTTACGAATAAAACACTTATAAACATTAAACTTTCTAATTGTATTGAATAATTTTGCTGGATCAGTTGGTTAAAGCATAGTTGAATTAAGTTTCAGACCCGAGTTAGAATACGAAATGTTACATTTTTTAAAAACAGAATAACATAAAATGATGTTGTTTTTTGTTTAACAATGCCACTGTAACACCCGCGAACCAAATTGTGAGGTTTTAGAGGGAGTGTCTGAAACAAGTCTTTTTTAGGTTGTTATGCTTATGCAATGAATGTATGAGAACATGCAAACAGAGAAATAAGCAAGATGGACAGGTGGAATGCAAGAGGTTTCAATTCTCTTATGATGTTGTAGTATAAGAGATGTCAATCCATAAGGGTGATTATGCAAGCACTTAAGATGTAAACACTAGTTCAAGTCAAGCCAGATATGATGAATGTTTTGGTTTACTAACAACTTAATGGCAATAATGAAATGCAGAATGTAAAACTACTAAGATCAGAGACTAAATGCAAGATAAACAAAGACAAACTAGGCAGAAACAATACTAAACAGGAACAAGAACTAAGCAAGTGCAAGAAATCAAACTACAATGACGCCGATCTGACAGCACCTCCGCTTGCTCTTTAGCTTCTACCTTCCTTTAGATCTCCTCCTTCTTCCTTCTCTTTGGTCGAAAATCAAGAGATTTTCTCTTCAAAAGTTTGAGAGAAAATTTGGTAGAGTTTGGGTGTTGAGAGAGTTTTTGTGTCGAAAATGAGAGCAATGAGGGCTATTTATAAGCTCTCTCACTCGACTCTCTAGCTGGGCAGGTGGCGATTTCGGCTTGGCAAGTGGCAAGAATTTTTCATGTAAATTACCCATACTCTCACTCACGAGCGCGTGTATCTCATGCGCTGGCAAGAACCACTTAATCGCATGACACGTGGCATTGCGCTCCCATGCAGAGAGACCTTTCCACTTCCTCGTCCATCCGCGTATCTCTTGCATCCCAAGCTCCCGCGCTTGTCCGCAATTGAAGGTTTTACGCCCGCGGCTTTTATTTCCTCGTCAGTCCCCGGTCCTTCTGACTGTGACTTTCGCTTCTCTCGCCCGTCTCCGGACCTCTCATCCGTGACTTTGGACTCTGTCGTCCATCTCTGGACCTCTCGTCCGTGACTTTGGACTCTCTCATCCGTCTCCAGACCTCTCGTCCGTGACTTCGGACTCTCTCGTCCGTTTCCGGACCCCTCGTACCTCCCATACGTTCCGTCCATGGTCCCGCGGTACTTCGACCATTCGGCTTGTACGCGGCCATTCCGTTCCCGTTCCCATGGTCCGTTTTACGTCCCCTTGACCATTTTTCCACGGCCATCTTCCTCTTAGACCATCTTTCGGACTTCCCACCATCGTCCTCAATCATCCATCGTCCGATTCACCGGATGTCGTAACGGTTCACATCCGTTCTTCGGTCTTGGACCATTCCGAGACTTAGTAACCTCCTTTGCAAGTCACTCGTTCGTTCTTTGAGATTTTCTTTTCTCCGTCTTTCTGAGGTATCTCCACATCCTTCAGACACCTTTCTCCTTGTCCGGTCCGTACTTCTTGATACGTGTCATTACACAATCCGTCCAAAACTCGACCCAAAAGCCACAAGAAGCCGTAGGAACCTTATAGCAACCATAACAAGCAAGGAAAACACCACAAACAACACATAGCAAGCAAAACAAAAGAAATCTCAAACTTAGATCAGTCATGGTCATGCACTCACCTTTCCAGTGGAAGATTCTGACCAACAATTGAAGAAAACACACTCCTAGCAAGCTTCCAACACGTACACAGCTTCAGATCTCCTTCCACATAGACAAATCTCACCAAGAACAGATAGAAATCTCAAAAACACTCAAAGAAACTCCTCCTCTCTCTAATTTCTCTCTGGAACGGCAAACAACTCTAAACTCCACGACCTAGATCGACTTTCCCCTTAAATAACCTGGCTTTAAAGTTTCACTAAAACCAAACCTAACCAAATCAACGATTTAAAGCAAACCGGAAATTGGTGGTGTCGACCGACACCCTCCTTGGTGTCGATCGACACCCACCCCCAAAACCGACTAATTGGATTGCGGATGTTACAACTATATATAGTAGACATGTATCTTAATCTTAAATCCCTAATCGGCTAATCCTTTTTCCTTTGAGCAATCACAAACACTTATCTCCTCTTCTTCTCCCTTGATTCTGCTAGCAAAAATAAGCTTCTTCAGACCATCACAGGTGTTGGTTTGGTCTCTTAGGTTTTCAGCCAGTCCAAGCTCGATCAGCAGAGCCGTGCTTACCCTTGGGCAAGAAGGGCAAATGCCCCAAGCCACCAAAAAAATACTAAAATTTTAGGCCACATTTTATAGAAAAGGTAAGCTTATATTTAGTTAACTTAATATAATGTGTTTTTAATAATGGAAACTTTTCATTAGAAATTGTATATTTTAAAAAATACTTTAAGTTTTATTGAGATTTTCTTATCTTGAAAATAAATTTCTTACTAATATATAGCAACATAAGTAAAAAACAGTATTTAAACAAAGAATTATTAAAAGTAGTACATGTGGATAATTACTATAGAACATTGTGATTTAAAAAAATGATTTTAATTTTAATTTTCATGGTTTTGTTATTAACATTTTATTTTTATTTAATATTAAAATAATTTACTAAATATTCAAAATTCAAAAAAAAATTTGCCCTAGGCCTCCATAAGTGTGAGCACGGCACTATCGACCAGTTACCAAGAGACATCGCCATTGGTTATGTCAGGTACTCCACCGCTGGTTCTTCCATGCTTAAGAACGTTCAGCCCTTCGTCAGTGGTCATCGATTTGGCTGTGTTGGTGTTGCTCACAATGAGAATCTTCTTAATAACACGAAATTGAGAGCTCATTTAGAGGAAAACAGTTCAATTTTCTTAAGCTAGACTTTTTTCATCATAATTTTGGATGTTTTTGAAAAGCTTCAAGGTGCGATGGTGTTTGTTATAGTGAGGATAAGCTAGATTTCTGTCTGCCCTTGTAATTCGGGTATCTCAATATTAATAAAGAGAATCAAGGTTGTGTGCTTATCATATTGTCTCCCTCTACTATTTAATATTTATTAATTAAACTGTAGCCGTCTAGGCCAATAAGCTTTAGTTGCTATGTTCAAAATTAAACTATACGGCACATACAGCAGATGTTTGAACTGAGAAAGAAGCTTGTCAAGGAAATGTTTTGCTCTAACAATGTAAAAATGTTTATCTTTTTTGAATATAATTTAACATTAAATTAAAAAAAAATAAGAATAAAAAAAAAGTGTTCTGATTTATACATTGGGAAAAATGTCATAAAAAACCTCAACTTTTAAATTTGGGACTAAAAAAGCATGAACTTTCGAGATATCGTTTTAATCCCGAAGTTTAGTTTGACTTTTTGATAAAATAGTAAAGTTTCGTTGACCTGACCATTTCAAGCACGTCGTTAAGTTTCTGTTAACGGAGTTAATTTTCCGTTAACAATATCCGTTTAGTCAAATACAAGATATATAATTTTATTTTCTAATATTTGTTGAAAGCGTGACGTGGTCTATTGGTTAAGGGTGGAGATTGGTTTTCACCTGCCGCGGATTCGACTCGGTCTGGACGAAGGTTTTTTTGTTTTTTTAAATAAAAGATATAACGTGGTTTCGAACTCGAGACATCAAAGCCGCCAACAATAAAGCGTAACCACCTACGCTAGGTAGATTTATTAACCATTAATGAAACACAGATTCTTATATCGTGTATTATATGTGTTTCTTTAACTTCTTCATTGACAAAATCATCGTAACCTGGGGATTTCTCGGGCTTTCGGTTAATAACTTCTTCATTGACAACGTTTGTTTATAAAGCAACATTTCATTACAACTCCTCGTGCTGCTTGGCAAATCGACCCCTTTGGTCATTCCTCTGTCCAAGCATACCTCCTCGGAGCAGAGTTAGGGTTGGACTCTTTGCATTTCCCGAGAATCGACTACCACATATAATACGTTATATAAAAATTTGTGTTTCATTAATGGTTAATAATTCTACTTAGCGTAGTTGGTTACGCTTTGATGTTTGCGGCTTTGAGGTCTCGAGTTCGAATCTATGTATTATATTTTATTTTAAAAAACAAAAATACTTTTGTCCTAGCCGAGTCGAACCCGCGGCAGGTGTAAACCAAACTCTCACGTTAACCAATAGACCACGTCACGCTTTCAACAAATGTTAGAAAACAAAATTATATATCTTGTCTTTGACTAAACGGAGATTGTTAACGAAAAATTAACTCCGTTAACAGAAACTTAACGACGTCCTTGAAATGGCCAGGTCAACGAAACTTTACTATTTTATCAAAAAGTCAAACTAAACTTCGAGATTAAAACGACATCTCGAAAGTTCATGCTTTTTTCGTCCCAAATTTGAAAGTTGGGGATTTTTATGGCATTTTTTCCTTTATACATTCCTATTTAAAATGTTTTTTTTTGCTCATTCTGTAAGAGAGTATATATGTTTCTCACCGTTCTCTCATTTAAATGTCGGAATCAGCTGTTGAATGCTAAAAACAGAAGACGATTACAACATATATTTAGCTATAAACTATGGATCACCGGACTGGAGAACCAAAGCACCCTCGGAAGATCCAAATTTGGAAGCCAATGAAGTGAATGCCAGGTTATGAAGATAAAACAACTAAACCATATAATTTAAATGATTCGTAGACTGTCAACATCCATTATGAAGCAGGGTCTTTTAAGATTAGAACTTGTCACACACACTGTGTTTGCAATGGGATCTGCATCAGCTAATTTTCAAATGCTTATATATCAAACATTCACTTCTGTTTCTCGACAATGTCAAATGCTTGGACTGCAGAAATCTCTTCTTGGCACTCCCTTGAACCCATCACAATCGACATCTTCAAAGGGAATAAAGTGTCTTTCATGAATTGGATCAGAGGTACAGTCTTTCGACAATAAGAGAGAACCAAAATTTCTTACAGAAATCTCCCGCTACCCGCTTCAATCATGTGTCCTACAGTCAGTGTAAGTGAGTGTAGTTGTTTAACTTGTTAAAGCATATCCAACCCACCTCTATTTTTGCCTCTAAAATCTATTATAGAGTAATTTTTGCTACAACTCGCCTATATTTCTATCTCTATAATAGAAATTGATATTTTTTTCTCTATATATATAAAAGAACTCTATTTTTCCTTTGTAAATAGAGTTAAACTATTTTATTTACAAAATAGTCTTTTTAATCTTTAGTTTTTTTTTATTTAGGACCAAAATAAATAAAATAAATATTTTTAAGAACTAATAATATAAATGTTTTTAAAAGTTTTAGTATAAATATATATTCTCAAATATTGAGACTACCATTTGCAAAAGATAATTTCTATAAATTTCATAAATATATATAAATAATAAATTGATTATTTGTGGGGAAAATACACTAATGCTGATAGTTAAAAATCTAGTATATTTTGAAATATTTGTATGTTATGATGCTCTTTATAATAATAAATGCTTAATTTAAATAAAAATAATAATTTTATGAAAGTGTTACAAACATTTAAAGTAAATGAGTCAGTTTGCAATTTTTATAAATAAAATGTGTTAATTGTAAAATAAAAATAGTATCTATTTAGTATATTCTTTTTTAGAGAAAAAAAAATAGATAAATCCATTGGAACAAAACTTACGTCTATTATAAAAATACTTTAAGAGCATCTCCAACTCATCTCTATATTTGCTTCTATATATAGAGCAGAAAACTATAGCAATCTCTATTTTACAAGCAAATTTACTCCGACCCAACTCTATTCTCACTTTTAAAATAGAGATTGTTATATAATTTTTTCTATAAATAGATTTATATTCTAGATCTAACCGGCTTGCTACTCACGCTCTCTACTAACTGCTTCTCCAAAGCTTGCTCCCCTTTTATACTCCTGAGGAGACACCTCTGACAGCTCACTAAACCTAGGTGAGTCGAACCTCGTCATTTGTCAGTGTAACAATGAACCTGTACACTGAAATACACGACAAGGAGCTTGTGTTGACCAGAGATGACCGTTGCCAAACTTCGAATCCGTCGTGGGCCTGATTTCTTAAGTGCTCGGCCCATAATCCTCAATTATGGTCCATTAAGGAATTGGATCGGCACTTTACAGTCTGAGAATTGAGTAGAATCAATTGTTCTCGTAGTTGTCAAGTTGTACTCGGTTGCACCAAAACAAACAGTTGTATTTTAGTCGAGAATTGATTAGAATCACTTGTTCTCGACTCTAAATCAATTTTTTTTTGGGTGGAACCGATGAAGTTGCCTCGTTAAAGTACATTTACTCTTCATTGCCTTCCTATTTTGAGTACCTTTGGTTTATCTTTTCCCTTCTTCTTCTTTGGTGATTGGAGGGGACTCTTGATGCGATTCAAAGTCTTCTTCTTCCCTTTCTTTCTCCGAGGTAGAATTGGTTCTGGAGGTGCCGTTATTAAGACATAATCATTGGTCCTCAAATAAGTTTACCTTCTAACTGGGTTAGGCCCTGTTTGATATTGTTCGGTCCACCTCCACACTTGAGTACCAAACATTGAAACTACAAAACCTTCAATATCCTTACTGATATCCATGATTGCTGCATAGGCATGTTTACAATTGGTGAAGAAGTACGTGTTAAAGATTGGTGTGAAGTATGTGCACGTAATTTAAAAGACACGGACACAAAAGTACACTGGAGATCCATGTACGAAGTTCGGTCACTATTTCTATAAATGGTGGAAGAAGGTTCAAATTCTTCGTAAATCTATTATTTCTCGACCATTATGTGATTCTTGCAAGAACCGTTGTCAAATGAATATATATAACATAGGCAACCGCATAGCATGTTCTGTAAAATGTTTTTTAAAAACTCTATATCCTTCTCAAGATAAAGTGACGTTACTCTTTTTACTTCAGTTTGACTTCTTTATCTGTTAAGCGCTTGCTTTGATGATGTAATAAAAGAAACTTTATTCTTTCTAAGGCACTAAATCTTTCTTATTGCAAACTCGCACACACCTTCGGGACGATATGACCACGATTTGGCCAAAGTGCATAACCTTTCAAACAAGTTATCAAACATGTATATTTATGTTGCTTTCCAAGAAGACAGTGGTGGAGTCTCTGAGTCCTTGTAAGTGATCATGTTGTTGTCATACCGTTCTCCTTTCACGGAATCCGGCTGAGCAATGGCTTCAAGCTCAACCATCTCTTCAGGAGTGAGCTTCACGGATAAAGCTCCAATGTTTTGGTTCAAGTTTTGGATCTTGGAGGTTCCTGGAATGGGACAGACGTCATCTCCTTGGTGGTGAACCCACGCGAGAGCTAGCTGCGCAGGAGTGCAGCTTTTCTTTGTCGCCATCGCTTGGACTTTCTCGTAGAGAACCTTGTTGTTGTCAAGATTCTCCTGTTGGAATCTCGGTAGACCCTGTGACAGAGCAATATCAAAAAACAGAAACATACTAAGATGACTACAAATCTTGGAATGTGATCCAAAGAACTATCATACAGTGTTGAGTTGCGGAACAGAGAACTGAATCAATCAAGTACTTGCCTTTCGATAGTCATCTTGGTCCAGATTCTCGACAAGCTTGGGTCCGGATGCAAAGAAGCCTCTTCCTAGAGGGCTATAAGCTACAATCCCAATCCCTAGTTCCCTATAGAAATCAAAGGAGACAGGTTATAGAACTAAGCATGTAAACGAAGAGCAAACTATTCTAATTCCTCACACCTGCAGGTAGGAATGATATCATTTTCCACGTCTCTTGACCATAAAGACCATTCTATCTGCACAGCGGTTAGCGGATGAACAGCATGTGCTCTTCTGATAGTTGAAGCTGAAGCTTCGGACAAACCAATATACTTTATTTTACCTTCTTCATCTAGCTTCTTCAGTGCTCCCATCTTCACCGAACCCATAAGTTCAAGAAAAACAAAGAGCAAACAAAATTATAAAGGAACCGAAGTCAGAACAAGAAACAGAGGAAACAGAGCAATATGGATAAGTAACATTGTACGCAAGTTGGAGTAGATTCAAATCAAGAAGCTATATACCGTGACTTCGATGGGAAGAGTGGTATCAATTCGATGCTGGTAATAAAGATCAATAGAGGTAACACCAAGACGTTTTAAGCTTGCTTCACAAGCAAACCTCACATACTCTGGATCACCCCTAAAACCAAATTTTCCATCTTCAGAAGTAGTGATACCAAATTTTGTTGCCAACTCCACTTTCTCCCTCAGCCCATCTTTCAAAGCCTGCCATCAAAAATAAAAAAACAAAGCTTGATGATTGATATTAACCCTAAACCAGCATAAACCCTAGCTCTAGTCGCTGATTGGTTACCTTTCCCAGGAGCAGCTCGTTTGTCTCGGGACCGTAGATGTCAGAGGTATCGAGGAAAGTAACGCCGGCGTTGATGGCGTGACGGAGGAGAGCGACGGCGTTAGTCTCAGGTGTTGGAGCACCGTAGAAGGCGGAGAGACCCATGCAGCCAAGTCCCTGAGCCGAAACCTCAAGGCCTTGGCTCCCAAGCTTTATTCTCCTCACTCTGCAAGCTTCCTCTGCCATTGATGAATCAAATCTTTAGAAGATTTAAGAAAAATATATGTTTTGGTGAATTGAGAAAGCAGATTCGAGTGGGATTTTATAGGGGAGTGGAGTGGAGTGGAGTGGAAGATAAAACAACGATCACCGCCTCGCCATTACTGACAGTGTTCTAGAGTTTTTGATTAGTCAAATAAAGAAAGCAAAGTGGACAAATTCAAAATTGTAGTCTTCATTCATCATTTGTATGTATTATTGTATATAAAAAAAAGAGTTGTTAAATGATCAAAAGGAATATAAAAGTTCTATAAACTTTGACGTCATTGGTGATTTCATATCAGCACTAATCAGGCTTTGATTTCCAAAATCATTTTAGTACGTACGTGCTTTGGAGTTTTAAATTTGGACCGCTCGAAGAAGATTCAAACAAAGACAGTAGTTGGAATAATCATTAACTATATAAAATTTGTTGTCTCTTTGGGACGCTTTGCAATGAAACTTTACTGATCGTGAAAACAAGGATATGCTCGAGTAATCATCTCACTTGCCCTCTCACTCCATCCAAATCTCAATGATATTAACCACGGATCAGAGGTCAAAAAAAAAAAAGACAAATGGATGAAACCGAGTATAATTTTTTTGAAAACTTGCACTTTCCAATTTCAGTTCTGAAGCCATAAAATTGAATAATTGATCACAAAGAAAAATATAGAAAAAGCTCTCACCATGCCTTTGTTTAGTTATATAGATTACACACAAGCCAAATTCATTAGTTCATTCAAAGATCGAACATACGATTCTTATGCCTGTGTCTTTAATCTTCGGGAGTGATTAAAAAGGGGAAAATAAAAACAAGATGATATTTTAATGCATGGATGAATGAATCATTCAACAAACTGTACTAGTAAGAGCATGCACTAAAGGGTGTGGCTCATTTAATGTGAACACATTGTCAAACCACTCGAGCGTCCCCCAAATTTCTCCATTCTGGCGTTTTTCAATCGCAATTTCCGCACACCAAATCAGTTTCTTGTTATCGTCAGACACATAATCCACCCACAAAATCGCCATTTTTCCACAATGATCCGCCAATTTAACCTTGTCAATAGAAATAGGCAAGCTAGGCAATCCTTCTAAACCCTTCAAAGTTTTCCATAATCTTTCTTTCGGATTATACCAACAGATCCTACAACCATCACCACCACCAAAACAGTAGAACACATTCTCTATCACACAATAAGATAGTGACCATCCCCATCTCATATTCATGGATAAGTCTGCCGACCTCCATCTACTTTTATGCAGCTTGTAAGTCACATCTTTTGCCTCAGACCTCACATAGATGGTTCCTTCATACCTTGCACTTTGGTACTGAGAGCCTCCGCATATCTCTTCGCTAGGGATCTGTAAGAACTCCCAAGTTTGGGTTTTCGTATCAAAAACCTCCATCCAGTTCGTTGAATCGAGATTGTAGAAGCCTCCACTAACATATATTTTCCCATCAAGGGTGCAAGCAGATGGGCACATGCGGGCCACCAGCATGCTTTGAGCCTCACGCCATGTGTGAGAACGAGAGTCCATGACCATAACTCTAGACGAAGCATTATGGTTTATTCCTCCGCCAATGGCGTAGATACTAGGACCAACCACTGCAACACCAGGAAGGTATATAGAGGAAAATTTGGGTGATGAAATCGGGACCAAAACTTTTCTGGGGCTATTTGGTCTCTGGCAGAGAATGAACCAACATAATAGTTGGGAATCGGTACAGAAACTCAAGCACACATAGAGAGAACTCTCGGTCCGGCCCAAGAGGGTTCGAGTTTGGTAAAGCTCCGTTGAAGCAATGAGAGAACGAAATCTCTTAGAGACTAAGGAGAGAGTTGGGTAGTGGATTCTTGAGACGCAAGCTAAGCACTTTAAGAGCATATCATCAGGAAGAATCATATCTCTTTGAATGGTTGGCTCTTCTCCATGATTCATGGTTGTCTTTAAGGTTTTTTATCTTTAAAAAAATTAAAATTATCAAAAACATAGAAAAATATATAAGGGTGCAATTACATAAATGTTGAACACTAGAAAATATCCCACGCGTCATGTTGCTTTAAAATTGATATAGTAAAATATGATAAATATATATATGAAATGTTAGCTGATTTAAATACATAGACTTTTTATATTAAACTATAAAATATCCCACGTAATATGTGGGTTTAAAAATGATATAGTAAAATTTGGTAAATCTATATTAAAATGTTTAGCTGCTAAATACATTGATTAATTTATAGTAATAAACTAGAAATTATCCCACGCGTCGCGTGGCTTTAAAATTGATATAGTAAAATATGATAATATATATAAATATATATATATATGTATATATAATGTTTAGCTGCTTTAAATACATTGACTTTTTTATATTAAACTATAAAATATCCTACATAATGTGTGGGTTTAAAAATGATATAGTAAAATTTGGTAAATCTATATTAAAATGTTTAGCTGCTAAATACATTGATTATTTTATAGTAATAAACTAGAAAATATTCCACGCGTCTCGTAGCTTTAAAATTGATATAGTAAAATATGATAAATATATATATGAAAATGTTTAGCTGCTTTAAATACATTGACTTTTTATATTAAACTATAAAATATCCCACATAATGTGTGGGTTTAAAAATGATATAGTAAAATTTGGTAAATTTATATTAAAATGTTTAGCTGCTAAATACATTGATTAATTTATAGTAATAAACTAGAAAATATCCCATGCGTCGCGTGGCTTTAAAATTGATATAGTAAAATATGATAAAATATATATATATATATATATATATATATATAATGTTTAGCTGCTTTAAATACATTGGCTTTTTATATTAAACTATAAAACATCCTACAAAATGTGTGGGTTTAAAAATGATATAGTAAAATTTGGTAAATCTATATTAAAATGTTTAGCTGCTAAATACATTGATTTATTTTGTAGTAATAAACTAGAAAATATTCCACACGTCGTGTAGCTTTAAAATTGATATAACAAAATATGATAAATATATATATGAAAATGTTTAGTTGCTTTAAATACATTGACTTCCTATATTAAACTATAAAATATCCCACCTGTTGTGTGGGTTTAAACATGACAGTAAAATATGATAACTATATATTAAAAATGTTAAGCTCCTTTTACATACATTGTCCATTTTATATTAACTAAATGTATCATTTATATTAAATAATTATTTTTCAAGACAAATTTGCTTTATCATAAAAACTGGGAAGGTATATAAGTTTCTATCATAATGAATTGTCAAATGCAGCATAAGACTATAAATCCTTGTTAAAAATAATGATTAAAATAAATAGACAACACAAATGAATATTTATAGAAAAATGATGACTTCGGAATATGTATCCCCTATATAATAAACGGAAGTACACAACTGTTTTTGTGAATTATATAATTTTATAAGTTGGTTACAAAATAGGTTATAAATTAAATATAGGTTGGTTACAAAAAAAGGTTATAGATTAATTGGAATCCATATTTATATGAATACACTTAAGAATATTCCAATGATTAATACAATTTCTAAAATAAAATCTTTAGTATTTCATGTATTGTTAAAAAAAATATATTGTTAGGCATATAAAATGCTATGGTCCATGGTCTGAGGGGATGTACGGGCATTGGCCCAGAACCTCTTAGTAATTCAAAAAAATATATATATACTGTTAGGCGTAAAAAAGAATAAAATCTTTGCAATTTATCACACTTAATCGTGATTCCCGAGATCTTATTGTGCAGTTGAAAATAAAGTCTTACCTAAGCACGGATCATATTAAAAAAACTTTCACCAAACATGTTCAAAAATTAAAATAAAAACAAACAACAAACATAATCATTTCTATACATAAAATTACAAAATTAACAATATAAAACTTACAAAATAAGTGTTTTTTTCAAGCAATCATATTTAGCATATAATTTTATTGCATAATGTTTTATCAAAAAAAAAACTTTTAAAAACAATCATATAAATTATATTTTATTCTAAAGTTATAATATAAATAAAAAGAATTTCAACTCGTGCTCTAGCACGGATCTTAATCTAGTGTATAAGTATAGTGTCACACTTTGCGTTGTATATGTAAGGGCCAATTCTAACATAATTAGTATTTTAAAATATAATAGATATGCTAGAAAACAAAATTGAATTGAAGAAAGAATATTTCATTTGCACTGTAGATTAAAATAAATCTATATATAATAGCAAACCCACTTTTTGTGTCAACTTTTAATCCAACGGATGAGATTAGTTCCCATTTAATCTAACGGTTTAAAATTATTAATCGTGTCTTTTTGTCGCACCCCCATCTTTCAAAAATCACACCTCTTAATTTTTGCATCTCTTTGTTGTACCTCCTGGTTTCAAAAATCACAACTATTAATTTTTACACCTTTTTATTTCACACCTCTATGTGTTACACCTCTTTGTTGTACCTTCATGTTTCACATCTATTAATTTTTACACCTTTACATTTCACACCTCTATGTCTTACACCTCTTTGTTTATTATATATAAACTTTTCTTGACTACATAAACAAGTTTCGAAAAATTGTTTTCTGAATACTAAATAAGGTCAACTTTAATCGAACGGATGAGATTGTTTCTATTATCTCATCTAACGGTTTAAAATTATTAATGATCCCAATAGTTGCAAGTTTTTTTCTTCCAAAAATCATGTTTCTTCGTCGTACCCCCATCTTTTAAAAATAGCAAACCCACTTTTTTGTGTCAACTTTTAATCCAACGGATGAGATTAGTTCCAATTTAATCCAACGGTTTAAAATTATTAATCGTGTCTTTTTGTCGCACCCCCATCTTTCAAAAATCACACCTCTTAATTTTTGCATCTCTTTGTTGTACCTCTTGGTTTCAAAAATCACATATATTAATTTTTACACTTTTTTATTTCACACCTCTATGTGTTACACCTCTTTGTTGTACCTTTATGTTTCACATCTATCAATTTTTACACCTTTACATTTCACACTTCTATGTCTTACACCTCTTTGTTTATTATATATAAACTTTTTTTGACTACATAAACAAGTTTCGAAAAATTGTTTTCTGAATACTAAATAAGGTCAATTTTAATCTAACGGATGAGATTGTTTCTATTATCTCATCTAACAGCTTAAAATTATTAATGATCCCAATAGTTGCAAGTTTTTTTTCTTACAAAAATCGTGTTTCTTCGTCGTACCCCCATCTTTTAAAAATCGCACCTATTAAACATTTTGTTAATGATCTCAAAAATTGCAATGTTTTGGTCCAACAATTGTGTTTCTTTGTTGCATCCCCAGCTTTCCATGTTGGCACCCGTTAGTTTTCACACCCTTTTGTTTTACACCTGTTTGTTTATATAAAGTTGCAATGTTTTGATCCAACAATTGTGTTTCTTCGTCGTACCCCTAGCTTTAAATGGTTTCACTTCTTAGTTTTCACACTTTTTTGTTTCACACCTCTTTCTTTTCACACTCTTTGTTTTTATATATTTACAGATTACAGACTTTTATGGACTTTGAAAAGAGTTTTTGTTCTTTGAGTATTATTAATGATCTCAGCCTTTGTTAATGATCTCAAAGTTGCAAAGTTTTGGTCCAAAAATTGTGTTTCTTCGTTGCACCCCCAGCTTTCCATGTTGGCACCCGTTAGTTTTCACACCCTTTTGTTTTACACATCTTTGTTTATATAAAGTTGCAATGTTTTTATCCAACAATTGTGTTTCTTCGTTGTACCCCTAGCTTTCAATGGTTGCACTTGTTAGTTTTCGCACTTTTTTGTTTAACACCTCTTTGTTTTCACATTCTTTGTTTTTACATATATACAGATTTTTATGGACTTTGAAAAGAGTTTTTGTTCTTTTAGTATTATTAATGATCTCACCCTTTGTTATCGATCTCAAAGTTGCAAAGTTTTGGTCCAACAATTGTGTTTCTTCGTTGCACCCCCAGCTTTCCATGTTGGCACCTTTTAGTTTTTGCACATTTTTGTTTCACACCTTTTTGTTTTACACCTCTTTGTTTTCACACTCTTTGTTTTTATATATATACAGATTTTGATCCAACAATTATGTTTTGGTAGTACAAAAATATTTTGATCCAAATATACATAATTGTTTCTTCGTACTAAATATTTTGATCCAAATATACACAATTGTTTCTTCGTACTAAATATACCTCTTTGGATCAAACAATCATCGTACTAAATATTTTGATCCAACAATTATGTTTCTTCGTCGTACTACCAACTTTCAATATTCACATTTGTTAGTTTTTGCACATTTTTGTTTCACACCTCTTTGTTTATATATATATATATATGGATTTTGAAAAAAGTTTTTGTTATTTGACTATTGTTTAATACCTTTAAATTTAAAAATTCTGAGTATTATTTTCTTTCAATTTATTAATCAACATTAATTAACTCATCTTTGTTAAAAATTTTGGATTGTTTTATTTATTGATTCATTCATCTAACTTTTGTTTGGTGTCATTTTCCATCTAACTGTATTGATTATCTCTTTCAAGTATTAATTTAGGTAATTAATGGTGATTTCTAATTTTCATAGATTTATCTTTTTAGTCAATTTGTTTGGTTGCAGTTGCAGTTGCAGCTATGAGCTCTTTCTCCCTGATTCTCTTATTATTTTTTTTTATAAATTTTGATAGAATAACAATTTAAATTTTATTCTATGTGAATATCTTTTTAAATTGATTATCTGAGTATGATTCAGTAAACCTAAATTTATATATCTTTAATATTATTCTCTTATTGTCACTGAATCGATTTTTCATTTATATATATATATAACAAATACTTTCTTTAACTAATTTGGTTAATTCATCTTAGTCATTATTTATGATTTTTATATTATACATTAAAAAATTACCAAAAATATTTCACTCAAAATGTGAAATTAACAATGTTAATCATTTCAAATTTTCACTTTCCCGTGCGGTAACGCACGGGGGCCGACATCCTAGTATAACTAATAGAAAATATTATTAAATATTTCTAATAATATAACACGCATAAAAACCTTTTAAAATATTTCTAGGTTACCCTAGGCAATGAAAATGTTTACATTCGAAATTAGAGATATGCCTAGATTTATCTAGGCCACCCTTGGCAATGAAAATGTTTACGTTTGAAATGTTAACGTAGATATATTGCATTCTTGTGATGATGAAAAGTTTGCCATCGCCACCTTCTTACTTTTGAACCACTAAGATTGCCATCGAAAATCTTAGTTTGCAACGATACATAAATGCATAAAATAATCAGAGAATTGACTTTTTTCCTAAAAAGAAGTTAAACCTCAAACAAGCTAATCAAATTTATAATTAAGAAAACGGATATCAGAAATTACCAATACCAATAATTTAGACACCAGCAAAAAGGTTTCTATATTTAGAAGGATAAATTTGATTAGAAGATTACCCATGATCATTTCCTTCCAACCTTTTTACGAAAATGGCGATCCGCAACACAATTCAGATGTACCTCACCACTGTCGTCGCAATCGCGATCCTCCTCGCGGCAAACCAAGCGACAGAAGCTCGTTTCACAAGCTTATGCACTAAAACCGCATACCCAACCTTGTGTCGACCGCTGGTGAAAGGGCCAAACCCGAGACGAGCCACACACAGCACGATCCGAGCCTTGGAGGCTAAGACTAAACTGGCGATTGCAGCTTCTGCAAGGTACAAAAACGGAAATCCAACTGTTGCGATTTGCTATGCGACTCTTGTGGATGCATCCTTCAATCTTGTGAACGCAAGGAAGAGCATTAGGAAAAGAAATGTTATGACCCTAAAAATGTTTTTGACTGCGGCTGTGTCAGATTACGGAGTTTGTGTAGACGTGTTCATAAATTCGCGTCAAGTCAACAGAGTTCAGAACGCTGTAGATGAGCTCAGGAAGATAGGAACTAACTGCTTGTTGCTTGCTACATTGATAAGGTGATCGAGTCATCGAGCCACAAAAGAAGGAAACATTCAAACTAATTCCTCAAAAAACTGACAGAAAAAAAAAAGCTTAAACTTAATAATGTAAATGTTCTTTTTCTAGTTTTTAGAGGGTGTTCTTGGTCAACAACATCAATTGTGTAATGCAATTATAATAGAACTTTTAGCCATGAGTCTCCTGATTCTCAATCATCTACAGATTTCAACAAATTGCTGCATGGATTTTTGGTGGTTTCTTTGACAGAATGTAGTAATAAAAAAGTGTGATTGGCTTGAGGGGAGTTTCAAAAAAGCTTACTTTGCCTCCTCTTCTAGGAGCTTTGAGAATTCACAAAAGAAAAAAGATGAATGGCTACGCCCGAAACAATTCACAAAAAAAACACGAACAAACTGTCTTTAGGTGAAGTAAAAGAGACCCGTACGATTGATATTGCCAACTAGAGCCTTTTTTTTTTTTATTACCAATAAGAAACAGAGCTGCGAGAATGCAAGTGCCCCTAACACGACTAATAATGTCTTGGCTTAAGGCAATTATGAAGGAGAGAGATATGGAACAGACCTCTCACTCCTCCTGAGATACTTCATCCAGCAGTTTCTTTGTCGCTTCATTAACTTCCACGTTTTCCATCTTCAGACGTCGGCGCATAGCAGGATGACTCTTTCCTGCGGCTGCATATGTTCTTATCAGTGGTTCAAAGATTTCTGCACCTATGGTATCTGTTACCTTCTTCAAAATCTCCACCAAATTCTCAGCTCCATTAACATCTTTCTTTTGCTCGAATTGGCTCATCAGAGTTCTGATTGTTTCCTGTGACGGTACCCATTTGCCACCATCTCCTCTGCCGATAGAAACTGCCTTAGACATACATTCGAGTGCTTGAGCCATATCACCTCTCTTTACATAGTAATCCATGAAGATTTCCCAGGTTTTAGCATTGGCTTTGCCTCCTCTTCTAGGAGCTTTCTCCTTGAGCTCTCTTGCCTTTTCGATGAGACCATCTTCTTTCGCATAAGCTCCAATCAACACATTTACAATCCTGATGTCATAAGTAGAACAGTTAGCCTGCCATTCCTTGAACAGTGTCGCTGCACCCGGTAAATCTTTCAAGTTCACCAGCACTTGTATCATGTTTAGATAAGCTACATTGGACGTTTTTGGAATAGCCAGCCTCAGTGAACGCCAAACCCTGTAAACTTCAGTCAACTTCCCCAGTCGTCCATACAAAGTAATAAGAAACTGATATGCCGTAAAATCCCGTTGCGTGTTCTTCATCTCCAGTTCCTGAAGGGCTTTCTCAGCTTTCTGAGACAGTCCAGCATCAACATATATAGATGCCATATTGCTGTAAGTAGTCCAATCTGGAGCAACTCTACCATCTCTATTCATCTCTTCAATGACTCTCTCAACACCAGAAATGTCATTAGTAGCAGCCAAAGCCCTCATCCAGACATTGTACGTGAATGAATCCGGCATTACATTCTCGGCCTTCAATTCCTGGATCATTGCTGGAACCTTCTCAGGCTGACCCGTCTTAGTGTAAAGAGTCATAAGACTGTTATAAGACATGGAACTAGGAGTAATGTTGAGCTCTTTCATCTTGTTCAATAAACCTTCAGCTTTCTCCGTCATCAACTCCTTGCAGTAACAGTTCAAAAGAGACCCATAGGTGAGTTCCGTCTTAGATGTTTCCGGAAGATCAACAAAATAATTCTCCCCAGCCGTAATTCCCCGAGATTTAGCAACAAGATCAAGATGGATTGCTTGATCACTCACTGTCTTGTTCATACCTCTCTCTTCCATAACTTCAGAGAGCTACAAAACCAAAAAAAAAAAAAAACAACTCTACAATATAAATCCTCAAGAAACAATCATCACACAGCCAAAGTCTAGTTTTACAGATTCAAGCTCACACCAATTTCAATAGAAGACATTCAAAACAGTTACCAAATTATTCGTAGTGAGCATCAAACTACCAGTTAACGAATCTACATTTCTATAAGAAAATGGTTGTACAACCTGAAACTAACTGTGAAGCTAATCCCTAAAGAATCGAAAATGCAATAAGATGGAGTTTGTTGATTTTATAAAACCTTGAGAGCTGGGTAATAGAGTCCACGATTTCGAAGCTTCTTGATCGTGTCTCCAACCTCCCATTTGAAAACGTGCTTAGTGCCTTTGAGGAACTGATTCAGCTGCTGTCTAACTTTGACCTCTGTGCCGCCATCTTTGAAGAGAAGATGGTAAAGCGGTTCTTCGATGTACTTCTTCGTCGATCTCTTCGTGACGTCTCTCGATCTGCTCAAATGTCGCATCGCCATTTTTTTCCCGTCGGACTGAGTGAGCAACGACGGACGACAAGGTTTTTGGGGGGGGGGGGGGGGGGGGTAAAACCCTAATTCACTGTGACGTTTCAAGCTGGAAGAGGAGTGAAGAAGATTATGGACCTTTAAATGGGCCTCAAGATTCATTTCCTTTTGGCCCATATCATTATTTACAATTACAAATGTATGCGAAACACCATCCTAGTCTATTGTAATCATCATTTGTTTGTGTAGTTTTTTTGTGATGAGATAAAATTTGTGCAAGTAAACATTTTGATCAAAACCTCATCGTATAACAATTTGATTGAAGAGAAAAACAAAAAAAAACAAGAAACATGTTCCGTGAAGGTTACAAAGGGGGCGCAAGTAAATTACCATAGAGACAAATTCACAAGAATATGGCTTCTAAAACAAATTCAAAACTCAAAAGGGAAATTTTGATCAGCTAAAATGTTTTAAAAAGTTTTTCGTTTTCTCTACTTTTGTCTTCAGGCAATTCCCCGAGGAATGTGGTAATCAGAATGACATTGACGATGAAACTGAATGAGCCCTTACACGAGTCTTAGTTCGTACTCACCCGCCATGGTTATGTATCTCACCCATGGAAGTGCTTGGTACCCGCTCTTCTCAATTATCTTCAGGTACCGAACCTACACGCCAATAAAAACGTTAAAATTTATAATATGACACTGTGTAACGCAATGGGATGAGCTAAAATTGCAGAAAATGTAGAAACCATTTATTATGTAGCACAAGCTTTACCTGAATCCCTGAAACGGTGAAATAAGGGATCTCGAATTTGACACGGATGGGAGCTTTTCGCTCAGGTGTTGCTTCCTCTGCAGTAATACTGGGAAGATGGAACTCTGCCCTTAACATGTACTCCTATATTGGTTTTGTGAAGGTTAGCACTCATACTACATTGCTGATTGTTTCAACTCGATATAAGAAGATTATAGAACTTGCTAGTGTTATAAGCTTCTACCTTGTTCCCGGGGAAAGATTTGATTTTCCACACTAACGCATCCTTTTCAGGAGCATAAGAGGCAGACCCAAGAGATGTCCTAACTGTTGGGTTAGATGCATCGGTTGGTACTGGCAACTCAATCTCAACGTTCGTTGCGGTGCTGCAAATAGAAAGTTCTCGATCAAAGGTTTAAAGAATCTGGTCATCAAGATCTTTGGTTTATAGGAATAGGGAAAGGAAAAGTGGCTCAATACCGTCGAATATATTTACCTTCGTTCCTTGAACTGACTTCTAGCTTTTACAAGCATCTCAACACGACTTCTGGAGTGACTTTCTATTTGCGCCTCCACCCATATAAGAGGCTTTACCTGAATAAGGAGTATACAAAAGAAACATATCTTGAGATACACTTGTTAAGGACGAGGAAAAATTCCTATAGATGCTATATCATCCTGCTATATCCGACATGTCAAACCTGAGTACTGAGTCTATATGTCATCAGATCAAAAGCTCCATCAGGTGGTATGAAAGATATCGTCCTATCGTTTTCAAAACGGGCCAATCGAACACACCTGCAATAAATGATTGGTTGTTGAAGAATACATAAAACTTCCAAGTATAGAATCTTTTTGAATAAAAGAAAATAGGGTTAGGATCAATGGATACTTTCCAAGTTTCAATATAATATAAGCTTAAAGACGTACTGATGAAATTTGATGTCCTCTAAATCAATGGCTTTTCCCTTTGTTGCTCGTCCCTGCGCTTCCAGCAATACTCTATCATTCAGTCCTAACTTACACTCTGGCATTCCACTGCAATAGAATCAGAATGGATCAAAGAGAAAAAGAGTCAAATAAAACGCCAAGACAGAGATCAAAGCAAAAGGGACATGATAAAGCATGATTTGGCTGATTAGAACATCCAAAATTTCATGTGTTGACATACGTTAAGTAAGTTCGCATCTTCAGCGCTCCAACAACATCAGACCTCACAATTTGCCCATTACTGTTGACAAGAATATTTACATTCTCAATTACATCCAAGAAAACCTGGAAAAAAAAAGGAGTAGGTTGTCATCATTTGAACACCCAAACAAAGCACAAACATGTTCCTCTCTTGAAAACAGAAGCACTCACTTCATTCTTCTTGTACTGTATTCCCTCACTCCTCCAGGAGACAGCATTTGTCACAGCCATTGGAGGTCTCTGTGTAACTTCCATTCTATATGCATCCGTCTTGATGAATTCACTGAGAATTCTTGCTTCGGTGTACTGAGGGTAACCAAAGTCCATCATTTCGTCAAGTAGCTCATACTGCCACCACAAGAGATCGGTTTCAGCATCTAACAATGATAAATATTTTTCAGAAGTCCGATGATCTATTTGGTTAGGCAAGTAGTAGAAAGTTTAATTCCAAACAGTACTGTTAGAGCGATGGCAGAAACTTAACATACCACTACCACAAAGTTATCCCTCAATGATTCCTCTTCTAACTCCTCGAAGTAATGTTTGAAAACCTATAACCAGATAGCAGATACCATTGCATCAAACATCCAAGAAAAAGATGGAGCCTCAAGAGGAAAAAAAAAACGAAGAAATTACCAGCAATACTTACATCGACCACGCGGTGAAGAAAGAAGATAAGACTAGCAGCATTACAATTCTGTCTGGATGCTATCATCAAGTATACATTACTATGTTGTACAAACATATAAGTAACCCCATTATCGTAAGCAACTGGATCATTTGACTGTGAATCCCCCTGAACAATTAAACAAAACCATGAATGACAACACTCTGACTCTAAACCAGATAGCTTTAAATTGCTGATTCGGATCAAATCCTAATCCAAACCATTTAAGCCAATGATAAAACTTGCTCATTACTTCCAAAAGTTTCAGTGGCATCAGATCACAAAGACGGACACGAATACATTATCATAGACAGACATGAATCCAGCTTTTTAAACCAATCAAGCGTGTTCATTGCTTCGAAATGTCTCAAATTCCAATTGACGAAACCTCTCTAAACACAAATCTACAAGTTCATAAGTTCCCTGCCAATTCTACAGTAAACCAGCAATAACCACCGATCAATGAGCGATAAAAAGGAAGATCACAGAACAAAAACCTCTTTCTCGATGAGCTTAGTAAAGAACCGCTCGGCTTGAGCAGCAGAGACATCGCCACGGTAATCACGCCAAACGAGAACGCGACCCTTGATATCAAGCAAAAACAGGGCGGAGGCCGCTCCTGCCATGTTCTTCCCTAAAGAGTTACGAATCAGATCCAAAATGCGGATGATTAATCAGCGAGATCTGATGAAAGTATCGTTTATATGAAGAAGACGAAGTAACAACATCTACAAGGAGAATGAGATAGATCTCTCCCAGCTGAGATTTCTCATTTCGCAATTGGTGTTTTTTTTTTTCTGGCGATCTGATCGATTTCGTTATCGTTCCTTGATTTCTCTAGCTACTACTCTTTGATTTTGAGCTTCCCATATTCGCCTCTGCGTTCCACTACAACGGCGTCGTTTTCGACTTTTTCCGTTTTAACGAAGGGCCGTTCGATCCAGATAAACCGATCTGGTCCGAACCGAACCAAAATATTTAATTTGACAATCGAACCCGGTTCACTGCATTTTTTTTTTAACTTTGTTCGTTTCTAGGCCTGGGCAAAAAAACCCAGACCCGAAAACCCGAACCGGAACCGACCCGAAAATATGAACCCGAATCCGAACCCGGAACCGGTAAAATACCCTATTGGGTCCTAATCCCCTAAACCCGAAGAACCGGAACCGAACCCGGAACCGAACCGAAAACCAAATGGGTACCCGACATACCCGTAATAAAATCATATATAGAGAATATTAGTTATATATATTTTTTATATAACATAGTTATTCAAAGTTATAACTTAAAATTCAAAAATATTATTTTTTCTTAGATCAAAATAATAAAAATACTCAAAATAACCAAAATTATATTGAAATGTTTAGCTATATTTTTAAAAATATTTATTTTTAAAATTTTATTTTAATATTTAACATTAAAATTTCTGAATAATCGGGTAAAATTCAGATTTTCGGGTTAAATTTCGGGTAATCGGGTACAAAATACCCGAACCCGAATGATATCCGATTTTTTTGGGTATTTATAGGTTCTGAAATTTTAAACCCGAACCGACCCGAACCCGGTAAGACCCGAACCGAACCCAAACCGATATTTTCTGTTTACCCTATTGGGTCCTAAACTCCTCTACCCGAGAAACCCGAACCCGATCGGTTCCTACCCGAACCCGACCCGAGTACCCGAATGCCCATGGCTATTCGTTTCTTTCTAGGGGACCATCAGTTAATTTGACTCATGAAATGAGTCAAGAAATGTTATCTTGAGGACCAAATATATAATTGGCAATCAAAGTGTCTTTGTAAAGTTATCAACTAATCTGTCAACATGTCAAGTAACTACTGATGGACCTTGTATTGAATTGTACAACAAACAAGTGAACTTCGAAATGATTTATACACGAAAGACCAGTTTAATAACTAACCGCAATGTGACGATCCGATTGATTATGCAAACATACATTTATGAAAGGAATACTAGAAACACAAATTCATTATGTGGATGTATAGACATAGTATATTAAGTAGTTATCTTAAATCAAACACAACTTAAGTTATCGTTTTTTTAAGCTTTTATCAAGTGCATAAATAGAAGTGAAAACCGAATTGAAAATTTAAGCGGTTCATCACTTTAGTAAGTTTTATTTGTCCATTTTGGTTTAGTTTCACAGCAACATATATATGTATGAGCTTATTATGCTGGCTCAGGCTCACAGGATTGACGTTACTGTCAATTACAAATCCAATTTTTATAAAACAATTAAAAGTATCAAGACTGGTTTTCTACAGCTACCTCGTCTCAAGATTTTGAGTTTGAATTCCTAGAAAAATGACGCAAAATTACAAAGAATAATATTTAAATGCTCAAAGTCAAATATATATGAGATTTTCAATTGTTTTTTATTCAGCTTTAAGTTTTTGAGGATAAACCGCATGAAAATGTTGTAATTTGTAATTCAAAAACAAAAATAAAGAATAATCATAATCATAATCATAATTCATAAAAATTCAGTCAAGTTTTTAAATTCATCTTTTATTTGAAGTTAATTACAAAAGAAGAAGTCAGCGTTGACTTTCATATAAGTTTACTAAAGAAAAATGAAGTCAAAGTCAACAAATGGAACATACATTCACCAAAATTTTTTTTGAAAGTATCCATACTCTCATCTCGTTACCTTCATTAATTACTTGCACTGAAAAACAAATATTAAAAATGGTTAAATAATAAATATATACTCCATATTTATGAAAAGTGTGCAAATTAAATTCACATGGCTTAGAGTCACGCGTTTCGTCGGAGGTCGGAATCCCTACTTTATCATTGAACCCCTATTTTTGAGTATTTTGTGTTCACTCACTCTTCCATCGTTTCACCATGTATAATTCATTTAGAGTGAGGTCTGGGCGATTAACACGTCCTGGTTATATTACAGATCTATGTATAACTATATAACGTTTTTCTAATTCGTAACGTTAAAACCGTTGGTCTTTAAGTGTTCACAAACGGTGACTTCATCATTGGGTAATTAATCTTTAACTTTTTAGTTCAGTTCTAAGTTCTAACAATAAGACCGGTCTAATCACATAACTTCGACACTCGACCAATATCAGAAAATCATTAGGTAGAACACTTTTTAATTAGTTGACTACAATATCTTTTGCACCTATCTTTACAATATTTTATAACCTTCAACTTCAAAGTTCGAACTTTATGGTTGAATATAATTAAAGTGATCTTAGTTTTAATTTCATGTTAACTGCATGTATACCGCAAAACTATTTGCATGAATTACTCGAATATGTCAGCATTTTTTTAAAAATTATTTTTTCATTATATATCATAATAGAGAGAACTTGTTGACAAAAAAAAAAGAGAGAGAGAACTTGTTTGTTAATTATTCGGAAGACTCTATATATAATAGAACGAATGATTCTAAAGTTTAGGGTATCTGTTCATAGCAATATAATTTGGAAATAGAATAAGATCGATGCATGTTGTAAGTGTGACATATAAGGAGCATTTGATGTATGTCAACATTTTGATAAAATTTATGCTCGGTTGATTGCCTTACAAAAAGTGTGTGAACATGAAGTTCTTCATTTATTTTTTTAACATATTCCTACCGGTTTACTATGATGGTCTTATATATATATATAAAAGTTTATCTTACTCTCAACTAACTTATTAAAAAAAAACTTAAATTAAGTTCCATGCATAATTCAAATCTTTAATTAATACAGAATATAAGAAGACTGCGGGAATTATCTTTTTCTTCCTGCCTTCAAAATAAAAGGATTCTTTCATGCAGTATACGAGTATTTTAAACCTCACTCTCACAATTAACGAAAATACAATGTACACTCAATTTCCACTATCTCTTTGTTCTTTTAATGTTACGATAATAAATATCAATATGTATGATACTATGAATTTTGAAAGAGACAAAAAAAAAAGTAAGCAAATTGAATCGACAACGAAACGATCTCGGTTGTCTTAAAGTCGCTGTTGACTATAAGTCTATAAGACCATCTTCTCTCAATCACATGTTCCACTCAGTTCACATTCTCTCTCGTTCTAAACTAGTCTTAACCAAAACCAATTCTTATACTATTTCATTCTTTCCATTGCCCCTGTTTCTCTCAAAACTCCATTCGATAACCTAATAATGGGACTTTCCGACAACACTCACCACCACTTGGACGGCAAATTTAGCGAAACAACAGAAGGAAAGAAATTTGTAATCACCGGAATCTCCTTACGTTCACCGAAGAAGCCGAAGATTAGCCTCTCTTCCTCTGCCTTAGACAACACGAAAGACGAAGATCTCTTGTGTCCAACGACTCCAACGGCGGCTTCCTTTAGAATACCGAAAGCGTTTACGTGTCCTCCGGCGCCTAAGAAACGGAAAACGTCATTGAAGTTTAGTTATGGCGGTGGCGCTAGAGAGTTCTTCTCTCCACCGGATCTTGAAACCGTCTTCATACACAGAACTACTTAATTCTGATTTATCGACTCTCTTTCTAACCTTTTTAGGTTAAATATTTCTTCATTACTTTAATTAGCTTTTTATTAAGTGTTTGATTCGTTGTCTTTCATTCTACTCGGGGGAAAATTTGTTAGGAGTTAGGACCCTAACAAAAGTTAGTGAGCTTTGATGTTCATGTACATTTTTTCCCACAGTAAAACTGATTAATACATAATTAATAATATAATTTGCTTGAGATAGTTCTAATTATTTGCTGACCTTTCCTGTTCTGTTTAGGGCTCTAGACTCCTTTTACGTTTCTGCCGTTACATACTTACATTTGAGGATTTGATGATGATAAAAGAACCTATGTTAATACCTATGTGTCGTTTCAATTACAGATTTAAAGAATCTAGTATATGTTTGCGTTGAGCTTCATGATACCTCTAGTAGACGACTCAACGACAAATTTTTTTAATGTACGGATACTAATTCCATCTGAATGAATTAATCATTGCATTATAGCTCAAAATAAAGTTAGTTTGACCATTGCTTAGCTATATATAAGTTATAATTTGGAACCTAATCTAAGATACATTACATATATGTAATGTATCTTGAACTTAAATACAAAGTCCATATGCACCTGACCACCTGTTGACCTTTATCTATCTTACTGTATATACATATATACATTTTCTTCTATACATATATACATATTCTTCTGTTTAAAAAATTGTCCCATTAAAACTAAAAGCAAGAACTTTTTTATCTGATTCATTAGTTGGTTACAAAATAGGTTATATGGGTTGGATTCCTTAGTTATACGACCGAGATACATTGAAAGAGAATATCCCAAAGAATAAAACAATTAAGGAAATAAAATCTTTATCAACCATATAATCTGTTAGGTCATACATTTATTAAAGATTCGTAAACAAATCTTTAGAAACAATAAAAACAAATCTTTAACAAAATCTTTCTCTATTAAATACGTCTGATAGAGTATATATATTTACACAACCATATATACTGTTAGGCGATTAAAGAAATAGAATAAAATCTATGGAATATTTTATATTAAAAAATATTTTATTAAAATTAGATTTGGGTTATTAGTTGGTTATAAAAATATAATACATAAAAAATATATCGAAAAAACTTTTTTTTGGTAAACTATATAATAAATATATGGGTCATTAATTATAATATTAAGACATTAATAATTTAAATGGGTCTAAGTTATGTATTATTTGTATAATCATCATTTATGGGTTAATTAACTTGATTATCGATTGATATATAACTAAAATCTTTTAACTTAATTATCGATCGATTGACTTAAATTATTCATCAACTAAATTTTTTTGATATCTAACTTACCATATTAATTTATTACCACCTCTCATCTTTATATAATTCAATTTATCTGAAATAAATAAATTATCATATTATTTATTATAATTAAAAAACTTTATTTCTGTATACCATAATTTGAATTTTTAAAAAGAATATAAATTGTTCAATCTATAAAATATTCAAGCTTTAGTAGTATTATTTTTTTTAAAAATATCTATTCAACTAAAATCTTGACTGAATAACGGGTCAAAATTTGAATATTTAAAATCAATTTCATATACTTCTTTTGCTAAATTGTATAATTTTATATACTACAATAATTAAAAAAAAATTAATTTGAAATATTTAAAAATAGTTTAATTTGTATTTTTAATAATATCATAAATATATGATAGATCAAAAAGTTAATAATTATATACACTCTAATTTGATTTGTTATAGCACGGATCAATAATATGTCACTAGAATATAAAAATTTCAAGAAATATGATTTCTTGCTATAGCACAAGTTTTTTTTTTTTTTTTTTTTTTTTGTCAACTGCTAGAGCACAAGTTGAAATTTCAAGAAATATGATTTCTAGGATTAAATTGAAATTTTGAATAATGTTGTTTGGTAGGCTTTCTCGGTCAAGATGATTTTGACAAACATATGTTACATATTTGATCCTAAAATTAAATATGCGGTATACTATGGGTTAAGTCATAGAAATTAACAATCAAAATACGATATATAATTTTTAAAAATAAACAAAGCAAATAAAATTAACAAAAAAAATTATTTTTTTTTGTCATACAACTTAACCCGCGGTATACCGCGGGTCAAAATCTAAGTCTACTAGAATAAATTTTACAAAATATATGTTATTTTCATAAGTCATATTCAGCATATGATTTCATGGCATAGTGTTACATTAAAAAAAATAAAAACTTTTTAAAATATAACATAATTACATATACGATGTTTTGAATAAAAATTATAAAATAAACAAAAGAAATTTTAATCTGTGCTCTATCACTGGTCATATTCTAGTCTACATTATTATTTCGGAAGTACATGACTTCTTCTTGGTAGACTATATAATAGATATATGAGTTATTAGTTGGTTATAAAAAATTAAGACATTAATAATTTAAGTATTTTATTTGTAAAGTCTAGATTTATGGGTTCGCTTGATTATTCAAGTTTACAGGTTCCCTTCACTATTTTAGGTAGAATTAGGTGTACTATTATTAACAATAACAATGATTCACTTTAAGAATCAATAGGAAGAATAATACCACTTTATTGAATAAAATATATAAACAAATTTAACAATATAAATAAACTTTTTACAAAATCTTCTGAATTAAACACGCCTAAGCGATATTTTTGCTTAACTAAACAATGTAAGATCTTACCTAACACGTTTCTTAATTTATAGTATAAAATATTTGTAAAGTCTAGATTTACGGGTTCGCTTGAATAAAACCTAATTACCTTAGTCATTGTCACTATTCCCTTATTATTATAACGGAAGTACATTTGCTAATATAAAATTCTATGTGTAAGATTTATATAATAAACTCTTATCATTTTAATAAATATCACAATTTAAAGTTATCATTTTACGATTAAGTCAGCTTACTCGCTGTTAGTAGAAACAAGGTTCTCTCAACCAAACATGACAGATTGTTTTGAACGTGTGTGGAGAGTGATTGCACCAAAAAGAGCACGTGTATTTCTTTGGTTGGTGGCACACCAAGCCATCATGACGAATGTGGAAAGACATCGTCGTCATCTTGGAGATTTGAGGGAGTGTCAGTTATGCAAGGGTGGAGATGAGACTATCCTTCATGCGTTAAGAGATTGTCCATCTATTGTAGGCATCTGGAACCGCATTGTGCCTATACGAAGGAGACAAATCTTTGTTAACAGTACGGTTCTGGAATGGCTATATGGTAACTTGGGTGAAACAAATGCAGAGACAGAGTGTTCATGGCCAACAATGTTGGCTATGGAAGTTTGGTGGACATTGAAATGGCGGTGCGGGTACGTCTCTGGAGCAGTGTGGGTATGTCTTTGGAGCGATTGGGAAATGCAGAGATAGAGTAAAGTTTGTGAGAGATTCTGCTACTGAAGTATGGAAGGCTCACCAGGTGTTGCAGGGTGGGATAGAGAGACGAAGTACGTTTACGATAATGATTGGTTGGAAACCACTTGGGGAGGGCTGGATGCGTCTTAATACAAATAGAGCATCTCATGGGAACCCGAGGTTGGCTACGGCTGGAGGTGTATTACGGCTGGGGATTAATCCCCTGTTCATTACCAAAAGAAAAAGTTATATGTACATCATTTCCTTACAGACTGATACCGATCTTCCATTATTATTTACATATTAAAATGTAATTAGTTATATGATGTAACATCCGTGAAATGGAATCCCGGTTTGGGAGTTGCATCGGTCGATGCAGATGGTGCATCGGTCGATGCATGTTCAATTCTGTGCGTTTTGACTTAAGTCAAACGCTGCGTTTTGGGTTAAGGAAAACCCTTAGATGCGAGTTTTGTCTCATTCGTGGTTGTGTGGCCGTTTTTGAGAAAAGAGAAAGAGAGAAAAGTTGTTCTTGAGTTTTCTTGAGAATTCTGGGAGATTGGAGGCGTTCTTGTAGAGATCTGTAGCTGGGATCGTTGTAGGAGCTTCCTAGAGGCTTGTTCTTGTTTGTTTAAGGTGCAGATTCTTCTGTGGCAAAGGTAAGTGCATAACCATGGCTTATCTAAGCTAGAAGATTCTTTAATCTGCTTGTTGTGTGATGTTAGGCTTGTTAGTTCGATGCTATGGACGTTAGGAAGCTTTCTTGTGGCTTGGGATCGAGTTTTGTGGTTGTATGAACAAAGATCCGGCGAGAAGCTTCGGGGAAATCACGGTGCTCGACGTTGCGTCGATTGATGCATATCTTGCGTCGGTCGATGCAAGTGCGAGGACGGCGCGTAAAACTTTAGGGTTTTCGTGTTACGTCGAGCATGCGTTGGTCGATGCAGATTGGGTATCGGTCGATGCAAGTTACACTTGCATCGGTCGATGCAGATTGGGTATCGGTCGATGCAAGTTACACTTGCATCGGTCGATGCAGCTTCTGTGTCGATCGATGCTTCCCCATTTGGCATCGGTCGATGCATGTGTGGCGTCGGTCGATGCTGAGTCCTGGTTTGTTATTTGTCGTTTATTGATTGTTGTGTGTTGGTTATTGATACTCTATTGCTTGTGTGTATAGCCCAGTAGATGGGAGGATTGCCTTACTGAGTGTTTATAAAATACTCATGCATTGCAATATGTGTTTGTGGTGCAGGTAAAGGCAAAGTGTGATCATGGAATCAAGGCAATGAAGAGGAGGATGTTCTAGGGACTCGGTTTTATGTTGTCTGGCATTGCTAGATTGCTAGAGTTGGGTCATTTAGAACATTGCTAGGTTGCTAGTTCTATGATTCCTGTTGTTTTGGATATTGATTATGTTGGAATATGGTTATATTTTATTATTGGATTATTATTGAATATTGGTTGGTTAGTTCCGCTATTGAATGTGTTTGTGGTTAGGTGGCTAGTGGGTATGGGACCACCAGCTGTAGTTTATTTTATTATATTATATTTATTATTTACTTATTAAAAAAAAAGGTCAGTTGTTTCATTTTGGTATCAGAGCCCTTACGGTTCTAGGTTTGGGTTCACTAGGTTTCTGTTGTAGATATTTGGGATTGCATGTCTTGATTGATTATGTGAGTTAGTCAATTATGTGTGGCATGGAGTCCTAGAACATCCTCTTCGAGCCGAGTGTGTGATTCCACGGTGAGTTTATGTTTCTGTGTTATAATAGTAATTGTTTGCTTAGCCTTCTGTTCATGGTAGTGCAGATGGTTAGAGAGGATGTTGTGGCTGGTCGAGGTCGTGGACGCGGACGTGGTCGTGGACGCGGACGTGGTCGTGGACGCGGACGTGGTCATGGTAGGGGCAGAGTCCCAGAGGTTAGTGAGACCGAGGACCAGAGTGTGACAGCTAAGGGTGTTGGTGAGTCGCAGGGTGTTTCGGGGGATTCCGTGAGTGTGGCAGGAGGGGGCGGTGTTGATGCTCCAGTGGCCGATGATGCTCGGGTTCCGGGTGTGGGAGTCCCAGCGGGTGGAGTCCCTGGTACTGACTTTGCGGCTATGCTAGCACAGGTGTTAGAGCGGTTACCACCAGTGGTACCGGCTCAGGCTCAGGTAGTGCCACCAGTGGTGGCGGAGGAGCGGCAGCCAGTGGTTGCAGATGTGGGAGCACATAGATGTTATTTGTCTATGCTCAAGGAGATGAAGGATCTGTTCAATAAGAGGTTTTCGGGTGGTATAGATCCTACTGTTGCGGATGCGTGGAGGACGAGTGTGGAACGTAACTTCCATATTCTGAGATGTCCTGAGGAGTTTTGGGTGGACATAGGGGTCTACTATTTGAGTGGTGATGCTGAGTTGTGGTGGAGATCAGTGGCTTCTAGGAGAGTGCAGCGGGAGATGACTTGGGCTGACTTCGTCTTGGAGTTCAACCGCAAGTATTTTCCTAGAGAGGCATTGGATCGGTTGGAGGTGCAGTACCTTCACTTGTCTCAGGGGACACGGTCAGTGCGGGAGCTAGACTTGGAGTTCAATCGACTTCTTTGTTATGGGGGTCGGGCTTTGGAGTCTGAGGAGGCTCAGATCAGGAGGTTTTTGAGGGCTCTACGTGATGAGTTGAGAGTTCACTGTAGAGGGCGGAGTTATGCTACGCGTGCAGAGCTGGTTGAGACTGCAGCAGAGATTGAGGAGGATATCCGGGCACAGTCAGTGGCGGTAGCTCCAGCAGTTCAGCCTAGTAAGGCTCAGCAGCAGGGTGGTTCTAGCAGGGACGGTAGGCATGCTCAGGGAACCAAGAGGAAGTGGGAGGCTACGCATAAGCTGAGTGGTGCGGGTTGCTTCGGTTGTGGGAGCAAGGATCACAGGGTTGCTAGTTGTCCCAAGAGGAGTGTTCCGATGACAGGACCTCGGGTATGTTATCATTGTAGGGAGACAGGGCACATCAGGCCTTTTTGTCCCAAGTTGCAGCCAGCAGGAGTGGCAGCGTTGCAGCAGGTGCAGCCTGGAGGTCAGCAGGTGGCACGGATTGAGCAGACGCCACGTGCTTACACGACAGTAGAGACTGGTGGAACCAGTGCCGGGGTGATCACAGGTATAATTTCTGGTACTTAATCTTTGTGAATTTAGTAGGGTCAGATTTTATGTTTTCCTATGATAAAGTGTTAGGTTCTCAACACATGAGGTTTGTGTAGGGACCTTGTTGGTGTGCGGGTTTAAGTCCCATGTTATGTTTGATTCTGGAGCTTCTCATAGCTTCATTACTCCGGAGTGTGCAGAGTGTGCGGGGATCAGCGGGGATCTTGGAGAGCGTGCAGGAGTTGTCAGGGTTGCGGGAGGTGAGTTCCTGAGAGTGATTGGACGGGCTAGAGGAATTGATATTCAGATCGCAGGAGAGTCGTGGCCAGCGGATTTGCTTATCAGTCCAGTGGAGCTATATGATGTTATTCTCGGGATGGATTGGTTGCATCGGCATAGGGTGCATTTGGATTGCTATCGGGGTAGAGTGGAGTTTGAGCGTTCAGGAGGGAAGTTGGTTTTTCAGGGTATTAGACGGACTTCGGGGAGTCTCGTGATCTCAGCCATTCAGGCTGGGAAGATGATCGAGAAGGGCCATGAGGCTTATCTGGTTACTATATCTATGCCAGAGTCAGTGGGGAAGTCTACGGTTAGCGGTATTCCAGTAGTGGAGGAGTTTGAGGATGTGTTTCAGTCTTTGCAAGGATTACCACCATCCCGGTCGGATCCTTTTACCATTGAACTGGAACCGGGGACGACACCGTTATCAAAGGCTCCTTACAGAATGGCTCCAGCAGAGATGGCAGAGCTGAAGAAGCAGCTAGAGGATTTGTTGAGTAAGGGATTCATCCGTCCTAGTGTATCACCGTGGGGAGCGCCGGTGTTGTTTGTGAAGAAGAAGGATGGGAGTTTCAGGTTGTGTATAGATTATCGGGGTTTGAACCGGGTCACTGTGAAGAACAAGTACCCCCTTCCTAGGATCGATGAGTTGTTGGATCAGTTGAGGGGTGCTACTTGGT
The DNA here is from genome assembly GCF_030686135.1 of Camelina sativa. Lineage (NCBI taxonomy): Eukaryota > Viridiplantae > Streptophyta > Magnoliopsida > Brassicales > Brassicaceae > Camelina > Camelina sativa. The sequence goes on along the minus strand of NC_141884.1, from coordinate 21,151,751 downwards.
TCTCTAAGGTAGATCTGGCGTCGGGTTATCATCAGATACCGATAGATGAGGCAGATGTGAGGAAGACTGCTTTCAGGACGAGGTATGGGCATTATGAGTTTGTGGTTATGCCTTTCGGGTTGACTAACGCGCCAGCAGCGTTTATGAGATTGATGAACAGTGTGTTTCAGGAGTTTCTGGATATGTCTGTCATCATTTTCATCGACGATAGCCTGGTTTATTCTAAGAGTCCTGAAGAGCATGCAGTGCATTTGAGGGCAGTTATGGAGAAGCTGCGGGAGCAGAAGTTGTTTGCTAAGTTGAGCAAGTGCAGTTTTTGGCAGCATGAGATGGGCTTCCTAGGTCACATTGTTTCTGCTGAGGGGGTTTCAGTAGATCCAGAGAAGATTCAGGCTATCAGGGATTGGCCTAGACCGCAGAATGCCACAGAGATCAGGAGTTTTCTTGGATTGGCAGGTTACTACAGGAGATTTGTGCAGGGGTTTGCAAGCAGAGCACGTCCTATGACTAAGTTGACAGGGAAGGATGTTCCTTTTCTCTGGTCAGAAGAGTGTGAGGAAGGCTTTGCAAGCTTGAAAGAGATGTTAACTACTGCGCCAGTGCTGGCTTTGCCTGAGCAGGGAGAACCCTATGTGGTTTATACAGATGCATCTAGAGTTGGTTTGGGGTGTGTTCTGATGCAGCATGAGAAGGTGATCGCTATGCTTCGCGGCAGTTGCGGGTGCATGAAGGCAACTATCCTACTCATGATTTGGAGATGGGTGCTGTAGTTTTTGCCCTGAAGATTTGGAGATCTTATCTTTATGGTGCAAAGGTACAGATGTTCACAGATCATAAGAGCCTGAAGTATATATTCACTCAGCCTGAGTTGAATTTGAGACAGAGGCGGTGGATGGAGCTTGTGGCGGATTATGATTTGGAGATAGCCTATCATCCTGGTAAGGCTAACACGGTTGCAGATGCTCTGAGTCGGAAGAGGGTGGCTTCGGCTCAGGAGCAGGAGATGGAGTCTCTGGTAGGGGAGATCAGTGCTTTGAGCTTATGTGCTGTTTCACAGGAACCGTTGGGCTTGGAAGCCGTAGATAGAGCAGATCTTCTGAGTAGGGTGCGGTTGGCTCAGGAGAAGGATTTGGGGCTGGTGAATGCCTCTAAGGATGTGGATTCAGAGTATCAGATCTCAGATAATGGTACTATCTTGGTGCACGGTCGGGTTTGTGTTCCCAAGGATGAGGAGTTGAGGCAGGAGATTCTGAGAGAGGCTCATGCGAGCAAGTTGTCCATTCATCCAGGAGCGACTAAGATGTACCGTGACCTCAAGAGGTACTATCATTGGGTCGGGATGAAGAAGGACGTGGCTAGTTGGGTTTCGAGGTGTGATATGTGTCAGCTAGTGAAGGCTGAGCATCAGGTTCCTGGCGGTTTACTGAAGAGTTTACCCATTCCTGAGTGGAAGTGGGATATGATCACCATGGATTTTGTGGTAGGATTGCCAGTGTCATGGACCTTTGATGCTATTTGGGTCATTGTGGACCGGTTGACTAAGTCAGCACATTTTCTGGCCATTAAGAAGACTGATGGAGCAGCGGTCTTGGCTAAGAAGTATGTGAGAGAGATAGTCAGATTGCATGGGGTGCCAGCGAGCATTGTGTCTGACAGGGATTTTAAGTTCACTTCGGTGTTCTGGAAGGCATTTCAGGCAGAGATGGGCACTAAGGTGCATATGAGTACAGCTTATCATCCCCAGACAGATGGACAGTCTGAAAGGACGATCCAGACGCTGGAGGATTTGCTGAGGATGTGTGTGTTGGATTGGGGTGGCCATTGGGCAGATCACCTGAACCTGGTAGAGTTTGCTTACAACAACAGTTATCAGGCGAGTATTAAGATGACTCCTTATGAGGCTTTGTATGGGAGACTATGTCGTACACCATTATGCTGGACTCAGGTGGGGGAGAGGAGCATGTTTGGTGCTAGTTTTGTTCAGGAGACCTCAGAGAAGATTCGGGTTCTCAAGCTGAACATGAAGGAGGCTCAGGATAGGCAGAGGAGTTATGCTGATAAGAGGAGGAGAGATCTTGAGTTTCAGGTAGGAGACAGAGTGTACCTCAAGATGGCCATGTTGCGGGGTCCGAACAGGTCATTGTCAAAGACTAAGTGGAGTCCGAGGTATATGGGTCCATTCAGAGTGATTGAGCGGGTTGGACCAGTAGCATATAGATTGGAGTTACCTGAGGTGATGCGTGCATTCCATAAGGTTTTCCATGTGTCTATGTTGCGGAAGTGTCTCCGTGAGGGTGAGCAGGTGTTGGCTAAGATTCCTGAGGATCTTCAGCCTAACATGACTTTGGAGGCGAGACCAGTGAGAGTTCTCGAGAGGAGGATCAAGGAACTTCAGAAGAAGAAGATTCATTTAATGAGAGTCTTGTGGGACTGTGATGGTGTTGAGGAGCAGACTTGGGAGCCTGAGGCAAAGATGAAGGCAAGGTTCAAGAAGTGGTATGAGAAGCAACCCGCGACTTGAGCTTGTTTAGCCTGGTCCCATCTTTAATCCGTGGCTGGAGCAGGAATGGAGTATTCCAGCCCATCTCTCTTGTTACTCGGTCGCTTGGGGTGGTTGGTTGTGCGACTCAGTAACAAGATGAGGTAGTGTTCGGGGTACAAAGTTTCCGTGAGGCGGGGTTTTGGAGGAAAGTTTCCTGAAATAGAAGTTTCCAAAAGTGGAAAGTTTCCAAAAATGGAAAGTGCTAAATATGGAAAGTTTTACGAGAGTTAGAATTTGTCCATTTTGGCGGTAGAGAGCCTTGGAAGGGCTTGTGTGTGGCCTTAGTGGCGGACTTTTGAGTCAGTGTGCCCGTGTGTGGCAGTCTTTTTAGACATTGTGTGGTCTTTGTGACGGGCTTTTTAGCCAGAGTGTCTTTGTGACGGTCCTCTTTAGGACATTTGTTTGGTCTTGGTGGCGGTCCTCTTTAGGACATTTGTTTGGCCTTGGTGGCGGTCCTCTTTAGGACATTTGTTTGGCCTTTGTGGCGGGCTGTTTAGCCAGAGTGTCTTTGTGACGGTCCTTCAGGACAGATGGTCTTTGTGACGGTCTTTCGGGACAGATGGTCTTTGTAACGGTCCTTCGGGACAGATGGTCTTTGTGACGGGCTTTTTAGCCAGAGTGTCTTTGTGACGGTCCTCTTTAGGACATTTGTTTGGCCTTGGTGGCGGTCCTCTTTAGGACATTTGTTTTGCCTTGGTGGCGGTCCTCTTTAGGACATTTGTTTGGCCTTTGTGGCGGCCCTTTTGGCATGTATATGATCCTTGTGTGGTCATGTGGTATTCCAGTGAGGGGATATGTGGTTGGTAGGACATTGAGATGTTTTACGCGAGCCACGGGAAGGAAACCTGGATAGGGTTAGGACTCAGACGTGTTCAGAATCGTTTGCTCGCGACTCTTGGGGGACTTAGGTTCTCCTAGTACTGCTATATTCAGAGACTTTGTGACTTGGGAATATGGTTGGTATATCTACTTCGGATGACGATCCGGGGGCGCGTTGTAGGGTGGCAACCAGAGAGACGAGTTGGATTTTCCTTATACATTATGCCATACGGGTCTAGGTCCGATGAGGAGCCAACATTATGGCATGCAGACTTAGGTCTGATGAGGAGCCAATAAAAACTCAAGGTTTAGGCCTATGAGTAAAGGAAAGTCCAAAAGTCGAGAGCAAATGACGCCTGGAGCGTGAGTCTATCGCCTAGAGGTGACCTTCTGTAGATCAGTCGGAGGAGTGCGGGCCGTGGAGACGGTTGCACGGGAGTCCTTGGCTGATGGTTGTTTGAGATCCGAGGACGAATCTAGTTTGGTGGGGGAGAATTGTAACATCCGTGAACCGGAATCCCGGTTTGGGAGTTGCATCGGTCGATGCAGATGGTGCATCGATCGATGCATGTTCAATTCTGTGCGTTTTGACTTAAGTCAAACGCTGCGTTTTGGGTTAAGGAAAACCCTTAGATGCGAGTTTTGTCTCATTCGTGGTTGTGTGGCCGTTTTTGAGAAAAGAGAAAGAGAGAAAAGTTGTTCTTGAGTGTTCTTGAGAATTCTGGGAGATTGGAGGCGTTCCTGTAGAGATCTGTAGCTGGGATCGTTATAGGAGCTTCCTAGAGGCTTGTTCTTGTTTGTTTAAGGTGTAGATTCTTCTGTGGCAAAGGTAAGTGCATGACCATGGCTTATCTAAGCTAGAGGATTCTTTAATCTGCTTGTTGTGTGATGTTAGGCTTGTTAGTTCGATGCTATGGACGTTAGGAAGCTTTCTTGTGGCTTGGGATCGAGTTTTGTGGTTGTAGGAACGAAGATCCGGCGAGAAGCTTCGGGAAATCACGGTGCTCGACATTGCGTCGATCGATGCATATCTTGCGTCGGTCGATGCAAGTGCGAGGACGGCGCGTAAAACTCTAGGGTTTTTGTGTTACGTTGAGCATGCGTCGGTCGATGCAGATTGGGTATCGGTCGATGCAAGTTACACTTGCATCGGTCGATGCAGCTTCTGTGTCGATCGATGCTTCCCCATTTGGCATCGGTCGATGCATGTGTGGCGTCGGTCGATGCTGAGTCCTGGTTTGTTATTTGTCGTTTGTTGATTGTTGTGTGTTGGTTATTGATACTCTATTGCTTGTGTGTATAGCCCAGTAGATGGGAGGATTGCCTTACTGAGTGTTATATAAAATACTCATGCATTGCAATATGTGTTTGTGGTGCAGGTAAAAGCAAAGTGTGATCGTGGAATCAAGGCAATGAAGAGGAGGATGTTCTAGAGACTCGGTTTTATGTTGTCTGGCATTGCTAGGTTGCTAGAGTTGGGTCATTTAGAACATTGCTAGGTTGCTAGTTCTATGATTCCTGTTGTTTTGGATATTGATTATGTTGGAATATGGTTATATTTTATTATTGGATTATTATTGAATATTGGATGACGGGTTAAATATAAAATGTCAAGACTATATGATGATTTTGTTTAAGAACAAATTTTAATTTTTACGTATAATGATTTAGTATTGTATGGATTTTAATTTGGTATTAATAAGATTATATGAATTAGATTTTAGTTTTTTCAAGATCTAGGCTCCGATTGGTAACGGCTGTTAATTATAGCTGTAAAAACTTTAACTTTAAAATTTTAGCTGTAGATAATATGGCTGTAGATGCTTTGACTGTGCAAACTTTAGCTGTTAAAATTTGATTGGTAACAAACACTTTTAAAGCTGTAACTGTTATTTTTATTATTAAAAATATTAAAGTGATGATATTAATGATGATAATAAAATTAAAAATAATTATTATTGAAATGGATCTTAAAAAGAAAAAAGAAAAAATAATAATAATTAATTTATAAAACTAAAATATGTAATATATATATATATATATAACCTTGTAGAGAGCTTTATTATTATTTCAACCATCATGGAAAAATAAGAAAGATAAAAAATAACTACAGCTTTTATTATTTATTTTTAACACCCCAAAAAATCTCACATTTGTAACTTTAAAAATTTGTACGTACAAATTAAAAAAATGGGCAGTTAGATTTTTAAAGCTTTTAAAAATAATAAAGCAACGAAAGTATGATTGGTAAAATTTTGGCTTTTAAGACTTTAAATTAATTTTAAGGTCTTTAAAGTCTCTCCCAGTCAGAGCCTTAATCTGTGATACATATGTAATTAAGGATACAATTGTATGTTTAGAGATGTAAAATTTTAAAAATTATATTTAAGTCATCGTGCATGAAAATTACGCCAGTATCAATCATAACCCGTTCAGCCAAGTTTTGTTTTTAATTTTACAGTATAAATTATTGTTAAGGATATTTGTAATTATAATTAAAAGAATTTTGATATTATGTTAACTAATATAATTTGTGAAAGGGAGAGTGTTGTATTGTATTGCAATATGCCATCTTTTTAGATTGGTTGGTATATTTAGTTTCCATTAATAAAAATATCTAACCAAAACTGAAATTTTTAACGTATATTATTTGACTTATTAATTTTGTTGTCATATATTAGTTATTTTTCCAATATTTTAAGGATTAACACAAAATGTACCTCAGAAATATAAATATAATTTTTTTAGGGGTCAAGTTTGTTAATAATTTTTTTAATTAGTATAACTAAAAAGATAGAACACAAAATGTAATTCAAAATTGTTAATATAGATATAAATATATGATGAATCAGTTTGGTTTGGTTCAATTCGGTTTGGAAGATTTTTTTTTTGTGTTGGCTCAGTTTAGTTGATACCAATTTTAAATTTAGAACCCAGGGAGAAGAGAAGAACCAGTGCATGAAGATCCGAGATTGGACCCGTTAAATGATCATCCGATAATCCGGTTTTGTAAAGTTAACTTAGTTGCTTCTTCACCAATCACCATTGATTCTAATTTGATGAAATCAGATAAAATTCATATGTAAAATCTCCCTTTCGATTCACATAAAATTGTGGCGTATCGTAGACTCATATCGAACTACAATTCGAAGTTTTACAGATCCTATTTTCACCTGCTTCATAATGGGATTCCATAAACACAGCTTCAAACCCAGAAGCTTCCTGTTGTTGTGTTGACATAAGAAAACGTCATCACAGTTGTTGGGGCTAGAAACAACAATTAGAAGAACAAGTTTATAAAATAAAATCTGGGCAGACTTTCGGTACAAATCGACTTAGAACTATGAAGAACAACGAACTGGACTTTTGTATTTGCTTTTTACTAATGATTTGCTCTGAGCTCGGTTACACATGTGACGTATCCTTTACATTCATCTCCTATTTAAACTAAAATTCCTCGAAACCCTTTCTGAACGTCTCGCTGCAATCTCGGCTCCACACTCCCGATTTCTCCTCCAGGTTGACTTCATCCTCCTGCTCGGGTTTTCCTCCATGGACCCTTACTGGGCCTCTTTTCCTGGCCTATTCGTGCGCCCTAATGGGTTTATCTGGTGGGCCTCATGATCGTCGAAACCCAACACCAACAATTGCCCCCCAGCCTTTTAACCTATTTTCGGGAGGGTTGAAAGGCGAATATCCAGAGAATCTTTCGTGTCGTTTTGGTTTCACGATCTTCGTCGGGGAAGGCTCAATGAATCTCGGGTTCCGAGATCTTCGTGATGATTACTCCTCTCTCCTAAGATCCAACGGTAGAGTCGAAAGGTTTGAACGGTTTAGATTAGAGGAGAGAGAGATTCGTGGGATTACAAAGACCGACGTCAATTATGACCTATAAGTCATAAGTCACACGTCTCGTCATAACCGCGCACTCATCCACTACTTCAAGGTAATTTTCTTAACCTTCTCTCCTCTGCTCAGTTATTTCTAAGTTTTGATTTCTAGGTTTGCTAGCTTTACTATTTCGCGTTTGTCGCTCAGTTCGACCTTGCTCGCTTAGGCTAGTTGATTCTGCAATTTTTTCTTAAAAACTCATACCATCATGGCCCCACTTGAACTCTGGGGAAACCACATCCCGCCGATTACATCGGCCAAGCACCTCGCCGATCTTCGTCAGAAGCACGGAGTTCCTCCAAACGTGGAGATGATACTCCGCTCCGACGATCCGTTTTCTCCGGAGACCGTCCCGCCGGGTTTCTGCTGCACATACACAGTGTATTTCGAAAAATGTGGGCTCGTGTTCCCTATCCCGAGGATCATCTTTCGGATCCTGCAACGCCTTCGAATGGCGTTTCCCCAGATGTGTCCGAACTTTGTTCGGCACGTCATGGGGGTATACGTTCGAGGTCGTGAACTTGGACTTGAACTCGGGGTCGACGACATCCTCCGGTTGTACCTCATCAAACACAACTCTGGGTTTCCCGGGACATTCTACACCTGTCGCCGCCGCAGCCCGGAGATAATTCAGGCGCTTCCGGGGAAGGACGACCGGTGGAGGGAAAAATACTTTTACTTCCTGGTTACTCCGGCAGCGGTGGGGGATTACAACTTTGCTCGTCTCCCCATCCAATGGGCCGTATGCGTCGGTCAGAATGACCCCTTAGTTCCTAGTTGTCATTCGCTGCCGCCAAGATTACGGCGTTTATTTGTCGTACTAACTGTTTTGCCTTCTCTCTCTTTTTGTTGCATGGCAGATTCGGAAGAACCTTTGAGAATACCGGCGACCCGAGAATTAATTGAAAGGCTACGAGCAGGCGAGGTTAGGTGGAACTCATTCACGCGAGCTCGTATCATAGCAGCCCTTAACGCCCCGATAGTTCGAGACACTCCAGCTCCGGCCCCGCCGCTTCCTGCTAACCAAGCGAGGAGCGAAGGAACAGACAACTCCCCCGCTCGCAGAGGTAATAGTTTTTTTTTTTTTTCTCTTTTTTTTATTTAGTCTTTTATACGCAAAAATCATGCACGAAGGGGACCGCTCACCCCCTGTCCATTTTTGTGCTGTACGTGACCAGAATTAAGTTCTTCTTCGACCTCAACCCCACTACGCACCATGGTTAGGAAGCCGTCACTCCGCGAACTCAGGGAACAATTGCAGCAACCCCGAAGGGTTCGAGCTGGCGATGTTGATGCCGCGCTGGCCAATGCTCTTCGAGCCGTTCAGCCCGCACCGTCTCGGGTAGTTAGTGAGGAGGTGAACCAAGCCCCCGCGATCCCAACCGGTCCCTCTAGTCCGGCTAAGGAGGTTATGCTCGTCAGCTCGCAGTCGACTCATGGCGAGCCGTCTCCGATGCCGAAAAGGGCTCGCACGGACAATCCCTGAGTCCCTGAGACGAGGAGCCGCGAAAGCCGTGGAGGCTACCCCGCGGGTGGTAACCCGGAGGCTCCAGCTGGAGAGCCAGTTCTTTCTGGGAACGGGTCATCGTCGAGCCGCCCGTTTCACTGGAGGTTTGCTCACTCCCGGGACTCCCCGGCGGTAGAGGACCACCGGGGGATGGCGACCCTTTTCCGTCACCTGAAGACGGCTAACTGCTAGGTCCCGCTGGTGAAGGACCTCGCTGAGAGGGAGGCCTACATCGAGGCAATGGCGGCCCATGCGAAGGTACCGTTCTCACCTTGCTCTTACCTTTATTCGTTTTCTTTTCTTGCTGGGCGCAATATGTTTATTTCTGTTTTCCTTTTGGTGCGTTTGCAGTCCGTTGCTGCTGACAACAAGCTGATCGCGCTTTATGAGCGGAGGCTTAAGGATACCCCGCAGGCTGTTGAGCTCGAGAACACAACGCGGGTGGTTCACGAGCTGACGACGGCTCTCAAGGCTGCTCAAGAGAGAGAGGGAGCTGCAAATGGCAAGGTTGCGAGCCTAGAGGACGAGTTAACGTCCTTGAGGAGTATTCAGGGCAAGCTCCTTTCCGTTGAAGCTGACCTCGCTTCCGCCCAGGATGCTCACGCGACGGCGGCAAGGGACCGGGATCTCCTGAAAACGGAGAACCGATGGCTGAAGGAGAGGGCCGAGGGTGTCGACCAGAAGCATGCGGAGGCGACTCGTCGAGCTGTTCGTGAAGCCAAGGAGCGGATGTCCCAAGACTACTGGGCGGTGCTGGATTCCGTGAAGAGCAAGTGGGAGAGGAAGAAAGAGCAGACCGCTGTCGAGAGCGATCTCGCAGAGATCGAGTCCAACCTTCTTTTGATCAAGCAGATCCACGAGGGGAGGACATCAATTGCGGAGGAGGTACAAGTCCTCGAGACGCAGCGGGCGGTCCTTGCGGTTAGGTCCAACTCCTTAGCGATTTCGGACTTTTCGGTGAGCAAGTTGGACCTTCCCCAGATCTCGGAGGACTCGGTCGCGCCTATGGAGGTTGACGCCGGAACCGGGGTCCCGCGCGGTCTAGACGAGCACGGGAGCAACGCGAGTGCCGCGAAGGATCCGGAGGCTGGGACGGGGGAGGAAGACGTTTGAGTTGTGACGTCTTTATTTTATTTCTTGTTTTGAACTTGCGTTGTTTGCCCGACAGGGCTTTTAAATCTTTTGTTATGACTTGCCCGGGGGGGTTTTAACCCAAGACTTTATTTCTTTTTTCCTTTTTTAGAACCAGTTGCCTAGGGAGGCGTTTAAACCCTTGTTCTTTTGATATTGTCTTTGCTATTTGTTTCGGGTTTACTCGAAACGCGTAAATTCCAGTACGTACTCGGGGTATACGGACCTCTTCTAGAGCGGCTTACGGACGATGGGGAATGTTTCCAGGACGCTTATTCTGTGAATTCCGAAGAAGTCACTATAAGTTTGTTATTTAGGGGTGGAGTCCCTTGAGGTTTTCCAAGTTGGGTAGCGAGATCACGTTTGTTCCCGCGTGAGGTCGTGAAGCGTGGGGCTGTTTACTAGAGCTGAGTTGACCTTATTTCTGATGGGATGTTCGAAAAAATTCGAAGTGACCCGAACTAGGTAGCGAGGATGTAAGAAGTTCGCGTGTGACGTCCGAGGGCGTTTTTGTTGTAAATGTGCTTGTTTTAGGGGCGATCTCGCCTAACCGTGTTATTGTAATATTAATAGTGAATCATATCGTGGTGGGAAATTCGTGCTTTATTGGAACAGATTTGCGGAATGAATCAAATTGAGAAGGTGGCTGCGCTCGGGATATTGAGCTGCCTACGTACCCCGTAAGGGGATCAAGCCAGATCGTAGTTCGGTTATTATGGATACCTCTTAGAAGTACTTCTTGAGATTCATGACGTTCCAAGGCCGGAGCTCGGCTTTACCGTTGCTCTCGTCTTCGAGGCGGTATACGCCATTGCGAACGACCTCGGTGATGCGGAAAGGTCCTTCCCATTTGGTTCCCATTTTGCCGGCGTTCTTTTCTTTTCTGTGATCGAAAATTCGACGGAGTACTCGGTCTCCGACGGCGAATAGCCGAGGTCGGATCTTCGAGTTATAGAAGCGAGCGATGGCATTCTGGTAATTTTGAACTCGCACGTAAGCTCGTTCTCTCTTCTCGTCGATGACGGCGAGGTGATCGCGCAGTGCTTCGCTATTCTCCTCCTCATTCTCGGGGGAAACAACTCGGCGAATACTGCCTATGGTAACTTCTGCCGGTATTACGGCCTCAATTCCGTAGGCCAGGGAGAACGCGGTCTCGCCCATGCTGCCATGCGGCGTAGTTCGGGTGGCCCACAGTACTCCGGGGAGCTGAGCGTCCCAGCCAGACTTTGCGGCGCTTAGACGGCGCTTGAGGCTGTGCAGGATCAATTTGTTGGCTGCTTCGGCCTGCCCGTTTCCTTGGGGATACCGGGGGGTAGACGGGGTTAGTCGTATACCCCATGTGTCGCAAAACTTTTGAACCACAGCGGACACCAAGTTCGTCCCGTTATCAGTTATGATCTCGTAGGGGATTCCGTGTCGACACACCACGTTCTTCCAGAGAAAATCCTTTACGTGTTCACCCGTGATGGATTGGTAGGATTCGGCCTCAATCCATTTAGTAAAGTAATCGGTCACAACCAGTAGGTTAGTAACGCGTCGTTTTCCCGACTGTTCGAGGGGTCCGATGGCATCCATCGACCACCGCATGAAGGGGTAAGGAGCGGAGACCGAGCTCATTAGCTCGGCGGGCTGGTTGATCAGAGGTGCGTGTCGTTGGCAGGGATCGCACTTTCTAGCGTGCTCGTCGCAGTCCGCGAGCATGGTTGGCCAAAAGTATCCTTGCCGTTTGATTCTGAGGGCCAGTGATTGTCCTCCGGAGTGGTTCCCGCAGGGACCCTCGTGGGCGTCTTTCATGATGCTAAGGGTTTCGTTCCCGTGTATGCACCTGAGGTATGGTCCGGAGATACACCGTTTGTATAACTCCTCGCCGATGATACAGAACCGTGCGCTCTGAGCTTTGAGCTTACGCGCTTGCCATCGGTCCTTTGGTGCAGTCCCGTTTGTGATATAATCACGAATTGGACTCGCCAATCCATTTCGGGTTCTGCTTCTTGCTCGTCTTCGGAGATAAGATCATCCAGGAGCTCGTCGTCCCGATTAGGTGCTTGCTCAGGTTCTCCCGAGTTGGGACCGGATCCGGCCTGGACCTGGTTAACGCTTTGAGCCTTAACTGGGATAGAGATACTTGGTTGGTCTATTCCCTCGACGGGTATGATTCGTTTGACCAAAGGGTCGGAGGTGGAAGCCAGTGCGGCGAGGGCGTCGGCGGCTGAATTCTCTCCCCGGGGAATTTTGGTGAGTTCGAACGTCGTGAACTGCTCGGCCATTGATCGAACGACTTGGAGATAAGCGCCCATCCATTCACAATTCGTGTCGTAGTTCCCATGGAACTGACCGGTTACGAGCTGCGAGTCGCTGAATGCAGCAAGCTCTTTGACTCCCACACCTAATGCCAGCCGGAGTCCGGCTATTAGGGCCTCGTACTCAGCCTCGTTGTTCGAGGCTACGAACCCGAGTCGGAAGGACTGTTCCATTATTTCGTTGGTCAGGGATACGATTCGGATTCCGATTCCGCATCTCTGTCTAGACGATGCTCCGTCCGCGTATAGCGACCATCTCTCGGAGGCGCTCTCGGTATTCTCGTTGGTCGCGGCGAGTTCAATGATGAAATCGACGAGGACTTGTGCCTTAGCGCAGGTGCGTGGCCGGTACTCGATATCGTACTCGCTGAGTTCTATGGCCCATTTGGCTAATCTACCGGACTGACTAGGACTGTGAAGGATGGTCCGAATGGGTTGGGACGTCATCACTACGATCGTGTGCGACTGGAAATAAGGGTGCAGTTTGAGAGCCGACATCACGACCGCTAGTGCCAGCTTTTCCATAGCGGGGTACCGCGTTTAAGCGTCAACAAGGGTCTTGCTGACGTAATAGACGGGTTTCTGTTCTCCCTCGTGCTCTCGTACCAATACCCCGCTTACCGCGGAGTCGGATACTACGATATAGAGGAAGAGGTGTTCCCCGTCCGCGGGCTTCGACAGGACGGGGGTTCAGTGAGGTACTTTTTTAGTTCTTGGAATGCCTCTTGACACTTGTCGTCCCACTCGAATTTCCGATTGCCTTTAAGCAACTGGTAGAATGGGAGGCAACTGTCTGTAGACCGCGCGATAAATCGGTTCAGGGCGGCTATCCGCCCTGTTAACCTCTGGACCTCCCGAGTAGTCTTTTGCGAAGGCATTTCGAGCAAGGTCGCAATTTGTTTCGGATTCGCTTCGATCCCACGTTCCGTGACTAGATACCCGAGGAATTCTCCCGACGCGACACCGAATGTGCACTTGGTCTGGTTGAGCTTCATTCCATACTGGTTTAGTATTTTGAAACATTCTTCGAGCTGAGGAATATGATCCTGCTCGCGCATTGACTTGACGAGCATGTCGTCGATGTAAACTTCCATGGTTTTTCCAAGGTGCTCGGCGAACATCTTGTTGACTAACCTCTGGTAGGTTGCTCCAGCGTTTGTAAGTCCAAAAGGCATTACTTTGTAGCAATAGGTGCCCCGGTCCGTGATGAACGCGGTCTTTTCCTGGTCGGCAGGGTCCATCAAGATCTGATTATACCCCGAGAAGGCGTCCATAAAGGAGAGAATCTCGTGTCCGGCGGTTGCTTCGACCAGCCGATCGATATGAGGAAGCGGGTAATTGCCCTTCGGACAGGCTTTGTTGAGTTCTTTGAAGTCGATACAGATCCGCCATTTCCCGTTTTTCTTTTTGACCACTACGGGGTTGGCTAGCCATTCGGCGTACTGGACCTCGCGGATAGACCCTATTTTCAACAGTCGATCCACCTCGTCCTTCACTGCTCTCGCCCTTTCGGGGCCGAGCTTACGACGCTTCTCTTTTATGGGTTTGTAGGTGGGGTCGACGTTGAGCTAGTGAGATGTCACGCTAATGTCGATTCCTTTCATGTCCGATGAGGACCAAGCGAAGGCGTTGTGATTTCGACCCAAAAATTGGATCAAGTCGTTCCTTGTACTAGTTTTGAGGTCGGCCCCGATTCCAACGCATCGTTCCGAGTGCCCTTCCATGATTGGCACCTGATCAACCTTGGTCATTACGGGCCAGCGTGAGGCGGGATCTGTACGCTTAACGAGCTGTCTTGACTCCAGCTCGTCAGCAATCATTAATTGCTATTGAGCGGATTTTTTGATCAGATCGTAGCCGCTTCTGTAACATTGTTGTGAGGTTCGTTGGCTACCATAGATGATGGCAATTCCGCCCCGCGACGGGAACTTCACACATTGGTGATACGTTCACGGGACCACCCTCATCCCATACAACCAAGGTCTGCCGAGGATGGCGTTGAAAGGGGCAGGACGATCAACGACCATAAAGTCGACGAGACGTCGTACCCCTCGGGCTTCCACTATGAGGGAGATGGTGCCCGACGTTGGTAGGCTTTGATCGAATTAACTGAGTTACGACATAGGGAAGATCCTCCCGTGATGAAGTCGACTCTATGAGTCGGTTTTGACTCCTTGAAACATCGGGAGATGAGCGGGCGGAGGCTCGCGAGCCTCCGGGGAGCCGGAGGTGGGGTAAATACCGAGCTGGGGGAGGTGCGGCAAAGGGAAAGTCCTTTGAAAACCAGGCTAATACGTTTCTTTGGGGCTGGAGGGGGGGAAGATCCCTCGGCCTCGTCGGTCCTTTCGCGCTTTGCTGCGGCTTCTTTGGTAGTGGCGTTGGCTTCTCTCGCCTTCTCTCCCTCTTTTTCGAGGTCAATTTCGCCGAGCTCTCCCGCTTCGTGTTTTCGCGCGAGGAGACGCCCCACGGTTCTGCACTCTTCAGTCGAGTGTCCGCGTATTTTGTGATACTTGCAAAATTTCTCGGGATCGAAGTTCGGGTTTTTGGCTTTGGGCGCGGAGTCAACCGCGAAAGCGTGCAAACCAGATTCAAATGGCTCCTTCCGGAGAGTCTTTTTGGAAGGGTGGTATGGTGCTTTTGCTGATTTATGGATTTCGGACAAAGCGGCCCGTTCCTCTTCTGCTCGAGCGAAATTAATTGACCTATAGAGTGCGTCGTCGAGCGATGGAGGCTGTCGAACGGTGAGCTCCTCACGGAATTTCGAGGTGTACTATAAGCCGTGCCGGAGAGCCGCCAGGGCAACCTCGTCGTTTAAGTTGGTTATCCTGGCTTTGGTTGACTTGAAGCGATTGATATAATCGCGGAGCGGTTCGTCCTTTTCTTGGCCGAGAAGCCAAAGGTCTGATTCGGTCACCTTAGCTTGAAAGAAGACCGAATACTGCTTCAAAAATGCCGAGGCAAGCTGATCGAAGCTGTCAATGGAGTTAGACTCTAGAGGGGCGAACCATTCCAACGCCGGTCCCACCAGGTTCTCGGCGAAGTAACGGCAGTAGCCGGCTTCACACTCATCGTCGGTGAGGTAAGCTTTAGTTATGGCTAATCTGAAAGCTCGGAGGTGCGCTCCCGGGTCCGTTGTGCCCGCGTATTCAGGGAGGCGGAGCTTGCCCACGTCACGAAGGCGAACCTTCACGATTCGGTCTGTGAACGGGGTACACCTTGTTTCGGCGATCACGCGATCGATGTCTGGGGCTGCGCTCGTTGCCAGGTGCACTTTAGAGCAGATTTGGGCCATCTCGGCGCTTGCCTTATTCATATATTCGGTTAGGAACTACGCGCTGAATGCGCCGCTATTCGGAGGTCCGGGAAGACCGAGATCTTCAATCGTCGTTCCCCATGACGCTCCATTTCTGAGTTCTCCTGTCGGGACTGGATCCAGTGTCACCGAAGAGCCCTCCAGAGCCCCCGAGGTGCGGAGGACCTGCCCTGCTGACCTGACATCCGTGGATGGGGGATGCTCGTCATATCGCGAGCTTGCGTTACCATTTAGGACCGACGAGCTCTGAGCTCCGTTGCTCTCTAATGGTGCAAAAACGGGTAACATTCTGATCCCGGGCGGGGTAACGTGGACCGCCTCAAAGTCGAGGCGAGTCCGGGGAAAAGCTCTTTCCGCGGGATCGGTTAAAGCTGTTCCCGAAGAGTTCGCGGTACCGCGATAGGGTCCGAGATTCGTGCGAGAAGCGAGCTCTTGTTCGTGCTGCTCGATTCTGTTCATGAGAGCCCGATTTGTCGCATCTTGACTTTGGGTTTTGTCGATCAGAACGGCAAGCATTCCGCGGATCTCGGACAGATCGTTGCTGCCGGGGGCCTCGGAGGAGACCAGCGGTGCCTGGTGCTGTCCGGGTCGGTTCGTTCCATTGCTCTCTGAACGAGTCCATACCCTGGACTGATTCCTGTTTCCTGTCAAGATCACGGGGGCCGTGGGAACAACCCCGACGGTAGCCCCTAGGTTTGTACTACCAAGATTCTGGGTTTGGGCGGGTCTGTGATGTGTGAGACCCGAACCTCCCAAAATATTTTGGTTCGGTGCTTGACTATCATCAAGTGATGAGCCTATCCCGGGTCTGACTAGATCTGTGACCTCGTTATCGGACTGGGCTGACACGGGTGCACCTTGGGAAGGTGCACTGATGGGGGTGGATTCGTGGACTGTCGCTGGTGGAGCAGTCTCTGGGATGATTGTGTTAGCGGTGGATGGATCCATTTCGTTGGAGTTCAAAGTAGCCGATTTTTGAGAATAGAAAGACCTAGGTCCCCACAGGCGGCACCAAATTGTTGGGGCTAGAAACAACAATTAGAAGAACAAGTTTATAAAATAAGATCTGGGCAGACATTCGGTACAAATCGACTTAGAACTATGAAGAACAACGAACTGGACTTTTGTATTTGCTTTTTACTAATGATTTGCTCTGAGCTCGGTTACACATGTGTCGTATCCTTTACATTCATCTCCTATTTAAACTAAAATTCCTCGAAACCCTTTCTGAACGTCTCGCTGCAATCTCGGCTCCACAATCCCGATTTCTCCTCCAGGTTGACTTCATCCTCCTGCTCGGGTTTTCCTCCATGGACCCTTACTGGGCCTCTTTTCCTGGCCTATTCGTGCGCCCTAATGGGCTTATCTGGTGGGCCTCATGATCGTCGAAACCCAACACCAACAACAGTGAATAAGATCTAACATGTTGTAACGGTTGTGGAACTAGCCAAGATCTAACTACACCGGTCATGGGGTTGATGACCCCAACCTTCCCATCAATTCCAAGAAAATGCTCTCTTGACATATCAAAATGTTGGAAGATGAAATCAGGTTCACTCAAACTCAAGCGTTTGTTCCATTCCTTGGAAAACAAATCCACAAACCTCAGTACTTTGAACTGGCCATGCATATGATATCCAATACCATAGCTATCTGTAGAACCATAAAAATCTCTAGGCCTAATCCATTCCACCTGATTCATAATGGGATTTCGTAAACATAGCATCAAACCCAGAAGCTGTCTTTTGTTGTGTTGACATAAGAAAACCCCATCACAGTGAAGAAGACAATTTATCATACTTTCATGTTGCAACAGTTGTGGAACTGGCCAAGATCTAACTATACCGGTCATGGGGTTGATGACCCCAACCTTCCCATCAATTCCAAGAAAACTTTCTCTTGAAATATCAAAATGTTGGAAGATGAAATTAGGTTCACACAAGCGTTTGTTCCATTCATTGGGAAATAAATCCACAAACCTGAATACTATGAATAGGCCAAGCATATGGTATCCAATATCATAGCAATCTGTAAAACCATAAAATTTTCTCGGCATTATCCAATTCCACCTGCTTCATAATGGGATTCCATAAACACAACTTCAAACCCAGAAGCTGCTTTTGGTTGTGGTGACATAAGATATTCCCATTACAGTGAACAATACAATTTATCATACTTTCATGTTGCAACAGTTGTGAAACAGGCCAAGATCTAATTATACCGGTCATGGGGTTGATGACCTCAACCTTCCCATCAATTCCAAGAAAATGTTCTCTTGACATATCGAAATGTTGGAAGATGAAATTAGGTTCACTGAAACTCAAGCGTTTGTTCCATTCCTTGGGAAACAAATCCACAAACCTAAATACTTTGAACTGGTCACGCATATTTTATCCAATACCATAGCAATCTGTAAAACCATAAAAACCTCTCGGCCTAATCCATTCCACCTGCTTTACAATGGGATTCCATAAACACAACTTCAGACCCAAAAGTTGCATGTTGTTGTGTTGATATTAGAAAACCCCATCAAAGTGAACAAGATCTAACATGTTGCAACGGTTGTGGAACTGGCAAAGATCTAACCACACCAGTCATGGGGTTGATGACCTGAACCTTCCCGTCAATTCCAAGAAAACTCTCTCTTGACATATCTAAATGTTGGAAGATGAAATTAGGTTCACTCAAGCGTTTGTTCCATTTCTTGGGAATTAAATCAACAAACCTCAATACTTTCAACTGGCCACACATATGGTATCCAATACCATAGCAATCTATAAAACCATAAAAATCTTTCGGCCTAATCCATTCCATCTGCTGCATAATGGGATTCCATAAACACAGCTTCAAACCCAGAAGCTGTGTGTTGTTGTGCTGACGTAAGAAAACGCCATCACAGTGAACAAAACAATTTATCATACTTCCATGTTATAACGGTTGTGAAATTGGTCAAGATCTAACTACATCGGTCATGGAGTTAATGACCCGAACCTTTCCATCAATTCCAAGAAAAATACCTCTTGACATATCGAAATGTTGGAAGATGAAATTAGATTCACTCAAACTCAAGCGTTTGTTCCATTCCTTAGGAAACAAATCCACAAACCTCAATACATTGAACTGGCACACATATGGTATCCAATACCCTAACTATCTTTAAAAACATAAAAATCTGTCGGCCTAATCCATTCCACCTGCTTCACAATGAGATTCCATAAACACTACTTCAAACCCAAAAGCTGTCTGTTGTTGTGTTGACATAAGAAAACCCCATTACAGTGAACAAAACAATTTATCATACTTTCATGTTGCAACGGTTGTTGAACTGGCCAAAATCCAACTACACCGGTCATGGAGTTAATGACCCGAACCTTCCTATCAATTCAAAGAAAACGCTCTCTTGACATATCAAAATGTTGGAAGATGAAATTAGGTTCACTCAAATTCAAGCATTTGTTCCATTCCTTGATAAACAAATCCACAAACCTCAATACTTTGAACTAGCCACGCATATGGTATCGAATACCATAACAATTTGTAAAACCATAAAAATCTCTCGGCCTAATGCATTCCACCTGCTTCACAATGAATTTCCATAAACACAGCTTCAAACCCAAAAGCTGTCAGTTGTTGTGTTGACATAAGAAAACTATATCACAGTGAACAAGATCTAACATGATGTGACCGCCGGACGCGGTCTCGGTATGATCGCGGTACGGACGCGGCTTGGACTTACGGCCAACTTTCAGTTGGTGAAGCTTTCACGGCCGAGGTTCTGGGCTTCGGTTCTAGGGAAGAATCAAACGATGGAAACGGAGTTTGAAGGAATTCAAACGAGCCGTTCGGGAGATACTTCAGGAAGTCACGAACGGTTCAGTCGGTCAGTACGGATGCGGGATGAGCGGGTGGACGTCTTTGAGGGAAACGATAGCGGAATGATTTGAGATGATTCGAGGGGACTCGAGATAGATGAAAGAGGACAGATGGAAACGTAGTGAGGGGAAAATACGGATGGATCGATTGACGACACAAGAGGTTTGGCTCTCCTCTTGATACGGTCGCTAACAAGGGCGAACCCGGTTCGCGTCTTGCTAGGGTTTTCTCAAGGTTCAATCCCGGATTGAAGAAAGAGAAGAGTGAGACAAGTTTCAAGAATCTCTCTTGAGAAAAGTTTTATTTTCATACAAGTCTAAGGAGGAACAAGGGCTTAAGAAGAGTTTAAATAGCTAGGTCTAGGTAGGAGCTTAAGGACACGCGGATTCATCTTGATCCGCACATCGTCCTTTTGACGTGTCCCCTTTACAAAGAGAACACATCGCCACCTTTTGACTAACACGCTTAGCCACAAACACTCTCCAACGTTCATAAACATAGGATCAAAAGAGAATATTCTCTAGTTCAAAATTAAACCAAAAATAAGAGGGAAAGAGAGATAACCGCCTTGGCCTTGCGCGTGAAGCACTTAGCCTTTAGGCGTTTTGCGTTTAGCTCCATGCCTCGTTAAAACCTCCTCCGGTAAACCCATTGGGACAAACCCGGAGTGAGGAAAAAGAGTACACTTCCTCGCTTAACGACTTGACCGTGTTCACTCTTGGGTAAGAGTGAAGACTAAGCGGACTGAGCCTTCGGAGTCTTCGTTGGGTGGCTGGTGTCGGACGTAGGTTCGGACAAATAGGTTGAGCCGCTGTTTGGCCGCCTTTGCTGAGCTCTTGGAATGTGTGGTGGCTCCGGGAAGGATCGTTGGAGCCTTGGCCACGTCTGAAGAGGTTGCCCTGGTCGCGTCCAATGCGTCTTGGTTAGGCGTCTCGGTCGCGTCCGGCGTGTCTTGGTCTTCTTGGCTAAGGTCGCGTCCTGCGATCACATCATTCCCTCCCCCTTGAAAAGGTTTTGTCCCCAAAACATCTTCGTCTTCACCTACATCAAACGGAACGAGGTCAGTGACATTGAATGAGGTGGACGTACCATACTCACCTGGAAGCTCAAGTCGGTAGGCGTTATCGTTGATCTTCTCGATGACTCGGAATGGGCCATCTCCTCGCGGGCTGAGCTTGTCCTTGCGTTTCTGCTGGAACCTCTCCGGCCTTAAGTGTAACCAGACCCAATCACCAGGTTTGAACAGCATCGGTTTACGTCCTCGGTTGAGGAAGCGTGCATACTGCTCGTTCCTTCGCTCTATGTTGGCTCGGACCTCCTCGTGCAAAGCCTTGACCATTTCTGCTCGTGCGACTCCGTCTTGATTCTCGGCTTCATTCGGTGGTATAGGGAGGAGATCCAGGGGTGTCAAAGGCTTGAATCCGTATGCGACCTCGAATGGCGACCTTTTCGTAGCTGAATGCACCGCTTGGTTGTATGCAAACTCGATGATCGGAATGCACTCGAGCCAGGAGCCTTTGTTGCTGGCGATAGCTGTGCGGAGTAAGGCGCCTATTGATCTGTTGACGACCTCCGTTTAGCCGTCGGTCTGAGGGTGAGCCGCGGTGGAGTACAGTAACTTCGTCCTGAGCTTGCGCCAAATAGTTCGCCAGAAGTGACCAAGGAACTTGGGATCCCGATCGGATATGATGGTGCGCGGAACGCCATGAAGCCTTACAACCTGACTAAAGAACAAGTTCGCCAATTGCACAGCATCATTGTTCTTATTGCATGGAATGAAGTGAGCCATCTTCGAGAACCTATCAACAACCACCATGATACTATCTTTATGCGCCAAGAGGGGTAGGCCGAGGATGAAATCCATGGAGAGATCGATTCATGGTGCGGTGGACACGGGCAAAGGCATGTAGAGGCCATGCGGGTGAGTTGTCGACTTGGAGGTGCGACAAGCTATGCAACGGCCGACGTGCTTCTCTACCATACTTCGCATCTTTGGCCAGTAAAAATGCTCCTTGAGCACGGCCAAGGTCTTGGTGATGCCAAAATGACCCGCTAAACCTCCACTATGGGCTTCCCGCACTAGCAACTCCCGGATAGAACCATTTGGTATACACAGCCTTCGACCTCTGAACAGGAAACCCTCGTGAATGTAGAACTCGGTGTAGATTCCTTTCCCATGGTTCTGGAAGCAATCTCCAAACTCAGCATCTCCAGCATAAGCATCCTTGATGCTTTCAAAACCCAATACGCGCGCGTCCATTGTAGTGATTAGTGCATGCCGTCTTGACAAGGCGTCGGCGACTACGTTCTCCTTGCCCTTCTTGTACTTAATGACGTATGGGAACGACTCAATGAACTCCAACCATTTCGCATGACGTCTCTTGAGGTTGGTCTGGCCGCGGAGGTGCTTGAGGGTTTCGTGATCAGTATGAATCACAAACTCTCTCACCAATAGATAATGTTGCCAAACCTCCATGGCACGAACGAGGGCGTATAACTCCTTGTCATACGTAGGGTAATTAAGCGTAGCCCCACTAAGCTTCTCACTAAAGTACGCCACCGGTTTGCCTCCTTGAGTCAGGACAGCTCCGACTCCAACTCCCGACGCATCGCACTCAACCTCAAAAGTTTTGTTGAAGTCGGGCAATGTAAGCAAGGGTGCTTGCGTGAGGCGTTTCTTGAGCTCGGTGAACGCCTTGTCTTGTTCCTCTCCCCATCGAAACTCGCTGTTCTTCTTGATCACGGAGGTGAGAGGCGCGGCGATCGTACTGAAATCTCGAACAAACCTCCGGTAAAAACTGGCTAGGCCGTGGAACGACCGGACTTGAGTGATGCTCGTTGGCGTGGGCCACTCCTCTATTGCGCGTATCTTCTCTCCATCGACCTTGAGGCCCTGCGAACTCACAACAAAGCCTAAAAAGACCAATTCATCAGCAGCAAACACGCACTTTTTCAAGTTTGCGTAGAGTTGCTCTTCGCGGAGGGTAAACAAGACAACCTCTAGGTGTTTTACATGATCAGTCAAACTAGAGCTATATACCAATATATCATCAAAATAGACCTCTACGAATTTATTGATAAACGACCTCAAAACATGGTTCATAAGACGCATAAAGGTAGAGGGGGCGTTAGAAAGACCGAATGGCATTACCAGCCATTCGTACAAACCCTGTTTTGTCTTGAAGGCCGTTTTCCACTCGTCACCCTCCTTCATCCGAACTTGATGGTAGCCGCTCTTCAGATCGATCTTTGAGAAGACACTGGCGCCGCTAAGCTCGTCTAGCATGTCATCGAGGTGTGGAATGGGGTGGCGGTATTTGATAGTGATGTTGTTGACGGCTCGACAGTCAACGCACATCCTCCATGACCCGTCTTTCTTCGGGACTAGTAGCACTGGTACAGCACACGGACTCAAACTCTCTCGGACGTAACCTTGCGCCATGAGCTCTTTGACTTGTCGCTCAAGCTCCTTCGCCTCTTCGGGGTTGACACGGTAGGCCGGCCGGTTGGGAAGCTGCGCTCCTGGGACTAGATCGATCTGATGTTCGATCCCTCTGATCGGTGGTAGGCCTTCGGGGAGTTCTTCGGGGAACACATCGGCGAATCGCTTGAGGACGCCGCGTATGACCTCCGGTAAGGCTTCTAGTGAACCATCAAGACCTGAAAGCAATGCATCTCGAAACAACATCAAAATCACTTGGGCTGAGTCCTTAAGGGACTTTCTAACATCACCATATTGAATCAGGAAATTCTTTTTATCGTTCGAGTCTTTAGACAACTTGTCTTGCATTTCATGTACTTGCGTGGGGCTCAAGGGTTTCAAGCAAATACGTTTGTTGTCATGAACGAAAAAGTATTGGTTAGTATGGCCGCAATGTGTGGTGCGCTTATCAAACTACCATGGGCGCCCCAATAAGAGGTGGCTAGCTTGCATAGGCACCACATCACAAAGAACTTGATCCTTATACGGACCGATACTGAATGGGACCGTGACTTGTTCCTTTACTTGGATCACGGTCTTATCATTTAACCATCTCAAGCGATAAGGGCGAGGGTGGTTTGTGGTTTCAAGAGAAAGTTTCTTGACAAGACTGGAACTTGCCACATTAGTGCAAGAACCTCCATCTATGATCAAGCCACAAACGCGACCACTTACAGTGCATCTCGTGTGAAAAATGTTGTCACGTTGATTGGCGTCATCCATGGCTACACCGGCGTTCAGGATGCGGCGTATCATGAGCAGTTCTCCGACCTCGGGTTCCGCAACAGCTTCTTCCAGCTCGGTTTCTCCTCGCACCATTTCTTCAGTGGCCTCATCGTCGGACTCGATCTCGCCAGCCTCAGTCAGTATCATCGTCCGTGCGTTCGGACAATCACGAGTGTAATGGCCTCTCCCTTGGCACTTGAAACATACAATGTCGCGGCTCCGGACGTCGGTGGTGTTGCGTCGCGGATCTTGGCGCTCATTGGTGGCCGGCTCCCTAGGTTTGAACCTTGAGTCCGCGCTGGTCGCCTTTGGTTTTTCCGGCAATCGGTTTGATGGCGACGCGTTAGGAGTCCAATTGGTAGCTCCTTGAGTTCGGCCACGAGGCGCAGAGGCGCTCTTTTTCTTGATTTGAGTCTCAATTTGCACCGAGAGATGCAACAACTCCTTAAAAGTTTGATAGGGTTGGCGCTCGACCTTGCGTGCAATGCGTTCTTGCAATCCGTCCAAGAACTGAGCCATGAGTGACTCTTCGGAGTCATCGATTTGCAACCGGTTGCGCAAGTGTTCAAATTCTTCGTAATACTCCTCCACGCTCCGTGCGCCTTGCGTTAGTCGCCGAAACTTCTTCTGGAGCTCGCGGTGGTAGTAGGGAGGCACGTAGCGCCTTCGCATCTCTGCTTTGAAGACCTCCCAAACAGTGATAGGTCGGTCGCGGTTGCGTCGTTGTTCAGCCTCCAGTCGATCCCACCAGGTAAGGGCGTGATCGGTGAATTGTGCCACCGCATATTGGACCTTTCGTAGCTCCGGATAGGCATGGCACGAGTATAAGTGGTCCATGCGACTTTCCCATTCAAGATAGGCCTCAGGGTCTGACTTGCCTGCGAACGTTGGTGGGACCATCTTGTGGTTCGGCTCATAACGTCTCGGACCTTCGTCGTCTTGATCATCATAGCGGTGTCGTCGTCTAGGCCTCGGTTCAAATTCCTCATCGGACTGATCACTCGCTGGCTCGCGTCGTGGTCGCCTCGCGGGTAACGGATCTTCGCGAGGAGGATTCATAAGTTCAATCCTCGTGAGGCGATCAGCTAGTTGCTCTAGGCCGGCTCATAATGCGGCGAGGGTGACACCAATCTCTGGTGGCGCTGGTGGAATTTCTTCGGCCATCGTACGGACTGGTTGTTGGTGACGTGGCGTGGCTCCGCGGTATAGGTTTGAATTTAAACCTCTTAAAAAGAAAACCACACGTGAGTCTCACACGCTCAAGAGGACCACACAAAGATTCGTTCCACTATCAATGGTTAAGGACAGCTATGACACATGCAATCCTATGACTAAAACAAATAAAACAAAAGCAAAAGTAAAAGTACTACGCGACAAGAATTGCTTTATGCCTAAGACCGGAAACACAAAAACTAATCGCGAAACTAGCTTTATGGATCTAAAAGTGAACTCGCAAGAACACAAAGGAACAGAGATATGAACACGAAGAACAAATGCGAATTCTAACAACCTAAGCGGACGAAAGACAAACCTAAGCATGCACCAAATTAAACCAAAAAGAACAAGCGAGTCCTATGGAGCTAAAAGATGCAAGCTTTAAACTCAAAGATGGTAACTTTAAAGGAACAGAGAGTTCTGGAAAGAAACAACCTCGTAGGAGCTTTGAAGCTCTGATACCAAGCTGATGTGACCGCCGGACGCGGTCTTGGTACGATCGCGGTACGGACGCGGCTTGGACTTACGGCCAACTTTCAGTCGGTGAAGCTTTCACGGCCAAGGTTCTGGGCTTCGGTTCTAGGGAAGAATCAAACGATGGAAACGGAGTTTGAAGGAATTCAAACGAGCCGTTCAGGAGATACTTCAGGAAGCCATGAACGGTTCAGTCGGTCAGTACGGATGCGGGATGAGCGGGTGGACGTCTTTGAGGGAAACGATAGCGGAATGATTTGAGATGATTCGAGGGGACTCGAGATAGATGAAAGAGGACAGATGGAAACGTAGTGAGGGGAAAATACGGATGGATCGATTGACGACACAAGAGGTTTGGCTCTCCTCTTGATACGGTCGCTAACAAGGGCGAACCCGGTTCGCGTCTTGCTAGGGTTTTCTCAAGGTTCAATCCCGGATTGAAGAAAGAGAAGAGTGAGACAAGTTTCAAGAATCTCTCTTGAGAAAAGTTTTATTTTCATACAAGTCTAAGGAGGAACAAGGGCTTAAGAAGAGTTTAAATAGCTAGGTCTAGGTAGGAGCTTAAGGATACGCGGATTCATCTTGATCCGCACATCGTCCTTTTGGCGTGTCCCCTTTACAAAGAGAACACATCGCCACCTTTTGACTAACACGCTTAGCCACAAACACTCTCCAACGTTCATAAACATAGGATCAAAAGAGAATATTCTCAAGTTCAAAATTAAACCAAAAATAAGAGGGAAAGAGAGATAACCGCCTTGGCCTTGCGCGTGAAGCACTTAGCCTTTAGGCGTTTTGCGTTTAGCTCCATGCCTCGTTAAAACCTCCTCCGGTAAACCCATTGGGACAAACCCGGAGTGAGGAAAAAGAGTACACTTCCTCGCTTAATGACTTGACCGTCTTCACTCTTGGGTAAGAGTGAAGACTAAGCGGACTGAGCCTTCGGAGTCTTTGTTGGGTGGCTGGTGTCGGACGTAGGTTCGGACAAATAGGTTGAGCCGCTGTTTGGCCGCCTTTGCTGAGCTCTTGGAACGTGTGGTGGCTCCGGGAAGGATCGTTGGAGCCTTGGCCATGTCTGAAGAGGTTGCCCTGGTCGCGTCCGATGCGTCTTGGTCAGGCATCTCGGTCGCGTCCGGCGTGTCTTGGTCTTCTTGGCTGAGGTCGCGTCCTGCGATCACATCATAACATGTTGCAACGGTTGTGGAACTGGCCAAGATCTAACTACACCGGTCATGGGGTTGATGACCCGAACCTTCCCATCAATTCCAAGAAAATGCTCTCTTGACATATCGAAATGTTGGAAGATGAAATCAGGTTCACTCAAGCGTTTGTTTCATTCCTTAGGAAACAAATACACAATTCTCAATACTTTGAACTAGCCACGCATAGGGTATCCAATAGCATAGCAATCTGTACAACCATAAAAATCTCTCGGCCTAATCCATTCCACCTGCTTCATAATGGGATTCCATATACACAGCATCAACCCCAGAAGTTACATGTTGTTGTGTTGACATAAGAAAACTCATTCACAGAGAACAAAACAATTTATCATATGTCCATGTTGCAATGGTTGTAGAACTGGGCAAGATCTAACTACACCGGTCATGGGGTTGATGACCCCAACCTTCCCATCAATTCCAAGAAAACTCTCTTTTGATATATTTAAATTTTGGAAGATGAAATTAGGTTCACTCAAACTCAAGCATTTGTTCCATTCCATGGGAAACAAATCCACAAACTTTAATACTTTTAATTGGCCACGCATATTGTATCCATAACCATAACAATATGTAAAACCATAAAAATCTATCGGCCTAATCCATTCCACCTGCTTCACAATGGGATTCCATAAACACAGCTTTAAACCTAAAAGCTGTCTGTTGTTGTGTTCATATAATAAAACCCCATCACAGTGAACAAAATCTAACATGTTGCAACGGTTTTCGAACTGTCCAAGGTCTAACCACACCGGTCATGGTGCTGATGACCCGAACATTCTCATCAATTCTAAGAAACGCTCTCTTGACAGACCAAAATGTTGAAAGATGAAATTAGGTTCACTTAAGCATTTGTCCAATTCCTTTAGAATTAAATACACAAACCTCAATACTTTGAACTGGCCACACATATTAGGCCTGCGAATTCGGGTCGGGTCGGATACTTCGGGTCGGGTAATTCGGATAGTCGGGTAGTTCGGAATCTGAGAAGTGTTACCGAAAATAACCGATTTAAATAACGGGTCAGGTCGGTTCGGGTATCGGGTTTTTCGGTTATTATTTTTGGTTACCAAAACTAACCGAAGTTTTTAGTTTTTTCGTTAGTTTGGTTATTTAAGTTAAATCAGGTCAAAATTTTGGTTATTTTCGGATAAATTCGGGTAATTTCGGTTATTTACGGGTAGTTTGGGTAATTTGGATAATTTGGGTCGGTTAATTTCGGGTAATTTCGGGTAATGCGGGTAATTCGGTTAAATTCGGGTAACTGATCGGTTAAGGTGAACCAAACCGACCGAACCGATAACCGATTACATATTATAACTTCTTCCGATCGGTTTTCTTCTCTTAACCGAAACCGAACCGAAAACCGAAAATTTCCGTTCGGTTCGGTTCGGAATTCTTGGTTCGGGTAATATTCCCAGGCCGAACACATATGGTATCCAAGCAATCTGTAAACCATAAAAATCTCTCAGTCTAATCCACTCCACCTGCTTCATAATGGGATTCGATAAACACAGTTTAAAACCCAGAAGCTGCATGTTGTTGTGTTGACATAAGAAAACATCATCACAATAAACAAGACAATTTATCATACTTTCATTTTGCAACAGTTGTGGAACTGGCAAGGATCTAACTACACCGGTCATGGGGTCGATGACACAAACCTTCCCATCAATTCCACGAAAACGCTCCCTTAAAATATCAAAATGTTGAAAGATGAAATTTGGTTCACTCAAACTCAAACGTTTGTTCCATTCATTTGGAAACAAGTCCACAAATCCCAATACTTTGAACTGGCCATGCATATGGTATCCTATACCATAGCAATCAGCAAAACCATAAAAATCTATTGGCCTAATCCATTCCACGTGCTTTACAATGAGATTCCATAAACACAGCTACAAACCCAAAAGTTGCATGTTGTTGTGTTGACATAAGAAAACCTATCTCAGTGAACAAGCATGTTGCAACGGCTATGGAAGTGGCCAAGATCTAACTACATCGGACATAGGGTTGATGACCCAAACTTCCCATCAATTCTAAGAAAACACTCTTTTGAAATATCGAAATGTTGGAAGATGAAATTAGGTTCACTCAAACTCAAGTGTTTGTTCCATTCCGTGGGAAACAAATCTACAAATCTCAATACTTTGAACTGGCCACCATATGGTATCCAATATCATAGCAATCGGTAAAACCATAAAAATCTCTCGGTCTGATCCATTCCACCTGCTTCATAATGGGATTCCATAAACACAGCTTCAACCCTAGAAGCTGCCTGTTGTTGTGTTGACATAAGAAAATCCCATCACTGTGAAAAAGACAATTTATTATACTTCCATGTTGCAACAGTTGTGGAACTGGCCAAGATCTAACTACACCGGTCATGGGGTTGATGACTCGAACCTTTCATCAACTCCAAGAAAATGCCCTCTTGACATAACAAAGTGTTGGAAATGAAATTAGGTTTCACTCAAGCGTTTCTTCCATTCTTTGATAAACATATCCACAAACCTCAATACTTTGAGCTGGCCACGCATATGATATCCAATACCATAGCAATCTGTGAAACCATAAAAATCTCTCGGCCTGATCCATTCCACCTGCTTCATAATGGGATTCCGTAAACACAACTTCAAACCAAGAAGCTGCATGTTGTTGTGTTGACATAAGAAAACCTTATCACAATGAACAAGATAATTTATCATACTTCCATGTTGCAACGGTTGTGGAACTGACAAGATCTAACTACACCGGTCATGGGGTTGATGACCCATACGATCCCATCAATTCTAAGAAAACGCTCTCGTAACATATTAAAATGTTGGAAGATGAATGAAATTAGGTTAACTCAAGCGTTTATTCCATTCCTTGGGAAATAAATCCACAAACCTGAATACTTTGAATTGGACACGCATATAATATCCAATATCATAGCAATCTGTAAACCCATAAAATTCTCTCGGCCTAATCCATTCCACGTGCTTCATAATGAGATTCCATAAACACAGCTTCAAACCCAGAAGTTGCATGTTTTGTGTTGACATAAGAAAACCTCATCACAATGAACAAGACAATTTATCATACTTCCATGTTGCAACGGTTATGGAAATGGCCAAGATCTTACTACACCTGTCATGGGGTTGATGACTCGAACCTTCCCATCAATTCCAAAAAAAACGCTCTCTTGACATATCAAAATGTTGGAAGATGAAATTAGGTTCACTCGAGTGTTTGTTCTATTCCTTGGGAAACAAATCCACAAACTGCAATACTTTGAACTGGCCACGCATATGGTATCCAATACAATAGCAATCTGTTAAACTATAAAAATCTTTCGGCCTAATCCATTCCATCTGCTTGATAATGAGATTCCATAAACACAACTTTAAACCCAGAAGTTGTGTGTTGTTGTGTTGACATAAGAAAACCCCATCACAGTGAACAAGACAATTTATCATATTTCCATGGTGCAATGGTTGTGCAACTGCCCAAGATCTAACTACACCGGTTATGGGGTTGATGACTTGAACCTTCCCATTATTTCTAAGAAAACGCTCTCTTGACATATCGAAATGTTGAAAGATGAAATTAGGTTCACTCAAGCGTTTGTTCTATTCCTTGGGAAACAAATCCCCAAACCTCAATACTTTGAACTGGCCATGCATATGGTATTCAATACCATAGCAATCTGTAAAACCAAAAATCTCTTGGCCTAATCTATTCCACCTGCTTCACAATGGGATTACATAAACACAGCTTTAGGGTTTGAAGCTGGCTGATGGTGTGTTAACATAAGTAAACCCAATCACAGTGCACAAAACAATTTATCATACTTCCATGTTGCAACGGTTGTGGAACTGGCCAAGATCTAACCACACCGGTCATAGGGTTGATAAGCCGAATCTTCCCATCAATTCCAAGAAAACGCTCTCTTGACATATCGAAATGTTGAAAGATGAAATTAGGTTCACCCAAGCGTTTGTTTCATTCCTTGCAACCAGTTTTGAATTCCATCAAAGATTCCAACGGAAGTCTCATAAGGATTTCGTCCGTTATCACTGTCGAAGGTAGAACACTCTTCTCTACGCCATCCATATCTATATACCTGTTTAAAGAAAGGAGGTGAAAATCTCAGCCACAAATGCTTTGAAGAACGACGAAGAACAGTAAAGAGCGACGACGAACAGTGAAGAACGACGAAGAACAGTGAAGGACGGTGAAGAACAGTGAAGAACCCCCAAAAAATCCCAACTTTTTGATTCAATTTGCTTTTTCTTCTTTTTTGTTGTTGCGAGCTCACAAAAAAAGTCACATTTGTTTTATGTAATGGGCCTCAGAGCCCAATTATCCTTTATCTTCCTTGTGTTTCGTATTTTCTTTGTATTTTTATTTTCTTTTGTAAGAATTGTATTTCTTTCATTTTGTACACATTAAATAACGTTCGCAAATGTGGACTTTTTGTTGTATAAAAATTTTCAACTAACTAACATAAAAAAAACTAATAATAAGTTTCATGAACCAATTCACAAAATCTGGGTAAAAATAACAAGGCAGATTTTGGTAGCTTTTTTTGCTAACTATATAGTTTTCACTGAATTGACCAATTAAATCACCCAAATAAGTTTTAATTGGGTTAAGTAAAAGAGAATTTAGCAGCAATAATCAAAAAAAAAAATCTATAATTTACTCTATGAC
The DNA here is from genome assembly GCF_030686135.1 of Camelina sativa. Lineage (NCBI taxonomy): Eukaryota > Viridiplantae > Streptophyta > Magnoliopsida > Brassicales > Brassicaceae > Camelina > Camelina sativa. Next base: position 21,120,561 of record NC_141884.1, on the reverse strand, counting down.
CATTATAACCATCAATCTCTTATATTCTTTGTGTTATGTACATTAATATCCAAAGTAACCCTTGTGCATGACCAACATTTACAATGTTTTTCTTTCTCTTAATGGCTACGTAACAAAAAGTGTCATAACAAAAACTGAACGTGACAACCTCTAATATTAATTATTATATAATTATATATTAACTATATTATGCGTTAATTCTCTTATAACTAAATATATATATATATATATATATATATACCACTGCATAAATAATTTGACTACAATTTATTATAATTTTATTCCTTTGGTCACATTTGGTTTGTTATTATTGGAGAAACATAATATAGATAAAAATTACAATATAGAAAATATTATATTATGTATATAATACAGGTACTTTTAATAACATTTTAGTCGATAATTTAAGTTTTTTTTTATATATTAAATTATTTATTGTATAACAATTTTTTATTTGACGTATGTTTAACTTGACAGTTTGGGTTCCATATGTTGTTTTAGAGTATAGTTTTTTTTTCAATGCATTTAACTCGGAAGTCATCGACGACCACTGTTACCACCACTACTTCCATTGCCATCACCACTGGCTATCGTAGACGCTAGCATCCTTACCACCATCATTGTCACGACACCACTACTACTACCACCAACATTACCATTTTATCATCGTCGCTCCAACCACCATTACCATGCATAATTCCATACTATACCATTTAATTATAGTATTTTTATTTGGCATATGTTTAATTTGACAGTTTAGATTTTCTATGTTTTATCCCTTAGGGTATACTTTTTTTTCATGCAATTAACTCGGCAGTCATCGGCCAGCACTGTCACCACTACTTCCGTTGATAATTTATGTCGGTTTTATGCTTTTATTTCGTTAGTTTAGATCTTCTATATTATATATTTTTAAAAATTTTATTATTTGATTTGTGTTTGATTTTAGTGTTTAGATTTTCTATATAGTATTTCTTAGTATATACTACAAATTACAACTACCACCAACATCTCCAACATAGCAATCTTTGCCATCACTACCATCGTTGAAATCATAATTTCAACCATCTGTATTTCGTACTATTTTATTTTGTTCTATACTATTTTATCTGTAATTTATGTATACAATAATTATTCTTTTGAAAAAGTTTATGTCAGTTTCCCAAAATTCAAATCATGATATATGTAGAAAAAAGAGTTATATTTTTTAAAGGATTTATAAAATCTGAATTAATTTGCTGTAAACATAAAACAAAAATACAAATCAAAAGGGGTAAGACTATGTACATTGGTTTTTTTTTCAACACCCTACTTTTTACTTTTTAACACTCCACATCATCATCTCTTTCCTCCATCTAATAATTCAACATCAATTCAATTTTTATCATCTACAATGATTTTGTTTAATTAAGTTCAACACCTTACTTTATTATTTTATTTTTATATATTCAAATAAAATAAAACAAGTCTCTATTTACAGAGTATGAAATTAGAGTATGAAAAATAATAAATTTTGATGTAAAGCAAAATAAAATAAAAATTTGATTACTATAAAATAAATGATGTCAAATAGTTAGGATGAAATTAAAAGTATAAAGAATTTTAACAACCAACAAAAATGCATCATGTGTTCTAGTGGTTCCCATTTTTGTTTATTCAACATGTTGAATTCTTACATAGATTTCTTTCATTTTTCAACATTCTCATTGTATGAATTCAACAGTTAAATTTATAATGCAACACCTCCATTATACATAGTCTAATAAGAAAAAAATTCATAAAACAATTATATTATTTTCTCTCTCCTCACTCTCACGTCAACCTTTGTCTTTTTCTCGTTTCTTTTTAAGCACGCGTGTAGTTCCGTTTGTCACTTGGGAGTAGTTCAGTAAAATCACATTGTCCTTTGGTTAGTCTCTTAATTTCTCTGATTAACATGCTATATTTTTCATTTCAATTGTGATTTTGGTCAGCTACCTAAATTCGTCTGTAATAAAACCGTTTAGCTCTAGTTTTTACCCCGGAAAAATGAAGAAGACAAATTCAAGTACTTTTTATACCTCGAGGCTCGAGTATACATTCTTTTAAACATTTTTTTTTGTTTTGGCAATCGCAAGATTTATATCCGATCTATTTATGTTAATAAATTTTTTTTTTAAATACCACTAGTTAGAATAAATTGATGTTTTAACACATATTAAGAAAAAGTTTAATTTGCATTTATAATTACTTTTGGATAGATAGAAAAAATATAGACCACTATATTAATGTCATGTCAGAACATCAATTTTTTAGTGATAATATATCTTAAAACATCAATTTATAAACAGAGGGAGTACTAACTAATTAAATTACTTCAAGACGTCATACAAAATTATATTTATATACCGTAGCAACCAACCAGTGAAAATGTGATAATTGGTACTGAGGGATACAAATCTAATATATTAAAGGAGAAGTCGAGAGAGCTCACAGCCAATCTCACAAAAATTGACCTCTTTTGCCCTTAATGAAAAATACCCTTATAAATATTTCAAACAAGCTTTTACTCTCTATTTAGGTTGCTGAAACGCACCACATTCATCCTCAGACTTAAGATTACTAATTTGCCATTAATGAGATTCAAAACTGGACAATTATACCCTTTTCTAAGTTTTAATTTTTTTTAAAAAAATTAAAAAACGAAAATTAAAAAAAAAACGAAATTTGTTTACAGAATCGGAAATCTAATATATTTACGCAATATCTCTCTTTAAAAAAATAGAAGATAAATATTACAATATATTACGAATATTTGTTTAAAGAAAATTTCTATTTTTTAAAATATTAAAATGGTAAAGATAATTATGACGATTTTCCTTCTAAGCTATATATATAGACGCTCAGCCAAAACAGTAGAAGTCGGATTCAATAAGCTAAACATATAGTTTTGAGAGTATAATTTTTCTTTTGTATTATTTTGGTTCTAATGAATCAACTTCTATTGTATGATTTTGATTTTTTTTTTCATGTTGATGTACTATCCATATGCTTTGGTGCTTTGCATAATTAAATTTTATGCTGCTATAATTTTTAATTATTATGTTGAATCATATCAAAAGTTTTACTCATTTTGTTCTGTTTGATTGTGTTTTAGGTGTACTTGCCATGGACCATGGATGTTTTTTTGTATATCAAAAACAAGATTGGACGAACAAGTTGATGAAGCAAGCAAAAATAATTAATTCGGTAAATTATTATTAATAATTGTGTGTTTTTTTAAGTGGTGATTGTTATTCAATTTTATTCTCTTGGCTAAACATGATCATATTTTTATTCGATGATTTTTTATTCTACAAGCAAATGAGCAAATACAACTTTTCACAATTTTATATGATTCATCAGATTCTAATTTTTATGCCTTTTTTTTTGTAGTGGTTGTTTGGAAAGCAAGATCAAGCAATCATAGACTTTGTATGTGGTTTCTCCATCTGTTTAAACATATATATTGTATTATTTTCTATATTTTTTTGTAGTTTAGTAATTTGAAAAACTTTTATATGTAACCTAATACATATTTTTTTTTGTTTCAGTTGAATTTATGGATGATCATTGATCATAATTGTGGATCTACAAAACTGAATATAATAAAATTCATATATTAATTTTTGCTAATCTGAATCTTTAATTTTTTAAAATAATATTGTTGCTAATGTTTTTTTTTGTAATGATTATAGTTGCAGAAAATTATGATGGATTCTGTTTATAACAAATATATGGTAATTTCTAAGAACTTGGATTTCGTTCTGTTTACAAATACATTTAAACAAGAATTCTATTTATAAGTAACCTATTACATAATTTTTTTTTGTTTCCGTTGAATTCATGGATGATCATTGATCATAATTGTGGATCTACAAAATTGAATATAATGAAATTCAGGTATTAATTTTTGATAACCCGAATCCTTAATTTTTAAAAATAATATTGTTGCTAATATTTTTTGTAATGATTATAGTTGGACAAAAACTATGGTGGATTCTATTCATAAAAAAATATGGTAATTTCTTTAAAAAATTGATTTCTTTCCATTTACAAATAGATTAAATATTTCTTCATAAATATTTGTGATTAATATTTATTCTTCCTCTTAAAAATAGAAAGAAGAAGGAAGAAATATTAATTGGATTCAGGACTTTATATCTTCAGGTTTTTCAAGAAAGAAAGAGATTAAGGAAGATTAGGAAAAGCTTTTTTCACAATTTACAATTATTATTTATTTGAAATTGCTTTAGATGGATAAATAATCTATATTACAAATTGTAAATTTCGCATTTAGTTTAATAAAAAAATCTAAAATCTAAATTTTATATCTTATTTAAAATTTAAAAGTAATAGAAAATAAATACTAGAATATATTGCAAATATTTCTCTGAGAATATTCCTGTTTTTAAAATTATTAAATTTCTAAAGATCTTTTGTTTCACTTATAAAATTATTTTTCATTTAAACACGAAAAATACAGTGTTTCCTGTTAAAGTTTTAGTTAATGTTTGTGTCCTTCGATTGGTTATGTTATATGTGTGTCGGAGCACCATTTTGGTTAATGGTTTTTTTATTTGACTATACATACAAGGGCATACAATTACAAGTTAACCAATTGAAGCAAACTACTCTGCAAGTTTTGTATGAACAAAAAAAAGTTAGAAGAATTAGTAATTTTAGAAATATCACCATTTATGTAAATATTTGCTAACGTCTGTATATTTTTATTATTTTACATTTGTAATTTGGAAAATAAAACTTGAAAGTTGACAAATTTTAACAAAATATTATTTAAGATAGAACCTATATAAAGTAACATTTATTACGTATATGTATATAAATATATATTTATAGAAATATCACCATTTATGTAAATATTTGCTAACGCCTGTATATTTTTATTATTTTACATTCGTAATTTAGAAAATAAAACTTGAAAGTTGACAAATTTTAACAAAATATTATTTAAGATAGAACCTATATAAAGTAACATTTATTACGTATATGTATATAAATATATATTTATATATATATATATATATAAAGTACATTCATTACAATATCACCAAGCAATCAAAATTTCAATGCGTAACTGATTTAACAAGGAACAAACAAGTTCCAAATTAAATGGGATTTTTAATACGTAAGGTTGAAGTTGATAAAAGAAACACAAATCAAGCTAAGTTGCGGTTTTGACCCAAAATAAAAATAAAATCAAGCTAATTTGCGGTCATATTATAAATATGTTGGAATGTGGTGGATACGGATTACAAATTTCGTTCCTATATATATCGGAAAAAGGCATAGTCACATGTGCACAGCAAATTAATGTATTATACTAAAGTAAAAGAAAATATATACTGTACAAAATATTGCAAATATTTCTTTGAGAATATTTCTGTTTTTAAAATTATTAAATTTCTACAGACCTTTTATTTTTTACTCTAATTTTTTTTTAAACAAAAATTAAAAAAATAGAAATCAAATATTCAATAATAAAATCTTTTGTAAATATTTGTTTCAAGAAAATTTATATTTTCTAAAATGTTAAACTTCTATAGATAACTATAACGGTTTGATTTGGATTGAAGGAACTGAAAATCTCGTGAGGATATACCACAAACATCCATTTAATTTGAAGATATGACACATTTTGTGATCTCGACAAAATCTCATAGGGTTGCTGTAAATCTCTGGAAAAACCATGTTATTCCGGATGAATATTCTATCACCAAAAGGAATAACAAAGATTCTAAATAAGACAAAAGTTCATGACAATTAATATGTATATGAGTAATTTTAACAAATTATTTTCTTTCACTTTTAAAAATAAAATGTTTTAAAAAACGAATTCTTATTTTTTAAACTAAAATTAGAAAATCTTAGAAATAAAATAATCTTATCCCATTTTAAATTATTAAAAAATGGAAAATAAATGGAGGGTTTTCAAAAATACCCCTTTTTCTATGTCACTTTTAAAAATTACCATTTGATGGTGTCCATTTTCAAAAATACCCCATTTTAGTATATAAAATGACAAAATTATAAACCCTAAACTCCAAATACTAAACCCTATCCCTTAAAAACTATACCCTAAATGTGTAAATTGGGAACCCAAACCAAAAAAAGACAAATTCTATAAATTAATTTAACATAGGGAAATTGTGTAAAAGATGACAAAAGTGAAAATATTCAAAAAAAAGTGACATTTTTGAAAATGGTATGCCAAAAAGGGCATTTCTAACAAATTCTCAAAATGAATACTATTTTGAAGATTAAATTATAGCTTCTCTTTTAGTTAATTCTTTTCTATTTACATTTTTGTTGGAATCCTTTTTAGCCCTATAATTAATTTACTTTTTCTTTTGTTAAATTAGTTGAACTATTATTTAAAAATATATTTGCCTACACAAATTTATAAAAGAATTGAATTAGTGTTATATTTGACCACAAAAAGTTTAGCCAATAATTGTTTTTAAAATGTTTTTGCCCGCACAAGTCAAATTGTTATTTTGTTAATTGAATGTAATTTATTTTTTCGCAAACAAAACTATAAAGAAGTGTTTAACTTTACTGTTGTAGGTCTAATGTTGACACATGTTCAGATAAAAAATATATGTTTAACTGAAATAGAACTGATGTTGCGATCGAATAGGACGTCTCTTACGGCCGTTGAGAAAATTCCTAAACCAGATAATAGTATGATGAACACATGTGTAAATAGGCTTATCGCATATGAGAGAATATATAAGCCTCATAAACAACAAGAATTGTACAATGAGTTGTTACCTATGCTAACTGAGGAGCAAAGACGTGTTTATGAAGAAATCATTTACTCTGTGAATCACGACAAAGGTGGTATGTTTGTTGTTCATGGATTTGGTAGTAGTACGAAAACTTTCTTGTGGACTATTCTTGGTGCTGATATAAGGTCTAAAGGTAATATTGTTCTGAATGTTGCTTCAAGTGGTATAGCTGCTTTACTTTTGGAAGGTGGTAGAACGGCTCATTCAATATTTGGTATTCCAATCAATCTTAATGAATATTCTGTGTGTACGATCGATGCCGAATCTGATCTTGCTGACTTAATTAGAGAAGCAAAGCTCATAATATGGGACGAGGCTCCAATGATGAACAAGCTTTGTTACGAAACTTTGGATAGGAGTTTGCGAGATATCATGAGGTGTGTGACAGATTCTACATGTTATTACAGAAGGAGGAAGAGTAGCGACAGTTTTAGCATCTATCAACTCATCTGTTCTTTGGAATAGTTGTAAGGTTCTTAAACTTACCGAAAATTTGAGACTTGGCAAGGCACATAATAGTATGGATGCGGGTGCTCTCACCACTTTTTCAAAGTGGCTTTTTGATATCTGGGATGGCAAAATCAACGAAACAAATAGTAGAGATGTGGAGATAGAAATTCCGGATGATTTATTAATGAATACAAGTGGAAATTCTATTCAAGCAATAGTTACAAAAATCTAAGGTGAAATTTTTTGCAAGCAGAACTGATCCAAAGTTCTTTAGGGAAAGAGCTATTCTAAGTCCAAGAAATGGTGATGTTGATAAGATAAATCAATTTATGCTTAGCAAGCTACCAGGTATGCAAATTAAATAGGATATGGAATATGGATATTGAAGTAATAATTTTTAAAAATACTAATATTAAATACATATTGATGTAGTATTTTTCTATCAATTAAATTATCAATCTACAATTTGCATTAATCAACTCACTAAGAATATACAAAGATGCTTAATCTATTCTTAAACAGGAAAATGTTCTTTTGTAACAATCATAACTAACAAACTGATTCAAAGAAAGAAAACAAGACAATTCAAACTGCAAACTCAAAGAAACATAACACAACTAGCAACAAACTTTAAATCAAGATTAAACAAGTGAACCTTAGGCAAGGTAATTGACTTGGGAGATAGCTAACCAATCCTAGATGTCTAAGCAACAATCAAGAACAATCCTATGGCTAAGAACACTTATGCAAATCAATTCATTTCCATGATAGAGATTCCTATGCTAATCAAGTGATAATCAACTATTTCCAAAGGCAATCACAAGGCAAGCATGCATTAAGAACAAGTCTAAATACCACTAAGCACCCTAATCATCAATTTCCATTGGCTAGGAATACAAAGCTCTTGATTAATTTGGTTCGGGAATTTCATCAAACATCTTATGGGCATGAAAATCCTAATGTCTAGATTCAAGCATGATCAAGGCTATCTAGCATTATTAACACTAATCAAGATAGGAAACACATAAATAAAGCCTTAGACATCAAAGATCAATCATCTATCTCCTTAATCTACCTAGCCCAAAGTTTTAAGGATCTACTCACTCATCATCATGATCACACAAAGGAAAGAGTTTGATCTTTGTGAAATCATAATAAGAGATTTAAAGGAGAAATTGCTATTAAAAACTTAGAAGTACTCAATCATTCAACAAACCAAGAGTAGATAAGCTTAAGAACCCTAAGTGGCTGCTAAACAGAATATAAGATAAAGGATAAAAGGGAGCCGGGTCAATCCAGTTCAAACCGGTATAAACCCGGATCAAAACTAAAACAAGTGAGGAGCCTGGCGGCTCCACGCGGGCAGGGTTTGGCCGATGGGAGGTGGCCGATGGCTTCACGCGGGCAAGGTTGGCCGATGGGGGTGGCCAATGGGAGGTGGCCGATGGCTTCACGCGGGCATGGTTTGGCCGTGGGAGGTGGCCGCTGGCTTCACGTGGAAAAGGTTTGGCCGCGGGAGGTGGCCGCTGATGGTGGCGATCAAGTGCGTCTCCTGTTCCATCAGCTTTTGTTTGGCTGTTGGTCTTGACCGCTTGCTTCACGCGGGCAAGGTTTGGCTGATGGGAGGTGGCCGATGGCTTCACGCAGGCATGGTTTGGCCGCGGGAGGTGGCCGCTGATGGTGGCGATCAAGTGCGTCTCCTTCGGCTTTTGTATTGTTGTTGGTCTTGACCGCTTGCTTCGTGCGGGCAAGGTTTGGCTGATGGGAGGTGGCCGATGGCTTCATGCAGGCATGGTTTGGCCGCAGGAGGTGGCCGCTGGCTTCACGCGGGCAAGGTTTGGCCGATGGGGGGTGGCCGATGGGAGGTAGCCGATGGCTTCACGCGGGCATGGTTTGGCCGCGGGAGGTGGCCGCTGGCTTCACGTGGAAAAGGTTTGGCCGCGGGAGGTGGCCGCTGATGGTGGCGATCAAGTGCGTCTCCTGTTCCATCAGCTTTTGTTTGGCTGCTGGTCTTGACCACTTGCTTCACGCGGGCAAGGTTTGGCTGATGGGAGGTGGCCGATGGCTTCACGCAGGCATGGTTTGGCCACGGGAGGTGGCCGCTGGCTTCACGCGGAAAAGGTTTGGCCGCGGGAGGGCCGCTGATGGTGGCGATCAAGTGCGTCTCCTTCGGCTTTTGTTTGGCTGCTGGTCTTGACCGCTTGCTTCATACAGGCAAGGTTTGGCTGATGGGAGGTGGCTGATGGCTTCACGCAGGCATGGTTTTGCCGCGGGAGGTGGCCGCTGGCTTCACGCGGAAAAGGTTTGGCCGCGGGAGGTGGCTGCTGATGGTGGCGATCAAGTGCGTCTCCTTCGGCTTTTGTTTGGCTGATGGTCTTGACCACTTGCTTCATGCGGGCAAGGTTTGGCTGATGGGAGGTGGCCGATGGCTTCACGCAGGCATGGTTTGGCCGCGGGAGGTGGCCGCTGGCTTCACGCGGGCAAGGTTTGGCCGATGGGGGGTGGCTGATAGGAGGTGGCCGATGGCTTCACGCAGTCATGGTTTGGCCGCGGGAGGTGGCCGCTAGCTTCACGTGGAAAAGGTTTGGCCGCGGGAGGTGGCCGCTGATGGTGGCAATCAAGTGCGTCTCCTGTTCCATCAGCTTTTGTTTGGCTGCTGGTCTTGACCGCTTGCTTCACGCGGGCAAGGTTTGGCTAATGGGAGGTGGCCGATGGCTTCACGCAGGCATGGTTTGGCCGCGGGAGGTGGCCGCTGGCTTCACATGGAAAAGGTTTGGCCGCGGGAGGGCCGCTGATGGTGGCGATCAAGTGCGTCTCCTTCGGCTTTTGTTTGGCTGCTGGTCTTGACCGCTTGCTTCATACAGGCAAGGTTTGGCTGATGGGAGGTGGTCGATGGCTTCACGCAGGCATGGTTTTGCCGCGGGAGGTGGCCGCTGGCTTCACGCGGAAAAGGTTTGGGCGCGGGAGGTGGCTGCTGATGGTGGCGATCAAGTGCGTCTCCTTCGGCTTTTGTTTGGCTGATGGTCTTGAGCGCTTGCTTCATGCGCGCAAAGTTTGGCTGGTGGGAGGTGGCCGATGGCTTCACGCAGGCATGGTTTAGCCACGGGAGGTGGCCGCTGGCTTCACGTAGGCAAGGTTTGGCCGATGGGGGGTGGCTGATGGGAGGTGGTTGATGGCTTCACGCAGGCATTGTTTGGCCGCGGGAGGTGGCCGCTGGCTTCACGTGGAAAAGGTTTGGCCGCGAGAGGTGGCCGCTGATGGTGGCGATCAAGTGCGTCTCCTGTTCCATCAGCTTTTGTTTGGCTGCTGGTCTTGACCGCTTGCTTCACGCAGGCAAGGTTAGGCTGATGGGAGGTGGCCGATGGCTTCACGCAGGCATGGTTTGGCCGCGGGAGGTGGCCACTGGCTTCACGCGGAAAAGGTTTGGCCGCGGGAGGGCCGCTGATGGTGGCGATCAAGTGTGTCTCCTTCCGCTTTTGTTTGGCTGCTGGTCTTGACCGCTTGCTTCATGCGGGCAAGGTTTAGCTGATGGGAGGTGGCCGATGGCTTCACGCAGGCATGGTTTGGCCGTGGGAGGTGGCCGCTGGCTTCACGCGGAAAAGGTTTGGCCGCGGGAGGTGGCCGCTGATGGTGGCGATCAAGTGCGTCTCCTGTTCCATCGGCTTGTGTTTGGCTGCTGGTCTTGACCGCTTGCTTCACTCGGCCACCGTTTGGCCGATGGTCTTGGCCGCTGATGGTGGAGATCAAGTGCCTCTTCTCCAGTTCACTCTTCTTTGCTTTTTTGCATCAAAACAAGTCCAAATGCTCCAAATGTGATGATATTACTCTAAGAACCTGAGAGGTAGCACACTATATGCATATGCTCCTAAAACAACCTAGAATGACAAGATTATGCAACAAAACTAACCAAAAACAAGGCTTAAAACCCAACAAAAAAACAAGATATCACATATCTAAAATTCCTTCTTTATTTTTTTATTTACAGGTGAGGAGAGACGATATCTTAACTTTGATAGTATTGAAACGTCAGATAAAAGTGCTCATGATAATATGATCTACACTTAGGATTTCCTAAACAATATACAAGTTTCTGGATTGTCAAGCCATGCTTTAACGTTGAAAATAGGAGCACATGTCATGTTGCTAAGGAATATAGACCCTAAGGGAGGTTTGAGTAACGGTACGAGGTTAATTATTACTCAGATGACCAATCATATAATCGAAGCAAGAGTCGTGACAGGAAAAAAGGTTGGTGATAAAGTACTTATCTCTAGGATGTATGTTAGTCCACCTGATGCAAAGTTTCCCTTTCGTATGAGGTGACGAAAGTTTTCTGTTACCGTGGAGTTTGCAATTACTATAAACAAAAGTCAAGGTCAGACGCTAGAACATGTTGGATTGTTTCTACCGAAACCGGTTTTCACACATGGACAGCTTTATGTTGCCTTCTCTCGAGTCACAACCAGAAAATGCTTAAAGGTATTAAGTACAGATAAATATGGGAAATGCCAGAATAAAACACTTAATGTTGTTTTCAAAGAGGTATTTGAGACTGTATAATTATGGTTTGTAGTTGGATAATTGTTTTGGATATTTAGACTTGAATTATATTTCTTCTCTTAAATAAAATAATTTTTAATATCTTTAACACTACCTCTATTTAATAGTCAGATATAGACTTTCACATTGGAAAAAACCATTTTCTAATTTTGACTTATTTTATATTATAAAATAAAAGATAAATACATTGTAGATGGTCTAAGAACATTTTATTAAAAAAATTCACATGATTATATTTTATTTGGTTTCAACAATGTTGTTTATAAACATATAATTGTTAGCTGTGTCATAAAATGTATATATAATTTTACATCATAACTATTAACTACAAACTTTATCTTAAATCTGTAATTATATATATAATAATAAATATTAAAAAATATTTAATAGTCAAACAAAAGGTGAGACACTAAAACGATTAAGAGGCAACGTTTAATCGTGACTGTTTGTATTCTTACAAATCTGGAATCCCCTTTTCGTTTTCGATAACAGAGAAGAAACAGGAAAAACCCTAATTGGAGAAAATCATGAGATTCGATTAGCGCCAAGGTCAAGGTCTAATTGATCTTCTTCCCGAAAGAACTAATTGGCGTATACACGCCAAGGTCTTACATTCTTGGAGTATCAGCGAGTTCTTTACAAAAAGAGTACTGCTTCTTGTGGATGTAGAGGTTAGTATCGTTAATTGAACATCATTCTTACTTAAAGTTCATTTTTTAACAATTCTTATATATACGACTTCCTACACAATTGTTATTAAACTGTGAAGAGTAACACAATCAAAACTACTTTTTTACCAAATACACTCGCTAAACTCCAGAAATATATCGACGATGTTGAATGGTATGATATTAGAAATTTTAAAGTAATCAATCCAACCATGAATGAGAGGAATACTCATCATCCTTATCAAATTAAATTCACGGACGATACCACTATGACGCTGGTCCAACAATTGAGTCCAAAGAATTACTTTTGATTCGAGTATTTAGATGATATATATCATGGAAAAATAAATCATCCCATCTCTTTCGGTAAGTGTTTCGTTAATTAATTTAATATTGATATGGTACAATATGAGTATAGTTAATTGTAACTTTGTGTTCGGGAATCTAGAATCTTTATAGGATTTGTTGTAACTTTGCGTATTGGTCCCTCCCTTAGAAAAGTATGAATTAAACTTTTACCAAATATAGATTTGCAACACTTTGGAAAGCTAAATTCTGTCTTTTTCCCAAATTAGTTGTCTGTGAGTGTATAGTAGATGTGGAAGATAAAAGAAGACCTGAGAGTGCCAATAATAGTAATGATGTTCTCATGTTGTTGAATGGCAGGTAAAAGACATTTACTCTACCTTTAGGACAGTTACGTTTTAAAGTTGTCTCTATTAAGATTTTTTATTAATTTGATAAACATGTAGGAATGAAACTGTGAAATGTCGTGTCAAAAACAACTACACTTCTGAATTCATGTCTAAATGGCAATCAAACGGGTGCCATCTCATATACAAATCCAAACCTTTTTTGTGTAATGCGGTTTGTGAAACTCGGAGAATATGAAGGTGTGTAACATAAAATAGTTCTAATATAATCATCATAACGTAACCAATATATTAATTTTAAACTGCAAATGTGTATAAAACCACAGTTCGAAGGACTGGAGAATCACCCGGCTATGTAAGATTTGATTATGTAAAAAAATAACTTTATACATTTTATATATGATTATGTATGATGTTAAAATAATTTTGTTTCATACACTTTATATATTTACAAGTCTGAGTTTGCTGGACGTTATTACATAAACCATGTGATGGAGCATCAAAGTGAGAGCCCAAGGACTCAGTCATAAAGAATGGACTCAGAAATAAAGATACAGTGGCTTAATTAACTTTTTGTATATGCAAACTTTAGTATAATTTTGAATGTTTATAGTACCAAATACAATGGTCTAAATAGAAGTACATTTATGGGTTGCTTAAAATATTATTTTAATAGTCTAAACGAAATTACATATTATATTATCCCAAATTATTATATCAAGGTAATTAAAATTGACCGTAACAATTGTATTTGGCTCATTTAAAATTTTGTTACGGTCAATTTGGGCTTAAACTTTGAAAATAGCCTTTAAAATTTCAATTAAACTTTAGAAATAGATTTTAAAATTTCAATTTATATTTTGCATATGTAGACTAATACTATAAACATTTTATTAACTATTCATTTTATTATTTTAAAAAGTGAAAATAATAATATTTGATATGAAACTTTTAAAAAAATATATATTTGAACATACGAACTACTATAAAAATTAAAAAAAATTAAACAGGTTTTTAAAATATAATAAAAATTTGATTCAACATTATGAAGAATTAAATTAGTTTTTTTTTCTATTCAGTTCTTGCCCGCACAAGCGTGCGGGTAACTCTCCTAGTAAATGATATTTCATTTGATACATTTTTACTCTACTCTACACAACAGTAACAATACAAAGACAGAGCACTACCACTTAGACGCGAGCCCGGCCTTTAACAGTGATACATACAAGAGCTGGTTCCATGTGTCCGGTACACCAGGCAAACACCAATGGCTACAATCTTGGTGTCTAACGGCCTCTCTTTTCTCCTTTTCCGTCTTGTACACCATTCTATATATGGACGGATGACCATCTTTTCTAAAATCCGTTAGTCGACTTATGTTCATGTATACCACCGGAGTTTTCATTGTATCACGGAGAATATACTCGAGAGCTCTCATCTTCGAAGGATACTTTGCCAAGTACCTCGTGTTGAAAATTGGTTCTGTTTCTTTGTGGCATTGTCCTCCTGAATTCCATGGCCCTCCTCTGTAAAATAACACCGGTTCAAATACGGTCAAGAAAACGTTTTGCAGTGAATAAAAAGTGTTTTCGATTGAGAATTACCTGAAATGTGTCACAGAGTACCCTCTAAATATGACATGGGTATGATTGCGATCGATGTTCTTATCCACCCATTTCGCCCAAGTAATGAGAGCTCGTTTATAAGCTTCGAGAACCTTGAGCCTCGTGTACACAACATCACCTTCTTGGTAATAGTTTTCTCTACAGAAAGAACATAAAAAATCGTTGGTAACTAATACACGACAAGGGCCTCTTGTTCAAGTTCTCTGTTTTAGACTCATACCCTAGCTTTGTTTTGTCATGAGTCCACCAATGACCAGTGTTAAAAATCAGTATATCAGCATCTCGATACATAGATGTCGTCTTGTCCATCATATCCAACCTTAACGTCTCCAATGTAGTCCCGTTCACGCCTTTGAAACTTGATTCCCTTACAAAAAAGGGCGAGCCAACGAAATCCACCGTGCAATTATAGTCCTGCAAGAACAAGTTAAATATCCCAAAAACATCACACACACAGCAGCTTTCATTATGGTACTACACAATCCACAGAAAATAAATATCTCACCTCGAATCTGAAAGCGTAAAACCCTTTCTTCTTGAACTCACTTCTCCCTGAAATCTCATACACTCGTTCCTTGTCCTTGAGGCTATGTCGAAGGATGCAAACAAGAGATTCCCACATGTTCCGGTTAATCGAATCTCCCACAAAAACAAGCTTCTTCCCTCTTAGCTTCTCCAGGAAATCAGTTCCATTCAACCTTTACATTCCAACATAGAGATACCATCATTGTACTACTCATCAGACAAAACTAACTACCAATCTAACTCCAAAACTCAGTTCACTCAAAAACCTAATTGTTATTAAGAACTACCAAGAATCAGTTACCTGGGAATGTCACACCCATTTGGTTGCCATCTCCATTTAACATAAGCATCATCAGGTCTTCCATTAGCGTGACAGTTGAAATCTCTGTCTATATACGGACAAGAACCAGATGGGTAATACGGCATTGTCTCATCATCAGCTCTCACCCAACTTCCATCGTAGATATCACAATCCTCAAACGAACCTCTGCTTCGATCCGTAACTACAGAGCCATTCTCGTTACTTGTGTTTGCAGGCACAAATCTACCTCCCAAATCAGATACCAAGCTCGAGCTGTTCGCCACACTTGTTGTAGCATTTACTTCGAGGGTATTTTGGTCATCTGCCAAACTCGAGTTCGTCGTAACTGTTTCACCAGATCTTTGTCCAGAATCAAAGCTTGGAACTTTACCCTCTTCAGACAAAGTTGTGTTCTTCGAACCAGCATCTCCTGTTTCTTCAGATCTTTGTTCCGGAACAAAGGTTGGAACTTTGGCATCTGGGACCGTGTCGGTGAGATTTACTACTTGAGGCTTCTCGTCAACTTGCTTGACAGAAGAAGAAGATGTGTTTAGATTGGAGCTTTTGAGACCTTGAAGCAGAGGAGAGACGAAGGGGACATTGAAGGAGGAACTAGTAAGGGAGAGAAGTGTGACGAGAAGGAGAGAAGCAGCGACTCCTAAACCGAATCTGGTCAAGATGTTTCTTCGAGAAGATAGAATCTGGTCTGGAAACAAGAGTTTCTTAGACGAATCCATCTTCTTTGGTTGGTTCGAATTCAAATTAGAGTAGTAGACAAAACATGGAGAAGAAACTTGAAAAAGACAAAAATGGTAAATTCTGGTTTCCGAGTAATGTGAAAGAGGAGGGAGAGTTTATTAGACTTTTGTTTTGAGACTTTGAGAGACTTTTGGAAAAAAAGCAGTTAACTCTCGAAGATAACGATTTCAGTTTAAAACCACCATTGATGCTTCTCAAAAGTTAAAACTCAGGCCACTTCTTAATAGTAAAATATATTATTTAATGAAGTTGTTAATGAATGTTTAGCTTTTAAAAAAATCAATAATTAGGAAATAATGTAGCTATAAACTTTTAAAATCAAATTATTAGTCAAAGAATGAATACTTTAGTTTCCAAATCCAAAACCTCCAAAATGGAGTATACATTAAAAAGGTGTCCTATGAGGCTATTGGCTACGATCCCTACTATTATTTTGAAACACAGTTTATGCACTAAACCTTTGTTTTGTAAAAAATTATAAGAGTATACCATTGGAGTTATAACTAAATAATATATCTTCATTAAGGGTAAAAACGAAATTTTGTTCATATTCTAAACGGATAAACACGCGGATCCCGGGTCGAATCTTTTAAAATGGTTTTTTTACGTCTAAATAATAAATAAAAGCAATACATTGTGTATTTTGCTAAGAAAATTCTAATAACATATTGGTCCAATGAAGCTCTAATATTTCGGAAGGTGCCAAGTTCGATGCACCTTAGCTGCAATTTTTGCTGTTTCCAATAGTAATTCCACTACGATTTTTTTAAGAATTAGTGAGAAAATCTTATTTCCACAAATAAGCGGATTACACAGATCAAATATAGCACTTGCCATATATGCTTCCAAAACATGAATATTATAGTTTCCATGTATGCTTCCAAATATAATTTAAATTACTATATTCCCATAATATTACCTTTAAATTTGATCTTGATATCTGAGTTTCTTACAAAAATATAGGAATGTATATAATTTCAAAATCCCGAATATAACTGATTCCGTGATTAGTTGTTTTATCATTCATATTTAGCTATCTTCCTGAAATTTCAGACATAACAGATTCAAGCATTTTTGAGTAAGCTGTTACTAATATTTCCCTACTTTCCCATTTTTAATTTCTATATTTTAACGTTTTAAAGTAAATAAGATTTTTCTTTTATTTGTTATTCAAATTAAATCGTATCCTATTTTCATGATTGATTCGTATGAGTGATTTCATTCCATATACGTAAGATATTCTTTAACTAACAATATATATACGTTGACTATTTACTCAAATTATAATGGTATATATATTCGATTCCATATGCCTCTAAAATTTCGGGAAATCTGTTGTAGTATAGCTTTGCATCCAATCAATTCATTAATTACCTATCAAAATATATTTTCATAATCCCGCTTAACTTGGTAGTAGTTCCAAATTTGATAAACTGGATTAAATGCGTGTGCAAATTATTGAAAAAAATTAGAAAACCTACTCCTTATTTAAAAATTTATATATACTCTCTTATTCCTGACTCTTCCATCACCAGCTCACATTCGCAATTTACTTCCTACTCCACGTATATCATATTAGCAATTTACAGATGTTGATCTTATATGCGAATGTGAAAAAATGGTGAGTAAGATCAGTTTTTTTTTTTATTGTATGTTATGACATTCAACCATTAGCACATAATCATAATTTTACATTGTCCGGATTATCTTTAATAATATGTTATTGTGTGTCTGCAGGTAACTTGGTAAATGGTAAATGGTTGCTGTCGAGGTCCAACCATATTATAATATCTAACACCATGAGTTAGAAAGGTTCGGTTTCAATTATCGAAACATATATATACAAATGTTTTCATAGTTAGACAGAAACATAACTCTAATGATCTTATATGAATGCATGTGGTTTTAGTATTTTATTTGGCAAGTACAAACTAACTAAGCAACCCAACATTTTAACAAATATTGCAAACGAGGTGACAACAAAAAGCATAAACGTAGTTAAGTTTCATTTCCTATTTAAAACTATGTTGGTAGTTTTTTTTGTTTAGGTTATATCTTTCTTATTTTTTCTTTGTATTTCTCTTGAACATAAGCAGACAAAATTCATGAAAAAGCCTAATATACCGAGAGGTGATAAAGATGAAGACCACAACAGCAAAAAACGTCAACAACGTCGACAAGGTTTTTGCTAATTATAATAATATATAAAAAAAATTAAATTATTATGGTTTATATGATTTTTAAGGTATG
This sequence comes from Camelina sativa, assembly GCF_030686135.1. Classification (NCBI taxonomy): domain Eukaryota; kingdom Viridiplantae; phylum Streptophyta; class Magnoliopsida; order Brassicales; family Brassicaceae; genus Camelina; species Camelina sativa. The sequence continues at coordinate 21,101,940 of NC_141884.1, read as the reverse complement.
CTGTCACTGTGGAAGCAGGGATGTGTGAGTCGAGGAGCCAAAAATTTAAGGTGAGTCGTGAGCGAAAATAACTATTTCAACCTTTGTCACACCAAATGTTCACCCGATAGTAATTGCGACGGATGCCTTTGATGTTACTTCTGCCAAAAATTTGGTCATTCCAATCATATATCAAATTTAGTCAACTATGTATTAAGCAAATTTATCAATAAATTTATCTTCTTCCTGCTTAGTGTGTCTGTGCATTTGTTCTATAAACACTAATAATATTTGTCCCCTATTATCTCTTGGGTATTAATAATATTTTTCTGTAGTAACAAATTAACTTATTAAATTTTAGTTCATGTATCTATCGTAAGCAAATAAATATATATATTCGCATAACAAATTAACAACCAAGTGAGTCAATAAACAAAAGTATGATTCTCTAACAATTCATTTTCAGATCACTAATTTTTCAGATGTCAAAAAGAGTGACACCAAAAATTTTGTATTATAAATATTATACCAAATAAATATATCTATAAATATAATCCAGCAAATCCATGATCAATAAGTTTTACAACTTAAAATTAATAAATTTATTAAAACAAAATTTTTCTAAAATATATTTACAACCAAAAATTCTTACCCGTATATTACCATATTATATTACCGGATACAAAAAATTAAGATAACAAGGGATGGGACGGGATGGGACAAGACGAGAAGATACTGGACAAGACAAGACATGTTTCCAATTTTAAAATAGATACGTCTAGGTTATATACATGCAATCATCCAACTAAAATTAAATTGAAATATGATATTTGGATTTAACACTCCTAAGTAAACTATGAGAAATATTTTGATTAGTTTAAAAATTATACATGTATATCATTAAATATCACGTAATTATATGAAATAAAAAATAAGAAAAATTCAGTTGTAGATATGACAACAATAAGTTTTATCTCTATGATATTATTATTTTTAAAAACATTAATAGAAAACTGTTGTAGAACGGGTTCATTATTTTATCACTTTTATACGTTAAAACTGAACTTACAATTATTTAAATAAATAACTATATAAATCTTTTATTTTAATATATCAATGTTAAAATGATAATAAGATATGTCAATTAAAGTATAAAACCAAATTTATTAAAAAAATTTTATTAAGATTAAAATTATACTGTTCTTTAAAAACAAACATTAAACTTAACAATTTATGTTACCTACTATGTAATTATTTAAAAGAAAAAATTTATTGGACATAAAATTTCTAACGGGATGGATCGAGACGGGATGAGATGAGACTGGACTGGACGAGATTTAACACCCCATTAAAAAATTACTTTAACATTTTCAACAAAAGCGGGCTTTGCTTGATTATTATGGATGGATTGTAAAAAATTAATATTTTCCAAGTGATGAAGATGAAGATCATGTTTATTTTTGGTATGAGTAGCGATATTCTACGTATACACTAAAATATTGACAAAACACCGTAAAAGAGTGGCCAAGTATTTTTTTTGGAAAATTCTAATATTATACAATTAAAATTTTACAACCTAAAAGGGTTTATTATTTGTCTGAATATATGTTTTACCAGTGTTTTTTTAAGTAATTTAATTTACTAATTAAGTGCATATACTTTAAAAAATAATAACTAAATTTTGAGAAAAGGTCCATTCTATTTATGGTATTAAGACGAGAAATAATATGTAAACTGAAACGGGTAATTCACATAATGAGAACCAATATATTGAACAATTTTTAAAAAAAAAGTGTCATAAATTTTAGATAAAAATAGGAAATTAAAAAATATAAGTATATAAATTCAAATGTTAAGTTTTCACTAATTTTGATATGGATGCGACATGTAACTAATTATTTTGGAACAGGCAATTTTAAAATTTTGGTATTTTTGAAAACAGATATATAGTTTTTGAAAATTATAATTTTTTTGATAATTTCAACTAACTAAATAAAAAAATATTCAAAGAAAAACTCTGGTATCCCATTTTTATTTTTTACCCAATCTCTTTTAGTAAACATTGTGTAGCGAGTAATAATTTAAAAAAGAACGAACATAAGACGAAAAATTATGATTGATACGGGACGAGACGGGACTAGACGAGACGGGATGAGATGAGACGAGAGGGGATGAGTTGGGATGTGAGGAGATGGGACATGAAAGGACGTATTTCCTATTCCAAAGTAAATACGTTTAGGTTTATTTTAAAAATAATCACATGAAAACAACACAACTTTGCTACAAAACCTGGATTAATATAATTCTTAGTCAACACTTGAATATTGTGTCCCGTGCTGTAGCACGGGTTACTACCTAGCCAAAAACTAATAATTAAATTAATTTAATTTAATTTACTACATATACTTAAAGAAATAATAATTAAATTTTGAGAAAATTTTCTGTATATTTATGGTATTAAGACAAGAAATAGTATATGTAAACTGAAATAGGTAATTCAAATAGTGAAAATCAATATATTGAACAATTTTTTTTAAAAAAAGGGAAAGAAATTTTAGATAAAAGTACAAAATCAAAAAAATACTGGTAGAAAAATTCAAGTGTCAAGCTTTCACTAATTTGGATAAGAATTTATTATGCGACAGTTAATTAACCACTTTGGAACGAGCACTTTGAAAATTTGGTATTTTTGAAAACAATTATATACTTTTTTAAAACTATAATTATTTGGATAGTTTCAACTAACTAACAAAAAAAATATTCAACGAGAAATTTGGTATCCCATCTAATTTTTACCCAATCTCTTTTAATAAACATTGTCTAATGGATAATTATTTAAAAGAGAACGAACGTAAGACAAAAAAAAATTGGATGGATATGGGACGAGACGAGACGATATGAGATGAGACGAGACGAGATGGGATGAGACGAGACGAGACGAGAGAAGATGGGTTGGAACATGTGGAGATGGGACGGGACGGAACGTGCATTTCCATTCTAAAGTAAATATAATCATTAGTCATTTTACGAATTTAAAATTTATTTGAAATATTTGTCCCGTGCTGTAACACGGGTTACTACTTAGTATTTCTATGAATGTTGGAAGTCTAGTGAATATAAAATAGTGCAGGTAACGAGAATTATTTCATTAGAGGAAAAAGCTAACAATAATGGAGGAGGTGCTAATTTGTAGTATAATTTTAATTACTAGTATTAATTCCCTTGATAATTTTTAAGGTATAATTAGAAAGTTAATGCGGATCGTGGTAATGGACCAAAAAATACGTGCAGAGTGGCACCGACTATGTCTAACCACACGTGTCATAAAAAGGAGTCACGAGACTTTGGACCGACATCATTCTCGTTTACTGCGATTGCTTATAGCCGCGTGATCTTCTTAACGGTCTCATGTGTGTGTGGTCTGAAGCTGTAAGTGCACGCCTTCTGTCGTCACAGTGGAAATAGTCTCCACGTTTACTACTCTACTTGGCCAATATTTATTTGTTCATTCATGTTGTGGAGAGTACAAAAAGACCATCCTAATTCCTTTGTTCGGTGGTTTTGTCGCGTCGCCAAAAATTAGGTGTGTGTGAGGCATAGTTGTGACTTGTGAGTAACAACTATATTCTTGGATTAAATGCTTTGACCGGATAGAATTCGATTCTTTTGGACCAGGTCCTCTTTAAACCGATATGATTCGGTTTTGGAATATTTATTTGGTTATGGATGAGTGTGTTATTTTCTTGGCTTACTCAGTTCAAATTTCAAGGGTTTTGATTTTGGAAAATGAAGTTAAAATTTTGTTCAATTTGATTTAATGTTTATAGACAATTCGGTTCGATTTTTATGCCCTATCTATGTCCAAAATTTAAAGATTGATGTGTTAGTCTAATCAACATTTTCTATTGCATTTAACTTTTTTTTACATAAAATTACACTCAACTCCACATTTTATATCAATTATAAAAAACAAAAACAAAAACAAACCAAAAAAAAAAAAAAAAAATGAAAACAAGAAAAAGAGAGTTACATAAATTAATCATCTAGGACCTGAGAGTTCAATGGCTTCTACTACAAGAGACGATTCCTGGATATAATCTGAGTAATACCTAACACGAGGAGATGAACTCATCATCCCCGGTGGCAACGGCGGTGGTTGCGACTCCCCAGTACCGTTCTGCGTCGCTTCCCACCTCTCAGCCAAGCCGTCACCTTCAAGCATTTTCATAACTTCTGACATTTTTGGTCGATGAGATGGATTGAACTGAGTGCATAGAAGCGCCACTTGAACGATTTCTTCGAGCTCTACTCTATCAAACTTGTCATTAAGTTCTTTGTCAATTAGTTGCTTTAGTTTCCCTTCTTGATGCAGCTTCTTCACCTGCCATTTTTAAACAATCTCATTTCCTCAGACACATAAACCAAAACCAGAATAGGAAGTGAATCAAGAAACAGAGAAAAAGGGGCTTACCCAGTCAAGCATTACACCTTTCTGGTGTGAGGAACGGCCAAAGTCAAGAGCTTTCTGACCAGTAATGAGCTCAAGGAGAAGTATACCAAAGCCAAAGACATCGGTCTTCTCTGACGACTGACCCGTAGATAAGTACTCCGGTGCAATGTGGCCTACAGTTCCACGAACTGCAGTTGTGACGTGTGAGTCCCTATGGTCTAGAAGCTTAGCTAACCCAAAATCACCAACAACTGCTTCAAAGTCCTCATCCAACAGAATGTTAGCTGCTTTCACATCCCGGTGTATTATCTTTGGGTCGCACTGCTCATGTAGGTACACTAGTCCTCTAGCTGTCCCAACCGCTATCTTCTTCCTTCTTGACCAGTCTAATGCTGGCTCTCCCCTGATATTATCTAAACAAAAATTGCAGCAAGACTGAACTATTACAAACTTGCAAAAGGGCGCAAAGAGATTTAACAAATTTGGTTTTGGAAACTGCATTATACCTTTTAAGCGTGATGCGACGCTCCCATTTGGCATGTAAGGGTAGACTAATATTCTCTCCTGGTTGCTACTACAGAAACCGCGGAGCCTGAGGAGATTTCGATGAAGAGCCAAACTTATAGTCTCTACTTCTGTCTGAAACTGGACTTCTCCACCCGCAATGTTACAGTCTTTGAGACGTTTCACAGCTACCAAAGATCCATCACTTAAATGGCCTTTGTACACAATCCCATAACCGCCTCTTCCAAGAATGTTCTTCGAGTTAAAATGATTGGTCGCGGATCTAAGCTCTTTGAATGTATACCTCTTCAAGTGTCCTAAACTCACCTCTGGATCATATTGTTCTGCAAATTTTTCACCATCAAGAAGTAACTGTTAGTCTTTCCAGGCACAAGAGCAAAGCTGAGAAAATTTCAAGATACCAACCATTGACATCAAAAAAGATTTGCTTGTTACGGCGATATCTCCACCAAAGAAACATTCCACTTGTAAAGAAAACAAAAAATGCTGCACTGAAGCTTGCGGCGAATGCAAGAGCAACGTGATGGCTATTGGTATGAGTTCCTGATTCATCTAAAACAACCAAAGGAGTAAGCGAAAAGGTCCATTGACGCAGAAGAAGAATAGGGATCCATGAGAAGCAGACGGCTAATACCTGGTGGACCATCTTGTGGAAGTGTGAGAGGCTCAGGAAAGACAGCAGAGCAGTTTGAAACAGCTTTTGGTCCACAGATTAACGCATTTCCAATTACCCTTTCGTCCAGAAAACAAAAAAAAACGATGGTGAATCTTAGTTTCACTTCAATGGATAGGTAAGTTCTTGGATAACTCTAGTAAAACTTACTTGAAAGTCCTGGCAGAAACTTTTGGTAACGAACCACTAAGATTGTTATACGAAATGTCACTGCACAATAAGAATCAATAACAAAATAAGTTAGTAAATACTCTTCCAATGTATTTTATTTTGGACTGTGAACAATAGAAAAAGCAGAGTTTTAGAGACATACACTAGAGTGAGTCCCTCAATCTTGGATAGAGACTCAGGGCAAGTTCCTGTAAGACTGTTATTGTTTAACCGCCTGAAAATGGAAGTGAACAAGAACGGAACAATAAAACAGTGAGACTTAAACTGGAATTTTTATAAACAAAAGAATCATTGTGAAACCGTAGAGGAGCACTCACAAGTAATTCAAGTTCTTGAGTTCTCCAAGTGAGGCCGGTATCTCCCCGGTGAATGAATTGTTCGAAAGATCAAGTGTCTGAAGCTTCTCTAACCTCCCAATCGTTTCGGGAATTGGACCAGTGATTGCATTGTTTTGCAACAACCTACACCACAAAACCTTAAGCTCAACAAGAAGCAAAACTAAAGAACAAGAATCAAACATAGCAAAGACTATAATAACTTACACAGATTGTAGATGGGTAAGGTTTCCGATTCTAGGAGACAATGTACCAGACAAGCTTTGGCTAGGAAGTCCCCTGTTTAGTCAAGAAAACAAAACAAGTCTCAGAGATCTCTCCAGTCTTTTTGTCTTGTGTAATAGAGAGAGAGAGAGAGAAGAGACGAGAAGACTCACAACATAGAGACATAGCCATCAGTGCAACTAACCATTCTCCAACTACAAGGATCAACTGAATTCACATCCCAATTCTCAAGAACATTGTACGGATCATTCAACTCGTTCTTCACAGCCACCAAGGCCGTCACTGCTCATTTCAGACAAACAAAAAGAAAGAAACTTTAGATAGATAGAACAAATCTAGCCTCAAAAACTCATATGAATTCTCTTATCCCTAAAGCTGCATTTTTTTTTCGAAATTGTAATCTTATCCAAGAAAAAACCAACAAATCCTTATAAATGAACTATCTGCAGGACTGTTCCACAGAGAAAGAAGTAAAACTTGAGTTGCTATTGGGTACAGGCGTACAGCTTGAGATATGAGTCTGGTGAGCATTTAAAGCTGTGACATTTATTATCCACTAAAGAAAACAAAAAGAACCAAATCCATTCCACACACACAAAAACATTCACCAGAATTTTCGGAACAACTAAGAAAAAAAGATGATAAATTCACAGACAAAACTCCAATCTGAGATGTCTCAAAGAAGAAGACTCACCTTCATAGTTTACACCACTAGGAGAAAGTGTAGCAGTAGAGACATCAAACAGCCACACTAAAACCAGAAATCCTAATCTCCAAACGACCAATCTTACACCGTCCATGACCATATATCCCTCTTCTTAAAGTAATCAACTTTGGTCAGGGAAAAAAGAACACAAAGTTTCAGTAAACCCACCAACTCATCTTTCTCTCTAAAAATGCCTTAGCCTTTTTGTCTATTTTCAGACACAGAAACTACTTTGAGGCAATCTCACTCTTTTTCCAGTAATGGAACCTCTCTCTTTTTTCTTTTTTTTTTTTGTTTCTGTCTCTGAATCCTAATCAAATGGAGTGAATAGAGAAAACCCAAATTGAAAAATGACTTCTTGCAAAACACTCAGCTTTAGGAAAGAGAGAATTTTTGAAAGAAGCATTAAGAGAATGAGTGCTAAACGAGCAGTGACAAGAGAGAGAAGAGAGAGAGAAAGAGAGAAGTAAATAAAGTAAGAAGAGAGAATTTTCCCGAGAAACCAAGCAAACAAAACCACCAAAATGCTCTGAAAGTCTGAGAATTTTTTCTAGAGATCTGAGAAACAAAGCTGAGCTATTGAGTGATACTAATGCCTCTTGGTTTTTTTTTAATCATTTTTGTTACTTTTGTGGTAATTATTGAATAACTACTAATCTCTCTCTCTATAACATTCTTTCAAAAGGTTTGTTTCTAATTTCCACACCACTATTACCAAATCATCTAATCTCAACTGCCTACTCTCTCACATTATTCTCACACCACTAGAAGAAGAAAAAAGAAAAGAAAAAGGAATTATAAAATAAATAAATAAAGTAATCAAAAGGAAAGGGACCAAACAAGCATAAATCCAAAATGAAAATGCCAAAAAATCCACAAACACACACAGAAAGATACTGACAGAATAACAAGAAAAGAAGAGACACTCTGTTTTTCTACCTTTTCTTTTTTAATTTTATCAAAAATTACTGTGAGGGAAAAAAATAGTACATTTTTAATATGTTTTCATGATTTTCAGTTCGAATTCTTTTTCATTGTTTTTGCTTTCGGACAGGTACTTCAAGAAAACACCTTTTTAATATACAAAAATGTGATTAGATTGAAGAGATGGGTCAGAGAGAAAGATAAAAGAAAAAACATAAGAATAAGGACCTTTGTCTCTCTCTCTCATCTTTTTTTTTTTGCTTTTTAGAAAAAGTTACAGAGCAAAAAAAAAAAAAAAAAGGTCCCTTTTGTTGGGCAGATCACGTTCATGGCCCTGTCTCCTATCTTGTTGGCTTTTTCGGGCTTCAATTATTTTTTTCAAACCTTTTTTGAGTTTTTTCTTCATTACAAAAAGAATTATCATTTCTAATAAACACTTTTAAAAAGATAACTTCACTTAAATATACGAAAGTATTAGCGTAGACGAGACGATATTAATTTTATACGAAATATATTTCACCAAGTTTTATGTTTTGCCTACTCGGGATGGCTAATTTTGTTGGTAAGAAGAACTTGGGATGACTAATTTTTGGGTGAGAACGTGGGATAGTAATAGATATTGCGATCTCCTTTCACCCGCGACTCGATGAAAACAAAATATACCAGAGGCCAGAGCTATAAGTAAAAAAATGGGCCATGCATGGTCAATAGATGAATGGGCTATGCTCAATAAAAAAAAAATGGCCAAATTTGTTGAGCCATGTCTAAATCCGGATTTGTCAAAGACTATGATCAAAGGCATATATAATATCACTTCTACATCGAGTCTGAATCGGATGCATTATTTTGTTATCGAATTAACCGAATGTGTCCCATACTCACATAGTCACATTATCGGTATAACTCTAGATGAGCCAATCTGCATGTTGGTGACATGGAAAATTGTTTTTTCCCTCCGTTAGAGATGTTTTTAGTTTCTTTTTGTTTAACTCTATTTTCTTTGATTATGCTCATAAGTCAATGGAAAAAAAGATGGAGTGGTGGTTGTAGGAACTCGGAAGTGTTGGTAGCCAAAACATTATCGCCATTCCATACTAAAACAGTTTTTGGAATTTTCTACTAAGATAGCAAACGTAAGACAAAACTGGATTCCACAGATTTCACAAAAATAAAATTATCAAAAACTTTGATAGGAGAACTACGAATTTTTAGAAAATAAACCATTGTAGAATCTTTAATGATAGTAGATTCTGCTACACTTTCTAGCCAAAGACTAGCTTCAATAGTAGTAGATTCTTTAATGGAGAATGATAGTAGATTTCTACAATGGAGTGTTGCCTGTAGGTAGCCAAAAGTTTATTGCTATATTAAAACAGTTTCACGAGTTTCTACTAAGAAAACAAATGTAAGACAAAACTGGATTCCATAGATTTTATACACAAAAAAAAATCAAAATTTTCAAAGACTTTGATAGGGTTAAAAAATGATTTTTTAAAAAACCAAAATCCAAAACAATTGTAGAATCTTCTATCATTGAAGGCGGTAGATTCAACTATGGTCTTTGGACCTTTAAAATCTACGGACCATTGTAGAACTACAGAACCTACTACCATTGGGTAAGGATGACAAAAAAAAAATTAGTAAAATGGAGAGTGATCCCTTGTATGGATTTTGGTTACTTTGATTTTATTTACTTTGTAAACTATATTAATATTTTGAAATATATTTTTTGAAGTTTAGGAAAAAAACAGAGATTTTGTATAGTAAAAAATCATATTTATGAATATTTATAATATTCAATAAATTATACGGTTTAAGAACAAAATTAAACCGAAAAACTACTAAAATATGGACACTTGTATAATCAAACTTATTACTCATTCAGATTTGAAATCATTTTAGTTTCTTTTATAACATGATTTTGAAACACCAACAAAATGGTAAGCCCATAATATATGTTTATTTCATACATTTTTCTTCAGTGATTGAGTAATATACCCATTTTAAAAATTCAAATCACAATACATGCAAACTTTTTTTATCTACAACATATAGTCACAAGAATGGGGAAGATTTATGTAGATTTCTTTACTTTAGTTTTGAGCTGGATTTTGTTTCATTTTTTTAATATGAATATTTATAAATATTCATATTTATACTAACAAATTTAGTATCCAATCATATTTATGAATATTTATAATATTGGATACTAAATTTGTTGCTTGAAAACAAATCCAAAAACCATTACAAAATTTACTACCATCCCTTCTTTTTTTAATAGTAAATTTACTACCTTGGCATTCAAGGTATAGAAGTTTGACTCCTTTGTGTATATATATACTAGAAGTAGACTCGCGTGATGTGAGAGATAACTTTATAATAATTTTAATATATTTTAAATTTATTAAAATATTTAAAACTTTATATTTTGTGTTTCGATAAATTATCTTATGTTTGTTATTTGTTTTGTTTTTAAATAAGTATTCTCAGTCACTTAAAATGAATGACTATTGATTAGTTAAGCATTAAACTGAAAATTTATGTTAATATGAAAAGTTACTTTAAAATATTTAGTCTGTATTCCATAATATATAGAACTCATCATGTTTTGATGCACAATCAAGACGTACAATCATTTTTTACGTTGGAAAAAAGAACATTGATTACATATAAAATAAAATGCGGATGAGCATGAACATTATGTGTTAGTTTGTCCACCACTAGGTTTTGAATCCATGCTACGCGTTGGTTTATTTGATATATTTTGATGAAAATTATATATGATTGAAGACTTATCATTATATAATATCTTATACAAATTTAAATTAGTATTAAAGAAAAAAAATTTCAGATACACAACTTTTAAAAATATAAAAATCAGTTGTGTTATAAAATATAATCTGATAAAAAAATCATGAATTTAAATCGACGTCTAAGTGAGGCGGATCAAACTAGTGACCTGACATATCCTAAACCATTTATTTGACCACCAGAAAAATGAAACAATTTTATAATCATGAATTTATCTCGTTTTTATATTTAATTGATCTCTACAACCTATGTTTTCATGTTTTTTATTCAATGTTTTCTTATTCTTTATATTCTTTCTTGTCATTTTGATTTTTATAATAAACACGTGGTAGAGGTGAGTGAATGTATTTGATACTTTTGCAGTAAAAACTCTAAAACATGAAAACATTGGTGGTAACGATGAGTCCAAGAAAATAAACATTGTTTATAATGAATGTAATTGGGATTAGCTTAGGGTGATCTTTGAATCATTCAACTTGATAAACACGTGGTAGAGGTGAGTCTTGTTAAATGCGTATTGATGAAACTTGAACACATGGTCAAATCCCATTGCCTTGTTCTGCTTACGGGTAAGCACTATCATCACATCATCAACAATCGATCATGGGTAGGAAAATTAATGGAAAATATGAGAAGAGAAATTAGATGTTAATTATATTTTAAGAAAATAATTAAGACTAAATTGTGTAAGAAAATAAAAACTAAATTCGGATAAATCACATGGCTTTGGAAACCCATATTATGAGATATATATCACCTAGACGTCCAAATCTTCCTCGTCTCTAAATCCTACCATCGCAAAACCTTTCTCATAAGAAGTCGTAACCTATAAATAAAATAAAGAACTATGGAAATGGTTATCAGAAAGAAAGTTAATAAATACATACAAACACAGTTGTAACGTTAAGGAACAAATTTAAAGTAATAAATGTAACTCCCATGATGTTTGAAAATTTTTTTAAAAAAATCTTTCATCATATGAATATACTTTAATATATTATATGCAATACAATTTGTATTTTACAAAAAAAAAAAACACACAGACAAAACCTATGGTATATTTATTCTTTGAAAAGTAACCATAACTCCCATGATGTTTAACCAAAAAAAAAATTGAAAAACCTCTCATACTACTACAAATTTATCTATAAATAGCTATAAAAAATTTTCACCAAACATCATATTCTACCTCTCACATAATTTTCTGAATTTTGTAATATTTAACTTTTTTCTTTGTGTGATATTTGTAAGTTTTGAAATAAATAAGTTTAGTCAAAATTTTGGAGCATATATAGAAGTGAACATGTGAAATGTGGTTATTCATTAGAAATAGTTAGATGAAGAAGGCCTTAGGAACATAACATATTCTCACTTGTAAATGTTGGTAAATGTTGTTTTGAATGACTATTTTGTATATCAATATAGTAATTTGTTTTTCTTTTTATCCATTTGATTATTTTTAATATAAACATTTTAGAACATAATTCATTAACTCTGATAGATTTTATATCTTAGTCACAATATTTATATTACTTATTACCCATGTTATATTTTATACAAGTGTGTTTGTATGTATTACCCACCAAAATGAGTTTAAACAAATATTAACTGTTTTGAATACGAAAAAATATCATATTTTTTTATATCTTAAAATTATTTTATAATAAATTGATTTGATCTTTTGGCACAAAAACTGTGAAATAAATATTATAATATTTTTTCAACGAATAATTTTTTGGTTAAACATCATGGGAGTTATGGTTACTTTTCAAAGAATAAATATACCATAGGTTTTGTCTATGTGTTTTTTTTTTGTAAAATACAAAATGTATTGTATTTAATACATTAAAGTGTATTCATATGATGAAAGATTTGTTTTTAAGATTTTTCAAACGTCATGGGAGTTATATTTTAAAGAATTAATATGCAATAAATTGTGTTAATGATTACTATTAAAGAAAGAAAATATCATACTTATTGTTTTATATCTTGAAATTATTTTAGAATAAATTGATTTGATCTTTTGGCACAAAAACTGTGAAAAAAATATTATAATATTTTTTCAACAAATAACTATTGTAATATTATAATATTTTGAAAAAGATGCCTACCTACATTAAATATGGGAGAATGCATGATTAAGACAGCTAACTACATGAAGTAAATAATCTAACGACCATCAAATTATATTTTCCCAAAATTATGATATTAATATTTAAATCTTTAATTATCAGAAATTTATTTTGTCCAAAATTATAATATTAATATTTAATTCTTTCTTATTTTCAAAATTATAATGTTATGATAATTATATAAAGTATTGATAAATGATATCTACATATAATTATTAAAGGACATTGCATGTCAATATATTTTTAAGTACAGAAATATCATTTAAATTTAGTGAATATGAAAATAATTATGTAATTTTGAGAAAATGAATTAAAAGAATTTAATAATTGAGAAGTGAGGACAGGTGTTGAAAATATACGCTGCCAAATGTCGTCGTGTTATGCAAAATTAGGATAAAACCTTCTCATATATTAATATTTAATTCTTTCTTATTTGCAAAATTATAATGTTATGGTATAATTATATAAAATGTTGATACATGATATCTACATATAATTACTAAAATGACATTGCATAAGCGTCAATATATTTTTTAGTATAGAAATATCATTTAAATTTAGTGAATATAAAAAATACTGTATGTAAATTTGAGAAAAATGAATTAAAAGAATTTAATAATTGAGAAGTGAGGACAAGTGTTGAAATATACGATGCCAAATGTCTTATACAAAGTCAAGAGAAAACCTTCTCATACTATATAAGATGTAGGCATGTTCCAAAAAATAAAAATAAAAATCATTCAAACAAAATGGCTTTGTCAAACTTTCACCTTGCAGCCATTCTGTTCATCACATATTCTCTCCTATTCACTTCTCAGGGTAAACATCTTATACATCTTCTTCATTTTTGTTCTCTATTTTTTTCTTAGTTCTTTATAAAATCTCATTTTCACTTGAAAGTTTTGTTGTACACATAATTTATAAACGTGATTTTATTTTTCTAACAGAAATTCACACATACAAATTGTAGAACAATACATAATTTCCTATTAGAAAAAACATAGTACACTACTTATGATCACTTTGTGTTTTGGGTGGAAATTGATAGTATTGAAGGCAGACGATATCAGGCCTGGAGTGTGTAATTTTAGAGGTTCATGCCATATTGACGACGACTGTAGGAAACGATGTGGACCGCCTAAGTTCCCAGATGATACTACAGGGATGTGCATGAGAAATCCTCTTGGTACCGGAGATCTTTGTTGTTGTAGTTTTGGTTAGAAAAAATATTAATATCATCATCATATGAATGTAATAAAGTGGAGTATTATCAAGAACTGCACTATTCTCTCTAATACCATATAAAATTCTGAACTTATTTATTATACTACATTTTGAACCCACATTACGCGTGGGTTTATTTGATATATTTTGGTGAAAATAATATATGATTGAAGATAGTTATGAAATATTATCTTATAGAATAATTTAAATTAATATTAAGGCCAAACTTTTATTTCCGATACACCAAAATTTAAAAAAAATATAAAATCAGTTGTGCTAAAAAATCAAATCTGATCAAAAGAATCATGGATTTTAACTGGACGTCCAGGAGAGGCGGATCGGACATTCGAACTGGTGACCTTGCATATACTAAACCATTTTTTTACGGCCAGACAAACGAAACACTTTTTGAATCATGAATTAATCTTGGTTTCTCATATTTAATTGACAGCCACCATCTTTGTTTTCACGTTTTTTTTTCCATTGTTTTCTAACTTTTCATATTCTTTCTCGTCATTTTTGTTGTCAAATTTTCACGATAATTGTCATTTTTACTTTTACCGTCTGATTCTTCGTTATACTCTTCTTCTTTCTATTGCTTATCTGCTTTCTCACATTCTTCCACTTAATAACTTGTTAACCCATCAAACTCCAAAACCAAAATTATTGCCTATTTTCTCATAAAATTTCATGGATCAGCATAGTCACCACATGCACTCAATTATTGATATTTTCACCTGTATACTTACTCGGTTTTAGATCCACATTTATTGAAACTTCTTGAACCAAAATTTTAATACTATAAAATTGCAAATTACTTGCAGAGAAAGTAATATGAACACATGTATAGATAATAAAAAAAGTGTTCGTCGTCGATCCTTTTTCTTTAAACCTCAAATATTAACTCAAACAACATCAAATCAAGGATCTTGCGACCTCAATCCTTCAAGCTTTCTGCTCATTCATAATAGGAAGCATATTAGTCTTATTTACAGGGGTTCTCAGCCACTGTAATAAATGATATCTACATATAATTATTAAAAGGACATTGCATGTCAATATATTTTTAAGTAAAAAAATATCATTTAAATTTAGTGAATATGAAAATAATGTATGGAATTTTGAGAAAATCAATTAAAAGAATTTAATAATTGAGAAGTGAGGATAGGTGTTGAAAATATAGAATGCCAAATGTCGTCGTGTTATGCAAGGAGAAAACCTTCTCATATATTAATATTTAATTTTTTCTTATTTGCAAAATTATAATGTCATGGTGATTATATAAAATATTGATAAATGATATCTACATATATTTACTAAAAGGACATTGCATAAGTGTCAATATATTTTTTAGTACAGATATATCATTTAAATTTAGTGAATATAAAAAATAATGTATGTAAATGAAACGACCGACCTTTTTTTTAATAAATAATATATAATATATAGACATAAATAAACTACAAGTAGTGGTCCCATACTTACTAGCCACCTAACGACATTCACAATCAACAGCGGAATAACAAACCAATAAATATCCAATAAACCAATAACCAATAAAATAATAACCAGTATTAATTTCAATCAAAAACTAATGATCCAAACAGCATAAATCAAATAACCAGCAATCCTAAACAATGATCTAGGACTCAACTCTAGCAACCTAATAGAAACCAGACAACCAAGCGAACCACTAGAACATCCTCCTCTTCATCGCCTTGATTCCACGATCACACTTTGCCTTTACCTGCACCACAAACACATATTGAGATGCATGAGTATTTGATAAACACTCAGTGATGCAATCCTCCCATCTACTGGGCTATACACACAAGCAACAATAATTCCAAAGTTCCAAACAAGCATCAAACAAAACACACAAACCAGGAAATCAAACATCGTCTCGCTGGAAGGGAGGTGTCGACCGACACCAGCCTAGTGTCGACAGACACTGGCCTTGGTGTCGATCGACACTACCCCACAGTGTCGATCGATGCCCAACTCGCTGGTGTCCCAACACCAAGTGGTGTTGATCGACACTCCTTCTGCAACTGCGATCCGCGCGAAGTCGAGAGTCGAATCTCACTCCCAAATCTCCTCCAAATCGTCCAATACTCGAAACCCAAGCCTTAAACATCCGTAGGAACCTGTATCAACCAATCCCAGCAAGAAAACACACAAACAAGCAACAAACAAGCAAGAACAAGGGAATCAAAGGTTTACATTAGCCATGGTTATGCACTCACCTCTTTGCAGGAAGTTTCTGACCAACAATGGACGAATCCACACTCCCAGCAAGCTTCCCACACGTTCCTAGCCTTGAATCCTCACTCCCACAGCAAGATCTCACCCACAAAGCCTTGAAATCTCACAAAAACTCCCAAAAACTCCCAAAAACTCAAGAACGATGTTTTCTCCTCTTTCTCTTTGTTTTCAGTGGCTAGACAACCCCAAAACACGACCTAGGTCGTTCCCCCACTTAAATATCACGGTTTAATGGTTCTCCTCAAACCAAACCGACCAAAAATTGATAACTAAATCGAACCGGTCGAACCGGAAAACAATCAGTGTCGATCGACACCTCCTGTGGTGTCAATCGACACCCTCACCAATTTACCAAAAATTGGTTTGCGGGTGTTACAATTCTCCCCCACCAATCTAGATTCGTCCTCGAATCTCGAACAACCATCAGCCAAGGACTCCCGTGCAGCCGTCTCCACGGCCCGCACTCCTCCAACCGATTTACAGAAGGTCACCTCTAGGCGATAGACTCACGCTCCAGGTGTCATTTGCTCTCGACTTTTTGGACTTTCCTCTACTCATAGGCCTAAACCTTCAGTTTTTATTGGCTCCTCATCAGACCTAAGTCTGCATGCCAAATGTTGGCTCCTCATCGGGCCTAAACCCGCATGCCATAATATATAAGGAAAAATCCAAACTCGTCTCTCGGGGCGTCACCCTACAGCGCGCCTCCGGACCGTCATCCGAAGTCGATATACCAACCATACTCCCAAGCCACAAAGTCTCTGAATATGGCAGTACTAGGAGAACCAAAGTCCCCCAAGAGTCGCGAGCAAACGATTCTGAACACGTCTGAGTCCTATCCCTATCCAGGTTTCCTTCCCGTGGCTCGCGTAAAACATCTCAATGTCCTACCAACCACATATCCCCTCACTGGAATACCTCATGACCACACAAGGATCATATACATGCCATAAGGGCCGCCACCAAGGCCAAACAAAATGTCCTAAAGAGGACCGCAACCAAGGCCAAACAAAATGTCCTAAATAGGACCGCCACCAAGGCCAAACAAATGTCCTAAAGAGGACCTCCACCAAGGCCAAACAAATGTCCTAAAGAGGACCGCCACTAAGGCCACTCGTCCCGAAGGGCCGTCACAAAGATCATCTGTCCCGAAGGACCGTCACAATGACACTCTGGCTAAACAGCCCGCCACAAAGGCCACAAAATTGGCTAAACAGCACGCCACAAAGGCCACACATGGCTAAACAGCCCGCCACAAAGGCCACACACGGCTAAACAGCCCGCCAGAAAGGCCACACAATGTCTAAAAAGACCGCCACACACGGGCACACTGACTCGAAAGTCCGCCACTAAGGCCACACACAAGCCCCTCCAAGGCTCTCCACCGCTAAAATGGACAAATTCTAACTCCCGAAAAACTTTCCATATTTATCACTTTCCACTTTTGGAAACTTCTAATTCAGGAAACTTTCCTCCAAAAACCCCGCCTCACGGAAACTTTGTACCCCGAACACCACCTCATCTTGTTACTGAGTCGCACAACCAACCACCCCAAGCGACCGAGTAACAAGAGAGATGGGCTGGAACACTCCATTCCCGCTCCAGCCACGGATTACAGATGGAACCAGGCTAAACAAGCTCAAGTTGCGGCTTGCTTCTCATACCACTTCTTGAACCTTGCTTTCATCTTTGCCTCAGGCTCCCAAGTCTGCTCCTCAACACCATCACAGTCCCACAGGACTCTCATCAAAGGAATCTTCTTCTTCCAAAGTTCCTTGATCCTCCTCTCGAGAACCCTCACTAGTCTCGCCTCCAAAGTCATGTTAGGCTGAAGATCCTCAGGAATCTTAGCCAACACTCTCTCACTCTCACGGAGACACTTCCGCAACATAGACACATGGAAAACCTTATGGAATGCATGCATAACCTCGGGTAACTCCAGTCTATATGCTACTAGTCCAACCCGCTCAATCACTCTGAATGGACCCATATACCTCAGACTCAACTTAGTCTCTGACAATGACCTGTTCGGACCCTGCAACATGGCCATCTTAAGGTACACTCTGTCTCCTACCTGAAACTAAAGATCTCTCCTCCTCCTATCGGCATAACTCCTCTGCCTATCCTGAGCCTCCTTCATGTTCAGCTTGAGAACCCAAATCTTCTCTGAGGTCTCCTGAACAAAACTAGCACCAAACATGCTCCTCTCCCCCACCTGAGTCCAGCATAATGGTGTACAACATGGTCTCCCATACAAAGCCTCATAAGGAGCCATCTTAATACTCGCCTGATAACTGTTGTTGTAAGAAAACTCTACCAGGTTCAGGTGATCTGCCCAATGGCCACCCCAATCCAACACACACATCCTCAGCAGATCTTCCAGCGTCTGGATCGTCCTCTCAGACTGTCCATCTGTCTGAAGATGATAAGCTGTACTCATATGTACCTTAGTGCCCATCTCTGCCTGAAATGCCTTCTAGAACACCGAAGTGAACTTATAATCCCTATCAGACACAATGCTCGCTGGCACCCCATGCAATCTGACTATCTCTCTCACATACTTCTTAGCCAAGACCGCTGCTCCATCAGTCTTCTGAATGGTCAGAAAATGTGCTGACTTAGTCAACCGGTCTACGATGACCCAAATAGCATCAAAAGTCCGTGACACTGGCAATCCTACCACAAAATCCATGGTGATCATATCCCACTTCCTCTCAGGAATGGGTAAACTCTTCAGTAAACCGCCAGGAACCTGATGCTCAGCCTTCACTAGCTGACACACATCGCATCTCGAAACCCAACTAGCCACATCCTTCTTCATCCCGACCCAATGGTAGTACCTCTTGAGATCACGGTACATTTTAGTCGCTCCTGGATGAATAGACAACTTGCTCGCATGAGCCTCTCTCAGAATCTCCTGCCTCAACTCCTCATCCTTGGGCACACAGACCCGACCGTGCACCAAGATAGTACTATTATCTAAGACCTGATACTCTGAATCCACATCCTTAGAGGCATTCACCAGCCCCAAATCCTTATCCCGAGCCAACGGCACCCTACTCAGAAGATCTTCTCTATCAACTGCTTCCAAACCCAACGGTTCCTGAGAAACAACACATAAACTCAAAGCACTGATCTCTCCAACCAGAGACTCCAACTCCTGCTCCTGCGCCAAAGCTACCCACTTCCGACTCAGAGCATCTGCAACCGTGTTAGCCTTACCAGGATGATAGGCTATCTCCAAATCATAATCTGCCACAAGCTCCATCTACCGCCTCTGCCTCAAATTCAACTCAGGCTGAGTGAATATATACTTTAGACTCTTATGATCTGTAAATACCTGTACCTTTGCACCATAAAGATAAGATCTCCAAATCTTCAGGGCAAAAACTACAACACCCATCTCCAAATCATGAGTAGGATAGTTGCCTTCATGCACCCGCAACTGCCGCGAAGCGTAGGCAATCACCTTCCCATGCTGCATCAGAACACACCCCAAACCAACTGTAGATGCTCCTCAACACCATCACAGTCCCAGAGGACTCTCATCAAACGAATCTTCTTCTTCCGAAGTTCCTTGATCCTCCTCTCGAGAACCCTCACTGGTCTCGCCTCCAAAGTTATGTTAGGCTGAAGATCCTCAGAAATCTTAGCCAACACTCTCTCACCCTCACGGAGACACTTCCGCAACATAGACACATGGAAAACCTTATCGAATGAACGCATAACCTTGGGTAACTCCAGTCTATATGCCACTGGTCCAACCCGCTCAATCACTCTTAATGGACCCATATACCTCGGACTCAACTTAGTCTCTGACAATGACCTGTTCGGACCCTGCAACATGGCCATCTTGAGGTACACTCTGTCTCCTACCCGAAACTCAAGATCTCTCCTCCTCCTATCGGCGTAACTCCTCTGCCAATCCTGAGCCTCCTTCATGTTCAGCTTGAGAACCCGAATCTTCTCTGAGGTCTCCTGAACAAAACTAGCACCAAACATGCTCCTCTCCCCCACCTGAGTCCAGCATAATGGTGTACAACATGGTCTCCCATACAAAGCCTCATAAGGAGCCATCTTAATACTCGCCTGATAACTGTTGTTGTAAGCAAACTCTACCAGGTTCAGGTGATCTGCCCAATGGCCACCCCAATCAAACACACATCCTCAGCAGATCCTCCAGCATCTGGATCGTCCTCTCATACTGTCCATCTGTCTAGGGATGATAAGCTGTACTCATATGCACCTTAGTGCCCATCTATGCCTGAAATGCCTTCTAGAACACCGAAGTAAACTTCGAATCCCTATCAGACACAATGCTCGCTGGCACCCCATGCAATCTGACTATCTCTCTCACATACTTCTTAGCCAAGACCGCTACCCCACAGTGTCGATCGATGCCCAACTCGCTGGTGTCGACCAACACCAATTGGTGTCGATCGACACTCCTTCTGCAACTGCGATCCGCGCGAAGTTGAGAGTCAAATCTCACTCCCAAATCTCCTCCAAATCGTCCAATACTCGAAACCCAAGCCTTAAACATCCGTAGGAACCTGTATCAACCAATCCCAGCAAGAAAACACACAAACAAGCAACAAACAAGCAAGAACAAGGGAATCAAAGGATTAGATTAGCCATCGTCATGCACTCACCTCTTTGCAGGAAGTTTCTGACCAATAATGGACGAATCCACACTCCCAACAAGCTTCCCACACGTTCCTAGCCTTGAATCCTCACTCCCACAGCAAGATCTCACCCACAAAGCCTTGAAATCTCACAAAAACTCCCAAAAACTCAAGAACGATGTTTTCTCCTCTTTCTCTTTGTTTTCAGTGGCTGGACAACCCCAAAACATGACCTAGGTCGTTCCCCCACTTAAATATCACGGTTTAATGGTTCTCCTCAAACCAAACCGACCAAAAATCAATAATTAAATCGGAAAACAATCGGTGTCGATCGACACCTCCTGTGGTGTCGATCGACACCCTCACCAATTTACCAAAAATTGGTTTGCGGGTGTTACAGTAAATTTGAGAAAAATGAATAAAAAGAATTTAATAATTGAGAAGTGAGGACAAGTGCTGAAATATATGCTGCCAAATGTCGTTGTCTTATACAAAGTTAAGAGAAAATCTTCTCATACTATATAAGATGTAGGCATGTTCCAAAAAATAAAAATAAAAATCATTCAAACAAAATAGCTTTGTCAAAGTTCCACATTGCAACCATTCTGTTCATCACATATTCTCTCCTATTCACTTCTCAGGGTAAACATCTTATACATCTTATTCATTTTTGTTCTCTATTTTTTTCTTAGTTCTTTATAAAATCTCATTTTCACTTGAAAGTTTTGTTGTACACATAATTAATAAACATGATTTTATTTTTCTAACAGAAAGTCACACATACAAATTGTAGAACAATAGATAATTTCCTATTGGAAAAAACATAGTACACTACTAATGATCACTTTGTGTTTTGGGTGGAAATTGATAGTATTGAAGGCAGACGATATCAGGCCTGGAGTGTGTAATTTTAGAGGTTCATGCCATATTGACGACGACTGTAGGAAACGATGTGGACCGCCTAAGTTCCCAGATGATACTACAGGGATGTGCATGAGAAATCCTCTTGGTACCGGAGATCTTTGTTGTTGTAGTTTTGGTTAGAAAAAATATTATTATCATCATCATATGAATGTAATAAAGTGGAGTATTATCAAGAACTGCACTATTCTCTCTAATACCATATAAAATTCTGAACTTATTTATTATACTACATTTTGAACCCACATTACGCGTGGGTTTGTTTGATATATTTTGGTGAAAATAATATATGATTGATGATAGTTATGAAATATTATCTTATAGAATAATTTAAATTAATATTAAGGCCAAACTTTTATTTCCGATACACCAAAATTTTAAAAAAATAGAAAATCAGTTGTGCTAAAAAATCAAATCTGATCAAAAGAATCGTGGATTTTAACTGGACGTCCAGGAGAGGAGGATCGGACATTCGAACTGGTGACCTTGCATATACTAAACCATTTTTTACGGCCAGACAAACAAAACATTTTTTGAATAATGAATTAATCTTGTTGTCTCATATTTAATTGACAGCCACCATCTTTGTTTTCATGTTTTTTTTCTATTGTTTTCTTACTTTTCATATTCTTTCTCGTCATTTTTGTTGTCAAATTTTCACGATAATTGTCATTTTTACTTTTACCATCTGATTCTTTGTTATACTCTTCTTCTTCCTCTTCCTCATCTGCTTTCTCACATTCTTTCACTTAATAACTTGTTAACCTATCAAACTCCAAAACCAAAATCATTGCCTATTTTCTCATAAAATTTCATGGATCAGCATAGTCACCACATGCACTCAATTATTGATATTTTCACCTGTATACTTACTCGGTTTTAGATCCACATGTATTGAAACTTCTTGAACCAAAATTTTAATACTATAAAATTGCAAATTACTTGCAGAGAAAGTAATATGAACACATGTATAGATAATGAAAAAAGTGTTCGTCGTCAATCCTTTTTCTTTAAACCTCAAAAATTAACTCAAACAACAACAAATCAAGGGTCTTGCGACGTAAATCCTTCAAGCTTGCTGCTCATTCATAGTAGGAAGCATATTAGTCTTATTTACAGTGGTTCTAAGCCATTGTAATAAATGATATCTACATATAATTATTAAAAGAAAATTGCATGTAAATATATTTTGAAGTACATAAATATCATTTAAATTTAGTGAATCTGAAAATAATGTATGTAATTTTGAGAAAATGAATTAAAAGAATTCAACAATTGAGAAGTGAGGACATGTGTTGAAAATATACGCTGCCAAATGTCGTCGTGTTATGCAAGGAGAAAACCTTCTCATATATTAATATTTCATTCTTTCTTATTGCAAAATTATAATGTCATGGTAATTATATAAAATATTGATAAATGATATCTACATATATTTACTAAAAGGACATTGCGTAAGTTTCAATACATTTTTTAGTACAGAAATATCATTTCAATTTAGTGAATATAAAAAATAATGTATGTAATTTTGAGAAAAATGAATTAAAAGAATTTAATAATTGAGAAGTGAGGACAAGTGTTGAAATATACGCTGCCAAATGTCATCGTATTATGCAAAGTTAGAGGAAAACCTTCTCATATTATATAAGATGTAGGCATGTTCCAAAAAATAAAAATAAAAATCATTCAAACAAAATGGCTTTGTCAAAGTTTCACCTTGCAGCCATTATGTTCATCACATATTCTCTCATATTTACTTCTCAGGATAAACATCTTATACATCTTATTCATTTTTGTTCTCTCTTTTTTTTTCTTAGTTCTTTATAAAATCTCATTTTCACTTGAAAGTTTTGTTGTACACATAATTAATAGGGAATATGCAGTGGATAGCATAATTTTGAGACTTATTAAAGAAACTACCACAACTGTAACTGTAGATGTCGAGTGGCCCGTAGTTAATTACTAAGCTGGCCTTCCGTAGGTGACCTCCTTCTAGGGAACATACATTATAGGGGGATATAATATTAATATTTAATAGATGAAGAGAAGGGATAAGATATTAGAGTACACAACGATTTGGGACCACATATTTACCCATTCGTAACAGTAAATATCTTTTCACATTGCTAGAAGGTGTGTTTGCCCAAACATACCATTTCTCTGACCCTTCAGTTGTCTCACCAAATAAGCCGCAGAGAGTTCTAATCGTTCCAGTTCCAGTATCAGCAATTAGTAGGGTACACTTTTGTTTTCCTTTGGGTTGTAGCTTCTCCTGTAAGATCTGCCCTACTCAGCCCCACCGTTTCTTGGCAGTGTGTGGAACGCAATCAGATCTCTGTCCCACTGTTTTGTCGTCTACTTTCAAATTCGTATACCCAAAAAACACATGTATAATCAGAAGAATTATCCCTATTTCCCTTCTAACTGTGTGGTAGTTATGAAGTGGTAAATTTGACAAACATCTATTTCACCTTTACAGTTCATGGAGAATTCAGTCCTGCCGCTTCGTCTGTTCAAAGAAGGTGCAGAACCAAATGGTGAACGTGTCCAGTCGTATAGCGAGTTAGCTTACCTTGAAGGGATAACCTCAGCATTGTTCCCTGAGGATTTGAATTTCTTGAGATCTTCTCAATTTGACAAACTGCTTGAGATTGTTGACGGTTCGGCTTTCTCTCGTAAGCTTGTCCACTTTCTGTTGACCGGCAGTTGGTTGTCAAAAAAAAAGAAGAGTTGTGGGTTGTATTTGCCGGTTCTCCTATTAGATTCTCTCTGGCTGAATTTCAAATGGTAACTGGCCTTAATTGTGATAAACCTCCAAACGAGAAAGCTAGAAAGAGGAAACGGGTAGTCGGACCTGGTAGGTATTGGTACAGTCTTTTTGAGCGGCCTGATGTATCTGTAGAATGGGTAGTTTCCAGACTGAAGAAGCGTTTGGTACCCGAGCGTGATACCAGAATAAGATACGCCCTGCTCGCCATAATTGACGGCGTATTGTGTCCAACTTCAGGAAAAGCGAAGATTTCTCCTATTCATGCTGATATGATAGCAGATATCTCCAAGTTTCTTGAGCACCCATGGGGGACTAAATCTTTTCAAATGACCTTGGCCAGCATAAAGGCCAGGGGGCCTGAAAAGTTGAATAAAAAGTCAGTGTCTCTGCAAGGATTTCCACATGCTTTGCAAATGCTACTCCTTCAATTTGTCCCCAGTATAAGGGAATTACAGTTCCCTGCAGTAGATGTGGACGAGTATTCTGATATTGAAGAGGTTGTTCCCGAACCGGAACATCTTTGGAATTTGAAGTTGGACATTGTTTGGAAAGTCGATGCCAAAGCTAATGTGAGTTTAAATTTAGTAGTGTTTTCATATCTAGCAGTAAGTGTTTCGAAATAAGTACATGTGTTTTAAGGTAACAACATGTAGTCTATAGTTGTCATCTTGAATTTTATATATGTCCTTCGTTTTATTAAAAAAAAATCAGGTCTATTTCTATATATATAGCAAATACCTAGTTTTCTCTACCATATAAAACACCTCTTTTGTGATCTTTACACATAGGTGGTAAATGAGAATCTAACCTCATGGTGATCAAGTCGACTGGAAACTGATGGTTAAAGAGATCCGGGGTCTGGCTCGATCAAGTGCTCGATCACTGCTCGGTTGAGTGGTGGTCGAGTTGATGGTCGAGTGGTACCTGAAATGGAACTTCAACCCAACAACAGAAGATTCAAGTCCAGAAACCTCACAAGAGTTTAAATGAACTTAATCTTAGACTAATATGGATCCTAAATGTCACAAAAATACACTCAAATGGGCAACGGCGCCAAATTGAAACAAGATTTATTTGGTGGTGAATGATGGTGGAAGTATGCAATGATGATATATGAATGGAATGATGGATGGGTGTTTCAATTCCCCTTATGCTATTGCAGTACAAGAGGTATCAATCCTAAATGAGTGTTTGTGACTAGATAAGATGTGCATATGAATCTAAGTTAAGACAAATGTAATGATTGTTTGTCACTAACAATCCTAAGATGGAAATGTAAAAATGCAGAAAGTAAACTACAAGAACCAAGAACTAAATGCAAATGAAACTGAATGATTGAAACAGTAATGAAGCAAGAACAGAAATAGAAACTACTACTAATGAACTAATGCAAGACAATTAATAAACTGAAAGCTAAATGTATGCAACTGGAATGAAACAGGAATGAAACAAGACAATCACAAATCATAAACCAGAGTTCTGGGGATGAACTCGAGCAAGCACTCGACCGAGTGTAGGTCGAGTGAGAGGTCGAGTTGGCTAAATCCGGAAAACAGAGCAACACAACAAAAACAAAGCAACACTTAAACCAAACAAACAACAAGCAAGCTACGAGATTAAGACTTTAAAATCAATAAACAAAGAAGGTTCCTGAGGATGGATTCATGGGAAGAACTAATCATTGTGATTATCTAACTTTGTCAACAAATCTCAAGCAAACTTTGAGCTAACCTCTAGACATATAAATCTAAGACAAGTTTCTCCCACTCTCATGGTCAAGAAACAATCAAACCTATGCAATCCTAGACTTGTTCTCACACAGTAAAGAATCTACACAAGCAGGCATTAAGCAATACATCTCAAACCAAACAAGACCTCTAATCTCTTAGCAAGCCTAATGGTAAGCTCTAGATCTAGCCTTATCTATGCTTCTTAAACATTGGTGTGATGCTAAGGAGCTTGAAATCATATCCTAACCTCTCAGTTCAAGATCAGCCTTAAGAACATCTAGCCTAGAAGAGATCTACAACAATCCAGCTTGACCAAATCACATAAACAACAAGATCAATCCTTCCTAACCCATCCTCAAGATCCTAAGAAGACTACTCACAACAAGACATGATGAAACAAATCAAAAACCCAGAAAATATTGAAACTTGCATTATTAGAAAGATAAAACTAAGATCTTCAATATTAATCAAAAGATGAAACTCAAATTCTCAATATTAAGAAAGTTATTGAACCAACAATATTGAAG
Source organism: Camelina sativa (assembly GCF_030686135.1). NCBI lineage: Eukaryota > Viridiplantae > Streptophyta > Magnoliopsida > Brassicales > Brassicaceae > Camelina > Camelina sativa. Next base: position 21,074,947 of record NC_141884.1, on the reverse strand, counting down.
AATGTAAGAGTTTTCTTAAACAAGTACAAAATCTAAATAAAAAGCAAAAGGAATAATGCTAAAAAAGGTAAAAACTAGGTTTTTGGGAATATCTAAAAAACTGGACCCTTTGGTGGCTGCAGGTACAAGGTCTTATATAGTGGGGAAGTGGAAGCCCTCAAAATAGAAAAAGTCAAAGCAGTCAACGGCTCGATCAACTCGACCTGTGCTCGGTCGAGCTAGGGGTCGAGCTGGCTTCTCACGTGCAATCTCCACTCGGTCGAGTCCTCTTCAGCACACGGTCGAGTGTCTGGTCAAGTGTGCGGTCGAGTTGGACTCCGGACCTTGTTGTTTCAGCCTTAACTCCCTTGTTTCCTCCTCAAGATTGCTTCACATCTCCTCGCCATTGCTTCCATGCTCCTTGAGCTCCAAAATCACCTGTTTATGCATGAAAAGATGCAAATGCAATGCAACTAAGCCCTAATGCATGATTAGTGCTAAAGCTACACAATAATGGCCTAAATGGATAGAAAAAGATGCAAAAGATGTGAATAAACTAAGGGAAAACAAGGTAAAATATATGAACATCAACACCCCCAAAATTAGTCTTTGCTTGCCCTCAAGCAAATAATCAAAGACATAAGAAGGTAAGTGAGGTTTGAAAGTGGGATCTCAGCTCCTTAAGCTTGCAAATAGACCATCTAGAATCAATGTCCAAGTTACTAGTACTATGATGCAAGTTGAATGAGCTGGAATTTAAAGACTTTAGACAAGCATGTCACAACCTTTATTGATTTGAGCCTTAGTTATCCACATGCATTCAAATCAACCATTTCCTTTAACATTCATTAAACAAGAACATGAATCAACTCTATGCAATGCTTAAACTCATTTGGCTTGGTAATAAAGGGTTTTGAGACAATGATGGTCTCTTTTTAGAGTGGGGCTTGTCAATATCAAGGTTCTCTCATGAAAATGGATTGAGCTTTAGAAGAATGCTAAAGGTAAGAACACTTAGACACATACAAGAATAAAACCTTGTCTACCCATAGGTACCCAAAGTGTTTATCTTAGCAATCTAAACCCAAATGATCCTAGTGCTACCATTTGCTTCTTCTTTTCTCTTTAACCCTTTTCTCTTTTGGTTTTCAAGTCTTAGGAGATGTTTCTTATTTGATCTTTCTAGTGGAATGGGGGATTCTTTCTTATTGCTATGGTTCTCCTTTCTTCTTATTCTTAAGACATATAAGCATTTTGCTAAACCTTTCTTTTCTTTCTAGAACCATCTTAAACAACACTTTACTTCCCATCCTTTCACTAGACTTTGCTTAAACACAATCTCCTCTTAAAGACTCTACCCTTTTTTTCTTTCTCTTTTCTTTCTTTTCTTTTCATAACAGCCAAGTCCCAAACCCAACAAGTGAAACACCTAGTCCTATCTAGTTTGAAAAATGCAAACTAGAACTACACAAGGTCTTACTCTTGTCAGTTCAAACCTAACACTTTCTACCAAGCTCAATCCCAAAAATAGGCCTCACACACTCAAGAACAAACAAGGCTTGAAAGAAGGTATGGTTTAGGGGTAGGAAAACTGATCTTAATGATTTAATCAACTACTTGGATCAACAAAAGTGGTAAAAAGAAGAAAGATGATCCAAGTATGTATATGGTATCCATGAGTTTAAAGCAATGCACACATTGATAATTAAAAGTCAATATTAGGTTCTTATAAAATAGGAAATGGTTTCAAATCACAACATGCTTCAATTTAGACCAAATGCAATGCAAGAATTCAAGCTTGGTTCAATCTTATGCTTCCTACTACTCAACTAGCATCAAAGTACTAATAACTTGGGCATTGATCCTAGTCTAGTGAATAGGCTAGCTAACAAGGAAATACTCATCATAGATCCCTAATGCAAATATTATACAATTCTACATGAAACATGCTAAACAAGATCCTAATATGCAATGCAAACTACATGAACACTCTTTTTTTTATGAAGATTTTTTCAAAATTTTTCAAATTTTTATGGTTTTTCTATGTCTTAGATGCTAATGCAAGTGCTAACATGATGATGATAAAAATTTGAAATAAGAACACAAAACACAACATCAAATGCTATCTCAAACCCTCCCCCAAACTTAAATCACACAGTCCCTTGTGTGAAAAAGTTGTGAGAGGATTCAAGAGCTAAACACAACACAAAACACAATATGAAATGCAATGGTATAAACAATGGTAAGGTGATAGTGGTACCTTAGGGATTGTGGAAGTAGTTGTCCACATCCATCTGCATGCTGTCATAGGAGTAGTTGGGGTCAGGCTGGTGGCTTGGAGAAGGACTTTGGGGCAGCTCGATGATGGAGATCGACCTTGACTCGGTCGAGCACGTGTCCGAGTGGGGGGGTCGAGCTGGACCGCGAGTGTCCATATGTTGAGCTTGGTGCTGGCAAAACTGCTGGTAGAGAGCTGGATCCATGTAGTATTGAGGTGGGATGGGAGGGTATAATGGATAACCTGGATAAGCAGCTGGAGGTAGGGAGCCATAGGGTGATCTGGGAAGGTGCTCGGCCGAGTGCGTCGGAGGTGCTCGAGTGACCCGGTCGAGTGCCTCGAAAACTGATGTTCGCGGGTACTTGAGCTCCTCTTCCTCAGATTTGTCTCATACATTGAAGTCCTAGCTGGTTCCACAGGATTCGCAACCCTTGAAAGTGCTCTAGTTGAGCTACTTCTCCTCAAAGGGCTTGAATGTTGGCTAGGAGATGAGTTTCCACTCTTCAGCTCAGCAATCTCCTTCTTCAAGCCTTTGATAGACTTAGCCATGTTGGTCACCTTCTTCTTCAGCTTATCAAATCTCTTTCCATGCCACTTACCCCATTTTTGCAAAAGAGTTAACCTCTTGGCATTCTCCCTCACTCCTCTACTATCTCTTGGGTTGGGCTCATAATCTTCAAAGTAGAACTGCTCCTCTCCATCAGCTACTTGTGCATTCCTAGCTTCCTCAACCCTATGTTGAATCACTCCATCAAAACAATGCTCCTCAGCTGGCCAAAAATCAATGTTGGCTCCTTCTTGAATGGTGGTGAGCTCTTGGTTAGGCAATATGAATTACTTTTTCCCAAGTGTTGGAAGCTCAAAGTTGAATATGTGGTTCCCTTGATGCTTCTCCTTGGCTAGGATGAGAGTAGAAGTGAGGTAGCTTGAGTCAATCCATCTTGGTGAGACCCTTTCTCCTCTAAGTGGAACTCTAGCAACTTGTAGGATTGGAGTGATGATGCCTCCAATGGTAAGTGCTCCTCTTGACCCTTTGGTCTCCAACTTTCCTACCCAACTTCTCAATTGGGTCATGTGGTCAATGAGCACCATTCCTAAATCAGTCTCCACTGTGCTCCCAAGGATGATGGTACCATTCCTTGCTTGAAAGATCACTCCATTAAGAGCCAAGTCAATCATCTTTAGCTCTCCCTCATTAATGTTTCCAGTTTTCTTCCTTGCAAAGAAGGTATTGGCAAGAGCTTTGTGGAAGTACCTTAGGACTGGGCTTCTTATCCTTGAGCTCTTGGAGTTGGAGGATGAGTAGTACTTGTCATCTCCAATGGTTTCCCACACAACATACAACTCATCTCTTGGAACCATCAAACTCCTATTGCTCCCAACCTCAAAACCAAACACATTTGCTACCTCTTTCATTGAAAGCTCATGCTTCTTCCCTTTGATAGTGAAAGAGATGTGACCAGCTCCATGTTCAGCAGTCTTCCTTGCATATGTGTGCAGCTTGACAGTAGCTAGGAACTCACAGCTTTCCTCCTTGTAGCCTTCCATGCACAGCCCCATGAACTTGGTGAGATTGCTCTTCTCAAAGAGGTATTCCACATCCTCATCAATGGCAAGCTTCTCCATGGTCTCCTTGTGAGGATACCTAGTTCCCAAGAACTCCATCCTCATGAAGGCATCATAAATCTGCCTCTTTGACAGCCCACAAGACTCAGCTTCTCCATCATCCATCAATTCTTCTTCTTCACTCTCCTCCTCACTTTCACTTTCAATCTCTTCTTGCTCAACTTCAACAGCTGGCCTCTTCCCTTTGTCCTTGTGTCTCCTCATAAACTCATTGAGAGTAGGCTCTCTTTCCTCCTCACTCTCAGTCCTTTCAGGATCTTCCTCAACAGAGTTTCTCCTTGGATACGGCATCTGGCTCGACCGACTGCTCGACCAGGCACTCGGTCGAGTGGTCGATCGAGTGGTCCGTCGAGTGACTCTCCCAGCTTCACCTCTTGATTCAAGATCAGCATCACGACGTTCCATGGAGCTTGTAGCGGTTCGGTGAGACTTCTTGGTGATCTTGGAAGACATTTTCAAAAGAAACTGAAGAGAATAAACTCAAAGCTCAAAGTTAATAGGTTAGTGACCCAAAAACTTGAAAGAACAAAGCTTGAGCAAGAGATGAACTTTGAGGGAGATTTAAAAGCTTGAGTTTAAGTGTTTTGAGCAAATGAGAGAATGTGAGAGGTTCAAGATCGTGCAAGGGCTATATAAATAAGCCAAGGGGACAAGGAGACAAGGGTGGAGCGTCCATACCATTCAAATTTGAATTGGGAATCTTTGACTTGCTTTTGGCTGTAGCTCGACCCCACACTCGACCAGCACGTGGTCGAGCTCTTTGACCAATTTTGAAATTTCAAAATTTTTCTCCTTGTTCTTCCCTCCACTCGATCGTCCTAACGGTTTGAAGATGAAATGGGCTTTAATTCATACCCAGCTCGGCCGAGTACCTCTCGTGGACTGGTCGAGTGGGCCTGCGAGTCTTCTTCTCCAAGTCCACAACTCTCTTTAACCAACTACATTCTCACTAAAAGCCTGTCCAACAAAAACATAAAAGAAAACACATAAAAACTACTAAGAATTTAAACCATATTTACAAAGGATACCTTAGGGACTTCCTCCCTAGTGAGTTTGTTTAAAGTCACTAAGCTTGACTTTGGTTTCCTTCTTAACTTTGGTTTAGATACCAAGGAGGTGATGAAATCCTCCCTGGAACCTCTTGGTCACTGTGAAGTTGATCTTTGATCACCTCACCCTTGGCACTCAAACCATATTTCTTCTTAAATTTGAGCCTAGGTCTTGCTTTCCTCAAAGACCTCTTATTCAGTTTGACTTTGAGATCCTCAACCATACTAGACAGCTCTTGAACTGACCTCTTAAGATCCTCAACAGAATCCTCTTGAAGTGGGAGCTCAGCCTTAGGGTCTCCTTCATCCTTGAAAACCTCATGATCAACTTTCTCCTTGATAGTGAAGGATTGATCATCAATGGTAGGCAGGTTGGTTGGGTTATAGATGTTGAACTTCATGACTGTTTCCTCAGCAATGTTCAAGGTCACAAGACCTTCCCTAACATCTATTACTGCTCCAACAGTGGCTAAAAATGGCCTCCCTAACAAGATTGGATCTTCAGGCTCCTTGTCCATCTCTATGACCACAAAATCAGTGTGAACCCTTGCCTTCCCTATCTTGAGTGGGATATTCTCCAACCTTCCAACTACCTCTCTATTTGTCCCATCAGCTAGGCACACATGGAGTTTAGTGGATTTGAAATCAGTTCTCCCAAGCTTTTGAGCTAAGGAGTATGGCATCACACTTGTTGAAGCTCCCAAATCACAAAGGCATTGATTGTAGTGGAGGTAACTGATTGTGCAAGGCAAGTAGAATGGCCCTGGGTCCTTGAGCTTAAGTGGGATTATCACTCCTCCAAGGTTCTCAAGATCCTTCTCATCTTGAGCTTGAGCCTTCTTTACTGATAAATCAAGCAAAAAATCTCTATAGAGAGGGTATGGTTTATATTGTTCCAAAGCAGGTCCTCTCTCCTCTTCTTGGTAGGCAATGATGATCTCTTGAATAACCATCACTTCTTCTTTTTTCTCAACCAAAGCTTCTTCCCTCAAAACCCTTTCTTCCTCATGTTGCTTAGCCAACATCTCCTTTTTCTCAATGATTTCCCTTAACTCCTTGATCCTCTGTGCTTTGAAACGCCCAGGGAATGGCAGTGGAGGCTTGTAAGCAGGAGGAATGTACTTAGCAGGCTTGACAGCTTCGGAGTCCCCAGCTCGATCGACCACTCGAGCATGCACTCGGTCGAGTGACTGCTCGAGCTCCTGGTCGAGTTCTCCTGCATGCTCCTGTTGCTTTGCACAGATGTCACTTGGGGCTTCAGTAACTAATGAATTCCCCCAAACTTGGACTTCATTGTCCTCAGTGACTTCTTCCTCTTGAAATTGAATGGCTTTGGCTGAGAACTCCCTTGGATTTTGAACAGCTTTTCCAGGGAGTTGGTTGGGTTTTGGAGCTGAAGTAGATGCTAGGTTACCCTCCATATACTTCACTCTTGAATTAAGACCCTCAAACTTCATATTCAGATCATTGTACTGTGATGTTAACCTTTGGTTCAACTCAGCAAACTGCTTGGCTTCCTCAATCTTTCCTTGTGTTTGCCCAATCAACAATTGTTGCATCATAGCTCTTAAGTCTTGTTCTTGGCCTTGGTTAGTCTGAAACCCTGGTGGGGGACACAACTGAGGCTGGAACACTTGGTGTTGTTGTTTGGGGATGTAGGTTTGTTGCTGTTGAGGCTGTTGAGGTGGATAGACTTGGTCTTGAGGATTAGCCACATTGGTACTCCTATAAGATAGGTTGTTGTTCTTGAAACCTCCTTGGTTGTAGCTTTTGAATCCTCCTTGATTCTGCATGTAGCACAACTCAGCAAACTCAGTCTCCCCCTCTTGAACTTGTGCTTCTTCTTCACCAATGAAATGAATAGACTTGGACTGGCTAAGAAGGATCTTGTCAAGCTTCTCATTGACCATCTTCAAGTCCTTCTTATACTTGTCCTCTTGATCAGTTGAGGAGCTCCTTATGGTCCTATCATAGTCTTCATTATAGTTGCCATCTGACTGAGCAAGATTCTCAACTAATTCCAAGCCTTCTTCCACATTCTTGTTGAGGAAGTTGCCATTAGAAGCTGTGTCAAGCAACATCATTATCTTTGGAAGCACTCCTCTATACAAGGTACTCAAGAGTGACTCATTGCTGAAACCATGATGAGGACATTGAGTCTGATATCCCTTGAATCTCTCCCATGCCTCACAAAAGGTCTCATTGTTCCTTTGAGCAAATCCAGAGATCTCATTCCTTAGCCTTGCTGTCCTAGCATTAGAAAAGAACTTGGCCAAGAAAGCCTTCTTGCATGCATCCCAAGTAGTGATTGCACCAGTCGGGAGAGTTTTTTCCCATAAATGAGCCTTGTCCCCAAGTGAGAAAGGGAACAACCTCAGCTTAAAACCATCCTCACTTACACCATTGATCCTTGTAAGGCCACATATTCTATCAAACTCATCAAGGTGATCAAGTGGATCCTCCATTGGCAATCCATGAAATTTTTTGGCTTGAATCATGGAGATTAAGCCACTCTTGATCTCAAAGTTGTTGTTGGCAACAGTTGGAAGCACAATTCCAGCCCTTTGGTTGTGAGTGTTGGGTGCATCTCCAGCACCAATGTTCCTTGGTCTCTGAACCTGATCCTGATGATCCATTGCTACTATAACCTCTTGTTGGTCCTGAACAACTCTCCTTTGCTTAATTCCCAAACCCTTTGTCACCTTGTGGATGTTGTCAATGTGCTTGAGAAGATGGTCCTTTCCTTTAGACCTTGTGTGCATCAACAAACACAAACGATTTTTCCCAGGCACGCGACTGAGCACAGGCTCTCGTTGGTGATCAAGTCGACTGGAAACTGATGGTTAAAGAGATCCGGGGTCTGGCTCGATCAAGTGCTCGATCACTGCTCGGTCGAGTGGTGGTCGAGTTGATGGTCGAGTGGTACCTGAAATGGAACTTCAACCCAACAACAGAAGATTCAAGTCCAGAAACCTCACAAGTGTTTAAACGAACTTAATCTTAGACTAATATGGATCCTAAATGTCACAAAAATACACTCAAATGGGCAACGGCGCCAAATTGAAACAAGATTTATTTGGTGGTGAATGATGGTGGAAGTATGCAATGATGATATATGAATGGAATGATGGATGGGTGTTTCAATTCCCCTTATGCTATTGCAGTACAAGAGGTATCAATCCTAAATGAGTGTTTGTGAACAGATAAGATGTGCATATGAATCTAAGTTAAGACAAATGTAATGATTGTTTGTCACTAACAATCCTAAGATGGAAATGTAAAAATGCAGAAAGTAAACTACAAGAACCAAGAACTAAATGCAAATGAAACTGAATGATTGAAACAGTAATGAAGCAAGAACAGAAATAGAAACTACTACTAATGAACTAATGCAAGACAATTAATAAACTGAAAGCTAAATGTATGCAACTGGAATGAAACAGGAATGAAACAAGACAATCACAAATCATAAACCAGAGTTCTGGGGATGAACTCGAGCAAGTACTCGACCGAGTGTAGGTCGAGTGAGAGGTCGAGTTGGCTAAATCCGGAAAACAGAGCAACACAACAAAAACAGAGCAACACTTAAACCAAACAAACAACAAGCAAGCTACGAGATTAAGACTTTAAAATCAATAAACAAAGAAGGTTCCTGAGGATGGATTCATGGGAAGAACTAATCATTGTGATTATCTAACTTGGTCAACAAATCTCAAGCAAACTTTGAGCTAACCTCTAGACATATAAATCTAAGACAAGTTTCTCCCACTCTCATGGTCAAGAAACAATCAAACCTATGCAATTCTAGACTTGTTCTCACACAGTAAAGAATCTACACAAGCAGGCATTAAGCAATACATCTCAAACCAAACAAGACCTCTAATCTCTTAGCAAGCCTAATGGTAAGCTCTAGATCTAGCCTTATCTATGCTTCTTAAACATTTGTGTGATGCTAAGGAGCTTGAAATCAGATCCTAACCTCTCAGTTCAAGATCAGCCTTAAGAACATCTAGCCTAGAAGAGATCTACAACAATCCAGCTTGACCAAATCACATAAACAACAAGATCAATCCTTCCTAACCCATCCTCAAGATCCTAAGAAGACTACTCACAACAAGACATGATGAAACAAATCAAAAACCCAGAAAATATTGAAACTTGCATTATTAGAAAGATAAAACTGAGATCTTCAATATTAATCAAAAGATGAAACTCAAATTCTCAATATTAAGAAAGTTATTGAACCAACAATATTGAAGAATCTAAGAGTTTTCTTAAACAAGTACAAAATCTAAATAAAAAGCAAAAGGAATAATGCTAAAAAAGGTAAAAACTAGGTTTTTGGGAATATCTAAAAAACTGGACCCTTTGGTGGCTGCAGGTACAAGGTCTTATATAGTGGGGAAGTGGAAGCCCTAAAAATAGAAAATGTCAAAGCAGTCAACGGCTCGGTCAACTCGACCTGTGCTCGGTCGAGCTAGGGGTCGAGCTGGCTTCTCACGTGCAATCTCCACTCGGTCGAGTCCTTCTCAGCACACGGTCGAGTGTCTGGTCGAGTGTGCGGTCGAGTTGGACTCCGGACCTTGTTGTTTCAGCCTTAACTCCCTTGTTTCCTCCTCAAGATTGCTTCACATCTCTTCTCCATTGCTTCCATGCTCCTTGAGCTCCAAAATCACCTGTTTATGCATGAAAAGATGCAAATGCAATGCAACTAAGCCCTAATGCATGATTAGTGCTAAAGCTACACAATAATGGCCTAAATGGATAGAAAAAGATGCAAAAGATGTGAATAAACTAAGGGAAAACAAGGTAAAATATATGAACATCACAAAGCTTCTTCAAAAGTTTTTCGGAACAGCCCATTTTTGGACATCATTGATGGATGTTCTAGGTACTCCTTCATTAGACCAGTCCACATTCTTTGTATTGAAATTTTGTATGTGTTTGGTTGTTTTGGGGGTGTTGTAGGTTTGATTATAACTGATCCACCATTGTTTATATATTGGAAGTCACATTTATTGTCAAATGTGGTTGTTTGGTGTGATGGTAGAGAAGTTGCTGTCATAAATTTCTCCAGCGACCAAAGGACACCCAAAACTATGATTACACTAACTCGTTTAACAGATTAACTAAACATTGGCATTTTGTCAAACAATATCTAACCTGAAATTATATTTTCCCAACATCCCAAAGCTTTGGTCCCAATATTTGCTCCCAATATAATTGATTAAAGTCAAGGCTTCGTATTTCAGCGAGTGGCTGAACTCACGTTTCGTTGTCATGAATCTCTTTGTTGTGGTTTTAGTTAAATGACAAGTAAATTATATAAAACAGAATCAGTAGTACTTAAAACCATCCCGTTTCATAATGTAGCATTGATATTACACAAAAAACATATTCCAAAAAGCACTATTACTACACAAAAAAACATTGGGGGCATATTGCAATATTTACAACAAAAGGCCACAAATGGCTTGTGCGAAGCACTATGGCTACTACTTGAGTGCATTTAGTCCTCTGCTTCTGTCGCCACACTAGAAGCAATGACTCTATGCTACTTTGTACATCGAATCAAGTAGCGTCCATTTCTTTAAACTCCATCGACGATGGACTTCCCCTTCATAGCTTAATACTCTGTACAAACCAGCTTACGGGATGGTAGGATGCCATGGTAATAGAAACTTCTTTAATTTCAACAACTAAAGTGAACAATGCGTTAATGTAAGAAAGTTGTATGTCATTAAGAGTCCGACTAACTGACTAATAAGGACAGTCAATATAAATGAAGTAAAGAAGGCGGTTGCTAACCTTTATATAGGCATTTTGCACGTTGCCCTATTATGGCCTGTGCCGGTGCAACGAGGCGGTTGCTAACCTTTATATAGGCATTTTGCACGTTGCCCTATTATGGCCTGTGCCGGTGCAACGTGAACAGCGTGTCACAACTCTTTCTCTAACCTGTGATTTAAAAGACAATGCATGATTCATAAGGGATTGGCAAGAACGGTATCAAAGGAAAGCATGATGAGTGTAACAATGGTTTACCGGGAACTCTCCACAAGATGGGATGCGTTTCTTCTTTGGGCGCCCAGGTGGCCTGCGAGCTATGGGTGGAAATAACATCAAGGAGCCTACAGGCTCTGGAAGTGTTCCAGCTTCTCGCACATCAGGGACGGGTTTAATAGTTTTGGTAGGACATCCGCCAATGGTTTACCGAGAACACTGGCGCCGTAATCCCATGAATGGGAAGCCCTTCTGCAACATCTGCAGATATTGCGTGAGGGCAAGGTAGTCGCAGTAAATCAAATGCCCTGCAGGAACACGTTCTGTCTACAAGTTTGACATAATGGGAAACCTCCCCGGTCCCGACAACCTCATATTCAAACTTATCAACACGCTTAACCCCAAACCTGACAGACTTTTCAAAGTTCTGGTGGATCACTTCTCTCAGCTTTGGTGGTATTTCAGAGATTTTAGACCTACCAGCTTCACGACGCATTGCAAACCAACTCATAAGCGTGGTACGGATAAACTCGAGGAGTGATATGATTGGTAATTCACGAGCTTCCTTAAGTACAGCATTCAAAGACTCAGCGACATTGGTAGTCATGACGTTGTACCGCTCCCCCAAAAAGTAAGCTCTAGTCCAGTGACAGAAGCCTATTGCTTCAAGATAGGCTGCGCATTGTGGAGAAAGCTTGATGATTTCATTGAAATAGGTGTGGAAGTCACATATGCGATATGCTCTAGCAGCACGGGAGACATGAAACAGTAGGTTTTTCTTCTTGAACTTCAATGCAACATTACGCTGGAGATGTACAACACAGGCCCCGTGCCTTGCTCGTGGGTACAACTGCAAATAATAATGAAATTATCATGTTTTATTGAAATGTAAGCCCCTAGTAGAAGTTGTCTAACGGTATTATGCACTGTAACATCCTTTTATTTTAAAATACACATGACCTACTGTGACATAACATCAGTTCCGTTAACAAACACAGTTCTTTAGAGAAGGGATATATAGAAGACATACCCTCCGTAGTCCTGTATAAATGGAGGAGTGTCTGTCGGAGACAAATGTGAGGGTCTCCCCGTCAGGTATTACAGTGATCAAAACACGGAAAAACCATTCCCATGCATCGTCGTTCTCTCCATCCACCACCGCAAACGCAATCGGGAAGACTTGAAAGTTTGCGTCCTGAGAACTGGCGGTTAACAAATAGCCGCCATATTTGCCTTTCAGATGAGCTCCATCGAGGACAATGACCCGTTTCATGAACTGAAAACCTTCCACGGATGCTCCAAATGCGAGGAATAAGTATTTAAACCTTTGCATACCTTTTGCATCAACCTCTGTTTTAAGGTCAACAATGGAACCCGGATTCGCCATTTGAAGGAGGTGCAAGTACGTTGGGAGCAAGGCGTAGCTGTTATCAGATGAACCCTGAGCTCCCTCCATTGCCACCTCGCGGGATTTCCAAGCCTTCCAATACGAAATCCGCACCGAATGTTCCGCCATTAGAAGGCGTTGAAGATCGATCGCCCGTGGACCTCTCGCATTGCCCTCGTATTTGGCTTTCATAATGCTACCAATGACCCGTGTAGTTGCTTGTTTGTGGTAGTGGCTCCTGTCTTCAACGGTACAGGTATGCTCTAGTGACACTCCTCTTATCTGGTAATTGTCACTCTCTTCCATTTTGACAATATACACTCTCCAAGGGCAAGAATCCAAGACGCATGTGAGTATCAATCTCTGCTGGTCGGAGTGGTCCCGGCGAAAATGGAATTTTCGGTTGACTGCGTGTAGGGCAAGTTTCACATTGCAGTCCTGTTTGTTTTTAAAAACACGTCCACCAAACAGCTCATCTCCTTCGTACAAAACGTCACGTATAGCTAGCTCCATTCCCACACGGCCTGAAAGTAGACTTCATAAATTTAGAAACGTTTCTTGCGGATCACAACAATATTTTAGCAACGCTTATTATAAATTTACATGTTCTCTTTCTAATAAACATAAGCGGTAGAATTATCGTCTCATACCTTCTTCATTTTGTTCATCGAGGGTAGGAGCAGCGTCTCTGTTGAATGACGCAAAATTTAAGCACATGTCTTCAAGGGCTTCCTGCAATGGGATGCGTAGATCTAGTCCTTCTCCCAGTGGAGTAGCCATGTAGTTTGCATGCGGCCCAAAGAAATGACACTCTCTAATCGTCTCTTCTGTAAGGGGTCCCTCGTCTTCTGATATAGTGACATCAACACTGTCTGATGAGGATGATAGTTCATCGTCGGAGAGATTAATATCCGGCATGCAGAAGTTTCTTAGTAAATCAGCGGCCTCTTCTCCAGCTTCCTCGTCCTGTATGTATGAGTATGAATGTTAGCACAAACGCAAATTAAATAACTACAATCACCGAAGTTTCTTATATTTTAATTTCAATATCACTTACCTCTCGTGACGTGTGTATAATGACAGCGTCTGTACTTGTTTCAACTTGAGGAAGAGCATCATTGCATGAGGACTCCCCAACAGTCTTGAACAGACATTCACAGTTCAACGTACAAGTAGAATAATGAGTGCAACTATAAAAAATCAATACAATCATTGCCTACTTCACTATGGTTCCTTGTAGACTACACCTACTTGTCGGCATTAGCAATTTGTAGAGGGCAGATGTGTAATCTTTGTTGTACGGAATATGGTAGTTACCTAAGTTTTCTGATGTGGTATTTCCTTCATTTCACACCAAAATTTTGCTATCCACTAATATTACCCTTTCTTTTATTTCTATAGATTTTACTTTTTCTTTTCTTTTCTAAAAAATCTTAATAATATGGATTACTACTATATTTCCAAAAGTATTAATTAGTGAAATATCTAATTCTTATCGGTTGTTTTAAATCCTAACCTTTAGGAGTTTATAGCTTCAACATTTTATTAGTATAGATATAATATTGCTATGGAGGTTAAGTAATTGTAATATTTTAAAATGTTTTATGAAGTTTAAATATTTTTAATATTTGAACCTTTTAAAGGTTTCAATATTTATAATATTTAAAATTTTAAAATTTATAAATTATAATTTTTAAAAACCTTTTAAAAGCTAAGAATTTAAAAGTTATAATATTTTGAAACCTTTTAAAAGCTAAGACTTTTAGAAGTTTCAATATTTATAATATTTTAAACTTTTAAAAGGTTTTGAAATACAATGTTTGAGCCTTTTAAAATGTTTCAATATTTATAATATTTAATTTTTAAAAAAATTTAAATATTATAATTTTTTTTTGAAACTTTTTAAATTTTTAATTTGATCAAATAAAAAACCGGATCAAACGAAGAAAACTTTTAAACTTAGACGCCTGATAAATCAAGTTTTTCTGCTCATTCGTTGTTGGAAGCATATTAATCTTATTTATACTAGTTCTGAACCATTGTCTAAAAATTTTCTTCTAGATGTGGAACATTGTATATAGTTCTTTTATTTCCATAAATTTAAAATTTTTCCTTTTCTAAAAATTCTTAATACAGAAAATTTCAGAAATTTTTAAAAATGTTAATGAGTGACATGTCAAATCCTAATAGGCTGTTTAAAATAATTTTTAATATTGAAAATTCTAGAAATTTTAAAAAATGTTAATGAGTCACATGTCAAATCCCCATAGGTTTTTTAAAATTTTATGTGGACAGCCTTAAAAGCTTATAGCTCATAGTCATACTTTTATTAGTATAGATTCAATTTTTTGGTTTGTTTTTCTTTTTGGACCCATCTCACTGGTAGAATTAGCACAAAACAAAAAAAAATGATTACGCAAACATAACGTAACTTGCAAGGCTTATGATTCGTCACTCTTTGTAGACGTTTACACTCACAAGTCATACCTAATCGACCAACTACTAAGTCCTATCAAAGCGAAATATGGTTCTTCTTGTTCTTTTTCTAAGCCAAGAAGATGATACTAAAGTCAAAAAGAAGATGCTTGTTTATTATTTATGAATATTAAGAAACATATAATTGGAGGGGAAACATAATCCAAACACAAGTCTCAAACTCAATATACGCTAACAGTATTTTGAAAGTAATTGATAAGAGTGAAAAGGCTTATGCAGCCGCGGTGATGTACTGGATTGCCTCCTTGCAGATACCTGTCATTGTTGCTTCAGGACCATACACCTTGAAAATCAAACAGACATGTCAAAACAGTTAGAAACGGATTAAGCGGGAATGCGTTGAGGTTCATTTAATTGTGCTGTATATACCTCGATGGGGACACCAATTTCATCTCCAAGTGATCTCATTTTAGCAAGTCCTTTTTGGTAGTTTGGTCCTCCTCTCCTCACAAATATATGCATCCTTGCTGCTTTCAGCTTTGCTTCCTGTAAATGGTTCAAGAAATGATCATCTATACTTTATAGTCTAGGGCAATAAATGGCTTGTGGATGAGTCTACTCTCTTCTCTTCTTGCTTACCTTTTCCTTGAGAGCTCGGATTATGCCATTAAAGGTAGCAGCAACATCCGTGAAGTTAGCAATTCCACCTCCAATTACCAGAGCTCTGCTTTTTCCATCTGGATTCGCTGTAGCACACTGAAGAATTGGGAAACATCACAGTATTTTATAGTCAGAAGTGCCACTATGCTGGGTTAGTTTCATATGTTTTAATGTGGAAGGAGAAAACAAAAAAAACATCTTACATCGATAACGACTCTTGCGTACTGCAAAACCTCGTCTTCTTTGGGTGCTCCACTGTATTCAGCATAATTTCCAAGCTCAGATGCATACCCGAGATCTCCAACCTGGATATAACATTTTAGACCTCAGTTTAAAGGCTAAGGCTTGCAGGGAGATTCTCAGTGTTGATTAAGCATGTACGGATTTTTCATATAGAAACATACAGTATCAGCATAGATGACACTTGCACCTCCTCCAGCTACCATAGTCCAAATCCTTCCCTCGGGATTCAGAACAGTGAACTTCAAAGATGCACTTGTCTGCATATAGAGAAGGGACATAAGTCATAGAGAAACTGGTGTTTTCAAGTTCTACACAGATTGGTAATGATACCTTCTCATCTAGACCGTGGATGAAGCTCTCTGTTGAACTCATCACTCTTCCAAAGGGCATAGGGAATTCAATGTTGCCCCACCTGGAAAAAACGTGTGATGTTAAGCATATTGCTTTAATACAGCAGCAGGAAGGCTTCTCATGCCTCTTCTTGAAGCTCTCGACTTGGAACAGTTGAAAAGAGTGGAAGAGGCAAACTTACTTCTTAAAGTTTTTAAAAGCAGCGGTGTCATCAAGCTCACCCCTCATATCCAGAGGATAAGGCTTTCCTTCAACCAATGTGAAAGGATTCATCTCCAAGAAAGTGAAATCAAGATCTAGACCCCAAGAAAAAAAGAAAAGAGATTAACAAAGCTTCAGTTTTTGGTTCAGATTTCGTCACTGTGAATCTGCTATGACTTGTGTGTAGAATCAGTCACATTTAGCATACCTTCAAATAGGGTAAAAATAACTTGAATAAAATCTTCAAGTTCCCCTTTGATCTGTATGTGGAAAAATTAGTAAGTCGAAATTGCAAGTAGTTTTTTCAATACAAAGTTCTCTTAAGTACCTCTAGAGGAAGGGTTGCAACAAGAGGTGCACAAATCTCAGATGTCAGGGAAGCACCTGTCGGTATAGATATGGTCTTGACCTATAGAAAGTGAACTCAACTTTTCAGCTTTACGGTGTGAGAAAAACTGACACTGAAGGATATCAATGGAAAAAGCCTCCAAATATACCTTGTCCCAGTTCTCCTCAATGTCAATTCCTCCGCACTCTGAGAAGCTTATGCTGCAGCCAAGTCTATCAGAGACAATATTAAGATAGAACTCCTCATTGTGTGGGACAAATGGTTCAACAATGAATGTTGTAATAGGTCCTTTGCATCCACTCATCTCTACCTGTAGATAATAATATATTAGACAAAAGCTAAAACTGTTCAAACCACAGGGAAGGAAACAACAAGCCAGCTAAGAAAAGGTTACCTCTTTGCCCAAACGTTCTTTAACAAAAGTTGCAACATCAGCGAAATCTAAATTCAAGGCAACCAAACCACTCTTGCCACGCTTCCCAAACAGCATATCAGGTTTCACCACAAGCTTCTCGGATGAGAGCCAAGGTTCTCTCTCCACCAGCTCATTCAGATCAGTCTCTTCGTTAATCTAAATACACACACAGAGATTATATGAATCCAAGCGTTAATACAACAGAACTGAGTCATGTCGGAGAAACCAATGCACTGCACTAAAGACAAAGTTTTGTTAATGGATCTAAACCTGAACGGATCTGATAGGCAAATCTTGACCAGAAAGCCTTTTGAAGTGTTCTTTTACCAGTCTCTTTGAGTCGTACTCTCTGATCTTCTTGCGAGCCATGTTTCAACAAGTAAACTTAACCAAACAAAACATAACAAAAAATTGATAAAATGTTAACAGATCCAGGTACAGTGAACAAACACACAAAAAATCGGAATCAGATCGTTAAACTATTCAATTAGAGTCTAATGAAGATTCGCAACACTAACGAATTCGAATGGATCAAACGAATTTTAAACTTAAGGGTTAACAGTGAACATCATATAGAACATCGAGAAGAGACAGAGACAGGAGTATCAACACGAATTTAGTCTACGATTCGTGATGAAACAGACCTACGGAGACGGATCAGAGGAGGAGGAGGAAGAAGATATCGATTAAAATGGCGGATCTAACTTACCGTTGAGAGAGGAACAAGGAAGGAGAGGTAGCTACAGCTTTTGGTAGTTAGCGAACAAAATCGATACCTCTTCTGGTATAAGGATCGTTTTTATATTTAAACATTTTCAATTTTTTTTTCTGTAAGGAAATTTTGTTTTTAAAACATTATAATTAGTCTGTCCAATTACCTACAATTACAGACTTGAAAATATTGTCCAATTATATAACAGAAACATGTTAATATGTTATGAGTCATACTGCAAATTTTAAATTTAAATCATACACTACAAATTTTGTTTTGTACAAGTAATAAAAGTTGTATTGTTCTATAAAATTAGTTGTAAAACCTTTGGAGTTACTCTTCCATCATAAAGGGTGTTCGTTTGCCGATGAAAGCTACACCTAACGTGTAAGCAAACGTTTCAACTCCCAACCATTTTGATTTTTTTTCATTTTTTATATTCCAATATATTTGTATCAATTCGTGTTAGGTAGAGTGAACCTGTAACGTCCAACTCCAAGATCATCTCAATTGGATGGAAGGTTTGAGAGATTACCTCCAACTCCAAGATTATAGTAGTATAGTTGTTAGATTATCTCCCAAAACACAATACCAACACGACTATAAATTGGATGGCAAGGTTTGAAAAGCTGAATCTTCACAATTGGTCACCATATAGAATATGTTAGCATGTCCAAAAATCAAAGTGTGTTTGTTAGATTGGCTTACCATCTATACTTGCAGAACCTATACTTTGATACAACCCTCATTGTTACCATTAGATCGAGGCAGCATCCTTTAGTTAATACAATAAACAAGCATACTGCAAAAGATGCGACTACTCAGCAAAAGATTTGATCCTTTATTTATTTATGATTCAAACAAAAAAAAGCAACGATAACCAAGTTGGAAAGAACTTATGAACCTCTCGGGAAAATGAGGCAGCAAAAAAGAGCTTGGCACACATACCACTGATCTATTGCCGATATTTCTGTAATAGTATTAGGGATTCATGTTTGTCAAGTTCAAAGAGCCTCCTTTTCCACTCAGCTCTCAAACTGGCTCATCGCTTTAATAGTTTAATTACCAAACCTGTAGAAGAAAAGCTATATTTCCAATAAGTATAACTACCTTACTAAGAAACGCCTGGGGTTGTTTGACAAACATAGTAAACTGATTAAGTTTCACCAACCAAACATCCCTGGATAGTGGATAGTCAGGGAAAAAAGTCAGGCGTTTGGTAGAACACAGAGAAGAGAATCATCGTAAGATGTAATACATACAGGGAACTCTAAGCAAAGAAAGAAACTATAAGAAGCAGAGACGAGTAGAGAAGACACGAATACAACATACAAGCAGTGCCTGGCTGGAAGTGACTTTTACAAAGAAGATCATATCGAGGTGTTTCGTTTGATTATTAGCAAAATAAGTGGCTGAATGAAATGTAGGTTATTGGCCCTTGAGGTTGAAATTAAAGATTCTTTGAACAACTCAATTCCATTTGGTACCATTTCAATTCCATCATCAAGATTACAAGAATATTAAACGACGAGAGATATTTGCTGATGGAGATAAAACACATACCACTGACAAGTCTCTTACCGACGAGAGATATTAGCAATGATCTTTGGCAATAGGAATAAGACCCATCCAATGAGCAAGAAAATATTTCAATAGGAACTAAAGGAAGCTGCAATAAAGGAAAGATGCAAGTCACAAAACATCTTTATTTATTTATTAACAAGTCACAAAACATCTTACGACAAATAATAAACAGTAAGCATCTCTTACACAAATAACCGTGCTTTCTTAACTGGAGAGCTGAATAATGGGGAAAGAGTATCAGACAGAGACCTAGCCTTCTTAACCGGAGCCGGAGGGGTGAATTGAGATAGAAGAGTGTCTGACAGAGACTGTGATGTGTTAATCTGAGCTGGAGGAGATAGAGAGCAGCAAGAAACAGTTCGCTTTACGCGAAGCATTTCTCTGTAGCTATCTTCGTTTCCATGCTCAATTTCCAAGTCATGCCACTTCTGCCACACTTGAGGGTCTGCAAACTGTGATGCATACTTGTAGACAGCACGAGCTCGATCGGCTTTTCCCATGCTTTTCTCCAGCTCTGCAAATCTGATGCACATCTTCACATCATTCTCTGGAAGCCCAGATGATTCTATGGCTTCTTGGAATATCTCCCTAGTTCTTTGAGCACCAAACCTCTCTGCTGCACTAGCTATGTATATCTCATACAGCTCAAGCTTCTTCTCATCAGCAACTTTTCTTGTAGCTGCTTCGTAAACTCCCATGGCCCTCTTCGCCAGACCATAATCTTCTTCATATTTTGCGTACTCAAGGTACAGTTGAGCAGCATCAGATGAACTTACCATTTTAACAGCATTCTCAAACAACTCTCTCACCCGCTCCAGCTTTGTCTTACCATGTCGCTTTACAAAATTTTTGAGATACGTTACCCATATGTCTTTCACATTTGGGTACTTAAACATCTTCACACCTCTTTCATACACCTTGAACGACTCTTCAAAGTAGTTGTTTCCCTCAAGAAGCTGAGCATAGTTCAATATAATTTGAGGTGTGGCTATTCTTAATTCCAGTATCCTCTCGTACCCTGATCTCGTCGATTCCAGTGTCCCTACACTTGCTTCCAGATCAACGTAAAGTGACCACAGCCTCAGGGACTTGTGTAGCTTTAGCTGGACTGGTTCTGGTTCGTTCCTACTGGCAGCCACTCTGTTTTTGACTTCTACCGATGGTACAGCTGTAGCACACCTCATCAGCTTTAAAGCTCCTTTGAAATTCTTGTGCCTCAACTTCATCTCTGCCCACTCACACCACACAAAAGCCAAATGATCCACGGTCTTGTAGTTTACTTGGACAGCCTTGTCAAGAACCACTCTTGCATTAACCAAATCCTTGTGGGATTCATACAACTTGGCAAACGCAACCCACAACGTGTGAGGAGACTTGCCAACTGCTTTCATGGGATCCACAGTCCTCACAGCTTCTGTATAAGTCAGTATCTGCTTCTCTGCATCTCCCTCAGACAACTTGACTCTACGATGCCATTGTTCAACATTGTGAGGGTTTTGCCTCAAGAGAACACTGTTTGCAAGAGCGGGTATTGACACGAACATCTTCATCAGTTCCTCCAAACGAGCTAATCGCAGATCAACATCATTACCATCGTTCAACCAATACCCACGCAAGATTTTCATCTGCATCTCTTCTACAGACAGAGAAGTATTGACACGAACATCTTCCTCCTCCTCCTCTACCTCGGTTTCATCTTCTTCACCATCTTCTTTCATCCTATTGGCAACAAAACTCTCGTCAAACTTCGAGTAAGCGTCAAATATAACACTAAAGTCCCTCACTGTAACCACATTCATCATCCCTTCCTCATATATATCCCGCCTTCTCAAACAGATTCTTTCTAATGTAGTACTCTGCAAGGTAAGTACAGAGCATCCTCCCTACTTCATCCGTGAACTTTGCAATGCCTCCCCTGATGATAGCTTCCACATCAAGACCAGAAACGTCATTAGCATGGTTAACAACAACCTCAAGCAGATCCTTCCAAAGGCTGTAAACGCTCTTGCTTTTACTAGACTGAAATTGAAACTCGCCGTTCAACACAGAGGCTAAACACTCTGCAGACTCTTGCCAACGACCAAACTTGATGAGAAAGTCAATAAAATCCTCCACGTAACTAGGATCATACCTAAGATACCTTATATAAACCCTAACCTAAGTCTCCACAGGAACACCTTCCAGACTCGCAAATTCGAGATAAGATTCCCAGATTCGACCATGTTGTGTAAGGGGAAGAGCAGAGAGAGCCCGATCGAAAGTTTTACGTGCCTTAGTAATCAATCTCTGAGAAACTAGGGTTTGAAGATAGAAGAGCCAGATCTTAGGCATGTTATGCATCGTAACCAAAGCTCTTTCGAAAGTATTGTTCAGGATCTCGTACTGTTGATGAGTAACACACTTATCGCTAACGAGATCGAGACGTTCCCGGAGATACGCGTACCAAAACTTGTAGCTGCCGGGAAGAGCTTTAAGAGCTCTCTCGTAGATCAAGACTCATTCCTTGAAAGGGGACTCCAACCTTCGCTGAAGCCAATGTCATCACAGCTCAACTGCACCTGACTGCATGAATCGAACCCCCGGGTCCTGACTTTGGCAGAGAACAATTCTACAACTATACCACTGGTGCTACTTGTTAGTTGATCCCTTCCTTTAATTAGTCATTTTCTAGACAAAAAAAAATATTCATCAGCAGAGAGACCTTAACATGTAAACAAAACAAAAGAATTAACAAAAAGATCCAAACATGTTTGTTGATAAGAGATCCAAGCTAAAAGCTTAAGAAGAGACGTTAATAGATAGCTCAGTCCTCGTAGTCGCCTTGCGCATACTTGTCTTCCGGGTAATACATAGCCACCACTTGGTTTCCTCCAAAAAAAATTTCCGTTCATCCCCGATCTTGCCTTTGATGAGCCATCCACATCCGCATACTCCAAGAATACCTGCATTAATATATATTATCATTAGAGTATCCATTTATATATATATATATATGAATTTGGTAGACACAGTACATCTGAGAATTGAAACCGAACCTTTCCAACTCCTGGTGTTGGATAATGATCTGGATTAGGCCTCGGAATCACAACATTCACTAATTTACCTGCACACATAACCAAAGTTAATTCAGACTATACAAAAAAGCCTGAGTATGTGCTAATGATATAATGTGATCACAACATA
This sequence comes from Camelina sativa, assembly GCF_030686135.1. Classification (NCBI taxonomy): domain Eukaryota; kingdom Viridiplantae; phylum Streptophyta; class Magnoliopsida; order Brassicales; family Brassicaceae; genus Camelina; species Camelina sativa. The sequence goes on along the minus strand of NC_141884.1, from coordinate 21,052,491 downwards.
CAATAAAATAAGGTTACTAACCGAATTGTCCACCTTCTTGTCTCATTATGTCTGCATATTCTTCTTCGTATCTAAGTTCATCAGCTGTAACCACTTGAGTCAAACACACAATCTTGGTGGGAGTGCCTTCTGGTTGTAACATAAGCCTCTGCTAAAATAAGATTTTCATTAGTAATCTTTTAGATAGATAAAAAGCCAAACAATTTATAGAAACAAACTATAACGAAAACATGACAATCAATTCACCTGCAAAGCAACCTGTAAAGTTTCTACTTGCTCGGGTTTACGTTGAACTGCACCCTGGATATTTGTACGTCTAGCTGCAAGTGTCTTATCGCCCATCTTAGTACCGTCTAGAGAAGCACAAACAAGATCTGTTACCGAAGGATCTTGGTAAACACAGAACGCATATCCCTTTGAGCCCCCGGTTTCCCTATCTTTAACCAATTTGAAACCTCTTAGTGGCCCAAAACACTCCATTAGCTCCCTGACCTGTGCCTCCGTTAAGTAATAAGGAAACCCGCCAACAAATATGCGGTCAGTGCCGTCTAATGCCATTGCGTTACTACCATCACCAGATCTCATCTCTACCGGTACCTTTTTGATCTTGATCTATGTTGAGACTTATATGCCTATGTTCTTACCCTTGACCTATCTATCGCTTCTTGGCTAAATTGTAAAACCTAGTTTAGATTTTTTTCCCTCTCTTTTTTTTTTTTTGGCCAGCCACATAACAGAATTAGTTCAAACAAGCTAATTATAAGGAAAATTATTCACATAGTAGATCTGGAAAATACTTATTTGTTATGAATATATTGTATTGTATGGATGCCCATTATCGGCCCATTAGTAGATCTGGTGTATAACCTAAAACCCTAAAGTTGTATCACTATATATATGTTTTATCCTTGGGATAGATTAATAATACAAGAGAATAATTCCTTAAACCTCTTGTTATAACACGTTATCAGCACGAGTCTCTAACCCTAGCCGTCTGAAGAAAAAAAAAAAAACTGCCGACGTTGAGCAGCAGCCGTTACTACTTTCGACTTATCTACTCTCCAACTACGAACATCTCTCGTCTCTGCCGTCGTTTCCATACGTTCCGGAACTTCTTTTTCTCCACGTCCCCTAACCAGCAAACACACAAAATCTGTGCCGTTGTAGTGTCGTCTCACCATTATCGCTTATTATAGAGATAAGTAACCTCATACTTTATCGTTTAATACTTAATGAATTATTGTTCCATGAGATCTGTATATTGTTAACGATAATTGTTCGATGAGATCTCTTTATTGTTCCGTTGGTTTAAGCCGGTTAGTAAATTATTGGGTCGTATTCTGACACCAACACTAACCGATTGTTCTTGATGAGAATTTCATTGCTTTGTTATATTAAATATTATACTATAATACATGTATACGATAAACATGTGTAACTTCTCTTTGATCTGTGAGATCTATAATATATTAGTTCATGTTTTATAATATATGATATATTAGTACGTAACTAAATAAAAAAATAATTATAATCATGAGATCGTCGTCATGGATGTTGGTTCCTTTTATTGCTGGAATCTTATTGTTTTATTACTTTTGTTATTTGGTTGTTTAACTCGTTGGTTAGTAAACAAACATTCATGTTCTATTGTTTAGTTACTCTAAGTTAGAGTCTCTAACCTATTAAGAGTGTCTACTTATTAGTGTCTTCTCCTGCTTTATAAGTTTATAAAATGCGGATCATAAAGACTAAACTAAATTTATATAATTGTTTGGTTGTTTGGTTTATTTGTTCAGAGTTTACTACTGCAACGTGATTTAATATGGAGAACTGAGGAAATAATTACTCACCAAAATCTCCAGCCGATGTATGGTCTGATGCGTCTCAACTTCAATGACGTTTCTGATTTCCGATCACCCATTACCACAGAGATAAGTATTTCTGTTTTATGATATTTGTCATAAGATGAAGCATTTAAGTATAATTTTCTTGTGTCAGTCAAATTTTATAAGTTTGACAGTTAAAACTAAAACTTCATTAAAACACCAAAATATACTTTATTATGTGACCAATTGATCTTTAGTATCATTTGGCTTAATTATGCATATATGAATATTGTACACGAGGAACGTGTATGTGTATTGCGCATATTAAACTAAAAATTATGTATTAGCTAACTAATTTATAACAGTCAACTCCAAGTTATTAGTACTTGCAACAATAGAGAATTAAGGTGAAAAGACATCTAAATCATGATTTTATTGTTTACGATTTCAGTGACATGATTTTATAGAAATTTCAAAGTTTTATCATGAAATTATTTTCTTAATTGTTTTACAAAAGAAAGAAAAACAGTTATTAAAAATAATAATAATAACAATAATATATATAGATATATATATATATATATATAAATGATACTTATTACTTATTTAACACTCATTTATATGACTGTTTATAATGTTTGTGAATTTTAATCACAAATTTAAATCTAATCAAAATTAGATATAGTATCATGATGAAATATTTTAAATCAATGTCTCCAACCTTTGGTGAATAAATTGAAAATCAAGTGAAAATTTACTAAATAATGATTATTGCTTATATTTTCTTGGCATCACTTCTATGAGGAGGTTTAAGTCCAAGTATATGACCATAAAATTCACTAGTTCTTTAAAATAATCTAAAGAAAGTAAATGACTAAAATTCTTTAAAATAATATATACTTTTAAAGTCACAAATTTATATTTATCTTGTAGACAAACTATAGTAAAAATATTATGATTTTGTTATTTGTGACTGTGTAAATTATGAGATGTTGATGTGAATCACATCCTATTGACTTGGTTTACTCTTTGAAGTGAATATAACTTTATGTTATAAAATAAAAAAGCCACACCATTGATGAGAAAGTTGCTATATAAAAGGGGCCATAAATATGGATAAGATATATAAAATTATCAACTAGTTTCTCCACTAGAAGTGAATATTAAGTACTAGATGTACTTATCTCATATATATATATATATATATGATGAAAGAAACTAGTGTGAGACAATTTCCACTATTCTACTAATATTAAGAAGTAGTAGAAAAAGTATTGAAAGCTCTTTAAGAGTATATATACTATTGTCTATGGGAACACAATTTGATATTAAATGTGTTACAGTCTCCCAATTAGTCTCAAAATCAAAAGGGTCTAAGATATAATACACGATCCAATTTGAGAATGTTATTGATTACATAGTGGGATTCAAATCGAGATTGATAGACATGAAATGTCATCATCTCGAGGGAGGGAATTGATGAATCCCACATACAGAGGTGATGGAACAGATAGAAGAGTTCACACCTAAAATGAGCTTAATCACTCATATGACAGAACAAATCTTGAGGATTTGAAACGTAATCATGTTGAGACAATAAGCAAAGAAAATACTTTGAAATCATAAGTATTACCCAAGGCAATAAAAGTATTTTAGAGATTACATGCATTATCTAGAAGATAAAATGCTTATAATAAACCAGAAGGTTTAATGAAAATATCACTGTTTGGCATGACCGGTTAAGCCATTTCGGTTTAATAATGATGCAAAAGAATAATCAGAAATTTCTGAAAACATTCACTAGAGAACCTGAAGAGTTTTCTTAGTGATTTATTATGTGTGCTGCTTTACAAGACAAGCCGATTATATGGTTTTCACCAACCCCATGAATTTGGATAATGTCAATTTTGTGGTATGTACAAAACGATATTGTGGACTGATCATCCACTATATATGTTTGTTATTAAATTGCAACATGAAGTTTGCGAGAGTATTTGGTTAATTGACAATGGTGGTGAAAGCATGCCAAGTAATTGACATAAATGACTCTATATGTCAAATAATTCGCATCATGCCAAAGAATTATCATGAGTACTCTCCAATACAATTGGTTTGGGTCAGAAACCAGATATATTCCATCTAATGTGTTATACATGTTAAGTTGCTCCACCAAAGTGATTAAGATAGAATTTGAAAGAATGTTGGAAACATGTTGGATATGAATCTCTTTTGATGATTGGATATCTCGAGAATTTGAGGGTCAAGATACAGAGACTGTGAGACTATTGTTTCAGTGAGTCAGTCTTTCCAACATGAGGAAAATAAATATATTGGGATAAATTATCTGGATCCTCTTACTTTGAAATGTGCGCTAGAAATTGAAAAGATAAATTATTTGCAAAGTTTAGCAAAAGAATGCAAGAAGCATTTGCTGACCATGATAGTGACAAAGTCACACATATACCAGCTGTGCTCCAATTAATATTAATGTCCTAAAAGGATAAGATCAACTGCTAGTAAGTCTAAAGATCGCATGAAGTGTGATAGACTTATGGTTCCAAATATAAGCATCCTCGGAAAGGAAAAGGAGCATAAATTAATATGGCACCGAGGAAGCAAATAGTTATGAAAAATCTCTAGAAGAGATGTAGACATGAGTAAGAAAGAGATTCAGGTACCTGAGAATCATAATGAAAAGAAATCTCAACAAGTTGAGTCATGTCTCGAAAGAAAAGGAACCAAAAAGCAAATCGACGTCGTAAATATGTTTGCATGCAGTGTTGCAGTTGATTATGTTATGGATAAATCTGAGGATCATAACCGCATGGTTAATAGAAAATGTTCTATTGAAAAGTGTACACAAAGAATGATTGGTTAATCATTGAAAGAAGTAACTATTATGAAATAATTCAAATCTCTAAAAAGAGATAATATTTGGACTTGTAGTCCTTACACTTGAAAGTGTAAAATAAGTAGGATATAAGGAGATCTTTATGAGAAATAAAGTACATGTAGTAGTAAAATAATTCTCATAAATACTTGATATTTATCATGAGAATTGCACTCTCATATGGTGGAAGCAACTATGTAGATCCCTTATGAGTTTGACAATAAGAGCAAGACTTGATTCAGTCTATTCAAAAGGTTTCAAACTGCCAAAAATTTCCCTTAAAGTGATCATATTGCAAGAAGCAATATTTTATAATTCTCGAAAAAAAAAGTTTTGTAGACTTTTGACACATTTTGAGGAGAAAATAGTGAGAGTTTATCTCTATAAGAGAATCCTGTTTGTAGATCATTGTTGTTGATCTTAGGGATCTCATAGTGGGTTGAAAATAAATCGGGAACAAGCTAAGTGAATATCTTAGGGTTGTGCAAATCCGAGATTGAACACTAATTGTAATTTTGTTCAAGAAATATTTTCAACAAAGTTTGAGGATGTAGGCATTTGCTGAACCTCGTTAAAAGAAAAATTGTATGTGTCTCTTGTCTCTTCTGCATTTACAAGTGGTTCTTGTTAAAAGAAAACTATAAGAACAAGTGCAAAACATGTTGATGATGAAATATTATCTGATCTCCGGTAGAGATTTCCTATACCAAGGAATATATGGAGAAATAATCAATGATGAAATATTACTCCTGAAAGATGGAGAAATCAGATTGTATATGATCAAATATTTCATGAAATTTCTTGAGGTTACAGTTTTGACATCTGATGAAAGAGATGTTATCTCAAGATGCTACATCATCTTACATAGAAAAATGGTCTTGTAGTACCATACTAAGAAGAAGAGTTGAAAGAGAAAGTTTTACAAAGAGATTATGAATAACTCCTATGTATAAGATTATTGTTTGGAAGATTGTATGAAAAAAAGAAGATTCGAGCTTTAAGTTCAAATAAATGGAAAAGGAATCTTCTATATGAAAAAAGTGGAAATGACTTGAAGTCCAATGACCCGAGAGAATATATGATGATCATATGTATTTTATATACTAAAACTCTGTTTATAACAGTTTAGAAAAGATGATATATATGATCATAATGCATAACCTGAAGATGATGCTTTCAGGGGGAGATATAAGATCATGTGCATGGTTGTACTCTTTTTTCCTTATCATGGTTTTTATCCTATTGGATTTTTCCATGAAAGCTTTTTAACGAGACAACAAAAGAGCACGCAAAAGATAAATGTCTAGAGAGGAATATTATGATTCCAATGGTGAAAGACTATCATCTTCAAAGTCTTTGACATATATTGATGAGATTGTGAGAAACAAAGATAATGATAAAGATGAGTCAATTGCGAGACCCATGACCAAGCGAAGAATGGCGATACACGTTTACTACATATTTGTTCAAGTGAAGATTTGGCGAACCATTTACCAAGGCGTTTCCAACCACTACTTTTAAGAAGCTACTTCATCATATTGGATCGGTCATCTCGAAGATTTCAAGTGATGTATTCAAGAGGGGGAGTAAAAGCACGCTGCACTCTTTTTCCCTTAACCATGGTTTTTCCCACTGGGTTTTTCTGGTAAGGTTTTTAACGAGGCAGCCTTTCACATACGCATTTGGTACTTCATTTTTATAATGGTCATCCAAGGGGGAGTGTTATGAATATATTGTATTGTATGGATGCCCATTATCGGCCCATTAGTAGATCTGGTGTATAACCTAAAACCCTAAAGTTGTATCACTATAGATATGTTTTATCCCTTGGGATAGATTAATAATACAAGAGAATAATTCCTTAAACCTCTTGTTATAACATTATTTTGTTTTATGAAGGGTTGACAAAAAAAATATTTTGTGAAGAATCATATATGGTAAAGAGCTAAAACTAAAAAGCTATTATGACAAATATTGAACTAATTGTTGTAATGAGTAAATGCAAATTTCTAATAAATATTTATAATCTATATATATAAAGTTACCTTTCCTCACTCCTCATGCTGCCACATCAGCAACTCATTTTTTTTTATTTGTGCCTAATCCTAAAAACTAATCCACTATATAGCTTTTAATCTATTAGTTCATAAAACTTTAAAAGCCCATATTAAACCCAAATGTTTTAAATAAATGAATATTTTTAAATAGTAAAAATAATACTATTGATTTATTTTAGTAATAATATTATTATTTATATTTTAACCAGAAATGATCATATTCCAAAATTTAGAATGGGTTAATGAGTTTTAGAATATAAGTAAGATTTTAATGCATGGTGGAGTAAAAAAAGAGTTTATGCAATTGTATTTATAAAATTCTAAACATAAAAATAAAGTTGAAGTGAAACATTAGTTTCTAAGAAACAATTTCAATTATAGAAAAATAAAAGATTAATTACTCAACTCAACTTAAGTTTTGATCTAAAACGAAAACATTGTAAGGGTCGCAATTTTTTTTAGGGAAAAACTATGAAAAGGAATCTTGAAAAATTAATCCATCTAAAAAAACATAAAATCAATGGTCACACAATCTAGAAAAAAATGATATGTAAGTCATTACAAAAAAGTGACATGTATAGCATATCTCAGAATGTATATTATCAACTGGAGCTACAATTCTATAACATGATAAAAAAATATATATATATATATAAAACAGGCTTGAGATTTTATCAATTTATGATCAAATTAATCCATCTAAAAAAACACAAAATCAATGGTCACAAAATCTAGAAAAAATGATATGTAAGTCATTACAAAAAAGTGACATGTATAGCATATTTCAGAATGCATATTATCAACCGGAGCTACAATTCTATAACATGATTAAATATATATATATATATATATAAAACAGGCTTGAGATTTTATCAATTTATGATCAAATACTTTTAACCAAAAACATTGCCAAAAACAACATATTATTAAAGTACACCATGTTCTTTTTAGAAGACGAAGTTGAGGTTTCATCACAAAATTAGCATCTGAAGATAACATATGAGGGTTTTAGACAAATATGTAACTTGGATTAGTGAATGGATGTCGGGTTTAATCATTTCACCATTTAATCATTCTTGACTTGGTTGGAAATTCTATTATGGCAGGTGATGCACTTGTACAACTCCGTTGTAGCGACATAACACTAAAATGTTCATGAATCTTTGTATATTTATATTTAATGTGGGATATCGATATGTTTAAATGATCTTTATAATTAGGTCAATGATCGACATTCGGTGTTAGAAATTTTAAAATGATGTTTTCATTGGATATGAATATGGAATGTACTATTCGAGGGAGATTCTTAAGTCATTTTTTTTACTACGTGATATATTATTGATTTACCAGAAAAACATTATTGCGACACTAGACAATATAGATATTATATATAGATTAGTAAAGTAAGTATGACTTTTATTTGGATTTATATTTTAAACTTCAAATGATTAATTATTATATTTATATTCAATGATTCTTATTCCTAAAAAATTTAAACTAAAATCCCTCGCAAATAAATATAACAAATAAACATTATCTTCAATTATATATATGTTTTATCTATATTATTATTTTCACAGCAACTTTAGCAAAGAAGGCTTAAAGTTGAGAATTATTTACATCTCATGCCATTGTAATTTAATGTCTTTTTAATAAAATTATAAAACAAAAAAAATCATTTCAACTCTTTTCCATTAACAAAAACAAAGATTTCCTAAATTGTCTCCCTATTAAATCTGAAATAAAATTTTCAAATTTCATTCTTCTAAAATCTCTCTACAAATTCTTTACAATAATCGATTTTAAAATATAAATTTATGAAGAACCTATAAATCAGCTACATTTGATTTTCTATCTTCCTAATTAATCACCACATTCAATTCTAAAATACAATAATTTTGTCCCGAATTTCTATATATAAAATCGTATAAAATAAATTAATGACTTAAAATCAATCAAAATTAATCTAATAATATAAACTTGGCATATTCCCATATATATATTATGCGATTTTATAGTTATTAATTTGTTTTAATTAATTTATTTTTATATGATTTTTATATATAGAAATTTGGCACAAAATTATAGTATTTCAGAATTTTAGAATTGAATGTGGTAATTAATGAGATTAAGTTGAATATGTCCACCTATAAGTTGAATATATCCACCTATAAATAATGTTGACCCCTATTCTCAAGTTAGCATCACCAGCAACATAAAAAGATGCACCTATTTGCTATGCTCATTTGGCAGCTGCACATATACAACTGTGATGAAATATGTCGAGATGCCATGGAGGGATCACCAAATCTGGAGCAGTCCCTATGCCTCCCATCATCCCATGCCACAGCTGAATGATAAAGTTGTGACCTCTATGTTCTTTTGCTGATGGAAAACAGTCTAAAGTAGCTGACTTTTTAAAGTTTTTATGCTTTATAAATGTCTTGCCCCCTCTTTTTGTTTACTCTTCTCTGGGTTCAATACCTCTTATTTTATTTTTGGTCTATCCTTCAAATTCAAGGGGTTGTATAGCTTCACGGGTTTGGATTAGTTTTAATGTAAATTTGAAATAGCATTATTTTGGTACTACAAAATTATTCATTAAAAGTATTTATCAATATTAAAATTTTAGACATGTTTAATTAACTTGATTAAATTATGATTATGTAAAAATAAATTATTTCTCTGTATACTACGGGTTAAATCCTAATATTAACTATCAAAATACACTTATACAATTTTAAACACTAAATAAAACAAACAAAAATTAACAAACAAATGCAGCTTATAATTTTCATATTTTAGTTTAAATGTATTTTCCCGCGGTGTACTGCGGGTTAAAATCTAGTGTTAGTAAATTAAGTTTAGTGTTTATATAGATTTATACTCAAAAGTTTCAATAAATATATTTGAGCTCAAGAATTTGTATTGATAAAAGTTATTTTAAATTAAAATCCCGCGCGTGCGCGGGTTCAAATTCTAGTTACAAAATATATTTAATAAAGAGTGCAAATGTATCAACGGAAAATTAAAATTAAAATTAAAATATTTATAATTACAACCATTAGTTCTAATTATAATTAAAATTATACTTGCAGAAGATTTAGATTTGTTTACCTCATGATACTTGCAGTATCAATACTTGATACAACCCTCATTGTTAGAGCAGACAGCATCCATTATTAATTAATACAAAAAAGAAGCCTACTGCAAAAAGATTGATTACCAAAAGATTGGAGAGCCTCGTTTTTCCACTTAGTTCTCAAACTAGGCTAGCTCTTCGTCTTAATTGTGTAATTAGCAGTACTAGTACATAAGACGGAAACATGTGAGACATTAGCCTGCATGAGAACTGCAGCAGTGTATGACTCATAAATCTCATTTTCTGCATAACTGCAATGCGTTCTTATATCTGAAGTCTGAACACAAGGGCCTCATAATCCTCTAAGTTCTCTGCACATCACTATCTCCCCGGGTTGCTTAAGATTTATAGCCCATCCTGCTTCACATGTTAGTGGAGGAAAAGTTATATTTTCTATAACTACCTTGCTAAGAAAGTAAGAAACCTAAAGAGTTATGAAGCCTGGGGTTGTTTACAAAACATAGTAAACTTATAAAGTTTCACCAACCAAACATTCCTGAATGGTCAGGAAAAAAACTCATCTGAGTTACCAACTCAACTTTGGTTTCTGCATTTCTGCAAGGAAAACGATCATGAACACAAAGAAGAGTCTCATCGTGAGATGTAATACATACCGGGAACTCTAAGCAAAGAAAGAAACTATAAAGAAGCAGAGGCCAGTAGAGAAGACACATATACAACCAGTGGCGGAGCCAGAAATTTTGCTTACAGGTGTCATATATATTTCTAGCCAACAAAAATGGATTAGGCATTATGGTTAAGTGGCAAAATAAATATACATTGTGTCAAAGAGAAGAATAGATCATATAACATGGATGTCTCATTACCAAAAAAAATATAACATGGGTGTCATTGTGAATATTTAAACCAAAACATCTCATTATCTAGAAAATTTACCCTATAATTAAAAAAAAGTATAAATGTTATGGGTGTCATCTGACACCCCTCTTTGTACGTTGGCTCCGCCACTGTATACAACATACAAGCAATGCCTGGCTGGGGCTGAGTTTTGCTATGAAGATATATATCGAAGGTGCCTCGTATGATTATTAGCAAAATAAGTGGCTGAATGAAGTGTAGGTTATTAGCCTTGAGGTTGAACTTCTAGATTCTTTGAACAACTCAACTCATTTGGTACCATTTCAATTCCTTCATCAAAATTACAAGAAAATCAAACGACAGAAAGATATATGTGCTGATGGAGATGAAACACATACCACTGACAAGTCTCTTACCGGATGAATATTAGACCCTCGGATCTTTGGCTAGAGGAATAAGACCCATCCAATGAGCAAGAATTTCATCTTTAATAACAGAAAGTGTTGTTAATAAACATTTTTTTCAATAGGCACTTAATTAAGAAACTAAAGGAAGCGGCAATAAAGGAAAGATAAGTTTGGAGAACCGTGTTAGAGGTCTTGAGAGGATTGTAGAAGTGATGTCAATAGAAATTTCCATACAATCAGGTAAGTAAAATTATTTGATCTGCCCAGTTAAACAACTGCAACTTGTTGCATCCATATGAAGAAAGATATTTATTAGTATGTAATTATTTCTCATGGGTTGATAATCATGGGTATGTGTATGGCCTGGACGAAAAGTTGGACTACAACCCATGAGAAATAATTTTTGATTGTTGTGTGGTAATTACGAAATATCATACCATGACAACTCATGGGTATCTAATATCATACCATGACAACTCATGGCTATCACAAACCAACCCTCATGGCTATCACAAACTCATGGCTATCACATACCATGACAACTTCATCGGGGAAGACTAGGTTAAGGACCTAGAGGAATATTCAACCCATGAGACTACATGATCTCTTCCTTCTGGTGGACGAAAAGGTTAGGGATGTAATTTAACCCATGAGTCTTTAATTAAGACCCATGATTATGTAATTATTTCTCATGGGTTATGTAATTATTTCTCATGGGTTGTAGTCCAACTTTTCGTAATAAAAAATCTGGAAGTATATTTATGAGGGTGAATGGTATATAATCATGTGTATATAATTATTTGGACGAAAAGTTCAAACCAACCCATAATCATGTGCATTCTAATATCATACCATGACAACTCATGGGTATCTAATATCATACCATGACAACCACTACAATCGCTAGGCGCTAGTCGGGCGATGACTGAGGACCTAGCGATTAATCAGGAAATCGGATTTAAATCGGGGATTAATCGGGGACTAATTTTAGGGGTTTTTATTATTATATATAATAAATAATAAAATATTTAACTTTTAGGGTTATATATAATGTTTGCCGTAATATTTTGAAAATGTTTGACAGCTCAATCGGTTTAACACTCTTTAAGAAATAACTAAGGTCGCGAGTTTGACTCCTCCCAATGTCTATTTAGTTCATTTTTGTCCTTTTTATTACCAAGGGCAACACGGTAATTTTGCCGGTCGTCTTCTCTACCCGATCCAGATACTGTCAAACCCTAATCTATGGCCGCAACTTTTTTTTTAGCTCAGTTTCTATCCATTTCATCTTATATTCAACTAGATATGATATAGAAATAGTAGATCTTCAGATTTAACATCATATCTAAGTAGAAAATCAAGTCAAAATCAAAATAAAAAAAATTCCGATTTCTTCCCGATTTGGGTGTAATCGCGGCGGCTCTATACTGCCTAGCGATTCCACGCCGATTAATCGGCCGATTTGACCGATTTTTGAAACAGGGCTACAACCTAATATCATACCATGACAACTCATGGGTATCTCATGTGTTATGTAAGTTGGACTACATGATTATGTAATTATTTCTCATGGGTTTATTATCATAATTTAACCCATGATATCTTTCTTCATGTGTACTGGACAAAAAGTTGCCATACACATATGTAATTTAAAGTTGATAATCATGGGTCTTATTTCTGAAATTCTGACTTAAAATAATATGTAATTATTTAATTAGTTTTATTATATGATATTTAAATTTGTGTGAGAACTGATGACATATCTAATTATTATTCAATTAATTGTTTTTAAAAAAAAAATATAGTGGTATGTTAATGTAATTAAGTAGAAAATTTAAGGTTTTTTTTGCTAAATGTGTCTCGAGCTCTCTGGCGGCGACACATCAGCTTTTTCAAGAGAGTGCTTCTCTATTAATATATAGGGGATATACATTTTTGAAGTACATTTTGTGTTCTACCCTTGAAGTTTAACTTATTTAAAACCTTATTTACAAATCTAATTCCTACATATTTGCACAAAAAATAATAAGTTAAATACAGTATAGTTAATCGACAAAATCAACTTATAGAAACTACTTATTTCTACATAAATTCCTTATTAACTGCATATTTAGTTTCTATATATGTGTCTAAACATACAAAAAAATCTGAAAAGGAGAATTAATGTGCATTCTAGAGAAATAAGGAAAGATATGAATTCCAGATTTGCAAGATATTCAGTGGACTCCACAAAACCATATAACAATTATATTGTTTTAAAGCTATAAATCTGGTTTTGGTAGTTTTTTTTTTAGATGAGAAGAAAGAATATGATGATTTAGTGCTAACATAACACCATTAAATCATAATAGTATCTATATTTTCTGTATTATATATTCATAAAGTTGCTAAAATAGTAAAATACACCAATATAAACTAATTAGTAACTACTTATGTAGCAAATATTCCTTATTTTTACCATCTCTTTCACAACAAAGATCCCGTTGAATACTTATTTTTTATTTACTTAGTTGAAATTATCCAAAAAAATACTTATTTGTTTTCAAAAATATCCAAAATTTTCAAAGTACCCGTTCCAAAGTAGCTGATTACATGTCGTATAGTCAACTTTTTAAAAATATATATCTTTGTATAGACAAGACAATACTGAACGACACATTAACCACTGAGACTCTTTGGAAAAGTATAAATTTCTTATATTTGAAAGTTGAAATTAAATTTAATTATCCAAATGTTATGATTGCATCTTGTTTTTTTTTTATTAGAAATAGTTTAGATAATTATTTTTATTGTTTGAATTATGGGTTCCCGTTTGTAACTTGATACCTTTGAGAAGGTCCCCACTATAGAAAAATACTTAGGTTCACCCCTAGGGGTGAACCTCTCCATTCACCCTCTCTTTTCTCGGCAAATCAGAATCTTCCATCTAATATTTCATTTAAAAAATAAATCAAAATTAAATTAAAAGCAACCCAAATTAAGGAAACAAATTCTGTATACTTTTAATTAAGGAAAATTAAATATTTGGCTTGATTTAGATTTAAAACTAGAGTAAAATTATATGTCGGTTTGGATTTACAAATGAAGTGGTTAGGGTTTAGATTTTACAATTAAAACAAAATTATATGTCGGTTTGGGTTTACAAATGAGGTGGTTCGGGTTTAGATTTTACAATTAGAACGAAATTATATGTCGGTTTGGGTTCACAAATGAGATGGTTAGGGTTTAGATTTTACAAGTAGAACAAAATTATATGTCGGTTTGGGTTCACAAATGAGATGTTAGGGTTTAGATTTCACAATTAAAACGAAATTATATGTCGGTTTAGGTTCACAAATGAGATGGTTAGGGTTTAGATTTTACAAGTAGAACGAAATTATATGTCGGTTTGGTTTCACAAATGAGATGGTTATGATTTAGATTCCATATATGTCGGTTTAGGTTTATTAAAGAGCGGTTTAAGTTTTTAATTTTATAATAATGTATACAGATTTTATTTTTTTATTTTATAAGGGGGTGAATGGAGAGGTTCACCCTGTGGGTGAACCCAAGTATTGTTCCCCACTATATTTAACCACCAGACCATTTGTATTTTTCAGAACAGATGACGAAATTAAATTTTCTTAAAGGCTTTGGGAGATAAGGAAAAAATGGGCAATTGATGTTTTTACCCTTAATGAAAATCTGTTATTTTGTCTTGTTTCTAATAGCGTACCCTTGTAATCTATATATACATTTTGAAGTACATTTTGCGTTCTACCCTTGAAGTTTAACTATTTAAAACCTTATTTACAAATCTAATTGCTACATATTTGCACAAAAAAATAATAAGTTAAATACAGTATAGTTAATCGACAAAATCAATTTATAGAAACTATTTATTTCTACATAAATTCCTTATTAACTGCATATTTAGTTTCTATATATGTGTCTAAACATACAAAAAGTCAGAAAATGAGAATTAATGTGCATTCTAGAGAAATAAGGAAAGATATGAATTCCAAATTTGCAAGATATTCAGTGGACTCCACAAAACCATATAACAATTATATCGTTTTACAGCTATAAATCCGGTTTTGGTAGATTTTTTTTAAGATGAGAAGAAAGAATATGACGATTTAGTGCTAACATAACGCCATTAAATGATAAGATCATAACCGAACCAAACCAGAGAAGATGCTTAGTGGTTTCCTTTGTTTTAGGATATCAAGTCCATGATTCCATATTCCCATTTTATTAATCATGTTCCTTGTTTCTAGAGTTGGTTATCAATCTGTTTTGTTTTGTTTGTGTATTTAAAGACTTCAATGTCACATTAATGGAATAGACTTGAAATTTGACAAAACAGAGGCCCTGATTGGTAACGGCTGTTACTTTTGGCTGTAAAGACTTTGACTTTAAAATTTTAGCTGTAGAGAATTTGGCTGTAGATGCTTTGACTGTAGAAACTTTAACTGTTAAAATCTGATTGTTTACCAACAACTTTTAAAGCTGTAGCTGTTATTTTTATTATTATTATAAATATTAATAATAAATATATATTATGTCAAAAATTAATTTATATAACATTTTAATGACAAAATAAATTTTATTAATGATAAATTAAAATTTTAAAAAATATAAATCAATCAAATATGAAATTTTGTTTGAAAACTAATTAAAAACAAACAACTATAAGAATAAGAAATAAATAATTGAAGTTGTAGACATCAATTTATTAACTTATTAAATTTTAAATAATGCAAAAAAAAAACTAGTCAATGCATTGTTTGAATGTTATTCTCTTATTAATGATGAATTTCATAAACTCTTTTATAGTATTATTAGTGCTGATGATGAAAAAATAAAATTTATTATTGAAATGGATCTTAAAAAAAGAGAAAAAAATGAGAATAATTAATTTATAAAAATAAAATATATAAAAACTAGTCAAAAATCTAGTCACAAAAATCTAGAATAATTCATTAATTTATAAAAACTAGTCAAAAATCTATTAACCACTAATCAATGCATTGTTTGAATGTTATTGTCTTATTAATGATAAATTTCATAAACTCTTTTATAATATTATTAGTGATGATGATGAAAAAATAAAATTTATTATTGAAATGGGTCTTAGAAAAAAGAGAAAAAAATGAGAATAATTAATTTATAAAAATAAAGTATATAAAATATTTATATATACTTTTGAAGAGCTTTTAAATATAAAATGGTGAAAAAAAGAATGCTTTAAAAATTGTTTTGTTTTAAAACATGAATTTGACGCTTTAAAAAAGAAAGGAAAACAAGGAAGAGAAAAAAAAAGTGACTTTTAAAACTTTAAAAAAATTAAAAGCCAAAAAGCCTGATTGGTAAAAAAATGACTGTCATGACTTAAAAAAATTTTAAAATCTTAAAAGTAGTCTACCAATCAGGGCCAGAGTTTATCTCTTTGGTTACTTGTTCATGTGTTAGACATAACACATCTCTTTGGCTTTGAAGAGGGACCATTCTATCAGTGGTATGGGAGCAGTTATGTCTAACCAACCCTAGAAACAAGGAACATGATTAATAAAATGGTATCAATCTGATAAACGGATCGGACCTTGGTTTGGTATCTTCAGAGGTTCTGCAGCATTTGTTTGACTTGTAGCAGACTCCTCTCATCATTTCTGAACTTACTCATGCTACAGCTGATTCATCAAGAGGATCAATCAGTCTATGATACATCAAGAGGAATGGATCAGTCTATCACAACTTTAATCATCTATCCCAACTGTGAACCTCGTAACTTTCTCTAGCTGTTTGTTGACTCTTATCAAATCTATCTTGGAGGCTGGCCCAGTCTTTTGAGATTCATGGCAAGGATTCTTCATCTGCTCCACGGCTTTGAAAGAATCGATTGATGTTTGCCCGCTGCTTTACGGGTCTGCAAACTCGGAAAAGTTCGTCTCAGCCTCTAATGATTGAAATTCCAGAATGGAGTGAAGAAGAGATAACTATTGGCTGGCAAGCTCAATAACCAAAATTCTGGTGGTGAGGCTGTCTCGCTAGTTTATCAAGCCACAGCTTTGTAGCTTCATAGTGGAAGTTTCAGTATAGGTTTTTTTCTTAAAGTTGTTCTATGGACTTAAGTAGTTTTTTTATGTTTGTGTAAGCAAAACAGGGGAACTAAAAAGAGTATACGTGTTTTGATAATAAGAAAACACTCATTAGTTAAAAGGAAGACACGTCTACAGCCATAAATTGACAAGAACTGAATCACACAAAAGTAGCATGTAATAGAGCATACACAAGACTTTTCAACTTAGGTCCAGAATTACTCCTACAATACGCGTCAAAAGAGAGAGAGAGAGAGATCAGAAAATACCAAAAAGATGTATCATGTAACAGAAACTTTCAAATTGGTCCACATATCAATGGGAGAGGTGCCTTTGTTTTAAGCTTCGAGTATGGATACTTGAACCGTAGGGGATGCTTTGCCTTCAAGTCTCCAAAGTTGACTGGCAATTTCATTCAGAGCAGTAACACTTTCTTTGGTTTTGCCATATATCTTCACCTGTTGGAGTCGTGGCATTCTCATCATAAAGAACTTCACTTGCTCAACAAATCTTGCTTCATCTTCAATAACTTCTCCCCTATCTTGCTTAACGACTCCTTCATCACTTTCTTCATCATTAGTAATCTCATGTATTTCCAGAAGAGTTACTGGGGATGCTACTAGGCAAGACTTCTTTCTAATCTGGCAGGGACACACATCACCACACTCATCTGTGGCTAAGTGGAAGAGTCCCTAAACATAAAAGACAGATAGAAATCACTTGATGCATCTGTTTTGCTCACTTTACTAATAAAACTGAATTCACTAAGCAGCAGCTTGATTTCTTACCTCAAAGACGAGGGTTTCCAAATGTGGAGATGATCTGAGCAGCTCTGGAATTGGGTCCCAGCTTAGTGTCTTGCAACTCTGAACAGTCAAATGAGTCAAATTTCCATATTCATCATGGAATGGAGGATGAAGTACCTGAAACACAAGCAAATCACAATCAAATCAGTGTTAGTGTTGTTAGACAAGCAATTCTCAAGCTGCAAGAAATTGACAAACCTGAACAGTGTTATCAGACAAATAAAGTTTCCGAACACTTGTTATCCCCGTGATAAAAGTTGTGGCATCATCACCAGCATTCACAATCACTTCTTCCTCCTCATCATCTTCTTCCTCCTCATCATCTTCTTCCTCCTTTTCATCTATGGTTTCAATTCTGATCCTGGCTTCAATAAGTGAACCAAGATTCAATACTGGATATTGCCCAGCAACGTGATCAGTATACTCAAGGTATAACAGTTTCGGAGTGTCAAATGACACACTTTGGGGGCATCTTTCAAAATCGTCCATCTCTACAGCATTACTCCAGATGATCTTCAGTCTCTTCAGACTTGCGCTTGCCACAAGACAGGCATTCCATCGTTGCCACTTCATATCAATCATGACTAACTCTTCAAGGACTGGACAACTCGAGATTAACCTAACAAACATCTCATTGTCTTCAATATTGATATCATCAAGCCAAAGTCTCTTCAAACAAGGAAGATCAACTTCGGCTACGTCATCTCCAGAGATACTAATCAAGTTTCGGTAAGAGGCCAACTTCAGAGTGACCAAACTCTTTTGCACGAAAACTCTTGGGTTCAGCTCAAAATCCCCTTTTATATCATATATCCTAAGGTTCATCTTCTGCACCCCATTATTTAGCGAGTAGTCTACCCAAGTGGACACATCACTTCCATCAATCTCACCATCAATCTTCAGGTAGAAACTATCTAGCTCACAGTTTGCTACTCTCAGCCTCAAGACTTCATTAACAAATCTCACAAATTGGTCTTCCTCTTCTTCATCATCATAACAGAAGCTGAGCTTTGACAAACTATTGAGGTTGATTCTCCACTCTCCTTTTAGCAAAAGATATGACACTGTTACTGCTGTTTTGGTTGGCAACCAGGATAGAATCTGAGGCACCAAGTCAGTTGGTATATCAGTAATCGCAGACTTCTCTCTCTTCTTATTTGAATCCATGGCAGACACAAGATGAAACCAACAGAAGAACCTGCACAAGAGAGAAAGAAATCACGTGTTTGTTCATCACATTGCAAGTTACAGAAAGTATAACATAGAAATCTGAGAACTATTCATTCCAAAAAAAAATGGAAATCTGAGAACACTATAAAGTTTCCATAGAGAAACCTCAACCTTTTGAACTGACGAGAACCAGTAAACACTAAGAACGAACACTCAATCTACTACTGAGCTACAACAAAAACAACTCACGGAAGAAGCTGAGCTTGCAATAAAATTCCATTTTCCCATGATTTTCTCTAACAGACGAACAAATTAAAGAGCAATCAAGAGCTAACAACTCATGGAAGGAGTAGAGACCAAAAATTAGAAACTAATCTTGCAATTTTGTTCCATTTTCCCATGATTAACTCAACAAATCAACAATTTACAGAGCCAAAAACAAAAAAAAAGGAACGCACCTTCTTGATTCGTGCTTGATCAAGCGGATTCGTCCAAGCCTAGTCTCTTCCCGTTTATTGAAATCGAAGAAGAACCTAATCTTCAAATTTAGAAACTAATCTTTAACAGATGACTTACGGAGCATAAATCCTCAGAGAAGGAAAAAAAAATCAGAAGAAGGAACTCACCGTCGGAGCAGAGCAGCCTTGTTCGTCGATGAAACCCTAAATCCCCTTTGCTCTTGTGAAATCGAAGAAGAAGAACCTAATCTTCAAATTTAGAAACTAATCTTTAACAGATGACTTACGAAGCATAAATCCTCAGAGAAGGAAAAAAAAATCAGAAGAAGGAACTCACCGTCGGAGCAGAGCAGCCTTGTTCGTCGATGAAACCCTAAATCCCCTTTGCTCTTGTGAAATCGAAGAAGAAGAACCTAATCTTCAAATTTAGAAACTAATCTTTAACAGATGACTTACGAAGCATAAATCCTCAGAGAAGGAAAAAAGAAGAAGAAGAAGGAACTCACCGTCGGAGCAGAGCAGCCTTGTTCGTCGATGAAACCCTAAATCCCCTTTGCTCTTGTGAAATCGAAGAAGCAGAGCAAGAGAGAGAGAGAGAGAACAATGAGAAGAAAAGCGTGGGAGTGAACGTAAACGTACGGTTGATTAAACAACAAAAATGACCAAAACATCCCCACCCCCACACATTCACATTTTTAATTTGATGGGTTAACTTAGTTCTTTCAAATTTTATCATTTAAGGTAAGTATTACATATTGAAAAATAAATTAAAGCTGTTAATATAAATTCCCACTTTCACTTGTAATGTTAAACCTATACAAATAATACAAATAAATAAAACTATTCTTTATTGTGTACTATTTTAATGTTACGATGATATGATTTTAATAATTGATAACGGATTTCTTAGGCATTAAAAATTACTTAATACACTCCTTCTGTTTCACAAAAAGTGTCATTCTGACATATTTCACACAAATTAAGAAAGTTTGAATTATACTCCCTCTGTTTCACAAAGAGTGTCATTCTGGAGAATTTTTCTTGTTTTACAAAGACTGTCACTTTACAATTCTAATGTATTTTTTACATTAAATTTTCTAATTTACCCTTTATCCCAAAGCTCATTTTCATTGAATTTAAACCATTAGTCACTTATTAAATAGGGGTAAACATGTATAATTCTATCTTTTCTTAATTTGTGTGCATTGTGTCAAAATGACACTCTTTGTGAAATAGAGGGAGTACATGTTTGCCCCTATTTAATTAATGATTAATGGTTTAAATTCAGTGGAAAAAGCTTTGGGTTTAGGGGTAAAAAAAAATGTAGCATTAAAAAGCACATTGGAAATGTAGAATGACACTTTTTGTATAACAAAAAATTTTCTCCAAAATGACACTCTTTGTGAAACAGAGGGAGTAATTAAAGGAATTAAAAGATAGTGGTATTTAATTTAGGAGAGGAAAATAATATTATAGGATCATTCTCAAAAATGCCCATTTTTCCATACCCTTTTTTAAAAATAGCTCTTCATATTGACCATTTTAAAAACTACTCCTCTTTATATACAAAATGACCAAATTATCCTTTTTTGAGTGACAGCAAGAATGTATAGTTATCAAAATCGAAAATATTTTCCCGCCAAAAATAAAAAAAAATTTCCCGCCAAAATCGAAAAATTTTCCTGTCAAAAAAGTTTTTTTTCCAGCCAAAAAAAAATTTCCCGCCAAAATCAAAAATTTTCCCCGCCAAAAATATTGAAATTTATACCTTATAAAAACATTGTAAACACTTTTAAAAAAACCTTTTAAAAACCTTGTAAACGCTTTTAAAAACCTTGTAAATGCGTTTACAAGGTGTTTAAAACCTTTTAAAAATCTTTTTAAAAACCATTTGAAAACCTTTTAAAAACTTTGTAAACGCTTTTACAAGGTGTTTAAAAAACATTTTAAAACTCTTTAAAAAATCTTGTAAAAGCGTTTACAAGGTGTTTATAAGACTTTTATAAGGTAGAAACCTTATAAAACCTCTTAAAAACCTTGTAAATTTTTTTTGGCGGGAAAATTTTTTTGTCGAAATTTTTTATCAAATTTCTTTTGACAAAAAAAATTTTGGCGGGAAATTTTTTTCGAAAAATTTTTGGCGGGAAAATATGTCGGTAATTTTTTTGGCAGGAAAATTTTGTTTTTTTTTATTGATTAAAATATTTTTAATCTAAGGGTAAAATGGTCATTAAAAATTAAAGGAGGGCAAAAATAAAAATGGCCAAAAAAGAGGGTATTTTTGAAAAGGAGTATACCAAAAATGATATTTTTAATAAATTCTCAACATTATAGTGGGGGTAAAACTAATAATATCAGAAAATAAAATAAAGAGTAAAAAATAGTATAAAATTTAAATAAAAAATGGAGTGTTCTATTTTTTCATAAAAGAAAATTATGGCCTTTTTATAAAGAATAATAATTTTGATAACATTGTATTTTCGTCTTTTTATCCATATTTTAGTATGTTTTTAATAACATTAAAAAAAAAACTGGAATTGAAACTCACATTTATGTCGGTTTTCATAAATTAATGTCAGTTTTATTGTGACTTTATTATGCATGATACCGTGATTAGCGTCACTCATGCAACCAACACATGTGAAGTGATTATTTTTGATTATATTATATTCAAAATTATTTATGTTTAAACATGAAAACTTGAAACGACCGACCTCTTTTTTTCTAATAAATAATAAATAATAAATAATAATATAAATAAACTACAACTAGTGGTTCCATACCCACTAGCCACCTAACCACAAACACATTCAACAGCGGAAATTACCAACCAATATTCAATAATAATCCAATAATAAAATATAACCATATTCCATCGTAATCAATATCCAAAACAACAGGAATCATAGAACCAGCAACCTAGCAATGTTCTAATGACCCAACTCTAGCAACCTAGCAATGCCAGGAAACATAAAACCGAGTCCCTAGAACGGGAAAAGGATAAATTTCAACCCGTAGTATTTCGAAAGTGTAAATTCCTACGCAGACAACAGATCCGTGTGTTTTTCAACCTAAACTTTTTCATAATTCAAATTTACTACCTAGACTTTGAATCGTTACCTGTATTCCTATATTGACTCAAATAGTGTTAGTCAATCGTTAAATGTTTTGATCAATTTGACACTGAAGCGATGATGTGTCAAGGTCATTGGGCTCAAAACCTTAAAACGACGTTGTTTGCAATGAAAAGTTAAAACGACGTGTTTTGAATTGGGAGAAAGATCTTAATTGTAAACGATACCGTTTGAAATGAAAGGTTAAAACGACGTGTTTTGAATTGGGGGAAAGATCTTAATTGCAAACGACGTTGTTTTAAGGTTTCGTAAGCAATGAATTTGACACATCATTGCTTACGTGTCAAATTGATCAAAACATTTAGGAGTTGACTAACACTATTTGAGTCAATGTAGGAATACATGTAACGATTTGAAGTCTAGGTAATAAATTTGAATTATTTAGGTTGAAAAACACACGGATCTGTTGTCTGTGTAGAAATTTACACTTTTAAAATAGTACGGGTTGAAATTTACTCTTTTCCCTCCCTAGAACATCCTCCTCTTCATTGCCTTGATTCCACGATCACACTTTGCCTTTACCTGCACCACAAACACATATTGCAATGCATGAGAATTTTATAAACACTCAGTAAGGCAATCCTCCCATCTACTGGGCTATACACACAAGCAATAGAGTATCAATAACCATCACACAGCAATCAACAAACGACATTAACAAACCAGGACTTAGCATCCACCGACGCCACACATGCATCGACCGATGCCAAATAGGGAAGCATCGATCGACACAGAAGCTGCATCGACCGATGCAAGTGTAACTTGCATCGACCGATACCCAGTCTGCATCGACCGACGCATGCTCGACGTAACACGAAAACCCTAGAGTTTAACGCGCCGTCCTCGCACTTGCATCGATCGATGCAAGTTATGCATCGATCGACGCAACGTCGAGCACCGTGATTTCCCCGAAGCTTCTCGCCGGATCTTCGTTCCTACAACCACAAAACTCGATCCCAAGCCACAAGAAAGCTTCCTAACGTCCATAGCGACGATCTAACAAGTCTAACATCACACAACGAACAGATTAAAGAGTCCTCTAGCTTAGATAAGCCATGGTCATGCACTTACCTTTGCCACAGAAGAAACTAAACCTCAAACAATCAAGAACACGCTCCCAGGAAGCTCCTACAACGATCCCAGCTACAGATCTCTACAGGAACGCCCCAAATCTCCAAGAAATCTCAAGAACACTCAAGAACAGTTTTTCTCTCTTTCTCTTTTCTCAAAAACGGCCACACAAACACGAATGAGACAAAACTTGCAACTAAGGGTTTTCCTTTACTCATAGACCTAGGCCTTGAGTTTTTTTTTTATTGGCTCCTCATCAGACCTAAGTCTGCATGCCAAATGTTGGCTCCTCATCGGGCCTAAGCCCGCATGCCATAATATATGAGGAAAAATCCAAACTCGTCTCTCGGGTTGCCACCCTACAGCGCGCCCCCGGATCGTCATCCGAAGTCGATATACCAACCATACTCCCAAGCCACAAAGTCTCAGAATATGGCAGTACTAGGAGAACCTAAGTCCCCCAAGAGTCGCAAGCAAACAATTATGAACACGTCTGAGTCCTATCCCTATCCAGGTTTCCTTCCCTTGACTCGCGTAAAAACATCTCAATGTCCTACCAGCCACATATCCCCTCACTGGAATACCTCATGACCACACAAGGATCATATACTCGCCACACGGGCCGCCACAAAGGCCAAACAAAATGTCCTAAAGAGGACCGCCACCAAGGCCAAACAAATGTCCTAAAGAGGACCGCCACCAAGGCCAAACAAATATCCTAAAGAGGACCGTCACCAAGGCCAAACAATTGTCCTAAAGAGGACCGTCACAAAGACACTCTGGCTCAAAAGCCCATCACAAAGACCATCTGTCCCGAAGGACCGTCACAAAGACACTCCGGCTAAACAGCCCGTCACAAAGACCATCTGTCCCGAAGGACCGTCACAAAGACCATCTGTCCCGAAGGACCGTCACAAAGACACTCTGGCTAAACAGCCCGCCACAAAGACCACACAATCGGCTAAACAGCCCGCCACAAAGGCCACACAACGGCTAAACAGCCCGCCACTAAGGCCATACAACGGCTAAACAGCCCGCCACAAAGGCCACACAACGGCTAAATAGCCTGCCACAAAGGCCACACAATATCTAAAAGACCGCCACACACAGGCACACTGACTCGAAAGTCCACCACCAAAGCAACACACAAGCCCCTCCAAGGCTCTCCACCGCTAAAATGGACAAATTCTAACTCCCGTAAAACTTTCCATATTTAGCACTTTCCATTTTTGGAAACTTTCCACTTTTGGAAACTTCTAATTCAGGAAACTTTCCTCCAAAACCCTGCCTCACGGAAACTTTGTACCCCGAACACCACCTCATCTTGTTACTAAGTCGCACAACAACCCACCCTAAGCGACCGAGTAACAAGAAAGATGGGCTGGAATACTCCATTCCTGCTCCAGCCACGGATTACAGATGGGACCAGGCTAAACAAGCTCAAGTCGCGGCTTGCTTCTCATACCACTTCTTGAATCTTGCCTTCATCTTTGCCAAAGGCACCCAAGTCTGCTCCTCAACACCATCACAGTCCCACAGGACTCTCATCAAAGGAATCTTCTTCTTCCGAAGTTCCTTGATTCTCCTCTCGAGAACCCTCACTGGTCTCGCCTCCACTGTCATGTTAGGCTGAAGATCCTCAGGAATCTTAGCCAACACCTGCTCACCCTCACGGAGACACTTCCGCAACATAGACACATGGAAAACCTTATGGAATGCACGCATCACCTCAGGTAACTCCAGTCTATATGCCATTGGTCTAACCCGCTCAATCACTCTGTATGGACCCATATACCTCGGACTCAACTTAGTCTCTGACAATGACCTGTTCGGACCCCGCAATATGGCCATCTTGAGGTACACTCTGTCTCCTACCTGAAATTCAAGATCTCTCCTCCTCTGCCTATCCTGAGCCTCCTTCATGTTCAGCTTGAGAACCCGAATCTTCTCTGAGGTCTCCTGAACAAAACTAGCACCAAACATGCTCCTCTCCCCCACCTGAGTCCAGCATAATGGTGTACGACATGGCCTCCCATACAAAGCCTCATAAGGAGCCATCTTAATACTCGCCTGATAACTGTTGTTGTAAGCAAACTTTACCAGGTTTAGGTGATCTGCCCAATGGCCACCCCAATCCAACACACACATCCTCAGCAAATCTTCCAGCATCTGGATCGTCCTCTCAGACTGTCCATCTGTCTGGGGATGATAAGCTGTACTCATATGCACCTTAGTGCTCATCTCTGCCTGAAATGCCTTCCAGAACACCGAAGTGAACTTAGAATCCCTATCAGACACAATGTTCGCTGGCACCCCATGCAATCTGACTATCTCTCTCGCATACTTCTTAGCCAAGACCGCTGCTCCATCAGTCTTTTTAATGGCCAGAAAATGTGCTGACTTAGTCAACCGGTCCACAATGACCCAAATAGCATCAAAGGTCCGTGACACTGGCAATCCTACCACAAAATCCATGGTGATCATATCCCACTTCCACTCAGGAATAGGTAGACTCTTCAGTAACCCGCCAGGAACCTGATACTCAGCCTTCACTAGCTGACACACATCGCACCTCGAAACCCAACTAGCCACATCCTTCTTCATCCCGACCCAATGATAGTACCTCTTGAGGTCACGGTACATCTTAGTCGCTCCTGGATGAATGGATAACTTGCTCGCATGAGCCTCTCTCAGAATCTCCTGCCTCAACTCCTCATCCTTGGGCACACAAACCCGACCGTGCACCAAAATAGTACCACTATCTGAGACCTAATACTTTGAATCCACATCCTTAGAGGCATTCACCAGCCCCAAATCCTTCTCCTAAGCTATCCGCACCCTACTCAGAAGATCTGCTCTATCTACTACTTCAAAACCCAACGGTTCCTGTGAAACAGCACACAAGCTCAAAGCACTGATCTCCCCTACCAGAGACTCCATCTCCTGCTCCTGAGCCAAAACTACCCTCTTCCGACTCAGAGCATCTGCAACCGTGTAAGCCTTACCAGGATGATAGGCTATCTCCAAATCATAATATGCCACAAGCTCCATCCACCGCCTCTGTCTCAAATTCAGCTCAGGCTGAGTGAATATATACTTCAGGCTCTTATGATCTGTAAACACCTGTACATTTGCACTTTAAAGATAAGATCTCCAAATCTTCAGGGCAAAAACTACAGCACCCATCTCCAAATCATAAGTAGGATAATTGCCTTCATGCACCCGCAACTGCCGCGAAGCATAGGCAATCACCTTCCCATGCTGCATCAGAACACACCCCAAACCAACTCTAGATGCATATGTATAAACCACATAGGGTTCTCCCTGCTTAGGCAAAGCCAACACTGGCGCAGTAGTCAACATCTCCATCAGGCTTGCAAAGCCTTCCTCACACTCTTCTGACCAGACAAAAGGAACATCTTTCCCTGTCAACTTAGTCATAGGACGTGCTCTGCTTGCAAACCCCTGCACAAATCTCTTGTAGTAACCTGCCAATCCAAGAAAACTTCTGATCTCTGTAGCATTCTGCGGTCTAGGCAAATCTCTGATAGCCTGAATCTTCTCTGGATCCACAGAAACCCCCTCTGCAGAAACAATGTGACCCAGAAAGCCCATCTCACGCTGCCAAAAACTGCACTTGCTCAACTTAAACAACTTCTGCTCCCGCAGCTTCTCCATAACTGTCCTCAAATGCACTGCATGCTGCTCATGACTCTTAGAATAAACCAGGATATCATCGATGAAAATGATGACAGACACATCCAGAAACTCCTGAAACACGCTGTTCATCAATCTCATAAACGCTGCTGGCGCGTTAGTCAACCCGAAAGGCATCACCACAAACTCATAATACCCATACCTCGTCCTGAAAGCAGTCTTCCTCACATATGCCTCATCTATCGGTATCTGATGATAACCCGACGCTAGATCTACCTTGGAGAACCAAGTAGCACCCCTCAATTGATCCAACAACTCATCGATCCTAGGAAGAGGATACTTGTTCTTCACAGTGACCCGGTTCAAACCCCGATAATCGATACACAACCTGAAACTCCCATCCTTCTTCTTCACAAACAACACCGGCGGTCCCCGCGGTGATACACTAGGACGGATAAAACCCTTACTCAAAAAATCCTCTAGCTGCTTCTTCAGCTCTGCCATCTCTGCTGGAGTCATTCTATAAGGAGCCTTGGATAACGGAGTCGTCCCCGGTTCCAGTTCAATGGTAAATGGATCTGACCGAGATGGTGGTAATCCCTGCAAAGACTGAAACACATCCTCAAACTCCTCCACTACTGGAATACCGCTAACCATAGACTTCCCCACTGACTCTGGCATAGATATAGTAACCAAATAAGCCTCACGGCCCTTCTCGATTATCTTCCCAGCCTGAATGGCTGAGATCACGAGACTCCCCGAAGTCGGTCTAATACCCTTAAACACCAACTTCCCTCATGAACGCTCAAACTCCACTCTACCCCGATGACAATCCAAATGCACCCTGTGCTGATGCAACCAATCCATCCCGAGAATAACATCATACAACTCCACTGGACTGATAAGCAAATCTGCTGGCCACAACTCTCCTGCGATCTGAATATCAATTCCTCTGACTCGTCCAATCACTCTCAAGAACTCGCCTCCCGCAACTTTGACAACTCCTGCACGCACTCCATGATCCCCGCTGATCCCCGCACACTCTGCACACTCTGGAGTAATGAAGCTATGCGAAGCTCCAGAATCAAACATAACATGGGACTTAAACCCGCCCACCAACAAGGTCCCTACACAAACCTCATGTGTTGAGAACCTAACACTTTATCACAGGAAAACATAAAATCTGACCCTACTAAAATTCACAAAGATTAAGTACCAGAAATTATACCTGTGATCGCCCCGGCACTGGTTCCACCAGTCTCTGCTGTCGTGTAAACCCGTGGTGCCTGCTCAATCCGTGCCACCTGCTGACCTCCAGGCTGCACCTGCTACAACACTGCCACTGCTGCCGGCTGCAACTTGGGACAAAAAGGCCTGATGTGCCCTGTCTCCCTACAATGATAACATACCCGAGGCCCCGTCGTCGGAACACTCCTCTTGGGACAAATAGCAACCCTGTGATCCTTGCTCCCACAACCAAAGCAACCCGCACCACTCGGCTTCTGCGTAGCCTCCCACTTCCTCTTGGTTCCCTGAGCATTTCTACCGCCCCTGCTAGAACCACCCTGCTGCTGAGCCTTACTAGGCTGAACTGCTGGAGCTACCGCCACTGACTGTGCCCGAATATCCTCCTCAATCTCTGCTGCAGTCTCAACCAGCTCTGCACGCGTAGCATAACTCCGCCCTCTACAGTGAACCCTCAAGTCATCCCGTAGAGCCCTCAAAAACCTCCTGATCTGAGCCTCCTCAGACTCCATAGCCCGACCCCCATAGCATAGAAGTCGACTGAACTCCAAGTCCAGCTCCCGCACTGACCGCGTCCCATGAGATATCTGAAGGAACTGCACCTCCAACCGGTCAAATGCCTCCCTAGGAAAATACTTGCGGTTGAACTCCAAGACGAAGTCAGCCCAAGTCATCTCCCGCTGCACTCTCCTAGCAGCCATTGATCTCCACCACAACTCAGCATCACCACCCAAAAAGTAGACCCTATGTCCACCCAAAACTCCACAGGACATCTCAGAGTATGGAAGTTACGTTCCACACTCGTCCTCCAAGCATCCGCAGCAGTAGGATCTGTACCACCCAAAAACCTCTCAGTGAACAGACCCTTCATCTCCTTGAGCATAGCCAAATAACGTCCATGCTCTCCCACATCCGCAACCACTGGCTGCCGCTCCTCCGCCACCACTGGTGGCACTACCTGAGCCTGAGCCGGTACCACAGGTGGTTACCGCTCTAACACCTGTGCTAGCATAGCCGCAAAGTCAGTACCAGGGACTCCACCCGCTGGGACTTCCACACCCGGAACCCTAGCATCACCGGCCACTGGAGCATCAACTCCGCCCCCTCCTGCCACACTCACAGAATCCCCCGGAACACCCTGCGACTCGCCAACACCCTCAGCTGTAACACTCTGGTCCTCAGTCTCACTAACCACTGGGACTCTGCCCCTACCACGACCATGTCCGCGTCCACGACCACGTCCACGACCACGTCCGCGCCCACGACCTCGACCAGCCACAGCCTCATCTCTAACCATCTGCACTACCATGAAAAGAAGGCTAAGCAAACAATTTCTATTATAACACAGGAAACATAAACTCACCGTGGAATCACACAATCGGCTCGAAGAGGATGTTCTAAGACTCCATGCCACACACAATTGACCAACTCACATAATCTATCAAGACATGCAAATCCCAAACATCTACCACAGAAACCTAGTGAACCCAAACCTAGAACCGTAAGGGCTCTGATATTAAAATAAAACGACCGACCTCTTTTTTTCTAATAAATAATAATATAAATAAACTACAACTAGTGGTCCCATATCCACTAGCCACCTAACCACAAACACATTCAACTGCGGAAATTACCAACCAATATTCAATAATAATCCAATAATAAAATATAACCATATTCCAACATAATCAATATCCAAAACAACAGGAATCATAGAACCAGCAACCTAGCAATGTTCTAATGACCCAACTCTAGCAACCTAGCAATGCCAGACAACATAAAACCGAGTTCCTAGAACATCCTCCTCTTCATTGCCTTGATTCCACGATCACACTTTGCCTTTACCTGCACCATAAACACATATTGCAATGCATGAGTATTTTATAAACACTCAGTAAGGAAATCCTCCCATCTACTGGGCTATACACACGAGCAATAGAGTATCAATAACCATCACACAGCAATCAACAAACGACATTAACAAACCAGGACTTAGCATCGACCGAAGCCACACATGCATCGACCAATGCCAAATAGGGAAGCATCGATCGACACAGAAGCTGCATCGACCGATGCAAGTGTAACTTGCATCGACCGATACCCAGTCTGCATCGACCAACGCATGCTCGACGTAACACGAAAACCCTAGAGTTTTACGCGCCGTCCTTGCACTTGCATCGACCGATGCAAGTTATGCATCGATCGACGCAACGTCGAGCACCGTGATTTCCCCGAAGCTTCTCGCCGGATCTTCGTTCCTACAACCACAAAACTCGATCCCAAGCCACAAGAAAGCTTCCTAACGTCCATAGCAACGATCTAACAAGTCTAACATCACACAACGAACAGATTAAAGAGTCCTCTAGCTTAGATAAGCCATAGTCATGCACTTACCTTTGCCACAGAAGAAACTAAACCTCAAACAATCAAGAACACGCTCCGAAGAAGCTCCTACAACGATCCCAGCTACAGATCTCTACAGGAATGCCCCAAATCTCCAAGAAATCTCAAGAACACTCAAGAACAGTTTTTCTCTCTTTCTCTTTTCTCAAAAACGGCCACACAAACACGAATGAGACAAAACTCGCAACTAAGGGTTTTCCCTTAACCCAAAACGCAGCGTTTGACTTAAGTCAAAACGCAGAGAATTGAGCCAGCATCGACCGATGCTCCAACTGCATCGATCAATGCACATCCCAAACCGGGATTCCGGTTCACGGATGCTACAATTCTCTCCCACCAATCTAGATTCGTCCTCGAATCTCGAACAACCATCAGCCAAGGACTCCCGTGAAACCGTCTCCACGGCCCGCACTCCTCCGGCCGATCTACAGAAGGTCACCTCTAGGCGATAGACTCACGCTCCAGGCGTCATTTGCTCTCGACTTTTTGGACTTTCCTTTACTCATAGACCTAGGCCTTGAGTTTTTTTTTTATTGGCTCCTCATCAGACCTAAGTCTGCATGCCAAATGTTGGCTCCTCATCGGGCCTAAGCCCGCATGCCATAATATATGAGGAAAAATCCAAACTCATCTCTCGGGTTGCCACCCTACAGCGCGCCCCCGGATCGTCATCCGAAGTCGATATACCAACCATACTCCCAAGCCACAAAGTCTCAGAATATGGCAGTACTAGGAGAACCTAAGTCCCCCAAGAGTCGCGAGCAAACAATTCTGAACACGTCTGAGTCCTATCCCTATCCAGGTTTCCTTCCCGTGACTCGCGTAAAAACATCTCAATGTCCTACCAGCCACATATCCCCTCACTGGAATACCTCATGACCACACAAGGATCATATACTCGCCACACGGGCCGCCACAAAGGCCAAACAAAATGTCCTAAAGAGGACCGCCACCAAGGCCAAACAAATATCCTAAAGAGGACCGCCACCAAGGCCAAACAAATGTCCTAAAGACGACCGCCACCAAGGCCAAACAATTGTCCTAAAGAGGACCGTCACAAAGACAGTCTGGCTCAAAAGCCCGTCACAAAGACCATCTGTCCCGAAGGACCGTCACAAAGACCATCTGTCCGTAGAGAATTGAGTCAGCATCGACCGATGCTCCAACTGCATCGATCGATGCACATCCCAAACCGGGATTTCGGTTCACGGATGTTACAAAACTATAATTAAAAATTCACAAAAATATTAATCCATATAAAAGTTAGATATTCAAACATGATATCGTTTTATATGGAATGTAACTCTGTACAAAACTTTCTATTAGAAACTCAACATCAGCTGGTCACATCAGAAACTCAACACTTTCTAACTGCATCCTATAGATCCAGCATCATTAGCCTCTTTCTTTCTTTGTTTTCTTCTCTCATGATCTAATTATTTTTATTGTTTGAATTACGGGTTCCCGTTTGTAACTTGATACCTTTGACAAAGGTCCCACTATATTTAACAACCAGACCATTTGTATTTTTCACAACAGATGTCGAATTAAATTATCTTAAAGGCTTTGGGAGATAAGGAAAAAATGGGCAATTGACGTTTTTACCCTTAATGAAAATCTATTATTTTGTCTTGTTTCTAATGACATACCTTTATAATTTATACTAGGTAATTTATACTATGTGCGCGATAAATCGATTTAAAGAAAATCATTATTCTAGAACCAATATTTGTTTGTGTCAAACATAATATGTAACTAAATTTTTTTACTTATTTATTCAAAGCTACGTTTTTCGTATGAAAAATATGTTTCACCCGTGAAATCTTTAAATATGGAAGATAAAATATTGATAAAATGTTACTATTTATTGTAATATGTCTTTTGTGTGGTTTAATAATCAAATTCATATCTTTTATGTTTTATTTTGTAATCATAACAATTTTGCATGTTCTTATGTAACCATAACAACATATACTTAATTACTCGGTAATTTAATTAATTAATTTTATTATATGTTAGTAACAATCGGATTCTAAACTAAATTTTCTGAAGATAAGCTAATTTATTGATTTAATAATTGTGATTAGGCTATTTAAATATTTTGAGTTAGTCGGTTTGTTAATATTTTCTATAAATAACGGATTATTACCAAAAAACAATTATGAAAATTAATGAAATTTCAAAATCAACGTATTCGTGTAAAAATACATTTCACCAGTGAATTATGTGAACGTGGTAAAGAAAATATTTATAAAATGTTACAATTTATGGAAATATATATTTTTTGTGTGCTTTAAAAATTAAATTTTTATATTTATGGTTAATCGAGTAACTATAACAATTTTTCATAATCTAATAATCACTTATTTTAAATATATTATAATTTTTTGGGTACTAAGTTTATTTATAATGACTAGATTTTAACCCGCTGTACACCGCGTGCATATAATTTTATTATTATTTATATTTTTTTGTTGTATTTGTTTGTTAAATATTAGATGTTTTGTAAATAGAGGAATAACTAATTTCCTGACTGTTTGTACGGTAAAATATTTATACTAATTTTTTAACCTGCAATATACTTCATGACCATTTGTTTGTTATATTTAGTTTGTTTTGTTTAGTATTTGAGATTCTATTTTGATTATTATAACAAAAAAATAAGGGATCTAAATACATAATAAGTTATTCTACGGTATGATTAAGTCACATTGTTCCTAATTATTAGTTAAATCAACTTGATTTTATATGTCAAATATTCTAAGAACCATATTCTAATATTAATACTTTAACAGTGTTGAAAAATAATTAGATGAGGACTTAACCCGTGTTAGCACAAATTTAATGATATTTTATTAATTCAAACATGTCCTCTTTAGAACTCATTTACTATATAACCAAATCATATTGTATTTAAAACTTTTTAAATTTTACATATTTATTAAGTTTATATATGTTAATTATAATATTTAAATAAATGTGATTCAAAGTTCTTCTTACGTTAAGAATCAAAGCTCACTGTTTTCATATTGATTTTTGCTGTAATTTTTTTAGTTATAATGGAATGTAAAAAATTTAGGAAACAAAATCTGAAGTAATACCATTTTTGGAAGTTTTTGAGGGGTTAATGTCGTAAATAAAATTTTAAATAAGAAAAACTAAAAGGGCATAACACAAAATGTACTTCAAAAATGTTAATATAGATAAGGGTTATTGTCTCATTCCTTTTTAATAGCACATTGATTAATGTACAATTAAAACGTATATTCTTATTTGGTTATCAATATTCCCAGTTTTTAATGGATAATCACACTAAATATTGAGATTAATTAGTTTACATATATACTTAGATATTTATAAATAGTCACACATCATGATATCCCCTAATTTGTTGTCATTTTTATATTTAATTATGAATATATATAGTTCTATATTTATTGGGAATTAAGTTTCCTTTACTGAGTTGAAGATAATTCAGGGGTAATATATTTCTTTTTATGATCAATTATAATAACTATTAAAAGCTTGTTATTAAAATTATTATGGTAATAATACTAACATAAAAAATAACATTTTTATATGATTTTGTTAAGAAGTTATATGTTTAATAAGTTATATGTTCTTTATTTTTATTAACTTTATATGTTTTTATAGCATTTTTAGAATATTTTACTTATATTGATTTTAAGAAATCAATATTTTATATTGATTTCTTAAAAATAATATAACTTTGACTTGTATATTTGTAAGTAATTTTAGTGAAATTTTGACTTAAAATAGTATGTAATTATTTAATTAGTTTTATTATGTGATATTTAAATTTGTGTGAGAATTGATGACATATCTAATTATTATTCAATTAATTGTTTTTAAAAAAAAAAAATATAGTGGTATGTTAATGTAATTAAGTAGAAAATTTAAGGTTTTTTTTGCTAAATGTGTCTCGAGCTCTCTGGCGGCGACACATCAGCTTTTTCAAGAGAGTACTTTTCTATTAATATATAGGGGATATACATTTTTGAAGTACATTTTGTGTTCTACCCTTGAAGTTTAACTTATTTAAAACCTTATTTACAAATCTAATTCCTACATATTTGCACAAAAAATAATAAGTTAAATACAGTATAGTTAATCGACAAAATCAATTTATAGAAACTACTTATTTCTACATAAATTCCTTATTAACTGCATATTTAGTTTCTATATATGTGTCTAAACATACAAAAAACTCTGAAAATGAGAATTAATGTGCATTCTAGAGAAATAAGGAAAGATATGAATTCCAGATTTGCAAGATATCCAGTGGACTCCACAAAACCATATAACAATTATATAGTTTTAAAGCTATAAATCCGGTTTTGGTAGTTTTTTTTAAGATGAGAAGAAAGAATATGATGATTTAGTGCTAACATAACACCATTAAATCATAATAGTATCTATATTTTCTGTATTACATATTCATAAAGTCGCTAAAATAGTAAAATACACCAATATAAAATATTCCTTATTTTTACCATCTCTTTCACAACAAAGATCCCGTTGAATACGTATTTTTTATTTACTTAGTTGAAATTATCCAAAAAAATACTTATTTGTTTTCAAAAATATCCAAAATTTTCAAAGTACCCGTTCCAAAGTACCTGATTACATGTCGTATAGTCAACTTTTTAAAAATATATATCTTTGTATAGACAAGACAATACTGAACGACACATTAACCACTGAGACTCTTTGGAAAAGTATAAATTTTTTATATTTGAAAGTTGAAATTAAATTTAATTATCCAAATGTTATGATTGCATCATGTTCTTTTTATTAGAAACAGTTTAGATAATTATTTTTATTGTTTGAATTATTGTGACAACCCGTCCTGCGGATCCCACTAGCCCACCGCTAGCTGCCCCAACGGACCGTCTGTGGACCCTACTAGCCCACCGCTAGCCGGCCCAACAGACTCCAAGCTGGCCAGATTAATTGGTGAAAACTTGTCCTGTGGGAAGGTTGTTAAAGGGTGGGGATCAGGGTTCGAGGAACGCCTGGCGCACCAATAACCTACTGGTGGATTGGGATATCCACAGTGATGGGTTAGGATCGATTTTTATGTGACAACCCGTCCTGCGGACCCCACTAGCCCACCGCTAGCTGCCCCAACGGACCGTCTGTGGACCCTACTAGCCCACCGCTAGCCGGCCCAACAGACCCCAAGCTGGCCCTGCAGGGCATCGATCCTAACCCATCACTGTGGATATCCCAATCCACCAGTAGGTTATTGGTGCGCTAGGCGTTCCTCGAACCCTGATCCCCACCCTTTAACAACCTTCCCACAGGACAAGCTGTCACAGGACGGGTTGTCACAATTATGGGTTCCCGTTTGTAACTTGATACCTTTGACAAGGTCCCCACTATATTTAACCACCAGACCATTTGTATTTTTCAGAACAGATGACGAAATTAAATTTTCTTAAAAGCTTTGGGAGATAAGGAAAAAATGGGCAATTGACGTTTTTACCCTTAATGAAAATCTGTTATTTTGTCTTGTTTCTAATGGCATACCCTTGTAATCTATATATACATTTTGAAGTACATTTTGCGTTCTACCCTTGAAGTTTAACTTATTTAAAACCTTATTTACAAATCTAATCCCTACATATTTGCACAAAAAAATAATAAGTTAAATACAATATAGGTAATCGACAAAATCAATTTATAGAAACTATTTATTTCTACATAAATTCCTTATTAACTGCATATTTAGTTTCTATATATGTGTCTAAACATACAAAAAGTCAGAAAATGAGAATTAATGTGCATTCTAGAGAAATAACGAAAGATATGAATTCCAGATTTGCAAGATATTCAGTGTACTCCACAAAACCATATAACAATTATATCGTTTTACAGCTATAAATCCGGTTTTGGTAGGTTTTTTTAAGATGAGAAGAAAGAATATGACGATTTAGTGCTAACATAACGCTATTAAATGATAAGATCATAACCGAACCAAACCAGAGAAGATGCTTAGTGGTTTCCTTAGTTTTAGGATATCAAGTCCACGATTCCATATTCCCATTATATTAATCATGTTCCTTGTTTCCAGGGTTGGTTATCAATCTGTTTTGTTTCATTTGTGTATTTAAAGACTTCAATATCACATTAATGGAATAGACTTGAAATTTGACAAAACAGAGTTTATCTCTTTGGTTACTTGTTCATGTGTTAGACATAACACATCTCTTTGGCTTTGAAGAGGGACCATTCTATCAGTGGTATCAGAGCAGTTATGTCTAACCAACCCTAGAAACAAGGAACATGATTAATAAAATGGTATCAATCTGATAAACGGATTGGACCTTGGTTTGGTATCTTCAGAGGTTCTGCAGCATTTGTTTGACTTGTGGCAGACTCCTCTCATCATTTCTGAGCTTACTCATGCTACAGCTGATTCATCAAGAGGATCAATCAGTCTATGATACATCAAGAGGAATGGATCAGTCTATCACAACTTTAATCATCTATCCCAACTGTGAACCTCGTAACTTTCTCTAGCTGTTTGTTGACTCTTATCAAATCTATCTTGGAGGCTGGCCCACTCTTTTGAGATTCATGGCAATGATTCTTCATCTGCTCCACGGCTTTGAAAGAATCGATTGATGTTTGCCCACTGCTTTACGGGTCTGCAAACTCGGAAAAGTTCGTCTCAGCCTCTAATGATTGAAATTCCAGAATGGAGTGAAGAAGAGATAATATTGGCTGGCAAGCTCAATAACCAAAATTCTGGTGGTGAGGCTGTCTCGCTAGTTTATCAAGCCATAACTTTGTAGCTTCATAGTGGAAGTTTCAGTATAGGTTTTTTTCTTAAAGTTGTTCTATGGACTTAAGTAGTTTTTTATGTTTGTGTAAGCAAAACAGGGGAACTAAAAAGAGTATACGTGTTTTGATAATAATGACCACTCTTCAGGTCATCCATTAAACATTTTGTCTCTCCGGCATTTCACATCCTCTTTCCAAAAATAGACAAGCCCTAACTATTCATAGAACTTCCTATTTATGAAAACTTTCCTATTCTGGAACTTCTATTCTTCCTTTGCAACAACACTTTCCATAAATAGCAAAACTCTAACTCCCTCAACACTTTCCATATTTATAATCACATAATCCCTTAACCTATTCCACATCAAGATTTCATAAGAACTAATCATCTTATTAAATCTCTTCCAACAACATTGTTAGTAAATCCGCAATACGGTCATCTCGGTCTGAGCAAAACCTATCACCACACTCAGAACACCCGCTAGACCTCCAGCAACACCAGTAAGCACATCGGCCAAACAACTAAAATCAAAGTTTATACCACATCAATTCTCGAGGTCTACATTTTTTTGTTATGTTTATACTCACGTCCTAGGTATCGCTTGCTCCAAACTCCTCCACCCTTAGGTCGCAACCTTCGGGCCCTACCAATCTTACTCTCAGACTAGCATCTTCGAGTTATACTGTCTCACACTTGGACCACAATCCTCAAGATCTCGGTATCAGGGGAACTACTCATCCCCTCGCCACTCTCGAAGCCCCCAACCCCTCGAGCTATCGGTATTCAGGAGAATTACCATCTCCTTAGGAGCAACAATCCCTAACGACTATAAACATCTCTCGACAAAGAGTATCTCCCGCGGTCCGAGTGTAACATTGCAATGTTACACCTGCCCACTCAACTTCTAATATCCAACTGGATTAACCAAGCTGCAAAAATATCTGCTCCAACTGCATATATCCACTTATCTGCCTCTCTAGGCTCGATACCTCATGAGAATAATCTCATACCGGTCATCTACAACTGCTCATCCTCTTAACATAAGATGGAAACTCCTCAACATCCGCAACCCTCGGCTGCACCCCGCCACATGCGGTACAACTGGAGCCTGCACTGGCACCCCTCTTGGTAACCGCTCCAACATCATGCCAACAGATCCGCCAAGCGATCATCTCGACCCTAGGCTCCACCTGCTGCAACCGCACACCTGGGTTCCCAGCACACCCGGCATTCTCACCGGCTAACCCTCTCTGGTCCCTCCTGATACGCTTGCGACCCTCTGATGTACCTCCTCGTGGAACTCTGGACCACACACTCGCTGGCCTCAGGACCTGCCCGACCATGACCACGACCACGTCCCCGTCCACGATCAACAACTCAAACACCTTTAACCACGAAACTGTCAATATCTCCTAGAATATTAACCCAAATTCACTTCTGTAAAAAGGCGAGTGTACGAAAATCTCTTAGCTACAACTCTACAAAAAATCAATACCTTTCCAAACGATTTGACCCGTCGGATCTTCCTTCTCCCAAACCCTAACAGTTCTGTTTCTCTCTGAAAAAGCTTGATCTCCTTCTCTTCCTCCTTTACACCAAAAAATCAAGGGTTCTCACACTTTCTCTCCCTCTCTCTGATAGTGTCTACAAAAGCAAGAAAAAGAGAGGAGGTGTGATTTTTATGAAGAAGATTAAGGGTTTTTGGTTTAATTTGATTAAACCAGGATTTAATTACACCAAAAATCAATTAAAACCCACTCCTTTGGTTTACTCAACACATCCCAAACTCTATTCCCGGAACACGGATGCTACAATAAGAATCAGTAAAGATTGAATCAAATGCTTTGTTTCAAATAGACGTGGGCATTCGGGTTCGGGTTTTCGGGTTTACACCTATAGAACCCGATCGGGTTTTATATACTATCGGGTCAGGTTCGGATCGGGTTCCTTCGGGTTCGGGTTTTGTTCGACTATACCCGAAACCCGAAGAACCCGATCAGATTGTCCAAAACCCGATCAAAACCCGAAACATTCTACAAACAATTCAAGTCTTCCAAAACAATTCAAACCCGATCAAACTCAATGTCAAAGGTTCAAAGGCAAAGAAAAAAGAAATTCATGTCTTCCAAAACATTCTACAAACAATTGAGAAGTTCAAGTATTCAAAAATAAAGAGAAAATCAACTTGAAATCTTACAAAACAGCTTCTTTCATTCTTTGGTTCACTTCTCTTTTGCATCTTCCCTTTGGCATGTGAATGACTTAAGTTTCTTCTGATGATGTTTCAAACTCTGAAAAAAAAAATTACAAGCATTGAGAGATAAGTTTATATTAACACCAAAAACTTTTAGATAGTAAGCATTAAGCAAGATAAGAAACAAACCTCTTTCAAGCTCATCCTCAAACTCAAAGTCAGCAAGAATCTGTGCATTTGTAAGCACTGTATCTTCAAACTTGAGGTCTTGCTTGAGCCATTGTTCTGTACATATCAAAATCTCGACCATATAGTGTGTGAGACAACTTCTATATGGGTTGATTATCCTTCCACTAGTGCTAAAAACACTTTCAGAAACAACTGAAGACACCTGCATAGCAAATAAATCCCTAACCATCTGAGATAAAACTTGCCACTATTGACTTTCCACCAAGAGAGTACATCATAATCAATTTCCATCATCCAATGTCGCATGATAGAAAACATTTAGAAACTTCACTAACCTTTCAACTTTACGCCAATCATCAGTGGCGGAGCTAGGAAATCATCACATCAGGGTCAAAAAAAATTATTGGGGTCAATTATGTGATTTAAAAATTTTACCAGGGTCAATTGTACTATTTTACATGGGTCAATTTGAATTTTTTCTTAAAATTTCAGCCAAATTTAAAATTTCACCAGGGTCATTTGACCCACATGCTTGCACCCTACCTCCGCCACTGCCAATCATCTTTCTGAGGAGGTCCAATCCTTTTCACCCCATTTTCAGTCTCTAAAAAGTGATCACTATACAGATTATCTTCAAACTCCATCCTATCAAATGCTCCTTTGAACTTTATTGCCCTAGTCAACATCAAAAATGTCGAATTCTAACTAGTGCAGACATCTAACGGCAAACTTCCCTTTGAAAATTTACCATTAATCGACTCTCAACTGAAATGACTTCCTCCGATTTGGACCCCCTCAAACATATGAGATTCCATTGCTGACTGCAGCCACACTTGAATCAATCTCAGTCAA
Source organism: Camelina sativa (assembly GCF_030686135.1). NCBI lineage: Eukaryota > Viridiplantae > Streptophyta > Magnoliopsida > Brassicales > Brassicaceae > Camelina > Camelina sativa. The sequence continues at coordinate 21,011,280 of NC_141884.1, read as the reverse complement.
ACCGTCCTTTACTATCAAGTTAATGATATGCCCAGCACATCTCAAATGCACAAAGTACCCATCAAGAACCAGAGAATCTTCACTAATTAAAGAGAAAGCAGACTGAAACTGACTCAAAGCACTAGTATTAGTTGTTGCATTATCAATAGTAATAGTAAACAGCCTTTCTATCCCTCATTCAGCTAGAAATTTCAGCAGTGTATTGGCGATTGTTTTACCTCTGTGATCTTCGACATGCTTGAATCCTATAATTAGCTTCTTTAGACGCCAATTCTTATCAATGTAGTGGGCAATTATAACCATATAGCTTGAACCTGTGAATTAAAAAAAAACATTGATAAGCATCTTCAGTAATTAAGTAAAAACATTGATGAGAATATATTGAAATTTTGATTTAAAAAACATTACCGGTTACAGAGGAAATCCATATATCAGTTGTCAGTGATACTCTTTGCTTGGTAGTGAGAAACCATTTTTTAAGAGTAGTTTTCCTCACATGGAACATCTTTACTACATCTCTTCCTGTTGTCCTTCTTGAATGCGGCTTGTATAGGTTTACCTAAGTAGAAAAAAGTCAATTAGAATCATGTATATTAGAGTCATGTATATTAGAGTCATGTATATTAAAACAAGTCGCAAAATAAGATAGAAGCATCACCTTGTTGCAAAAGTGTTTAAGTGCCATTCCTTCTACAAACGACAATGGTAACTCTCCTATCACCACCATTTCATTCAATTAACGACAATGGTAACTCTCCTATCACCACCATTTCATTCAATTCTTCTCTAAATATATGCTCAGGCACTTTTCCAGACTGCAAATTCCCATCTTTATTAATAACTTGTTGACCTTCACTAGGATTTTGACTTTCGACCCATGCTTGGTGTGCCTTGCAAATTTTTAGATGATTCCACAAGGTTTTTGTCCCTGATTTTGTTGGACAACACAACTCCTTTCCACAATAGTTGCAGTTACCTTTGTCACGGTTGTCCTTCAATCTTGTGAAGTGTTGCCACACATTTGATCTTGGGTTGAGAATCTTTGGAGACTTAGACTCAGGTTGCTCAGACTCGGAACCGATATTGCGTGTTTGTTTCTTTTTCCCCCTTCGGTTAGACTCAGGCCCTGTTTTAAAAATTGGGCGCCTAGCCGATTACACGTCTGAATAGTCGCTGATCGGAGCATACCCACGGCAATTATGATCAAATCGCTAAAATTAGTCGGTACCCCAATTTTTGTCCACTTCACCGACTAAAATTGGATATTTAACCGATTTTTTAATTCAAAAAGTAAAAAAAAAAAAAAAAAAAAACTGGATCAAGCAAAACGGGCCTTAATATAAAGCCCAGTGTTGAGACCACTAAACCTCTCAAACCTACACTACTCTATTTATAGTTAGTCTTTTTAATCATAACTAGGTTTGGACCCGCACGTACGTGCGGGGTTGATTTCAAAAACTAAGTTTGCGATCAAATTTGCAATATTTTCTGTATGTGTTAGATTATGTTGAAAGCGTAATTTATATAAATATTATTGACATTCATAGTCCAAACTCGTCGATTTGTTTCTAATTCGGTATAGAAAAAAAAATGATATGATTGTTTTTATTATAATTAGTGGCAAATTAAAAAAAAAATAGTAAGAGAAAGGTGATATGTTTAAAGTTTAAAACGTCTCTTCCCTTCCTGTGGACTATCAAACCGTTTCATCCCAAACCGGAACTAATCGAAACACCGTCCCAGACCAGAACTAACAGAAAACCATTCCAGACCGGAACTAACAAAAAACCTGTCTCGTCTCGTCCGGGTTGGATACGGGTTTACCTATAAAACTCTATTGGTTTCTATTCTCTAATACCCGTGGGTTTGGGTTAGGGTCAGGATTGGATAATACCAGGTATCCGTTCGGGTATCCATCATAGGTGTTTACAGATCATAAGAGCCTGAAGTATATATTCACTCAGCCTGAGCTGAATTTGAGACAGAGGCGGTGGATGGAGCTTGTGGCAGATTATGATTTGGAGATAGCTTATCACCCTGGTAAGGCTAACTTGGTAGTAGATGCTCTGAGTCGGAAGAGGGTAGCTTCGGCTCAGGAGCAGGAGATGGGGTCTCTGATGGGAGAGATTAGTGCTTTGAGGTTGTGTGCTGTTTCACAGGAACCGTTGGGTTTGGAGGCGGTTGATAGAGCAGATCTTCTGAGTAGGGTGCAGTTGGCTCAAGAGAAGGATATGGGGCTGGTGAATGCCTCTAAGGATGTGGATTCAGAGTATCAGGTCTCAGCTAATGGTACTATTTTGGTGCATGGGCGGGTTTGTGGGCCCAAAGATGAGGAGTTGAGGCAGGAGATCCTGAGAGAGGCTCATGCGAGCAAGTTTTCTATTGATCCAGGAGCGACTAAGATGTATCGTGACCTCAAGAGGTACTATCACTGGGTCGGGATGAAGAATGATGTATCTATTTGGGTCGCGAGGTGCGATGTGTGTCAGCTAGTGAAGGCTGAGCATCAGGTTCCAGGCGGGTTACTGAAGAGTCTACCCATTCCTGAGTGGAAGTGGGATATAATCACGATAGATTTTGTGGTAGGACTGCCAATGTCTCGGACTTTTGATGCTATCTGGGTCATTGTAGACCGGTTGGCTAAGTCAGCACATTTTCTGGCCATTAAGAAGATTGATGGAGCAGCAGTCTTGGCTAAGAAGTATGTGAAAGAGATAGTCAGATCGTATGGGGTGCCAGTGAGCATTGTGTCTGACAGGGATTCTAAGTTCACTTTGGTGTTCTGGAAGGCATTTCAGGCAGAGATGGGCACTAAAGTGCATATGAGTACAGCTTATCATCCCCAGACAGATGGACAGTCAGAGAGGACGATCCAGACGCTGGAGGATTTGCTGAGGATGTGTGTATTGGATTGGGGTGGCCATTGGGCAGATCACCTGAACCTGGTAGAGTTTGCTTACAACAACAATTATCAGGCGAGCATTAAGATGACTCATTATGAGGCTTTGTATGGGAGACCATGTCATACACCGTTATGCTGGACTCAGGTGGGAGAGAGGAGCATGTTCGGGGCGGATTTTGTTCAGGAGACCTCAGAGAAGATTCGGGTGCTCAAGCAGAACATAAAGGAAGCTTAGGATATGCAGAGGAGTTATGCTGATAGGAGGAGAAGAGATCTTGAGTTTCAGGTAGGAGACAGAGTGTACCTCAAGATGGCCATTTTGCAGGGTCCAAACAGGTCATTGTCAGGGACTAAGTTGAGTCTGAGGTTTATGGGTCCGTTCAAAGTGATTGAGCGGATGGGACCGGTAGCATATAGGCTGGAGTTGCCTGAGGTTATGCGTGTGTTCCACAAGGTTTTCCATATATCTATGTTGCGAAAGTGTCTCCATGAGGATGATCAGTTGTTGGCTAAGATTCCTGAAGATCTTCAGCCTAACATGACTTTGGAGGTGAGACCAGTGAGGGTTCTCGGGAGGAGGATCAAAGAACTTCGGAAGAAGAAGATTCCTTTGATGAGTGTCCTTTGGGACTATGATGGTGTTGAGGAGCAGACTTGGGAGCCTGAGGCGAGGATGAAGGCAAGGTTGAAGAAGTGGTATGACAAGCAAGCCGCGACTTGAGCTTGTCTAGCCTGGTCCCATCTGTAATTCGTGGCTGGAGCAGGAATGGAGTATTCCAGCCCATCTCTCTTGTTTACTTGGTCGCTTAGGGGTGGTTGGTTGTGCGACTAAGTAACAAGATGAGTTGGTGTTCGGGGTACGAAATTTCCGTTAGGCGGTGGTTTGAGGGAAAGTTTCCTGAAATATAAGTTTCTAAAAATGGAAAGTTTCCAGAAGTGGAAGGTTCTAAAAATGGAAAGTTTTATGTGAGTTAGAATTTGTCCATTTTTAGTGGTTGTGAGCCTTGGAGGGGCTTGTGTGGTCTTTGTGGCGGGATGTTTAGCCATTGTGTGGCCTTTTTGGCGGGCTGTTTAGCCAATTGTGTGGCCTTTGTGGTGGGATGTTTAGCCAATTGTGTGGCCTTTGTGGCGGGCTGTTTAGCCAATTGTGTGTCCTTAGTGGTGGATTGTTTAGCCAATGTTGCCTGTTTAGGCGGTACTTTGGGATGTATGGTCTTTGTGACGGTCCTTCGGGACGAGTGGCCTTGGTGGCGGTCCTGTTTAGGACATTTGAGTGGCCTTGGTGGCTGTCCTGTTTAGGACATTTGTTTGGCCTTGGTGGCGGTCCTGTTTAGATAATTTGTTTGGCCTTGGTGGCGGCCCTGTTTAGGACATATGTTTGGCCTTGGTGGTGGTCCTATTTAGGACATTTGTTTGGCCTTCGTGGCGGCCCTTGTGTGGTCATGAGGTATTCCAGTGAGGGGATATGTGGTTGGTAGGACATTATGATGTTTTACGCGAGCCACAGGAAGGAAACCTGGATAGGGATAGGATTCAGATGTGTTCAGAATTGTTTGCTCGCGATCTTGGGGGACTTTTGTTCTCCTAGTACCGCCATATTCTGACACTTTGTGGCTTGGGAGTATGGTTGGTATATCAACTTTGGATGACGATCCGGGGGTGCGCTGTAGGGTGGCAACCCGAGAGACGAATATTAGACTTTCTTATATATATTATGGCATGCAGGCTTAGGCCTGATGAGGAGCCAATAAAAAACTCAAGGTTGAGACCTATGAGTAAAGGAAAGTCCAAAAGTCGAGAGCAAATAATGCATGGAACAAGTTTATCGCCTAGAGGTGACCTTCCGTAGATCGGTCGGAGAAGTGCGGGCCGTGGAGACGGTAGCACGGGAGTCCTTGGCTGATTGTTGTTCGAGATTCGAGGACGAATCTATGTTGGTGTGGGAGAATTGTAACATCCGCGAACCAAAATCCCGGTATAGGGATTGCATCGGTCGATGCACTAGGTGCATCGGTCGATGCAAGGTTGGTTTTTCTGCGGTTTGACTTAAGTTAAGCGCTGCGTTTTGGGTTAGGAAAACCCTTAACTCAAGTTTTGTCTCATGAGTTGTGTTTAGCCGCTTTTGAGAGAAAACAAAAGAGCGAAAAAGTTTCCTAAGTGTTCTTGAGTGTTCTTGGTGATTTCTGGTGATTGGGAGTGTTTTCTTTAGAGATCTGTAGTTGAGATCGTTGTAGGAGCTTCCTAGGAGCGTATTCTTGCTTGTTTAAGGTTCAGAAACTTATTGGCAAAGGGAAGTGCATGACCATGGCTTATCTAAGCTGGAAATCTCTCTGATTTGCTTGTTATGTGTTGTTAGGCTTGTTAGATTGTTATTTGGGACGTTAGGAAGCTTTTTTGTGGCTTGGGATCGAGTTTTGTGGTTGTAGGAACGAAGATCCAGCGAGAAGCTTTGGGAAAAAACGATGCTCGGCATGTGTATCGATCGATGCACTTTGTGTGTCGGTCGATGCAAGTGCGAGGACGGCGCCTAAAACCTATGGTTTTTGTGCTATGTCGAGCATGCGTCGGTCGATGCAATGTGAGTATCATTCGATGCAAGTGAACCTTGCATCGGTCGATGCAAGTGAACCTTGCATCGGTCGATGCAAGTGAACCTTGCATCGGTCGATGCATATCATGCGTTGGTCGACGCAACCCCAACTGGTGTTGGTCGATGCATGCTTGGTGTCAGTCGATGTAGAGTCCTGGTTTGTTATTGTTGATTGTTGATTGTTGAATGATGGTTAGAGATATCTCTATTTCTTGTGTGTATAGTCCAGTAGATGGGAGTATTGACTTACTGAGTGTTTATAAAATACTCATGCATTGCAATTTGTGTTTGTGGTGCAGGTAAAGGCAAAGTGTGATCGTGGAATCAAGGCAATGAAGAGGAGGATGTTCTAGTGGTTCGCTTGGTTGTCTGGCTTATGTTAGGTTGCTAGAGTTGAGTCCTAGAATGTTGTTTAGGATTGCTGGTTCTCTGGTTTATGTTGATTGGATCATTAGTATATGATTGGAATTAATATTGGTTATTGCATTATTGGATATTTATTGGTATTGTTATTTCTGCTGTTATTTGTGATTGTGGTTAGGTGTCTAGTAGGTATGAGACCACTAGTTGTAGTTTTTATTATTATTATCATTATTATTATTATTATTATTATTATTTTTATTATTATTATTAGTATTATTATTATTATTTATTATTATTATTTATTATTAAAAAAAAAAAGTCGGGTGGCTTCATGATTGCATATCTATAACTCTCACAAAGTTTATGTGACTCCTATGACAATGAAAACTCCCTCTGTTTAATTTAGTTATCGTTTTAGGTTTTCAATGAAAATACTCCCTCTGTTTTAATTTAGTTGGCCAGCGTTTGCTTCGGAATTAGATTATTTTCAGTCTTATCAAAGGAGGTTTTCTATGTTTTCTGTGGATGTATACCTAGATTGAACAATGTCTGTGTTATCTGTCTTGCAAAAGTGGTTCGAGCACGAGGATCTTTCTTTTCCTATGTAAATCCGCAGGTTTCGGAATGGTTAGCTCACGAGGCTATTCTATTTGAACCGGCTTAATATGATATGGTGTTTTGTGGTAAAAATACAATGATGTTGATGATCAAAAAAAATTATAAAAGAATATCCAAAAACAACATAAACTAAATCCATGCATAGCATGAAATGACTACTAGTATTATATAAAGAAAGGTGTGTCCGTACATTTGATTTGGTAAGATTATTGACAAGGGCGAAACACATATAATAGTTTTCTTGCTGCTAACCATAATCACTACTAAAGTGATCAAAGCTGTCGAGGTAGAATTTTCACTACAAGAAATATTAGCATTGATAGAAGAAAAGCATAGCGTTGTTTTCGTAAATGCTATCGTTGATAAAAAAAAAGTGAGACTATATAACAGCGTTATAAAAACGCTAAACCTAAAAATGACTAAGCGGAAATCTAAATTTGGGAGTCGGAACCAAAAACCACAAAAAGCGGGTGATACTTAGCCAAAAAAAAATTATTTGCTGCTTAAGGGTCCGAATGGTGATCGCGGTTTTGGTTGTGCGGGGAAAGCGGTTTTAAAGTGCGGTACAGTTCAACTGCGGTACGTGCGGTTTGCGGGACAAGTGCGGTTTCTACAAAATAAGCGGTACAGAATGATATTTGATTGGTGAAAAAACTATTTGCGGTTCAGTATTAATTGTGTGAATGGTAAAAAAAAGAAAAGCGGTGCAGATTACATATATTATAAATAAATTTATTAATAATTAGTATGTTTGTATATTATTGTATGTTATGAATTAATAATAAAAATAATTGTATTTATAAATCTTAAATACTATAGTTGATCAAAAAGTAAAATTTTTTTTTGACATATTGATAAAAAGTTCAACTATATAAAGATACAATTTTAAAAAAAAAATTATCGATTACTTTGATTTTCCCATAACAGATTTGCAATAGTATCTCTTATTTGCGTCATAGCTTCTCAATAGTATTTCCCATTACCACTCTTGTCTTTGTTCTACAAATTTTGCAAATACAATATCACATATTATATAAAATATAACTATTATTTTAAGTTTTTTTAAAAGAAGCTAAAGAAAATTTACCCGTACTGTTGTTTTCGTAGGAGGAGTTAAATTTTTGGTTGGTTGATTTGAACTTGTTTGTCTTGAAGGATTTGTGTTTCTTCGACGATTAGAAGACATATCTACATTTAATGAAAGTCACCGGTTATTATACATTTAATAAAGTATTAATAATTTTATTGTTAATAAGAATTCTTTTAAATATATTGTTTTACTTCCAAACTAACATATGTTTTTACATATACATATACATATATATATTTATATTATATATTAGTTAGGAAAAAAAATTAAAGATGATATGAAACATAATGAAAATGTTCAATTGTTATATAATTAAACTAACATGTATAATTTAAATAAAAAATAAGTAAACTGGATTACAGTTTTTTTTTAAAATAATAATAGAATTAATACATGGAGACTCATGTTATATGGGTGTTTTAATAACCAATATGATATTTAAGTAGCATAGACAATAGTATTATTTGTTAAACAATAAGATTATTTTTATTAATTTTCAACTTAAAAAACATACTATAACTCTATTTATTGACATGGAAACTGCACTTTAAATCAGTTTTTATAAATTTAAAATTTAACAAATCATTTAAAAGTGTATTTTTCATGAATTTGTTTTAAAAATATATTAAAAAACCTATATAACATTGTTTTAAAAAAAATATGAGAATAGTTTTGTTAATAATAATAAAAAAGAATATATGAGAGTGATTAAAAAAACATTATCTTAATGGAGTTGAGTCATATTTGAGAGAGAGATGAAATTAGGTTTTGATAAAAACTATCTAAAGAAAATAAAAAATGTGAGAGTACACTTTAATATTAAAAAAATTAATATGGGTGAGATAGTTTTTAGGTTTGTAGCATAGATAGGTATCTCATATATAGTACACTTTAATATTAAAAAAATCTTAAAGAAAGCATTTATTAACTGCGGTCTAGAAATCCGCTGGTTAATACCCATTACATTTTTGAAACGCGGTCCAAGTTATTATCTTCTCAACAATCCGCTTTTTGTTTTTTTTTTTTTTTTAAAAACGCACATTAACTCTTTTTCTTCTGATTGGCTACACTTGTGTGGTTTTGATTATCTTTTTCTGAAAACCGCAAATTATATGCTTCCATTCACTACCTAAGTGTAATCAAAAATACAAAAAAAAAACCATTATTTATTTTATTTTCCTTCTAATTTCCTCTTCGACTCTAGATATTCTCTTCCCTCTTTGTCTCAAAATCTCCTTTCCTCTTCAGATTTCCTCTTCTCATCGTATTCAAATCTCCTCTTTGTCTCCAGATTTCCTCTCTCTTCTCTTATTGTCATCTTCCTCCGCCACCGCGACCACCAAACCCACCCGTTTCAACCGAAACTCAGTTCTCCTTTCTCATCTTCCACCATTTCTTGTCACCTTAACTCCAGATCTGGCTACCTCCACTGCACAAGAATCCGTTTCTATAGAAACCCAGAAGCAGCCATGGTAATTCCTCTTAATCTCCATCTATCTTTAATGATGAATTTGTATTTACAAGCTTGATTTTGTAGATTTCAAATGAGGTATTTGTTGTCTTGAAGCCTAGTGATAAAGCTTGTAGAGACGATATGAGGTTTTACATTAGGGATTTGTTGACAAGAATGAAGATTGGGGATGAGTGGATGATGAAGCAAGCTTTGATTAAGCTTAACGGATGAAGTTTCTTATAGCTTAAATACGAGCAATTTAGGTTTACTTTTTGTATTGGTTTTTGATTTCGTTTAATTTGGTATGAAGCAGGTATACGGAGACATCTTCAATTGCTTTAAAGAAGTGTCTAAGAAGGTATGAAGCTTTTTCACTTGGATTTTAAGATTGATACATGTGGGATTTATGGTTTGAACTTTGGCTGTTATTTTAGACTTAAAAAACTAATAATGGTTCTTAGAATCGTTGGTGTGGTGCAGGTGTCGTTTTGGTGTCTTTGCAGGTGGGGATGTGAAGAGGACTTTGTTTATTTCCATGGTGTTTCTTCTACTCTCATCTGATTTGACGGCCAAGCTAAGTAATAAAGGTATAAAGTTCTTTGGGTTTATTTATGGTTTGCAGGTGAGGATCTAAGAAATTTGTTTGTATCCATGGTGTTTCTTACATAAATATTATCCATGGTGTCCTGATTGATTTATCTTCTCTGGTAGGAGGACTATTAACTTCAACGCCCATGTCTCTCTGTTATAGTCATGGAAACAAAGAGTTATATGTCACAGTAGTGAAGCTTTTGTTTACAGGAGGAATTCAGATGAGCACAACTTGAAACTCTTGAGAAGGTACCCCGAAGACTTTTTTGTTCTTCTTTTAGGATAAACCAGATCTAAGATCTATTCCTTGTTAATTTGAGTTTTGTTTGCAGACATCTAATGTCTTGCAAGTAAGCTCAAGACATTTGACTATAGTCTATAAAATGGTTCTGAGATCGATCTTCACCAAGGAACCTCTCAATTGATGGATCTTCTTCAGGTCAAAAATTCTTTGATTCTCGATTTTGAATTTGTCTGCTTCTTCAGTCCAAAAGTTTGTAGGATTTTTTTACTCTTAGCTTTGTTGTTTTTCACCCAAATTTAGGAGCTTTGGTGTGTACTGTCATCTTTTAATGGAGATAGAGAAGCTTCTCTTTTCTAAAACTGTTGAACTTTGTTTCGTTTCTTCTTGTGTGCTCCAAGTTCTAGAGTTAGAGAAGCTTCTCTATTATTTTAATCACAAGACATGTTAGTATTTTGAATGGTTAGTTAGTACATTAGTGTGATTATTCTTGTTTTGTCTAAACGTTTAACTATGTTACAGGTTTTTGCATTGAGAGATGGTTGATAGTGAAGGTAAGCATCAAACTTCTTTAATTGGTTTGGTTTATGAAACATCAATTGGTGAATCGTTAGTTGTTTGATATCCTGCTGGTTCATGTGTTCAGTTTCATGTTCAAGGCTTGTCTCTATTTGTCTGATGCTTGGCAGTGAATTGCTCTACTTAATGTTCCTGCATGATAAGAATCTGAATACTCCTTTATTGATATGAATCGGGAACAATACAATCTGTAACAGAGAGGTCTCTAGTCGCAGCTAGAATCATAACCGTCTCCCATCAAAGCCACATGCGACTCTGTTTCACAACTAACAACATAAACTTCTCTGATTCTAATTTTCTCTTTATATACAATGTTTCTCAACTTTTGGCTCGCACGTGTTATCATCCTTCCACACGTGCTGTATTATTCTTGTATTTCTTCCTTGTATAGACCTGTAGAGGCTTATCACTGCACTGCTGTTTTGTTTGATACAGGACGAGCCCATCTGACTTTATTGTTCCGTTTGATCAGTATATGGAATCTATGAAGAATAACTACTTCATGGACATGAGATTTGAAGGGGAAGAGGCGCCTGAGCAGAGGTAATAGAAGAAATTATTTTCAGTAAAACCCTCCTGCAGAGATTGTGGAATTGTCATAATCTGGTGACAAGCCCATACAGAGGTAATTATATATATCTTATTACCTTTCCATTAGTGGATGTTTGCATGTTTAGTTGGATGTTACCCCATCTATTATCATTCTTATTTTCACCATTGTATGGATAAGCTGTGATAGCTGTTTAAGAAGGGTGAATGCTTTGTTTTGATTATCAGAATGGTGAATGCTTTGTTTATCTGATTCTCTACTTGTCTTATAGAAAACCTTAATGTTAATTCTACTCATCCATAAGTCTCTGATATTTGATTTTGAGCTAAAATGTCTTTATTCTATTTGTCAATGTTTTGGATTCGTGAATATCTTTCTTTACTTTACCACAAAAGCACCTTAGTATTGTGGATACACATGATTACAGGGAATATGGATGGGAATGCTAACCGGAACAGTTCTTCAGACATGTGTACTGCTTTTGATGGGAAGGCGAAATAGATAGAGGAGAAGAAATTGAAGATATCGAAGTTTGTCTCAATCCTTATAAGTTTTAATGTTAGCTTTTTTGGATAAAACCTGGCAGCATAGTACAAGACTTGTATGATATGTAAGACTTGTTTAAATTAATGTTATGTATGTTGATGATATTTATGAAATAATTTTTTTTATATCAATCCACTTAAATAAGTCTACAAAACTGGCATCAAATATATAAATTATAAAAATCAAATTAAAATTAAAATTTTTCCATATAGCAAAATAAAAATGCTATGACATAATATAAAATGGCACAAAATATGTGTTACCGAAAACTATATTATATCATTTAATTAGTGTTATAAAAGAATGACATATAATAGCATATGTCAAAAACGCTATAATAGAAGTGACACTTAAGATAGTTGCCGATAACATTAAACACATACGATAGCGTTTATCGTGTGCTATGAATATTGATTTTTCTTGTAGTGTTTACGTGTTTCCATTTTATTCGATCGATGAAAAGTGCGTGATAGAAGCTCATGATAATATATGTTTTCTATGATTATGTATATATAACGCTTTTGTTTTACGCTTTTGGTTTTTATTTTTTTGACTGAAACCCTTTTGGTTTATAGTGCTTTCTCTATTGAACTAAGAATGGATACAGGAAGTAAAAAGACAACTACTGATCAAATGGCCACCGGCAGATAAATTTTACGCAAGTTTTAAAACATGTCTTGGATAGAAATTCCAAATTTCAAAATAAAATGCATAATAATGTCAGCAACTTTACGATATATGTATATGGTCATACTAATTCCTCTCAGACACATGAAGCTCCTCTCCGTGCGCAAACTGATGACACGTCCGTGAGTTGTAGCTTAATTTCTTCTAGGAATCTTAAAGTCACATGATATATACATTATACATCTTGTCAATATGGACTTGCAAGCATCAGTTTTATAATGTGGGCACCTCTTTGATTAGCAAGATTTAAATATATAAACATGTTGTAGAGCTAAAGTGTGAATTGCATAAAGAGTATGCTTCCTCTATGTTTTCCGAATCTTGTTAGGTACAAGACAGTTCCGCCTTCTCGACAAGGTAGCAGCTATTGTTTGATCAAAGTTGGGTCCGGTGGCACGGGCATTGCTTTCATGTGTCCATATCTTGTTTTAATAGCTCCATGCATGTTATAATTGTAGCTAAGTTATTTCGCTATATCTTGTCAACGTACATTTGATTTAGATATTATATATCAAGTAAGAATTTGAGTCTAAGGTGACTTCTACAAAGACAAAACGGCTCTATGCAATAAAAATAAAAATATAATTAAACACATATTAATGTATTCGATCTCACGTATAGTAAATATACTTTACAATACGGCAGGAAACAATGTTCCTACTCAACAAACAAGAACTCATTTAACAAAATCATGGTCAATTTTAGTTAATATAGTTACATAAAACTATTAGATGTGTAAGTTAGGTGGGTGAAATGATAGTTTTACTACCTACCTCTTAAAAGATCTTTCAAATATGAACTTCTAAAATTCTGATTGAAATTGCAACATGCATATAGATTTTTAATATACTAGCATTTAAGCCGCGCTACGCGCGGAAGTTAGATAAAGGTATTTTCGGTTGTTTTGTTAATTTGTTTTTTTGGTATGTATTTTTCCTCTTTCGTCTGGTTAGGTTGTCCGTATGTGGTGAAGTGACCTTAGTGCAGTGGCAGGAAGTAAGTCCATTTGTAGAAGGCATCATCACACCCGGGATCGAGTCCCGGCTCCTACGAATGTAGAAATTTGACTAATGGGCCGGCCAGTTGTGGCCCAATTATTGACAAAAAAAAAAAAAAGGTTGTCCATATGTTTTCCTTTGCTCTTTTGTTGATTTATTTTTTTATGTATGTTTTTTCAGCTAGTATAATGTAGTCAATTTTTTTATTTTTAATTAATTTAAATCATCGTGATCTCTTTTTCGTTTTAAAAAAATATAGAATTAGAAGTTAAGTTTATATAATAATAGTTGTTGTCCCGCTTTAGCCGTTACTTTAACTAAAAAATTGTTATTTTGTCGTTGAATTGTTATTTGGTATTATATTATGTAGTTGTAGGTAATTTTTTAATTATTTTCTTATTTAATTAGTAACCGGTGCAAGTAGCTTTTTTGTCAATACTTTTGTGTTTGTAGTGATTAGTTAGTGGCTTTTGATTAAAAATGTTTAAAAATCTCAGTTACTTACAATTTTGTTTTCATTATTTTTTTTAATTTTTTTTGTGCTTCTGCCGTTGGGCCTTATTTTCTGTAAGCCTTAAAATTGTGTTTGTCTATTGGATCTTTAGTGGTATGTTATTGAGGTTGGAATGGCCTTGTTCTCTTAGAAAATGTAATGTCTCGTGAACGGATAGCAGAGAAGTCATTTTTGCGATCTACAAGACAATAAGAGTTTTGAAACTATTTATTTGATGCTTGTTATCCTTCTTCATTCATCCCTTTCATCGATGCACACATTTTTTTGGGTGTATTTGGGTGTTTTCCTCTTTGCTTCGCATCTGTAGGGGTTAATTGGTTCTCCCCTAATGTTTTCGTTCCATTTAAGTGTTAATTGGTGTGCAAATCTGTTGTTTTTAATTGTTTTCTTCCTTTCATTTCATATTTAATTTATCTATTGTTTTTGAGATCTTAGTTTTAAGTTTTGTTTCGGTTGGCCCCAGAGTGTGGTTTTCGATTGGATGTGAATTGTATGTTGTAAAATTTAATTTTTGCTTCTATGATGCTTTTTAAAAAAACATTTTGGGGTGTATATTTTTTGTGGCCGGTTTAGTAAGTCATTCAATTTAAGTCTTATGTGAACAAAATCTGGAACTCAAATTTCAACATCTTTTCCCTCAACTAACGGTGTATGTATCTCTTACATTTTCTTCTGTTTGGTGATGGTTTTGTCAATTTCTGGCGACTAATGTTAATTAAATTTTAGTTGTGTTTCCCGGATCCTCTGTAAGTGCTTATCTTATTTTTTCGTTTGAGTATTTTTTTCTTTTGATTTTAAAGTAGTCATGTTTTTCGAAGCCGACAATTTTTATGATCTAGGTGTCCCTGAAGCTAAAGACCTCTTTGCATATGTTATATGTCTATCTCCTGGTGGTCGTGATACTTTTAGACCTATTTTTGAGATTGTTTGTGGGAAGTTTCTTCAATATATGTTGATCTTGTATGTTCTATTTTTGTTGTCATGATAAGTGGTGGACTTTCCCCCCCCCCCCCATCGTTTGTATTCTTGCTATACTTTTAGTTATGTTCTCTCGTTCTCTTGTTTAAATTCTTTTGAAGGCGTAGGTAATGTTTATGAAGGAGGAAAATAAATACTTTTATTTTGAATTTTGAAAATTTTTTGAGGATGATAACATTGGTGAATCTTACTGTTTTTTCTTAAGCTAAGAGATTAATTTGAAAGATATCTTTTAGGTGTTCTGAGATGAAAGAATTGAGAAGGAGAGAGACACTTCAGGTCGCACACCGGCAGACGACGGAGTGGAGCTTCCTGGGGAAGAGTTTTATTTCTACAGCATATAAAACATGTATTACTAATGGATTGAGCTTTTAAAGAAATATAAAACTGGACTTTAATCAAATGAATATGAATTGCTTAGTGGGTTGTATAAAAAAATTAGGCTTATTCAATTGAGGGAGTGGCTGATGTGGACCAGAAGTGAGTAAAGTTAGCTTTATATATATAGATTAACTTTACTATATATAATACCATCATCTAATTAAAAAAAAAGACTATCTAATATTTACTATGAAATATATGTATTGAGAGAATTTATCAATTTTAACTTTAAAAATACCTCCAAGGCTTAGCCACCAGCAGCACAGTAGTGAACAACTTTGACTTGGTCAAACTCTATATTCTCTGGATGTCTCCAAAGCATGCATGGCTAAGACCAAATTATAAGCTGATGGTATTGGTTTGTATATGTCCTTGTAGTACTACATATTCAAGAAATCCTGTAACAAAAATAAGTATAAATCAAATGATTCTAATATGTTTTGGGTTGCAGTATCCATAAGAATTATTTAAACAAAATTCCTGCTTAAAACTACTCTTGTAACTTTGGAATTGCATCCCAGCGTAATTAATGTCTTGTAACTTTGAATATTCAGGTGAGTAAGTTTTATGTTCTCGAAATTAATTTTTAATTTCCATAATAATATTTGTAATTTATTTTGAATGTCAAAAAATAAATTTTATTAACGTCATAAGAGTTATTGGTAGAGAGAAACTAGCGTCTCAAAAAAAGACATAAAGTATCTACCAGAAGAATGGTTGCCAAGGAAAATGTGGGTTTTGGAACCGTAGAAAACCCAGAAGGTATGTGAACGATTTGAAAGGATAAGATAATTGTTGAGAGTTGCCACTGGAACCATTGTCATATGGTCGACATCAGGCGGGAGGCAAGAATATTCAATGGAATACATGATTTCCAGTGATCCCTTTTTTATGTCTAGACCCCAAACTTTGAAGAAAAGGTCCTCCCTGTTTATATTAGGAGCACTCCTGAAGATGCATAGACGATGGTTAAGAGCGCACATGCTTAATTCATGTAAGTATCTAGACCCGACATCCGGTGTAACCGAATAGCTTTGAAACGTCTCTGTGTGAAGATCAAAAGCAATAAAGCACTCTTCCATATTGTTGTAGCCGAAGCAATAAAGCACTCCATCCACGTGAATTATAGGGTGGTCATAGTAAACTTGACGGTTAGGCGGATCTACGTATCTCCAAGTATTAGAGTCGAGGGCAAAAACCTTGCACCTAGTAGATTTATTCACCATTTCATTATCAGCCTTGAAAAAACACACCAGCTTATACCTTGGATTATTCGCAACATTCTCTCTTCCGATCCCTACCAAAGTAATCTGCCTACGCCAAACATCTGCAAAACAAGCCCTAATTAATCAAAGATTAAACGAAAACTTAAATTAAAGGTTAAATTTTTTTGAAAGTAAGTAAGTAAGTACCTTCGGGGAGAGTAGAGGGATAAGGATCAGGATTGGGATCAGGGAGTATGCGACTGCTGTTTGTGGCAGGATTAACAAGAATAAGCTCACGATCTTTCGTGTAGATGCAAAACAAACCGTCGCAAGGCTCCGAGATTTTATAACGTCGAAGACGAAGGCGAAGGCGAGGGCGAGGATGCCTAATGAGTCGATATGGAGAAGTATAAACGAGTCCATTGGGAGGCATCAACAACAGATTTTCTAGAGTGAGACGAGTTCTGCGTGTTTTTCTCCCAAAACATCGTGGTACAATTTTGACGATTCTCGCTTGTCCTCCCCCTAGAGATTTCTGAGACCTGACCTGTTTATCTGCGAACCACTTTGATTCTATGGTTCCTTTCCATTGTTTCGACACCGCTTTGAATCTCACCAGTGATCTCACCGGAACCTTCACCAGAATCTCTTCTACAATGTCATCTAAGATGTTTACGCCTCTTCTCTTCTTGGCATCCATCTCTACACGACTTGTGTGTTTTTTTCCTCTCTTGTTCCTACCTAATTAGGTTGGATCGACTAATATATATGGCTGAGACTAAAAACTTGCATTAGTTAATGAATTTTTTTTCTTTTCTTTAAAGTTAATTAAAAATTAGAAATTATTACCGAAATATCCGATTTTAAAAAGGAAAACAAAATAAATGTAAAAAGGAAAGTATATACATATACATATATATCAATATAAAACTAATCTTATTATATAAAATTTGATGTCAAAATTACTAATTAACAAGATTGTGACATGTGTCAATTGTATCATTCAGATATTGACACATGTCAATTTTAAATTTATTAAAATTATAAAAAATAAAAATGTAAAAATTCAAAACCTATCATAAAAAAGTTTTATATAAAAGTAAAATAGAGAAAAGAAACCTAATTTTATTTAAAATATTTAAACAGTTTTAAAATTTAGAAAAATTATTATAAGGAAATTATATAATAAGATATATCATAAAATTCGAAATTATAATATTGTTTACTTATTTTAATTTTAAGTTGCTAATTTTACAAGAAAAATATTACTTTTTATATTAGAAAAAAATGATTGTGAAAATTATACAATTAAGAGCATCATTAGTGGGGATTGCTCTTGCAATTACTCTTATTAAAATAATAACAAAAGGAAGAGAGAGAGTAAAAAATAAGAGTAATCATTGCTTGGTGGAGTATCTGAAGAATCGGTTCTTAGAGTAAAGAGACATGTGTCAGTTATTCACTGGTACATATATTAATAAATAAATAAATAAGAAATATGTATAATAAATTCTTTTTTTTTTTGTTTTCTGAGTAACGCTTACACATTCTCGACTAAAGATGGTCTAAGTGTGATAAATTGCCAAGATGTTATTTCTTTTTACGCCTAACAGTATTTTTTTTTTTTGTCTAACAGTATATATTTTGTAACAATACATAGAATACTAAAGATATTATTTTGGAAATTATATAAATCATTAGAATATTCTCTTTAAGAGAAATCTTTGGGATATTTTTAATTGTATTCATATAGCCCAAAGATTGACCAATTAGTCTATAACTTTTTTTTTTGTAACCAAAACCAACTTATATTTAATCTATAACCTATTTTGTAACCAACTTATAAAAACTTCATAGTTTATAAAAAAAGTTGTGTACTTCCGTTTTATTATATAGGGGATTAACTTGTTCATTATTTTGATTACTTCAGAGGAGAGAATACAAAAAAATATGCCGGAAATAGATATAACTAAGGAACTAATTAAGGACTTTGTATATTACTTACGCACTCCAGATATGTTTAACTTAGTGGATTCGTAAAGATTATAAGAATTAAGATGCCACAAAAAAAAAAAAAACACCTACCAACTTCTCTGTTTGTAATCTCCTACTGTTTGATGATTAGTTCACTTTTTTTGTCTTTTTTCTCTACTCATTGAGATTTAATATGGCTGAGAATAGATAATATTAACTCTCAATCAATAGAGAACAAAAAAGACAAAAAAGACAAAAAAATGTTTAGTCTTTAAAGATGGGCAGTTAGACTTTAAAGTCTGTCAAAAATAATAAAGTAATAAAAATCTGATTGGTAAAATTTAGGCTTTTAAGACTTTAAATTAATTTTAAAGTGTTTAAAGTGTCTCCCAATCATAGCCTAAGTTGAATTGGTATAAACAACTAATGAACAATTGTCCTTAATTTAAGGACATGCCCGATGTGCAGATTTAAAGTTTGTAATTAAAATTAAATTTAATTAGAATATATTAAAATTTATTATACATTATTTATAATTTTTTTGCTATAATATACTGATTTATATCCTATATACAAATATTTTATTTATATTACCATTAAAGGTGTATTTTTACACCTAAGTATACTGTATGTTACAAATGGAATATTATTTACCACCACCTAGAAAATGTTCATATGAACAAATTAAACCAACTATTATATGTCTTTTTACTTTCACTTTTGTATAGTTTCTTTAATCACTAAAATTGTTAGCTCAAAAAATATTTCGAATAAAAAATAAATTATATCACAATAGTGCATGACCAACCATAGAGAGAACCTCGGTTCTGCGTTCTTGCGTTATGGGAGACCTTGCGTCCAACCTCCTCCACCACTTTGGCTCCGCCTTCCTTCCATGGGAAGATAACCTTGCATCCAACCTCCTCCACTTTCTTCCCTTGGGAGATAACCTTGCGTCCAACCTCCTCCACTAGAGAGAACCTGCCCTCCTCCTGGATGGAGAGAACATGTTCAAGTCTTTTCGCTATCTCAAAGTGGCTTGCTCCAGCAACCAATGAAACTAAAGACCCTTTTCCAACGTCACAAAATCTTTTGATAGTAACTAATGTTAAATTTGCCAATGTATACGTGAAAGTTTCTTTGACACACCATGATGTACAAAGATGAAAATATAAATTAAATAAAACAGTCTAAAACTACTAAAATAAATTTTAAAATACAGTATTAGAAAAAGAAGATGCATATATTAATCTTCTATTTTTTTGGTCAACATATTAATCTTATCTATTCCAAACTGAAAAAGAATTAAGTAGGAGTATATTTTGGTTTAAAATGGAAAAGAAATATAACTTACTGGCCATTTAATCCGTGGCGTATGTCAACAAATAGCGATAAGAGAAAATGTCTTTCCAAAGAAGCTCTTGCTGCTCTTCTACTCTTCTATTTGAGCTCTTTAGTCCCATTCCTAACAACGGAGGACTTGATTACTGAAAACTGTTCTATGATTAATTGATCTATAATAACAATACAAGATGATTCACAAAGTACCGAATCTTATTATATAAAGTTGGGTTTTAAAAGTTAGCCATTAACAAGATTTTGACATGTGTTAAGTTACAATTTCAGATTTTGACATGTGTAAAAGTTAATATTAAGTAGGAGGAATTTTGATTACAACAAAAATAAAATATTTTGTTTTAGAAATATTAATAATGTAAAAGGATAATTATCAAAAACTACAGAATTTATAAAAAAATACCAAGTTTTTTTAAATAATTATAAGGAGATTATAAATATATATATATATATATTTAATAAATTCGAAATTATAATATTGTTTACTTATTTTTATTTTTAAGTCCTTAATTCAACATAAAATAGAAAAAGGGATTAAAAAAAATATACAGTTAATTATAAATTCTATAAATTTTGTAAGCATTCACTTCTAAATAGACATAGATCGTCTTATATTTAAATAATTTATTGAAAAATATTGTTTTCAACTTTTTTCTATTGGTGAAACTTTTTTTATTGGAAGACAAATTTTCCTGTTTTTTCTTAACTAAAATATACTCCTACTTTCTCCTTTTTCATATTGGAATATGTAAAATTAATATGTTGATCCAAAAAATGGAAGATTACAAGATTACAAGAATATTAAACGACGAGAGATATTTGCTGATGGAGATGAAACACATACCACTGACAAGTCTCTTACCGACGAGAGAGATGCAAGTCTCTTACCGACGAGAGAGATGCAAGTCACAAAACATCTTAGGACAAATAATAAACAGTAAGCATCTCTTACACGGGACAAATAATAAACAGTAAGCATCTCTTACACAAATAACCGTGCTTTCTTAACTGGAGAGCTGAATAATGGGGAAAGAGTATCAGACAGAGACCTAGCCTTCTTAACCGGAGCCGGAGGGGTGAATTGAGATAGAAGAGTGTCTGACAGAGACTGTGATGTGTTAATCTGAGCTGGAGGAGATAGAGAGCAGCAAGAAACAGTTCGCTTTACGCGAAGCATTTCTCTGTAGCTATCTTCGTTTCCATGCTCAATTTCCAAGTCATGCCACTTCTGCCACACTTGAGGGTCTGCAAACTGTGATGCATACTTGTAGACAGCACGAGCTCGATCGGCTTTTCCCATGCTTTTCTCCAGCTCTGCAAATCTGATGCACATCTTCACATCATTCTCTGGAAGCCCAGATGATTCTATGGCTTCTTGGAATATCTCCCTAGTTCTTTGAGCACCAAACCTCTCTGCTGCACTAGCTATGTATATCTCATACAGCTCAAGCTTCTTCTCATCAGCAACTTTTCTTGTAGCTGCTTCGTAAACTCCCATGGCCCTCTTCGCCAGACCATAATCTTCTTCATATTTTGCGTACTCAAGGTACAGTTGAGCAGCATCAGATGAACTTACCATTTTAACAGCATTCTCAAACAACTCTCTCACCCGCTCCAGCTTTGTCTTACCATGTCGCTTTACAAAATTTTTGAGATACGTTACCCATATGTCTTTCACATTTGGGTACTTAAACATCTTCACACCTCTTTCATACACCTTGAACGACTCTTCAAAGTAGTTGTTTCCCTCAAGAAGCTGAGCATAGTTCAATATAATCTGAGGTGTGGCTATTCTTAATTCCAGTATCCTCTCGTACACTGATCTAGTCGATTCCAGTGTCCCTACACTTGCTTCTAGATCAACGTAAAGTGACCACAGCCTCAGGGACTTGTGTAGCTTTAGCTGGACTGGTTCTGGTTCGTTCCCACTGGCAGCCACTCTGTTTCTGACTTCTACCGATGGTACAGCTGTAGCACGCCTCATCAGCTCTAAAGGTCCTTTGAAATTCTTGTGCGTCAACTCCATCTCTGCCCACTCCCACCACACAAAAGCCAAATGATCCACGGTCTTGTAGTTTACTTGGACAGCCTTGTCAAAAACCACTCTTGCATTAACCAAATCCTTGTGGGATTCATACAACTTGGCAAACGCAACCCACAACGTGTGAGGAGACTTGCCAACTGCTTTCATGGGATCCACAGTCCTCACAGCTTCTGTATAAGTCAGTATCTGCTTCTCTGCATCTCCCTCATACAACTTGACTCTACTAAAAAACATATATATAAAAGTGTAACATCAATACTAAAACTCATAAAAACTCACTCTAATTTTTTTTAAAAAGAATTATATAAAATACTTTTGTCCTGTAGTATACTACAGATTAAATCCTAATTTTTTACAAAACTGATGTTTAATTTATAAACGACTTTTCAAAAATAATAGTAGCGATAGACGATACATGTATATATAACTAAATAGAAAGAAAGAAATAAGAGCAAAATATCGCGAAAAATTAAGCTGGAAATCTCAGAAGATAGATAGATAGTTCCGGCGAGAAGAAGTGAATCTCTCCCCCCATATTTCTTTCTCTGTAAGCTTTATTGGATATATTTGATATTTCTCTCTCCCAATTTCTCTTTCTCCTTTCAAATTTGTCTTAGGTTCTTTTTTTTTTCTTTCTTGGAGACTTGGTCTTTCTCCGATATAGATCATCTTTTGAATCTGTTTTTCCCAGCGACGACCCCCGACCGGTTTCGTCATGTGTCTTTCTCGTTTTCCTGCAATACTCAAGAGGAAATCCGGAATCCTTATAGATAGAAAGAATAGATTATTCATATTTGGATCCATCCAGCAGTGTGCCACGCTATTTTTTTTCTTCACTTTTTTTTTTCCTTACTCTACGGTTTGTGTGTGTGTGTTTGGCAGGTGTATAATAAGCTGACTGACGAAGAAACATTTCAGCACCAGTAAGTAAAGTAAGTAAGTAGGTAGCTCAATTTGATTTTCCTGGCATCTCACTAAGATCATGCTTTAGTAGTCATTTCGTGTCTGCCATCACATACTATAATAAATTGCACATACTGACAGTGGTACGAGAAAAGGATATCTGCTGGGAATACGCAGAGAAACTCGATGGTAATAAGGTGAAATGCAAGTTTTGCTCCAGAGTTCTTAATGGCGGCATTAGCAGGTTGAAGCATCATCTCTCTCGCCTTCCAAGTAAAGGTGTCAATCCTTGTGCCAAGGTTAGACACGATGTTACTGACAGAGTCCGATCCATTTTATCGGCCAAGGATGATCCCAAAGATTCACCTCTCACCAACACCACCGACAAGCCTCCCCAAGTTAAACCACCACCTTCCCTGCCTCCTCCTGAATCCGATGTTACACTCTCTTCTGCTTCCAAACTCTTTCCTACTAGTAGTAATCTCCTTCTACCCCAGTCATCCTCTTCTCCAACTGCTCAGGAGACTGCAGAGAGGAATATTTCTCTTTTCTTCCTTGAGAACAAGATTGACTGGTGTGTTGCCCGCTCACCCTCTTATCACTTTATGCTTGATGCCATCGCCAAGTGTGGTCCTGCATTTGTTGCCCCACCTCTCAAGACTGAATTGCTGGATAGGGTTAAATCAGAAATCACTTTACAACTCAAAGAGACTCAAAAGGAGTGGGTCACCACGGGCTGTACTGTCATCGCAGAGGCATGGACCGACAACAAATCCCGAGCTCTCATTAACTTCTCCGTCTCATCACCTTCCAGAACCTTCTTTCACAAGTCTGTGGACGCCTCCTCATATTTCAAGAACACAAAATGCCTCGCTGATCTCTTTGATTCTATCATCCAAGATATTGGACATGAGCATATAGTGCAAATCATTATGGACAACAGCTTCAGCTACACAGGTATCTCAAACCATATCTTGCAAAACTATGGAAGCATTTTCGTGTCCCCTTGTGCATCTCAGTGTTTGAACATGATACTAGATGAATTCTCCAAGGTAGATTGGGTCAACCAATGTATATTGCAAGCGCAGGTCATATCTAAGTTTGTGTACAACAATAGCTCCGTGCTAGATTTGATGAGAAAGTCAACATGTGGGCAAGATATTATCAGAAGCGGTGTCACAAGGTCTGTTTCCAATTTTCTATCGTTGCAGTCAATGATGAAACACAAAGCAAGGTTAAAGCACATGTTCAATAGCCCAGAGTATACCCCCACTAATACTAATAAACCACAGAGCATGTCATGCGTGAATATCCTAGAGGATGATGATTTTTGGAGAGCTGTGGAAGAAAGTGTGGCTATTTCCGAGCCTATCCTCAAAGTGTTGAGGGAAGTTTCTAGTGGAAAGCCCGCTGTAGGATCTATATATGAGTTAATGTCCAAGGCCAAGGAGTCAATACGGACATACTACATAATGGATGAGAATAAGCATAAGGTCTTTTCTGACATAGTTGATTCCAAGTGGTGTGACCATCTGCATTCACCTCTTCATGCAGCGGCAGCATTCTTGAACCCCAGTATTCAGTATAACCCGGAGATTAAGTTCCTCACTTCCTTGAAAGAAGATTTTTTCAAAGTGTTGGAGAAACTTCTTCCCACTAGCGATCTAAGACGTGATATTACAAATCAGATATTCACTTTCACTAGGGCAAAGGGATTGTTCGGCTGTAACCTGGCGATGGAGGCCAGGGCTTCAGTTTCACCAGGTATGGACGGACAATACATTTATATATTTTTTCAAAAACCGTGAATATAATTTTTAGTCAAATTTCAAAGGGCTGCTATAGTGCTATTCGTAACTTTTGGAAGTTAATACAGGATTTTGAACAAACCTGACTTGTGAACAAAGTTGTCTAGGTAGTCTGAGTAAGAGAGAAAACCAAATTGCAAAACTTGAAGATATTTTCCCATTTACATGCTAGCTTGAGAATTGGTAACTAAGTCGTAGAAGTTGATGTCTAATGATGGTTTGCTTTTAGTAATGCAGGTCTCTGGTGGGAGCAGTTTGGTGACTCAGCACCTGTTTTGCAGCGGGTGGCCATCAGGATACTGAGCCAAGTGTGCAGCGGTTACAACTTGGAACGCCAATGGAGTACATTCCAGCAGATGCACTGGGAAAGGCGTAACAAGATTGACAGAGAGATATTGAACAATATGATGTACGTGAATCAGAATCTAAAATTGGGGAGAATGATTACCTTGGAGACAGACCCAATTGTCCTGGAGGAAATTGACATGATGTCGGAGTGGGTGGAAGAGGCAGAGAATCCCAGCCCTGCCCAGTGGCTAGACCGTTTTGGGTCCGCCCTTGATGGAGGCGACTTGAACACCAGGCAGTTTGGCGGTGCTATTTTCAGTGCCAACGACCATAACATCTTCGGCTTATGAAGCCCCCCCAGGTCAGAGGTTTTTTTTATGAGCGTCATCTTTTTGGATCGAGATTGTTAAGTGTTTAACCTCAACTCGGTTCACTAACATAATGTCCCTTTGTTATAAAGAAGTAGTACAGTATCGATAAAGTAATGAATATCCTCTGTTATGTGTTCCTCGTTGATCAACTTCAAAACTTTGCACAAAGCGTGCCTGCCGGTTAACAGAAAA
This sequence comes from Camelina sativa, assembly GCF_030686135.1. Classification (NCBI taxonomy): domain Eukaryota; kingdom Viridiplantae; phylum Streptophyta; class Magnoliopsida; order Brassicales; family Brassicaceae; genus Camelina; species Camelina sativa. The sequence goes on along the minus strand of NC_141884.1, from coordinate 20,986,058 downwards.
AAAAACCCATGTTTTTGTCGAAACCGTGCTAAAACGGTTCACACCAAACTGGGGACTCATAAAACGGTGAGCTTTATTTGTCGAAACCGTGCTAGGAAAGCCCATATGATAGTATCGATTATTGGGCCGTTAATGAGGCCCTAAAAAAATAAAAAAGGAAATCGGTGAATCTTTAAGACTCGTCGTCGTTCGTTTAGGGAATTCATCAGATCACAGAGTATACCACGAGAATGGCGTCGTACCGACCGCCGTATCCTCCTCCGCCGTCTCAAAATCCTTTACCCCCTCCGCCTCCTCCGCCGTCGTTACCCCCTCCTGTTCCTCCCCCACCACCGTCGCATCATCAACCGTACTCTTATCCTCCGCCGCCTCCCCCTCCGCATGTTTACTATCAGCAGCAGCCTTCCCATTATCCTCAATTCAATCAGGTCCAAGCTCCTCCTCCCCCTCCTCCACCCCCCTCAGCTCCTCCTCCCGTCGTACCCGATCCTCCTCGAAACCAAGGAGCCAATGACCGCGACAAAGGGGCCTCCAGGCGGGAGCGTGCTAAACCGGATCCATCGAAGCACCATAGGCCTCATCTTCCCCATTCTAAGAAAATCGAGACGGAAGAAGAGAGGAGGCTTAGGAAGAAGAGGGAGTTAGAGAAACAAAGGCAAGCAGATAAACTTAGACAACAGCAGATGAAAAATTCTCACAAGTCTCATATGCCCCCCAAAGGACACACCGAGGAGAGGAAGCCTACGCCTCTACTCACCACCGACAGGGTCGAGAATAGGTTAAAGAAACCAACCACCTTCATCTGCAAGCTCAAGTCAGTATTCTCACTCACTTCTACTAGAGACTAACCAAAGAGTATTCATCTTTTTACTCTTATTAGAATGATATAATCATCTTCTTACTTCTCTTGAAGGTTCCGGAATGAGCTCCCTGATCCTAGTGCACAGCTTAAGCTCATGACCATTAAACGGGATAAAGATCAGTATGTTGTTACTCTATTGCCAAAAAAAAGAAAAGATTGATCCAATTTTTATCTCTTGAATCCGTTGTGTTTAATCTCCTTTCCTTACTTCTTAAACTATTTTGATCCCACTAGATTTACGAAGTATACCATCACATCCTTGGAGAAATTATGGAAACCAAAAATCTTTGTCGAGCCTGATCTTGGAATACCCTTGGATCTCCTTGACCTAAGTGTATACAAGTATGATCTTCTCAATAAAGTTAATTATTTTTCTCATCTACTGGGATACTTACTGTTGTTGTATCGCTTTTCAGCCCTCCCAAAGTCAAGGCACCTCTTGCCCCTGAAGATGAAGAACTGTTGCGTGATGATGATGCTGTTACACCTATTAAGAAAGAAGGAATCCGGAGAAAAGAAAGACCAACTGATAAAGGTGTTTCCTGGCTCGTGAAAACACAATACATTTCTTCTATTAATAATGAATCGGCAAGACAGGTATCAGTCTCACTTGTTGGAAGTTTTCTTTTGTGATGTATATAGCTTTGTTTAAACACTTTCCAATCTCCTATCTTTCTCCATGTGTAGTCGCTAACTGAGAAGCAAGCAAAGGAATTGCGAGAGATGAAAGGAGGAGGCATCGACATCTTGCAAAATCTTAACAATAGGTGTGTTGTTTGTTTCTTCACTTTGTGTATTTCTAAAGAAAGTGGAAAAGGAAGATCTGATGTTTTTTTTCCTTTCTTTGGTCTCTAGAGAGAGACAAATCAAGGATATTGAAGCATCCTTTGAGGCATGCAAGTCTCGACCAGTTCATGCCACCAATAAAAACTTGCAGCCGGTTGAAGTGTTACCACTGTTGCCATATTTTGATAGGTTGGATGTTCCTTGTTTTCCCTTGCAGACAATCTTAAATCTAAAATCCCGAATCAGTCATATTTTTCACATAATTTCCCGGCATGTAGACACAACGATGAAGTGCTTGAAAGCTGACAGTTTGTCTCTTCCGTTTTTTTTGTTTTTTTGACACAGGTACGATGAGCAGTTTGTGGTAGGGAATTTTGATAGTGCTCCTACAGCTGATTCTGAATTCTTTGGCAAGTTAGACCCTTCAATTCGTGATGAACATGAGTCACGGGTGAGTTATTAAATACCGATATCCCTGAGAAAGGTCCAATTATCTCTGTTCTCAATCATAGGGATAACTTTGTTCCTGATAGACACAAGATGACTGTATAAACTATATCGATTTTGTTGCTTACATAAGTGTACTCGAATGAGGATGGGATATATGAGATATGGGGCCGAATCTTGACAATGGTTGATTGCCTTATCTTTCATAGTGATGACGAGCTCTGACCTTATACTCCACAGGCCATTTTGAAAAGCTATGTGGTGGCTGGATCAGACACTGCTAATCCAGAAAAATTTCTGGCGTACATGGTTCCTTCCTTGGATGAGGTAGACATGCCTCTCCACGAACTGATCTCTGTTACACAAGTTTTGTCAAGTCAAGAAAAGTTCAATTTGATTTATGCGTTATCAATTTATGTTGCTGTGGCAGTTGTCTAAGGATATGCATGATGAAAACGAAGATATCTCTTACACTTGGGTTCGCGAATACCACTGGGATGTATGTACCATTGCCATTGTGGTTTGAGTAAAATTTTGATTGTTTGAGTCGCTGATTGAAGTAAATATCTCACCTGATGTTATAACAGGTACTTGGCGACGATGCAAATGACACATACCTGGTATCATTTGACGATGGGACCGCTAGCTATCTGGTATTACCTAAACGATACCTGCATCGGGTTTTGTTACATATTCCAGTTGGTTATCTTTTTTTTTTTTTTTTCTGTCCATAATACTTCGGGATGACCCTTGAGAATTTGGCAGCCCCCACCCACAAAGCTGACCTTGAGGAAGAAAAGGGCCAGGGAAGGAAGATCTTCTGATGAGATTGAACACTTTCCAGTACCTTCAAGGGTGACTGTAAGGCGACGATCAACTCTATCAGTGATAGAACATAAAGATTCAGGGGTATAGTAAATCCATACATTTAGCATTTAAAAGAGTAAGACAAGAAGTATGTGGAAAGTTCTCTACTTCTCTTGCCAATTTCTTTGGACTTTGGGGATTTGGATGTAGGTTTACTCTTCTAGGGTTGGTCCTTCGAGCTCCAAGATGAGAAGGTTAGAGGACGAAGAAGGCCTTGGTAGATCTTGGAAACACGAGCGGGAACAAGATGTCAATCAATATCGTGATGGTAATGAGGATGAGTATTCTGAATGAACGTCTCATGTACTTCAAACTATTCAATCGGTTTTCCAACGGTGTGTAAAGTATCCTGCAAGGCTACTTGTAGGCTAATTTAAAGCGTAATATGGCAAGTAAAGAAATATTGATCTGGAGAGCTGGCGAAGTTGAGATACTTTTTATACATGTACACGTCCATGATTAATGATATGGCCATTATGTTTGGCTTTGATGTCTCTGATCCTATCTACGTTAAGCTTGTGCCCATCAATTCTGTCTCACAAGCCTTGAGATTCGCACAAACACGAGAGCTTTGAGAAGTACTCCAATGGTGGAAAAAAGGACTCTGTTACACAAAATAAGAAGAGATTAGTTTCAACATGAAGTCAAAGCTTTCTTGACCAGTCAGAGTCTTCTCCTTGCTTACCAATTATTTATCTTTTGGTGTATAACTTTATTCAGCAGGGCTTTTTGTTTTTTATATTTATTTTAGATATATCTTCTTTGTACTCCTCTTGAAACTCTCTAAAATGCTGCTTTTAGATTTTCTTAATTCGGAGTCCATATACCCCAGAATGGTGTCCTCTAATTTATATGTAAGTTAACAAATAAGACAAACAATAGCAATATGCATCAAACAAAAAAAAAATACTATGATATTTAAGGATTGTAATTACAGTTATGTAATTCAAATAATCAAATTTCTAAACAAAAACGAGTAGTTTGTATATACGTTAACCAAACATATATACATTGATCTTCTAAAGAGTTAGTGTACTTTTTAAAAAAACCACTGGTGTTAATGTAATTTTTTACAAAAAAGTGGAAAGATTTATGAGAACTCCTCCTTTAATAGTATACATATATAAACTATGATATGATCCGATTCAGACGCTCATATCTCACTTTTAAACTCATCTAATCTTATTCAACAGTTTTGTTGTTTGAACTAAAGGTAAACAATTGAAGAAAAAAAACAATTAGAAATCCATAAAAAACAAATACAACAAAATATTAATAGTTGAATTAAATGTCTCCAACAAGTTGTATATTTAGTGTACAAGAAAAGTGCATCTCTTTTAATTAAAATTTTAAACACAAATACTAGTATAAGATAACAAGTCTTAATCTTATATGAAGTATATATTTTTAAAAAATATTAATTAAAGGGAAGTCGTGATAAATTGAAGAAGAAAACGAATCCGGAAGATTAATCAGTTTCCAATAAAAAATCAATCAATCTAAGTTAGAATTCAGTTCATTAATGTCACTCTTATGTCTATTTTTGTTGTAGTATAGTAATATGGTGTCAAATTGGTTAAACCAAACCAAACCAACTCATAACCATTGAGTTTTAGTGTTTAATGGGTAATGATTCTATCCAACTCATTCAGCAAATGGTCTGGATCAACCCACAACCAGTTAAGCTTAGTGGATTAATGGGTTAAATGAGTTGACCCACTTTATATCATCATCAGATTTTCTGTGTAATTTTATACATAAACTGTTTATGATAAACATGGTACTAGGTAGTACGGGAAAAATATTTTCATATAAAATTTAAATTCGTAAAAGTAAGTTAGAATTTTATTATCTTAAATACATAAATTAAGTATTTGTATAATATTGGTATTAAATCCAAATATCAGATTTTAATTTGGATTATTGTGCGTATATAATCTAGACGTATCTACTTTAGAACGAAAAATACATCTCCTCCTGTCCCATCTGTAACGTCCCATTATGTATTGTTCCATGTACCGTCCTATTCCATCTTTTAAATGATTACTCATTAGAAGATGTTTATTAATAGAGATTGGGTAAAAAATTTAAACAGAATACCCGAATTCCCCAACTTTTATATAGTTAGTTCACATTATTCAAAAAAACTATATAATTGTTTTCAAAATTATCCAAAATTTTCAAAGTAGCCGTTCCAAAGTAACTGATTACATATCGCATAATCAACTTTTAAAAAATATATATCTTCGTATAAACAACACAATACACAACGACCTATTAACCACTGAGACTCTCATATCCATTTTTGTATCGTATATGTCTCTATTCAGACTTTGAAAACCAGAAATTTTAAGCAATAATAATCCAGAAAATAACACCATTGTTTTAAGCTGTCTTCTGTACCAAAGACCACCCGGTCGAGCTCATGACGAGACCCTCAAAGATCGACTCGAATGAAGGTTTTCTGTTGGGATTCATCTTCTGAGTTCTTGATTGAAGTTATAGGGAATCGAGTTAGCTTTCCAATGGTGGTGATTTCAGGCCAATCGGAGGTCCGGTTTAAGAATTATTCCTGTTTTAAGGAACATACATACATCCAGATCGAAGAATGGAACCATCCGACCATGCACTCGAAGTGGAGGTCGAGGATAAGGTCGAGCACCTCTTCAAGTTGGGCTTTGGATACCATCTAGTGTGGCTAGGTCAAATGGTTTCCATATATAAACCCTTTCTTAACCTCTTTTTCGAGACACAAGAGATGAGAGCCGTTTTTACACTTTTCTTTGAGCAAATTTTCTAGTTTTTGTTATTCTTTCAACTTGAATTCTGTTTACATTTTTTTATTTTTTCTTTCTAATAAACATCTCTCTCTTTTTCATCTTTATGATTATGCAATTTTTATATTTTTCAGGGTTTATTTTCTTTGCAATGAAATCTGGGTAGTGAACCAAAAGTTTCTATGGATGGGATAGGTTAGTACGTATTCTTAATCGATTAGGATGTTTTAGCTTGATTTTTTATGGAAATTCTTTTATGGATTAGTGCTCTTAGTGCTAGTTTCAGACCGAGTGGTTCAGATTAAATCCTAGTCATTTTTGCACCGAGTGGTGTTCGATGAAATGTTTGAATCAACTAATGCCAGAGATTTACTCACTTAGCCTAAGAGATTAGATGAGTAAGGAGTTTATTGACAATAGTGAATTGGACTTTACTGCCTGCTTAGTCACGTTTCTCCAACGAGAGTTGGGTAAGGAAGTGATTAGAGTTGATTATTTCTACCACGAGAATGGATTAGCAAGGTTTAGAGATTTATTGTCTAGGGAATAGATTGCTTGAGGCCAGTAAAACATTCTAGGTTGATTAGAAATACTTATGAACCGATTACCCCATCCTTAGGAGCTTTCGTATTTTTATTGTTTACAACTTTTACATCAACTCGATCACCAACCCGGTATGGTACCCGATCACCTGCATCGTGTAGTACTTCGAGTTGTTCTTGATTTTTGTTCTTTCTGTTTTCTTATTTTTGTTCATCTTAGGTTGATAGTCAAAACCATATTATTGCTTGGCTTGACTTGCATTGTTCTGATCACATCTTATCTGCTAGCATAACAACCATTTGGATTGTTAACCCTTTGTACTACAACTGCATAGGAAATTGATACCCTGGATGAAAATCCTGTTGTCAACGTGATTCATGTTGAAATTGTGTTCCCTTGAGACGTTCTTCTTCTTCTTCATAAATCTCCCCTTGTTCAAGTTCTCGCAAAGGTTGGACTTCTTTGAAGATTGTGGCAGTGTTACAAGCGACATGGGGTGTTGATTTTCATTCTTCTAAACCTTCTAGATATCATGGTGGTGAAGCATCAAGTGTTGGTACAACACAGAATTCCTTGGTTCTTGTTGAGAGGTATCACGTGAATTAGGGTTGAAACCTTCGGTTTCCATGGAACTTTATAGCTTGTTTCCCATGAATTTTTCTTCAAGTTCTTCTTTCTCTAGGGAACTTTCTCCTTTATCGAGATCTTGTAGAGGAGGAATCGGTTTTCTCTTGTTCTTATAGAACCAAAATTTTCTTTCTAAAAGGAAATATGAATGTTTTCCTTTTTTTGAATAGGGTAGGGTTTCTTCTTTCTTCACGTAATGTCCATCAACACGTGACGTGAGGATATTTTCTCAATCTTTTCAGCAAATTCTTGGTTCTTCACCTTAATTTCACATTCAATATCCTTAAGTAGCTGGTGCACTACAAGAAAACATGGATTTTACGACTACAATTGGCGACTATATATGTAGTCGTCATTTTTGGCGACTAAGTAGTGACTATTTAGCGACTATTTTACGACTACAAATATTTGGTCATATATTAGTCATTTTTTAACGACTGCATATGTTAGTCGCTAGTTTAGTCGTAATTTAGCGACTATTTTATGACTATATTGCACACCAAAATATGTAGTTGCTAAATAGTCACCAATTTAGCGACTAATATGCGACTTATAGTAAACGGTCGCTAAGAAGTCGCATATCAGTCGCTATTTAAGAAAATCATAATTTTCAAAATTTAATCCCAAACCCTTAACCAAACCCCAAGACCTAAATCATAAACTCTAAATCTTAGAAATTAATTCATAATTCATAAATTCAAAACTTAACCCCAAATCATAAACCTATACACCAAACCCTGTACTTTAAACCCTATATCTTAAATTTTAAACTTTTATAATGTATAGTATATAGAAATTAAATTATAAACCATTTAACCAAAATATAACCATTATGTGTATAAAATTAAATCTAATCTAAAACTATTTAGTGTATATATATAATTTAATACTTCCAAAAACTATTTACTTATAAAATTTATTAAATTAGTCATTGTAAAATCTGAAACTAATTGTTGATAAAAAAAAAACATAAAACTATATCATTTAGTCTGGGCTTTGAGAGGCTTTTGTACCACTTTGGATTTTGATATGAATTGAAAATTGGCCAACAAAAAAAAGAAATAAAAATCAACAAATAAAGAAACCTTCACCAACCTGTGCCTCTATTCCTCACACTACACTTAGAAAAAAAAAATCATCATCACTCTCGAAACTCTTTCGGAGAAACTCTCACTCTCATTTCTTCGAATCGCGATGACTCTGTCCGGCCAAACCTCCGACCGTATCTCCAGATCTAGAAGGGAAACTGGTTTCCGTGGGAGAAGGTTAGTTTGTTCTATCTCTATTTCCCCCTTTAAATCTGATTTTGGGATTAGGGTTTCTGGTCTACGTTTGTAATGACCTTAATCTTCGAATTGGTTTGAAGACGACATATAAGAAGCAGAAGCTGAGAGGTGAAGCGGAGGAAGACGGCATAGAAGACGAAAAAGCTAAGCCGTGGATTTATCGACGAAATTAGAAGTTGGGATCTCAAAACCGGGAAAGATCTGCTTCGATTCAAGTCGTGTGCTTCTCCGGCGCACAGCCGAAAACTTGGGTCGACTAAAGAATCAATTTTTCTATCAAGCAACAATGGGTCAAGTTCTCTTTTGCTCTCACACCTATCCTCTCCGACGTTCTTGAAGGCTTAGTAGTTGCTTTCATTTGTTATCCCTTCTTTTTTTTTTTTTTTCTTGTTCCGCTGTAGGAGCATAGATTTTCACTTTGATTCTGCTGAAAACGAGTTTGATTTATCTGCTTGATATCGGTAGCCAATGCTGATGTGATCCACTTAGTTGCCTTTTCGCGTTTCTCATCCCCTGTGTGATTGCAGATGAGGGAGGATAAGAAGTAGAAGAATGATGAAGGAGAAGTGAGGGAAGGAGTAGCGCATCAATAGCTTTGTTGCCACGCGGGTATATCTCTTGTCATTTCTTTCAAATGTCTAGCTCCATCTGTTTTGGTCTCCATGGAGGTGGGTTTCTTTTCTTTCAAAAATCCTGGAACTGCTTTGTTATTTCATCTTTTCAGAATTCTTGAGTACTTATGTGCAAAATTGTTTTGTTTTTTTTTTGCTTTCTTTGGTGGGTTTCTCTCAGATCAAGTGTCAGCTGTTTTGGTTGAGTCTTGTGGCTTAAAGAACTTAAGGCTCAACTCGGCTCTCCTCAGTGTCACCAAAGTCACCGAAGGTACTCAAACTAAGCTCTCTAAAAGCATATCACTTCTTTCACAGAGTCACCTCAGTTTTGGTGATTTTATATGATAAAATCTGGTATGTGTGTGTGTTGGTGTTTGTGTTTGTGTCTTTGAAGCTTATGGTTTGAACATGTGATTTTTGTTTACTATATTATTTTGTTGTTTGTGATCAATAGACTGGATTTGGAGAAGCTTGAAAGCGGTTGGCTGGAAGAAGATAGGTAAAACCCTTATGTTTATTTTATTACTCTTGTATTACTCTTCAATTCTTTGAAGTCACATTGTTGCATGCGTAAACCATCTGATTCAGTGTCCTATTGTTCTTAGGTCGAAGATGATGTTTGGCTTACAGAGAAAGCCACAGCCAAGCACACTCTTAGACAGAGCTCATGATGTACAACTTTATTTCAGAGCGTAAGGTAAACTTTCATTGGTTAAGACATTTTCTTATCCTATTGTATCTTTCGCTATTAAGGTACAATATATATACTTTGCTACTTATTGTTGTGAGACTTTTATTAAATCTGTCAAAGAGTCATTTGTTTAGAAGCCTCTGTTGTAATTTTTGTGAGGCTTTTTGTTGAATTTGTCAAGAGTTATTTGGTAATACCGATCTCTAGACACCTGTTTTATATGCACTCTTTAACTTGAGTCACCATTGTCGATCTTCTTACTCACACTCACGTTTTTAAGCTAGAAGACATGTTAGTTATAGTGAATTGCTTGTCCCGATTGTTTCTCATTTCTAGTCTCGATTTTGAAATTGTGTTATATTGATAATGGGAAATGAGTCCCCATGATACATTTTTTGTTTGTTTGTTCTGAAGAAATGAGTTGCTCTTGGAAGATTAATGGGAACTACCTAGGCTTCAATGATGGAATACAAAGCAATTGAGAATGTGCTACAAACCATTTATTATGTAGTTTTTCATCTATTCTTATTTTTAGTTATGATTTTTAATTTTATTTTGTAATACAATTTTTTTGTAATCATGGTTTATAATAATAAATATAGTACTCAAAAAATAATGTTTTAAAACATTATTCATAATTTAAATATATTTAAAACAATTAATAAAATATATGTAATTTGTATAAATACTGTATAAATACAATAATGTATAAATACTTGAATACAACTATAGTCAGTAATTAGTCGTTAATTAGTCACTAAATTTGGTGACTACATTATGACTATTTTGCGTTGTCGTAAAATAGTCGTAACGTGGTCGCTAAATTTAGTGACTATATTATGACTAAATTTACGACTACGCAAAATAGTCGTAATGTAGTCGCTATTTGGCGACTAATTTTACGACTATTTATTTTAGCGACTCTCGATTTACGACTACTAGTTTTAGTCGCTATTTAGTCGTAACACACCGTTTAGCGACTAAATAGTGACTAATAGTGCAGTCGCTATTTGCCTGTTTTCTTGTAGTGGTGGTTCTCCTTTACTAACGTAAAATTTCTGGATATAACATCTCCAAATCATTTTTTGTTGAAGGCTGACACTACTCATCTTCATCTCGCCCTCATAAGCTCGGTTCTCAAGCTTCTCCACACGCTTCCTTGTGTCTGCATCTTTGGTGAAAAAACTCCATACTTGGACTCATGGTCCTTTGTTAAGTCAAAAACTTTATTGCCAAGTCTCTAATGTTTATATCATTGTCTTGAGCGCTCTTAAGATTTCTCTCTTGTTATTCTTCAAGCATATGGAGCTTTCTCTCCATGGTTTCAGCATCTTTAGAAATTTGTTCATCAAATTTTTCAACTTTAACAAAAATTTCATCCATCTTTCCCAAAAGAGTAGAATCCATTTTGTCGATCTTCTCATGTAACATTCTTGAATTCATCTCTTGGAAGTCCAAGTATTTTCACATTAGGATCACTAGTCTCTCTTCTTGAGCTTTTTTTTTATGTAGTAGCATGAGAATTGTCTTGAAAATTTTGATAAGACCAGTTTAGATCGTCTTCAGTTCTCCTCGGGTAAGGACTTTGAAAACAACTTTGGTAGTGACGTGGGGCAGGTTCCAATCTTGATATATGTTGTAGTGTGCTGGAGGTGGTAGGTTTCTAGAATTACCTCGGTAGATAGCTTCTTCGTTGGTCCAAAATTGTTTAAAATTGCATTTTCGATAATTTCTTCGTTAGATATTCAAAATGTAATGAAACAGTTATACATCCGCGAACCAAAATCCCGGTTTAGGAGATGCATCGATCGATGCAAGGTTGGTTTTCGCGGACGAGTTTAAGTTAAACATTGCGTTTTGGGATTAGGAAAACCCTAGAATCGCTTATAAAAGCAGAAACTCGAGGGTTTGGCCGAGTTTGGCCGTTTCTGGGAAAAAGAAAAGAGAGGAAGTGTTCTTGAGTGTTCTTGGTGAGATTCTTGGAATTTAGTGGTTGTTCTTGCGAGATCTGTAATTGGGATCGTTGTAGGAGCTTCCTAGGAGTGTAGATCTTCGTGTTTGAGGTTTAGAATCTTCTTGGCAAAGGTGAGTGCATGACCACGGCTTATCTAATCTTGAGATTTCTCTGATCTGCTTGTTTATGTGTTGTTAGGCTTGTTAGAATGATATTTGGGACTTTGTGAAGTTTTTTTTGTGGCTTGGGATCAAGTTTTTGATGGTTTAGGAACTATGATCGGCGAGAAGCTTCGAGTAAAACGATACTCGGCATGTGCGTCGATCGAGGCACTTTGTGTGTCGGTCGATGCAAATGCGAGGACGGCGCGATTTGACCTAGGAGCATCGGTCGATGCCATGTGGAGGCGTCGGTCGATGCAACTAGGATTTTCGTAAAATGTCGAGCATGCATCGGTCGGTGCAATGTTAGTGTCGGTCGATGCAGGCTAGTCTTGCATTGGTCAATGCGATCCCTGTTGGTGACGGTCGATGCATGGTTGGTGTCGGTCGATGCAGCTCCTGGTTTGTTGTTGATTGTTGTTTGATGGTTAGAGTATCTCAATTGCTTGTGTGTATAGCCCAGTAGATGGGAGGATTGCCTCACGGAGTGTTTATAAAATACTCATGCATCTCAATTTGTGTTTATGGTGCAGGGTGAAGGCAAAGTGTGATCGTGGAATCAAGGCAATGAAGAGGAAGATGTTCTAGTGGCTCGATTGCTTGTTGTCTGGCTTCTGTTAGGTTGCTAGAGTTAAGTCCTAGAATGTTGTTTAGGATTGCTGGTTCTTCGTTTTATGATGGTTGGATTATTAGCCTATTTATTATGAATTAATATTGGTTATTGGATTATTGGTTTAATGGTATTGATTATTTTTCTGCTGTTTGGTTTGATTGTGGTTAGGTGGCTAGTGGATATGGGACCACTAGTTTAGATTATTTATTAATTATTATTTAGTATTTCTTATTTAAAAAAAAAAACGGGTCGGGTCGTTTCAACAGTAGACATCTTTAAGTTCTTCTTCTCCATCTTCTAGTAGATGGTAGATCATAAGACTCATCATTCGCTCTTGTCAAATCTTCAAAACGGTTCGATAATATTCTTCTTTAGTCCACTCCTTGGACTCAATAGGTACAGTTAGATACTCATTTGAGGCTCTATGTCCTTCTTGAGCTTTATAATGTTTATTAACTTGATCATCACTTGAATTATTGCATTCGTCTCGATTAGTGAATCCTCGTTGTAAGGCTTCAATCTTCCATTCTAGGCGATTCACGATAGTAACAATGGGGTAACCCATGTTGATAATCTTCGTTCTATCATCTTCAATATACTCCATATGGTTTAAAACTTGATTGTTGATGATGTCTATTTGTTCCTCCAAGCGTGTAATGTTCTCGATGATGGCCTCAAACTTACCTTCGAAATCGATGCTCATCTTTATCAAATTTAGCATGTAAAACTTTCTCCACCTCCTCTTGACTCAAGATAAGTTGGTCCTTTTTACCTTTAACCGTGTAAAACCTTTTTGAAACCTAAAATACTTGATAATAGACCTTTTAGCATTGAAATCACATCAAACTCTTCCTAAATGCATATATAAACTATAGCTAAAATGGGTAAAATAATGATGTTATCATTGGTTTTAGCCACTTTTGGGACACAATAGTTTTAGTCTTGTCTAAACACTCTAAATCATCTCTAACTCTTATAATTATAAATATACATTGGATTGACACATTTTGATCCGAGAAACACTAACAAAGTGGTTTACTGCTTCTAAGCAATGTTTTGTTGGTTCTAGCCAGTTTTGGGACAAAATGGTAAGAGGTCTTTCTACACATGTCTAAACACTCCTAATGTATCTTTAACTCTTATAATAAATCATATGCATTGAAATGTGACATATTTCGACCCTAGAAATACTAACAAATCGGTTTACTGCTTCTTAACAATGTTTTGTTGGTTTTATCCAGTTTTAGAATAAAATGGTAATAGGTCTTGTCTGAACACTCCTAATGCATCTTGAACTCTTTTCAATTAGTCATAATTTTTGTTGGCTTTAACTCTCATAATCAATCATATGTACTGAATTATGATATATTCTGACCCCAGAAATAGTAACAAAATATTTACTGCTTCTAAGCAATGTTTTGTTAGTTCTAACTAGTTTTGTGACGAAATGGTAAGAAGTCTTTCTACACTTTTTTTTATACACAGAAGTCTTTCTACACATGTCTAGACATTTCTAATGTATCTTTAACTCTTATAATAAATCATATGTATTGGATTGTGACGCATTTCGATCCTAGAAACACTAACAAAGCGATTACTGCGTCTATGCAATGTTTTATTGGTTCTAACCAGTTTTGGGACGAAATAATTATGAGTATCTTTGTTGTAAGCCCTTTTGGAGACTGTTGTTTTGTAAGTTTAGTCCTCTTAATTGTAATAAATATAGGTCCTTGCTGCTAGATTTTATATAAAGTCCCTTCTCAGCCTCTATAACTTATATTTTTATATGCAATAAAAACCTAGTTTACTTCTATCAAAATGCCCAAAGCGTCTCAGCTTTGCTGTGTGTGAATTCTTGAAGCTTGAGTACTCTAGACTTAGCACAGACCGTTTATCATCTATGTGGTGTCTCTCGATCCATCTCTACAAATCCTTCATCCAAGAGAATTTTAAGAGTGACCAATTTTATGGAAAGGAACATATATATATATATATATATATATATATATATATATATATATATATATATATATATATATATATATATATATATGAAATCACATTGGACACCTATTAAATGATATACATAGGCCAAAACATAAGTAAAGGGATTGTTCTCTATTACAACGAGTTTTGATAAACCCAAAAATAAACCGGTGGATAGTGGACTTAGAAGCGAAGTAGTACTGATCGTGATACTTAGGAGTTTGGACAATAAGATAGATTCGCCATATTCTATGCCTTCTTCAGACGTAGATTACATTTTCTTTTTTGTTTAAGATTGATAAAATCCGAAAACGAACTCAAAATTCTTGTGAGACGAACCATATAAGTGCCATAAAAGATAAATCATAAGAACCTTATTACTAAATTATATCTACATATGGTCTTCAAGATTGACATCTTCACTTACATCCAAGATCATACAATATATATATATATATATATATTATATAGTTTCCTTATCAGCTCTTGTTACATCAAAGCTCCAACACTCATTTTCATTAACCGCCAGACTAAAACCAGAGAGATCAAGTAAAATCATGTAAGTTCCCACTAGATAAATTTTATAATTAAGGTGAATCTTTAAAACGATTGATATATAGAACAGAGCACTTACATTATTAAGCTAGCTTGGCTTGCTTGTTGCTCTCAAGCATTAGACCGAAGTGAATATGAGGAAAGTGTGCCCACTAAAAAGTGTGAGACCATATTAAAACAATTTAAAATAGTTTGGTCATAACCTCTTAGTTATTAGAAAGAAAAAAAAACAATATGTTTACTATTGTTCTTATTTACTTAGGTTGAGAGAAAGTCATTAATATTACTTAGTAAATAAACTAAATAAGAATAATGGTAAACATCTATTGTATGTTTAAAAATTTTAAAAGTAAAGTGTATATATATATACTAACGGATCGGTTCATTAATTTTCAGCAGCAGATAACCTAAATGCAAACTCTTACTTATTTAATAGTACTTTTCTTTAACGCTTACTGTCGCATGGTTGGCATTTTTAATAATTTTTCTAATGTTCCTCTACAAAAAGCTTCACTCTTTAAAACTTACAATTTTTTAGCTATAAGAAACTCATACTTTATATAGAAAATTTGTAACGTCGAGAAAAACAAAAGAAAAACTTACATTTTTGGCGGCGGTGCTGAATGCTTCTCTGTGGCTTATGTCTGGATTATTCGCCTTAATCCTCTGAATTTCCTCTCTTCACGATAAAATAAACACACAAATCAATTACCTCTTCGTTAATTAAGAGAATTTGAACAAAAAATACATAAATTATATATGTATGTCTTAGAAATATTTTGGTACTTTATAAATTGATTGTACGCAGAAGGTACTCGCTGCCGCTTCTCCGTAGCTGGAAGACAATAAGAAACTTAAAATATACACAAAAATTGCTTGTCATGTGTACTTCTTTATTTCTAGATAGGCAAAACTTACAACGGTTTACAATCCTTTGCTCAGTTTTGGTACGAGTTGAAATCCTGGAAGGAATTTTGGTGTGACCTCGTGAGGAAGATCCATATTCTGGTACTGCATTGTTCGTCGCCTATATTCCACATTTAATCCTTGTTAATAACAATTTATATGCTAATTAAGTTTAGTTTTTATTTACTTGACTTTTTTTTTTCTCAGATCGAAATGGTGAATCAAGAGGACATGAGAAGCAGTCATGTATGTATTGTCTAAATTAGGAGATGAAAAAAGAAAAAATAAACTGGACCAACGAAAAGACGTTTTATTAATGTTTAAATAGTATAATAGTAGTAAAAGACAAAACCTTTAAAGAAAGGAATCTGAGAATATATTTAGAAAAAGAAAAAGAAACAAACCTATGAAACCCTAACATTCATGTCAATCAAATCATAGAGGAAGTAGCCCACATCAGTAGTAGATCAACATAAGCTAGGCCTCTATGAAATAAAGCAATTACGACAAGGCTGCATATATCAGTCGCAGCAGGAAAATAAAATTGAATAAACTTGAAAAGAGTAAAGATAATTAAATTAAGTAGTTTTTAAAAATGTTTGGGGGCTATCAGCTATGTAGATGTAGACGGCCGCTGGAGAAAGAACATGCAACAACAGGCTCAGATCTCTGTCTATTATTTGTCTTTGAAAACAAACAAAAGAGCCCTAAGTTTTAGAGGGATGATGGTTCGAGTGTTTTTTTTATTACAATATAATTCCTAAAATTAAGGCAAATTTAGGAGAGAGAGAGAGATATATAGAAGTTACCTGGAAATTAGGTCGTGAAAGCGACTGAAGAGCAGCTGCCATGTTTACAGACCACAGATTAGTGCAGTGACCGCATCGGACAGTCACGATGTCGAACAGACTACTGCATGGGACACTCACCTACACATTTTAGCAAAACACAATCTCACATATTAATTAATTGATCTTCTTTCTTGGACAAATTGGATTTGTCTACCAGATCCATAAGACAAAGATCGACGAAAAACTTATATACATTTATACAACTTAAATTTGTTCATGATAATTATAGACACAAAAGAAATATATAGCTTTTGGTGTTATTATAGATAGGATATTCCAATCGTTTGTGGGTTTGCAAAGCTCAAAAATAAAAGAGGGAGTGAAAATTATGTCATCAAATCTTAAAATAAAACGAAAGTAGTGGCTCGAGATAGACGATCATCTCTTCTTTCGTTGAAACCACCATTTAGGGAAAGTGACTCCTTTTTTAGTTATGTACAATCTGTTACAGATTAGTAAATAGGGACACACACACATATATGCATGACCATTGAAAAATATTTTTATCTTCTGATTCCCAAAATTATAAGTAAAATGCTACAAGTAGGACTATACTTTGAGAAAAGCAGGAAAAGAGAAGAAAATAGATCTATATATGATTAGGGGGGGGGGGGGGGGGGGGGAGGTCATGTATAGCAGAAGGATGGTGACTTCTCTCTGGCACCATTAGCTAAAACGAAATATTTGTTACTGAAAAAAATACAAATTACAAACGGATTTCATTGGGAAGAACTTTGAACGTTTGTAAGATAGTGGAACTGATGAAAAGAACTGCACTATTCTTTATCAGAAACCAATAAATAGTACAAAGGAAATAAAGGTAGATCTATATATGCTTAAACTATATATCTTTAAATATATACGATATTTTTGCAGGAGCATAGATCCATTATTGATAAAAGCAAATATAGTTCATATATATATACCGCAAGAACTATGTTGCAAAAGTTGCAAGGGATGTAGCAGAGTTGCTCCGTTGCCATCACAGAGTTAGCCATGATCGATGGGAGATATAGTCCGAACAAGTTGTTTTTGTTGAAGAATAGATAGAAGATGAGAGCAATTTATATAGGTGAAAAAGCTTCTTACTCTCTCTCTAGCCCTCTCTCCGTTCTCTCTTTATCTCTCTACCCGAACAGACACTTGCCTTAAAATCGGGTATTGTACTTCAACAACTATGCCAAGAGATCATAAATTAATTAAATGGAGAAGATAATAAGCCTAAGGAGAGGATGAGAGTTAAAGGGGCAAAATTATTATATGCAATGTCAAGGCTTTCGGAATTTCGATGTAGGGTTGTGTTCTATGTCTTTTAACGAGTAGGGTCCGGTTCACTCATAGGGTTGCGTACCATTAAAAAAAACAAATCTTATCGAAATATTGGGATGGACTTAATCAAATGCTAAGCAAATTAAAATAAAAATGTTGCGGTTTTGTTAGCATTTAGTTAAAGGCATATTTATTTAAAGAAAACGAACAAAACATTGTTATTGGAAATATACAATTGGCCAGGGAAAAAAAAATTGTCAATGATTTTTATTTTTTTCATCTATCATCGTCAAAATTAAATAAAATTAGCATATGCAAGGTGGTGTATGTGGTAAAGAAGAATATTTATTCGCGAGAATATTGTATATGTCGGCCTTCCTTCCAAGAACACTAAATTAAGATACTCTATTATCAATGGTGTAAAGAAAGATTGGTATATGAGAACGTTGATGATGACAACAACAACAACAACAAAAAGAGTATATGAGAATATTTCCTTTTCGACTTTATTCGTGGGATACTTCTTCAATCAAATATAGGGTAGTTTTTTTCATATTGTCGTATTTAGGGTTGATTAGTAGGTTTTGAAGTATAACTATAAATGCAAATAGTTAGTATATAAATATCATTACTTTTTTTTTTAATTTGGTCAAATAAAAGTCATTACTTATCATTATTATTATGGACAAATTAGAAAAATGGTATATCATACGAAAACAGACAAAAATAAATTAATATTTTCTGTTAAATAATGAAATGAATCACATTAAACTATATATAATTGTGAAGGTGTGACGAGATGGTAAAATCAATACACATTCCAATACACATATTTCATGGAAATGGGGAAAGAGGAAAGAAAAGGAAGAAAGTAGTGTGGCTACGGAAGGGTGCAAAAGCTGGGACTAGCATGAAAGCAAGCGGCCAATATTTTTATTTGCTTTCATTGGAAATTAAACCTTTTACTAGATTTCAGGTTTAGTTAGGGATGAGCCAAATGGTTCTGTCGCCTCTTTTAGTTTGGACAGCTGATTAGACATTAGGGTTTGTTAGAGTTCACCTCTTTTGCTTTGGACAGCTGATTGGATGGACATTAGGGTTTGTTAGAGAGAGTTCTAAAAATCAATATAAGCTTTTAATTTAACCACACACGTACTCTGTTTTTTTTTTCAATATCTATTTAAATTAAAAAGATTTGGTTATCAATATGTACATTGTATACATATAAAACAAGATGCGGTAAAATATAGGAAAATACTGTTAAATTATCCACCTTAGAATTGGCATTACAACAAACTAAAGATGATGAAAAAAATGAAAACTTCGTTTTGCTCTTCTCCACTTCATCTAAATAAGTCGCGAAAGCTGGACATTTTACTGGTGTCCACACCATCTTCACCAATTTGGAGTATCCTGTGAGTAAAGTAAACACAGGTGCTAGTTTATAACTGTTTATTATTAATACAACCTTGAGACATCAAGATAGAGTTTACACCAGTTTTTCAAACAATTTTATTTCCTTTTTAACAAACCCATTCTATTTATCGAGGATGGTACGGTGCTTCTTCTATTACGAAGGAAAGAATCAAATCTTTTACACATACAGAAAAAAAAAATCAAATATTTTTAACATTTATCGTTATGAAAAATCTGGTCATTGAAGATTGTTTTGGAATCAAGCGGAGTTGAATATCATGTGATGTGTTACAAGGAGTTATCATGAAATCGATGTGTCATCACATTTATGGCTTCTCTCAACCCCACATTCTCTCCAATTTCACCACCGCACTTAATTTTAGGGCGATTTCTTCTTTTAATTTTTGTTTTCTTTCATTTCTTTCTTTTATATTTTATTTATTGAAAAATTTCGCTCAAAATTGTTTGAGGAAACATAGAAACTGACTTGAACCTGTGTGATATCTTAAACAAGATCGGAAGTTTCTCTATAAGTTTTCTAAATCCATCTTTAATCGTTACCTCTCATTCTTCGACCCTTTTTCGTTTTTTCCTATCCAAAGATGGTAAATAGGAAAATAATTAGACTAATAACAAGCATCGCAACAAGTTTACTAAACGGAAGACATTCTCCTAGCTATTTGTATTTAATACTGGCAATGAAATAATCCTACTATATTAATTGAGAAGTACAAATATGAAACTAACCTTAAAATGTGTAAAAAATTACATTCAATTGCCATTAGAAAAAATTAATTAAGCTTAATTAACTAATTAAAATAAATATAATTAATTAAAAATAAAAAACACTTACAGATCAAATATTAAAAAATCTAAAAAAATATTTTCTCTCTCTAATAAATTATGGACGAAATTACTAATTATTTTTTTTTTTAAATATATATAAACCAATCAGAATTTTAAAAACTAAGATTTTATATCCAAGTATACAATACAATTATTTTTAATAACTAAATTATGATTCTCCTATCATCTTTATTTTATTTTATTTACAAATTGTTTGGAATTTTCATATAATATTTATAATTAATAAAATGCATATTTTTTTCTGCATATGTTGTGATTTGAATTTTTAAAAACGAAAATATATTACTCAATGTATGAAAATGTGTGTTTTAATTTCCACATCGGCGGGTTGGTAAAACTAAATTTATATAAATGATAATTTAATATTTTTTATTTGCTCACAATTATAATATTAAAATTACTATTTTATATTTCATAAAATAATGATGCAAATACAACAAATAAACAATATAAAAATGTAATAATACATCAAAAATAAAATACTATAATATTCTAAAATAATAAGTATTCAAATAGACTAATAGATTTACATAACAATTCAAAATAAATATTATCTCAAACAAAATATATATTTTTAAAAATAAAACAATAATTTTTATTATTATATTATAAATTTTTTAAAAATGTTGATCCGTGCTTTAAGCACGGGATATATCCTAGTTAGTATTTATGAATTGACAAACCTCTATTTAAAGTCCCAATGAATGATAGTGTAATTTAATTGTTTTGGACGGATGGTCTTATTTATTTATGTAAATCACTAGGTTTTCACCCATAGTACACCGCGACACTAAATTATAAATTAATATATTTAAATAATAATTTTTAATTATTTAGCTTTTAAATTTTCAATTAATTAACTTTTATCTAATTAATTTATAATTTTGTTTAGAATATTTTTTCTTCTTCTTACGTTTTATACAGTTTATAACCTAATTACATTAATTATAAATTTGTTATAAGATAGAATATAAATTTTTAAAACACTTTGTTTTGTTTTATAATAATTAAACAGAAGTATATGCATATATGGTATGTTAATGTATATTTTTATGTGTATACAATTTTTTTTTTGGAATATTAAAAATGTGTTGTAGTATGTGTAATATTTTGTAGTTCATATACTAAATAATTTATAAGTTATTTTTTCAAACTATGCCTACAAATTTATAGTATATGAAATAAACTAATATTTTTAGTGTTGGTTCTATATTCCAAACCCCCATGCCAGGCGGATCACGCAACATGTTCAAAGATTTTTAATCCGCAAAAACTCAATCATACGAAACCCGTGAAAGTAAAATATAGTATATGAGACTAAAAGTCACTTTTTATCAAATCAGTTTTTCAAATTTTTAAAGAACAATACCTCTTCACTCACTTTCTTATAAAATAAAGAAATAAAATATGTATACATTTACAATTATGTTTGTTACCTTTTAAAATACTTAGTGTCTATAAAAAAAATCGTATATAAGTAGAGTTAATTTGTTTATTAAATTAATTTTTAAATGCCAGTGGTATGCCTGTAAATAAGTGTCAACTTTAGGATTTATTTTATAAATGTCTCCAAAAATTTATATATAGATATCATTCAAAATTTCCGGGATATCGATATATGATAAAAAAAATTATAATTTGTCCGGTTTTATTTATATGATACTTGAGGGAAATATTTTACTTTCAAGTTTTCAATACAAAATTAATTAGTTTTTTATTGGATCTAACAATTCATATTATACATAGTTTTTTTTTCATTGGTTAAATAGTGTTATGTAGATATTATTAAATAATGTTTTAGTTTCAAAATAAACAAATTCTTTTTTTTTTTAATTTGTGTGCACAACCTACAAAAACCATATATAAGAAAACAGAGGGAGTAATTTTTTTTACGCAAACATTTGAATGATCAAATACTTTTTAATATTATATATAACTACTGGGTAAGAACCCATGCCATGCACCAACAGATGTTACACTATTTAGATTTATGAATTTCATGCTATTTAATTATTTTGAATAGTCTTTTTAATTTCTATATATATTTTTTCTGCCCAACGCCTAAATTTACTAACTTTTTAAAATTTCACTATGTTGAAAAAACACATAATGATTGTGTTTAGTTTTGTAATATGTTTTAAAAACAACTTGTAAAAACAAATATCCAAATTGAATTGGTCAGAATGTGTGATTATGATTGACCTTTTTATAATAGATTTACATATATATATATATATATATATATATAAGGTTTGTAATGGAAGATATAAAAATATAATTAATAAACTAACAGAGAAATAATGATTATATAAAATGGATGCACACGATAGATGATATTTACAGGAAAATGGTTGTATAAATGTTTATGTCATATATTTTGTTTTAATTATCTTTTCAGTAACTAAAAAAAGAATAAATTTTGAATAAATAATTATAATGTATTTAATACATAAGCATAATTATACATAACTACTTAAGTGTCTAATACTGTTTATGATTTTATATTTAACTACATAGTTAAGTTTCTCTTTGGTTTTGTTTTCTATTAGACTTTGTTATGATTTTCGTCATGCATAGCTAGGTAGGAAGCTGCTCTTTTGTCATTTTTGATGCGGATTAGCAGCCTTGGCAATACTAGCTTAAGGTATTCTTTTGATTACTTTTGGATGCGGATTAGCATGCTTTTGTGTAACTAAGAGCATCTCCAATGGTTCTCTATATTTGCATGTAAACTCTATAATATAGTAATATTTGCTTTAATCCATCTTTATTTTCACCTCTATAATAGAGATTACTATTTTTCTCTATATATAGAGAAATTCTATTTTTTCCTCTATAAATAGAGTTGAACTGTTTTATTTGTAAAGTAGTCCTCTTAATATTTTAAGTCTTTTATTTATGACCAAAATAAATAAAATAAGTATTTTTAAGAACTAATAATATAAATGTAAGTATAAATATTTATTCTGAAATGTTGAGACTACCATTTGCAAAAGATAATTTTATGAAAGTGTTACAAAATTTAAAGTAAAATGGGTCAGTTTGCAATTTTTGTAAATAAAAGGTGTTAACTGTAAAATAAAAATAGTATCTATTTTGAATATTCTTTTATAAAGGAATAAATAGGGAAAACCATCAGTGTAAAACTCATCTCTATTATAGAGATCCTCTATTATAGAGGAAAATATAGGAAAAATCAATTGAAATGGTCTAAGAGAATCTCCAATTCATCTCTATTTTTTTCCTCTATAAATAGAGAAAAATATAGCAACCTATTTTAGAGGCAAATTTGCTCCAACACACCTCTATTCCCACCTCTAAAATAGAGATTTCTATATTTTTCTCTATTTATAGAGGGAAAAAATAGAGTTCTCTATATATAGAGGAAAAAATAGCAATCTCTATTTTAGAGATGAGAATATAGATGTGTTGAAGTAAAACTCACTTCTATTAGACCATTTCCAATGATTTTTCCTATCTTTTCCTCTATAATAGAGAAACTCTATAATAGAGGTGAGTTTTACTCCAACCCACATCTATTCTCACCTCTAAAATATAGATTGCTATTTTTTCTTCTATATATAAAGGAACCCTTTGTAGAGAAAAATAGAGTTCCTCTATATATAGAGGAAAAAATAGCAATCTCTGTTTTAGAGGTAAGAATAGAGATGAGTTGGAGTAAAATCCACCTCTATTATAGAGTTTCTCTATTAGAGATATTTGGTGTGCTGATTGCAGCTTATCTCTCTTGTTACTTGGTCGCTTAAGGGTGGTTGGTTGTGCGACTAAGTATCAAGATGAGGTGGTGTTTGGAATAGTGATTAAGTGAAGTTTGCTCCGGGAAGTGGAGACAAGTGGCTTGTGCAGTCGGATGTCAAAGGAGTTTGATGCGGAGTAATCAGAGTCTACAAATGTAATGTGCTTGTGGAGCCCAACTTCAGGGCACATATCATTAGCAGTACATGGGGTCAAAGAGCTCAGGGCCAAGATTCCCCGGTTGGTAACTCTCCGGCTCACGGAAGTCAAGGAGAGCTTGAGTGCCGAGGTGCTTGAAGTGAAGAGTCTGGCGATGGGCGACGGAACTGTCGACTTGAAAGAAGATTTGGTCAACTTAAAGATTCTAGGTTTGTAGAGTAAATACGAGGATCGAAACAGACACATTTGAGATTAAAGATAGGATTTTTGTAGTCCCAAGGGAGACATGATTTCAATGCAAGAAGAAGATAAATAATATACACTTTCTACCTCCAGTTGAAGTTTTTTTTTCCAGAGTTTGTTTGCTTCTTTTTGCATCTAGAATTGTGTCAGCTCTACGTTTTCACACATCTTCCCTAGTAAAATTTTTCGATCCCTAAGGAGCTCCTCCACATTCGCATTTGGTGTTGGTGTATCACCATAGAGAATCAGTCTTCATGGCACCTTTTGATATACTATGAAGAATGGAGTATTATGGTTTGCTGAGTAAAAAGAGATGTTATACTAATATTTGGCCCAAGGTAACCAATGTTCCCAACTAGCAGGTTGTCAATTAGTGAAACAACGTAGATACATTTCTAGGTACCTGCTAACCAACTTTTTTTGGTCGTTTGATTGCGGATGGTAAGTTAAGCTACAGTTGAGAGAAACTCCATGCAGCTCTTTGTTGGATACCATGCTTTCTGGAAATCCATGAAACTTGACCACCTCTCAAACAAAAGCTTATGTCACTGATTTGTTGTGAAGAGACGCTTCAGGACTATGAAAAGTTCATATTTGCTTAATTTGTTTCCTACTATCAAAACTGAGTTTAATCCTCTAGATGATGGAAGCCCTTCTACAAAGTCTAAACTTATTGTTGACCATACCAGTTTAGACCACATTGTAACGTCTCTACAAAGCCTAAACCACATTGTAACGCCTGTAAACCAAATTTCAGTTTTGGAGATTAGTGTCAATCGACACCAAGATGGTGTCACTCGACACCATAATCATCAAAGATTGTGGTTTTGTTTCATTTTCCGGTTTGATGTGGTTTATAGGTTTCAAAGAAACCCTAAACTTTCCTTATAAAAGGAGAACACCCTCTTTGTTTTAGGGTTCTCTCCCTAGTTGTTCCAGCCCTAAACAAAAGAGACAAGAGGCATGGTTAGTCTCTTGGGGAAAAGGGTAAAAGGAGATGGTCGGAGTGGGGATGGGACATTAAAGGAGATGGAAAGAGAGTTGTAACATATGCGTTCAGGATAGATGGAGAAGAGGGTTGGCGCTCTTGGTGGAAGATGAGGGAGAAAGAAGCTCACAGGGAGAGAGATACAAGAAGGATGATGTTACTATTGTGTCTCATTGTCTTGATATGTGGGTGTGAGAGTGTGGAGACTCTTTGTAGCTTCTTACCTTGGTAAGTGTGTTAGTTTGGTGTATAATTGGTTAGGTAATCGACAATTATAGATGATTAGGGTTTTGTGGCTAAGAGGGGCTTGAGGAGACACCTAGATCGTGGTTGCAGTCTTCGCGTTGTTCAACACCATAGTGGTGTCAGTCTACACCAACACTTGCAATGGAACAATGCGGACTAGTCTAGAATGGCTTCTATGGGACAACATTTGGAAGGATGAAACAGTGTCTGATTTAGCTAAAAATTTTTGGGGAGCTTCCTGGTGCTACATGCTCCATATGTAATGGTGGGATTGTGTATAAACAGTTACTTTTGAAATTTTTTGAGTATTAATATGGAGGTTTTCCATGGGCTGATTTGCGGCAAATTAGATTGATTGTTGGGCCACCGAGCTCGATTTGACCTGGAACCTTACATGAGCTTCCATGGACTATGAAATTAGGTCTTGGCAGGAGGATTACTAAGTGAAAGCTCAATGGTGTGGGGTTTAAGCTAAGTGGATCAATCAAATGGTTAATAAGAGAAGTTTAGTTGCACGGTTTAGGTGTCAGTCGACACTAACTTCTTGTTGTCTGTTGATCGTGGATGATGGAAGTTAGTGCTCATTGAGGAAAGATCAACAGGATCGTGCCGAAGAGAGTTGGTGATGCGACCTGGCCAACTGGACCGGACGCTTAAACGGACACGGACACAGACACGGACAAGTTTGAGGCCAGTTCGGGACAAGGAACCAGGAAAGCGGCCCAAGTACTACGGATCGTTTCAGGAGCCACTACAAGAAGCAAGAGTGCTAAGAGGAACCTCCTGATCAAGTGCAACCTGTTCGCCGAATGGTTCCTCTACGATCATATTCTAGCCGGTCAAGGAACACGACCGAACAACTCGTCTCAACACTCCGAGGTTGTTCGGACGGTCTTCACCATTACTCAAGGGTGAAGACATTAAGACGTTACGAGGCATGGTACTCTTTTTCCTTACTCGGGTTTGTCCCACAGGGTTTACCGAGAAGGTTTTAATGAGGCCGTGAACTCTAATGCATTGCCCGTCCAAGTGACTTGGCAATCCTATCTTTCTTTACTTTGTTTAAATATCTTTCGGACCGTTGAACTTTCTTTATCTTTGTCTTTTCCTTGTGGCCATGTGTAAGGCTGGCGTTTGGCCATATTTGTTTTAGGGTTAAGAGTTCCCTTGCTTAGCTTGCCTATTTAAGGGTTGTGAACCTCTTTTGTAAAAAGCAACCTACCTTGAATAAAAATATAAAAGTTATTCTTTCTCTCTTCGTTCTCTCATGGAAACGAAAACCCTTAACACGCTTTGAACTGGGTTCAAATCGTTTAAGTCTAGCCGTATCACGAGTCCTTACATAGCTCGTGTGTCGCTACAACAATCCACCCTCCATCCTTTGAGATCTGCTCGGGTCGAGTTATTTACCGAGTCGATCTCCCGCTCCATGGCTACCGGAACCTGCCGAGTCGAGTTACTTATCGGCCAGATTCCTCCGTTCCACCATTCCTCGCTAGACCACCGTTCGTTCGACGTCCGTTCACCGTTCCGCGTCCATAACCTCGCGTTCGACCATTTGATCGTCTCTCTAGGTCGCCGTTCGTCTGTTTTTTTCAATCCGTCCATCCGTTCATTGGCCGAGCCGTCTGTCTGTCCGCAGAAATATCCGTCCGTCCGTACGAACGCCACCCAGGGTCACATCATTTTGGTATCAGAGCTAAAGAATCCCTACAAGGTTGTATCTTTCCTTTACCTCTATTTTCGTGCATCCTTTGTCATCTTTCGTTTCCCTTGTGCTCTAGGTTGTTAGTTTATTTCCATTCTAGCTTGTTCTTGCTCGTCTCGTTGTTCTTTTTGTTCTTCGTTTACTTAGCTAGATCTTTTGGGTTGTTTTGCTTTTATTTTTGGTTGTTTTAGGGTGTAGATCGTTAAAGTTCTTTGCTTTACCTTGTTTTCTTTGTTTGTAGTGGTCCATAGACGCGTGTCAGTCCTAGGTTAGCCGTTTTGCGTCAAATTTCTTTCCTTTTGTCGTTTTGTAGGTTGCTTTTACTTTTTGTTCAATCATCTTTCAATCATTGAATATCCATTTAGCTTTTGGAATATTCGCTACACTAAAGCAAAACGCGTGATCTTGTGGACAGGTGTGCACGAGTGGTCTGACTGACGTAGCACACGTGCCAAAGTCAAGAAGCAACCGTGGACCGAGAGCCAAACGCACCGCAGTCATCGACCTCTGTATCCGACCGATCGCCTTCGCCGTCCGTACACCGACCACCGGCCGTACGACCACCTTTTCCGGCGACTGACTATTGTTGGTACCACTTTCCGGATTTTCCAACCAGAGGCCACTGTACGTACCACCGGCCGCCGCCGTCCGTACAACCGCCGACCGTACAGACACTGACCGAGCAATGGCGGAACATCCGCCGCCTGAAGAGCCGCAACAACCACCGGAGATCGGAGCTGTCCTGACTGATATCCGAGCCCAGATCGCCCAGCTAGGTGAACGCCTACAGCGAATGGAGCTTGGTAGGCCACCACCCGCCGCTCCCGTACGCCCCGTCCGTAACCGACCGATGAACCGCAGACACGATATGGGAGATATGATCAAGGAAGAACATGACTTCCTCGATGCCAGAGGCGGCATGAACCGGAACCAAGACCGGCGAGCCAGACCTGACAACAATCAGCTTGAGCCAGCGTATAAGCTCACGGTTCCGACCTTTGCTGGCAAAGTTGATCCCAAAGCTTATTTCGACTGGGAAGGACACATAGACCATGCTTTCTCTTGTTACCAGTACACGGACCAGAGGCAATTCACCTATGCCGCAGCCCAACTTACGGACCATGCCTTAACCTGGTGGGAAAGAGGCGTGGCCGATCGAAGGAGAAACCATGAAAGTCCCATTCCTACTTGGGATGCCATGAAAGCCACCATGCGGCGCCGATATGTTCCTCCGCACTACAGCCGGGAGTTGCAATGCCGGTTCAGAAGACTTAATCAAAGCAACAAAAGCGTGGAGGAGTACTATGAGGAGTTTGAACATCTACGCAATCGATTCCAAATCGACGAGACCAAGGAAGCTCTTATGGCTCAATTCTTCGATGGTTTGCAAGACCGAATCGTGCGAAAGGTCGAGAGACTTTCTTACGATGGGTTCGACGAGTTGTTGCACTTGGCCATTCAAGTCGAACAACAAATCAAGAGGTAGGCCGTGAGCCTTAGTCGCACACGCAACCAAGGACTCCTAAGCTGGTAAAGACAAGTCCAAGTCAGGCCGGATCGACACTCGTTTCAAATCAAAGGAACCGGCCAAGGAAGTGCGTACTGATCCGCGACTAGTTCCTAACAAAGCAAGGAGCCAGGGCATTGTTTGTTTCAAGTGTCAAGGAAGAGGACACTATGCGCGAGACTGCCCAAACCCGAGAGCCATGATCGTTACACCAGCCGGTGACATCGAGTCTCAAGACAAAGAAGAAGGAGAACCGGACGATCACGCGGAACCGGTCAAGTTAGAGGAAGCCATTGCCAAACCCGACGTCGGAGAGATGCTAATGATCAGGAGAATGCTCAAGGGTGAAGACATTAAGACGTTACGAGGCATGGTACTCTTTTTCCTTACTCGGGTTTGTCCCATAGGGTTTACCGAGAAGGTTTTAATGAGGCCATGAACTCTTAACGCATTTCCCGTCCAAGTGACGTGGCAATCCTATCTTTTTTTACTTTGTTTAAATATCTTTCGGACCGTTGAATTTTCTTTATCTTTGTCTTTTCCTTGTGACCATGTTTAAGGCTGGCGTTTGGCCACGTTTATTTTAGGGTTAAGAGTTCCTTTGCTTAGCTTGCCTATTTAAGGGTTGTGAACCTCTTTGTAAAAAGCAACCTACCTTGAATAAACATATAAAAGTTGTTCTTTCTCTCTTTATTCTCTCATGGAAACGAAAACCCTTAACACGCTTTGAACCGGGTTCAAATCGTTTAAGTCTAGCCGTATCACGAGTCCTTACATAGCTCGTGTGTTGCTACAACAATCCACCCTCCATCCCTTGAGATCTGCTCCGGTCGAGTTACTTACCGAGTCGATCTCCAGCTCCATCGCTACCAGAACCTGCCGAGTTGAGTTACTT
Source organism: Camelina sativa (assembly GCF_030686135.1). Classification (NCBI taxonomy): domain Eukaryota; kingdom Viridiplantae; phylum Streptophyta; class Magnoliopsida; order Brassicales; family Brassicaceae; genus Camelina; species Camelina sativa. The sequence continues at coordinate 20,956,481 of NC_141884.1, read as the reverse complement.
ATCGGCCAGATTCCTCCGTTCCACCATTCCTTGCTAGACCACTGTTCGTTCGACGTCTGTTCACCGTTCCGCGTCCATAACCTCGCGTTCGACCGTTTGTTCGTCTCGCTAGGTCGTCGTCCGTCCGTTTGTTCAATTTGTCCATACGTTCGTTGGCCAAGCCGTCCGTCCGTCCACGAAAATATCCGTCCGTCCGTATGAACGCTACCCAGGGTCGCATCAGTTGGTGTCTAATGACACCAAAAGGGTGTCGGTAGACACTAGCTATGCTTTTCGTGTGTGGTTTCCAATTGGTGCTGATCGACACTAAAAGGATGTATTGATCAACACTAGGTGTGTTGTTCGCGAGTGGTTCTTGATTGGTGACGACCGATACCAGGTGGAGGTGTCGATCAGCACCAGGTCAGTGGTTTGTGTTGCCTAGTGAGGGTGTCGATATGAACCAGGTGGAGGTGTCGATCAATACCAGTAGCTAATGCTTGTGGAATGGTTGTTGTCAGAATTGCTTGAGTTGTTGTTGAAAGATGAAGGATGGTCCATGTTTTGGATTGTTGAACTTCGAAGTGGCTAGTGTGGGTCTAAGGCGGATCTTTGGTGAGACGAAGTCCGTGGCTGGAGTGGAATGGAGTATTCCAGTCCATCTCTTTTGTTACTTGGTCGCATATGAGTGGTTGGTTGTGTGACTAAGTACCAAGATGAGGTGATGTTTCGGATACGTTGGTAAGCAGAGGCTGTTGTGAAAGGAGAGTTGTTTGGATTGAGCAGACCACTCCTGAGGTGGTTCGGGGGAGGAGGAATCAAGTATCTGAATGGTTAATGAGCTTGTTAAGTAAAGTATGTTCGTATGGTCACTACAGATTATGGGTTAGTTAGATATAACCTGTATGTGGGAGCTTTTGTAAGAAGTTGTTTGACATCAAAGAGATTGTTTCCCTCTAAGAGAGGTGGACCCATAGGCCGAAAGTGGACATGGGGCCATTTAAAAGAAGTGACGGTCGGGACATTACAAATCATAGCAGAGGCTACCCCAGACTAGTGTGGAGTTAAGAGGGTTCACACCGTTAGGGGTGACTGTAACGCCCCCGAACCATTCTATGACCACGAAGGCCATCGGACAGCCACATGACGCCACTTGCGGAATTGCACCGAGGTGATCCGGTCGAGGGACGGAAGCTGCAGACTTCCCGACCGGTCCTCCCTAGCATAACTCCACCCGCAACCCTTGTGGCCTGGTGCGTTGTGTTAGCCCGGACAAGGCCGAGTATCATTTGCAACTTGCCATGTTTTCCTGAAAATCATATATATTACTTTAATAAAATAATTCATCGAAAATAAATCATTAAAGCAATATATAAAGATAGTCGGAAAAGTTATACATAACCGTTCATAAAAATATAGGGTTTTACAAAGAACACAAGACAACCCTATCCGGTACCCTAAAGTTTGCTCCAGCCCTATACTCACTTAGGCTTCCCTGCAAGACCAAAATAATATCATGAGTAATCTAAGATTACTCAGTGAGCTTGGGTATCCCTTTATCCTAAACATGATTCTACTTCTCCAACCCGACTACCCCAGCAAACAAAGAAAACAAGCAAGTAAACAAACTAGCAAGTTATCAAAGCAACGCAACCGAAGCTATAGCGGAAGCAATCAAACAACCAACACGCAATAGAGGTTAGATCACTACGACTTAATTCGAACGATCTAAACTTACTACTCTATAAGAAAGACGACCTAAGGGAACAAGGAACTACTTGGACAACCTTAGACTCTTACCTCCTACACAACTTGCTAAGACGTCTAGAATAAGACAAGGATACTTGAAATACCCCAGACTCTTAGACAACACACAACATGCAAAGACGACTAAACGTAAACAAGGGACGCTTGAATACTCTAGACTCTTTAAACCTAGGGCCCTTCGATAATCTGTTCCGTTCCAACACTTCCCATGCTGAGACAACAAAGGTCACCAACATGCACCCACAAATAAGCTACATCATCATGTAGCGGTCACGCTAGTAGCTAGCTAGCCGTGACAGTGTCCCGCGCGAGTGGTTGTCGGGAACTCACGCGTGACACCCGCAATTGGAACAGAAGATCTACACTACACTAGCCAAGACTCGAGAAACATATTCAAGAGACTTTGCTACACACTTACCACCACTCAACCAAGAAAATCGAGCAACACAAGCAAGAAACTTCAAGCAAGAGTACATGCAATAAATCAACAAGTAACGAGAATGATAATTCAAGTAACTTATGATTAATCTACATGCATGCAACCAAATTATGCAACTTAAGCAAGTTAATGCCACAAGTTCTAATATGCATGCAACCGTTTATGATTTAACCATTTAAATCACTAAGTCCAACTTTTACATGCGACCAATTCGATTTAATCATCTAAATCCCCAAGGTTCGTTTACGCATGTTCTAACCTCGATTAAAATTATGCAATATATTGCAAAATATTTAATCATTTAATCGTGCATGAAACCGGTTTTTAAACAAGAATAAATTCAAGTAAAAACTAGGTTCGATCATGCATGCAACTACCTCCAAATTTTTAAGCATGTCCAAATTTACTTAAAATGCATCCAAATTCATGCGCATGGTGATTCATGTTAGATGTTCATTTAAACATTTCACTAATATGAATCCTACCATATGACGCATGCAACCAATTTAAACCAAATTTTTCATGCGTCTATCCTACATGCATTACCGCAGAACTCACCTCTTATCACGCGTCGATGTTTACCGGACTTCACCGCACCACTTGATCAGACAGTCTTCGCGTCGACAGCTTCCCGCTTCTTCGACCGCTTCGTTCCACAACCAACTTCGTTTCTCGGCTTTACTTTACCGCAAACCGCGTCTTGCTTCTCTTTTCTTTGTCCGCTAACCGCTTCTATCTCGATAACTTCGATCACGAGTAGCGTCTCCTCTTGATCTCCCTCGATCGCAAGTATTGTCTCGCTCTCGGTCCTCTTCGACACTCTCACCGCTTCTTCGTCGATGGTTTCTCGACAGCGTCTCCTTCTTTTCTCAGTCTCTCTCGACACACTCTTTCGGTCTCTCTCTCTCGATCTTTCTCTCGATCTCTTGGAAAAGAAGAGCTTTTGAGTGACTAAGTCAGATGAGAGAAAATTTGCGGAAATGAGCAAATGAAGAGCATTCCCTCTCTATTTATAGGCTCGAGCTCTCTCTCTCTCTTTTTCTTAGTGCTTCTTGACAAGTGGCTCTCTCCCTCCTTGCATGTGAGGCGTGATCATCACTCCCCAATAGCTGCTCGCCATTAATCCACTAATTCCCCTTGTATTAGTGCATGTAAATCTTTCAATTAGTGCATGGACATGTAATTCCATCTTCTTATTTGTGCATGTCACTTAATTGTGCTTAACATTAGCTCTTGGCCAATAGAATTCCGCCATCTTCATTAATCTCCTTGATTAAGCTAATCCTCCACTATCTCCCTTAATCTCCTTGAATTTTTAATTCCTCCACTAACTTCTGCTTGATTAAATTAATCATCCACTTTCCTTAATTCTTATTGGTCGAAATTTTAAAGAAATAATAATTTTCCCAAAAATATCCGATCCTTCGTCCGGCACGTTCGACGTTCCCTCTGGCAATTCTCGTCTCACTCGGACCACTTTCTCGATCGTTCGGACAATGGCTATCGGTCCTCTCGGCAATGCGCGTCTCGATCGAGCATTTCTCTCGATCAATGGGTCGATCGTTATCGTCCCTCTCGGTAATCCTCGGACAACTTTTCTCGGTCCTTCGGTCAATTTCCTCGGTCATCTCCGGATACTTCGACACATCTCTTGGTCACAAATTCCCGCATACCCTGTCGACTTTCGATAAGTCTTATGGTCTTGGCCGTACACCCGGTCACTCCGTCTGGGTTCGGTCATTTTTCGACTCCCGACTTTTTCCTCGGACTTCCTCTAGTCGTTCTTCTTTGTTTTACATCTTCTTTCTTTTTAAGTCTTTCCCGAGTCATTTCCTTGAATTTTTATTTTGGGATTTTTACCCTTGGTGAGGGTCATTACAGTGACGGTCTTGGTGCGCAACCAATATGTTGCGAACTATTAGTGGGGGTGGATTGAGATATCTTGATTAGCAGAAAGGTTTACAAGATTTAATTTGGTCATTATGTCACCAGAATGCATCTATCATTTCGGTAAAAGATCCTGAGAGAACTCCAAAGTTAAGCGTGCTTATGCTGGAGTAGTTTTAGGATGACTGACTTTCTGGAAAGTGATTTTCGGAACTGTGCGAGTGAGGAAAAAATAAATAGAAAGATCATGTGATGATTTTCAGGGTTAGTAAATCAAGTATTTAAAGCTTCTCAGACGTAACAAATTGGACGTCGAATGGATGGGACTACGGGCCGGGAATGGCCGTGGGACCCACTAAGAAGTGTGCCCATGGGCCGAGAGTGGACATGTAGCCCACTAAGACAGATGATGGTCCGACGTTACACACATCTTTACGCATACGCTTCAAAGTCACTTCATGTACCATCCCTTTATACGTCTTCAAATCACCTTTATGTCTTCCCACATCATTGGTATGCAATTGATCGAGAAGGTTTGGGAATGAAGAGAGATCCATGGGTTCACAAGAAACCCATTTTTGTAAAGCATACTTTGCTAAAGGCTATATATATATATATCTATTAAATGAATGATGCTTCTTTTCCTTCCAATCCTGCTAGAACTGGTCCCGACTCCCCATCAACTCTAATTTGCCTAAGCAACTCTTCCTTATCTAGATTGAGAGGTGTAATCAATGTCAATGAAATAGTTTGTAGAAAACTTGTTTATTTATGTAGATGTAGAATGGTATTTATACAAGTAGAGATGTGTAGAGATAGAGATAGAACTAGAGATAGAGATAGAGCTAAATCCTAATATGATAAGGACTTAGAGAAATATATAGAGTTATCTAAATCTTAGTAGTAGTTATCTTGATACCCTCCCGCAAGCTGGCAGTGTGAGATTCCGAATACCCAGCTTGGAAAGCAAATCATCAAACAGTGGTCCCGGAAGTGGCTTAGTCAGTATGTCAGCAAGTTGAGTCCTAGAAGAGACATGTTCCAAGGCAATAAGCTTGTCTTGAGCAGCATCACGAACCTGATGGCAATCAGACTCGATGTGTTTGGTCCGCTCATGAAATACGGGATTGGTGGCAATGTAAATGGCCGACTGCTATCGCAAAATAAACGCATTGGACCGGGATAGGAAAAACAGAGTGACTCGGCGAGTTCCTTAAACCATTTGAGCTCACAAAGAGTGTCAGACATAGCGCGATATTCAGCCTTGGCGGACGAACGAGAGACTGTCTTTTGCTTCTTGGTTTTCCAGTGTATCGGAGAGTCACCAATAAAGACTATGTACGCACTGAGAGAGCGTCGGGTGAGAGGACAAGCAGAGTAGTCAGAGTCACAAAATGCAGAGATACGAAGGTTTGGACTTGAACATAGCAAGATGCCCTGACCCGGACAACCTTTGAGGTAGCGAACAACATGAAGAGCAGCCTCCTAATGTTTCTGTAGTGGTTTGTGCATAAAAGAAGCCAACAGCTGAATAATGTAACAGAGTTCAGGTCGAGTGTTTGCAAGGTAAATAAGACGTCCAACGAGACGACGATACCGAGGAACATCTGCGGAAGGACCTTTAGCAACAGCAAGACCATGGTTGAGCTCAACAGGCGTCGGAGCAGGCTTACAGCCAAGAAGACCCGTCTCGGCGATAATATCCAGCGCATACTTACGCTGAGACAGAAAGAAACCAGCCTCACTGCGTGCCACCTCAATACCAAGAAAATATTTGAGGTTGCCGAGATCTTTCATATGAAAACATTTGTGGAGATAGTCTTTGAAGTCCTGAAGAGCCGTAGTATCATTGCACGCAATGACGAAATCATCGACGTACACCAAGATATGAATGCAAACAGAGCCTCGAACCTTAGAAAACAGAGAGTAATCTGCATACTTCTGAGAGAAACCAAAGTCGCGGAGAGCGTTGGCAAGTTTATAGAACCAGCAGCGGGGAGCTTGACGGAGACCGTATAGAGATTTCTTGAGACGACACACCTTAGATGGATCAGAACAAGGATAGCCTTGTGGGAGTTTCATATAGACTTCTTCAGTGAGATCGCCATGAAGAAACGCATTGTGGACGTCCATTTGATGGACTTCCCAATTCTTGGCAGCAGCTAAACGAAGGAGAAACCGGACCGTCTTGAGCATGATAACAGGAGCAAATGTTTCTTTGTAGTCGACACCCTCTTGCTGATTGTTGCCAAGGACAACCAAGCGCGCTTTATGACGTTCTAAAGAACCATCAGAACGGTACTTCGTCTTGTATATCCATTTGCTACCAAGAGATTTCTTACCAGTCGGAAGAGTAGTAATGTCCCATGTATTATTCAAGTCGAGAGCGGTGAACTCATTTGACATTGCATCGCACCAAACTTTCAGTTGTGCCGCATCTTTGTAAAACTTCGGCTCATCCGTAAGTAAGATGGCTGCCATAAACAGACGATGCGATGGAGAGAAACGAGAGTCAGTGTGAAAATCAGCAATGGGATAAAGTGTGGTACCTGAGGGCGTTAACGAGAGACCAAGATCAGACGAAGAGAGGAGTGGACCGGGTTTATTATTTAGGCGCACAGAGTGTGTCACATAATCTCTTAACAGAACCGATGGTAGTTTCTGTCGATGACCTTTACCAAGCAATTCAGGGAGACCTGGAGAAGAAGGTGTTGCAGTCCGAGGATCAGCATCGGCAGGAGTGGTAGTGGAACTAGAAGGTGAAGACGGTGGAGGAGAACTAGGAGTTGGAATATCCGGTGGAGAAGGTAGTGGTGTGGAATCCTGCGAGGAGACCGGAGGAAGAGCCGGTGGAGAGATAAGAGTTGAGGACTGACTTGGAAACAACCAATCATCAACCGTAGGATCACAGGCGTTCATAGGCGGTGTAACGTAGTCAGTGTTGTCAACACCAGGAAAAACATCCTCGGAGAAGATAACGTCGCGACTAGAAAAGAACTCATTGCCTTCAATGTCGTAGAGATGCCAAGCTTTCTTGCCATAGGGATAACCAACGAAGATGCAACGACGGCTCCGGTCCCCGAATTTATCTTTATCATGAGAGCGACGATGAGCAAAACAAAGACAACCGAAGACACGTAGCTGAGTATAGTCTGGTTTAGCATTGAATAGAACTTCATAAGGGGATTTGCCTTGTAGAACTTGAGTTGGAGTGTAGTTGATTAGATGTGCTGTAGTTAGAATACTTTCACCCCAAAAAGTGAGAGGGAGACGAGCTTGAAATAGACATGCTCGAGCAACATTAAGAATGTGTCTATGTTTCCTTTCGACGCGACCGTTTTGTTGTGGTGTATCCACACAGGAAGTTTGATGCACGATTCCTTGTTGACGAAAATAAGAAGAGAGGACCATGAATTATGTGCCGTTATCGGTCCGGACTGTCTTGACACGATTGCCAAACTGACGTTCACCATAAGCAACAAAGTTCTGAAGAAGATTTGCCACCTCTGACTTCTCTAACATCAAGTAAGTCCACACAGCGCGGGAATAGTCGTCTACCACAGTAAGAAAGTAATGTGCCCCACAAGAAGAAGGAGTCCGGTATGGTCCCCAAACATCACAGTGTATAAGTTGAAAAGAATGAGAAGATTTCGTTGTACTATTATTAAAAACTTCACGGGTTTGTTTGGCATGAAAACAAATTTCACAAGTGTGATTATGCGAAGATAAAGACAAAGCATCAAAAACCGGTAGAGAAGATAAAACACGAGAAGAAGGGTGTCCTAGGCGGCGATGCCAAAGTTCTGAAGGAGAGATTTGATGAGCAGCAGTCCGATGAACACGCGCAGCTGTAACACCCGTAAAATAATAAACCCCGTCACGTTCCTCCCCCGTTCCAATCAGGGTCTTCGTAAAATGGTCCTGCAAGACACACAAAGTATCAGTAAATATGGCGATACAACCAGTTTGTTTGAGCAAACGTGAAACAAAGATCAATGTGCAATTGAAATCAGGAACATAGAGGACGTCAAGGAGATAGTAATCTCGACTTAAGACTAGTTTGCCACGTTTTATGGCTCGAGAGGATTTCCCATCTGGAAAAGTAACCGCAGAAGGTAGAATGTCGAAGACGTCACTAAGGAGAGATAGATTTCCCGTCATGTGATGAGAGGCCCCTGTATCAATAATAATATCAGAGAATTTTGCTTTACCGGACAACTTTTCAGAAGAGATCGTAGTACGAGGAGTTTGAAGTAGTTGCAGTAGTTGAGATATCTGATCGGTGTTCCAGCCTACATTCGTTGGAGTTGTGGCGTTGTTAGAGATAGCACGAGGAGGATATGATCTGCCACGACCACGTCCTGAGTTAGAGAAACGACCGCCACCACGTCCACGTTGTCCAGAACCAGATGCAGAGTTTTGACGTTGTTGTTCTTGCCACCATTCAGGATAACCATGAAGGAGAAAACACTCAGAATTATCATGGCCTTTACGGGAGCAGTGAGTGCAGAAGCGATTAGGATCACGAGTGCGAACAGCAGCGACAATAGAACCACGAGACTCTTCAAGCTTGGAGGTATCGTGTTGGACAGAGAAACCGACAGCATCTGTTTTGACCTCAGAGTTGCGAGCAGAGTTGAGATGTTGTTCTTCACGAGTAACGCGTGAGTAAACAGTGTTGAGATCAGGTAGAGGGTCTTCATCAATGATTTTAGAACGTACGTTGCGGAAACGAGACTCATCAAGACCAAAGAGAAATTTGTGAACTCTGATGTCTTCACGTTCTTTCTCAATCTCCGAAGAAGCATCACACGAGCAGGAGCGGGTTGTCTTCAAAGTGTCAAGATCTTCCCACAGTTTGGAAAGACGACCAAAGAATTCTTGAACAGTTTGTCCTTTTTGGCAGCAGTTGTTGATTTCATCACGGAGTTGATGGATGCGGACACCACTTTTGACAGAGAAGCGACGTTGTAGATTATCCCAAAGTTTGTGTGCTTCAGGAACAAAAGTCACCGTAGAACGTATCTTTGGGTCGATGGATGTACGAATCCACCCAACGATCATTGAGTTGGTTGCTAACCAACGAGAAAGGTCTGGATCCGCAGCAGGTTTAACAAAAGATCCATTGATGAATCCAAGTTTCTGTTTAGCCTGCAACGAGTTGGAGAGTTCGGTTGCCCATTCTGAGTAGTTATCTCCTCGAAGGAGAACAGAGGTGATTAAAGCTCCAGGGTTGTCGGATGGATGAAGGTAGTAGGGAGAAGTCTCCGTTGAAGCAGAGGTAGAAACAGGAAGGGCTAGAGGAGAAGAACCGTCGCCGGAAGTAACAGGAGTGCCATCAGGATTAGTAGCCATAGTTGTAGATGCAGAGGAAGCTTTTGAGAAAAAAAAAATTTAGAATTTAGAGGGCTCTGATACCATGAAATAGTTTGTAGAAAGCTTGTTTATTTATGTAGATGTAGAATGGTATTTATACAAGTAGAGATGTGTAAAGATAGAGATAGAACTAGAGATAGAGATAGAGCTAAATCCTAATATGATAAGGACTCAGAGAAATATATAGAGTTATCTAAATCTTAGTAGTAGTTATCTTGATTGTCAATTGTTAAATTTTCTCCAAATGGGGTCTCCTTAGAAAGAGCATCAACTACTCTGTTTCCAACCCCTCGTTTGTACTCATTATTATAATTCAGCCCAATTATTTTTTCTGTCCATCTCTACTAAAGAGTAAAGGCTACCTGTTGATCCAAAAGATGCCTAAGACTCCACTGGTCACACTTTATAACAAACTCGTGATATGTCAAGTAATGTTTCAATTTGCAAACTCTCTTTACTATTGCCAAAAACTTTCTTTATACACTGACTTGATGCGATCCTTGGAAGAAAAAGATTTACTTAAGAATGCAATTGGTCTTCTGTTTTGAGATAAGAGTATTTCTACGCTTATACCCTATGCAACTGACTCAATGGTGAACTTTTGACTGAAATCTGACAGAACTAATACTAGTAGGCTAGTAATTTCTTTCTTGAGAGCATGGTTGGAGGCAGTAGCTTTTGGTTATCTGACCTACTCTTCTTAAGTAGTTTTATCAATGTCCTAGTGAGCTCACCATAGTTCATTAAAAACTGCCGGTAATAACCTATCAGCTTAAGGAATCGTCTTAGCTTAGTGAAACTCTAGGGTGTTGGCCACTGCAACAATGCTTCCACTTTCTCGGAGATCCTGGAACAATCGTTTCACTTTTTTTCACTACCATCAAACAATGAACAAGAGTACGAAACCGTAATAGTTGGACTTCATCTAGCACTTGGAATAGGTGCGGAAGAGATCATAACATATTGTGATTTGTAACTAGTAGTATACTAATTAAAAGAAGACTACAAAGTAAAAAAAAAAAAAAATTGAGGCCTATCTCGAACTCGTGAAAAAACTTATCTGAAAATTTAAAATAGTTCGAGTTTAAAAACAATCTATTACTATGCAAAACCTTTTCCATTTTACTTGACTCAATAATTTTTTTTGATAAAATATGATAAAAATTTATTTTTAAATCTTAATTTAAATGTTTGGATCTCAAGTTAAAAAGTATATCAAACATAAAAGTACCAAAAAATGTGGTATCCCTAGTAAACAAGCATATTTTATAAAACTAATTGAGAAATTTAGAAATCAACTAATCTAATTTTATATTTTTGTTCTTGATTTTAGTTGTCCTAAATGGTAATGTGAACTTGTATGATGTTTAAGGGAACAAAGGAAGTTATAAGTTATAATTATCAAACATTGTTAATGGAAAGAATTTTTCGTATTTTTCTAGCAAAAAAATAATTCATGTCTTTTTTTTAAAAAAAATTTAATAATTTAAGTTTGTTTCTAGATATTTTTATCAAAAATAATAATGCTTTCACGATCTCTGTTAATAGTAGTAACAGAGACATGAAAAATTAGAAAATAAAAAATCATAATATTTTTGTCAGCTGAAAAATAGTTTGTATGTGTTTGTCTAATAACAAAAAAAAAGATTTTTAAAAATAGCATCAAAATAATTTTTTTTTTCAAACTTAGCATAATATCTCTTAAATTTCAAAAATAGCACCAATTAATATTTTAAAATTAAATCTTAAATTCAAAATATTAAACCGTATCCTTCAAAACTATACCCTAAATATGAAATTGAGAACCCAAACCTAAAAAAATTTTAAAAATTAATTTTAAATATTTTAATATATTAAATAGTGCTATTTTTGAAAATTTATAAAATATATAGTATTGTCCATAAAATTTAGTTTAATGTTATTTTAAGATATTTTTTAAAAAAAATGTTTATTTTTTTCGGACAAGTTCATGATTTTTTTTTGAGAATTTTCCCTTTTGCGAAACTAAAGAAGCACTTTAGAAAAAGCGATACAATGAGGTCCAACCACGTCTGATTTAGCTGTAATGTTGGTAGTGGTACGTTCAACCACGTCACTACTTAATAACTACGAAATTTTTAATTTCCCATCTTAATGAAAACTTTTTTTGAATTTAAATAAATTGAATTTAGCTAAATTGAAAAAAGAAAAAAAAGGTAAGAATTGCAATTTTTTTTTTTTTTTTTTTTGTCAATAGCTTCTTTATAAAGAATAGCAACTTATTCATACATATATTCGAGACAGTGTGGAAAAGCCCAAAACCCAGAAAAAAAGAAAAATCAATTTTGCAATCATTCAAGTGAAGCAGAATCATCATCTTCGTTAGCGATCAATCTCTTGTAGACTTTCTCCTTTGGTTTTGTTACTGGAAACCAATTAAAAAAAAGTGTTTCGATCGGAAGAATCTGAACCTTTTTATGGGTTTGATGATGTCCTTGTCGAATCAGATTCCCGTTTCCTCTCGATGACCTCCTCTCCATCTTCTTCCACATTGTTTTCTCCAGTTTTCTGATAACTTTTCTCAGATGAGAAGTTCGAAGTCGCTTCTTCTCAACTTCCTCTTCTTCTTCTTCTCCTTCACTCTGATTTCGATAGGTACTGTACCTTTCCTTCCTCTATTACTGTATATCTAAAAATAAAATTCTAGGTTTAGTCTAGATTTAGTTCTTACTTACGCTAATTTCGTCGATTGATCAAACATAGTTGGATCTTGGATTTGCTTTGATGTAAACCTAAAAGGGTTAGTTTGTGTTATCAGAGTTTCAAGTGGAAGGAGGAGCGTTTGTTGGAACCTATGGTATAAATTATGGAAGGATTGCGGATAACATCCCGTCTCCAGATAAAGTAGTCTTACTTCTAAAGCAAGCTAAAATTCGGAATGTGCGTATATACGATGCAGATCACACAGTCCTTGAAGCTTTCAGTGGGACTGGTTTAGATCTTGTGGTTGGACTCCCCAATGGGTTTCTAAAAGAGATGAGTTCAAATGCTGATCATGCTTTCACTTGGGTCAAAGATAATGTTCAGTCTTTCCTACCAAAGACTCGGATCCGTGGTATCGCTATTGGTAATGAAGTTCTTGGAGGCGGTGATTCAGAACTGTCTGGAGCCTTACTTGGTGCAGCTAAAAATGTTTACAATGCGTTGAAAAAAATGAATCTGGAGGAAACGGTGCAGATCACCACAGCTCACTCACAGGCTGTGTTTGCTGATTCATACCCTCCATCGTCTTGTGTGTTTAAAGAGAACGTTGTTCAGTTCATGAAGCCACTTTTGGACTTCTTTCATCAGATTGGCTCTCCTTTTTGTTTGAATGCTTACCCTTTTTTGGCCTACACTTATAATCCCAAAGAGATTGACATCAACTATGCTCTCTTCAAGCCAACGGAAGGCATATATGACCCCAAAACCAATCTGCATTATGACAACATGCTTGATGCTCAGATCGATGCCGCCTACATGGCCCTGCAAGATGCTGGCTTCAACAAGATGGAGGTAATGATCACTGAAACTGGGTGGGCTTCTAAAGGCGATTCAGATGAACCTGCAGCTACACCGGATAACGCAAGAACCTATAACTATAACCTCAGGAAGAGGCTTGCAAAGAAGAAAGGGACACCTCTTAGACCAAAAATGGTGCTCAAAGCCTATATCTTTGCATTGTTCAATGAAAACTCAAAACCTGGAAAGAGTTCTGAAACACATTTTGGACTTTTTAAACCTGATGGAACCATATCATACGACATTGGATTCAACAGTCTCAAGTCTGATGCTACCAAGTCACTCATCTCGTCATCCAAGGTATGAATTCTGTGATTAAAGACGCCGTAGTATATTTGTAAGTTTTGCAATGACCATAGCCATTATGTATTATATTAAACTCTTTGAAACTCAATCCAGACTGTATATTCAGATTCAAGCAAATGCATAGTGATCGGATCTTTTGTGTTTTGTTGCAGGCAGCCCGTTACTATGTGGCATTGGTCATCTCTGTCTGGATTTTCCTCATGATATAAGTGGAGAAATGGTGTGAGATTTGGTGCTAGGATCCTCGGAGTTGTAATACATTCGTAGCAATTATTACTAGGTTTGAGAGGCTAACGAAATGGTAGGAGCGCAAATTGGTTGGAATTATCATACATGGTATAACCCATGGATGTTGAGAAAATTATCATTGGGCAATCTCATATATATATACATCTTATGTAAACAAATTTATACATCAATTTGGGTCTCTCGTTAGATTTGTTGGAGTATATACTGAGGACATCAACGGATATGGGGGATTAAGAATATGTATTGTGTTTCTGATTAGTCTACATGATCTACGTCGGTTTCAGATTATGAGATCATAGTCAAATCTTTCATGATCTGGCAGGCCCTTGGGTTCTGCTACAGTTTTGTGTATTATATAAGACTGGTTTTGTGGAGGTAGAAGTAGAGGATAAAAATAGGAAGCGACTGAAAGTGTAGCTAGTAATGTAGAGAAAAAAAAGATCCTAATGGTTTGTGGTTTCAGTTATGGAGAGTCTTCAGCCTAAAGAGAAGCGCATCCTCGTTAGCCTCTAATTCTCTCTCCCTCCAAACACAAAACATACAAATTCCACAATGCTCAGAGCGACAAAATTAAAAAAATGTGGTCCTCCTCCGACAGTATTCTTCCCGGACCACCGACCCGGAGCAACCTATATGCCGCTGACCTCAGCGCCTCGGGCCTCCTCGCATTGGCCTCTGGTTCTTCTGTCTCTCTCATTGAGTCACGACCCCTCCAGCTCATTTCGACCGTCTCTCTCCCTTCCCCTATCTCTTGTGCATATTCCACGATTACTTCTGTTCGTTGGGCTCCTATTCCTGTCCAGCGTAATCTCTTCGACTCTGATCTCCTCATAGCTGTAGGTGATCACCTCGGCCGCATTGCTCTCGTTGACTTCCGCCTGCGTTCTATCCGCCTATGGATTGAACAAACTTGTGAGAATGCTAGAGGGAAGGTCCTTGGATGCGGTGGCATACAGGACCTCTGTTGGGTATTGGCTCGGCCAGAATCCTATGTCCTTGCTGCTATTTCTGGTCCTTCATCTCTCTCGCTCTACACGGATTCTGGACAATTATTCTGGAAGTACGACGCGTTGCCTGAGTTTTTATCCTGCATTCATTGTGATCCATTTGATTCCCGCCATTTTTGTGTCCTTGGCCTTAAAGGGTTTCTACTTTCCGTGAAAATTCTTGGGATAACTGAGAATGACGTCCCTTCGAAGGAGTTTCATATCCAAACGGATTGCAGTGATCTAGAAAAGCTAGAACGGGAAGCCGTTGCTAATAGCAGTCACTCAACCTCTCCTGCATCAGCCGTTTTTCCTCTCTATTCCGCAAATTTTTCTTTCTCACCGCATTGGAAACACATTCTTTTCGCCATCTTTCCCAGAGAGCTTGTCGTGTTTGATTTGAAATATGAAGCAGCCTTGTACGTAGTTGCATTACCTCGTGGCTACGCCAAGTTTGTAAACGTTTTGTCAGACCCAAACCACGAGGCTCTATACTGCCTTCACCTCGATGGCAGGCTCAGCATTTGGCGAAGGAAAGAGTGAGCCAGGAAGTTTTCTTCTCATCTTTGTTTCTCTCTGTGATCTTCTCTCAATTTGAGTATTCTGTTTTTTTTGTAGAGGTGAACAGATTCATGTCTTATGTGGAATTGAGGAGTTGATACCAACGATTGGTAATTATGTACCATCACCCTCTCTTTTAACTCTTCTTATCTCCCAATTGGACTCAACCTTCCAGAACATGAGGACTATCCATTCAGATGGTCTTCTGGATAGTTCGGAGCCTGAGATTTCTTTTGATTTCAACAACGATGCTTTTCTTCGTTTCGAAACACATTTCATATCTATATCTGATGACGGTAAAATATGGAGTTGGATCATGACTTTCAATGGAGAAGGGGATGGTGATGGGGATGAGAATTTTAACCCTCAGACTAATGACAAGGCGCTTCTAGACAGTCCAACCTATGACAGTCAAGATCTCCTCCCAAATATATCTTTCGAGGTTTATGATGACGGACTTGGAAACTTGTTTGCTTTATCTTTTCCCTTCTTGATTTGTTTTTTTTTGTGTTTACAAAAAATTCATTAAAACAGATGAAATTAGTTGGACAACTTCAGCTTCTCTCGTCTACAGTGACTGTGCTTGCGGTACCAACCCCTTCCATGACAGCAACTTTGGCTCGTGAGTTGCATCGTTCTTTTAAATGTTAAATAAAAATGAAAATCTCAAGTTGATGGAGAAGAATATATCTTTGTATGAAGGTGGAGGGAATTTTCCTGCTGTAGTAGTTCCTCTTGTAGCTTTGGGAACTGAAGCTGGCACAATTGATGTGGTTGATGTGTCTGCAAACGCAGTGGCAACAAGTTTCTCTGCACACACTAGTAGTATAAGGGGTTTAAATTGGCTAGGAAATTCGAGAATCGTGTCATTTTCTTGTAGTCAGGTAAAAAAAAAGGAAAATTATTCCATCAGATCCTTAAATAGTATTTGTTCGATTTTTCCACTACATGAACACGATAATGTTGCTTTGCGGTGTCAGGTGAGTAAACGGAAAGGTGGGTATATTAATAAGCTCGTCGTCACATGTCTTAGAAGTGGCGTCAGTAGAGGCTTTCGAGTTTTGCAAAGACCAGAGCGAGCTCCTATAAGAGCTCTTAGGGCTTCATCTTCTGGGAGGTTGGTCTCTTTACTTTTTCAGAGGCTTTACAAAAGGATTAAAAAAGTCTTGAACAGCTTGCTTTCAGGTATCTTCTTGTTTTGTTCCGTGATGCTCCAGTAGAAGTCTGGGCAATGACTAAAAGCCCTGTGATGGTTAGTTGGGTTGTTACAAGTGATAGAAGTACTCAAGAAAATTATGATGAGATATGGGTTTGTACTTACACATTGCTATGACTTGTATTTCCTGTAGCTTAGATCACTAGCTCTCCCTTTCACGGTTCTAGAATGGACTCTCCCAACTATTGCAAGATTAGATCAAAAGAGTCTTTCAAAGAAGCCTTCGATATCTTATAACCAGGAAACAAATGCCACACCAGATGACACTGGAACTCCAAAAGCATCAGAAACTAGTAAGCGACTTTCTATAACAACTTCTTCATTTCCCATGACTTGAATTCTTACAGAATCTGTAGGTGCTGATGGACTTCAAGATGATGCTTCTGAAAGTTTTGCATTTGCACTAGTAAATGGTGCACTTGGCGTATTTGAAGTTTACGGGCGCAGAATTCGAGATTTCAGGTTCCTTTCCAAGGAAAACAACTTAACAGTTTTTTCTTTCATACTCTCTAACTTGTTGATTTCGTTTCTTTTGTAAGACCAAAATGGCCAGCATCTTCTTTCGTTTCTTCTGATGGGTTAATAACTGCTATGGCATATCGCATACCTCATGTTGTATGTATTCTGCCATTCTGATTTTATCTCTCGCTGTTTTTAAGCAATATCTTAGCAAAATCACTTAACAGGTCACAGGTGACAAGTTAGGGAACATACGGTGGTGGGATGTAGTATCCGGTAACTCCTCTTCATTTAACACATGCAGAGAAGGAATAAAGAAGATCAAATTTTCACCTGTCTTTGCTGGCGATATTAGCAGAGGACGAATTACAGTGCTATTCTATGACAACACATTCTCCATCTACGACCTCGTAAGGTCTCTTGTAACTTCTAGACGTTGTTATAAGAGGTCTTATATTCATATGTCATAATAGTGGTCTAGTTAACACTTTTTCTCATATCCAAAGTAAGCCATGGCCTTTGTATGTTCATTGTAGGATTCGCCAGATCCTTTGTCTATTTCTCTTATGCGGCCTCAAATTCCTGGCACCCTTATACTTGAACTTGATTGGCTGCCCCTGCGAACTAGCAAATTTGACTCCCTTGTGTTGTGCGTTGCTGGAACTGATGGTAGCTTTCGCTTGGTTGAGGTTCATGTGTAAGTGATGTATATGCTTCTTAGAGTGTAACCTTTACAATAGCCTGTGAAGTCAGAGAAGAATGTTCTTGATGTCCTTAATTGAATGCATACAGAGATGAAAAAATGACGACGCAAATATCCGATATAAAACCTTCTAATGTCAGAGTTCGTCCTGTGCCTTTATGCACTCCTATGTTACTCCCCACACCACATGCCCTGGTAAGGTTTATTTATGTTTGGTTTTGCGCTGATCAGAACTCAGAAGTACTATAGCTTACAGTCTATTTGTAGGCACTGCGGATGATCTTGCAGTTGGGCGTAAAGCCATCTTGGTTCAACACTTCTAGTACATGTATCAACAAGCGACCACATTCTATTCCCGGAAGAACTACATCTTCTAAAGATCTTCGCACTTTCATGATTGATTTCCCACCAATCGGTGACCCTGCGGTGCTGGAAATGTTTCTTAAAGTATTAGAACCATATCGTTCAGAAGGTAGCGTTTCATCGTTATATCTTTTCCATAAAACATTTTTGTATGTCCTTTCATGATTAATGATGTTTTCTCTTCTTTTTCTTTGTACAAATATTCAAAATGCTGATGGGCTTAAAGGCTGCCTACTCGATGATGAGAAAGCAAAATTATATTCTAGTCTAGTTAATAAGGGTTGTGCTGCAAGATTTGCTTTCGCTGCTGCAATTTTTGGAGAAACTTCTGAGGCACTTTTTTGGCTGCAACTGCCTTCTGCCATGAACCACGTAGTCAACAAAACAGCAAGCAAGTCTCCGGAGAAGCATTCTGATGAGACATCTATGCTGAGCAAAACTACATCAAAGGGACCATCAGCTTCAGGATTTGAGAAGAACTGTTCCTTGGTTAGTCATACTGTGGAATAACTAGAAATGATTACCTTGTGCTCTACCCTTGTGAATTTTTGGTTGGTGAACAGAGTGAAAGTCAGCTCAGACTAATGGCGTTTGAACAAAAAGAGTTATGGTTATGCGCTAATGAGAGAATCCCGTGGCATGAGAAACTAGAAGGGGAAGAGGCCATTCAGAAACGAGTTCACGAGTTAGTCCTCATCCCATTTCAGACAATGAGTATACTTGAATTAAGATTTGAGGTTAACATACTTGTGATTTTGATGAGCAGACTTGTATCAGTTGGGAACTTGGAAGGCGCGGTGAGTCTCTTACTCTCCACTTCTCCAGATAGCTCTTATTTCTATCCAAATGCCCTGCGTGCTGTTGCTTTATCTTCCACCGTGTCAAAATCCCTCGTTGAGCTAGCGGTGAAGGTAGTAAGATGCCAAATTTCATCTCTAGTTGTGAATATCACAGAATCGAGGCTTTTCCTTGACATTATTTTCATATGAAGGTAGTTGCAGCCAACATGGTAAGGTCAGACAGGTCACTTTCTGGAACTCATCTTCTTTGTTCAGTTGGAAGATACCAAGAAGCATGCTCGCAGGTTATGTTTCTTTTATAACTTTTGTGGAGAAAATCTTAGCGGAGTTCAGATCCAAGATTAGCTTAATGCGTGTAGTCATTGCAGTTACAAGATGCTGGTTGTTGGACGGATTCTGCAACATTGGCAGCGACGCATTTAAATGGATCTGACTATGCCAGGTGTGTCGGCTAATCTTTATCTATATGCATGGTCGTAACAGGTAATCAAATCAAAATAACTCTTGGTAATTGAAACTCAGGGTGTTGCAAAGGTGGGCAGGTCACGTCGTGAACATTGAACACAACCTCTGGAGGTAAATATATAATGTATTGTTCCATTAGATATAATGTATTCCATAGAAATGACGAAAATAGTAATCTTAATAGAAATTTTGGAATTTTCAGGGGTGTGATACTATATGTAGCGGTAGGAGCGTTTGAGGAAGCTGTAGCAGCATTTCGCAAGGCTGAGCGGCCAGAGATAGCAGCTCTCTTCATTATGGCCTGCCAAGAAACTCTGGCAGAGAGTTGGAGCATTGATTCAGAGAATGAAGACGTGATTGCAATTACTGAAAGCTACGAGTTGTATCAGAGGAAGCTGGTGCATCTATGCATGGATTCACCTCCATTTTTTCACTGACAACTTGTGCAAATTACTACCTGTGTATACTATAAACATACATGGTCAGTCTTTAACTAATCAGTTAAGTTTAACATTTGTTTATGTTTCAGAGGACACAAATCGTACCTCTTGTTAGATAGAACCATTACTTTTTGAGTTTCCATATTTATATTATCTCTATAAGATACAGAAAAAATGGTGTGGGCACGTCTTTTATCTGGATAACCTGAAAAGTAGATGTAAGTACCTTCTGAAGAGGCCCTGGGATGAAAAAGAAAGTTACATGGATTTTCAAAATCAAAGCCAAAACTATGAGAAATCAGAAATGTACTACTTTTTAAGAAAATACCATTACTAACCCAGATTTATAAAACAGATGTAAAAATTGAGATTGAAGCACCACATATACTATAAGACCATTTACAGTTCAAGTTTTTTTTTTGACATCACAGTTCAAGTTTTATCGAACAGAAGAAGCTAATTTCTATTTTTTTTTAAAGCAATATAATACTCATCTTCTATTTTAAAAAACAAAACCACGAACCAAGAAGGAAAAGAACTTTCCCTTTAATCTCCCAAAAGAAAGAAAAACGAAGTACCTATCTCTAGCCGATGTGATATTGCTCACAACTAAAGACAAAACGTCTCATGTTTCTTTCAAGTCGATTCCTAACAGGCTGCAAAGTGTAAAGCTCAAAGCCTCGATCTCAGATCCCTCTCCCGATAAATTAGATATAAATATTTTATTTACTGTATTTATTTGTTGTCTATTGTTAGTTTGTTTACTACTACCGTGACAACTGTGCAGCGAGAAAAAAAAAAAAAGTTAACCATCTTTTTCTATCTCTCTTCTTCTCGGTTTCTCCGTAATCGCCGAGAGTTCTGCAAGGTTAGTCTCCTATGTTCTGTTTCTTTTCCGAACATGAAAATGAATCGAATCTAGGTCTTGTAAATGCATTCTGGAATGGAATAGGTCTCTTTCTAGTTTTTATTTTTTATTTTTAATATTCCGATCTTGATAACAATCTAGTAATTGATGTGAAAGTATGAACTTTCCATTTGGGTAATTGGAAATTAACGTATTAGGTTCCGCTAGTGGTTTTGTCATATAGTAAACGTTTATCTTGTCGAAAATTTGAGGAAATGTCACATATATTGATTCTGTATCATTTGTGTTTTTTTTTTTTTTTTTTGACTTTTCCAAGCAGAGAAGCTATGGATGATGAGCAGAAGAAACCGTTGATGGGATCACATGATCGTAATCTTCCTGATTTCAAAAAATCAGTGAAGCTTAAGTATGTGAAGCTTGGTTACCATTACCTTATCACACATGGCATGTACCTTTTCCTTTCCCCTTTGGTGCTTGTAATCGCCGCGCAGATTTCGAGTTTCTCTCTCAGCGATCTTCGTAACCTCTGGGAGCATCTTCAGTACAATCTTATCTCAGTGATTGTTTGTTCCATGCTCCTTGTGTTTTTAATGACCATCTACTTCATGACTCGGCCGCGTCCTGTCTACTTGGTTGACTTCTCCTGCTTCAAGCCCGATGATTCCCGTAAATGCACTAAAAAGATCTTTATGGACCGTTCTAAACTCACTGGTTCTTTCACAGAGGAGAATCTTGAGTTCCAGCGCAAGATTTTAACACGTTCGGGACTTGGTGAATCTACTTATTTACCTGAGGCTGTCCTCAATGTTCCTCCAAACCCGTGTATGAAAGAAGCTCGAAAAGAGGCGGAGACTGTGATGTTTGGAGCCATCGATGAGCTTCTTGCCAAGACCAATGTGAATCCTAAGGATATTGGGATCTTGATTGTTAACTGCAGTTTGTTTAACCCGACACCTTCGTTATCTGCTATGGTTGTCAATCATTATAAGCTCCGTGGGAACATACTCAGTTACAACTTGGGAGGAATGGGCTGCAGTGCTGGTTTGATCTCTATCGACCTTGCTAAACATCTTCTTCACACCATTCCCAACACTTATGCCATGGTGATTAGCATGGAGAATATTACATTGAACTGGTATTTCGGTAATGACCGCTCAAAGCTTGTCTCCAATTGTCTTTTCAGAATGGGTGGTGCAGCGATTCTTCTCTCAAACAAACGATGGGACAGAAGAAGATCGAAATACGAGCTTGTTGATACTGTTAGAACCCACAAGGGAGCTGATGATAAGTGCTTTGGCTGCATCACTCAAGAAGAGGATTCCACTAGTAAGGTTGGTGTAACCCTCTCCAAAGAACTAATGGCTGTTGCCGGTGATGCTCTAAAGACAAACATCACGACGTTAGGACCACTAGTTTTGCCGACATCTGAACAGCTTCTATTCTTTGCAACGTTAGTTGGAAGAAGGCTCTTCAAGATGAAGATCAAACCTTACATCCCAGACTTCAAACTAGCATTTGAGCATTTCTGCATCCATGCGGGAGGAAGAGCTGTTCTTGATGAATTGGAGAAGAACTTGAAACTCACAGATTGGCACATGGAACCCTCGAGAATGACACTCTACCGTTTTGGTAACACATCCAGCAGTTCTTTGTGGTATGAGTTAGCATATAGTGAGGCCAAAGGACGGATCAAGAAAGGTGATAGAATTTGGCAGATAGCTTTTGGTTCAGGGTTCAAGTGCAACAGCTCGGTTTGGAGAGCGGTCAGGTCGGTAAACCCTAAAACAGAGAAGAACCCATGGATGGATGAAATCCATGAGTTCCCAGTTGATGTCCCCACGGTCTCAACTATCTAGTAGAAACCACAACCAACAGTGGGAATTTTTCTCTTGAGTTTTCAGCTTTTGATATTATTGTGTCTTCCTAATTAATTTCCCTGGTTCTTGATTGGTTATCTGATATACCAAACTGGTTAACATTTTTTTCTTCTTTTTCTCTTTTTTGGGGCTGAACATTTTTCTTTTTAGTGGAAAAACATGTTGTAGACAGCAGCAGACCGTCAATGGTCGGTCCAACTTGTGTTTTTGGTTGTTGTGTCTGCATGTATATTTGTAGCATTCTTTCATTTTTTTGACAAAGTTGTTAAAACAAAAGTTATCAACTTGTCATTAACAACAAAATGTGATAGAATTTGGCAGATAGCTCCTATGTGTTTTTAGAATCAGATGCGAAGATGAGATGATCTCCATCTCTTATAACATCTACATCATCAATCTCTGCATTGTTGTCTTTGCTCATAACTTTGGCAGCAACAATACCAAACTTGTTGGAACCCAATTCTAGCAACTCCTTGAAACTCCCAGAAAGCAGTACAAGCTTCCCGGCTACCTCATCTTTTTCTGCGCAACTAATCGTCACCCTCACTGGGTGGTTTCCAGTTCTGCCTTCATCTACTGTAGCTAGCCCGTTCTTGGGTACACTTTGATTAGCTAATATACCAAACAAGGAGTTGTCGAAGTTATTAGTTTTCCGTCTTGCCCTTGTTTCCCGGATCCTGAAAGACACTTCTCTTGATGCAGGACGGATGTTGGGTTCACTAGTGAATCTGCCGAGGAATCGAATCCCATTTTTGAGTATAGGAACCGAAGAACTTGTCTCGATATGCACCCTCCGCTGGTGTAACTTTTCTCGAAATAGGGCTTTAATATCTTCATGCCCTTGTTGCTCAGCAAGATCTCTCGCCGTCCAACCATGCATATCCTGTTTGTTAACGTCCGCACCTTGATCCAGAAGATACTTTACCATCTCAATGTTCTCTTCGCATACAGCGGTATGGAGTGCAGAGGTGCCTGTGGCTCTGGGACGTGTAACGTCTCCACCATGTAGAACAATTTCTTTTAGTAGTTTCAAGTTGCCTTGTTCAGCGGCGGTGCAAGCAAAATGACCCACATCCCCTGCGTCTATGGTACTGCCATTTTCTAACAGTACCTTTACAACTTTCTCATGCCCTTCCACCATTGCTTCCCACAATGGTACACTCCCTTCGGTATCTGTAAACCAATTAAGAAGCTCAAAAGTTGAGAAGAAATTACCTTTAAATCAAAAGGGAAGTATGTGAATACAGAACAACCAAGTACCTCTACAATTGGGGTCTGCGTTGTATTCCAACAGAAGAAGAACACAGTTTAGACTCCCTTTTGATGCTGCTATATGCTGTTTCCAGAAACAATAAAAAAAAAAAAAGAGATATCTAAGTTAATAGTCTCCAAGAGCTTGATGGGAAGAATTAAAATAACAGAATAAATATTGTGAAACTGCACTCACCAGAGGTGTTCTGCCATTGTTATCCGATTCATTAGGATCAAGTCCTCTCTTTAGTAGCTGATGTAACAGCAAATCGTCTTCTCTTATTGCAGCAAAACATAAATTGAGAGGAAGATCCATTTTACCCCGAGCAAGCATGTTTTCTGTCTCCAGCAGAACATTCGTCATCACCGGATCATTCATGTCCTTCAAATGCTGCTCTCCCCCAAAGAAAGAGAGTGAGACAAGTCAGTACGTATGGTCATAGATGTTTTTCTTATTTCACATTATTTTAACCTCAAAAAGATCTGTTGACTCACCTGAAGTAAATTATTCATGATTATGGTACCATCTCCAACATTAGCCTGAATGATGTTCAAGAAAGTTGTACGGTTCATACGCAACAGTTGGCACAACCGTTTTGTCCTCACGGTAAATAGCTGTGGTCTGTAGCACAACACCCCTATCTCCCCTACAATGTCTCCAGCTTTGACCTCTTTTATAATCTGAAATTCTCCATAAACTTCTCATTTTAAATGCTTAGTTACATCGTACCTCCAAGATCACGGGTTTGGAGAGACAAAAGGAATAAATATAAAATGAGAAACATCAACCATGTGACGTGACTTACAGTTTCTGTTCCACTATCTACATCTATCAAGTCCTGCAACATAACGAATACGTAAGTTAGTCTCACATTCATTTCATTTAAGTCAACTTAACAAAACTGTAAAGAACTTTGTAATGTTTTCTTACCGCGGTACCATTCACAAGGATATAGAAGTCTGTTGGCGCTTCGTTCTGCAAGATCACATCTTCTTTTGGTGGGAAGTACTCAGCTTTCATTTCTGAGACCTGCAAATTGTAAAGAGCGATGGAAGCTTCATTTGTTTTTTTCTCGAAAAAATGGAAGATGTTTCAGATGCATTTTGGTATATATATACCAGTTGAAAAAGCAGGTCATTGGATACTCCACGAAACAGGTAGGCTTTATCCATGAGGGAGTAGAAAAGAAAGTGTGATATACTTGATCTAATGGCTTTTGGTAGCGCATCAAGAGTTTCTTGTTGTTGCAGCCCCTCAGAGTCAGTCCGATATTTCAAACATAAATGTGCAAGCATTTGATCTTGTAGACGAACTGGTAAATGATTTCTATGAGCAAAATTTGAAGCAGCTTGGATTGTATCTCTCTGAAAAAAAAGCAAAAAAAAATTATGATGGTCATATTGAAACTATAGATTGAATAAGGTAGGTAATGAAGATGCTAACTTACAAAATTTCTAGTCCGACTTGTTCCATGGACAACCAAATTGGTCATGTTACCGATCAAGTATGCGGTTAATCCAAGGTTGAAGAGCATATAGAAAATGTCAAATATCATCTCTTTTGTGTTCACTGGATGGAGATCACCATAACCAACAGTGGTTAGAGTAGTGATGGACCAATACATGGAAGTCACATATCTCATCCATAGGCTTTCCTCTAGGAAGTTTTTGTTAGAAGCTCCAATCCATGTCTTTGCTGGGTCATGATTGCGTGCTGCGATAAGGTAGTAGAAACATGCAGCACAATGAACCGCAAAAAGGGTAACCTGCAAAAAATGCGAGTAAGTTAGTATCTACACTATTACAACATTGAGAGTGTAAGTTAACTTTATAAGTATATTAAACAATTTGATGTTCTTACACAAACGAGCTTTGCGCATCGGACCCAAAAGTAGTTAAAGCTGCGGTCTTTCTCTAGTCTATTAAAAATAAAATGTCAAAATTTAGAGAAAATGATGAAGGAATTAAAGAAGGCAATAGTACTTAATGGTTTGAACCTGGCAAACAAGGCACCGACTCTGCGAAGACGCCAAAGACGAAGCATGTTAAACAACCCATAAGACTGGGATGAAATTCTCATAGCAGCCTCTGAGGGGATGGTTGATACGAGGTCAAGAAGGAACCAAGAGCGCAAGTACTTAAATGCAATCAGTTTACGATCATCAACAATTAGGTAAGTCGACTTATCGAGGTAACCGACAAAGAATGTCATGATGATATCCATAGCAAAGAATGCATTCACAATGTTATCGGTGATAGAGAGTGGTGGCCTTGGCTTTCTCAAGAACCCAAACTCGAAAGGCGAAACCCAACATGTGTAAACCACAAGAACCACTAAGAAAGCCTCCCATATCCTGTAGTAAACATATATTTATCAAGATAAAATTTTTTTAACATATAGTACAACATATCCCACAAATTACCTTTAAATATACCTCAATAAAGTTCATATTTGTGAATATTACTATTTTAGTTGATGGCCGTATTGAGGATACACAAGAAATGTTTTTCTACTATAATTTGATCAGATTTGCATCAATCGTTGAAATCAAGAT
The DNA here is from genome assembly GCF_030686135.1 of Camelina sativa. Taxonomy (NCBI): domain Eukaryota; kingdom Viridiplantae; phylum Streptophyta; class Magnoliopsida; order Brassicales; family Brassicaceae; genus Camelina; species Camelina sativa. Next base: position 20,930,394 of record NC_141884.1, on the reverse strand, counting down.
ATGAGTGCCTTGATTGTTCCACATTCTCTTGCTCATTTATAAATTATCCCGAAAAGCAAAAGCCAAAAGCAAAGGCGGCTTTTAAGCTAAATTAGCCAACCAGAGTAATAATGGAGGCCTTGAATATTCTACATTTGCCTTCGCCTTCATAGATCTACTTTTTTGAATATTACGAACTATATGATTTGAATATTCCAAATGTTGAAGAAAAGAGGAGAGTTAGTTGTGATGTACTCCCTCTGTCTCACAAAGATTGATGTTTTGAGATATATTTTTGTCCCACAAAGATTGATGTTTTGTAAACTTCAAGAACTAATCATTTAAAATATTTAAATTTTTGAATTGTTATTGGTTTATATTTTTTCTCTCTACCAAAAAAATAATTATAAATTAATTTACAAAGAAAAACTAAAAATTTTCTTAATATGCGTGAAAGTCTCAAAACATCAATCTTCCTGAGACAGAATGAGTAATAACAACAATACTCCAAAGTTATAAATACTAATAATAATAACAATAATAATAATATGTGATTAATGAGATATATAGATGGTTTTTTTAATCTACATATAGTTAAACAACCTGGCTACGTGAATAAGAGAAACCAACTGTTTGCAAAAAAAAAAAAAAATAGAGAAACCAACTATTCGTGTTTTTGACCAAAATATCATTTTATATTTGCACGTAATTTTACTATTTCATATTTCATTAATAAAAAAAAAGTTATTGAATAAGGTGAAAAAATTTGGACAGAGAAATTATTTCAAATAAAGTAGTGGGATATAAAGAGATTAAAATCAAATAACAATTGTTAAAAGTTAAAACCAACATAAAATATTTAATAATTGGAGGACAAAACTATTAATCCAACCAAATTTACAAAAAGGATATTTATAACAAATTCTTTAAAAAATAATATAAAACCTGTTGTTTAATCGTTGTGTACATACTACATACATGACAAAATACAAAAGTAGATCACCAACCATTAAAGTACAAATTCATTTTTTTACGTCAAAAAAACAAATTCACCAACCATGAAAAACTTATAATTTTTTTATGTCAAAGAAAAGATACTGTGTATTTCTACAAAAAGGTACAAAACTTGAAAAAAAAAAATTGAACGTTAAGATATATTGAAATAAATTAGTCTACTTTTTTTGTGTCCACAATAAATTAGTCTACTATAAGATCAAAACAAGATGTTATTTGTTTAAATTTAAAAATTGTAATCCACGAAATGATTATTTTACCTAATTTAATACTAAGAAATAAGATTAGTTAGTTTAGTGGGGTTAGTGTAAGTATATAACTATGTACCCATGATAAAATACAAATGTTGATCACCAACCATTAAAAATAAGATTTTAATTATATATATAAAAAAACAAAAACAAAAACAAAAAAGAAGAACTTGCTAATTATGATCCTAAACTTTAATTTAAAAAAAAAAAAGAACTTGCTAATTATGATCCTAAACTTAATTTTTTCGTATTTCCGATTCCTAGAAATGAATCAATAAGAAGATATATAGATGAGGAAATCAAGTTGAAATCGTAAGAAAATAGTGAAACTTGGAGAAGGCAAATGTTCTCAGCTAACAGAGAAGACTAAGTGAAAATAAAACAAGAGATGGTGGTAATAAAATTAAACCTGTATTTGTGATCATAAGGAGATACGACGAATCTCCTCAGCTTAACTCGTCGGTTACTTCTAGCCCCAAGTGAAGGTAAAATTCCAGTAGAAAGACTAAAATGACTACTCTCTCTCGAAAGAGATGACAACTGTTCAATCTCATCTTGGCCTTGTCCGCATAGCAAAGCTCCTCTTCTCATCACCGATATGTAATTCTATTTTCCCGGCTTCCTCTTTGATGGCCCTTTTTTTTTGTTTTTCTTCTTTTGGTTTCAGCAAAAGAGGCAAAATAGGCAGCTTCAGCTTAGCTCTTGGCTTTATTGCGGGTGTGTCATCTCTGACTTTGGACCCACTTTCACGTCTTACCCCCTTACGGTAGCATTAATGGTGGCTTCTCCATTTCCGAGATAAATTAAAATATCCGTCTAGCTCATTAATAGTTGTGCTAATGGAAAAGAAATGATATTAGACGTAAGAGGAAGAGTTGACTAAAATTATGTACATCAGAGCATGAATGCATGATCTCAATTTCTTTCAATCATTATACTTACTATTTTTATTGTTTGTTTGACTTCTAACTATTGAAAAAAAAACTAAGCTGAAAAAAATATAACTTGAGTTTGTTTAAAAATACATTTGCTGATGACGATGTTAGGGCATATTTATAGGGAGATCAGTTTAGGGTGTTCTTAGAGCATAAATATTATAAAAATAATGTAAGATCAGTAGTTAAGAACTTTTGTTAAGAAGTAAGTTATTGGGAGAACATGTATAAGATCTTAAGATTTAATAATATAATATTCTTATAGAAATTTAAGAATGTTTATACATAGATTAATATTTAATAGAAATTTAAGATTTAATAAATACATAGATTATCATCCTTCATACATACAGATGAATCATTCAGCGGAACAACATGTTCTCGGCTCCTGTAGCATTTCAAACAATGATCCAAGGCAGTAATCAAAATCTCCACATTGACAATCTCGATCATCGACCTTCACAAACTTATGCATAATATTAGTGAACAGCGACGAAGCTCCACCACCGGCGGCGGATTCAGCCGGCTTAAATCCGTACGGCAAGACACGACGTGGAACCTTCTCTGGCGGAGTATCCGTTCCTCTAACCTCATCCACAGATTTCGATACAGTAGAGTGTACCGAAGCGTCGCCTTTACCATCCCTTTCCTTCACATTAAATCGTGATCTTCCTCCTCCGCCGCCGCCGCTAGTAGCATCGCCGGAAACCAAACCCTTACTCGCCGGCGATGGTTTTTGAAAGAAAGATAAAATCGATCTCTGACGCTGCATTTTGGAATTGTGTGAGTGAGAGATAAAAAGCGAGAAACGATGTTTTGAGCTGAGAGACGAAATCGAGAAGGGGGAAAAAAGATTGGCGCCAAAATATTTCGCCTCCCGTTTGACACGTCACGTTTAAGATCAGTACAAGAACTGATCTTGAATAAGATCAATTGGGCTGATCTTATAGCCACTGTTCAATTAGTTTGATTTTTAAAAGGCTTAGATCACCCCATGTGATATCCCTATAAACATGGCCTCATTTTATAGGTAATTTGTTTAAATGGTAAAATATAAGTGAGACATTGATGTGTATACTGTCCCACTCAAACAAAAGTTTTGAATTTCTACATGATTTAGGCATTTGTCGATGCAATAGATATTCCGGTTATTTGATGTTGTCGGTGAGTAAAAGTTTTAAAGTGATTAATGTAATCCTACATTGGTTCAGGAAATTTAGAAATGCATAGTAATTTTCTTTTTCGATATTTTCATATGTAGGTTTTGAAATAAATCTAATATATTAAAGGAATCTATTGTGACAACCCGTCCCGTGGACCCCACTAGCCTCACTGCTAGCCCACTAGCTTCACTGCTAGCCGCCCAAACGGACCCCAAGCTGGCCCTGCAGGGCATCGATCCTAACCCATCACTGTGGAAATCCACATCCACCAGTAGGTTATTGGTGCGCCAGGCGTTCCTCGAACCCTGGTCCTCACCCTTTAACAACCTTCCCACAGGACAAGTTGCCACCAATTGACCTGCAGATCAATTGGTGGCAACTTGTCCTGTGGGAAGGTTGTTAAAGGGTGGGGACCAGGGTTCGAGGAACGCCTGGTGCACCAATAACCTACTGTGGATTTGGATGAATAGTTCCATTTGCCCAGTGAGAGGTTAGGATCGATGCCCTGCAGGGCCAGCTTGGGGTCCCACTAGCCCACCGCTAGCCGCCCCAACGGACCCCAAGATAAAAAATTTCGACAAAAAAATTTTCCCGCCGAAATTTTTCCCGCCAAAAAAAATTTACAAGGTTTTTAAAAGGTTTTATAAGGTTTCTACCTTATAAAAGCCTTATAAACACTTTATAAACACCTTGTAAAGGCTTTTACAAGATTTTTTAAAGAGTTTTAAAAGGTTTTTTAAACAACTTGTAAACGCTTTTACAAAATTTTTAAAAAGTTTTAAAAGGTTTATAAAAGGTTTTCAAATAGTTTTTAAAAAAAAAATTTAAAAGGTTTTTAAACACCTTGTAAACGCTTTTACAATGTTTTTAAAAACCTTGTAAAATTTTAAAAGCGTTTACAAGGTGTTTAAAAACCTTTTAAAAGCATTTACAAGCTTTTTAAAAGCATTTACAAGCTTTTTAAAAGCATTTACAAGGTTTTTAAAAGCGTTTACAATGTGTTTAAAAACCTTTTAAAAACCTTGTAAACACTTTTAAAAACTTTTAAAAGCGTTTACAATGTTTTGAAAAGGTATAAATTTCAATATTTTTGGCGGGAAAAATTTTCGTTTTTGGCGGGAAAATTTTTCTTTTTGGCGGGAAAAAATATTTTTTCGGGAAAAATTTTCGATTTTGGCGGGAAAACAATATTTTTGGCGGGAAATTTTTTTGGCGGGAAAATATTTTCGATTTTGATGACTGTACATTCTTGTTGTCACTCAAAAAAGGGTAATTTGGTCATTTTGTATATAAAGAGGGGTAGTTTTAAAAATGGTCAACATGAAGGGGTATTTTAAAAAAGGGGTATGGAAAAAGGGGCATTTTTGAGAATGCCCCAATTTTCTATATTAAGATATTTTTAAAACGACCAAACTCGATAAGACAACTCAATATTTAACATTTTTGAAATTATGTTAAATTTCTAATTTAAAATACGTATAAATAAGTGTATTTACAACGTCCCACATCGGCTAGAAAATTTTAGACAATGGCTGAAAACCATTATAAATAAGACTAATATTCTTCCAACTATGAATGAGCAGGAAGCTTGATTTATCAGGCGTCCAAATTTAAAAAAAAATTAAAAGTTTAAAATATTATAATTATTAAAACTTTTAAAAAGTTCAAATATTATAAGTAAACTTTATAGGATGTTTAAAAATATTATAAAAACCTCCATAGAAAGTTTAAAATATTATAAATATTTAAACTCTATAAGAAGTTTAAGTATTGTTAATATTTAACTCTCAAAAATTTAAAACATGTTTTTATGTATGACTTTATAGATGATTGATATTTTTTATGTAAAATTATCTTTTGGGTCAAAGGAAGAAGGATTGAGATCGCTAAATCTTGATTTGATGTTGTTTGAGTTAGTTTTTGAGGTTTAAAGAAGAATGATCGATGACAAGCACAAATGTTTTATTAGCTATACATGTGTTCATATTACTTTTTCTACAAGCAATTTGCAATTTTGTAATATTAAGGATTTTGTTTTGAAAAGTTTTAATACGTGTAGATCTAAAACCGAGTAAGTATACAGGTGAAAGTATCAATTATTGGGTGCATATAGTGACTAAGCTGGTCTGTAAAATTGCTCAAATTTTACAAGGTAAGAGGCAATGATTTTGGTATTAGAGTTTGATGGGTAAACATGTTGTGTGGCAGTCTAAAAAAAGGTTTTAAATGATTATTCAGCGGAAAAATATGAGGAAGCTCATGAGGAAGAGGAAGAAGATGAGTATAATGAAGAACTGGACGGTAAAAGTAACGATGATATTTATCATAAAAATTTGACAATAAAAATGATGAGAAAGAATATGAAGAGTAAGATAACAATGAAAATTAAATCACGAAGTCATAGATGGTGGTGGTCAATTAAATATAAGAAAACAAGATTAATTCATGATTATAAAAATATTTTGTTTGTCTGATGGTCAAAGAAACGGTTTAGGATATGCTAGGTCACCAGTTCGATCTGCCTCGCCTGGACGTCCAATTAATTTCATGATTCTTTTGATCAGATTTGAAATTTTAACCCAAGTGACTTTTATATTTTTAAAAGTAAAATTTTTACCAATCAATTGTAATTTAAAAATTTATATAACCTAATATTTCATAACTTTATCACTCATATATAATTTTTACAAAAATATATCAAATAAACCCACACGTAGCATGGGTTCAAAACCTAGTAGTCAAAATGGTTTACAGCCAATCTCACAAAAATAACTGCTTTTGTCATTAATGAAAATCTAATATATTAAAGGAATAGTCGAAAAGACTCACAGCCAATCTCACAAAAATGATTGTCTTTACCCTTAATGAAAATTACCCTTAAAATATTTTCGGACAAGCTTTTCTCGCCTATTTAGGTTGCTGAAACACACCACATTCATCCTCAGACTTAAGATTACTAATTTGCCATTAATGAGATTCAAATCTGGATGTTTTTACCCTTTTATAATTTTAAAAAATTATTAAAAAATTAATTACAAAAATATATGAATTAAAAGTCAAAATTCATTAAAAAAATGGCAAAATTAAAAATCTAATATATTTATATGTAATATCTCTCTTTAAAAAAATGGAAGATAAATATTAGAATATATTACGAATATTCATTTAAAGAAAATTTCTATTTTTAAAAATATTAAAATGGTAAAGATAATTATGACGATTTTCTTTCTAAGAGATATATATATATATATATATATATATATATATATAGATGCTCAGCCTAAACAGTAGAAATCGGATTCATTAAGCTAAACATATAGTTTTGAGAGTATAATTTTTTTTTTTTGTATTATTTTGGTTTTAATGAATCAACTTTACTATTGTATGATTTTGATTTTTTTTTTTCATGTTGATGTGCTATTGCTTTGGTGCTTTGCATGAAATAATTTTATGCTGCTATAAATTTTTATTTATTATGTTGAGTCATATCGAAAGTTTTACTCATTTTGTAATGTTTGATTGTGTTTTAGGTCTACCTGTCACAGACCATGGGTGTTTTTTGTATATTAAAAATCAAAAACAAGGGACGAACAAGTTGATTAAGCAAGCAAAAAAAACAAATCGGTGAGGTATTATTAATAATTGTGGTTATTCTTTTTTTTTGTGGTGATTGTTATTTAATTTTATTTTCTTAGTTAAACAGATGTTTGTGGTGATCATATTTTTAATGTTTTATTCTACAAGCAAAGAAGCAAATACAACTTTTGGTAATATAATCATGGTCTTTTATATGATTCATTGGATTCTAATTTTTATGCTCTTTTTGTAGTGGTTGTTTGGAAAGCAAGATCAAGCAATCATATACTTTGTCTAAGGTTTCTCCATTTTTTTAAACATCTTTTCTATGTAACCTGACACATATTTTTTATCTTTCAGTTGAATTCATTGATGATCATTGATCATAATTGTGGATCTACAAAACTGAATATAATGAAATTCAGGTATTAATTTTTGCTAATCTGAATCCTTAAATTTTTAACATAATATTGTTGCTAATGTTTTTTTGTAATGATTATAGTTGCAGAAAATATGGTGGATTCTATTCATAACAAATTTATGGTAATTTTCTAAAAACTTGGATTTCTTTCTGTTTACAAATAGATTTAAATTATAATTATATTTATATGTAACCTATTACATATTTTTTTTTGTTTCAGTTGAATTCATGGATAATCATTGATCATAATTGTGGATCTACAAAATTGAATATAATGAAATTCAGGTATTAATTTTTTGCTAAGCCGAATCCTTAATTTTTTAAAATAATATTGTTGATAATATTTTTTTGTAGTGATTCTAGTCACTAATTAAACACCATGAGATTCAACTAGTATTTAAAATTATTAAATAAATCACACAAAAGTTTAATAAGACATTTAAAAATCAATATACCTCTATAAATTTGGATAGCATTCCAGTTTGGACCACCAATCTTAAAGTTTTTTTTCTAATCTATGTGTGGTTGAACAAAAAAAAAATTGGATGGCATTACACTAAATCTGTATTATATACTGAATTTGCATTATACCATTAAATCATATTGATGACCCATTGAAATGCTTAGGCCTTGAATGGAGACACCAAAAATATGGATTTCAAAGCAAGTTTTTTTTTAAAGTTACTTTATACACCAATCACCAAAATATAAGTATTTTGCGTTTTTCTATAAAAAAAAAGCTGGTTACGGTTTCTTAGGGAATATGCAGTTTGACAGTGCGGTAAAGTTAAACTGCGGTATGTGTGAGAAAAAAAATATTTGCAGGACAAATATGGTTTATGAAAAATAAGCTGGACAAAAAATAATTGATTGATGAAAAAATATTTGTGGTACAGATTTCATATTATTTATTAAATAATTAGCATAATTATGTATTATTTGTTTCTTTTGTATTGTATAGGTAAATACATATTTTTATACCTTAAATACCCAAAATGATCAAAAACAAAATTATTTTTTATTGTTAAATCAATGAAAGAGTTTGATCATAAAAAATAAAAAAATAAAAAAATATATTATCAAGTACTTTGATTTTCCCCTAACATATTTGTAAAAATTCTGTTGTTTACATTTATTTCCATCATTACATCAGCATCTGAGAAATATACATCCGATTTTTAGTTAAACTGTTTAATTTAACCATATATAATAAATTTTAAACTTTGAAGACGTTTAAAATATCATAATTTATATATCTAAACTTAATAAAAAAATTCAGATTATGAATATTTAACTATATTAAATTATCAAAATAACACAAACATGTTATATTACAGGATGAGTTATATGACATGACAAGATTGAATTGATAATATCAAAAATAAAATATCATTAATATGATACTTCAATATGGGTTAAATCCTCATTAATTTATTTTAACAACACCAATATAAATATATTGAATCAAACTGATTTAATTAAGATTGTATTAAACAGAAATTATTTTGCGATATACCGTGAGTTATATATTAAATCACTAAAATTAACAAAATAGTACATTAGCAAAATTAATATTAAAATAGTACATTAACAAAAAGTTAAAATAAAACTTACTTAGTGTTATAGCGCTAAGCGCAGGTCATAATCTTATTATGAACTTATATATAGCTTAATTAACGAGAGGTATATGTGACTTAATAAGAGGTATATTGCACATATATATATATATATATAAATTAATAAAATAGTCAGAATAAAGATATTAACTATTATGCACTGCGTAATTCAAGTCAACCGCTGGTTCAAACATTGTTCCACAATGACAGGCGGTCCATGTATATTATTTGCTTCAAATATGCAAATTTTTTTTTTTTGGTTTTTAGAAAAAAATGCAAAAAAATTACTAGGTTTGTTAATTGGTGACCACATGCGGTTTATATATATATATATATTTTTATCAGTTCTGCTTTTTCTTATGTTACCACTGACGCCCTAAGTCATAGATTACACTTATTTCTTTAACTACCTATTATCCTCCGAATTTTCAAATAATGCATAATATTTTTTTTAATATTTAATTTTTGTTCATTTAAAAAAAAGTTAAATAAGTAACACAGATTTTAATAAACAAAAGTTCTATGTACCTTTTTCTTCTTTCTCTCGTTCAAGTAATTTTAGAATGCATTTAAAAAAAAGAGTTTTTTAATAAATCTACCACATTACAAAACTTTTCTTTTCCTTTCTACCACATTTTATAATTCCTTTCACCCAATACCACAACCTTAAATAAAAAGACGAAAATACCCCTTATTTAATATAGAAATATAAAATATATCTTCTTTCTTCATGGTTTATCGCTCTCTCACTCTCTCACACTCTCTCTCTTTCATTTCTCTATTTCTTTTTTTTTTCTTACAAATGTTTACATTCAGTCCATTATCTTTTAAATCTACAAGCTTACTAATAAAATTCTTCCTAATTTATCTTTCTCAATTACATTCGTCTCCAGACTACATATTTTATTAGATTCGTTTGTAAACAAATCAAAACTTATTTTTTGGATAACTATTTTGTCCACAGTATTAAACTGGTCCACAATATTACATTTTTGGTCCATCAAATTTCTTGTCCACCGTTATAATTTTGTCCATAATTTAAAAATCTTGTCGTAACTGTCAAAATTCCTTTCCTAAATTCTTATCGTAGACAAGTTACCAAATTTTTTGCTCGTGGATAAACTATCCACTTAGATCTTTTGAACTATGATTCTCCTACTTGTACTTGTGGATATTTTATTTTACTAATACTTATGGACAAGTTACTTAAAATATGTTGGTGGACAAGAATTTGAAACAAACAAATTTCGTAAATTGGATGGACAATAATTATTGTCCACCACGTTTGTTTATTCTTTGGTCCAAAAAATAAAATAAAAACAATTAATAATTAATATCCCACCATTGGTCCCATATCATAAAGACAAATTTGTCTCTTTAAATCTGTTACTTTCTGCAGGGATAAATTTGTCATTTTATATATGACAAAAGTTGATTTATGGTAGTTCTGAAAAGATGTTTTCAAATGTGGTAGTTTGGAAAAGTTTTTTATGAAATGTGGTAGTTTCCACTAAATTCCCAAAAAAAAAATCATTTTTCATCTTATATTTAAAATAAATATCAAAATGTAATATATATAAGTAATTTTAGTAGTATGCATATATAACCACTAGGTAACAACCCGCACTATGTATGGTATAAAATAGTTATTAAATATTTTTACTGTAGTTTTTATTTACAAAATCTATTTTATTTATCGGTAATTGGAATCTAAAATTCGATTTTGTAGTATATATATATATATATATAATATTTTTAAATATATAAAATTTTTTTATATATTTTTACTGTAATTTTTATTTACAAAATCTATTTTATTTATAATACTCCCTCCGTTTCAAAATATAAGATGTTTTAAGTAAAGCACGCAGATTAAGAAGTCTTTACTTTTAATAAGTTCAACCAATCAGAAACAATACTGCATAATAGAAAATACTAAATTAATCTAAAAGTTGCATAGAAACTTGAAAACATCATATTTTATGAAACAAAAAAACTTCTCTAAAACATCTTATATTTTGAAACGGAGGGAGTATTTTTTAACCCATGAGAATTTATTATAATATCAATCTTATAGTATCATATCATATGAACAAAGAATTTTAAAATTCATTTTAAAGATTTTATGAAAATGTAATTAAAATATATAATTAAGTTAGAAAGAGAATATAAGAATTTAATTTTAGGTTTTAATTATATTTTTGGAAAAATACAATGGTATGTAAATGTAAATATTATATTATTAGAAATTGATGACAAATAAAGGAAATAGTGCCTGGAGCTCTGTGAGTACGACACATCAGCATTTTGTGTGAGAATGCTTCTCTTTTAATATATAAGGGATTAATAAATCCAGTTTTTTAACAATAAATGAATTTCTTTTTTAAAAAATTAATATATTAACAACTGGATTAAAAGAAAAAAAATACCTTAAGATAGAACTATTTTAGGTTTTTGTGCCAAATATAGCACACACGCTTAAATGTTTATTATCTATTTTGAATATTGAATAACTTAAATCATAAAATTCATTATTAAAAATCAAAATCACAATCACTTTTTCATTACACCAACAAAGCTTCTGATGAATCTTCCAATCTGATTTGAATTACTCAAAATCCGTCGTCCCGTGTTCTCGTCGTCGAAGACCACTTCTTCCGCCATTCCTTGTCGCTGGAACTCCAGTTTTACCATACCTGATCCATCATCGATTTGTCTATAACCGAGACTATAGAACATTCACTCTTCATCGCCATGATTCCACGATCACACTTTGCCTTTACCTGCGTAACAACACAAAAGAGAGGCGTAAGTATTATTATAAATACTTAGTGAGGCAATCTTCCCATCTACTGGGATATGCACACAAGCAATAAGATCCCCTCATGCCACAACCAACAAACAATAAAACAAATCTGGTAATACACAAAGCAAACACATCATCAGCCGCTGCTGAATGTTGGTGTCGACCGACACTGGCCATCTAGTGTCGACCAAAACCAACTGGTGTCAGCTGACACCTGCTCGACATTTCAGAAACCCTAGCATTGTCGACCGACACTCACCAAAGTACTCGCGCCGTCCTCGCTTTGGTGTCGACTGACATCCTCCTGGTGTCGTCCGACACTGATGCAGAGCATCAAATCTCTTCGATCAAAAACTCCCGATCTCGCCTCCAAACTCCTTCCATGCATCCCACGCATCCTCAGAAGCGAAACCCGGCTTTAGGAGCCACAAAATTCACAAAAAAACTCAAAGGAAAACAAAACACACAACACACTAAGTCACAGAAACAGAGATCTTAGCTTAGATAAGCCATGGTCATGCACTTACCTTTGCCAAAACAGAAGAGTCGACCAACCCACGACCAGAGTAGCACCATAGCAAGCTTCTTTCACGTCCTTAGCTTCAAATCTCTAGCCACCGCCACCGGCACAGATCTCATGAAAAACAAGCAATTCACCTCATATAACCCACATAAACTCACTGGGAAAAATTTTTCTCTCTGGAACGAAAGCAGCTAAAGAAAACCCTGTTAGTTTATAAAGGGTATTATAGAGATTAAAAAAAATTAAAAAAACACTCTAGTTAATTTTAAAAGATATAGGCTACTCTAGTTATTCATTCCAGTATATAAGTTATTCTAATTATTTTCCCAAATTATTTTATGAATATAAGGAAGATGAATACTATGACCTTTTAAAAGAGGGTATTTGAGTTGCTTGTATAAAACTACTTGGTATTATGTAACTTTTAACAATGGATCCCTTACTAATACTATTTGGTTAATTTTTTAAGTAAAAATTATACACTAATTATTAAAAGAAGAAGCATTTCAGAAAAAAAAAAACTCCAGTGAATAATGATATTGTTATAAAATTAGTATGAGTATCCATCACAACAAGTGTCCCTACTCATGCAATGCATGTAACACTTGTTCACTTGTCCACCACTTGTCACCAAACTCTCTATATTTGTCTATGTCTCCTCCCATTATAAATATAGAAGAGAAAAAAAAGTAGTGTAATATACTAATGATAGTGTGTAATCAATGTATCTTCTATTTATGTTTTGTAATGAATTTTATCTTTAATAAGATCATAATTTTATTATATATTTATTAAAAATAAACTAAGTGGGTTGAATTAGTAAAAATTAGAGGACTATAGTAGAAATTAAAATAAATCATGTAATTAAAGGGAATATATTTGAATTAATTTTTTAATAGTAAAAAATAGAGCCAAATATTAGAGTAAACATGTGCTCTATTTTTAGAGAACTCTATTATTTTGTAAAAATAAAGCAAGCCATTGGAGTTGGTTTTAGAAACTCTCAAACATTCAAGGTCTGAAATTTTTTGCTGATCAATTGTTTGTCAGTAGCCAATCAATAACCAATTGCCCTCCAAACTGGTTCGATGTGGTTCGGACAAACTGATTGGATTTTTAGTCCCAAAGCTAATTACACTGCATTTTATTTTGATTTGGTTTGGATCGGTTAATCTGATTAGAACATTTAAAAGAATAAAAGACTGGCTAACAAACAACTTACACACTCTGCAGAAGTGGCTATGTTGCTTTGTCTACCGTTCACATCTCTTTAGCAACAACACTGTTGGAAATAAACTAATACGTGAATAACAAATTTAAATTATAAAAAAAAAAAGAACAAATTTAAATTAAAAAACAATGCTTCAGGAAGACTTAAAAAAAGGATATACCAAAAACAAAACCACGAATATTCGGCATTTAATAACAAATAGACAATTTTATATATCAGGAAACCATCCAAAGCCCTCCAACCAAATTTTTGTCACTTTTGATTATTCTGAGCACAGCAGCTGCCATGAAATTCGGCAAGAGCCTAAGCAACCAGATCGAAGAAACCTTACCTGAATGGCGTGACAAATTCCTTTCCTACAAAGAACTCAAAAAGAAGCTCAAGCTTATGGAGCCACGTTCCGTCGAGAACCGTCCTAGCAAACGCTCGAGATCCGATTCCAATTCCGTCGACTCAGATCCAACCGCTGGTATGACCAAGGAAGAGCTCGATTTCATTAGTCTCCTCGAAGATGAGCTTGAGAAATTCAATTCCTTCTTCGTTGAGCAAGAGGAAGAGTATATCATTCGATTGAAGGTATCCCCAAATCCTCCTATTTCGAAACCTTATGGAAAAAAAAAAAAATTCTTTTATTTTCGTCAAGTTTGTTGATTTTAATTGTATTTACTGATTGTTGATTACAAATTGATAGGCTCAATCTTTTAGTTGATGTTGATAGAATTACAATTTTCACGAATGGCTCCGGATCTTGATTAAGTTAGTTGTTTCATTCCTCTGAATAAAAAATGAGCATAGTTTGGTTAAAAAGTTGCCGTGGTGGCGATTTTTTTTTGGGTTATGCGTATTTCAACTCTTTCGTTTTGGGAACTGTAGGAATTGAAGGACCAAGTGGCAAAGGCGAAGAATTCAAATGAAGAGATGATAAATATTAAGAAAGAGATTGTAGATTTTCATGGAGAAATGGTGTTGTTGATGAATTATAGTGCTCTTAACTATACAGGTAAGCTTTCTTGCCTAACCAGAACAAGCTCACATGTTTAACGATCATTTGTGTTTAGATGTCGAAACACTTTCACAAGGTTTACCTAGTAACTGAAACCGGGTCAATGGTTAACATTTTATTCCATGGGTTTTGTTTGTAAGAAACTAGTAGGAACTTGAATTAGTGTTGACATTACGTCTATGTAAAGAGTCATATTCTCCACGATCTATGTATACTTTTGTTTATTTAAAATGTGCCCACATGAAGGAATATGCTCTAATTTATTAATTTGGCCACTCATCGCAGATGCTTTGCTTATACTTTTTCTTAAGAATATAACTCAAGGGTTTATACCTTTATTCTTATTCCCTAAATGTGTTGAATTGTGTTCTATTGGTTTACAGGATTAGCAAAGATTCTCAAAAAGTATGACAAACGAACCGGTGCTTTAATCCGTTTACCATTTATCCAAAAGGTCCTTCAAGAACCATTCTTCACGACCGACCTGCTTAATACATTTGTGAAAGAGTGCGAGGCTATGCTTGACCATCTCTTCCCGTCTAACAAAATTCGGAATCTGGACGAAGGTGAGCCAACAACTTCTGGAACCGTCCAGACTGCAACGGACGATTCTGATCTTCTTAGAGTACCAAAAGAACTGTCTGAGATCGAGTACATGGAGAGCTTGTACATGAAGAGCACTGTGTCAGCTTTAAAGGTATTAAAGGAAATCCGCAGCGGTAGCTCCACGGTTAGCGTCTTCTCGTTGCCTCCATTACAGGCGAGTGGATTAGAAGATGATTCCTGGAAGAAGAAAGTTGGCGTCCTCGAACAAGTAGCGAAATGAATTATGACTTTTTTTTTTTTTTTTGAATCTTTTTTTTTTCTTCTTTCAATAGTTATGTACAAGTAATTGTATACGCTTACTTACAGTTGTAAAAGATGAATCAAAACATAGAACTGTGATCATCTTTCCACATTTTAAATTTCGTTGCGTGTACTTTTTTCTTTTGCATCATTTCCTAAATGAAAAGATCTTCTCTGTAACTCCATTTTCAGGCGGAAAGAGACCACTGAAGTACCAACGCCATTTTGGGTGCTCTTGTACACCTATTTTACCACCTGTAAGCACAGAAAAAACTACTGGTGTTCTTATACATCAATTTATCAAGGGAAGATCATCATTCAATCGCAGTTTTACTCCTGTTGACTGTAAAGCATTTCATGTGTTGCAGTCTGATTCTTGTTATGTTATGGGTCTACCAGATTGGTTGTAATGTATGGACCTTTTGTATATGGGCTGTAATACACCTTTTGACAGATCTCGCTTCATCCTACTACTATTCTATTCCAAAGTTGATCAAATTCTACGGGATATTTATAGAATTAAGCATTTTGTGGATTAAAACTTTGAAGCAGAGTATTTTTGTCCATACTTTTACTTATGTGTTTAAGCATTTTTAAAGAAGTGAATAGACATTTTTACCCTTGTTATTATTCAATATATTTCAAGAACTAAAACTAAACCTTAGGAAAAATAGAAACTACGAGAACCCAAGCAATTGAGTATAACGCACAACTCTTGATAAAACTCACCAGAAAATAAACCATTCGATGATAACTCATCCAAATCGATTCCTAAATATTTGAAACCTAAATTGAATTTGATTACAAATAAAATAGACATATAAGCATTGCAGACCAGGAACTTGATGCGTGTCATACTATCTTATGACTACTTCATGGTGGCACAGATCTTCCCAAGCATTGCAGACCTGAACACACTCGTCTAATGACTACTTCATGGTGGCACAGATATTCTCGAATAGAAGCTATGGCGAACATGCATAGATAATAATTTTGTTAGAATTGAAATCGCATATCCAGAGTTGCAGATTCGGAAATGGGAGTCATAAGTCGTAGTGGCGGTCATCTTTCCGGAATCAAAATCGAGAACTGAGACCGTAGTGATGATCTTCATCCAAATAAGCCCATGAGCTCAATTTTTGTTTGATTTTGTGTAAGCTAAAGGAATATTGAGTTAGGGCAATTTTGACTGAGCGACAAAAAGACAAGAGAGAGAGATAATCGATCGTTTATGTGAGGAGGATAATTTCGTCTTTTTATCGAATTAAAATACCTAAATTTGTAAGAAAATGTCTTAATTGACGACAAAAAAAAGTATTAATTCCATAATAATGTGAAGAAAAAAAATGCCCAATTCTGTAATTGATCCTCAAGTTCTAGTGCGGTTCCGAGGGTATGCTAAGTTTGCTACCCAACATGTAAACACGAAAATCGTCACCAAATGATTTTTTATATACAAAGAGTGGCACCATGCATTTATAAACATAAACTATTAAAAAATTTATATTAGATATCTGAACTTTTTTTTTTCTTGGGCAAACAATTAGATATCTGAACCATTTACATTTAGTTGTCTAATGGTGGACATAGCGAATACGTGGGATTATTTATAGCTAAGCAAACAGCAAGCTCAAAAATACTACTCCGTTCGTTACTCACTGTTGGTGTTAGGTTTCGACGAGTTAAAGACCCGAAGAAAAGCCCGTTAATGAGTGGATGCCAAACCAGTAAATGGGCCCAACGTAGGCCGAGGAAGAGAATTTAACTAAGAGCTAAGTCAAATTCAAGGATGAGGTCGGGAGGTCGATGGCAAGATCGTGGGCGAGATTGGAGGAGAAGATTCAGGAGAAGTTGAAGTTTGTTTAGCTTAAATATTCAAGTTTGTAAAGAGGAAAGACACATGTAATTGAGAATACGAAAAGGAGATAAAACAATACAAATTTAGTTCGTCATTCTTCATTGTTCTTATCGATTTAAACCGAAAGCCTGCCCAGATCATATTCCTTGTTCAAATCTATTTAATTGTTGTTTCTCATATCAACAATTTGGCGCCGCCTGTGGGGACTTAGGTCTTTCTATTCTCAAAAATCGATTACTCTGAAGAAATCTAGGCGAAATGGATCAATCCGCAACTAACACAACCATGCCAGAAATCACTCGCGACCCAACCAACGACATCGCATCACCTGTAACACATCAGGGGTCCGTCCCTAGTAATACCTCCTCCCGGGGAGAGCAGATTCAGGTACAGTCTGATCGTGAGGACCCAAATTTGGTCCGACCAAGGATGGAGTCACCGCTTGGCGGCACCTAGATACCGGAACAAAGCTCCTCATGTTGTTTGGATCTCACCCACCAGAGACTCGTCTCAGTTCGGGATCCCTGCAGCTCGAACCAAGGGGTCCCGTCAAGGTTATACCCCCGGTCCCCCCAATTCCTGCGGGAAACAGGATCCAGTCCTGCGTGTGTACCCGTCCCGAGAACAGCGGAACAAATCGACTTGGGCAATACCCAACGCCGTCGCCTCCCGCAGGGGCTCCCACCGGAACTGATCTCTCCGAGATATGAGGGATGCTCGCCGTCTTGATAGATAAGACTCAAAGTCAAGACGCAACAAATCAAGCTCTCATGAGCAGGATTGAGCGACACGAGCAAGAACTCGCATCCCGCGTGAATCCTGACCTCTATCGGGGTGCCACGTGCCTTCCGGAAATGATTTTAGCTGACTCCATGGAAAGAGCACTGCCTCGGACACGTCTCAAATTTGAGGCGGTCCACGTTACCCCACCCGGGATCAGGAAACTGCCTGTATTCACATCCACGGAAAATCCCCGAGCTCTGAGCTCATCTAGCTTAAACGCCAACATGAGCTCACGACCTACCGACCAGCCCTCAATCGGGTACGTCGGCTCAACGGCACATGGTGTCAGTACCCCCAGTGCTCCCGAAAATCCCTCGACAGGAATAAACCAGGCTTTGACCGATGAAATCGTAAGCGGAGCGCCACGTCTCATGACAACCAGCAATTTTGGTTTCCCCGGCCCTCCAAGGAACGGCGCGATCAGCGCCCAATTCCTCACCGAGTACATGAATAAGGCAAACGCCGAGATGGCTCAAATCCATTCTAAAGTCCATTTAGCCACAAGCGCAGCTCCGGACATTGATCGCGTGATCGCGGAAACAAGGCGCACCCCGTTTACTGACCGAATCGCGAAAGTTTGCCTTCGAGACGTGGGTAAGCTTCGTCTGCCCGAATACGCGGGCACCTTGGATCCCAGGGCACATCTCCGAGCTTTCAGATTGGCGATCACCAAAGCCTATCTTACCGATGAGGAGTGCGAGGCTGGTTACTGCCGCTACTTCGCCGAGAACCTAGTTGGACCGGCATTAGAATGGTTAGCTTCTTTGGAATCTAATTCCATTGATGCCTTTGACCAACTCGCCTCAGTGTTTTTAAAACAGTATTCGATCGTTTTCTAAGCTAAGGTGGCCGAATCAGATCTTTGGCTCCTGGTCCAGGGGAAGGACGAGCCGCTCCGCGAGTACTTCACTCGCTTCAAGTCGACCAAGGCAAGGATAGCTAACTTGAACTACGAGGTCGCCCTAGCGGCCCACAGACAAGGCTTATGGTATACTTCAAAGTTCCGAGAATAGCTCACTGTCTGACAGCCCCCATCGCTTGAAGACGCGCTTCACAGGTCAATTAATTTTGCCACAGCTGAGGAAGAGCGAGCCGCTATAGCCGAGCTCCATAAGTCGGCAAAGGCACCCTTCAACCATCTCAAAAAGACCTTCCGTAGGGAACCACTCGAATCCGCTCTCCACGCGTTCGCGGTCGATTTCGCACCTAGCACCAAAAGTCAAAACTTTGACCCCAAGAAATTCTGCAAGTACCACAAGGTGCAAGGTCACTCCACCGAAGAATGCAGAAGCGTGGGATGCCTCCTTGGGGAGCTCGGAGAGATCGACCTCAAAAAGGAGGGAGAGAAAGCCAGGGAAGGAAACGCAGACACAAAAGACGCCCCTGCAAAGCGTAAACGAGCCGATGAGGCAGAGAGGGACGTATCGACCTGGTCTTCAAAAGGCTCACCCTTTGCCGCACCTCTCCTAAATCAGTTTTTACGCTACCTCCGGCACCTCTCAAGCTTGCGAGCTGCCGCCCACACATCTCCCGATGTTTTGGAAACCCCGACCCGGTCAACAGGGTCGATTACATCACGGGAGGATCTTCTTTGTGCCGAAACTCTGTCACCTCGATCAAAGCGTACCAACGTAGGGTCGAGAGCTACCACGGGGAGAGGAAGCCCCGTTCTGACCCAGACTTTAAAATCACCTTCTGGGAAAGCAAGACCGCCGACTTAGATAAGCCGCATGACGACGCTCTGATCGTTAGGTTAGATGTTGGAGGGTGCGAGCTTTCCCGAATAATGATAGACACAGGAAGCTCAGTCAATCTCCTGTTCTATGACGCCTTTAAACGAATGGGTTATCCAGATTCTGAATTAAAAGGGGCCAAAACCCCGCTCACCGGCTTCAACGGCGATACAACTTTAACCAAGGGCACCATCCAGCTAATAGTATAAGCCCGGGGGGTACGGCGTCTAGTCGACTTTGTGGTCGTCGACCGTCCCGCTCCCTTCAACGCTATCCTTGGTACCATGGTTGTATGGGATGAAGGTAGTCTCGTCAACATACCACCAATGCGTTAAGTTCCTATGAGAACTCACACACTATGTCCGTACAACCATCTTGTCCGTACGTCCGTACAATGTGCGAGATGGGCCGTCCGTACCATTTGGGAATTCACACGTCCAGCCCATGAAGATATGTCGCCAACGGTAAAGGATCATCTAGATCCTTCTCTAGAGAGCCGTTGTCGAGTGTAAGCAAGTGGGAGCGCAAGTGGGAGCTCAAGAAAGTCAAACAAGGGTCACATGTTATGTTAAGGAAGAGATGTCGCTCTCAACAATATAAATTGTGCATAGGATCTTGTAGGAATATTTTGTTTGTAATCTGTCTATAATTAGCTTGTACCTAAGAACTAAATCATGTAAGAAGTTACAATTCTTCTTCTTCACTTCTCTCTCTATCCGATTTACACTTCTATACACTCTCTACACTCTTTCTCACTTTTACTCGCTGATCGTTACTTGTTTCCAAAACCACACTTCTCTCTTCTAAACTTACATGGTATCAGAGCGGTTACGCTCCTCATTCTAATCCTTACACCCACCAAATACTTTCGCTTCCATCTCTTTCTTTTTAACTCTCTTTCTTTTTCGATCTTAAAAGATCATTCTCTTTACCCGTTGGACAATATCATTACCCAACGGTCTCTTTGACATGGAAGGTCCTAAAACCTTGATTGCTCCAGTTACTCTCAAAGGAGAGAACTACTTGTTGTGGGCAAGAACCACAAAGACGGCACTATGTGGCCGAGGACTTTGGACCCATATTACATCGAGTGAAGCTCCAAAAGAAGAGCCAACCGAAGACGGCAAAGCTGTAGCCGCTAGTGGTGAAGAAAAATGGTTTCAAGAAGACCAAAGTGTTCTCGCCATCATTCAGAACTCCCTTGATGCTCCAATACTTGAAGCCTACTCGTATTGCGAGACCAAGGATCTATGGGACACATTACAAAATGTGTTCGGCAACACTACCGATTTAAACCGAATATTTGAGATGAAGAGGGCCATTAACAACCTCAGCCAAGAAGATATGGAGTTTACCAAGCATTTTGGAAAGTTTCGGTCCCTTTGGGCTGAGCTTGAGATGCTCTGACCGGCCACCTTCGATCCGGCCATCTTAAACGAGCGGCGAGAACAAGATAAGGTGTTTGGTCTACTTCTAATGCTGAATCCCTCTTACAACGATCTTATCAAACACATCTTGAGGTCGGACAAACTTCCGAGCCTTGATGATGTTTGTAGCCAGATTCAGAAGGAACATGGCTCTATGGGATTGCTTGGGAGCAAAGGAGAGCTTGTAACGGCCAACAAGGTGGAGATAGCTTCCGCAAACAAAGGCTACTTCAAACATGATTACAAGGATCCACCTATTTGTGACCATTGTAAGAAGGTTGGCCAATTCAAGAGCCGGTTCTGGATCCTTCACCCTCATCTCCGAGCTAATCGACCAACGAATAACCGTGGAGGACCAAGAGCTCATCAAGAGACCATGGCGGCGGAAGCGACAACTTTCCAACCAAACCTTCAAGTCTCTGGAGGAAACGGAACTGCTCTAGCAGCATCCTCTGAGCTGGTGAGAAGATTTGACCTTGATGCATTCATCAAAGCTCTCAAGGAAGCCTCCGGTAACTCCTATCTTGCTCTAAAAACAACAAAACCTCTTATTGTTGATTATGGTGCATCTCATCATATGATTAGTGACTCTAAGTTAATTAGTGAAATTAAACCGGCCATAGGAAATGTGATTATAGCCAATGGTGAAAAAGTTCCAGTTGAAGGAATAGTAACTTGAAATTATTTGATAAGACAACTAAAGCTTTTTCTATGTCTAGCTTTACCTCTAATTTACTATCGGTTAAGAGGGCTACCACTGATTTAAATTGCTATGCAATTATTTGGTCCTAATTAAGTATATTTTCAGGATATTGAGACAAGTAAAGTCCTTGGCCAAGGTGTTACTCAAGATGATCTCTACTTGCTTAAAGACTTGAATCGCCTTCTTCTAATTTATCTTGTTTTAGTTCAATTAATGTTAAAGCAAACAATGTTATGCGGCATGCTAGACTAGGACATCCTCACTCTCGGGCTTTAGAATTAATATTTCCAAGTATTTCTTTCAAAAATGATGAATGTGAGGCTTGTATCCTTGGTAAACATTGCAAATCTGTTTTTCCCAAGTCATTGACTATTTATGAGAATTGTTTTGATCTTATTCACTCTAATGTTTGGACATCTCCATGTTTGTCTAGAGAAAATCAAAAATATTTTGTCACTTTTATTAATGAAAAGTCTAAGTATACTTGGGTAACCTTGCTTCCTTCCAAAGATAGAGTTCTTGAAGCTTTTGTTAGTTTTCAAAATTATGTGACTAACCATTATAATGCAAAGATTAAGATTTTGAGATCAGATAATGGTGGAGAATATACAAGTCATGCCTTCAAACAACACCTCAACAAGTATGACATAATTAATCAAACCAGCTGTCCCTATACTCTACAACAAAATGGTGTAGCTGAGAGAAAGAATAGACATCTCATGGAAATGGCTCGATCGATGATGTTCCACACTAATGTTCCGAAATGTTTTTGGGGTGATGCTGTCCTTGCCGCCTGTTACCTAATCAACCGGATCCCCACAAAGGTTTTGCAAGATGTTTCTCCATTCGAGGTACCAAACAAAGAACAACCTACATTTGATCACCTATGAGTATTTGGTTGTGTTTGCTATGTCTTAAAACCAGGTGAACTAAGGGACAAGCTCGACACCAAAAGTACCAAGAGCATGTTCATCGGCTATTCTACAATTCAAAAAGGCTACAAGTGCTATGAACCCGAGTCTAGACGTATCCTAGTGTCTCGTGATGTGAAGTTTGTGGAAACTCGGGGATACTATGACGAGAAAAATTGGGACGAACTTTGCGACCTGTCCGCATCGTCATCCGATCGTGCCAATAACCTCTGTATTATCTTTGAGAGGCTAGGCGTTGAAAACGATCGGGACGCCGACAAATCAGCCGGGCCAAACTCACCAGGCGACCCTGTTCCACCTGTTGATCTTGACACAAATGGCTCAGATGCAGCTCTCACTCAGTCTACCTCCGGTGACCCGCCCGAGTCAAATGAAGAGCACACACTCGAGGACGAGAGTCAACCTGATGAGCAAAGTATACATGATGATACTGATGATGATGAATCACATGACCATAGGGAGGTTATTCCTTTACAGCGCAGTCAACGCCTACAACATGTGGAGGTTATTCCCTTAAGGCGAAGTCAACGGCTACAACATGTTCCGCGCATCTACTACAACAATATTGTAGTTGCCCATCCGATTCAAGCTGTATACACTCTCTCTCATTTCCCTTTGGATCACCAAGCCTTCCTCGGCCAAATAGATAAACAATGGATTCCACAAACCTACGATGAGGCCAAGGACCACAAGGTGTGGAAAGATGCGGTTAGTGCGGAAACCACGGCCATGGAGAAAAACCACATGGGATGAGGCTGACTTACCCAAAGGAAAGAAGGCAGTCACATCACGCTGGATCTTTACCATCAAATGCAAGAGTGACGGGGAGATCGAACGTTATAAGGCCCGACTGGTTGCAGGCGGCTTTACACAAACGTACGGGAGGATTATCGAGATACGTTTGCTCCGGTGGCCAAGCTACACACTGTTTGGGTTGTCCTTTTGTTGGCCACTAACTTGGACTGGGAACTATGGCAAATGGATGTGAAAATGCGTTCTTACAAGGTGAGCTTGAAGACGAAGTCTATATGAGGCCACCGCCCGGCTAAGAAGACACCATCGGTCCAGGAAAATTGTTTGAACTAAACAAGGCCATCTATGGTTTGAAACAGTCACCAAGGGCATGGTACCACAAACTAAGTACCACCTTACTTGGGAGAGGTTTTCGCAACTCAGAATCCGATCACACCCTCTTCACCTTACCAAGTGACAAAGGTATTGTAGTCATTCTAGTATATGTTGATGATATCATCATAACTGGAAGTGACAAGGTAGGTATTCAAGAAACTAAAGACTTTCTTAAGTCAGTATTTGATATTAAAGATCTTGGAGAGCTGAAATATTTTCTTGGGATAGAGGTTTATCGATCTGATGAGGGATTGTTTTTATCACAAAGAAAATATGCCCTTGATCTTTTAAGTGAAGCAGGGAAACTTGGATAAAAGGCAGTGCCAACACCACTTGAAGAAAACTATAAGACAGGAGGAAAGGGGGAGCTAGAGGACGAAAATGTCACAAGATATCGACGGCTAGTGGGTAAGCTTATATATCTTACCATTACTCGACCTGATATTCGTTTTGCTGTGAATCAGGTGAGTCAACACATGCAAAATCCAACTAGACATCACTAGAACATGGTAAACCGAATCCTCAAGTACATCAAAGGATCACCGGGACAAGGCATCTGGATGGGAAGGAATAAAAGCACTGAATTGGTGGGATATTGTGATGCTGACTATGCTGGAGACCGTGAGGATCGTCGGTCTACCACTGGATATTGCACATTCTTAGGAGGCAACCTAGTAACCTGGAGAAGCAAGAAACAATAGGTGGTGTCACTATCGAGTGCTGAAGCCGAATATAGAGCAATGAGAAAGCTGACTACCGAATTGATGTGGTTAAAAGCATTACTAAAAGATCTTGGAGTTGAGTCTACAAAGCCTATCATGATGCACTGTGACAATGAAGCAGCTATCCACATAGCCACAAACTCGGTGTTTCATGAGAGGACAAAACACATCGAAGTTGATTGTCACAAGGTGCGAGAACAGATTCAGCTTGGTGTCACTCTTCCATGCCACACCAACATCAAAGAACAACTAGCCGATATCCTCACCAAGGCAGCCAGTCCTCAAGTGTGTGAGTATATTCACTCTAAGCTCGGTCTTAAAGACCTTACTCGGCAATGAGTTTTTCCTAACATGACACCTACACTCTTTTTCCCTTATGTATAGTTTTTCCCAAGTGGTTTTCTATACTAAAGTTTTTAATGAGGTTGGTGTTCGTTAGTCCAAGCTTAATCATCATATGATTATGCTTGAGGGGGAGTATGAGAACTCACACACCATGTCCGTACAACCATCTTGTCCGTACGTCCGTACAATGTGCGAGATGGGCCGTCCATACCATTTGGGAATTCACACGTCCAGCCCATGAAGATATGTCACCAACGGTAAAGGATCATCTAGATCCTTCTCTATAGAGCCGTTGTCGAGTGTAAGCAAGTGGGAGCGCAAGTGGGAGCTCAAGGAAGTCAAACAAGGGTCACATGTTATGTTAAGGAAGAGATGTCGCTCTCAACAATGTAAATTGTGCATAGCATCTTGTAGGAATCTTCTGTTTGTAATATGTCTATAATTAGCTTGTACCTAGGAACTAAATCATGTAAGAAGTTACAATTCTTCTTCTACTCTTCTCTCTCTATCCGATTCACACTTCTATACACTCTCTACACTCTTTCTCACTTTTACTCGCTGATCGTTACTTGTTTCACAAACCACACTTCTCTCTTCTAAACTTACAGTTTCCGTCTCAGGACAGGATCGCAACTATCTATGGTAGCCAATGCACCTCCAGACAATGTTACAGAGGCGGCTACGACTTTAACTTGAAGCTCGCCAGCTTGTGGGCCATAAGGACCCTGTCACCCGCGGACCCTTAATGGCCAAGGTCGACCTAGTCCCGATCGCAGAAGGTTACCCTGATCGATGTGTTGGGATCGGAGCCGACCTAAACGCCAATACTAGAAACGATCTAATCCAATTTTTGGGTCAGAACTGCGACACCTTCGCCTGGTCCTCGTCGGACATGAGAGGTATCAATATTAGCGTTACCTCGCATCAGCTCAACATCAACCCCACCTACAAACCAATAAAGCAAAAGCGTCGCAAGCTCGGCCCCAAAAGGGCTAAAGCAGTAAACAACGAGGTAGACCGACTGCTGAAAATAAGATTAATCCGCGAGATCCAGTACGCCGAGTGGCTGACCAACCCCGTTGTGGTAAAAAAAATGGAAAGTGGCGGATCTGCATTGACTTCAAAGATCTCAATAAAGCATGTGCGAAAGACAATTATCCTCTCCATCACATTGACCGACTGGTCGAAGCAACCGCCAGACACGAGATCCTGTCCTTTATGGACGCATTCGTAACTGATCGGGGTACTTACTGTTACAAAGTAATGCCCTTCGGGCTTAAAAACGCTAGAGCAACCTACTAGAGGTTAGTCAACAAAATGTTCGCCGAACACCTTGGGAAAATCATGGAGGTTTACATCAACGACATGCTCGTCAAGTCGACGCGCGAACATGACCAAGTTTCTCAGCTCAAAGAGTGTTTCAAAATACTGAACCAATATGGGATGAAACTCAACCCGACCAAATGCACGTTCGGCATCGCGTCCGGCGAGTTCCTGGGATACCTAGTCACGGAACATGGTATCAAAGCCAATCCCAAACAGATCGCTACCTTCCTTGAGATGCCCTCTCCGAAGACAACCCAAAAAGTGCAGAGATTGACGGGACGGATAGCCGCCTCCCGTTTTACCAGTTGCTGAAAGGTAACTGGAAATTCGAGTGGGACGATAAATGCGAGGAAGCGTTCAAGGAACTGAAAAAATACCTCACCGAGCCCCCCTTCCTCTTGAAACCAGTGGAAGGAGAGCAGACCTTCCTCTACATCGCCGTTTCCGACTCTGCTGTAAGCGGGGTACTGGTGCGAGAACACGAGGGAGAGCAGAAACCCATTTAAGCCATGGTGCAAACGAATGGACGCATACCTCCAAATCGTTCGGTCACTGGCAGAGCAGTTCTCCTCGTTCGAACTCACAAAAATTCCCCATGGAAAGAACTCAGCCGCAGCCGCCCTAGCCGCACTAGCCTCCACCTCCGACCCTTTGGTCAAATCAGTCATACCCGTTGAAGGTATAAATGAACCCAGCATCTCCATCCCTGTCAACGCCCAGAGCGTTCAACAGGTCGAGGGCAGCGTCGGCCCCAAAGAGGAAGAACTCGAGCAGGCACAAGATCAGGATGACGAGCTCCTAGACGAACATATCTCTGGGGACGAGCACGAAGCAAAACCAGAAACAGACTGGCCGGTCCCAATACGTGAGTATATTGTAAATGGAACCACCCCCAAGGACCGATGGCAAGAGCAAAAGCTTTAAGCACAAAGCGCGTGGTTTGGCCTTATCGGCGACGAGCTATATAAACGGTGCATCTCCGGACCATATCTTAGATGCGTCCACAGAGACGAAACCCAAAGTATCATGGAAGGGGCTCATGAAGGCCCCTGCGTAAACCATTCTGGAAGGCGGTCATTGGCCCTTAGAGTAAAACGACAAGGATACTTCTGGCCAACCATGCTCGCGGAATGCGACACACACGCCAAAAAATGCGACAGATGCCAACGTCGCGCACCCATGATCAATCAGCCCGCCGAGCTAATGAACTCGATCTCTGCACCTTACCCCTTTATGCGGTGGTCGATGGACGCCATCAGACCCCTCGAGCAGTCGGGAAGACGACGCGTTACTAACCTGTTCGTCGTAACCGACTACTTTACCAAATGGATAGAGGCTGAGTCCTACCAGTCTATCACGGGGGAACAAGTGAAGGATTTCCTTTGGAAAAACGTGGTATGCCGACACGGCATCCCCTATGAAATTGTAACCGATAACGGGACCAACCTGACGTCTTCTGCATTGCAAATGTTTTGCGATGACTGGGATATTCGGCTGACTCCGTCCACTCCTCGATACCCCCAGGGGAATGGGTAGGTTGAGGCCGCCAACAAACTGATTTTGCACGGCCTCAAGCGTCGGTTGGGCGCCGCGAAGTCCGGTTGGGATGCCCAGCTCCCTGGTGTCCTATGGGCCACCCGAACTACACCACATGGTAGTACGGAGGAAACCGCCTTCTCCCTAGCCTACATGATTTAAGCCGTAATACCGGCATAAATCTCTGTGGACAGTATCTGCCAAGTTGTTTCTCCTGAAAACGAGGATGCGAACAACGAAGCGCTTCGTGATAACCTCACCCTAATTGACAAAAAAGAGGGCAAGCCCATGTGCGAGCTCAAAACTACCAGAATACCATAGCCCGCTTCTACGACTCCAAAGTCCGACCTCAAAGTTTTGTTGTCAAAGATCGAGTACTCCGCAAAGTGTTCGATCACTGGAAGGAGAAGAGTGCCGGGAAAATGGGGACCAAGTGGGAAGGGCCCTTCAGAATCACCAAAGTCGTTCGCAATGGCGTATATCGCCTTGAAGACGAGAGCAACGGAAAATCCGAGCTCCGACCGTGGAACGTCATGAATCTCAAGAAATACTTCTAGGAAGTATTGACAACAACCAAACTACAATCTAGCTTGATCCCCTTACGGGGTACGTAGGCAGCTCAATTGCAACGAGCGCAGCAACCACACCAACTATTTAAGTTTTGTAATTACATTCAATCCATGGATCACTCATCCTATGCAATCACTTCGATTCCTAAACAAATCGCGACATGTCATCCGCCATCGAGATCCTACTATTAACTATCTCGGCTTAGAGCCCCCGTATTCTGGGTCGACCCGTGAGGTCTTATTGGAAGCTAAATAAAAAAAGGCGACCTCACGCAAGCCTTATAGAACCTTGCTACTTGAACATCTGCAAACTATTGTGTCAAAAAACCAACTGACATACTCCTTCACGGAAAACTTTATCCTAAAGATATACTTGACACGAAGTCGGATTGGTTGCACCTACCACTTCTACCCAGATCTAACAATCAGAATACACCCTCTAATCTATCTCGAAACAGACAAAGTAGAGAGACGAATGTAAAAGGGGTAATATTTAAACTTAGAAAAGGTTTAAAAGCCTCCTCAGGCAAATAATTCTAAGTCTTGGATAAAAACCCTCCCGGGAGAGTCAAACTAAGCAAAAGGTTTAAAGGCCTCCCCAGGCAAATATCTCTAAGTACCGGGTAGAAACCCTCTCAGGCAAATAAAATAAAATACTAAAAACAAAACCAAAAGAGGCATCAAAACGCGATCAGTTGTCCTTGCTTTCCTTCCCAGCTTCCAAGTCCTCCACCTCACCAGCGTTGCTCCCATGCTCATTCAAACCGCGTGGGACCCCAGTTCTTGCATCTACCTCCATAGGTGCAACCGAATCTTCCGAGATCTACGGAAGGTCAGGCTTGCTCACCAAGAAGTCTGGGACCGCTAAGGAATCAGATCTAACAACAAGAGCCGCCCTCTGAGTCCCGTGGATTTGCAGCTCTTCTTCGATCGATGTCTTCCCTTCACTGCTCTGTTTTGATCAGGAGAAGGTTGGACTCAATCTCCGCGAGATCACCTTCAACCGCATATTGCTCTTTCTTCATTTCCCATTTGCTCTTGATCGAGTCATGGACCGCCCAGTAATCTTGGGACATCTGCTCCTTGGCATCACGAACTTCCCGATGGATCGCCTCTGTGTGCTGCCGCTCCACCCCTACTGCCTTTTCCTTCCACCACCGGTTTTCCCTTAGAAGAAGGTCGCGGTCGCCCGTTGCTTTGACTTGCGCGGCTTTGGCGGAGGTAAGGTCGGCCTCGACGGCGAGCAACTTGTCTTGAACGTCCTTTAGGGAGGCAACCTCACCCTCCAGGGATGTAACTCTACCGTTCGTGGCTTTCTCCCTCTCTTGAGCGGCTTTGAGCGCCGTCGTGAGCTCGTGGACCACCCTCGTAGTGTTCTCTAGCTCGGTGGTCTGCGGAAAATCCTTCAATCTCCACTCATAGAGCGACACCAACTTGTTATTAGCAGCCACGAACTGCAAACAAAGAAAAAACACTTGTTTTAGAAACCAAAAAGAAAAAAGCAAAGGGTCGTATCGGGTTACGGAGCATCCAGAACAAGGGTTCCTTGGTTCTATTTACCTTTGCGTGAGACGCCATCGCCTCGATATAGGCCTCCCTCTCGGCAAGGTCCTTCACTAGCGGGACTTGACATTTGGCAGTCTTTAAATGCCGGAAGTGGGTGGCCATCCCAAGGTGGTCTTCCACCACAGGAGAGTCACGGGAATGAGCAAATCTCTAGTGGAACGGGCGGCTCGACAATGAGCCGATCCCGGAAGCAGCAGGGCCGTTAGCAGGGCCTTCAGGGTGGCCTCCTGCGGGATGGCTTCCTCGGCTCTCACGGCTCCGCTCCTCTGAAGCCCGGGGAGCATCTGTACGAGCTCTTTTCGGCAGCAGGCTCGGCTCACTGTGAGTTGACTGCAAGCTGACGAGCATGACTTCCCTGGTTGGTCCGGAAGGTCCAGCTGGAGTCACGGGGTTCTGGTTGACCTCCTCACTGCCTACCCGAGCTGGGTCAGGCTGAACGGCACGGAGGGCAGAAGCCAACGCTACATCGACGTCACCGGTGCGAACCCTCTGTGATGACTGTGTCTGCTCTCTGAGCTCGCGGAGTGTCGGTTTCCTGGCCATAGCGAGTAGAGGGGTGGAGGACAAAGATGAACTCAAAATATTTGATCGAATACAAAAACAGTCATTTTCGTTTTTGTAAAAAAAACAACAACAAAAACAACGTGAAAGTGATGCAACCCGCGTAATTCAATCAAGTTTGGGGGTGTTCACAGTACCAACTATTGAAGGAAAGCTTGTTACCTCTACGGACGGGAGAATTATCTGCGCCTTCACTCCTAGGCTGCTCGGTAAGGAGTGGCGGGTTCGGGTTTACAGCGGGGACGATTGGGACCAGAGCAGGAACGTTTTGGGGGAGAGGGGCGTTAAGCGCTACGATAATTCGGGCTCGAGTGAACGAACTCCACCTGACCTCTCCTCCTTGTAGTCTCTCCGTTAACGCCTAAGTCGCCAGGTATTTGGATGATCACTGGAATCTGTAACATTAAAAAAAAAATCTTTGACGCGTTAGACCAGAAACGTAAACGGACGACAACAACAACGTTAAAGGTCTACGAGTAACTAAGGGTTGTTCTGACCAATGCAAACAGCCCACTGGATCGGGAGACGGGCAAAGTTGAAGTTCCTCACCGAGGCTGGGGTAACACGGAAGTAAAAATACTTCTCTCTCCACTGTTCATCTTTCCCGGGGATCGCCTGTATTATCTTTCGGCCCTCCTGGCGGCATGTGTAAAACGTCTCGGGAAAACTCGAGTTATGTTTGATTTGGTATAACCGGAGGATATCATCAACCCCGAGTTCAAGCCCTATCTCGCGGTCTCGAACGTAGAGGCCCATGACGTGTGACACGAAGTTCGGACACATCTGGGGAAACACCATTCGAAGGCGTTGGAGGATCTATAGGATGATCCTCGGGATGGGGAACACGAGTCAGCACCGCACGAAGTATGTGGTGTAGGCGCAGCAGTAGTCCAGGGGGATGGTCTCCGGTGTTTATGGGTCACCGGGAGAAAGCATCATTTCTACATCCGGGGGTACTCTGTGCTTCTGGCGGAGATCAGTGAGGTTTCTCACGGAAGTAATCAGGGGAATGTGGTTCCCCCAAAGTTTGTAAGGTGCTATAAGGATAAAAGTAGAAAGAAAGGCAGGCGCGAGGCTAACTAGCTTAGACGGAAAGAGATAAACGACGAAGAGCAGAGAAATTGACAAACAAAAAAAAATCTCGGAAGCACTTAAACAGAGGAGAAGAGAGGAAGATTACCTTGAAGTAGTGGATGAGTGCGCGGTTATGACGAGACGTGTGACTAATGACTTATAAGTCATAATTGCTCTAGCTTTCAAAATCCCACGAATCCCTCTCTTCAAATTTAAGCCGTCCAAACTGTTCACCTCCACCGTTGGATCTTAGGAGAGAAAGAGCGTAATCATCACGGAGATCTCGGATCGCGAGATTCATTGTGTTCTCCCCGATAAGGATCGCGAAACCGAAACGACGAAAGATCCTGAGGATATTCGCCTTTCAACCTTCGTATTTAGGTTAAAAGGCTGGGTGGCAATTGTTGGTGTTGGGTTTCGACGAGTTAAAGGCCCGAAGAAAAGCCCGTTAAGGAGTGGATGCCAAACCAGTAAATGGGCCCAACGCGGGCCCATGAAGAGAATCTGACTAAGAGGCTGAGTCAAATTCAAGGATGAGGTCAGAAGGTCAATGGCAAGATCGTGGGCGAGATTGGAGGAGGAGATTCAGGAGAAGTTGGAGTTCGTTTAGCTTAAATATTCAAGTTTGTAAAGAGGAAAGACACATGTAATTGAGACTACGAAAAGGAGATAAAAACAATACAAATTCAGTTCGTCATTCTTCATTGTTCTTATCGATTTAAACCGAAAGCCTGCCCATATCATATTCCTTGTTCAAATCTATTTAATTGTTGTTTCTCATATCAACACTCACGGACACACCTTATGATCAAAAATTAAGTGACAAAGTTTTTTTTTTTTGATAAACAAGTGACAATTATTTTGTGGACTTAATTACTAATACATTATTATCCGTCAAATCAAAATGTTAGGATTGAAGTAAAATTTCTATAAATTAATACTCGATAAATTAATAATTTTTATGAATTCATATATTTTTCTGGCTTCAAGTTAGCCCAACGCAATTTTAGACACAATTCGATAATATAATAGAACAATAATTTAAAGCAAAATCCTTTGTAAATATATGGTCACATTAATAATAT
Organism: Camelina sativa; assembly: GCF_030686135.1. Taxonomy (NCBI): domain Eukaryota; kingdom Viridiplantae; phylum Streptophyta; class Magnoliopsida; order Brassicales; family Brassicaceae; genus Camelina; species Camelina sativa. The sequence goes on along the minus strand of NC_141884.1, from coordinate 20,897,682 downwards.
AAATTACTAATTATATAAAATTATCAAAATATACGCATATATATACATATTAATTTTTATTAGAGTTCATTTCTAATATTTTTACTATATCAAAAACTTTGGGTGTTAATGTATTATCTTCAAAACATGATAATTGTTATTTTCCTTGCATTTGATTCTACAAAACTACTAGTTATAACAGTTAAATTTTATTGTTAATTTTTTTTTTGATTTTTTTTAAAAAATTAGGAAATTCTCTCTACAAATTAATATTATTAAAACCTCTATAAATTAATAGATTTTCATGGTATCAAAATTATTAATTTATAAAGGTTTATATAAATATTTTCCTTGGAAAGTGTCTTTAGTCAAGTGGTTACAGCACCACCTCTGCGACCTATCCTATTGGAGTTCGACTCCACTAAGTCGCATTACCCCGCGTTGTAGGGATTGACTATGAATTGGGCCTTGTCGATTCAATGATAACAAAAAAAAAATATATTCAGTGTTGTATAGTTAGAACTATTCATCGTGATTCTATTCATCAAATGTGTTCATTATGATTCTTTTTTTTTTTTTTGTTAACTAAAATTCATTATGATTCATGAGCATAGAAAATGAAGTATTATCTTTCTAGTATCATTGAAGATATCCATTATGAACATCAATAAGGAAGTGTCATCTTTTGTGGATCTAATATGGTCGTAGTGAATTTTCTATGATAGAATCATTTATGTAATACTCCCTCCATATTTTTTAGATGATCTTTTAAGGTTTTTGTTTTCTTCTAAAATAGATGATTTTCTCACAAATCTATGTAAAATTAATTATGTTTTTATTGGTTTTAACAATTTATATCTATGCTAATTATTTTTTTATTGATTGAATTGTGTTGAATTCTATGAAAATAGATAGTAAATGATGTTTTTGTTTAAAAATAAAAAAAATTATATAATTTCTTAATATCTGTGCAAGTGTGCATAACTCTAGAAGATCATCTAAAAAAGAAATGAGGGAGTAGTTCTTATAATTTGTAACAAATAATAATTTTTAACGTTAAAAAATTATATTTAATTTTATTAATATAGTAATATTATTCTAGAATTACCAATATTTTTGTATAATAAATTAATTGATATTTTGTAAAAATTATTAAATTCAATTTTATAATACAATACTATATTTTTCCTTTTCATTGAAGACAATTTTTTACATTGAACCGGCTATGAGTCTCCCACTCTGTCGACCCATACATAGGAGGCATTGTGACATGTATGCAATGAGCACAACGCATTGTCGATAATACATCGACCCTAAATAATAGCTCCTTTTTTTTTTTTTTTTTGGTAGGCTAAATAATAGCTCCTTAATAAACAATTCATCTCTCAATCTCATCGTTATCTTCGTTATAGAAACTCGTGAGGCGGGGTAAACAATTTTTTTTTTTTTTTTTTTTTTGTTAATAATTTTAAGTCACTATAAAAAGTATAAACAATGTTTAGTAGTAGTATTTTATTATGCTACTACTACTTGAATAATATCAATTGCCCTAATTTAAAATTTCAGTTTGGAGTTGTGTTTGTGTGTCTCTCTTCTCTATTCCTTCAAGGCAACTAAAATAACATTGCGTGACTTCTTCTGAAACCACCATCTCTACTTTGTGTGTTTCTCCGATCAAAAACTATGGCTTATTTAGCTTCGATTTCTTCATCCTTATCCATATTCAAGAATCCCCAACTCTCAAGATTCCAATTTGCTTTTTCCCCACCAAACCCACTTGTAGTTCTACGCCCTAGAGTTCAGATTCTGAGTATGCCCATGAACAAGACACCGTCTTTAGTGGTGGTCGCGGCTACGACGGCGGCTGAGAAGCAGAAGAAGAGGTATCCTGGAGAATCCAAGGGTTTTGTGGAGGAGATGAGGTTTGTGGCTATGAAACTTCATACGAAAGAGCAAGCTAAGGAAGGTGAGAAAGAGACTAAAGCTATTGAGGAACGTCCTGTGGCTAAGTGGGAGCCTACTGTTGAGGGCTACTTGAAATTTCTTGTGGACAGTAAATTGGTTTATGATACGCTTGAACAGATTATTCAAGATTCCAATTTCCCAAGTTGTGAGTTCTTTTTTTCCTCCCTTCTTTTCTTCTTTTAAGTAGTAATCATTAGACCTGATTTTAGATGGAAGAGGTGAAGTGATTTGGAGTGTTTAATATCTTTGTATCTACCCATTTGATAAAGATCGTTCCTTTGATTCAATTTTAATCTCGTTTTGGAGTTGATTCTTAGTATAATAGTTCTGTTTGATATGATTTTGGAGAATACTTCTATGTGTTAATCTTATTTATCTAGCCATTGGATAAAGATAATTTATTTGTCTCTTATCTTGTGTTGGAGTTGATTCGGTCAGATTTTTTTGGCGACTTAGTTTTGTTTTACTCTTGGATTGAGTTGGTTATTTTGATGGTCTGTATGAATGATTTGGAGAATACTTCTATACGTTTAAAGTGTTTAAATCTTAGTGTTTACCCATTTGATAACGATGATTCATTTGCCCCATTTCTTGTTTTGTACTCTTGGCCTTTATTTGGTTAAAGTGGTGCTTTGTATGAATGGTGTACTCTTGAACTGTGGGTTTAAGGTTGAATATATTATGTACAATTTGTGTTTTGGAGGTTTGGACTTCCAATCTTAGTGTTGTCTCTTACTCGTGGTCCTCGCAAACCATACGTAGAATAAGAGTCTTCAAACAATCGATGAGGGATTATGGTTATGCTAGCTCGTAGGGACTGAGTTTCCTTATGTATTGGAAACAGATACCAGTTTGTGAAATATCTTTACACAAAAGCTGATCTTTTTTTCTAGTGTAACCTTCTCAGGATCTAATTCTGCATTATATGTTTTTCTGTAGATACTGAATTCAAGAACACGGGACTGGAAAGGGCGGATAAATTGGCCACAGATTTGGAGTGGTTCAAGGAACAAGGTTATGAGATTCCAGAACCAACTGCTCCTGGTAAAACATATTCTCAGTATTTAAAGGATTTAGCAGAGAAGGATCCTCAATCATTCATTTGTCACTTCTATAACATCTACTTCGCCCATAGCGCTGGTGGACGAATGATTGGCAGAAAGGTAAAATCTTTGTGCACTAAAATCGCTTGGAAAATTAGTTAAAACTTTCTTCTTCTGAAGCTTATCAAATTTTGCAGGTAGCAGAGAGAATACTTGACAATAAAGAACTCGAGTTCTACAAATGGGATGGCGAACTTCCCAAATTATTACAGAACGTAAGGGAGAAACTGAACAAGGTTGCCGAGGAGTGGACGAGAGAAGAAAAGGACCATTGTTTGGAAGAGACGGAGAAGTCTTTCAAGTATTCTGGTGAGATACTTCGTCTTATTTTGACATGATTTGGGTTGCAGTCTCTCTAGATCTCTCAATATGTCTTGTGGCAACTCAAATCCTGCACATTGTTTATATTCCTGTATTATATTAAAATTATCTTGTGCTTGTATTAAACTCTTCTTTGCTTCAAAGCTATTACTAAGTCCAAGGTTCAAATTTATAACCTTTCTGCTATTTAGGGCTTAAATATAAGTTCAATGATAAGTGTACATCTGATCTAGCAAGAGAACAGACTCTTCTGGTTGGTCTATTAATGGATTGACTTATCTTTATGGTTGGTCTATTAATGGTGATGACTTGTCATACCGTGTATATCTGATTCTATTGGATTGTTGGTTGCTAAACTAAAGCAACCAGTAATGCTAACGGTATGACTTATCTTTATGGTTGGTCTATTAATGGTGATGGTTCACTTTACCTATATGAGAAGTACTATTTATGCGACTCTCAGTAGTTATATGTAGAATTTGTCACTAATATAGTGGCTAAGACGAGCCATTGGAGCATCAACGACAGATTTACTAGTTAGAGCTGATCGTAGATATGCATCACAGAAATGTACCAAAAAAATTGAGTACATATTACAATAAGAAACAAACATGACTAGCCAAATTTGGCAACTTATAAACTAAGTGTTTTTCTCTGCAAATATGAAAAACCTATTGCTCATATGATCCGTATATTCCTTAACTCGTATGACATCTTATTACTCCTTTTTCCGCAAGTCCGATGTCTTTCACTCCTTGGTGCAATGTGCATCTGTGCCATGCTGGCTACATTTGTTATATCCAACGCTTTTAAGGTAATCACGTATCTCTTTGGAGCTACTATTACTTGCCTTGAGCAATCTCTCATCTTCCTCATAGATTAAATAAGGAGCTTGTGCCGGTTTCCTTGAGAGTAGCTTCTTTGCACCCTTTAAGACATGGTATTCCCAACCTTGAACATCGATCTTGAGAAGAAGAACAGGTTGAGACGGCGTGACGAGTTTGTCAAGAGGTATGGATTTCACTTGGACTGCTATTTCTTTGTTTGATTTGAAAGCAAGTCTTGCTCCCACCTCCGAGACAGCACTATTGTCAAGCCGTCCAACCAACTGTTACACCAACAATGGAATCAACATTTAGCAAGATCCAATAGACAAGATGAGTGGGAACAGTAAAACCAAGTCTTGTTGGTTCTTCTTTAACATTCAGTTTCACATATAGCAGACAAGGTCTATGCAATAAGAAGCAATACAATCCACAATTCTATAAACAGAAACAATGCTATGTTCTCACTTCACTACTCTCAAATTACAGAAATGTGATGGTACCTTATGGAAGGTGATGTCCCCAGTTCTGTCAGAAGCAGCGGCTTCAAACACAGTAACCAAAGCAGCAACTCTATTGAACCAAATCCCATCACAGATCCTCTGTAAATTCTCAAACACAGGCTCAAAGGCAAGCACTTTAAAACCCATAGCAGCCGCAGCAAAGCTAGCCATACCAACATTAGCTCCCACATCAACGACTAAACCATTTTTACCACTAGCTCTCATACTCTCCAAAACCTCCTGAATCGTAGCTGAGATGTCTGGTTTCCTAAAGGGCTTACCTTTAAGCAGCCTGACAATGTTCTTGTGTGGTTTCTCCGGGAGAGTACCGAGATCAGCGAGGGAATAGACAAAAGGGTACTTGAGATTCTCGACGACGTTTGCGATTATGGGTTTTGACTGGGGACATTTGAAGCAATCAAAAGGAGGTATTGGGAATGTGGTGTCGATTGAGAGATTGGGATTGGAGTATTGGAGAGTGGAGCCAGAGAAGAAGAAGAGAGAAGAGAGGAAGATAACGGAGAGGACAGTAAGTGAGATTAGTGTCTTTGGTGATAAAAGCTTCTGGTTCTTGTCCCTTTTCCAGGCGTTCGCCATGGAAATGGATCCAGATGTGTTTGTTCCGACTCTTGAGTTTCGATCTGAGTAAAAAATGGGTAGCAGCTTTTCTTAATCTTCAGATCTGAGAAAACAAGAAGGAGAGATCTTTGGGTGGGAAAGCTGGATTCGTATCGAGCCGTTAAAGGATCACAAGGAGAAGCTCCGAGGTTTGCAATTCCGGTCAAGACAAGAGATTTAGAAGATCATTACAGAGACACAATGGCACGTGTGTGTGTCTAAATAAGATTTTAAATCTCATATGATCCTCATTCCTCATAGATCTAATTTTTTTTTTTTTTTTTTTTTTTTTTTTTTTTTTTTTTTTGTAATAACCCACTTTTTATTTTGCTTTCAAAGTTTTGAAATAACCCATTTTCTTCAAATATTTTAAATTTGCCATTTTTGGTCACTTTAAAATCTATACATTTACAATTTTTTTTTTTTGGCTAAAATACAAACATAATGTGTTTTAGATCTTAAAAAATGGCAAATTTATAAAATTTTAGCCAAAATGGCAAAATCCAAATATACCACTAAGAAAAGTCTCTTTTTCATAATTAATTCAAGTTTCAATACAAAAGATTAATTAATTTAATATTTTCTCCAACATAACATAATTTTTAGTCTACCATTCATAACATTAGACCAGTATGCTATTGGGAGTCTCTCATTTAAACTAAACTATGTACAGTATAATGTTGTTATTTTCAAAGGTTAAAAAGCTCATAAAGTTACAATGATTTATTAAAAAGAAACAAAATTGATGTAGCAAATAATAGTGTTGAATTTTATTGATGCGTGAAAGAAAAATGTAGACTTTTTATTTGACATGGCAAGTTTCAATTGAATAATTGATCGATTAGTTTTTTTTTTCTATCAACCAAACATTAATTTTAAAGAGAATCTTAGTATTTGTTGTCTAAACAGGAGGAAACGAGTCTATAAAAGAAGTTTTAGAGGTAAGAGAACGCGAAGCTCGAGCAAGGCAATCCGCCTTCAAGTTTGACATACGTGGATTCCGAGATAAGGAAAATAGTAGAAACGACTCCTTGAGCAGACTGAAATCATCCAACAGGTTGGACAATGCCGGCTAATCTTCAGGAGTTTGGACCATCACGACTAGCTCAACACAATCCGTCTCAGATTTGACTAGGAGCCTAGAATCTTTTTTTTAGCAAACATGTAGATTATATGACACTAGTGTTATGACCCGTGCCATGTACGGGTAAATTTATGTATTAGACTGTAACGGGTAAATTTATGTATTAGACTGTATTTTATCAAAAGATTTATTGTATATTCACAAAAAATTATCATTATTCATTTGAAGAAGTTTGAGATGATTAAAAGTTTATTTAGTTATGATTATATATATATTAAATGGATAGACCTATACAATCGAACATTGTATTTGAAAGTTTATTAAGCTCAAAATAAAAGGATAAAGAGGACTTTTAACAACAACAAAATAACATTATATTAAAAAAAAACAATATACAGTTATCCACCAATTCAACAAATTTTGGTGGCCTCCTGTATATCTCGTCGTATGTAAATTAGGTGAAGGCTTACTCTATTTTTTCACCTTTTCTCTTTGTGCTTTCCTAGATAACACATGCTTCTTCCAAGATTTGATTAGTTTTCTTTTTAATATGTTTCTCTTCCAAAGGTTTTTTTTGAGATTTGCTTGGAATCCTATCAAGCAATGGAACAAACGTTGATTAGTTCCTTTTAAAAGAAAATTGGCTCATTACAACTGAACTATTAATGAAACTTGAAGTAATTAGAGAAAAAAACATAAGTTAAAGCATGAGAACTATTGTAAACACCTCTGGAATTTTGCCATTCATATTGTTTCTCTTTTGTGGGCAAAGATTTAATCTTGAGAGACATGCAAGTCAAAGAAAGTGATATGAAAACTGTTTAAATTTATTCATAAAAACAAACCTTGGAGAATTAGGCATGCCTTTTTACTCTGGAATTAGCCGCACACTGGATCAAAAGTGAGTGAATATCATATACATCAAAGTTCTCAGTAAATGAAACTAAAGTTAAAACAAAAAGTTCAAAACTTTAAGATGTAAACCTGACGGATAGGACAAGCCAGAAGATATCTCAAGTTCTCAGCAAGAAGACCAATCTCCGTCGTTATTTCAGAGCAAAATCTCTTCCATAGCTATTCAAAAACAAAGACAAATCAACCCAAATAATCTGAAGAAACACAAACCCATGATTTAGAATTAGGAGAGAAACAAAATCAACGAACCTGACGAATGTAAAGCGTCGTCTTATTCTTGTTGATGTTGTTGTTCTTCTTGTCTTCTGACAATCATTTCATCAATCAATTTGCCAGAACCTTCTCCTTTCAATGGTGTTCCTGAAATTCGATTTTTACAAAATTTCTTGATGTAAGGAACAATAGTTCTGCAAATTCAAAACCCCAATAGAGAAACATTTGGATTGGAGAAAAATACAATAAGAAGAGGCAGGCGATAATGAAACCCTAAAATCAGAACAAAGCTTTAATTTTTTTACCTGATCAAGGCAAGAAGAAACATGAATCATAAATAGAAGAGATGAGAGCTTTTTGTATGAAATCATCCGTGTTTTATTGTTGAAGAATTGAGAAGTGGACATAATGAGATCGTGGGGGAAGAAGGGAAGCGTTGCAGTTTTTTTTTTGGAAGCGCAGTTTTCGATCGATTTTTTTTGTTAAATTAAATTTATTTTTTTTAATAAGTGCTTTTAAAGCTAAAATAGCGGAAGATGAAAATTTGAGACTTTTGCCAGATGTCAGAAGGAGCTGCAGTTAATAGAAAACTTACTTGTTAATTACTCCTTCCATTTTAAATTACTTGTCATTTAAGTTTTTTCACGCAAATTAAGAAAACAACTCAATTTTTTATTTTACTCCGTCTTTAATACATTTTCTAATTTTCTTATTGGTTAAAACATTAAAATAATAGGGATATAATTGGTATTTTTATCAAACATATGCATTGGAAATCTAAAATGACAAGTATTGGAAAACAAAATTTTTACTCTAGAATGACAAGTAAAAAAAACCAGAGGGAGTATAAGATAGAGATGTGACATGTGAAGGCAAATGACTGGGAGCTCTCTTGTTTTTTTTTATCTCAATTATTTTATAAAAATTATAGTCATATATATATAATTTTTATATCAAAATTCATCAATTTCATGTTTTATAAACAGAGACATTGTTTTATTTAGTTTGGACACTGAAAAAACCCAAATTTTTTACTTTACTTATTCAATTAGCATCCAATAAACTCTTGATTTTCGCTTTAAATATCGTTTTAGTGAAATTGATCTCAACAATAATCCTTTAAACACCCAAAAAAACTATTGAATTGTTACCAGTTAATAAATCAAGTTATTCCTTTCAGCTATTCATCGAGCAAGTCTAATTCTAAGTAGATAATGTAGGTCAATACTTCTCATTGTCTCTCATAAAACAAGAATTAATAAATAGAAACATTCTAATATCTCCATATACCCTAAAAAACACAAAATGGTCCTGATTGGTTATTTATTTAAAACTTTGTGTTTATCTCACTTGTTCATTGTCATTGCAAGTCGTTCGACCGTTAAACCAAAAGTCTTTAACATCCAATACCATGATTCGAAGCCGTATGGAAAAACTGATAACGCCAATATATGTCTATAACCATTTTCTTAATTAATGTTTATAGGTTTGAGATGAAAATCTAAGACATAATTATAAACCTATATGACCAATATACAAACGCAAAAGATAAAAATTAGTTTATAAATTTTTCTGATATACTTAGTTTAATAATTAACCTATGTCTTTCTCAACGGACACGAAATTAACATTCACAAGTGTATGGATTCGTGCATGTATGAGGAGGAGCACTGGAAGTATAGTAACATTTTTTTTCAGTTATTGTTCATTTACAAATATATGCTTATTATTTACATTTAAACCGTATTACAAAACGTGTGATAAGATACTCATACAATGAAAAGAAAATGATTTAATCATTATTTCTTATATACCACTTTATTAACATCTGTAGTAGTCATTTTTCTATGTATGAAAAAGTAGCAAGTCTTGTAAATTTGAAATTTTCATAGACTATGGATTTGCATCCGTGAACAACTAAAATATCAAAGAAATAATATCAGTCAACAGCAAAACGGGACACTTCAATTTCTTCTCCATCCATCACTTTAACATTACCAGTGTCACTACAACAGCTCCTGACGATAATCCCAACACTAACGATATGAAAATAGGTTCATGTAGCAATATTCGCGTCTCAAACACAAACATCGATAGTGGAAACAATTGTATCTCTAACCACTAACCTCGATATCTCTAACGTCAAGTGCGGTCCCATGCATGGGATCAGTGTTGGAAGTTTAGGGAAGAACAAAGACGAGAAAGACGTGAAGGATTTAACTGTATGAGACATCATATTCAACGGCACAAGGCGATGGTATTTAGATCAAGACTTGGGAATCTGCAGCTTCAAAGATCTTAGTTTCGAACTTCGTGTATGAGAATATTCAGATGATTGATGTTGGAAAACCGATCAACATTGATCAGAAGTATTGTCCTCACCCACCTTGTGAACATGAAAAAAGGTTAAATTTCTATGCAAAAGAAAAAAGAAGCAAACCTTATTATATATTTCTAATCACAAGCAAAATACAACTTGTGATTGGTTTTTTAGGGTGAGTCATACGTTCATATCCAAGACCTTAGGCTAAAGAACATATATGGAACGTCAAAGAACAAAATGACAATAAGTCTGCAATGTAGGAAGAGCTACAAAATTGTTGAGCTAATTGGCATTAACCTAAAGTATAACAGAGATGAGGATGGTCCTTCCATGCACTGTGATGTGTGAAAATGTTGACGGTTCCACTAGTGGTAGAATTGTTCCCCAACATTGTCTTAATTGATTTGGCGGTCCATCAACACGATGACGATGTTTGATGGAGAAGTGGAAGATGACTTATCTTGTTTTAAAAAAGAAAGATTACATATTACATCTTTTGTGTCATCTTTCTTTTAGTTATCGATGTTTGGTGGAGATGATTCCTTAGCATTGTTCGGTGGAGAAGAAGAAAGATGACTCATCTGGTTTTACATCTTGGTTAAGGATTTTGCCTGAGAAGAATCCAAATTGTGAATTGGTAAAAAAAGAGTAAACAAAAGTTAGAAAGAAAAAAGCTTTAAAATACCGAAAGAAATAGTGAGAAAAATAACTTGAGAAGTGAAACAACGAAGTGCGAGGGAAAATATACCAATACTAGCACTTAAAACATACCAGTACTATTACTTACTATATATACTACAATGTTAAAAGGCGTTCCCAAAATTAAAATGTGACGAACCAACCATAACGTTTGGATTCTGACAAACGCTATTTACAACAAAAAGGTATGTCACCTATAGCAAAAATGCATAAAAAGCTATATTTTATTGTTATTGCTTATTTTCCTGTAATAAATTCAATAATTCATACTATAAATATGACTCGAAGAGTAACTAAAAACATATCTAAACAACGTGTGACCGACTGAAGCTCTCTTGGTCACACCAACCATGGTAGCCGTCTCCGGTCTCTTGCCTATGCCACACACTGATCACTATCCACAGGAACGGTCTAGGAAACTTGTCTCTCCATTGTTTTAGTGCTAATTGAGCAATTTATTAGTATATAGACACAAACTAAAAATACAAGTTTACATTCAAAATGAGCGATAGAGATGAAATTAACCCGGTAGAAAATGATCTAGATCCTTCAACACTTCTTTGCAACATCTAAGGCCATCTTCAATGCTGCAAGATATTTTCCAAAGTTCTAGAATGTTCTGATACGTAATCAAAGACCAATGAATAAAAAAAGAAAGAAAAGTAAATAACATGACCAGTGAAGACACAATATTTGAGACTGGTAGGAATCTAGACACAGCTTAATTGCTTAATATACACAAAAAAGGAAAAAAAAGAACTTAATAATTGGAAAGCAGCTTTGTTGAAAGATAATAATATGGTACACCAGAAATATACCCCAAACAAAATTTAGCAGTCTTCAGCAGAGAATCCCTTCCCATTATCCTTCTCTGCCGAGTCTTTACCTTTCGTTGGCTTAAACCACAAGGCACAAATGAAATAGACAACGAAGTTTATTCCACTAAGAATGACTAACAGCCAATAAAAGTAGTCGAGTCGGCCGTGGTTGATGTTATCAGCCAGCCATCCTCCATCCGTAGAAGTTGAAGTGACCTTCTTGATGACTGAGACCAAGAAACTGCTGACAAAGAAGCCTAGTGATAAAGTGGTCAAGAAAAGTCCGGTGCTCATTGTTTTCATTCCCTTAGGCGATTGGGTTATGAAGAAATCAAGTTGGCCAGTGTAGATAAAGGCTTCCCCAGCTCCAACTAAGAAGAATTGTGGAACAAGTAAGAATACACTTATGGGCAATGTTTTTTGTGTACTAGATTTCGCAACGTCTAGACGCTTTTGCTCAACTAGAGCTGCAGCTGCCATGCCGGCTGTTGATAAGACTAATCCAATAGCAATTCTTTGTAGGCTAGAGAAACCTGGAATGTGAATGCATGTGAATATATAGTTGAAAGACATAAATATATATATATATATATATATATATAATATAAAATCTAGATATGTAAATGTTGCATGCATCTTATGTCACCTGGTTTTCCTTTCCATTTCTTCCAAAAAGGCATTATGGCACGGTCGTAGACAGCTAAAGTTATGAGAATAGCCGCGACGAAAAACACGGTGAGTGAACCAGCTGGAATCTTGAAATTTCCAATGTTACGTCTCATGGTTGAAGCTTGCTCAACCGAGAATGTAATCATTTGGGCATATGTTGTCCAGAAAATGATAGTTGTTGCCCAAATAGGCAAAAGCCTAACCATCATTTTCACTTCCTCTACTTTCGTTACTGAGCTTAGCTTCCAAGGGTTTGGAATTGCGACTCCATCTAGGGTTTGTTCGAAATCTCCTTCTGTGACTATGGCTGCCTTGTCCAACAAGCTGCACACACAAGTTTAGATAATTAAGATACAAATTTCACTTTAATTTACTTCTTAATTTTGTTTGTGAAAATTGACTAGAAACTTACTGAAACTGATCAGTATGTTCAATTCTCACGCCCTCAGGATTATCTTCATAAAGATAAACAATGCTCTGAGGTAGTTCCATTTTCCTCTTTCTGAATGCAGCTGCTATAACCTGAAAAATTTGCACAACAGGACTTCCTGTGCTCTTCTTATAACGGTAGCTTTTAGTCCCAAACAAGAAAATCCCAATAGCTATAGCCATAGACACCGTGCAGACTCCATAAGCCCAAGATCTTCCCACTTCATCTTGCATGTAAACTAAAACAGTCACAGCCATCAATGTCCCCATGCTAATGAAAAAGAAAAATCTGCATGTGCCAAATTTAATTTAGTTTTAAATAAGGGATTGTTCCAATAATGTTATCATATAATGAATATAAACTCTAAACCTAACCTGTTGAAGAAGAAAGCCATTTGAGCTTTTTCTTTAGGATCTTTTTCATCAAACTGGTCAGACCCGAATCCGGAGATACTAGACTTAAGGCCACCTGTTCCAAGGGCTATTAAGTAAAGTGAAATATAAAGAATTGTCATCTGAAAGGTAGTGGCGGGTATGCATGCTTCTCCGTGGTGGCATGTTGGCGGACGCAGCTCTGGCAGCTTCGTTGCTATCGCTAGCGCACCAGTTCCCTATATACAAGAACACAAGATATTATTAGATTTGATAGCAAACTTTTTGGTTGATGTTCAAAGAGGCATCTACTATTAAATGGCGAAACCACTAATAACATTGATTTTTTTTTCTTTTTTTCTTTTTTTCTTTATATATGGTTTGAGATAAAGTCTTACGAGAGCTTGAATGGTTGAAAAAATAGCTATGGTTTTAAAACGGCCGAGGAAGGAGTCCGCGAGAAATCCACCGAGCAAGCAAAGGAGGAAGGAAGTGCCCATGAAGTCAGTGACAATGTTGGCAGAAGTTGAACTTGGGAGATGCATTGTCTCCATCAAATATGTTACCAAATTCACCGCTATTCCCATGGTTGATAGCCTCTCCACAACCTCAATTCCTGCAATAGTTTTTACATTTTTCTTTATACACTATCAACACTTTGTATACATGTCCCAAGTTAAATTGGAAGTAATTCATATATATTCAAGTAGTGTTGTGTTAATCCAATAATCCTTACTTTTTTTTTTCTTTACTAAGACGCCAAATTCATCTAAGTGGTAAATTACACATGGAAATTATTATAGGATTTAGATAATCATATTTTTGTTTTTTGTTTTTTGATAACCAGATAATTATAATGTTTGAAACCCGCGGGAACTAAGTAGCCATAAACTGATAAACAAGTTTGGTTGTCTTAAAGGTAAATTAATTCAAACAGACACTCAAACCATAAGCTTTCAAATATACTCCAACTATGATTTATTTATTTATTTTGGAAACATAGAAAAATATTCACGATAACTTATCGCTGTAAAATCATGATCTTTTTGTCCTTCAAAAGGCAAGGAACTGAAGAATAATATGTTAACAGTTTTAATCTCAGAAAGCAACAAAACCAAAGTTTGGATAAACGAGTAATTTTAATTAGACAACTGTAAGAGAGAATATTGAGGAACAAAACAAGTTTTTAGAGGTCGGCGTTTATGCTCCCTAAGTAGACACGTGAATACAGATATAAATCTATTTTTCATTTTCCCTCACTAAACAAATTTTTTTTTTTTACGTGTGATGAAATTAAATAAAATAAAAAGAAAATTATTAGTATGATTGAATGAACGAGATGGGGAGCCATGTGGCGTGTCCCTTTTTTCTTTATCTTTCTATCAATCAGCGTGATTCAGAACAACGACGTTTCATATTTTATATATATACAAACGAACTTATTTCAATCATATCATGTGTGAGTGTGACTGATTTGAAGTTGAGTCTCTTTTGTTTCTCACCATGTATTCGTAAATTATACAACTTAATGGAGATTTAAATGTATACGCAAGAACTACCACAACCCTCTTAATAAAATTAGCTACGTATACACATATTGGTATGTATTCACTGATGAATATCTTGCCAATATGTGGACGACACATGTATTTTCTTCATTTACCGATTATTAAATAACGGAATAATCTTTGTAGTGAATTATATAAGCTTTGCCCAAAAAAAAAAAGTGGATTATAAGCAAGAAGAAGACGAAGAAGTTTGTCTTTTGCTAGGACATATATATATGAGTAATTTTCACACAGATCTTATATACTGGTGGTGTATGTGTTTATGTATATGTATCTTTGGACCAAAGTTATATTATCTGCAAATGCATATATGCATAGGTAATGTAGAGAAGAAAAAGACGAACCAAGAATGAGAGCTGCAGTGATCCAGCCACCGGTTTTGGATTTGTCTGCTGGTCGGCCGCTGTAGTCTACGGCATCAGCTACCGTCCAACTCCCTTTGCTCTCCTGAAAGCCACCACATCAATCCTCAGTTTACAAATCTTACAACCAATAGTTTACAAGTAAGAAGAAGAATATTATCCAAACCATTTTTCTTGTATATCTTCAAGTATCGCCTTGATGATATTATTCTTAATTTCTGCTAAATGTTTGGTCTTTGTTAGCCACAGAAGCAAATAATGATGGAGAGGAAACTGCCCTTTTATAGCCACAAAAATGGATGAAAGAGAGCTAGCACCGACCTTCCACTATATGTGATTTGAGACATATCACAAAAACGTGAAGTCTTAAGAGATAGGTTCATCACACTTTATTTCCAACTTTCCACCATTCTTTACTTATATATATATTGTAAATTATTTTGGCTATTTTTATTTTTGTTTTTGTCTTTTTTTTTGTGTTTTTTAATCCTATTTTGTCATTTGTTGTAAAAATTATTTTCTATGATGATAAATTATTGTATTTGATCCATATCGACAAGACATAGAAATGGATCATAGAAAAGAAACACTTGCATATATTCCCATATAAAATGTTTTGAGTGATCAAGTAAAGATTCTCTACGAGGTTTCTTACTGTTAGTTTTCAACTCTTCCTTTTTTACTTCTCCACTACCTATTGGAAAACTGCATGCACCATGTATTGTTTTTACAACATAAAAAGAAAGCATAGAGAAATATAGTAGAATATCACATTTTTGTCAAAATAAGAAGAATATGAAAGAGAAGAATAGCAGAAAACAAAGTTACTTCAAGTAGATAAAACTTATTTGTTTACCCTGAATAAAATTTGCAAATTATTTGGTTGGTTAAGACTTAAGAGATATGGGACAGATTCTAGCTCTCCATATGTTCGAGTTGGAATGTGATCGGAATCCTCCAGTTTGTTAAATTTTGTTTATTGGAAGCATTTGTCATATTTGTGGCAGAAAGAAAGAGTGGTGTACGTTGGTATAGTGGTGACTTCTACTGTTCTACACGTCTTCATGGTTCTTACTTCTGAGAAAGCATATGCAGAGTTAGCACATTACTCCCAGTTCCTCTCAGTTGACAGTTAGCATACGTCTTCATAGTTTTACCTTTTTTTTCACGTGCAAATTAAAGATATAAGACTAGTTATAATTGCGAAGAGTAACACATAAAAGTTGACAGAGTATGAGAAGGTATTAAGAGCTTCCCCATAACTCCTAAGATTAGGAACATATTTACAATATGTATGTTTCCCAGTACATTTAATGTTTCCAACTTGTTCAAAACAAATGACTTAACATTATCTTTTTGTCACGTGCAAAAGATATAAGACTTATTTCAATTAATTGCGAAGAGTACCACGTAAAAGATGACAGGGTATATGAATCATGCATTACCCCGTGACTCCCAAGAGAGTAGGAAGTAGGAACACTTTAATTGTTTTAAGTCTTGATCATGAATTGATCATGTGTATCGAGTTATATTTTAACTGTGTTACATGGTTAATTCATTGATAGCGCAATTGGGATTCAAATCCACAAGGAATGAGAAATATATTACTAGGTATTCGCGATACTACTTAAATTTAGGGCTTGACTGGTTCAAACGCTGTGGTTGCGGTTGCGGCTGAGGGAGATTGTGGAAGTGGGCGATTGCGGTTGCAAGCGTTATTAAGCGTTTTGAACGACTGGTTTAGCGGTTTAAAATTGGTACGTTTGCGGGAGGTTTACGACTGGTTGACCAGCGGGTGCAATAGCGGTTGGAACATAAATAAATGTGATATATAATTAGATAAATGTTTTAAAATATCAAAACTTTATTAAACTTGATTTATAATTAAAATTCATTAAAAATACTAAAATAATTATTTAAAAAACAAATAAATTTCATAGTGAAATACTTATTACTTTATGCATTTGACTTTTAACCAAAACTTTAATCAAGTAATTTGATAAATGACTAAACATATGCTTTAGATCGTAGATCTTCTTTCTTAAATCTCACACACTCAATAATTTATGTGGGCCAGTATTTGCATCGGTAGTATTGATCAAGCGAGAGTTGAGAAGAGTCATTCGTGATTTATTTTTATATTTTTCACAAATAATCTTATTTTCTTAAATTTCTGATGAAATGTTATATTTATTTAGATTTTTTTTGAACTTATGTGTGATGTGCCATTAAATTTACATCAAATTTTCCGGGTTATTGTTAATTGAAATCTTATTTTCTTCCAATTTTTTTTTTTTTAATATTCTCAATTGTATTCGTAGTTCATTTTCTCCCATACTTAATGAATAAAATAGTTAGATAAAAAAATATATAAAAAATATTTCATTATCATTGATTTGTTTCAAACGCAAACGCCCGCAACCGCAAACGCTTGCAGGAAGCAGCTTTTGGAATTCAGCGGCTGGGAGCGATTGGGAGCGGCTGTGAGCGATTGGAAACGGTTCGTGTAATTGGCACCAATCGCTAGCAACCGCTACCACCCGCAAACGCAGCGTCCTTTTTTCACGAGCCACTTCAGCAGTCAATTGGTGCTACCGCTGTCATTCCATTTCGAACATAAAAACATCATATTTCTAAGTTTCTTTTAATAACCGATCAATACAAATCTTATCGAAACAGTGAGTTTATACATAATTAAACACAACGCAAACAAAAACATAATAAAAAGGCAGAGAGAGAAAGATGAGAACATAATCTTCAATATATAAGTTCTATCAAATAATGAGATTATCATCACAAATCTAGAAAGGCTAGTTAGTCCCTCGTGAACACTATCTTCACTAATTTTAAGCAATTTTTAAGGTGTATTATTATACTTTAAAAAAAAGTTAACATGTATCAAATTATCGTCTGCGCAATTGCTGGATTTCGACACTATCTTCACTAATTTTAAGCAATTTTTAAGGTGTATTATTATACTTTAAATATCGTATCTTGTTTACATCCTAAAGTTGACAGTGATCATAGTTTACATTTTTGTTTAATAATTATTAAAGAATAATTGACCAGATTTCAATTCAATTACCAACAATCGGGAAATGATTTTCCCACCAATGGACCATATTTTTTTCTGATGAAAAATAAAAATATAGATGATCGATATTCATGTGCTATAAATTAATTATTTATTTAATATTTACAAGTAATTTTCTATGGTTTCCTAAATAAGTTTCTTTATTGTTTCTCTAAGTGATGACTTTTAGTTGAGTATTTTACATTTTTGGTTTGATAATTACTAAAAATAGTTGACTAGAACTCAATTCAGTTACCAACCATCAGGAAATGATTATCCCACCAATGGACCAAATTCATTTCTAAAAAGAAAAAAGGGTAAAAAACAAATGATTGATATTCATATGCTATAATTAATTATTTATTTAATTTACAAAGAATTTTCTTTATTATTCCAAATAAGGTCCAGTATTATATTTCTCTGCTGATGAATTTTGATATAAAAAGCCAGATGTCGTTATCCTCAAAATGAAACAAAAAATAATAAAAGAAAAAGAAACGTATACAAAATTCCAATATAAATAATAAATTATTTAATGGTGCATATGTAAAACTTGGGGTTGAATATTTTGGGATATGTGAGCCACAACAACGATAAGCAAGTGCGTCTAATGCCCCACCAAATATGGTGAAGCGAAAGGCAGCCGGCCCTCTTCTCCGTTCCTCGCTTCATTTTTTCTTCTGTGTTTGTATTTTCTTGTTTTTGTTTTGTTTTGTTTTGTGTAGACGGTTCATTGTGGCTACTTTTAAATCTATGGGTAGGATTTTTATGGAATATTTCACTCTTAAAAATTCATATTGTTACATTTATTATCCTTTAAGGTCCTAATGGTCTCGATCGACATCATTATCCCAAATCATAATATTCCAATACCAAACTCATACATATATGTTTTCCTTCTTTTTTTCCTTAGTCTACGAACCTATACAAAAATCCAGATTAATCGTTGACCATGTGGAGATCATCTTTGAAATTAATGGTAACCAACATGGTTAAAATACAGTTTGACATTGAACTCTTTTCCCTCAACATTATTAATTGAATAGCAAAACTAGAAACCTACGTTTTGTTCTTTAAGAAAATTACATCTCATATCACTAATTTGTTATTTTTATTGTTCTCTTATATTTATTTATGTTGAGGTTTTTCAGAAATTTTCATAAATCTTTAATAAATACTCCAAACAAGACTAGATACTGTATAATTTATACAAACGCCGGCCATTCAGTATCGTTCTAAACCATCCTTTTTACATAATTCTTACTATTTATAATTTTATAATATATAAGACTAGGACTC
The DNA here is from genome assembly GCF_030686135.1 of Camelina sativa. Taxonomy (NCBI): domain Eukaryota; kingdom Viridiplantae; phylum Streptophyta; class Magnoliopsida; order Brassicales; family Brassicaceae; genus Camelina; species Camelina sativa. Next base: position 20,878,545 of record NC_141884.1, on the reverse strand, counting down.
GTGAATCTTTGAGCGTCTAGCTTTAACAAAATACCACCGGTAAATTTGATATAAGAAGGCAAAATAATAAGGATAGTACTCGAATGATAAAACTCTCTTTGCCAAAGAAAAATCATGAGTTTGATGCCAGTTTCCTTTACCAAAATATTAGATTATTATTTTTGTAATGCATAGTTATAATTCCCTTTTCTGTACACCTAAAAAAAAATCTAAAAAATATTCAGTCAATTTTTGTATGATGATTATTATAGTTAAATTTCAAACTTTTCAACCAAATACCATAGATAACTAAAAGACAATGATGACAGCTAAAGGAAGCTTCAAACTTCCAAGGATCAGTGGTGGAGGCTGCCGGTCCTGGAACGTGACCAGCGAGTGGCCTTATCCAGGAACTCATCACAAGCCCTGTGATCGGAATGAATGATCCTCGTCCACCAAAAAAACTAAGTTAAACCAAGTATTTTATATGCTCCAGGGTGTAAGAAGTTAGTTTTGGGCTTTTCTCGTGAAACCTCGGCATTTTGGACCAAGTGATGGACGAGGATCATTCATTCCGATCACAGGGCTTGTGATGAGTTCCTGGATAAGGCCACTCGCTGGTCACGTTCCAGGATTCAGTTGCTTCCACTTTGAAATGAATTTTGACTCTGCTAGTTATGTATAGAATCCAAGATCTCTTTATTGTTTGCATTAGGAGAAAGTACCGATCGACACGAGTACGGTTTCTGGCGTGTTGAAGAGCGAGTGTCAACCAACCCCAAGAGAGTGTCGATCAACACCAAGTTTTAGCAGGCGTGGCTGAAGTGTCTTTTGTTGCATAGTTTGCTAGTTTCAGAATAATGGTAGTTTAGAATTGACATTAAATAGTTGTTGGTTTCTTGATTATTGTTTTATTAAATAGTTCATTTTCTTTTTTTTTTGACAGCAAGATACAAGATCAGCTCAAACGAGCCAATTGGTAGGGAAAAAGTTTACAAAGGTAACTTGATGTGACTCGGTTCTAGCACGCCGTGCCAGCTTGTCAGCATTACCATTCTGCGTTCGGGGAACTTAAATAGTTCATTTTCTTTCTTGTTCAGATTTGTGGATTGGATTTCTGACATATTTTACACAGATTATTGGATATAGTAGCAACTATTAGAAGAGTTGATGGGAACAAATGGTCCAATTTCAATAAAAAAACAACCTACAGTTTTCAATTTTCGATATTATAAAATCAATGAACTTATTTCACAGAATCTATTGGAAAACTCTTTTCAACGGATTTTGATCGCGAAAATGTATATTTTCTTTTGTATAAGTAAATCACGCTAGCTTCAAAATTTTCAGTGAACTTCAGATTGAAGGTTTGGAGTCATTTGATATAGACAACTTTGACAGTAGATGTAACTTTCTTTGACGGTTGAGATGGGTGGTCAATTCTTTTGTTTTCCGTTTAAATACTAAACAAACATAATCTATAACCGTGTTTCTTTTTTTCTCATTTTTTTTTTTTTTTAAATCTTGTGATTGTTTAACTTTTCGGTGCATTTAAGAAACTCACAAAAGCGACAATGAAACTGTCTTTAACGAGACAGTAACTTTAAAAGAGAAAGTAAGAGACAACTGTGTAGTGAGAGACAAATTGATCTATATTTCAAGGACCAAAATTTGTTTTCTGTTGCGTCCATCGTCTTTGCTCTCACACTAACTTATGCAACCACTCTTTATAACATTGACTTGATTTACCGTTTGTGTTTGCAGTTACATGTTCCAAATTAAAATTAATAGGTAGCTAGCTAACGAGAAAATGACTAAAATCAATCCCAATTATTTGCCGAACGTTTTTTCATACCTAAATTTCAACATCTTGCAAATAACAATCTGAACTGTATTAAAATTTAAATTTGTTACTTGAACTATATGAAATATTGTCAATTTCAACATCTGCTCGAACGGCGTTAAGTCAGAGTTTAATGGTGCTAAATCACACGACTAGTGACGTGGTACTGAGACTAACCAAAACTAAGTCGTTTTGGTTATTTTTAGGTGTGTTGTGGCAAAAAAACAAAGAGTTTGACAAAAAATAGGGTATTGAAGTCCGTTTTTGGGTGTGTTGTGAGACTTCATTTTTGATAATTTCTTGACACAACACACCCAAAAATGACCAAAGTTATAAAACTTGGTTTTCAAAGTTACTCATTAACTTAAATTAATAAAACATTTTATTATAAAAAATTAGTTTTCAAAGTTACTCATTTACACAATCATGACACGTGTCAATTATATCGTTAAAGTGTTGACACATGTCAATTTTAAATTTAATAAAATCTCTAAAAATAAAAATGTAAGAATTCAAAACCTATCCTAAAAAGATTTATATAAAAGTAAAAAAAAAACCTAAATTAATTGAAATTCTTTCAAAGAAAAATCTTATTTTATTAGGGATTTTATTTTCATAAAAATGAGTAAAAGTCCATTTTTCCTTTCAAAAAATTAACTATAAATTTATAATCTTAATTTGAAAATTTAAACTTTCTTACTGCTTGTTACAAATGTTGGAATTTGGCTAATAGATATGTCTATTGTGGTCCAATGTTGACAAAAAAAAGTTTCAAACTTCCAACCAAATCTTGAGATATTTCACAAATGTAATTAATAAGATATGCGACATGTTATTAATTGATTATATTAAAATATGTATACATATTTCTTTTCTTAAAGGAAAACGCAAAAAAAAAAGAAGAAGTAAATTTCAAATCTACATAATATAAATATACATATTATTAGAAGAATACCAAAAATAAATATTTTAAGCTTAGAATAAGTATAATCATAGTTACATATACTTCATAATACAACGGTATTTTAATTGTGGATCTTTTAAATATGTTTTTTGTATATTTTACTAAATATTTTTGTTCGTTCTTTGTAAGATAAGTATAGATTTATGGATAAATTATAGAATTAAGTATTTTTTTCAAAACATCTTATGGATTTGGGACTTATAGTCTGTACTTACGTTTTGGGTTTTTGTTTTGTTACAGAATAATGATATTACCATTCTTTAGAACTACAAGAAACTTTGAGTTTTATCGATCCATTTATGTCAATTCTCCGGTCAAGTAGGTGAATATGGGTTTGTAAACTCCTTCACTTAGAGAAACATAAATTTAAACCTTAAATCTCAAAGATTAAAATTCGATTAAGCAAAATTTAAACCTTAAATCTGAAATTTCTTATTTTGATCTAATCGATGTCTAAGATTGGTGTCCTTGGGTTCCCCCTACACTATCTCCTTAGGGTTTAGTATCCTTGATTCAAGACGAGATTAATTGAATTTACTGGATTCATTGGAAGAGATGGTGTTATGGTGATGGATATTAATCATAATAATATTTTTCAAAATATATTTTGATTATCATTACTAATTTTTTATATATTAGTTATATGTGAAAGTTTTGAACGCATATTTTGAGATTGCAAATCCTAATGTTATATGCTTAAATTTATTGTTTGTTTGATTTAATTGAAACATGATATTTACATAAGATTTGTGACACCCTATTTTGCGGAGAGGTTTAAAAGAATTGGCCACTTATATCAACAAAGTGCACTTATCGTTTCAGTCAAGGGTCCTAAGAGAACTCCGCAGTTAAGCGTTTTTGAGCTAAAGTAGTTTCAGGATAAATAACCTTCTGGGAAATAATGATCGGAACTGTAGGAGTGAGAACAAAACATAGGAAAAAGATCATGTGGTGATTTGTAGAGACGGTAAACAAGTCTTTAAAACCTCCCGAACATATCAAATCGACCGTCAGATATGGGTGAGTCCACAGACTGGAAATGCATGTGGAGCCCACTAAACGAAGTAAACTCATGGTCCAAGAATGGATATGGAGCCCAGTAAACAAGGTGGCGGTCGGAGAGTTACACGATTACATTATAACTTTAAAAAAATGTAAACAAAAATGACATGTATGAATTAACATGTATATTATAAAAGCTATAAATTTGGAATTATTTATTACTAAACTGTTGAGGTATTTGATATAATACTTTGTATTATTACACACACATAGGAATAATAAAACCTACAAATTTAAAAATATATGAAAAATTAACTGAAATTTTATTAATAAATAAATAAGAAAAAAAAAATAATTATTTTTTAATTTTTAACAAATAATTATTATTGCTATTTTTCTGCATATGCTAAAAAAATATATTATAAATTCGCGCATATGGGAGTCCTGATCTAGTTAATTTATGAAGCATAATTCAGTTAGATGTAAAAGCTAAATCATATTGAATCATTATTCGAAATCGTAAATTTCATAGTTTATCATCCATCCTGAACATTACATGCATTGTCGTGTATGTGTCTAAAACTAATAACTTTAGTCACAATTCACAAAATAAGTCTAGAAGATAACAGATATTTTATGATAATAATATATAAATATATGATTTCATTTGTCCATGTCCATCGTGTAAGTCAAACTTATAAACAAAGAAGAGCGGATAAACGATATTCATTAGTGCAAATATATTGTAAGTTAATCTCTGGTCTATCATACCGACATCTACTTTTGCACTTCTTTTTTTTTTAAATCAAAAATCAATTATGATGCATCTGTTTCGTAACGTTATCACATATAAAAAAACTAACGTTATCTATTTCTATACCGTAATGTTTAATAAGGTTTACCATTCTAAACTATTAAGATATCTCTAATCATTTTTTTTTTCTTCAGAAAGACCATATAACTTTATATCGACAGCATATGCGATGCGAACATTCGAAAACGTGTCCTTCTAAGAATCACAACGCAGTAGAAAATGGGACCACGCAGAAATTATCGGATTGACTTCTGTATAGTGGAAGTCAAAATCACTGAGACCCAAGCAAAACAAATAAGATTGACATATATTAATCACTGAGATCTTATAAGATAGGGCAATGTGTAGTAGGGGCGTGAGTTGCACCTGAAACATGTTCTCATCAGTCAAATGTTTATGCCATAGTCTATCGAACCAAATAGAAATACTTTTTATCTAAACAAATTGTGGGAACGAAACAAACGTCGACATGGAGTACAAGGAATAGCTCCCATTCTCATATGACTTCTTTTATTGATCGTATTGTGCGGAACAAGTTTGTAAGTTTAAAGGATACTACAATCAAGTTTGAGAATGCTCTTCGAGTTTTGTTTGGTACTCAAAATTCTTTAAATCAGTTTTGAGGCTTTTTTGAAATCTTTTAAAACTCTTTAGCATATAGTAATGTTATACAATTATTTTTTTAGTTGAATAAATTTTACGTTCATTCAGAACAAACAAAAACACGAAATTAGCGAAACATAGAGGTGTTATCATAACTCATAATACAGTTTATTTCACACATATCAAGGTCTTTCTACGACACGAATGATCAATACTTTACCGGAACAGCATGTTGATAGATCATAGCTATCATGAAACAATATCTTCGATACAGTACGAAGATAAAATATAATTTAATAAAGTGTAACATATCATGGACAGAGGAATTAAGTGGCATACCGAACACATGCAAATTAATAACAAAGCTGTAGGGCACTTTCACTCAATTATATAATATGGAAGAACACATGAATTTCTAATAATGGAGGAAACGAATATATAAATGAACGTTGTTGGATGTGCACATTTGTGTGAATTATGATATTTATCTATGGAGATATGGGTACTCGTGTAACTTTGTCTCCAATTTCTTCTCTTATGGCAGACTAAAAATTGATTAGAAGTTATCTATCCGCGACAAAAATAACTCATGAGAAAATATATAAAAAGTGGCCGATAAAAAACAGTAGAAGAACTCAAATCAAAGAGAAAATAAGTTGAACACAACTGTTTTCTTTGCTAGCATAGCAAATTCCTTTTCTTTTTAATATATGTATAGTATATATCTATATATATATATAAGGCTTTGTTATTTAGGGTTTTTTTTTTTATGACAAAAGCTTTGTTATTTAGTTATTTTAAGTTTTACACCCATTCATTCGGAGAAGAAAGTTTTATTATAAATTATGAACAGTATCTTTTTAATAAGAACAAGTTGTCAGGTGTACAGATCTGTCTAAATGAATAATGGGTGCAGTCTCTTTTTTTTTTTGTCGTCAAGGGTGCAGTCTCTTAAAAAATGATATGGTTTTCTCCAATTATTAATGTATGTAAAGTTGGACTGCTCCAAGTTTATTTGTTTAACCTTTCGCTTTATATAATTTCTTAATCTTGTAATTTGAATTTAATCTAGTCTTCTAAAATTTTATTTCATGAGCTTTATTTTGTAGAGACTTTTCCTTATTTTTTGATTACCAATCACATAATTTTAATTTTTAATATAATGATATATTGTTGGAAAACAACTTTTTTTTCTTTTTTCTATATTGTTCTAAATTTTCTCTCGTATTATCAAAATTTAGAGACATAGTATCCCAGTAGTACTTCTAATAGAATTACAAAATATGTGGTAACAAAATGTTTCAAATGAATATTATTTTGAATATAATCTCAAATTCTCAATGTATTTACTATGTACATAAAATTTATATATCAATCACAGAGAATTTTAGTTTTTTTTTTTAACTTTAAACTATGTAACGCAAATTTTATTTTTAACCATAATAGAATTTATTATTCATAAACATAACATACAATAAAACCTCTATAAATTAATAAGGTCGGAACCATGAAATTTTATTAATTTATAGAAGTTTAAATTTATCGATAAATTAATAATTATTAATTTATGAAGATATTTTAATTTTCATAATTTTGAAATTTTATATTACAAAATAAGATATTTTTGTTAACATTCATATTTTTTAAAAAATTTCTTAATTTTTAATCTTGGCTATCGTAATTGCTAAGTTTAGTGTTTAGGTAAAAATGATAAATGTTAGAAGTTTAGAATTTAGAAGAAATTGCTACTAGTATCATTCATGGTAATAATGAACTCAAATAAGATATTGCGGTAATTTTAGAATCAATTACAAGTAAAGAAGCAATTATCGCATTTAGAACTTTCCACAATTTTTGGATGCAATTTGAGAAGATGACAATGAAAAAAATTATAGATAAACTTCAATAAGAATGCAAATTCAAGAATATGCAAATAACAATAGAGTCATATTTCACTAGATTTTCTTAAATATTATATATATATTATTTGATTATTAATTTATGATATTGATGGACCATATTTTTACATAAGATTTTCAAAAATATTATTATCTTATTAATTTATCGAAATGTGTCATTTTGTACACCAACCCAACTTGAGACCAGAAGAATTTATTAATTTATAGCAAGTATTAATTTAAAGAGTATTAATTTATAGAGGTTTCTACTGTATCACTAAACAAACCGGTTCTCATATCGCGATGCCCCTTCACGGCTTCACGTCGAAGTTTTTTCTTCGATCAACATGATTGTGTTTGGACCTTTATCGTATGTAACTCATAACCCATAAGTCTATAGACCATCACCATGTGACTAACAAGGTTACGAGTTACGACAAAAGCGTCGTTATAATGAGTTTAGTCTTCAGTCTCTTTACACCTACATATTTGTATATAATAATTAGCCAAATGTTTATGAAAATGTTTATGAAAAAAAGAATGTACGAATTAGAACTTGTTCAATTTGTTTGTCATTACTTCAATTTTGATTAATGTCAATTGTTAGCAAATTATATTATCTTTAAAAGATTTCAAGATTTGATGGAATGATTTGATTTGTTACACGTTAAATACGTAATCCAGTAATGTATATATTTAGACATCTCTAAAGATAGTTGCAATCCACAAAAAAAAAATGATAATATACGAGACCAAGACCAATTAAAAACCTCTAATTTAGCATGGAGGATAACTGAAACAATCATTTCAATTTTCCAAAAATGGTCATGGGGAACTTTGTCACGCCGAAGAGAAAACTATTACTGTATTAGAGAAAAAAAAAAGAGATAAAGATGGAAGAACAATCGAGAGAGAGAGAGAGGTGTATATCTGTATGACAGATACATGCACATCCTTGTTCCCACTATTTGTTTTTTCCCATGCTAATGTTTATTTAAATGCGTGCATCTAATTATACAGGTTGACTTACTCTTTTTCAGATGTTCTCCACTACATAATTAACCCTAAAATCTCTTACATGATACTGGTGCTGTGGTTGTGGCGCTCCCTTGTGGGCGTCCTTGTCCTAATTTAGACGAGCCCTACCATCATTTCAGAACTCTACCATTTGTTTGAATTATCCTTGTTGTTATATTATAGTAGTGAATAGATTCGAAAATGCCATCTACATGGATCATTGAAATCTTGATGTGACAGACGATGTTCTTATCTACCAAAATTTACACGAAAAAATGATAATTAAGGAAATGAGATAAAATGTTTGATCCAAAAAAAAAAAAAAAAAAAAAAAAGTTAAAACTTGATAGTTTATATTTGATATAAATTCCTTGCCGAAACTATTCAGTAAGGAACCAGTCCGATTAATTACATATCATCCTCTATATAATAAAACGGAAATACACAACCTTTTTTTGTAGATTATATAAAATATGGGTTATAAGATTAATTATTTGATTATTTGATAGATTATAAGTTATATGGGTTGTAACTATTAGTTAAATCTCGATTTAAGATCTTCTTAAAAATGATATTTTAAAAAGTAAAACAAAATCTCCAAAGAATAGTTAATTAACCATATATAGGCAACAAAATCTCAAAAATTAATCACTCTTACGTGGATTAAGAGTGATTTCCGGTTATACTACAAAATAAAATCTTAACTAACATTATTCCAAGCTTTTACTATAAATCATCCACACCTCCATTCATTGGAAATCACAATATTCATACCAAAAAAAATAAATTTAGATGTAAGTATTGCTTATCAATATCACGGTGCTCTAGCACGGATGTACACAACCTTTTTTTATAAACTATATAATTTTGATAGGTTGGTTACAAAGTAGGTTATAGATTAAATATAGGTTAGTTACAAAAAAAGTTATTGATTAACTGGTCAACCTGTTTGTCCAAAAAAAAAAAAAAAACTGGTCAATCTGTAGGCTATATGAATACATTTAAAAATATCTCAAAAAATCCTCTTAAAGAGAATATCTCAATGATTTATACCATTTACAAAAGTAAAATCTTTATTATTCCATGTATTGTTACACCATATATACTGTGAGACATAAACATATATTGTTAGGCGTAACAAGGAATAAAATCTTGACAATTAATCACAGTTAATCGTGATTTCTGAGATCTTAATGTGTTGTTTAAAATAAAATCTTACCTAACACCCTTTGAAACTTTTAATATAAATCATTCAGATCTTCATTCACTGAAATACATCGCTCATATTCATACTGCAAAAAAAAAATGACAATCGTGCTAGCACGGGTTGAAATTTTTTGTTTATTTTGTAATTTTTATTCAAAACATCATATATGTGATTATTTTATTTATTTTTAAAGTTTTTTTGGATGGAACACTATACCATGAAATCATATGCTGAATATGACTTATGAAAATAACATCTATTTTGTAAGATATATTCATAAAAACATTTTTAAAAAAATAAAATATCACATATACGATATTTTAAATAAAAATTACAAAATAAACAAAATGAGTTTCAACCCATACTCTAGCACAGGTCATATTCTAGTTTATTCAACAAATTAATAACCTTTTAATATACTAAAGATTATACTGGGCTACACCCGGATGACGAGTATATTAGATTTATTTACTTTGATATGAAAAAGATACCATCATAAAATTGTTTGTTATTTTGTAGATCCAAAAGCGACTACACATATAATCATTAAATTTTAAAATAGACAAATGCTAAACTGATCTCTTTAACTTAATATTTGACTTAAAAAATCTCTTAACTTAATATTTTAGTTTGTTTTAATTTTAGGAATCATTTAGCTGATGAATCATCAAATATTTTGAATATAATTGTTTGTATGTTACTTTTGTTAAATTCAATGTTTATGTACTGAGTTGTATCTCAGTGGTTTTGTGTAATTTATTATATACATATATATATATACATATATATATATTTAGAGGTTTTTTAAAAAAATACTTTGATTTATTGACTTCTTTGCGGCAAATCAAGCTAGAAATTGTAAGACCCTAGGTCCAAAAGTTATATTTTGGGGATAGATGTCGACACCAACAATTTCTCCGCAGACCGACTTAAGTTAAATGCACATTTTGCTGCGTTTTGGGTTTTAAGAACCTTAGGGATCAAGTATAAAATTGTTATTTCGACACAATTGGTCGTGTTTAGCCGTTTTCACCTTGTGCAAAGAGAGAATAACTTCTAAAAAGTTTCAGTGAGTTCCAGTGAGATTTTGTGCCTGTTTTTGAGAGATATGTCCCTGTGGTTGGAGATCTAAGGCTAGAGACGTGTGGAAAGTTTGCTGAGGGGTCGGTTCTGGTCGTTTGTGTTCTTAATCTCTCTATTTAACAAAGGTGAGTGCATGAACATGACTTTTCTAAACTAAAATATATGATTCTGTGATTTATGAAGCATAGTTGACATGATATTTTTTTGACTGGAGTTTAAACTGTGAGAGTGACCTGAAATGTCAAATTTTTTGTCTTGGTCAAACATATTCACTAATGTCACCTATTGACATCACACAAAACTTAGATATATATCTCTTGTTCCTTGAAACAACATGTTCATCTTCTTCCCGGGCATTTCTGTATGAACCTAAACCTGTTCAATTAAACTTGCAAAGTTGTAAGCTTGTGATTTCAAATTAAATTACAAACTAATAACGAACCAAACACCATATGATCTCTTGAAGTGTAAAACTAAATAGGAGAAGACGTGTGCCTTAAGTGAAAAGAATAAGGGAGCTGGATCATCTCCTGAAAATTCCAGGACACATGGCTGCACGAATTTGGATTTATGAGAGATCAAAACATTGAGTAGTTTGTCCTGCCTCTGCTACTGTATGTGGTTAGAAGTGGCGGTTAGAAAGATATAAGTCACGTGGTAGTGAGAATTATGACAGCATTCGAAGTTAGTCTTCTAAGTCATTATACACAAAAGTTTCTTTCTATGGGAGGCGGAACAAATACCTCTAATGGTGTGAGTCTTTATTTTCATTTAGCTTGGCATACTTTTTTTTTTCTAACTTACGCAAAGGTTTTCCTAAAGAAGGCAGAAACAAAAAAAGGATTAAGGACAACTATCATAGAAGAAATAAAATAAAATTAGTAGAGATATCTATGGGCACTATGTACATTGCTCAAAGACATAAGCATCTATCCAAGAGATTCTAGATCATTCGTCCTATTTTTCTCTATATATGAATTATAACAGTATTTCCTACAAAAATGAGAACTGATAAGCTACGTAAACCGACCATTTTCATGGCGGGTGTTAAAACTTCCACATAAATTCGATGCTGAAAACATTGGCTTTGCAATGTGTTATTATATGGCTTGAAACATATACCAAAAAATCATATTAACGTAAGTGATACTTGAAATGATAACATATATGCAAATTCTAAAGAAAAAAATTGGAGCACTGCTAAGTTGATTAACCATGTCTCTGTCTTCCTTTATCTTTGTACTAACCACTGGTTTGGAAAACTAAAGAACGTTAATAAGAAGTTCAAGGGCCCGAGCACGATAGAAGTAAGACCAGAGACTTCATCCCAGTTTGGACTGCCTCTACCTTTGTGATCTTGGAGGACATTGTTCCCATCGTCGTTGGGGCCTTTTGTGGAGAGTTGTCAGTCATCCAATCTGGCAAAGGGGAAAATATAGGATGAAGGTTCACTTACGCTTACACGTTTCTAAACATACGACCAGTTATCAGACTAAATACTCGTTTCTAAACATACGACCACTTACCTCATTCATGTTTCTCGCTTGGCTCGAGATGCACTTACGCTTACACGCTTGTTGATGGTCTAATGAGTTTACTTTTCCGTCTGACTTGATTATACATAGATCGAGACTAAAGATGGAGGGATGCCTCTACATGAGCAGAACCACATAAATTGAATATGTGGATCAGAAACCAATTTTGAAAATTCAATCTCTACATGAGAGAAACCACATGATATCAATATATTGATCATACGCCAGTTTTGAAACCCATCTATAATGAAAAGCTAAGACGAAGGGTGAAATCTTATTTAGAGTCGTTAGGGTTTTTTTGTGAAGAAGGCAGCGTGGATTTTGGAATTGTGTACTTTAAGCTGAACATATCGTAGATTTGTGTAACAATAAAATGAGAGCATTTAGAAATCATAGGTGATGAAAATGATTTACGAGTGAATTTATAAGTTAGCTAGCCCTGGGCATATTATCCGGACCTGAAACCCGAACCCAAACTCGACCCGAAGTGGATGGTTCGGTTCGGGTTCGGGTATTGTATAAAACCCGATCGGGTAATACCCGAACCCGAATGCCCACCCGAACTAACCCGAATTTAGTGCAAAAATATGCATTCTATGGGATTTGAACCCACAACCTTGAACATTTACAGATGCATCTTTAACCATTTTGCCACTTAAGTTTCTCTGTCTCAAAAAGAAATGTTAAATATTTATATATATAAATTTTTTCTAAAATTTATAAAAAAATAAAAATTAGTTTTTTTTTTTTTTTTTTCATGGTTCGATTGAGTTCGGGTATACCCGAATCATCCGAACCCGAACAGGTATTACCCGAACCCGAACCCGAAAGTATAGAAAACCCGAACGGGTTCTATATGTCTAAACCCGAAAACCCGAAAACCCGAAAACCCAAACCCGAATGCCCAGGGCTAAGTTACGCGATGGAGCTTTAAACCGAAGAGATCATGGCCTTGTGGGAATCGATGGGTGTAAGGTTGAAACTTTGGCCCTTTTAAGGCTTTTAAGACTTTAAAATCATTTAAAAATATTAAAAGCATTTTATTTACCAATCAAGCTTTAATTACTTTTTTATTTTTTTAAAATTTCTACAACTACTTTATTTTTTCTTTATTTCCCTTTCTTTTCTAAAGCCTCCAAAATGACGTTTTAAAACCAACAAGTTTAAAAAACTTTTTTTTTAATTCCTCCATCATAATTAAAAACTCTATATAAATTTATATATATAGTTTACACAAATCTTTTTTTATAGATTAATTATCAGCATTTTTTTTTCTCTTTCTTTTGACATCCACCTCTCTTCACAAATTTATTATTTTTATCATCACTTTTGTATTTTCTTACAATTTTGTTATTAATAATATTACAGTCACAACTTTTAAAGTTTTCTTTTTAACAATCATATTTTAACAGTTAAACTATTTACAGCTAAATTTATAATTAAACGAGCTACAAATAACAGTCGTGTAAGAAAACATATCGTAGATTTTCTTACAATTAGAGTTTAAATTTATAATTAAGTGAGCTACAAATAACAGTCGTTACTAATCAGGACCTTAAACTTGTCAATTCATATTCCATGGATGTAGGGTTGAAAGTTAAAAAAACTTGTATTTTTTAGGAAGATTTGTAATTATTATTATTTTTCCAACAAAAAAAAGATTTGTAATTATTTTAGGGGATGTCATGACAAACATTTTCAAATAATACTTGGGTTCACCTGTAAAGATAATCCTTTTGTTTATCTCCGATTTCAAAAATCAAGAAAAAGATGCCAACTAATATTAAATATAAATAAATATTTATTTCAAACTAAAATCAGAATAAAAAAATAAATTAGAAAAAACAGAATCATTAAACAAAATAAATATATACATCATATTATAATTAAATAAAAATAAAATTAAATAAATAAACATATTGAAATGAATCATTAAAAAATTATTAACTTAGTTGAACCTCAAACTGACGCATAATCTCGTTTAATTATAAATTTTAAACTCTAATTCTCCTTTATAAACCAAAACCGACATATAAACTCATTTAATATTATAAAATCCGAACCTTAATTCTCCTTTGTAAACCCAAACCGACACATAATCTCGTTTAATTATAAATTCAAATCCTCATTATAAACCCAAACCGACATATAAACTCGTTTAATTATAAAATTTAAACCCTAAATCTCTATTTATAAACCCAAACCTACATATACTTTCTCTTAACTAAAAACTAAAATCATAATTGAAACGACCAACCTATTTTCTTTTTGTCATCATTGAATCGACAAGGCCCGATCCATAGTCAATCACTACTACACGGGGTAACACAACTTAGTGGAGTCGAACTCCGGTGGAATCGGTCACAGAGTTGGTGCTATAATCACTTGACTAAAGACACTTCCCGACCCAACCTATTTTTTATATTATAATAATTAACTAGTGATCTCATACTTACTAACAACCTAAAAATCATTCAATTCAAACAGCGGAAATAAAAACCATTTAACCAACAATAATCCAATAAAACGAATAAACTAATAAACATCAATCCAATAATATCAAGAAGCAATAACCAGCAACCTAACATCATTTTAATGACCCACTCTAGCAACCTAACAGAAAACCGACAACACATCAACGAGCCATTAGAACATCCTCCTCTTCATTGCCTTGATTTCACGATCACACCTTGCCTTTACCTGCTCCACAACACAAAAGAGATGCATACAAATTTCTAGAAATACTTAGTGAGGCAATTGCCTCATCTACTGGGCTATACACACAAACTATAAGAACTCAAAGCATCAAATAACAAACACAAACAAGACACAATCAAACAAGACAAGCAACATGAACATGTTATCCGCCTGCTGAGAACAAATGTCGACCGACACCCTCCTGGTATTCACCGACACCCACCACCAATGTCGATGGACACTCCACTGACCGAGACATACCTCCACTGTCGACCAACACCCTCCTGGTGTCAACGAAACCCTCATCGATCACTCGCGAAACATCGCGATTGGTGTCGACCAACACCCTCCTGGTATCGATCGACACCGGTGCCTTAGCATCGATTCCAAACGCCGTCATCGACCAAAACTCATCCTCCAACGCCGCCAATTTTCCTAAGGACACCATAGTAGCCACACAAGGCCATAGACTCCACGAAAACAAATAACAAGCAAGAAATTAATCCACCAAATCATAGAAAATACATAAACATAGATATCTCATGCTCAGATAAGCCATGGTCATGCAATCACCTTGTAACAAGAAGATTTCAACTCTAAAAGGACGAAAACAACACCACAATAAGCCTCCAACACGTCTTTGGGCCTCAGATCTCCACTCCCAAGGAAGAAACTCTCCAGAACAAGTATCAGACTTCACATAAACTTTCAGGAACTCACTGGAAACTCTTTCTCCTTTCTAACTGTTAGAACGATGAAAGAGGCTGAGAAACTAAGTGGATTTGGGTTTTGATCCTTTAAAACGAAGTCATAAGTTCCCATCAATCAAATCGAACCAATCCGGCAAAAATAGAAATAACTCGAACATGAACCAACCAGTGGTGTCGAGCGACAACCTTATGGTGTTGGTCGAGACCTCTCTTCACCAAGACTTGGTTCGCGGATGTTACAATTCTCTCCAACCAATATAGATTCGTCGTCGAATCTCGAACAACCATTGGCAAAGGAATCATGTGCAACCACCTTCATGGCCCAATATACTCACATTTGAAACATTATTTTCTCTCAACATTTGGACTTTCTTTACTCATAGGTCTCAACCTTGAGTTTTTATTGGCTTCTCATATGACCTTAGCCTGCATGCATAGTATTGGCTCCTCATCAGGCCTAAGCTCGTATGCCATAATATATAAAGGAAGTCCAATATTCGTCTTTCTGGTTGCCACCCTACAGCGCATCCCTGGATCGTCATCCGAAGTCAATATATATACCATTTCCAAGCCACCATGTCTCATAATATAACGTAACTAGGAGAACTTTTCATCCATGACCAACTGTCCCAGAGCAAACAGTTCTGGATCTGTCTTAATCCTATCTCCTAACCAGATCTCCCTCCTGTGGCTCGCGTAAAACATCACAATGTGCTATCAACCATAATTCCCTCACTGGAATACCTCATGACCACATGATAACATCATTATTTTACCCATTTTAGCTATACTTTTAGTATGCATTTAGGATGAGTTTGATATGCTTTCAAGGCTTTAATGTTTATTATTTTAGGTTTCAAAAAGGTTTTACAGGTTTTGTAGCAAAAAGGAACAAAAGGTAAGGAAAATATGTTTTAGGAAAGATTCAGAGCTTTACAGAACGGGCAACGTTTGAAGAACTTTCAGAACTCACATTTCAACGTACTTGGTGTCTATGGAAAGATGGAAGAGTCATCTTTCTCCTCGAAGTAGAATCAAGTCGATCCATCCAACCATCCGGAAGTTATGCCCGATTTACCGAGACGTACCTTAAACCGACCTAAGAAGAACCATCAAACCCATGGGCTTTTATTTGAAGGCCTGACCACCGACCACCACGGCGGCCCAGTCCAAGTCTTCACCACCGTTCTAGAAGCTTCCTACGCTGCCCCTTGCCATGCACTTATCAAGAGAAGACGAATCTACCCTTACAAAACCCTAAACCTAGACAGAACCCTATAAATACTCTTCTAAACCTAGGGTTTAGAGTGTGCAATCATTGGAGCAGCCAAGGGACACGACCAGAGGAGCAGCCGACGTCCAGACCTCTCCCTCGTCCCTCTCTTTGCAGCTTTGAGATCCACAAAACTCTTTCTCTTTCTCTTGTTTGTTCGATACACTAGTTTTCTTAAGGAGAAGTCTTTACATCTTTTACTTGATTCTAAGAAGTAATCTCTAAACCTTATTCTTACTATTTATTCTTTTATGTTTATGAATTATTTAAACCTTGCTTTGATGATTGCCTTAAATATGCAAGAGTAGTTTTCTAGTTGGGTTTAAAGGGATAATCAAAGGGGGGGAGATGATCTTAGTTTAGGTGGCAATTTTTAGGGTTTGTTAGATTTAAATTCTATTTATTCTATGCTTTAATTCTAAATCTTTGCTTAATGCTTTAAGTTAGCCTCATGAACTAACTATGATCTAAAGTATGTGTGCTTTCCAAAAGCTTGCATGTGTGCTTGACCTAGCTTAGATGTGTGGAGAGACATAGGAAGCACATACCCCTTACCTATGGAATTCCATGTATTATAATCGAACCTGTTTTAAATGCTTTGAGCTATGCGTCGTAGCCTGCGACAGTTGAGTTACGGGGTGTAGTGATCTTAGACGGTTAGCTTGAGAACTTTAAGTTAACGGTTTATTAGTGTTTCGTAGTCCGAGTTTTAGATAAACAAACTAACCCTAAACTTTCCTAGATAGATAAATCATTGAACCCCTGCTATTCCCCTTGATGCCCAACGCTTGTCTCATTTATTTTACTTGCTTTTATTTACATTCATTTGCTTGCTACAACCGTGACAACCAAAACCCCCTTTTTGTTGAGTCCTAGCCTTACTTACCTCTGTTGGATTCCGTTGAACAACAACTCTCTCTCTGTGGGATCGATTCTTAAATACTACTACCGATTAGCTGTGCACTTACAGCCGTCGTGTGGTCTTTTAAGGCAAAAGATTTGAAGTGAAAAACCACACACATCAAAACTTTTTGGCGCCGTTGCCGGGGAAAGATTGTTGTTCACAAGAGTCTAGGAACTAGAGTAACGTCTAGGACACCTTGCTGTTTAATTTTTCTTTTTGTTTTTCACTTGTTTCACGAGACCTTGAGGATGAACCTCGACGCTCTCCCAAGAGAATTTGAGAACCTTACTATTGCTGAGCTCATGTCACATTACCGAGCCACGGACGGAGACCCATCCGGTCTGCAAGCCCATTCGCTGCAAGGTTCAAGCATTGGTCACTCTCGACCAAACATTGTACCAACACTTAGGCGACCTTGTCGCAGTGCTTTCACTCGACCACCTCAAGGCCGAGCACCTATGGGACCAGCTTACTGCCGAGCTGACCATTCCTACATACCGTACCATGCGGACGTGCCATGCTTCACAACGGACCAGTACCTTGATCCGCAAGAAGTCATGCAAGTCGATGTCAATGAAATTTTTTTCTATGACACTCGAAAACCAATCACTTCAAGGAGCTCTCACACCTTAGACAAGCTCATGAAGAAGATGAAAAAACTTATACCGATCGTCAACAATCACTTAGATCGACTTCTCGAAGCTAAAAAAGGAGAAGAAACACTCAAAAACATCAACTGTTGCATGACATATCAGGTCCCTAGAGAAGAAGCTCCTGAAAACCGTAATTTTCGACAATTTCAACACCAAGAGGAAGCTATCTACCGAGGTAACCCTAGAACCCGACCATCTCCAGCACCATATGATGTTTATGAAGATTGGGAACCTGTCCCAAGTCACCGTCCATCACGTTTTCAAAGACCCTATCCAGGGAGAGCCGGAGCCAATTTAAACCACTCCTACCGAGATCCTTTCCGACTCCCACACCAAGTCTACCAAGACAATTTTTGTGAGTCTACACAACAAAAAGCTGAAGAAGAGATGATGTTGAACTTTATAAGTCGGATGACAAACTTAGATGAGACTGTGAAGATGATACATGGAAATCTCCACAAAATCCAATCTGATCTTTCGGGAAGAATGAATGATATTGCTGTTGAAGTTAAAAGAATAGAGGAAGAAAGTTCTCAAACTGCTGAAGCCTTGGAGAGGAAGCTCCATTGTCTTGAAAAAGAAAAAGTTCAACATTCAAAGGAGATAAGAGAAAATGCAAAGGATGTTAGCGATTGCAACTTGAAGATTAATGCCTTGGAGAGCCGTTGCTGCAACAATTCCGAAGCCATTCTTAACAAGACCCTTGAACTTTGCAACCATATGGAGGAGTATGAAGAAAGAGCTAAGAAAACCGAAACCAAAGTGGAGGAGATTGGCAAACGATTCAATACCTTGGGAGACACTCTAACCAAAGAGTTCACTAGTCTTCTTGTCCTACTACTTGAGTCTAATATTGGAGCTAAGCAAGCTGCCATGGAAAAGAGAATCAAGTCTCTTGAAGTAAATCTAGAGAGCTCAATCTCGTGTGTTGCTGGACACATCCAAGAAGAAAATCGAATCGATGGAGAAGAAGAAGGAAGGAAAAAGGAAATCATTGACGGAAAAGGAAAAGTTTCATGTTTCCTTTTAGGAAAAGGAACTCTTGGCCCTATAAAAACAAGGGAGAACCCTACTCCTCATCCACAACATATCGACGTGAAAGAAGCTGCTCTAGAACCCGAAGAACCTAAAAAAGATTTTTTGAGAGACAAGCTACAAGTTTCGATGGAGACCATGAGTTCTAAACTCGATTTGCAATAGATATCTCAAGAAGAAGAAGTTTCGATCCTTACAAAGGATTGTTTTGCTGTAACAACTCTTGAAGCCTCACCACCACGAAACCTTGAAGGTCTAGGAGAAGAAGAAGTCGCTGAAGAAAAAGAGGAGTATGAAACCGATTATGAGGATGAGTCCATTGGAGATGATAGATCCGATCATGCTAGCCCTCAACAAGAAGAACCAGAAGCTGAGCCGATCATAGGAGAAGGAGAGGAACACCAAACCGCCGAGTTTGGAGAGATTCAAACTGTCTCTAGATGGGATGAGCCCCCAAGAGACAAGTTTAAGACTTTGATGAAAGCTATTCCACCTCACATCTCATTCGAAGAAGCATGGAGCAAGTTCCCATTGAAGCTGTTTTTTCATGGAGAGCTATATTACCGAAGAGCATGTGGAGGATCACTTTAGAGAGGCAAGACTATCCTTCTATCCAGACGCACCAGCCGAGACACAAAAACTATGGCGTAGAAGACGCATTAGCGAGGAAGACTTGGAGAAGTTCAACAAAGCTGTTAAAGCTTTACGCCTTGGTACGTCTTTCATGAATGCCTGGTGCCAACATGATATTGCTCGTTTATTTTTGGAAAGCAGAGAATCAGTAGACGAGATTAGAGATCTGTTCCTAAAAGCTATGAACCTAAAGATTTGCGAACACTACAAAAAGTGGAGAGCCCTGGCCGATTCCTCATCACTTGTTCTATCAATGGAGTTAAATTTGAAAATGCATTATGTGATTCCGGTTCATGTATCAATATCATGTAAACCGATGCTGCAAGGAAGATTGGCTTGAGACACCTACAACCCTCGGACATACGCATAGGACTCGCCAACTCCTCATTCACAATACCCGAAGGAATGGTGCGAGACATTCATGTGAGAGTTGGAATCTGTAATGTTCCAACCGACTTTCAAGTCATCAATGCTGAGAAAGGAAGATTTACACCACTTATCCTTGGAGGAGCATTCCTAGCCACAGCCGGAGCCGTCATGGACTGGCCTAACCGGAGAATGACTCTCACCAACATCAATGGAGACATTTTCTATGAAGCTAAACCATTCAACCCTCCAACTCGAAGGTCTAGAGAAGAAGATTATGCAAGAGAGCCACCTGATGCCTACAATGGAGAACCAACCAAGAGAGCTTGTCTAAGGACAACCCACTCTCCTCACCCTGCTTGAGAAAGCAAGCAAAAGTCAAGCCAACGACGTTAAACAAGTGCGCTTCTTGGGAGGCAACCCAAGCTAGTAAGTATTTATTTTTAGGAATTATTTTCTTTTACTTTTAATATTTTTGCATTTTAGTTTCAGTTTATAAAAAAAAAACAAAAAAAAATAGAAAATAGAAAAGCCAAAAAGAAGGAAGAAGAAGGTCCATGGAATGGCAACACACCATGACTAGTGGCAAGTACCACCTACTGACCGGCCATGTTCAACGTGTCCGAAGTATGCCGAAGGCGACGGATCATCACAATCCTCATGTGATTGATGCCGAGAGTCCCCACCAGCCATACCAGCCGTAACCGATGCCATGTACCATGTACCCTGTATCACTTCCAACATTAGCTGCTAATGTTTGTGACCATACCTGCTGCCTATGTCCGCGACCGTTCATCCTTGTGACGCGAGACAACTCCGAACCACCACCATCCTTCCCACCTACCATCACCATTCTTTTACTTAGGTATGCATTTGTTATTTTTATTTTCTCATTATTATTGATGGTTTTAGGTTTTTGTTTCAAGGAGGATGCATTTAGAGATATATCACACACAGTTCGAATGAACTTAGCCTAGTTTATACTCGATGTCAAGCAACCAAAGGAAGTACAAACGGTTAGTCACCACACTTTCATACCACAGCCGACCTCTAAGACAACTTTTGGGCAACCATAAAACGTTTAGGGTCAGACACAAACACATTCCATCAAGGTGACATTGTTCTTAAACCCTACACTTTTCCTTATGATTTTTAATCCTCATCTCTTTCTTTTTTCCCACCGAGGACTGTGTGATTTAAGTCTGGGGGGAAGGATGTTCCATTCTATACTAATGCTACTTTCTATTTTGTTGACTTGAAACCTTTTTCCACTTTTTACATCAATAATTTTGACATTTTATCGAGTCACATTTTTTTTATTGAGTCAAAACTAGTAGGAGATTATGATCTTATTCTAACGGTTTATTTGATTTGGATTAACACTCTTATGACTCTTGATTATGCTTGACAACAGAACCAAAGTTTGGAAAGACTGTGAGCCGACTCAAATATCCCCCAAGTCCCTATTCGATGGATATTCAGATGATCTAACGTTGTCTCTAACTTTTATAGGACCTAAACCAGACTTAATTTTCAAGCCCAGGGAATTGGTATACATTGGACTAGATCTCTACATTCAAGCCACACAAGACATTGCACTTCTTCAAAAGTATGTTCCCCTCTCTCTTCCCTTCAATACTACAAAAAAAAAGAGAGAAAAGAAAAGAAAAGAAAAAAAACAGATAATAAAAGATGAGATGATTTTGATCAGTTTAGAGAGGTAGGTAAAATATCTGTGACCTCATTATTCTACTCTTGAGTCAGATGATCACACAAAGCTTGGAAGCGAGGGGTAGGTAAATTACCGATGACCCCGGTATTCGTCTACATCTTTGATTTTTTTTAAAAAAAGAAGAAGTGAGAAAAGGGAGAGGAAAGGATTCATATGAAGAAAGTCTTGGTTTGAAGAGAGTCTGCAAGAGATGACAATGGAGATTCGGGAAACTCTAAAGAATTGTGGGATCAAGGAGAGTTGATGACTCTCATGGTGGATTACAAATGGAAGTTCCTAATGTCAAGGCCAAAAAGAGTGCAAAGACAATATCCCCAAAGATAAGTGAATTCCCATTATTTTCAAAACCTCTTTTCCATGATTTAGTTTGATTATTGACTAAGTCTGGGGGAGTTGATAACATCATTATTTTACCCATTTTAGCTATAGTTTTAGTATGCATTTAGGATGAGTTTGATATGATTTCAAGGCTTTAATTTCTATTATCAAGTATTTTAGGTTTCAATAAGGTTTTACAGGTTTTGTAGCAAAAAGGACCAAAAGGCAAGGAAAATACATTTTAGGAAAGATTCAGAGCTTTACAGAACGGGCAACGTTTGAAGAACTTCCAGAACTCACATTTCGACGTACTTGGTGTCTATGGAAAGCTGGAAGAGTCATCTTTTTCCTCGAAGTGGAATGAAGTTGATTTATCCAACCATCCGGAAGTTATGCCCGATTTACCGAGACGTACCTTAAACCGACCTAAGAAGAACCATCAAACCCATGGGCTTTTATTTAAAGGCCTGACCACCGACCACCACGGCGGCCCAGTCCAAGTATTCACCACCGTTCTAGAAGCTTCCTACGCCGCCCTTTGCCATGCACTTATCAAGAGAATGTTAGAATGAGCGGAAGACTTAAGAGATTGAGAGAGTTTTGATAGAGTAAAGAGAGAGAGAGAATCGTTGTAACAAAGAGAATGAGAAGTGAAGAATGGAATCCACTAGAATGATCTGAATACAACATGTGACCAAACCTTAAATAGGCGGCCATACTAGGGTAAATCCTTTTACACAAATAGAAACATACGACAATGACATAAAGAGAGAGAAGGAGGTGTTCCCAAGTATGATAGCGACATGAGCAAGGTCAACTTGCTTAAACTCACTCGTGACTCCTTCCACTCTCCACACCTCCAACGGCTACAAGATGTTCTCGATCCTTCTTGTGGGCTTGATGAGGCCTGTCTTGCCTAAAGGCTTCCTTACCAAGAAGTCTCGGCCTTATTCTTCTTGTGTACGGATGGGTCGTACAGACATCGCCTAACACATGATCGGCCATGGTCAATACTCCCCCTCAAGCTTAGCCGAGTAAGGTGGCTAAGCTTGGAACCCGTGAAGTATCATCTCATTAAAAACCTTGGCTTAGAAAACCTCATGGGACAAAACTAAGTCAAGGGAAAAAGAGTGTGATATCCACGAGTTAGGTGAGTCGATCATGGGTGTGTCAAGTCTACGAGTCCTAGTTTGCTGTGAATATATTCACAAACTTGAGGACTCGCAGCCTTGGTGAGAATGTCTGCCAGCTGATCCTTGCTTGGAGTGTGACACGGTAATGTTACTCCTTCTTCTATCTTCTCACGAACCTTGTGACAATCGGTTTCAATGTGTTTGGTTCTCTCGTGAAAGACTGAGTTGGTGGCTATATGAATTGTAGCTTCATTGTCACAATGCATGGTGATTGGCTTCTTTGATTCGATGCCGAGATCCTTGAGAAGTCCTTTCAGCCAAATCAGTTCATTGGTTAGCTTCCTCATCGCTCG
The DNA here is from genome assembly GCF_030686135.1 of Camelina sativa. Classification (NCBI taxonomy): domain Eukaryota; kingdom Viridiplantae; phylum Streptophyta; class Magnoliopsida; order Brassicales; family Brassicaceae; genus Camelina; species Camelina sativa. Next base: position 20,854,793 of record NC_141884.1, on the reverse strand, counting down.
ATACTCGGCTTCGGCACTCGAACAAGAGACAACCTTTTGCTTCTTTGATTTCCAGGTGACAAGGTTCCCTCCAACGAACGTACAGTACCCGGTGGTTGATCTTCTATCCAACGTGTCTCCAGCATAGTCAGCGTCGCAATAGCCCACAATCTTGGTGTTTGCATTCTTGCCCATCCATATGCCTTGACCCGGACTGCCTTTGAGATAACATAGGATCCTTTCCACCATACTCCATTGATATTTGGTTGGAGCCTTCATATGTTGACTAACCTGGTTCACAGCATAGCATATATCAGGTCGCATAATAGTTAGATATATTAGCTTACCTACAAGGCGTCGATATCGCGTGACATCTTTATATGGCTCGTCCATGGGTTCTCGCGGTTTTCCCTCTTTGGCCCGTAGACTCTCCCCCTTTCGCTTGAGCTGGTAGTCCTCATCAAGTGGCGTAGGCACCGGCTTAGCACCAAGCTTCCCTGTTTCAGCCAAAAGATCAAGGGTATACTTCCTTTGCGAGAGAAAGAGCCCCTCCGGAGAGCAGCAAATTTCAATGCCTAAGAAGTATTTTAGTTAACCAAGATCCTTAATGTCAAAACTAGATTGAAGAGAGCGTTTTGTGTCTTGAATACCGTCCTTGTCGTCTCCTGTCACAATAATATCATCGACATAGATAAGGACCACGACAATACCACGCACAGTTTTGAGGGTGAAGAGGGTGTGATCAGCCTCCGAACGCTTGAAGTCACTAGCCTTGAGGACAGACGTGAGTTTGTGGTACCAGGCCCGAGGTGACTGCTTGAGGCCGTAGATAGCTTTTTGAAGGCGTAGTACACGGCCCGGGGTGACCATATTCTCAAGACCCGGAGGTGGGGTCATGTAGACTTCCTCTTCAAGCTCTCCTTGAAGGAAGGCGTTCTTGACGTCTATTTGCCACAAATCCCATGAAAGATTGACTGCCAAGGAGAGCACAACCCAAACCGTATGTAGCTTGGCCACCGGTGCAAACGTATCAGTGTAGTCGGTGCCGTAAGTCTGAGTAAAGCCTCGAGAACTTAGGCGGGCCTTGTGCCTTTCGATCTCGCCATTACTCAAATACTTGATGGTGAACACCCATTTCGAACTGACCGCCTTCTTCCCTTTTGGTAGGTCGGTTTCGTCCCATGTTTGGTTCCGGATCATAGCTCCAGTTTCGTCTTTGACCGCGTCTAACCAGACCTTGTGATCTTTAGCCTCGTCATAGGTCTGCGGAAACCAATTGGCGTCAACTTGACCGATGAAGGCTTGGTGATCCGGTGGTAACAGCGCAAGCGAACAAGTGGCCTGGATAGGGTGAGCTATGGCTTGACTGTTGTAGTAGACGCGCTTATTCTTAACACGTTCACTCCTTCGCAAGACAGGTTGTGAAGGCGACACACCTCCATGTAGACGTTCACTCCTCCGTAAGACAGGTTGCGTGGATGACACGACTTCATGTGATTCAAGAGTGTCTCCATCCGTAGTCTCGCTATCCGAATGTTACTCGGTAGGCGTTATGGGAACACCATGGTCGCCGGTCACCATCAAGTTTGGCTCAGGAAGAACATGGTCTGGAGGCAGGACGGCCTCAGGGACGTCAGCAGGATCAGGCTCATCCTCGGTACGTGTCGGGGTTGACTCGAGCCGGGTAGAACTGGTCGGTGGAGACGGGTGACCGAGATGATCAAGAAGGAATTTTAGGCTGGAGGCCCGTTCATTCGGTGAAAAGGAGAGGTCCTTGAGGCTGTTCTAGTCCTTGTTATAAAAATAGCCAACATTTTCCATGAACCGAACATCTCGAGAGACATACAAACGACTTGTTGTTGGATCATAGCACTTGTATCCCTTTTGAGTCGTGGAATAGCCAATGAACATACACTTTGTGCTTTTAGGATCGAGCTTACTCCGCTGCTCTCCTGGCACTAATACAAAACAAACACAACCAAAGACACGTAAGTGATCGAGAGATGGTTTAAATTTGTTCAATACCTCGAATGGTGATAAGTCGTTAAGAACTTTGATTGGTGTCCGGTTAATCAAGTAACACGCCATCATCACGACATCACCCCAATATCTCCTTGTAACGTGTGAGTGGAACATCATTGATCGTGCAACCTCCATGAGGTGTCGATTCTTCCTCTCGGCCACACCGTTTTGTTGGGGCGTATATGGACAGCTTGTTGTTGTAAGATGCCGTGCTTAGCCAAATGTTCTTTGAACTTGTGACTTGTATATTCCCCACCATTGTCTGATCTAAGTACCTTAATTTTAGCATTGAAATGATTAGTGACATAATTTTGAAAATTAATGAAGGCATCAAACACTCTATCCTTTGATGGTAACAAAGTAATCCATGTGTACTTAGATTTTTCATCAATAAAAGTCACAAAGTATTTGTTATTATCTCTAGAAAGACATGGTGAAGTCCACACATCAGAATGCACTAGATCAAAGCAATGCTCATAAATAGTAGTAGACTTAGGGAAAATAGACTTGCAATGTTTTCCAAGAATACAAGACTCACAACTTGAGTTATCAAAAGAAACATTTGGAAGCATTAAAGCAAGAGCACGAGAATGAGGATGGCCTAATCTAGCATGCCACATACTATCCGAATTAACAACAAAACAAGAACTAAGTGAGGTAGGTAAATTTGATGATGTTTTCTCTAAGACATAGAGATCTCCTTTCCCATCTCCTTCTCCAAGAACTTTTCCCGTCTTAATATCCTGAAAATGAACACTATTAGGACCAAATATGGTGTAGCAGTTCAAATCATTAGTAGTTCTCTTAACCGATAGTAAGTTTGATGTAAAAGTAGGCATAAAGAAAGCTTTTGAGGTTTTATCAAATAATTTCAAGTCTCCTACTCCTTTTACTGGCACTCGGTCTCCATTTGCTATAATAACACTACCTAAGGCCAGCTTTATGTTATCTAATAGACTCGGGTTACTAATTATATGATGAGAAGCACCCGAGTCGATAACAAGTGAACTACTCGGCTTAGAGGTAAAGAAAGAGATACCAGAGTCCTTGAGTGAGGCGATGGAGCGGATAAGAGCCTCAAGGTCTGACTTTCTTACCACCTCTCCATAGGCTGATGTCATAGCCGCCTCATCTCCCTGCCTCGACGAACCGGTTCCTTTGTCGCTAGCCGCTTCCTTCGAGAGGTTAGCCTTGAACTTGGCTGGTTTGAGGTGAGGGTGAAGAATCCAGCACTTGTCTTTCATGTGTCCTCGCTTCTTGCAATGGTCACAGATCCACACTTTCCTCTCCTCTTGCCTATACACTCCTTTGTTCACCGTAGCAAGCTCCCCCTTACCGCTAAACAAGTCAAGTGATCCTTGTTCTTTTTGGATTTGAGAACAAATGTCTTCAAAGGAGGGTAGCTTCTCAGCCCTAAGGATGTGCTTCAAGAGGTCATTGAAGGATGGGTTCAAGGTGAGAAGGAGTCCAAAGACCTTGTCTTGCTCCTTCCTTTCAGTCAGCACCGCCGTATCGAGTGTACTTGGCCGCAACATGTCGAGTTCGGACCATAGTGCTCAAAAATTACCAAGATGTTTAGTGAACTCCAAATCCTCTTGATGAAGCTCATTAATAGCCTTCTTGACCTCAAAAACTCGAGTCAAGTTAGAGACATTACCATAAACGCTTTTGAGCGTTTCCCAAAGCTCCTTGGTCGTCACGCAATAGGAGTAGGCTTCAAGGATTGGCGTGTCGAGAGAGTTTTGGAGAACAGATAGGACAACTTGGTCTTCTTGAAACCACTTGGCCTTCCTCTCGCTCTCTTCCTCTACTTCCACCTCGGAAGCACCTTCATCTTCTCCTTTGAGGTTTTGCTTTGGAACATAGTCGGTTTCGACATGACTCCAAAGGCCACGACCTCCAAGGGCGGTTCTTGTGGTTCTTGTCCACAGCAAGTAGTTTGTTCCCTTAAGAACAATCGGTGTAACAATGGGCTTGGCGTTTTCCATGGTTTGAATGCTATGGACCGTTGGATAAAGCGTTTACCCGGAGAATAAAAGAAGTAAGAATGAGAAATCGAGTGAAAAGAGATGAAGAATAAGAGAATAGAAGAGTTAGATTGTCAAGAACAGCAACCTAGCTCTGATACCATGTTAGAATGAGCGGAAGACTTAAGAGATTGAGAGAGTTTTGATAGAGTAAAGAGAGAGAGAATCGTTGTAACAAAGAGAATGAGAAGTGAAGAATGGAATCCACTAGAATGATCTGAATACAACATGTGACCAAACCTTAAATAGGCGGCCATACTAGGGTAAATCCCTTTACACAAATAGAAACATACGACAATGACATAAAGAGAGAGAAGGATGTGTTCCCAAGTATGATAGCAACATGAGCAAGGTCAACTTGCTTAAACTCACTCGTGACTCCTTCCACTCTCCACACCTCCAACGGCTACAAGATGTTCTCGATCCTTCTTGTGGGCTTGATGAGGCCTGTCTTGCCTAAAGGCTTCCTTACCAAAAAGTCTCGGCCTTATTCTTCTTGTGTACGGACGGGTCGTACGGACATCGCCTAACACATGATTATCCATGGTCAATAGAGAATACTACTAACGATTAGCTGTGCACTTTCGGCCGTCGTGTGGTCTTTTAAGGTAAAAGGTTTGAAGTGAAAAACCACACACATCACCACACAAGGATCGTCAAAATGCCACAAGGACCATCACTAAGGCCAATAAAATGTATTAAACAGGACCGCCATCAAGGCTACACAAATTTCTAAACGGACCGCCACCAAGGCCAAACAAATGTCCTAAACGGGACCATCACTAAGGCCACACAAATGTCCTTAAAAAGACAACAACTAAGGTCACACATCCCGAAGGACTGCCACAAAGGCCACACATCCAGAGGGATCGCCTAAACAAGCCACAGATTCCAAAGGACCGCCATAAAGGTCAAACATCCCAAAGGACCATCTAAACAAGCCACACATCCTGAAGAACCGCCTAAACAGGTCACAAATCCCGAAGGACCACCCAAAAATGCAACCTTGGCTAAACAGACTGATAACAGGATTTTCACCCAGTGTATCAATTCTCTATGCAGTTGTAGTACAAAGAGTTATCAAAACAAATGGTTATTATGCTAGCATATAAGATATGATCAGAACAATGCAAGTCATGCCAAGCAATAGTGGGGTTTTTTCTAACAACCTAAAATGAGTAAAAAAAAAAAAGAGCAAGAACCACATGACCTAAGTACTCGATGCAAACATTATGGTACAAGATCGGGTGGGATGATCGGATCAAGAAGACAAGGATGAACAGCTCGAAGGTATACACGAAGCTGGTGATCGAGTACCAGTTTGGGTAAGGGGTCGAGTTATAGAGTAAAACTAAACAATCAAGATAAGAAAGCTCCTAAGGATGGGGTAATCGACTCATAAGTGCCCTTGACCAATTTGGGATGTCCTACATGCCTCAAGCAAATATTCCCTAGACAATGAATCTCATAAATCTTGCTAAAACACTCTTGTGATAGAAACAATCAATCTTAGTCACTCCCCTACCCAACTCTCGTTGGAGAAACATGACAAACCAGACATTACAATCCGATTCATTATTGTCAATAAACTCCTTACACATCTAATCTCTTAGGCTAAGTGAGTAAATCTCTAGCATTGATTGATTCAAGCATTTCAACAACATCTCTCGATGGCAAAACAACCTCTTGGTCTGAAAATAGCGTTAAGAACACCAATCTAGAAAGGAATTTATATAAAATAAACATTCAAGCTAAGACATCGGGTTGTTCTTCCTGCTCTTAGATCCTATTTGATTAGGTTGAGGTTCAGACTGTTCTTCTTGCATGATCGCTCCTTCGGGTACATGCTCGGGTTTGACCTCGTTTTCCTCATTTTGGGCTCCAAAGCAGCTGTTTTCATCCAAAATACACAAATGCAACAATGTAGCACCCTAAATGGTCTAAATGCAAATTCCTACAGTTAAGGACCTAAAAATGCTAAGGTTAGGGTATATATAATGCAAAATATGGAAAAAAGGATGTCTAAAATATGTAAATTAGAGAGTTATCACAGACCGCCACAAAAGTCACACAATTGGCGAAAGAGCCCACCACAAAAGCCACAAGAATGTCTTAAAAGACCACCACTAGAGCCACAGAAACAATAAAATGGACAAAGTTTAACTCGCATAAAACTTTCAATTTTTAAAAACATTTTATTTCTGTAAACTTTCTATTTTTAGAAACTGCAACAGTATTCCCTTTATCATGCCAACGCAATTCAATGCCAAGAAATACTCCTCTTATTAATCATTAAATATCATAATCGTTACAACTCCAAATGAAAATACATAATGAAAATAATATACAACCGCATAAAGCTGAACAACAAACTGAAAACCCTGGATAGACAAGTTCAAGCCCCGATCTGCTTCTCGAACTACTTCTTGAAACTTGGCTTCATCCTCGACTCTGACTCCCAAGTCTGCTCCTCTACAGTATCACAGTCCCACATGAATTTCATCAAAAGATTCTTCTTCTGTCAAAGTTCCTTGACTCTCCTCTCCAAAACCCTCACAGGTCCCGCCTCCAAAGTCATGTTGGGCTGAAGATCTGTAGGAATATTAGCCATCAACTCATCATCCTTGTAAAGGCACTTCCTCAGCATCGACACATCAAATACCTTGTGGAACTCCAAGCTATATGAAATCAGTCCCAGCCGCTCAACTATTTTGAACGGACCCATGTACATTGGACTTAGCTTAGTCTCTGAAAATGACATGTTCGGATCCCGCAGCGTAGCCATTTTGAGGGACACTATATCACCAACCTGAAACGCAAGATCCTTCCTCCTATTATCAGCATAACTCCTCTGCTGATCCTGAGTCTCTTTCATGTTCAACTTCAGAACTCAAATCTTCTCCGAGGTCTCTTGAACAAAATCCACACCATATATGCTCCTCTCCCCCACCTGAGTCCAGCATGACGGTGTACGACATGGCATCCCGTACAATGCCTCATAAGGAGTCATCCCGATATTCCCATGATAGTTGTTGTTGTAAGCAAGCTCTACCAAGATCAAGTGATCCATCCATTGACCACCACAATCCAACACACACATCCTCAGTAAATCCTCCAAAGTCTGGATATTCCTCTCCGACTGCCTCTAACTCCCCCGAGCCGTCCCTACGGCCGGACAAACCGCGGACCGGCTCGAGAACGCCACGAAGAGGACAACCGCCCACAATCCGTCTGAGGTTCCACCAACGAATTAGGTTCCCCGGCCAGTTCACCGGCGATGCCTACCCGCTGCACACGTCCTTTAGGCTTTTCAACCCTTGGAACACACGCGGTGTTGTGCTAGCCCGGACTAGGCCATGTACCATTTCTACTTGTCCAATATAATCCTTCTTGAGTACTACTGTCTCTACCGCGTTACACTATGATCACTCCTCTGTTCTCCTTGCCTTTTGGCTCACCATAATCACCTTAACCACTTTGGGTGGCCTGACATTATGTAGCCATGGTTCCCTTGGACCCCCTTGTCCTTTTTATCGTCCACCATATTACCTCACGTTCCCCGTTTCCTTGGCTTACACCCAATAGAACTTGAACCCTTCGGTTCTTTAGATTCTGTATCCTTCCTTAACAATTTATTTCATCTGGTCTGTTTGGCTCCGGTCTCCTTATTTTACGACTTCCAAATTTTTTTTGTTGCCCTCCATACTTGGTCTGGACTTCTCACACTTGATCTGGACTTCTCACACTTGATCTGATCCCTTTATTTACTCTTCTGGAGTTTGATGGAACCTCATTGGTTCTTGCCACTTTGCATAAAATTTGCTTTATCTTCTTTGTCACATTATTTTCTTGCACCCTCTTTCTTAACTTAGTCGATCTCTCATTCGACTTATTTTGCCACTTCTTGGTTTCCTTTGCACCCTCTCATATTTGCTTAGGTTCGCCTTTATTTTCTCTGGCTTGCCTTCGAATTTCTCAACACAGTCTCATCAAATTCTCTCTTTCCCAATTTGATTTTCCTTCCTGGACCAATAGTTTCGACCTTTCCTTGAATTTTTCCTTAGCAAAATTTTTTTTTTTTCACGTCATTCTCTCTTATTCCTCTTTAACTGACTCGATTTTCCTCCCTGGATCAATCTCGTGCTGTCTTGTCAGATCGCGCTCTTGCGGTGTTTAGGTGAATCTTCAATCAATCATGCAAATTCAACGCACTCAAACATATGGTTAGTTATGCAATCTATATGCAACTTAAACCATCATGCAAGCATTCAGACATAAAAGATTAGCAAGCAATCACACACAAAGATTAGCAAGAAATCACACACAAAAGTTTAGCAAGCAATCACACACATTCAAACCACAAAGCTAAAAACTTAGCATAACCTTCCCTTAAAATTTTCACCAAAAAGATTAAGGGTTCGACTTGCTAACCGAGTTTAGGATCTAGTCATAATGACCTAGATAAAAGAATATCACACAACCAAAATCAAGTTCCAACATTTCCCCCAAAAGGTCTACATACAACCCTACATAAATGGCTAACAGGTGCCTAGGATCATCTTAGGAACTTACACATCCTACAGTTACACTCACACTGGCTAGGCGGCTGGTCGGTACTTGGTTCAGTGGGAGGGATCACAGAGGTCGAGGCCGCAGGCACTGGAGCTTCACCTTCGCTTGGTCCACTCTCATCCAGTCTCACGTTTCTGGTTGGACAATTATGTCCTTGATGTCCGAATGCACGACACTCCCAAGATACTACAACATCTCCCGGCCCTGGAGTGCACAGGTTTGCTCTCCAGCAGTTGAGGACTCAATGACCATTATCCCCACACGCCACACAGTATGCCGTGTTCCTCATGTAAGTTTAGAAAGAACAAAGTAGTGTAGAACAAGTGTGATTGAACAAAATAAGATAGTATGAGTGAGTATAAACGAGTGAGAGAGAAAGAGTGTGATCGGAAGTTGTAAAGTGTATTGAGAAGGAGAATTCTCTCTTCTTACTCTATTTGGTTCTTAGTTACATTCTAAATAAAGACATTTACACAAGGAATATTCTACCTAAGATGCTATGCACAAATACACACAATGAAAGTGACATCTCCTTAAGTGCACATGTGATCTTTGTTTGACTTCCCACTTGCACATCCACTTGCATAATCTCGCCAACGGCTCCATGGGAATCTTCTCGAAGTCTAGTGACCGTTGGAGCCTGTTCTTGGTGGGTTGGACTCGTAAGGCCTCCAAATGGTACGGACGGCCCAATGTGATAGTTGTACGTACATAGGGTTGTACGAACGTATGGTTGTACGGACATATGCGAGTTCTTATACTCCCCCTCAAGCTTGATCGAGTAAGAACATCAAGTTTGGACTCACGAGCACCCACCTCATTAAAAACCTTAGTATAGAAAACCACTTGGGAAAAACTATACATAAGGGAAAAATAGTGTAGGTGCCATGTTAGGGAATCTCATGGCCGAGTGAGGTCTTTAAGACTGAGCTTAGGGTGAATATATTCACAGACTTGTGGACTGGCTGCCTTGGTAAGGATATCGGCTAGTTGTTCTTTGCTATCGGTGTGGCATGGAAGAGTGACACCAAGCTGAATCTGTTCTCGCACCTTGTGACAATCAACTTCAATGTGTTTTGTCCTCTCGTGAAATACCGAGTTTGTGGCTATGTGGATAGCTGCTTCATTATCACAGTGCATCGTGATAGGTTTTGTAGACTCAACTCCAAGATCTTTTAGTAAAGCTTTCAACCACATCAATTCGGTAGTCAGCTTTCTCATTGCTCTATTCGGCTTCAGCACTCGATAGTGACACAACCTTTTACTTCTTGCTTTTCCAGGTTACTAAGTTGCCTCCTAAGAATGTGTAATATCCAGTGGTAGATCAACGATCCTCACGGTCTCTGGCATAGTCAGCATCGCAATATCCCACCAATTCAGTACTCTCGTTTCTTCCCATCTAGATGCCTTGTCCCGATGATCCTTTGATGTACTTGAGGATTCGGTTTACCATGTTCCAGTGATGTCTAGTTGGATTTTTCATGTGTTGGCTCACCTGATTCACAGCAAAACAAATATCAGGTCGAGTAATGGTAAGATATATAAGCTTACCCACTAGTCGCCGATATCGTGTGACATCTTCAAATGGAGCTTCCTCAAGCTCCCCCTTTCCTCCTGTCTTATAGTTTTCTTCAAGTGGTGTTGTCACAGCCTTTGATCCAAGCTTACCTGCTTCACTTAAGAGATCAAGTGCATATTTCTTTGTGATAAGAATAATCCCTCATTAGATCGATATACCTCTATCATAAGAAAATACTTAAGCTCTCCAAGATCTTTAATGTCAAAAACTGATTTAAGAAACTCTTTAGTATCTTGAATACCTACCTTCTCACTTCCAGATATGATGATATCATCAACACATACTAGAATGACTATAATATCTTTGTCACTTGGTAGTGTGAAGAGAGTATGATCAGCTTCTGACTTGCGAAAACCTCTCCCAAGCAAGGTAGTACTGAGTTTGTGGTACCATGCTCTTGGTGACTGTTTTAGACCATATATAGCCTTGTTGATCTTAAAGACATTTCCTGGGCCGATAGTGTCTTCTAAACCGGGTGGTGGCCTCATATAAACCTCATCTTCAAGTTTGCCTTGTAAGAATGCATTCTTAACGTCCATTTGCCAGAGCTCCCAGTCTAAGTTAGTGGCCAACGAGAGAACTACTCGGACCGTGTGTAGTTTAGCCACCGGAGCAAACGTATCAAGGTAGTCCTCCCCGTACGTTTGTGTAAACCCGAGTGCAACCAGTCGAGCCTTATGGCGTTCCATCTCCCCGTTACTCTTGTACTTGATAGTGAAGATCCAGCATGATGTGATAGCCTTCTTGCCTTTTGGTAAGTCAGCTTCATCCCATGTATGGTTTTTCTCCATGGCGGTTTTCTCCGCCTGAACCGCATCACGCCATACCTTTTGGTCTTTGGCCTCATATGCTTGTGGAACCCATAGCTTGTCAATTTGTCCAAGAAAGGCTTGGTGTTCCACCGGAAAATGTGCAAGAGTACACACTGCTTGAATAGGATGTGCAACTGCAACATTGTTGTAGTATACGCGGGGAACATTTTGTAGCCGTTGACTTCGCCGTAAGGGGATAACCTCCCCATGATCATGTCGTAGCCGTTTCACCGTAAGGGGATAACCTCCTCATGATCATGTGCTTCATTATCATCATCATCATATATAAGTTTCTCCTCAGGTTGACTCTCCTCCTCGAGTGCTTGTTCTTCATTTGACTCGGATGGGTCACCGGAGGTAGGCTGAGTGAGGGCTGCATCTGAGCCATTCGTGTCAAGGTCAACAGGTGGAGCAGGGTTGTCTGGTGAGTTTGGCCCAACTGATCCGTCGGTGTCCTGATCGTTTTCGATACCTAACCTCTCAAGGATAATACGGAGGTTCTTGGCACGATCGGATGGTGATGCGGACAGGTCGCGAAGTTCGTCCCAAATTTTCTTGTCATAGTATCCCCGAGTTTCTACAAACTTTACATCGCGAGACACCAGGATACGTCTAGACTCGGATTTATAGCATTTGTAGCCTTTTTGAGTTGTAGAATAGCCGATGAACATGCTCTTGGTACTTTTGGTGTCGAGCTTGTCCCTTAGTTCACCTGGTTTTAAGACATAGCAAACACAACCAAATACTCGTAGGTGATCACATGTAGGTTGTTCTTTGTTTAGTACCTGGAATGGAGAAGCATCGTGCAAAATCTTTGTGGGGATCCGGTTGATTAGGTAACAAGCTGCAAGGACCGCATCACCCCAAAAACGTTTCGGAACATTAGTGTGGAACATCATAGATCGAACCACTTCCATGAGGTGTCTATTATTTCTCTCAGCTACACCATTTTGTTGTGGAGTATAGGGACAACTGGTTTGATGAATTATGCCATACTTGTTGAGTTGTTGTTTGAAGACATGACTTGTGTATTCTCCACCATTATCTGATCTCAAAATCTTAATATTTGCATTATAATGGTTAGTCACATAATTTTGAAATAATAAAAGCTTAAAGAACTCTATCTTTGGAAGGAAGTAAGGTTACCCAAGTATACTTGGATTTTTCATCAATAAAAGTAACAAAATATTTTTGATTTTCTCTAGATAAACATGGAGATGTCCAAACATCAGAGTGAACAAGATCAAAGCAATTATCATAAATGGTCAATGATTTAGGAAAAGCAGATTTGCAATGTTTACCAAGAATACAAGCCTCACATTCATCATTTTTGAAAGAAATACTTGGAAATATTAATTCTAAAGCGCGAGAGTGAGGGTGTCCTAGTCTAGCATGCCAAATAACATTGTTTGCTTTAACATTAATTGAACTAAAACAAGATAACTTAGATGAAGGCAGGTTCAAGTCCTTGAGCAAGTAGAGATCATCTTGAGTAACACCTTGGCCAAGGACTTTACTTGTCTCAATATCCTGAAAATATACCTCATTAGGCCCAAATATTGCATAACAATTTAAATCAGTGGTGGCTTTCTTAACCGATAATAAGTTTGAGGTAAAACTCGGCATATAAAAAGCTTTAGAAGTTTTGTCAAACAACTTTAAATTTCCAATTCCTTCTACTGGTATCTTATCACCATTAGCTATAATCACATTTCCACTAGCAGGTTTAATTTCACTAATCAACTTAGAATCACTAATCATGTGATGAGATGCACCAGAATCAACAATAAGAGGTTTAGTTGGTTTTAAAGCAAGATAAGAGTTACCGGAGGCTTCCTTGATAGCTTTGATGAGTGCATCAAGGTCTGATCTCCTCACCAGCTCAGATGATGCTGCTAGAGCAGTTCCATTACCTCCAGAGACTTGATGGTTTGGCTCGGCGGTTGTCGCTTCTGCCGCCATGGTCGTTTGATGAGCTCTTGGTCCACCACGCTTATTTGTCGGTCGATTAACTCGGAGATGAGGGTGAAGTATCCAGCACCGGCTTTTGAAATGGCCAACCTTCTTACAATGGTCACAAACAGGTGGATTCTTGTCATCATGTTTGAAGTAGCCTTTGTTTGCGGAAGCTATCTCCACCTTGTTGGCCGTTACAAGCTTTCCTTTGCTCCCAAACAAACCCATGGATCCATGTTCCTTCAGGATCTGGTTACAAACATCATCAAGGCTCGGGAGTTTATCCGACCTCAAGATGTGTTTGATAAGGTCGTTGTAAGAGGGATTCAGTGTTAGAAGTAGACCGAACACCTTATCTTGTTCTCGCCTCTCGTTTAAGATAGCCGGATCCAGGGTGGCCGGTCGGAGCATCTCGAGCTCAGCCCAAAGAGACTGAAACTTTCCAAAATGCTTGGTGAACTCCATATCTTCTTGGCTGAGATTGTTAATGGCCCTCTTGATCTCAATCACTCGGTTTAAATTGGTAGTGTTGCCGAACACATTTTGTAATGTGTCCCATAGATCCTTGGCCGTTTTGCAATAAGAGTAAGCTTCAAGTATTGGAGCATCAAGGGAGTTCTGAATGATGGCAAGAACACTTTGGTCTTCTTGAAACCATCTTTCTTCACCACTGGTGGCCACAGCTTTGTCATCTTTGGTTGACTCTTCCTTTGGAGCTTCACTCGATGTAATATGGGTCCAAAGCCATCGGCCACATAGTGCCGTCTTTGTGGTTCTTGCCCACAACAAGTAGTTCTCTCCTTTGAGAGTAACATGAACAACTAAAGTCTTGGTGCCTTCCATGTTGAAGTTACCGTTGGTTAATACTATTGTCCAATGGATAAAAGGATGAGACTTTCAAAGTCAAACAGAAAAGATAAGAGAGATTAGAGCGAAAACGTTTTGTGTGTGTGAGAATAAGAATATGGAACAACAAGGCTCTGATACCATGTAAGTTTAGAAAGAACAAAGTAGTGTAGAACAAGTGTGATTGAACAAAATAAGATAGTATGAGTGAGTATAAACGAGTGAGAGAGAAAGAGTGTGATCGGAAGTGTAAAGTGTATTGAGAAGGAGAATTCTCTCTTCTTACTCTATTTGGTTCTTAGTTACATTCTAAATATATACATTTACACAAGGAATATTCTACCTAAGATGCCATGCACAAATACACACAATGAAAGTGACATCTTCTTAAGTGCACAAGTGATCTTTGTTTGACTTCCCACTTGCACACCCACTTGCATAATCTCGCCAACGGCTCCATAGGAATCTTCTCGAGTTCTACTGACCGTTGGAGACTGTTCTTGGTGGGTTGGACTCGTAAGGCCTCTAAATGGTACGAACGGCCCAATGTGATAGTTGTACGGACATAGGGTTGTATGGATGTATGGTTGTACGGACATATGTGAGTTCTTATACCTCAAGTTAGCTCGGGAAGGATATGTCACTCGCTTCCTGGCCTCAGCTCGAGTTCTCGGCATTCCTCTCAACGGTTGCATCTCCTCGTGCCTTATTGGTCCTATGCCCTCGTACAAGTACCTTGTACGCTTTTCACTTCCTTGTCCGTGTTCCAGTCGAACAAGTTCTTTCCTCAATCTTCCCTCCTCAGCCAGCTTCTCAACTAACACCATCACTGAGTCTCTTAGTTCTTGGTTCGCCATCTCTACTTGATCACCTCCTGATTCTTGATCAGGTACCACCTCTTGATTACCCCTTAGTTCATTATCGGCCATATTAAAACAGCCATCTCTTGGTTCACTCTCGACTGTCTCCACTTGGTCTCCTTTTGGTTCACCTCCAACTACTCTCGTACCATTACTCTCGATCTCGTTTTCCAACATTTGTTCATGGTCCTCCCTTGGTTCGGTCTCGGCCACCGGTACCGGATCACTCTTTCGTTCAGCTTCGGCCATAGGCACATGCTCATTCTCTGGTTCTGTTTTGGCCACCCGCACACACTTATTCCCCAGTACTGTTACGGCCATACGTACACGGCCATCCTTCAGTTCTGTTTCCGCCACCCTCAAACGTCTCAACAACGCCTCGTTGTTCAGCTGAACTTCAAGAAGCATCGGATCCCATCGGCCCTTACTCCTGGTCTCACTTCCTCGGTTCTCCATCATTTGCACATTCCCACTCTCATCTGGTCTGTCTCGAACTTTGCTTGTCCCTGGCACTGGGTCAGCCATTGGTTCCTCTCGAACTGGTACTGGTACTGGCACGGATTGAGCTTCCCCTTCAGTAGTTCCTTCTCTAGAATCAATCCTTGGTCTCCTTTTCACTTCAACAATGAGGGTTGGTATACCCTCCTCATCACTTGATAGAATGTCTCGGACCTCCAAGTATTCCTCCTGGTTGCTGTCACTCGAACTAGGGTCTCCATCACCCTCGGCTTCTTCTGCTCCTACATTGGTCTCAGCTCCATCATTTGCCTCAGCTCCGACGTTGGTCTTCACTCCAATATTGGTCTCGACTCCAGCATGGTCCTCATCATCTGAATCCTCCATTAACCCCGATAACATATCCAGAATTCGGTTCCTGGTCTCCTCCCTTTCTCCCTCCGGTAATGTTACGGTCATGCCGCGTCCATCTATGGTAATTTTGATTTGGCTCGGTACTTCAAACTCTCCTGATGTTGACTGATCATTCCAACCATTCTCCTCTTTCTCATCCTCCTCTAAACACTAAGAAGGATCAGACTCAATAGATTGGTCCACCTCCTCGTCATAACCAACCAACAACCCGTCAAGACTCCAATTATCTGGGTCTATGGTCGCATGTGTACTTTCTGACTCGGTCGAAAGATACCCATTGTGGTGACTTGGCACCTCCTGCCCCGGACCTTGTCCCCCTGAACCATTCCCGCCATTCACGCTACCTAAAGACATATGCACTACAACATGGAAGCTGCTAGTTAAGTCTAAGGTTCTCCTTACAACTAAACAAGCAACAACCGGTTTCTAAATGCTGTTTGCAACACATTTACTCGATAAAACCGATTTGAAAAGTCCAAGTGTCCACGAGTTTCTAAACTCGCTCTGATACTTCCATTGTAACGCCTCCAAACCATTCCCTTGGCCGGACAAACCGCAGACCGGCTCGAGAACGCCACAAAGAGAACAACCGCCCGCTATCTGTCCGAGGTTCCACCAATGAATTAGGTTTCCCGGCTAGTTCACCGGGAATGCCTACCCGCTGCGCACGTCCCTTAGGGTTTTCAACCCTTGGAACGCACACGGCGTTGCACTGGCCAAGACTAGGCCATGTACCATTTCCACTTGTCTGAATATACGAAAATAACTTTTATTTATACTTAGTACATTGTTGCGTTTAAAACAAAGACCAATAAAACAGGTGGGTCCATTTCGAAGAAAACATTTTAAAAGGCATAGCATTTTGCAAAACAGCATGAAAACACCCTAGCCGGTTTCTTAGCTGCCCAAACTCTAACCCACTAAGTCTTCCTGTAAGATAAAAACATTGGAATAGAATGAGTAATATAAGATTACTCAGTGTGTTGGGTAACCATCTAACATGCATTCTCCCCACCCATCTACCCCACAACAACATGCAAACAAACACGAAATACGGAAGCGTTAAACAAGCAGCAAGAAACACACAAGAATAATCTAGACACAATCAAGCATACTTGACTAATCTAGACACTTATTCAACCTTGGCATCCATGCCACAACACCCGCTTCAACTGACGGGTAGAGAATGCTAGCAGTGCATCAAGTTAACTTGACCACCCTAGACTTTTCACATCTTAGGCAATCCTGCCATGCTTTCGGCATCCACGCCTCATCACCCTAGGGCCCTTCGATCATTTGTACCGTCCCAAACACACCTTCTGCGTTGAAACCACAAAGGTAACCAACCAGAACACCAATCATATCCTCCGCGTTGATACCACCCTAGGTAACCAACCGGATACACTTGGCCACATCGTCATGCACCGAAATGTCCTTACAGTGAGATCCCTCTGGATTAGCTCACTGGACTTCCATCATTCACTTCGGGGACAGAGATCGATCACTAGCTACGAACCAAAACATTTAATTTCTGGACTAGCTAGGACAAGTACTTAAATTCTAAGCTTAACGACACAAAGAATTAAGTACTTCTACACACCCAAAGAATTCAAGCAAGATAATCAAGAAACACAATGCAACGAAATCAAGCAAGAATACAATCAAGCACCACATCAATCTTAAGAAGCAAGAATACAATCAAGAAAACTTAAGAATTCCTACATGCATGCATGCCCCTTATATGCACAAATAAGATACCACTTAACCCACAAGTTCAACTTCTCAAGTAAACTTAGGTTATTTTCCCACAATTTTTATTCATGCATGCAAGCCCTTAAATCCGATTTTTATGCAAGAAAATGCAATAAAAATTCTAACATTTATTTCTTCTCATCATGTAACATTTTTCTCATCAATCCCAGCATGCATGCGGCTCTTTCCATCCTGGTAATTCTCGCATGCATGCTGGACTAATCTTTCATCAAGTCCACATAGGTTAACTTTTCCAAATTATGCATGTTTACCAATTTAATATGCATGACACCCCATGTCCGATTTTAATGCAAGAAAATTCTTGCAAATATTTATACCAAAACACCTGCATGCAATAGGTCTTTCACCTATGCAGCAACAAATCGAGATCACCAAGACTCCATGCACTTCTCCCCCAAGAATGCATGCAAGTTTGCTTAAACTTTAACTTGTCTACATGCATTCTAACAAGAACTACATGCAACAAAAAAACATGCAACAAACAAGGACTGATGCAAGAGCTAGAGAGCTAATGCATCATCCATAAACAAACAACCACAACTCACAGATTTAGCAGAACTTGATTGAGTTGATCTTCACCACACCATGGATCTGAGAGCATTTCCTCTTCCTCTTAGCCTTAGCTCCGACTAAGCTGCCTCCTCTCTCTCCTCCTTGGACCCTTAGAATCACGGCTCTTGATCTCACAAGGCTTAGTCGAAAGTTTTTAGAGAGTTTTTGAGAGTTTCTTTGGACAAAAGATGTCGAAAGTGAGGCTTAAAGGGTGTATTTATAGCCTCTCAATCGAGTTCCATGCAAAGCAGGTGGTAAACTCGACTTGACAAATGTTCATTTTTCAATAGCTGGCGGAGACGTCTTAAGATTTTGACACGTGGCTTCCTGAGCATGGCCAGACCTTTTCGCTTCCCTTCGTCCTTCTCTCGTCACTTCTGCGTCCCAAGTACACTTACGTACTTGTACGCAGTGTACGATCTCCTTTACCGTGTCGGTCCTTTCGTCCACAACGCATGGTACCCTTGTCCAAGGGAAACGATCCTTTCACCATTCATTCCGTACATTCCAACCGTGTTCGGTACGTACCGCGGCCTACCCCATCAATGGCCCATGGTACATTGGCCGGTCAGATGGTACACGACCATTCTGTTTTTACTATCCAATCCTTGTCTTCCTCTTGCTTTTATCTTGGTCATTCCTCTCCTTATCCTTCTTTTAATTTCACACCGATGTTCCCCAACAACCATCGTCTATCACCCTTGTTGGCCCAACGGTTCATGTCCGTTTTTTTGCCATTGGCCGTTCCGCGTCTTAGTGACTTTTCTCCACAAGTCTCTCGGTCGTTCCTCAATGTTCTTTCTTTTCTATCTTCCAAAGTTTTCTCCGAGTCCTTTTATCGTGTTTTTCTTCTCTATCCTGTACCCCTTGGTGAGGGTCACTACACTGCCCATCTGTCTGAGGATGGTAGGTTGTACTCATATGAACCTTCGTGCCCATATCTGCCTAAAACGCCCTCCAAAACCCAGAAGTGAACTTGGAATCTCTATTAGACACAATTCTCGCAGGCAAACCGTGCAATCTGACTATCTTATTCACATACTTCTTACCCAAAACCACTGCCTCATCGGTCTTTTTGATGGCCAGAAAATGTGCAGACTTAGTCAACTGGTCTACAATGACCCAAATCACATCAAAAGTCCAAAACACTGGCATTCCTACCATGAAATCCATCGTGATCATGTCCCACTTCCACTCCGGAATGACAAACTCTGCAACAAGCCACTCGGAACCTGATGCTTAGCCTTCACTAGCTAGCAGACATCACACTTTGCGACCTAGCTACATCCTTCTTCATACTGACCCAATAATAGTACCGTTTGAGGTGAAGGTACATCTTAGTCGCTCCTGGATAAATGGAGAACATGCTTGCATGAGCCTCCCTTAGAATATCCTGCCTCAACTTCTGATCCTTGGGCACACAGATCCGACCGTGCACAAGAATGGTACCATTGGCGGAGACTTGATACTCCAAACTGACATCTATATATACATTCACCAACCCCACATCTTTCTCCTAAGCTAACCGCACTCTACTGAGAAGATTTGCTCGATCAGCCGCCTCTAAACCCAACGGCTCCTGAGTAATAGCACACAACTTCCAAGTACTAATCTCTCCAACCATAGTCTCCATATCCTGCTCTTTAGCCGAAGCCGCCCGCTTCGGACTCAGAGCATTTGCAACCAAGTTAGCTTTACAAAGGTAGTAAGCTATCTCTAGATCATAATCTGCCACCAACTCCATCCACCGCCTTTGCCTCAAATTTAGCTCATGCTAAGTGAAAATGTACTTCAAGCTCTTATGATCTGTAAAAACATTTACCTTCCCGCCATAAATATAAGACCTCCAAATTTTCAAGACAAAAACCACAACAACCATCTCCAAGTCATAAGTAGAATAGTTGTCCTCATGCTTTCACAGCTGCCGTGAAGTATAGGCAATAACCTTCCCATGCTGCATCAACACGCACCCCTAATAAGCGGATTTTCACCCAGGGTATCAATTCCCTATGCAGTTGTAGTACAAAGGGTTATCAATCCAAATGGTTGTTTATGCTAGCAGGAAGGATGCAATCAGAACAGTGCAAGTCAAGCCAAGCAATAAATGGTTTTGTCTAACAATCCTAAAATAATAAAAGAAAAGAATATAAACAGAGAACCACACGACCTAAGCACTCGATGCAAGCATTTGCGTACAGGATCGGGTGGGGTGATCGAGTAACAAATGAAGTATGAACAACTCGAGGGGTTACTCGAAGCAGGTGATCGTGTACCTGTTCGGGTAAAGGATCGAGTGATGAATGAAAATGCAAACAATTAAGATACGAAAGCTTCTAAGGATGGGGTAATCGAATCCTAAGTGTTCCTGACCAGTACAGATGTCTTACATGCCTCAAGCAAATATTTACTAGACAATAAATCTCTAAAATCTTGTTAAAACACTCTCGTGATAGAAAAAATCAACCTTGATCACTCCCCTACCCAAATCTCGTTGGAGAAACATGACCAAGCATGCATTAAGATCCGATTCATTATTGTCAATAAACCCCTTACTCATCTAATCTCTTAGGCTAAGTGAGTAAACCTCTAGCATTGGTAGATTCAAGCATCTCATCTACACCTCTTGGTGGTAAAACACCTTAGATCTAATATCACCCTCTCGGTTTGTTGACAGCATTAAAAACACCAATCTAGAAGGAAATCTATTAAACATATACAACCAAACTAAGACATCCTAACCAATCAAGAACACAAAATCATCTATCCCATCCCTAGAAACTTTACTACACTACTCGGAAATCATAGCAAGAAACATAAAAGCATATATGAACGAAAATTGCATTATGAAAAACGATAGAGTAAAGAAGTAAGAACACAAGATAGAAATCTAAAGAAATGATAAAAAGTTATGAAATAAAATCTAACAAAAGGTGAAAAGTGTTTTGAGTCACTCAGTTCTCTCACAGAAGCTCTCGCTCTCTGGTTTGAGGGTCTGCGGCGTGCTCGTTTGCGAGGAAGGAGAGGAGGGGTTTATATATGGAAACCTCTTTGACTTAGCTTCCCAGTCCTGCCCGAGGGTCTACTCGATGGAGTACACGAGGATAAGGTCGGGTTACTCCTCGGGTATATCTTCGAGTTGTTCTTCCAGCTCTTGGATCCTCCTCGATCGTGTTGGGGTTCGGACTGTTCTTGCAGCTCGATGGCTCCTTCGGGTACATGCTCGGGTTTGTCCTTGTTTTCCCCCATTTTAGGCTCTTAAGCACCTATTTTCATCCAAAATATGCAAATGCAAAAATGCAACACCCTAAATGGCCTAAAAGTGAATTCCTACAGTTAGTGACCTAAAATTGCTAAGTTAAGGGTATAAACAATGCAAAATATAGACAAAAAAGGATGCTAAAAACATATAAATTAGAGAGTTATCAACCCCAAACCATCTCTGGAAGCATCTGTATAAACCATATAAGGCTCACCCTGCTCTAGCAAGGCCACCACTAGCGTAGTAGTTAACATCTCCTTTAGGCTTGCGAATCCTCCTCACACTCTTGTGACCAAACAAAAGGAACGTCCTTCCCCATCAACTTAGTCATCGACCGTGCCTTACTCGCAAACCCCTTCACAAACCTCTAGTAGTAACCTGCCAAACCAAGGAAACTCCTGATCTCTATGGCATTTTGCCGCCTAGGCCAATCCCTGATGCCCTGAATCTTCTCTGGATCCACAGAAACTCTCTTTGCAGAAACAATATGACCTAAAAATCCCGTCTCCCTCTGCCAGAAACTGCACTTGCTTAACTTAGCATACAGCTTCTACTCCCGCAGCTTTCCCAACACTGCTCTCAAATGTACCGCATGCTCCTCAGGACTATTAGAGTACACCAGAATATCGTAGATGAAGATGATAACAGACACATCCAAAAACTCCTGGAACGCACTGTTCATCAATCTCATGAACGCTGCTGGTGCATTGGTCAACCTGAAAGGCATCACCACGAACTCATAATGCCCATACCTTATCCTGAAGGCCGTCTTTCTCACATCTGCCTCATCTATCAAAATCTGATTGTAACCTAACGCCAGATCAATCTTGGAGAACCAAGTATCACCTCTCAACTGATCGAACAAATCATCAATCCTGGGAAGAGGGTACTTATTCTTCACAGTGACCCAGTTTAGACCCTGATAATCAATGCACAAGCGGAATTTCTCTTCCTTTTTCTTAATGAATAAAACCGGTGCTCCCCACAGTGAAACGCTGGGATGAATGAATCCCTTACTCAACTGATTCTCTAGCTGCTTTTAAGCTCTGCCATCTCTGCTGGAGCCATCCTATAAGGCGACTTGGAACACATCCTCGAACTCCTTAACAACCTAAATACCGCCAACCATAGACTGCAACACTGACTCTAACATCAAGATTGTAACCAAATAGGCATCACGCCCCTTTTCGATAATCCTCCGTGCCTATATGGCCGAGATCACGAGACTCCCAGAAGTGGGTCTCACTCCCTCAAATACCAATCTATACCAAGGATCACATCATACAACTCCACGAGACTGATAATCAAATCTGCTGGCATTGACTCTCCCACAATATGAACATCAACACCTCTCACATGTCCAAGGACTTAAGAAACTCGCCTCTGCGACTCTAACAACACATGATCGCTCTCCGGGATCTCCTTTGATATTGGCACTCTCGGCGCACTCCAGGGTTATGAAGCAATAAGTTGCTCTATAATCAAATATGACGTGGGATTTAACCATGCCCACCAATAAGGTCCCTACACAAACCTCGTGTCCTAAGAACCTAACATTCATCATAGGTGATTCATAAAATCTGAACTACTAAATTTGCCAAGTTTGAGTTCCAGAAAATTATGCATATGATCGCTCCAGCAATGGTTCCACCGGTATCCACGGTCAAGTACACCTGAGGTGTCTGCTTGATCCATGCTAACGGTTGCACTCCATGTTGTATTGCTGCCACTGCCATCTGCTGCAACTTGGGATACTTGGGCTTGATGTGCCCAGGCTCCATACAATGGTAGCACACGCGAACTGTCGTATGTGCTGCTGTCGGCGAACTCCTCTGGGAACAGCTCGCCACCTTGTGATCCATGCTACCGCCCGTAGCATCCTGCACCACTCGACCTCTACGTAACCTCCCACTTCCTCTAGGTTCTCAGTGCAGGTTTTCCGCCCTTGTCAGAATCCTCCATGATGTTGAGCCTTACTCGGATGAACCGCTGGAATGATCGTCACGACCGGATGTCCTCCTCGATCTCAGCTTCGGCCTCAACCAACTCCGCCCTCGTGGTGTAACTCTGCCCTCTGCAATAGACCCTCAAGTCATCACAAAGCACCCTCATGAACCTTATGTCCCTAGACTCACTCCTCAGACTCCATCGCTCGGCCCCCATACACCAAAAGCCGACTGACTCCACGTCCAGCTCATGAACGGACCGAGTCCCCTGAGATAATTGCAGGAACTGAACCTCCAGTCTAGTGCCTCTCGAGGGAAGTACTTGCGGTTGAAATCCTCCACAAAGTCAACCCAATTCATCTTTCTCTACATTCTCTTGTCAGCCATCGACCTCAACCGTCACACTCTTATCCACAATGTCGTTAGCAACTAGGCCTCTGCCCCTACCAAGATCACATCCGCGTCCACGACCACGACCAGCGACAGCACCACCTCAAACCATATGCAATACCATGAACATAACGCTAAGCAAGCAAAAATTAAAACATACCACAAAGAAACACAACATACCATGGAATCTCATTGAAGGCTCAAAGAGGATGTTCTAGGACCCAATGCCACATACAATCGACTAATTCACATAATCAATAACAACATGCAAATTAAAACATTAACAACGAAAACAAAGTGAACCCATACCTAGAACCTTAAGGGCTCTGATACCAGACTGAAACGAACCGATCCATTTTTTTATTTTTAATATCATAATTAAGCTAGTGATCTCATACTCACTAACATCTTAGCCCCTATCAATACAACAGCGGAAATAAATAACATAACATTAAACTAGCAAATATCCATCAAATACTCCAATAAGATAAATAACCAATATCAATAATCAATAACAAAACCAGCATCGCCATAAAGTAAGTAACCGGCAACCTAAGAACCAGTCTAATGACTCAACTCTATCAACCTAACAGAAGCCATACATCAACCAATCAAGCTACTAGAACATCTTCCTCTTCATTGCTTTGATTCCACGATCACACTTTGCCTTTACCTGTACCACAAACAACAATTTTGAGATGCATGAGTATTATAACAATTACTCAGTGAGGTAATCCTCCCATCTACTGGACTATACACATAAGCAATTGATAATCCAATGTTTAACAAAAAAACAAACAACACAATCAAACCAGGAAAAGCAAGTATCAGCCGCTGGTGAAGGTTGGTATCGACCGACACCCGCTTGGTGTCGATTGACATTAGCCACCTGGTGAAGGTTGGTGTCGACTGACACCCTCCTGGTGTCAATCGATACTGGCAACTTGGCTTTGACCGACACCCTCTTGATGTCAACCGACACCTGCTCGACATTCCCCGAAAACCATAGTTGTGTCGACCGACACATTCACATGGTGTTGACCGACGCTCATTAGAGCCCTCGCGCTGTCCTCGTATTGGTGTCGACCGACACTCATTAGAGCCCTTGATAATCATTTTCCTGCGATCTTCAGCGTAGATCTCCGTCTCCAATCACCTCCAAAGCGGCCAAGGCTCACCCAGAAACCACAATAGGCCATTGGAAACACTAACAACCAAAAACAAGCAAGGAAAATCAATCAACCACTTATAAATCACAGAAAACAGAGAATTCTCAAGCTTAGTTCAGCCATGGTCATGCACTCATCTCTTAAACAAGAAGTGTCTAACCAATAACCGATGAACCAACACCACAACAAGCCTCCAACACGTTCATAATCCTAGATCACCACTCTACAAGAAAAGATGTATCAGACAATGACCAAAAACTCTCCAAAAACTCTAAAAAACTCACTGGAACTTCTCCTTCTTTCTTTACTATCTTTGGAAACAACAAAAGAGGCTGACCCCAAATCCCTAGGTCGACTTCCAACCTTTAATACTCCAATTTGATGATTTAAAACAAACAGATCAAACTAGAAATTGTTGGTGTCGACGGACCCCCACCTGGGTGTCGATCGACACCCATCCCCAAATTCATAAAATTGATTCACGAATGTTACAAGCCTCAATACTACTTTGTGTCTTATTGGATGGGTTGATAAGCAGATCAAGGACCAGATTACTGCAATTGGAAGGATGGGGGATCGTCACTATGATGAAGCGTACCAAATGTGGCTGCAGTCCCGACTGTAGTGGTAAAGGTTTTTTACGATTTCAGTTTCTAAATTTTTCTGAAACACGTTGCACTTGTCGTAAAAATGTATTATTTTTTCTTTTAAATATAATTTTATATTAAATTAATAAAAATATATATATATAATGAATCCAGATTCAAGACCTTTGTGTCAACAATCTTTTGGGCCAAGATAATATGCAAGATAAGCAAAGAGATGGGCTACTAAACTAAACCCACATCTCATTGATTTTAATTATTTTAATTTCTTGTAGGTTACAAAAGAAGAACTAGAGACACAATAAAATGTTAATGTTCGTTCATGTATCATTTCTTGCGATGAACTTTCATAGCTTCATAGCTTTCGATAGAGTGATGAAAGATAGAGACTGTAAAATTTATGAATTGGTCTCATATAGAATAATGATTAGCGTTATATGGTTTTAAATTTTTTATATTAAAGAGATTTTCTAAATTAGACATTTTTATACTTAACTACATAATAGTATTTGACAATAAAAACTTATAACACTGAAAAACAATCAAAAACATTTCGACACAAAACCTGTAACAAGAATTAAAATTCTTTTGACAAAAAAAAACTTTAATTTTTTTTTGATTAAATAGTTGTTATCATTCATTAGAGAAAGAGTAACATACAAAGATAGATAAGAGCAAAAGACTTTAGGAACTTGAGAGCTATGGACTAAAAGCTAACTAGCTTTTTGGAGCCTGTGAGATCAAGGCATATCAATGCTACTTCCTTGAGCAAGTCAAAGGAAGGGAGGGTGGCCAATATTAGGTGGCAATGAAGCGATCAAAGCTGAGAGTCTCAGCGGCCGGAAATAGAGCTTTGACAGAGGGTCGAACAGGGTTGAGAGTGCTCTAAGAACCGGTCCCAACAAAGGTGGTTACGGTTCTGAAGTTTGGAGAGAGTAGCTTGAAGAGTTTGCGGTAACCACTACTTCTTGGAGCAGAGATCATATTGCCACTATTCTCCAAGCTTGACTGAGGGAGCTTCAAAAAGTTGATGAGATGCAGTTTAGGGAAGAAATTCAGTAGGAAAGAAAAGGAGAGTAGGCTGATGAAAAAAGATATAACCCCTACTCCGTAGAGGTGGGATCATAATGCCAGGTTTCAACAAGTTTTCTCCTTCTAGAAGTTCATCCCTAGGTGATTCTAGTAACATGGTTCTCGGAAGATTCTTACACCAAACGAGCAACAAAGATGGTTTAAGGTTCCATAGCAGTCTTCGAACTAAGAATAGCCTTAACCTAATCAATCGTTGGCTAGAAAGTGGAAGAGTAGATTTCATACCAGACCTAGTTAGACGCTGACATTGGGGCTGTCGAATTGTTTGGGATATGTAGGATAAATGGACAAGGGTTGCAAGCATTGAGGATAACCCGACTAGCAGGTCAGATTCACTAATGAAGAGAAGCATTGCAATCCTCCATATCAACCAATTCAAAAGGCCTTGACATAAGAAGTTATCAAGCACATCAGCTGCCTTTAGTCTTATACTACTGAGGAAACCTCGACTAGACCAAGCAGATAGTACTGATACTAACCAATTTGAACTTTATATGAAGCTAAAAACATACTGTCTAAGGATCGTCCAAAGCATAGGTGGATCATAGTTTAACCATAGTAAGCTAGCTATCAGGATTCCAAGATAAACATGGGGATTAAACCATTGGGCCACAATAGGCTGGCCCATTAGCCAAATCTCTATATTTATTGGGAGCGAGACTCAATCTCTGATGTGATGGTGCCTTATACAATTGGACTTACCACTGACCATTGCACTAAAGTCACTTCAACCCTTTATATATTTATTGATATCACTCTAACAAAAGAAAAAGTAAATATTAACACGTTTTCTCGTGGAAAAATAATATAAATGAAAAATTTCATGGATGTACAATAATAATCAAAAGAAATTATATCAAATATTTTTTCTTTTTTTTTTGCCAGCATCAAACTTTAAATCTTTAACGAACATTATATTTTGCACTAAAAAATAACCAATGTTATATTTTAAAATATACTTTTATAGTTTCAAAGTAAATTTTTTATGTGAACTTGTTTGGGTCAAGGCAATGATACAACATTTTGCTTTTGATTGGTTAGTAAGATGATTATACAAAGTGTAATTACACTTCTTATATAACCAACTAATCAAATTGTACAATAATAACAGTACAAAAGTAGTGGTAACAAAATGGTAATAACACAATAAAGGTGTTACAAGATAAAAGTGATGGTACATGTAAAGCCCAAAAATTAAAGTAGGAGTATTATACAGGATTCTTATGAAAATGTCATTTTCTAAGGTAAATTTTTTGAATTTGCTATTTTTGCTAAAATCTTATGGATTTGCTATTATGATTGTTTTGTTTTTGCTAAATTACATACTTATAACAAATACTAAACTCTAAAATTAAATAGAACCGACTAAAAAAATCGATAAGATTTTAGATAAAATGGCAAAATCCATAAATATCATCACAAAAATAACAAATCCATAATTGATACATTATACTACTACAATTTGTAATGTCTTTGCTTATACTATTTAGAAAAATTGTATTGTACAACTATTCTATATGACACCTACTAAAGCAAATTTAATTTAACAAATTAACGTATTTTCTATATGGATAGAGAAAAGATATTCAGGTTGTATTTATTATTGTTTAATATTTACAGATGAATATTCCTCTCCTTTGGGATGAGATTCATTCTAGCCATAATCCGGCGAGTATTCCGGCAGTGTGTCGATGTCTTTCCACTGAAGATTTGTGCAAGCTGTTCTCTTTGTTTGTTAATTTCAATAAATTCTTATATGCATAGTCGACCCTTTTTTGATATGTATTTCTCTTTGAGAATTGATTCACAACCTTGGATTTGGGGTCCCGGTGATTTAAATGCTGGTTAGATGTTGGTGACTTGAAAATTCGAACAGAACTTATTGTTTAACATCATCTCCCTATTTGTTTAGGGGTTATGGGCTTTTTCCTATCCTTTATGAAAGTGAGGATAGAGATCGATGATGATGTCTTCTCAGTTCTGTGTTCAAAAAACTTTGCTTTGCCTATTGTTCTCTTTGGATATGAAGATTTTTTTTTATGGATCCATAGTTACATGTATGTTCTGGTGGCTTTGGAAGCAGTTGATTATACACGGAGGGAACAAAATAAACCATTGGCTTCTACATCAACACAACGATTTTTTACAGAAGTCATCCGAAGAAACTACAATTACTTTTCATTTCTGGCTATTTGAAGAATCATATATATAAAAGTAAGGTTTTGGTCTCTTTTTATTGGTTGATTTTCATTTAATACTTTCTAATTTTTTTATTTTTTTATTTACTTTCTAATTGTTTACTTTCTTTAAATAATATTTAAGACCCAATTAACACAATACATTTAATTCATACATTAAAATAAAATTATAACTGAAAATAAAATAAATTATGCATTAATCATATTCCACCACTCAATTTTATTCAAACATAATAAATAATATTTGTAACTCCAATAATTCTAAATGTAACTTCCATCAATTTTTATCATATAAATAAGCATTGCCTCATTCTCTCATATTGACATTTTTTACTTTCTCATTTTCACATTCTCTCATTCTCTTACATTTCTCTCATTCTCTTCCACAATATCTCAAATCAATTTTTTTTTAATGTTTTCAATTTCTTATTTTTGTTGTATGGGTTACAAAAAACCAAATGAAATATCATTGTAAAATTTTAATGCGAAATTTTAATTTTAGAGACTACATGATATATATATATATATATTACATTGTTTTTATATTTAAAGATTCATCTCCATTATCTAATTTGGATTAGCATCTTATAAGTAATCATTCTCTCCTCCTCTCTCACCAATATCAAATGTTGTTATATCTAATATGTGTTGTAAGAATTTGATTATATATTTTAATTTAGAAAGTATTATATATAATAAACACTGTTTTCAATTTTTATTTTATTTATATAAAAATAAAATATTTCTTTTATATTTCTTGCCTTTCTAATCTACTCATATTTATTTTTAAAATTTCGATAGCTAAATTTAAATTCACATATGTTGGTTTTTAACAAAAAATCAAGTTTATTTGAGAATCTGTTTTAAAAGGTTTATCTTCATTATCTATTTTAGATTAGCATCTTATAAGTCATTATTTTTCATACTCTTACAATATTCACCACACAATAAGGTCATGAAGTTGAAAGATCCATCTCTAATTCTCTATTATGTACTCTGGTTATCTCACATATTCATGTATCCTTTTTGATAATTTAGAATGATCAATATAATTATCCATTTATAAAGTATATTTTATTTTGTAAAGTCTATTTTGTTTTGTGATCCAATAGATAAATATGTAAAGATCAATATAATATTTATATTATTTAAGATTTGAGGTTTTTGAAAACAAAAAGAACTTAATTATAAAAAATTGATTTTCTTGATTTAAGCAAAATGAAAAAAATGATTCCAAAAGAAAATCATGTTTAACTGGAAGTGTATAGAAAATAATATAATTATTAAAATACCATTTAACTAAATACTCTAAAGATGAAACCATTAGTATGAAATCTAGCACTATAAATTAAATTGATGAGTGACAAAAAAAAAAAGGAAAGAAGTTCTTCTTGGGGTTTAAAAATATATTTAGATTGAAGTTCATATATTTAAAAAAAAAAAACTAATTTAGTTTGTCATTTCAAAAGTAATATTTTCAATTTGGAATATTATGTGTGAGTGTTGAGTTTATATCAACAAAACAATCAAAAAGTGTAAGTTTAAATTTTGATTGAGCCACTTGGTATTCCTTTTCTTTTAAGTCAAAAATAAATTAAAATATTTATTTATAATTAATCTACTTTTAAAGGCATTTAACTCCATTTAACTCTACATTTAACTCAAATGTAACTCCTACCCAATAATTTTGTATTCATTCCTCCAACTAATATATTTATCTTTCAAGAAAAATGTTTTTGGTAAAATTTTAATATTTTTAATTATTTTAATTGCTTTAAACTTTGAAATGAGGAATATTCTATATACAATAATTTTATACGTAGTTACTAAATTTTTTGATAATTTTATTTGATTCAATTTTACTATACTACAGTCTTATGTTTACAATGTCATTAAGAAAAAATCTTTAAATCAATGTTTAACCTCTATAAAACATGATCATAAACATAGATTCTCTCATATTAGGAAAATGTTTAAATTTTTATATTATTATTTATATTAATATATGTAACAACCCATCTGTGGACCCCACTAGCCTCACTGCTAGCCCACTAGCCTCACTGCTAGCCGCCCAAACGGACCCCAAGCTGGCCCTGCAGGGCATCGATCTTAACCCCTCACCGTAGAATGGAACTATTGGTGACAGCTTGTCCTGTGGGAAGGTTGTTAAAGGGTGGAGACCAGGGTTCGAGGAACGTCTGGCGCACCAATAACCTACTGGTGGATTTGGATGAATAGTTCCATTTCACGGTGAGGGGTTAGGATCGATGCCCTGCAGGGCCAGCTTGGGGTCCGTTTGGGCGGCTAGCAGTGAGGCTAGTGGGCTAGCAGTGAGGCTAGTGGGGTCCACGGATGGGTTGTTACAATAAAAAATCGATTTTTATGTGACAACCCGTCCCGTTAACCCAACTAGCCCACCGTTAGCTTGCCCCCATAGGCCCGAAGCTGGCCTTGCAGGGCATCGATCCTAACCCCTCACTGGGCAATTGGTGACAGCTTGTCCTGTGGGAAGGTTGTTAAAGGGTGGGGACTAGGGTTCGAGGAACGCCTGGCGCACCAATAACCTACTGTGGATTTGGATGAATAGTTCCATTCCACGGTGAGAGGTTAGGATCGATGCCTTCCAGGGCCAGCTTGGGGTCTGATTGGGCGGCTAGCAGTGAGGCTAGTGGGCTAGTAGTGAGGCTAGTGGAGTCTACGGACGGGTTGTTACAATAAAAAATCGATTTTTATGTGACAACCCGTCCCGTTGACCTCACTAGCCTACCGCTAGCTTGCCCCCATAGGCCCGAAGCTGGCCCTGCAGGGCATCGATCCTAACCCCTCACTGGGCAAATGGAACTATTCATCCAAATCCACAGTAGGTTATTGGTGCGCCAGACGTTCCTCGAACCCTGATCCCCACCCTTTAACAACATTCCCACAGGACAAGCTGTCACCAATTGATCTGCAATATAGCTAATCAATTTGTAATCATTTTTTGTAGTATTGGTTAATTTTTGATTTATAGAAAAGTTTGTATATATAAAATATTGTATAATAAATAACTATACCAGAAAAATGTTGACAGGAGTGTTATTTTGAGCTATAATTTTTTTTAGATTCATACATTAGTATATTTTTTTTTGTGATTATACATTAGTAAAACAATATTTTAATTTCAGAAAATTTAAGAAATATAATCAAAACTATTATTGATACAACCACGCATTGCGTGGACTAATTACCTAGTATTAACAAAAGAAACGATTTTATGAATTTATTATGGGTGATATTTACAACCAGTATTGTCACTGCTTGGTGTGGGATCATGAAAATGTTTGTCTGATTAGCGATATAACGGATGAATCGAAACCCTTTGATTTTCAAAAATGTTTTGGTGCTATGTAAAAGAAAAGATGGCCTAACAAGAAAATCATAATAGACAGATGACGAATACGAGGAAGGAAAATAACAGATTCATCAATCTTTTCACGTGTAAAGCCTATCAACAATATGAAGCAACATATTTGTTTACTTCTTCGTTTATCGGTCTACTTGAGTGTTGGTTGTATGGTTAATAGTGTTTCAATTTGTATGCTCATTGATATATTTGTATTATCTATTTCTCTTTCTCAATTTAATGAAAAACGAAGGTGTTAGAAAAAAGAGAATATTCAACGGAAGCAACGTAGCATAGATATATATGGAATATTCATATAACTAAAGTAAAAACAGTTATATATACCTTATGCCACAAGTGTCAAGGATGTCGATTTATTTTTCCATGTATATGGAAAAAAAAAAACCAAAAATAAATCGAGCAACAAAAAAGTTACGACCAATGGAATACACTTGTTAAGAAGATTGATGTAATAGTCAGTCCATCTAGGAATATATGCCATTTATGACACATCTTGTGTATTGATTTTTTTATTCTTTCTTATCGAATCCCCCTCGGTGTCAACACGCTAGAATCTTTCCTTTTCTCTTAAAACTTTTATTACTTTCTTGTATCTATTGATTTTGTATAGGCTTAATATGGATGAAACCCCAAATGTTACGAGACCAAAACTTTAAACTGTACCCACCATATTAGTTTGTTCTAGCTTAGATTTCAAATAAAAGACAATTCAAAATTAAAGTAGAATTTTAATTTTAGCAAAACCCATTCCCCCAGAAATTTTGATTTTTAATTTAACTTTATAAAAAATAACTATTAAGTAAACATAGTATTAGACTATTAGTTGTCAAAAAAAAAAAGTAAACATAGTATTCTTCTCTTTTGCCAACTTATTTCGATTATCCTCTTTATTTAATATCTTTATTAACTAAAATAAACATCACAAACTATAATACTATAAACTTACAAGAATCAAATCATATGTACGTGGGCCATACTCATGGGTTTAGGATTCTACTTGGTTTGTCATCTCAAGATTGTCAATTTAGTATATAAAATGGAAGGTTGCTTCTTTCCCAAGAAATATTAGAACTGTTGACGCAGTCACGCAGCAAACATCAAATATAAAAAGAGTAAAGAACAACTACTCAGTGAAGAAGCACACACACACAGCGTCATCTCGCCGCAACCCAATTTGCTTTAGTTAACGTTACAACATTCCTTCATCCTAAAAGTAACCTTTCACGATCGGTTACTATATTACTATGATCTAATTCTATGGCTTTGAAAAAAGTTGTGTAAAGAATTTCTTTTCTTTTTTGTTCTTTCTGTACTTATAGTTTCTTTATTTTTTAGCTGTCTTTTTTTACTGATTGTTTTTGTAAATAGTGTTTCAATGTCGTCATCATCCTGTCAAAAGAAAATTTAGATTTGCATTTTGGTATACTGCTTGATTAAATTTATACGAACTGAGGTTTTTCTTTAATGAGAAGGTATTATTGTCTTTCCTTCAAATTCGGTATTATACATATAACATGTTATTCTATTAAAACATAATATAGTATAACCTCTGTAAATTAATACTCAATAAAAGTTAATATATTTTTTATTCAGTTTCAAATTAATTTTCGGATCAGTTTATATAGAATAAACTAGTAAAATTTTATAGCTAGACATTATTTATTTATAGAGGTTTCCTTTTTCTGTATATAGAATGTTATATCAATGTACATATAAAACAGGTTACTCGAAAGTTAGTTAAATGAAATATAGTAAACTAGATAAGGACCCGTGCTAGAGCACAGGTTTAAATTCTTTTTATTTATATTGTAATTTTTATATACAATCTAATTTATATGATTTATTTTAAAGATTGTTGTGAATAAAACATTATGCAATCAAATCATCTACTAAAACTAATGGATCCGTGCTAGAGCACAAATTTTTGTAATTTTTACTTAAAGCACTATAAATGTGATTGTTTTATTTGTTTTAAAAGTTATATTTTTTAGGAAACACTATGCCATTAAATCATATGTTGAATATGACTTATGGAAATAATGTATATTTTGTATAGATTTTGATCCGCCGTACACCGCGAATTAAGTTATTTGATAAAAAATAATAATTTGTTTGTTAACTTTTTGTTACAGTATTAATTTAATCAACTTAATAAGATATGATTTAATATTCATATTATTAACAAAATAATGAAATGATATTTTACCCGTGTAGCACCGAATTAACAAAAAATTAAATTTATATTAGTATCTACTCAAACACGTCGTGTCATATAACCCCGTCGTGTAATATTTTAACTCACAGTACACCATGAATTGTAATGTACTAATGTGTATAAACATAATAAGCATCATTATAAGTAAGATAAAATTAAAAGACATGAACCAAAAGATGATACCTTATCAAAAGGTAACAATAGATTATTGATCGGTTTATTTTATAGTATAATCGGAAATCACTCTCAGTCCGCGGAAGAGTGATTATTTTTTGAGATTTGTTTGTCTATATATGGTTAACTAAATATTTTTTGGAGATTTTATTTTATTCTTTCGAATAACTTGTTTTAAAAGATCTTAAATCAAGATTAAATATTTGAAGGATATATTTTGGTGTAAAAGAGAATTAAGATTATTCTCCTAAAATCTTGCGAAAATGAAGAGTTACAGATTAAGACTTTCAACATGATGTAACATATATCTAATACAAATTAATATCAATTTTTTTTATAACCCATTTGTAACCTACTATTAAAATTATATAGTCTACAAATTTGAAGTTGTGTACTTCCGTTTTATTAAATAGGGGATTGTTCTGTTAGCCCGTTTTAATAGGTGAATACTTCCATATTACATATCTACTGTGAACATGAACATACTAAAAATGCGTTCTCTTTATGATATAATAATTTATTTTTCTTACATTATAAAAATGTGTTCTTCTTACGTTATAAATTTACATTCTAGTAGTTTACTTATATAGACTCAACTGTATCCCTATATAGTTTGTAACTAGGTCATTATTATATAAGAAATGGGAATATCTCTCTCTCTCTCTCTCTCTCTCTCTCTCTCTCTCTCTCTCTCTCTCTCTCTCTCTCTCTCTCTCTCTCTCTCTTCTCTCTCTCTCTCTCTTGATCATTCTATTTCTCATACTCACTTGTTCGTAATTCTTACATGGTATCAGAGCAGTAACGCTCCTCTTGTGTTAATTTTCAAATCTTTATCTACCGCACCAGAATCTCATCATGGATCTCAGCAAAACCCTAATCATCCCTGTTACACTCAAAGGTGGAAACTACTTGCTATGGGCAAGAACCACAAAGACAGCATTGTGCGGTCGCGGGCTCTGAAAGCACATTGAGAGCAATGAGCTGTGAAGGAGACGACGATCAAACAATAAAGAAAGGAGATTGTTGTGTGTGACAACGACAAGTGGTTCCAGGAGAACCAAAGTGTTTTATTCTTCATCCAAAATTCCTTGGATGCCCCGATTCTTGAGTCCTACTCATATTGTGAGACGACTAAGGATCTTTGGGATACCCTAAAGAATGTGTTTGTTAATATCTCTAATCTGAGTTGTGTTTGAGGTAAAGAAAGCAATCCACAATCTCAATCATGAAGACATGGAGTTTACTAAATACTTTGGGAGTTCAGATCTCTGTGGGCAGGAGTTGGTTCTAAATGAACGGGATGAACAAGACAAGGTGTTTAGCCTGCTCTTGACATTGAATTCATCATACAACAACCTCATCAAGCATATCCTTTGTTCAAACAAGCTTCCAAGTCTCGACGATGTGTGCAATCAATTCAAAAGGAGCATGGTTCCATTAGTCTGTTTTGAGCCAACAAAGGAGAGGTAGCTGTTGCAAAGAAGGGCTACTATAGGAATGATGGAAAGAACCGGCTCATATGTGATCATTGCAAGAAACATGGACATCTTAAGGAGAAATGTTGGGCTCTCCATCCACATCTTCTGCCGAGAGGAACTAATCCTAGAGCGAATCAAGCGACTGGATATAGTGAAGCACAAGCTCCTATGGTTCCTCAAATCACAGAAGGAAATGGATCAGCGTTAGCAGCCTCGTCGGAGTTGGTGAGAAAATCTGATCTTGATGCACTCATCAAGGCTCTAAAAGAGTCTTCTGGAAACGCCTATCTTACTCTCAATGCTATGAAACCTCTTATTGTTGATTATGGAGCCTCTTACCATATGATTAGTGATTCTAAGCTAATTAGGGATAGAAACTGGCTTTGGGAAATGTGATCATAGGCAATGGAGATAAAATACCTATTGAATGAATTGGGAACTTAAACATGTTTGATAAAACCTCTAAAGCTTTTCATATGCCTAGCTTCACCTCTAATTTGTTATCAGTTAAAAGGGCGACTAATGATCTTAATTGTTACACAATATTTGGCCTTAATGATGTTTATTTTCAGGATATTAATATCCTTGGGCTTGATCTCCTTGATCTATCGCAGAGCCGCCCAAACGGACCCCAAGCTGGGCGGCTAGCAGTGAGGCGGCTAGCTGCGACTAATGATCTTAATTGTTACACCTCTAATTTGTTATCAGTTAAAAGGGCGACTATCAACTTGGTCTTGATCTCCTTGATCTATCGCAGCTCGGCTTGATTATCCTCGTTCTCTTACAACACGGCTTGGTTCTCCTTGATCTCTCACCGCACGACTTGCGCTAGGCCTTAACCTCGCGTTTTCTCTAAGCTCCACACTCGCATCAACTTCTTGTTCTCGGTCTCTTGGTATCGGGTCTTGCTCATCTCTTGACTCCACCACAAAAGTTGGAATCCCTTCGTCATCACTCGACAATAAATCTATTACCTCCACAACTTTCTCCCTTCTTGCTGTTAGTTCTTCGGACTTAGAATCCTCATTGATTGGATCCTCTTCCTTCTTGATCTCCGGTGTAACAACTTCCCCATCGTCTTTGTTCGCTTTATCTGGTGAGCGCATCTCATTCAGCATCAACAAAATTCTTGCAACCGTCTCTGGCCTCTCCTCTGTCGGTTGCTTTCCACTCGGACCTCCGGTCTCGGGTATAACTCTGGCACCACTTGCAGCTCCTTCTTCCTCCGGCACATACACGTACGTCAAGAAATCGAAAATCTTATCAATCGCCTCCGGGGACTCCCTCATATAGTTCTCAGGGCTGATATCCTTGCCCTGGTCCACCACAAGATCCAACAATAGCTTATGTAATTTGTCGGCGAGCTCCACCTCTGCCTCTCCATGATCTCCCACAGGGATAGTCTCAAACTTCCCTTGCGCATCAATTCGTACTTGAAGACGACTTGGTTCCCCAATCTCCAACACGATCGTCTGGTCACTCTGATCAGTTCCCAACTCCTCCTCTTCCTCTAAACATTCGGACGGATCGGTCTCGACAGACCAGTTGGTGTCGTCGGCATCAAACACCCCGTCCTCATCCCAATCGTTAGAATCATTTAGCCCTTGACTGTTTTCTGATTCCGTCGACAAGAACCCTTTGTGATGTCCACAATCCTCATGTCTCGGC
Source organism: Camelina sativa (assembly GCF_030686135.1). Lineage (NCBI taxonomy): Eukaryota > Viridiplantae > Streptophyta > Magnoliopsida > Brassicales > Brassicaceae > Camelina > Camelina sativa. Next base: position 20,817,348 of record NC_141884.1, on the reverse strand, counting down.
CCCTCATCTCCTGAACCATCCCCGCAACCTGAATCACCTGAAGACATCTAAAACCCACAAGAAACAAGGTAAGATGCTTAGTTCATTCTAAGGTTCACTTAAAATTAGACAAGCAAACAACCGGATAAAAGTTTTGTGTTTTTGCGACAGATTTACTCGATAAAACTTTGAAATACACAAGTGCTCGCGGGTTCAAAAACACTGCTCTGATACCACCGTTGTAACCCCAAACCTTTCTATGACCATGAAGGCCATCGGACAGCCACGGGACGCCACTTGCGGAATTGCACCGAGGTGATCCGGTCGAGGGACAGAAGCTGCAGACTTCCCGACCGGTCCTCCTTGGCACAACTCCACCCGCAACCGAGGTTACTTAGGCTTTGCAACCCTCGCGGCCTGGTGCGTTGTGTTAGCCTGGACAAGGCCGAGTATCATTTGCAACTTGCCATGTTTTCCTGAAAACCGTATATATTACTTTAATAAAATAATTCATCGAAAATAAATCATTAAAGCAATATATAAAGATAGTCGGAAAATTTATACATAACCATTTATAAAAATATAGGGTTTTACAAAGAACACAAGAAAAACTCTATCCGGCACTCTAAAGTTTGCTCCAGCTCTAGACTCACTTAGGCTTCCCTGCAAGACCAAAATAATATCATGAGTAATCTTAGATTACTCAGTGAGCCTGGGTACCCCTTTATCCTAAAAGGATTCTACTTCCCCAACCCGACTACCCCAGCAAGAAAAGAAAACAAGCAAGTTATCAAAGCAACGCAACAAAAGCTATAGCAGAAGCAATCAAACAATAAACACACAAGAGAGGTTAGATCACTACGACTTATTTCGAACGATCTAAACTTGCTACTCTATGAGAAAGACGACCTAAGGGAACAAGGAACTACTTGGACACCTTAGATTCTTAACTCCTACACGACTTACAAAGACGTCTAGAATAAGACAAGGATACTTGAAATACCCTAGACTCTTAGACAACACACAACATGCAAAGACGACTAGACATAAACAAGGGACGCTTGGATACTCTAGACTCTTTACACCTAGGGCCCTTCGATAATCTGTTCCGTTCCAACACTTCCCATGCCGAGACCACAAAGTTCACCGGCATGAGCCCACAAAGAGCTACATCGTCATGTAGCGGTTACGCTGGTAGCTAGCCAACCGTAACATAGTCTCGCGCGAGTGGTCATTGAGAACTCTCGCGAGACATACGCTTTTGGAAACTGAAATATCGACACACAATCCTAGCCAAGACTCGAGAAACAAATTCAAGAGGCTAGCTAAAATAAAACACACAACAATAATTCAAGCAACGATTAATCAAGCACACAAGCATGAAATCAAGCAAGAATATAACATGCAATAATAACCAAGGAGCAAGAAACATAAATCAAGCAACTTAAGATTATTCTACATGCATGCAAACAATATAAGCAACTTAAGCAAGATAAAGCAACAAGTTCTAATATGCATGCAACCGTTTATGATTTAACCATTTAAGTCCCTAAATCCAACCTTACATGCGACCTACTCGATTTAATTATCTAAATCCTTAAGGTTCATTTAATCATGTTCTAACCTCGATTAAAATTATGCAATATATTGCAAAATACTTAATCATTTAATCATGCATGAAACCGGTTTTTAAACAAGAATAAATTCAAGTAAAACTAGGTTCGATCATGCATGCAACTAAATCCAAATTTTAAGCATGTCCAAATTTTACTTAAAATGCATCCAAATTCATTCGCATGGTGATTCATGTTAGATGTGCATTTAAACATTTCACTAAGATGAATCCTACCATATCATGCATGCGTCCATTTTAAACCAATTCTACATGCATCTAACCTACATGCATTACCGCAGAACTCACCTCTTTCACGCGTCGACGATGATTACCGGACTTCACTGCACTACTTGATCAGACACTCTTCGCATCGACAGTTTCCCGCTCCTTCGATCGTTCTCGCTCTCGACTTTACTCAATCAAAACCGCGTCTTGTTTCACTTTTCTTTGACCGCTAACCGCTTCTTTCTCGGTAACTTCGATCGTGGGTAGCGTCTCCTCTTGATCTCCCTCGATCGCAAATATTGTCTCGCTCTAGGTCCTCTTCGACAATATCACCGCTTCTTCATCGATGGTTTCTCGACAGCGTCTCCTTCTTTTCTCAATCTCTCTCGACACACTCTTTCGGTCTCTCTCTTGTTCTCTCTCGATCTCTTGGGAAAAGAAGAGCTTTTGAGTGACTAAGTGAGATGAGAGAAAATTTACTGAAATGAGCAAATGAAGAGCATTCCCTCTCTATTTATAGGTTCGAGCTCCCTCTCTTTTCCTTGGTGCTTCTTGACAAGTGGCTCTCTCCCTCCTTGCATGTGAGGCGTGATCATAACTCCCCAATAGCTGCTCGCCATTACTCCACTAATTTCCTTTGTATTAGTGCATGTAAGTCTTTCTATTAGTGCATGTCACTTAATTGTGCTTAACATTAGCTCTTGGCCAATAAAATTCCTCCATCTCCATTAATCTCCCTTGATTAAGTTAATCCTTCACTATCTCCCTTAATCTTCCTTGAATTTTTAATTACTCCACTAACTTTTCCTTAATTAAATTAATCCTCCACTTTCCTTAATTTTTATTGGTCGAAATTTTGAGGAAACAATAATTTTACCAAAAATATTCGATCCTTCGTCCGGCACCTTCGACGTTCCCTCCGGCAATTCTCGTCTCACTCAGACCACTTTCTCGATCGTTTGGTCAATGGCTATCGGTCCTCTCGGCAATGCGCGTCTCGATCGAGCATTTCTCTCGATCAATGTGTCGATCGTTATCGTCCCTCTCGGTCATCCTCGGACAACTTTTCTCGGTCATCTCCGGATACTTCGATACTCCCTCTTGGATACTCCCGAACACTCCGACACATCTCTCGGTCACAAATTCCTGCATACCCTGTCGAATTTCGATCAGTCTCATGGTCTTGGCCGTACACCCGGTCACTCCGTCTTGGCTCGGTCATTTTTCGACTCCCAGCTTTTTCCTCGGACTTCTTCTGGTCGTTCTTCTTTGTTTTACATCTTCTTCCTTTTTAAGTCTTTCCCGAGTCATTTCCTTGAATTTTTATTTTGGGATTTTTACCCTTGGTGAGGGTCATTACAGTGCGACTCGCAAGACCATCCATAAGCTTCCTAGAATATATCAAGACGTCCCAATAAACCACAACTTTGGCCCCAAGTTATCAAGACTCAAGGTGCATCACAACTTTCCCAATTTTGCCGATATTCTCATTCAATTCCCAAAGACCATAATTTTCATTAATTGTTGAGATTTCTTTCTTTATTTTAGCATAAAGATACTGTATTTGAGCCTCTATATAAGCTATATTACGTTTTACTTTTCAAGACACACTTTTGATTAATAAGAAATTTCAGTTTGCTTCAACACTTTGTGTTCTGAATAAAATCATTGTTCTTGCGAGTTCTAGGTAGTTTGTGGAATCAAACAACTTAGGTTTCGTGTAGAGTCTCTGATCCTTGCGAGGAATAGCCCTTGGATCATATTCTCTAGCCCTCGGTGTTGTGGAATCAGCATCAAACCGGTTACTCTCCATCAAATCGCTTTTGCCTAAGCTTCTAAGTCTTTGAGTCGGTGAGCCTTGTCTTGGTGGATTCCGAGGCTTGTATCATTGGTATCAGAGCTTAAACGCTCCTATCTTACCAGGTTATTTCGTTCCTTGTTTTGTTTTTGTTTTTATTTTAATTCAGTTTTAAAAATTCATACAAAAACCATAAAAAAATCTGTTTTCGTCTGTTTTATTGCTTGAATTTTATAAAATTGAAAAAAGAAATCATAAAAATTATTTTCATTCTGTTTTAGCTTATATAAAGTGTTAAAACCCATAAAAAAATTGTTGTTAATTTTCAAAATTCATGTGCTATTTCTGATTTGAATTCTGTTCCGATTTGTCTCAGTTTTTGCTATTTGGCTTGCTTAGTTCGGATATCTATTGATCTCTCGTGTTTTATCTTTGAATTTTGCAAGGTACTATGGGTGACGAAAATCCTATCACACTAGAGACCATCATGACTACGCTCACCACCATGAATGTCAACATGACAACCATGTCAACACGGCTCACCTAACTGGAGCAAATGAATCAGAATGCACCACCACTCGGCCAAGGAAGGAGCCTGCAACCTGAAGTTTGTGGAGGCAACTATGATCCTCATCAAGAAGAGGAACCACCAGACTTACAACCTCAACAGCACCACGTGGCCTTTGATCAACCCAATCGAAGAGCTCAAGGAGACCGAAACCGTGTTCGTGAAGATGAGAGAAACCTACCACCTGAAGTGAAGCTCACTGCACCTACCTTTGCAGGAAAAATTGATCCCTCAGCTTACTTGGAATGGGAAAAGAGGATGGAGCACCTCTTTGAGTATTATCACTACACAGAGCTAAAGAAGATAGCCCTAGCTGTTGCAAGTCTCACGGATCATGCACTACCATGGTGGGACAGAGAAGTAGCTGAGAAGAGGAGGCTTAGATACCAGCAAATCACACGCTGGCCTGACATGAAGTTTGAGCTTCGCAAAAGGTATGTACCACCTCATTACTACCGCAATTTACTAAAACAATTTCGTGCTTTGTTTCAGGGATCTAGGAGTGTAGAAGAGTATTATGAGGAATTTGAACTCATAAGAAGCCGTCTCGAGCTTGAGGAGACCGAGGAGTCTCTCATGTCCCAGTTTGTAGATGGTCTCCAAGATCATATACAACGCAAAGTGGAGACGCAGCCCTACCACTCCCTACAAGAAGTTCTACACCTCGCTATGCAACGTGAGCAACAAATCAAAAAGAAGGCAAATCCTCAGACTAAAGCCAAAGACACCTCGTGGAGCCAGCCACAACCCACAACGGTTCAAGCACCACCTCCACAAACTATAGAAAAAGGAAAATCAATTGTTGTTGATTCTCGTTTCAAATCAAATGTTCACCGTGCTGAACAAGGTATGTCCTCTAACCCTCAAAGATCACATGAAATAATTTGTTATAAATGCCAAGTTAGGGGACATGTGGCGAAAGAGTGCCCCAACAAGCGAGTCATGGTGATCACCACCGACGATTATGACACACAAGATGAAGTCGATCCAATGCAAGCCGATGCAACCACCATATATGCCGATGAAGGCGAGCTACTAGTCATACAAAGAGCACTCTCAGCCCAACAAACAACGAATGAGCCCGAACAAAGAGACAACTTGTTTCATTCTCGTTGCACGATCAAAGATAAGGTATGTCACTTGATTTTGGATAGTGGTTCATGCGCTAATATTGCTAGTGTTACTCTTATTGAGAAGCTAGGACTTGACACCACTAATCACCCGAAGCCGTATAAGCTTAAATGGCTTAATGATAAAGAGGAGATAAAGGTGTCAAAACAAGTCGAAGTACCATTCTCTATCGGACAATACCAAGATCAAGTCTTGTGTGACATTGCACCCATGCAAGCTGGGCTTGTTCAACTTGGTAGACCTTGGCAATATGATCGTGAGGTCCAACATAACGGGCGTACCAATCACTATTCGTTTTGTCTCAACAACTGCAAGTTTACTCTTGCTCCATTAGACCAAAAAGAAGTTCGTGCAATGCAAGCAAAATCAAAGGTATGTGCTAATACACGGTTTATTTGTTACGTCAATAAGTCCTATTTTCCTCTAATCACGGATATGACGCACTTGTCTTTGCCAAAAGACCCACTTTCAGATTTTGGAGCTAAAAAGGAGCAAATTATAACACCCCATGGTGTATCTATCACGGTGAACCACACGCCTACACTAGAGCTGAATGCTGCAAAAGGAGTCTACCACTCAATGTTGCTCCAAGATGAACCACCTGATGCACGAATCCGCCATCAAACAAAGCAATACCAAGGTAAGACTTTAGAGTCCCAAAACCGCATGAAAGCTAACTTGCTTTCTCTTGGTGCAGATAAAATAGTTTCAAGGTCGAAACTCATTCAAGGGGGAGGGGATGATGTAAGAACAGGAGCTGAATTATCGGCTGTAGCAGTGGCTGAAGTACTACGTGACAGACTTCTCGATGTACAACCTGACGAACTTCCCGATAGACTGCCTGAAGTACTTTTTGGAAAGAACCAGCTTGTACCAGTTAAGAAGAATTATCAACTCTTTCTGAATTAGGAGCTGACCGCTGGAACAAGAAGTGATGCGGACATTCAACGAGCCGAAAGATCAAATCGTTGGAATAAGACCATTGCACTCTTTTTCCCTTATCTAGGGTTCCCAATGGGTTTACCTAGAAAGGTTTTTAATGAGGCAACATCCTTCCACATACCTTTCTACACATATTCTATGGAAGATGATCAAATAAAGCCACCCTTGTTTCGAGCTAGTTCAAGACATGGTTCAGGGAGCCCTTCCGCAAGTCAATCATCACTCAAAATGGACCTTTCCATAAATGGCTCAAACCAAAGCATCCTTTGGCGTCCTGGAGAGCTGCTATATCACTTGGAGACTTCACCACACATCTTAGGACCACCCCACCTCACTTGATTAGGCGGATCAAGTTAAAGTGCAACTTTCCTTATTTGGATTTGTTTGTCTTTATAACACAACGGCTTTTCCTTATTCAATGATGCACCTATGTGAGACTCTCAAGACCATCCAGAAGCTTCCTAGAATGTATCAAGACGTCCCAATAAACCACAACTTTGGCCCCAAGTTATCAAGACTCAAGGTGCATCACAACTTTCCCAATTTGACCGATATTCTCATTCAATTCCCAAAGACCATAATTTTCATTAATTGTTGAGATTTTCTTTCTTTATTTTAGCATAAAGATACTGTATTTGAGCCTCTATATAAGCTCTATTACGTTTTACTTTTCAAGACACGCTTTTGATTAATAAGAAATTTCAGTTTGCTTCAACACTTTGTGTTCTGAATCAAATCATTGTTCTTGCGAGTTCTAGGTAGTTTGTGGAATCAAAAAACTTAGGTTTCGTGTGAGTCTCTGATCCTTGCGAGGAATAGCCCTTGGATCATATTCTCTAGCCCTCGGTGTTGTGGAATCAGCATCAAACTGGTTACTCTCCATCAAATCGCTTCCGCCTAAGCTTCTAAGTCTTTGAGTCTGTGAGCCTTGTCTTGGTGGATTCCGAGGCTTGTATCAAGAGTTCTTGATGTTTTTCTAAACTTCTAAAACTATGTGACTAATCATTATAATGCCAAAATTAAAATTTTGAGATCAAATAATGGTGGGGAGTATATAAGTCATGCATTTAAACAACATTTGACCAAACATGGGATTGTTCACCAAACAAGTTGTCCTTATATACCCCAACAAAATGTCTTAGCTGAAAGGAAGAATATACATCTCATAGAGGTCGCTCGATCTAAGATGTTCCACACAAATGTACCAAAGAAGTTCTGGGGAGATGTCGTTGTAACAGCATGCTACCTGCTCAATCGAACTCCAACAAAAATACTGAGTGATATCTCTCGATTTGAAGTACTTAACAAAATTAAATCGTCTATCAATCACTTATGTGTATTTGGATGTGTGTGTTATGTTTTAAAACCAGGTGAGCAGCGTGAAAAGCTTGAAGCTAAGAGTGTCAAAAGAATGTTTATTGGCTACTCGACTACTCAAAAGGGATATAACTATTATGAACCTGAAGCTAGGAGGGTTCTGGTCTCAAGAGATGTCAATTTATTTGAATCTAAGGGATTCTATGATACAAGTAATTGGGAGGACATGAAAGATCTTCCCTACTCTTCATCAGACAAAGGAGACAATCTCTGCATTCTTCTTGAAAGGCTTGGAGTTTCGAATAATCAACCTCAGCCTCTACAACATCATGGTTCGGTCGAGTCTGAGAGTGAACCGACAACATTGCATCAACTTTTTTCTCCTCTGGATGAAACCGATAATCCTCATAGTCAAGAAGTAAATGATTATGGTAAAGCTGAAGATGAACTGAACTCTCTAGATGAAGAACATGTATCCGGGGAGGATGATCTTGCTTCCGGAAAAGAAGAACCTCTTATAGAAAATTAAAAAAAATAATAATTTTAAAAGAAGAAGAAGAAGGTGAGATGATAAATAAGATGAGATGTTTCATAATATTCAAATATATTGTTCTTTATTTTTAACCAAACTTATTTAGAAGAAAGGTCTTGATCGCTTGTCCAATTTACAGAGGTTGAAATTTCTTTGATCGCTTGTCCAATTTGCAGATGTTGAAATTTCTTGATGGTTATCTCATGCATGAGAAGAGTTTACAAAATAGAAAGAAAAAAAAGAATATTTGGTTATTCTGTTAATTATATTTTTACTTTCAATTCATTTGAACAACTCACTCAATAATAAATATGTTAAACGACAAATAATATTTGGATGGATGCCATATACTAGGAAACTGATTTCCTGAAAACATTTGAAAACAAAAGCAGTCTATAGTGATTTTTGATTGGTATCAAGTATCAACAAATATTGCTGATATTTAATTTTCAATAATAGTCAACTTTGTAACAAGAAGATGAGATCTATGAACCAAAATTTACTAAGAGATTTAGCTTCAAAATTACGTTAGATATTACTATCATTTTTTTTTGTTGTCAATCTGATATTACTATCATTTGATGTCAAGTTTCATGTACACAATTATGGCATGTAGAGAATAAGAAGAAGATGATATGTCAAACTGATTAATGCTTAATCTTTCCGATTTAAGAATGTCCTGTAAATGTTGAAGTAGCCGACAACAAGAATTGAAAATCGGACAATTTAGGATAACGTAGAAAATATCATGTTCGGAATGGTAAAAGTTATATATTTAAACTTAATTTGAACCGATTCATGTAGGGGAGGAAAGAATGAACGTAGACATGCCTCAGTGAATCTTGGGTATGATCACTTTTGAATTATTGAAGTAAAAGAATAAAAGTGTTAGAAAGAATAAATTGGCATTATAATAAAGAATAAATTCTTAAGTGAATGTAGTAGTATATAGTTTTGTAACACTTTATTACTGTCCGCGTTATGGCTGCCCCATATGGCCCTTAAGACAATAGCTAGAAGAGAGCATACCCGGGGGAGTTTCATCTATAGTATATATATATTCTATTTTCTATTTTCTAAATGCCAATTTATCTCTAATTTTTTGTAAACCAAATAGTAGTTGGACATCATCTTACGGTGAAATTCCAAGTGACTTCTTGTTATTAATAAATATAAAAATCAAGCAGTACTACTGTATTGCCCATCCGCCAATGTACAATGCGCATGCAATTAAAGGAAAATGGTATATTGTATTTTTAAATTACGATACTTTCTTTCACAATATAATATGTTATTAAAATCACAAATTTTCTACTCATGGAAAATTAGCTTTAACAAAACATTGTAGGACACTACTAAACCAATTTTTTGGTTTAGTTTTACTAAATTGATGCTTAAAATATCTTTACGTGACAATGAAGCTCATTTTCTACCTAATCCGATGCGTAAAGATATTTTAAGCATCAATTAGTAAAATGAGTATGATAATTTTTTATAATGTTTTGTTGCTCCAAAAAAAGATTGTTATTTGCAAAATCTAGAAGAAACAAATAAAAGTTGAAAAGAGTAGTGGGAGGAAAACAAAGATACACACATAACATAGTACATAAGGTGGCGAAGCTTATGAAACTTTGTTTAATTACCTTTCCTAATTGTCGCATATGTTTTAATTTTATGTATAGATGATGCTTAAATATCTCTGTATATATATAGTTAATTTTTATCGTAATACAGTTGAATCCATCAGTGATTATATAAAAAAAAATAAACGAATTATCTAATATGTCTCTTGGTTTGTAGATTATACTTACGAAACCTCTTAATTTTAGATATTGAATTGATCTTTGAATTAACATATATTATATTATGATTAGTAATAAATGGTTTTGACATTTTCCCATAAATATAACAATAGGTATCAAACGTATATGAGGACAGTGTTCACTTTTTATTTCTTTACAAGATAACAAAAACGAAAACGGATAATATGAAAGATTTCGAAATCCATTGAGGTGCTAGACCACGAATGAAGGGCAGAATTGGAACAAATGGTTATTGGGGGGCAACAGAAGAGAATAATACCCTTCATCATCCTCTTCTCTTTTACCCACAATAATGCAATTGAGAATCACTTTAAGCCCTCGAGGACGCTCTTGTTATTTCCTTCCAAATTATTATCCTTCACGACTTTTTTCTCCTTCACATGAAACAGTTTCAACTTTTACGTTAATCGGTATCGGATGTCTACTTCACCATAATGTTTTAACGTAGATAGACTCTCTTAGAATGAGTTTGTAAAACCATCACAAGATTATAGAAAAAAAAAAAACATTGTGTCAGTGTCACAAACCCAATACGACTAGAAAATTATATTGCACCAGCATTCAAATTTATGATCTTGTCCCAAATTCTTGCCACCACACTAGTTCTCGATTTAATTTCTTTGATATTTAATTATTTTTACTATATCCTCATGTTGCAAAGAAAGTTGATGGAATCAGCATCTAAGTTTACATTCTCTTGTTAATGGTTATAAAAAGCCATGTTCCTCAAACTACAAAGTTCACCGCTTCTTTTGGCTTACCAGTCTTTTGTCTTCTCAGGTTCCATCCCTTCTTGTTAAACTCAACCTCATCCTTCATAAGTTATTACTTTTGAGTAAGTTGGCTAAACACTACTAGTAAACCTTTCAGGTGATTTTGAGAAATACGCTTAAGGAAAAAGATGAGTTGGAATGGAGGAGATTGGCTATGCGGTGCGTGTCAGCACCCAAACTTCAAAAAACGAGAGTCATGCCAAAAATGCGGATACCCCAAGTTTGGTGGGGTAGATGTGTCAACGTACTTGTATAACAGGACTGAAGTTATGGCTGGTGATTGGTATTGTGGTGCATTGAATTGTGGGAGCCACAATTATGCAAGCCGCACTAGTTGCTACCGATGTGGAATGATCAAAGTCGACTACACAGAACAGTACTACGGAGCTCAAATGGTTGCTTACGGGAATGATGGCGCGGCTTGTCCTCCCGGCTGGAAAACTGGCGATTGGGTTTGTCCCAGAGTCGGCTGTGGGGTTCACAACTACGCAAGCAGGGCAGAATGCTTCAAATGCAAGACAACAAGAGATTATGGTGCGTGAATTAATATTCACCTTCATCTAATTTAATTTGTAATGTTATTATGGATATTTCGTACTTTTGTATTTATATATATTGTTCTCTTTCTGACTCTAGGTGGCGTCTAGATGGACGAGAAAAGAGCTGATGAAGAATCACTTGTTTTAATTGTATACCTTACAACAAGTGTTAAAGTTTCTAACATGCATTGACGCCTTCTTACGCTGGCTTGAAATTTTTCGAAACTCGTGCAAATTAACGTTAAATTGCACATAATTGCAAACATATAATTAAGACGTCAATGAGGCTAGCTAAAAAAAAGTTCGGAAAAAAAATCGATACACGTAAATTATTGAAGATACGTTTTCTTTATATATTTATACCATCTCTAAAAAATGGCACACTACTTTTAGAAAGTTCAACGTATTTGAAAATACGGAAGTCAAATACTTCTCTATTGATCTACTATTTGTTTGTTTGTGTGTGTGTGTTTTTTTTTAGTCCTTTTTAAAAATGAATTAACCACCCAAGTGTCTCCCAAGTCTATACTTTCACAATACTGATACCTCCGGCAACTTGTGCCACGAAATAATACAACTATGAGCAGTTCCAACAACAAACAAAAATATAACTTGTCTTCACGTTTTTATTCTTTTGGGCGTACTTTATATTTATCTCATGTAACCATTTAGTAACTACAAATGACAGGTTACTACAACCTCTCTGAGGAAATTGTTTTCACACGCTAACGAACGTCTACAATTAGAGGCCGGCCATTAGGATTACACACTACAAGAAAACAGCCCATAGCCGACTACATTTTACGACTATTTTTCAGTCGCTAAATTTAGCGACTATTTGGTTACTCCGTTACGACTATTTTACGACTAAATAAATATGATCGTACAGTAGTCGCTAAATTGCGACAAAATTCAGCAGTTGTAAAAATAGTTGCCATTTAACGACTACGTTACGACTAATATGTAAAATTATAAACGCAGTTGTAACCTTGTCGTTATGTAGTCCCTCAGTTACGACTATCTAGGTAGACGCATACAAGTCACCAAATTAGGCGACTATATTACGACAATATCGGCGGGTCGTACAGGTTGTCGCTTAGTAGTCGTTATTTAGCGACTATTATGCGACACTTTCGGTGAGTCGTAACATAGTCGTATAATAGTCGTAACATGTCGGTATTAAAATTCACGTTTTCTTCGTTTGGGGGTTGGTGTACTTGTATTATGCGACTGAATTTTAATAGTCGCTTGGTAGTCGCCAAAATTGCCTATATATACGACCTTCACCACTTCTTCTCTCTTCACTCACCATTTCTTCTCTTCTCACTCATAAAAACACAAAAAAAAATCTTCCAAAATAAAAAAATATTCCAAAAAAATTTTAAAAAAAAATCTTCCAAAAAAAAAAAAATAAAAAAAAGATTTTATATATTCTTGTATAATATGGGAATTACAATTATAGTAATTCTCGAGAGTGGATGTATAAGAGGTTCGATGAAGTGACGGGCAATTTTTCGGCGGAGTTTACAACGGGGATGGAGCAATTCATGGAATTTGCAAATAGTCAATCTCTAGCACAGAATAATGGGGGTATGTTTCACTGTCCTTGTAGTCGTTGTAAGAACGATAAGTTTATGTCGGGAAAAAGAATTTGGAATCATCTTTTTAGCAATGGATTTATGCCTGATTATTATATTTGGTATAGACATGGGGAAGAAATCAATATGGATATAGAAACAAGTTATGTTGGTAGTGATCAAGAAGTGGGTAATGTAGTAGAAAATCCATATGTGGATATGGTGAATGATGCATTTCGTTATAATGTGGGTTTAGATGATAACTATCATGAGGGTAGTTCTCAAAATGTAGAAGAACCAATACGTAATCATTCAAAGAAATTCTACGACTTGTTAGAAGGCGCAAAAAATCCACTATACGATGGTTGCCATGAAGGTCACTCACAATTATCGTTAGCTGCTCGAATCATGCAAAATAAGGCGGAGTATAATATGAGTGAAAAGTTATTGGATTCGGTGTGCGAAATATTGAATGAGTATTTACCAGAAGGAAACCAGGCAACATGTTCACATTACGAGACGGAAAAATCAATGCGCAATTTAGGTCTCCCATATTATACAATTGATGTTTGTATTAACAATTGTATGATATTCTGGAAAGATGACGAAAAGGAAAAGACTTGTCTGTTTTGTGGTGCTCAAAGATGGAAGCCAAAGGATCCTCGACGTAGAACCAAAGTACCATACAGTCGTATGTGGTATCTACCTATTGCTGATAGATTGAAGAGGATGTACCAGCCACAAGACTGCGGCGGCGATGAGATGGCATGCTGAGCACAAATCTAAGGAGGGAGAAATGTGTCATACTTCAGATGCAGCGGAGTGGAAATATTTTCAAGAACAAAATCCTCGATTTGCAGAAGAACCCTGTAACGTTTATCTTGGATTATGCACTGATGGGTTCAATCCGTTTGGCGTGTCTCGTAATCATTCATTGTGGCCTGTGATCTTGACTCCATACAATCTACCCCCTGGTATGTGCATGAACGAAGAGTTCTTGTTTCTTACAATTTTGAATTCTGGGCCAAATCATCCGCGAGCTAGTCTAGATATCTTCCTCCAACCTTTGATTGAGGAGTTAAAAGAGTTGTGGTCTACTGGAGTCGATGCATACGATGTTTCCTTGAATGAAAATTTTAATCTAAAGGCAGCGCTAATGTGGACGATAAGTGACTTTCCAGCGTATGGCATGTTATCAGGATGGACAACCCATGGAAAATTGTCTTGTCCAGTTTGCATGGAAGATACAAAGTCGTTTTATCTCCCTAATGGAAGGAAGGTGTGTTGGTTTGATTGTCATCGGAGATTTCTTCCTCACGGTCATCCATTAAGGAGAAGAAAGACTTTCTAAAGGGAAAAGATGCTTTGAGAGAGTATCCACCTCAGTCGTTGACCGGTGAGCAAGTTTATTACGAGCGGTTGGCTGAAGTAAAACCACCAAAAACCAAGGACGTTGGTGGAAATGGTCATGAAAAGAAGACTGCTGGCTATGGGAAGCAACACAACTGGCATAAGTTAAGCATCTTATGGGAGCTGCCTTACTGGAGGGACCTCAATCTTCGACACAATATTGATGTGATGCATACAGAGAAGAACGTTTTGGATAACATCATGTATACTCTTATGAGTGTGAAGGGTAAATCAAAAGACAACATCATGTCAAGATTGGATATACAAAAATTCTGTTCTCGGCCACAACTACATATTGATAGTGATGGTAAAGCTCCTTTCCCACCCTACACTTTGACAGAAGAAGCGAGAACAAGTTTAATAGAATGTGTCAAACATTCGGTGAAATTTCCTGATGGCTATTCGTCAGACCTAGCTAGTTGTGTTGATATGGAAAATGGAAAGTTTTCAGGCATGCAGAGTCATGACTGCCATGTTTTTATGGAACGACTACTTCCATTTATCTTTGCAGAACTCCTAGACCGGAACGTCCACCTTGCATTATCAGGTATTAATTAATTTCATATATATACCTATATTTTTGAAGTCATTTAATAGTAAATATAAAGAAATTAACCCCAATAGTTTGCATTGTATATTGTAGGGCTTGGAGCATTTTTCCGGGACTTATGTGCGAGAACTTTGCATAAAAGTCGCATTCAAATTCTAAAACAGAACATAATTCAGATCCTATGCAATTTGGAAAAGATCTTTCCACCATCATTTTTCGACGTGATGGAGCATTTGCCTATACATCTCCCCTACGAAGCTGAATTAGGAAGCCCTGTCCAATATAGGTGGATGTATCCTTTTGTGAGATTTTTCAAAAAGTTGAAAGGAAAAGCGAAGAACAAAAGATATGCGGCTGGATCAATCGTTGAGTCATATATCAATGACGAGATTGCTTACTTCTCTGAGCACTAATTTGCCGATCATATAAAAACAAAATCAAGGTAAATTCTAAAATCAATCAAGGTAGATAAAACTGTTATCATTTATTTGAAAGTCATTTGCTTTTCTC
This sequence comes from Camelina sativa, assembly GCF_030686135.1. NCBI lineage: Eukaryota > Viridiplantae > Streptophyta > Magnoliopsida > Brassicales > Brassicaceae > Camelina > Camelina sativa. The sequence goes on along the minus strand of NC_141884.1, from coordinate 20,802,059 downwards.
ATTTGGTCAGGCTAACACGATTTGATCAAGGTGAAGCCCATGAATATCATGTCCCTGGAGTACCTCCTATATTTACTCACATCGGCCGTCCAAGTGGAGAAATGAATGAAGTATGGCTATCTGAAAGGGACTATCAATGCGCACATGCATATGTTTTAAGAAATTGTGACTATTTTCAGCCAATTGAGAGGTATAATTAAGTTTATATACTTTATTATATATATAATCCACAAAAATTCTCATATATTTCTGTTGGTCTTGTATATATAGTATGTTCGAGGATTTTATTGGTGCAAAATATCCAGGACTTTCGGAAAAAGAACTCTCCACCGAAAGAGCTGACGAATATCATTTATGGGTTAAAGATTATGTATGTCTTTATTTAATCCTTATGTAAAATATTTTTATTATATATTATAAATAATTCTAATATAATATTGTGACTAATATGCAGGTTTCTTACTGGAACGCCACAAATCCATTTCCTACCTGGGTTCAAGAGATAGTGCATGGACCTTTGAACAAGGTCAAAACATGGCCAATGTATTTTACAAGAGGCTACTTATTTCATACACGTGATCATGGTGTTGGACGAAAGACTTGTAACTATGGAGTCTGTGTTAAAGGTGAAAATTACACTGATGCATCTGATGCAGCGGATTTCTACGGGACTTAAACTGATATCATAGAACTCGAGTATGAGGGGATGGTCAATTTGAGAATCACACTTTTTAAGTGTAAGTGGTATGACCCTGTTATGGGTAGAGGCACTCGAATGAGCAATGGTGGCGTTGTAGACGTTCTATCATCGAGAAAATATAATAAATACGAACCATTTATTCTAGGTACGTACATATATATATAGATATTATTTTTTAATGTCGATAATATATATTTGTGTTGATATTCCTAAACAGCCTCCCAGGCGCATCAAGTTTGCTATATTCCCTACCCATACACAAAGAAACCAAGGAAGGAATGGCTCAATGTTTTAAAAGTTAATCCAAGGGGAAACATTGCAGGAGAATATGAGAACAAAGAACCAACTCTTTTGCAAACAGAAAATGATGATGTTGTATTGGTGACAACTATTGAAGATCTGGTTTTCGATAATTTAGAAGAAATAAATGAACCAATAAATCTTGATTATGATGTCGAAGATGCAGAACCAGAAGATGAATTTCAATGTAATTTATCATCTTCAGACGATGAAGTAGATGAAGACGAAGATCCTCCTAACTAATTATGCTTGTGTAAAATATTTGTATCAATTTGGATAAGTATGCTTGTATCAAATATTATTAATAATTATGTTTCTATTAAAATAAATAATTATGTGTTTATATTAAATTGTAAATTATGATTAATTAGTTTCAAAATATTGAACTTTTAGTTTCAAAATATTAAACTTTTAGTTTAATTATGACTAATATTTAGTTTCTAAATATTAAAATTTTAGTTTAATTATTATGACTATTAGCGACTAATTAGCGACTAAATTAAGAAAATATGAATTAATTAATCTCAACCCAAATAAACCCGGGAAACCAAATTAATTTCCCTCTAAACCAAAATTATTTCCCCCTAAACCAAACAAATTTTGATTTCCCCCTTTACCTAAAACCTAATTTTTCCCCCAAACCCAAAACCAAAATCCCTAACTCCGAAACCTAAACCTAATCCTAAACTCTCCTCTTCTCTTCTCTTCGATAACTCCGAAACTCTCTCATCTTCGAAACTCTCCTCTTCCCGATTTCTCTTCTGAATCCCGATTTGCTTTCTCTTATCTGTCTGTCTTTCTCATCTGTCTCCCGATTCTCTTCTTCATGATGGCTCCAACGCAATCTGCGGCGAAGTCTGCAACTAAGGCTCCGACCAAAGCTCCTGTTAAGCGAGGAAGAAAGAGGAAGATGGACCGTAATTTCTTCCAAAGAACCGAAGGGTAGACCCCCATCAAAGAAGCGAGAAGACCAAACCCTCTACCGACACAATACAACTTTACGCCGGCAGCAGATTTGCCCCATCCTCAAACACCGCAAGAGCAAGACCACGTTTTCCCGAGACCCTCACCGTCAGAAACACCACAGATCCGCAACTATGCACCGCCACAGACTCTTTTCCGGACCTCGGTGAACCAACAACGTCAGACTCAACAGCCTCTTTCGTCAGAGGAGGTCCATAAAATCCGTGACAGTCTCCACCTGATCCTCCACCACAAGACGCTCCACCGTCTCCAGCTGATAACTCTCAAGCTCAGAGCCGGCCATCATCTCACGGTAACAACTACCATGAAGGCTCTGAGGCTTCAAATCCGGAGCTCCAGGAGGACACGATTGTCACTCTAAATGCCCTGCTTAGAGTTCCAAACCGTGAGAAGTTTACAACCGTCCTCTCCCCAACACCGATGCCAAACACGACCTGGTACTCAATCTTTGATGGTTCTTAATTGGTTCTGTTTTGTGCCTATATATATGTATAAGTACTCAATCTTTGACATCTGTTTTGTGTTGGACCTATATATATGTCTGTTTGATGTTTGTTCCTAATAGGTTTTGTCTTGCGTTGGTCGTATATACATAAGTATAAGTACTCAATCTGTTTTGACATCGTTGTGGTCTTGGTCCTCACGTCCACTTATCAGGTTCAAAGTCTTATCAACAAATCCATAACGAAATGGTTAGTAACTTTTATATACCCATAAATTTTGATTTTCTTTACATTTGGAGCTTTAAATGATGTCATAACCCTTGATTCTTTTGTAACATTGCAGGAAAAGGAATTGGGAAGACCGGTTAGTCTTGGTGAGGTTTTTATTAAGACACATACCAAGCCAGATGGTACTTATGTTGACAGGAAGGCAGAGCAAATCTCTCTCAATTATGAGAAGAACTTGCAGTAGAAGTTGTCCGACCTTGGGGAACATACTTCACAGCCTCCATAGCTCACAGCAGATGATTACACAAACATCTTTATTCAGGTAGATATCACTTTTCACAACCCACATTGAATTATCTTTTGATTTCTACAACCTCTTTAACGTTTGTTTTTCTCTTTTTTTCTTGTAGTCTACTCAGAAAGATTCACGAGGAAACCTGTATGGAGTTGGAAGTCTTAAGCATACTCTTCAACCTCTTCTCAATGGCTTGGCAAACCAACAACAAGAGTCTGCAATGTTTCAGTCATTGCAAGAGCAAATGAGGGAAACTCAACGTCAAATCGAAGAGCAGGCTGCTTATAATTCTCGCCGTGATGCAGAGGTTGCTGCTCGTGATGCAGAGCTTGCTGCCCGTGAAGCACTACATTTCCAAGCTGTGGCTGAGCAGAAGGACAAGTTAGAGCATTTGTCCTTAGTCGAGAAGTACCTGCGCAAAACTGACCCTGCCTTTATAGAGTTTATGAAGACTCAATCAGCTGAAGCAACCACAGAGCCACTCTCAACCACACTCCCTGCAACAGCTCCACCTTCAAATCCGGTTCCTTAACAGTGATGCTTTGTAGGTTAACTTCTCACCTACAATTTCATAGACCTAACTAATTAGCTTGTCTCTTTTGTTGAACTTCTCTCTTTTGTTGAACTTTTCTCTTTGTTGAGACACATGTATACTTGGTATGCATTTGTCTCTTTTGGTTTGTATATTTGTCTTGTGAGAAACTTGGTCTTTTTGTTTGTATTATAAATCATGGTTAATATGATTTTATTGCCTTAATCTTGTTTTTGTTCTAATATGACTTTATTGCCTTAATATTGGTTTCATAATATTTTGAGAAACAGGTACCAATTTCAATTTAAAACATTTATAAATTTGTTTTCCACAAAAAATTAGTCGCTAAACAAATTAAAATTACATTACTAATTTGTTTAGAATAGTAGCCAAATAGTCGTAAATCAATAAGCATGTTACGACTACGTTACGACTACAAGCAAAATTACTGTATATCATGATTAGTCGTAAATCCGTCGTAAGCGAGTCTTCAAATGTTACGACTACACTACGACTCCTTTACAACTGCCAATATAACTGCTGGTTAATCGTAACTCTGTCATATCGTAGTCGTAATTATTTACGACTCTGTTACGACTATTTTTACGAGTACGGAATTTTGTCGTACAATAGTCGTTAAATAACGACTATTTTTACGACTAATTCTTTTACCGACTAAGGATTTACGACTACACGTTTTAGTCGTAACTGACTCGTAAACAGCAAATTAGCGACTACTTAACGACTCTAACTGTAGTCGGGAATGGACTGTTTTCTTGTAGTGACATACTTAAGTTTCGGAAACAATATACTAGACACAACATATAAGAGGTTGGACCGTCTTGTTAGGGACAAGCTCCTTTCTCGGCAACACAAGAAATGTTTTCCCTATCTTATGCCCCTTTGGCTGATATTCTTTCTTTTTGTTTTGGTCAAACCCCCTTTGGCTGATCAAGATGAGCTAATCGAGCCAAAATAAAGTTTTTCCTTTGTGTTTACTTCTTTGGCGAAGAAAAAATTCGAGGAGCTGAACAAGTTGTAACTGATTACAATTCTTCATTATTTTTAGTGAAATTTACTTTTATATCGAAAATAAAATAACTACAACCGTTTGTCCGAGAAATTCGTGTGAGTTACGAAAGCGTTTGATGTTTATTCCCTTTAATAATTTACTTTTTGAGTAACAGTACCGAAGAAGGGACACTCTCAAACGAATACCATGTCACCATTTTCAGATGTTTCAAGATAACACGTGTCTTGCCTTTTTTAGTATGACATGCCTACACTAGATAAAAAAACCAAGTTAGACGTCGTTTGTAGTCTCGGTGAGGTTGGAATTTATATTCGCAACCCCTACAAGCTGCAATATCTATTTGTCTCTCCCTCTTCCACTTTAGTAATTAAAGTTTATATCAACTGAGAAGAAGATACTGCTGCAATCTTATACTATATTATTAACCTCGGGTTCAACTAAATCAGCGATCAGTCTTCAACCCCCACTAGCTCAAACAAAGTACACCCTCTTCCTCCTGAAAGATCTTTTTCCATTTCACCTCAACAGATTTAAAAACAAAACAAAATTCACTTTTCTAATTAATTATGCCATGCATACAAAGTTTTTACTAGACAAAAAGAAGCCAATGTCATGGTCACACTACTTTATAGATAAACCTTGTTAAAAAATATTATTAAAAGAGATTTTTTGTATGACAAAATAGTTTCTGAAAAACTATATATAGACTTCAATTATACACAATTTTTTTTAGTTTATAACAAATTAATAGAGAAACACAAATATTTTTCGATATGCAGTTAAAGAATATCCAACGAGTATAAAAGTTGTAATCACACAGAGAACCAATACACTCCAAAATTTATTACAACGAGTATAAAAGTTGTAATCACACAAAGAACCAATAAAAGTTGTATTGGTTCGAAATCTTATATAATTATTTAATTAAAATACAAGTATTTTTAACTTTACCAATTTTGGATGAGTTTACCTTATTCAAACTTTTTTAAAAAAACCTCATCCAAATATTCAAATTTTTTTGGATAAGTTTTGATATCTATCCAGTTCATGTTCTTAATTGTCGGTAAACAAATAACAAAATGCTTATGCGTCTAGATATTGTGTCTAATTCACTAAACTAACTGCACCTAATCTCCTGCTTTATACTAGCCTTGGGCATTTGAGTTCTCAAACCCGTTCGGGTTCGGGTTTTCAGATTTTCGGGTTTAGACATATAGAACCCGTTCAGGTTTTTTATACTTTCGGGTTCGGGTTCGGGTTCGGGTAATACATGTTGGGGTTCGGCTAATTCGGGTATACCCGAACTCGATCAAACCATGAACAGAAAAAAAAAACTAATTTTTATTTTTTTATAAATTTTAGAAAACTTGTATATATATAAATATTTAACATTTCTTCTTAGAACAGTGAAACTAAAGTGGCAAAATGGTTAAAGATACACCTTTAAATGTTCAAGGTTATGGATTCAAATCCCCTAGAATACATATTTTTATATTTAATTCGGGTGGGGATTCGGGTTCGGGTAATACCCGAACCCGATCGGATATCCGAACCTTAGAAGTATTGAACCCGATCGGGTTTTATACAAAACCATCTACTTCGAGTCGAGTTTGGATTCGGGGTTTTGGATCCAAATAATATGCCCAGGCCTATTATTTAAACTTGGTAAAACCGCTTAGAAAGGTGTCTGCATAATAGGTCCGGATAATATTATTCTTTAAATTTGGTAAACCGCTTCTTCGCGCCTCGTAATATTGTCGTAATATTGCTGGCGGTAAATTAGAGAGAAAGCGAGTGGTCATAACACCACCAATTCACAATTCACCCTTTTTGATATTTAGTACTTCTTCCGTTTCATAATATAGGATGTTTAGAAGATTATTTTGGTTTCATAATATAGGATGTTTCCAATTTTCTATGCAACTTTTAGATTAATTTTATATTTTCTATTATGCAGTTTTGGGTATGATTGGTTAAATTTTTTAAAAGTAATTTTTTCTTAATATGTGTGTTTCTACTAAAACATCCTATATATTAAAACGGAGAGAGTATTAAATATAAAATTATTAATTTTGGGCTTATCTTGGGCTTCTAACTAAAAACCAATTGGCCATTAGTAGATTGACCCTAACCCTTTATATATTAATGATAGTCCCTTTAAACTTCAGATGTGGGAATTGGATTGTATCCAACAATCTCCCCTTCAATCCAAGGACCACGCCTCCTCGAGATGACAACTCCATCTCGAACCGATCCCACTTGGACCGATAATAAACCTCTTCTTGGGCCCCATTACTCGAGTTAACAAGAGGCATGTCCTTATCCACTTTTCTAGGTCCACCAGAATTTTTAACCTTGGGCTCTGATACCATATTAATTTTGTGCTTATCTTGGGCTTCTAACTAAAAACCAATTGGCCATTAGTAGATTGACCCTAACCCTTTATATATTAATGATAGTCCCTTTAAACTTCAGATGTGGGAATTGGATTGTATCCAATAAAAATGCAGACTTTTTTACAAGAAATAAAAATCCCAAATGTCGCTGAACATTAATCCATCGAATTTTTATTCTCATTTAACTTACTTTCTTGAGTTATACAAATATTTATTTTATCGGGTAACTCAAAGTTGTTTCATAATATATTACAAGGCGCATATTTGTACAACTCAAAAATGTATTACGAGGCGCATATTTGTAACAATTTTTATTCTCATTAACTTATTTTTTAACGTAGATACAAACAACTTTATACAAATACTAGCAATTGATCCGCACTACACGCGGAAATTAGATGAGGGGTTTTTTCGGTTGTTTTATTACTTTGTTGTTGGTTATATATTGTTCTTCTTTACGTCTGGTTATGTTGTTCGTATGTTTTCCTTTGATTTTTTGTTGGATTATTTTTTTTTCTATATGTTTTTTTAGCTAGCATAATGTAGTCAATTTTAAAATTTTTAATAAATTTAAATTATCATAATTATTTTTGTTTTCAAAACATATAAAATTAGAAGTTAAGTTTGTATAGTAATAATTGTTGTTTTGCTTTAGTCATTAGTCGTGCTTAATTAAAAAAAAATTTTATTTTGTTATTGGATTGTTATTTGGTTTTATTATATATGGTCGTAGATAATCTTTTAATTATTTTATTATTTTGTTAGTAACTTGTGTGAGTAATTTTTTGTCAATATTTTTGTATTTGTAGTAATGAGTTAGTGGTTTTTTAAAAAATTTGTAGCAGGTATATTTATTTTAATAATTCAAAGTGGGTGTATAAGTTGTGATTAGTTTTTTATTTTTTAGTTGAGTTAGAATTGGGTTGTTTTGGATGTTTCTTATCTAGTGGGTTTTTGTAAGATAGCCTTAAAACGTTGGGGTCTAATGGGTCATTTTTAAAAATTTAAACAAATTGGTAAAGTAGTTAACGTGAGGGGGAGTCGCATGTGGGTTGACATTAGTGTCTGCTGCATCTTAGATCTCGCCAGCTACCGATGACTGCGAACCAATTTGGAGTAAATCCAGTTTTATAATCCATTTTTGTTTCCGAGTGAAGAACATAATCCAGTTTGGAACTCTGATTTCGATTCTTTTTATATCACCAATTGTATCGTTGCAATTTCCTGACTGTTGCGTGTTTGATCGGCTGCTTATGTTCTCGATTCCGATTTGTTGCTGGAAATGCTGGTCTAATTATTTTTCTTGGGCGATGTATGTTATTTGATGTGTTAATTGTGAGTTGCCAAATATAATTGTGAGTTGATTCTCTTTTTGCGTAAGTGACGTAGTAAATTGTAAATGATTTTCTTTCCATCTTAGATCAAGTTTTTTTTTCTTAGTGTTTTAGCTATCTTATCCTTAATCCGTTTTGCATCACCAAATTTTTTTTTTGTTTAAACAACTTTGATCGGCCTCTGTTTTTCTTTGTTTGTAGCCCAGCTTATCCTTCCAAAGATTGCCTTTCATGTTCTTGCCTGTCCCTAACATTATAATTCCATTAAGGTAAATATTTTTTCGAAATATATGTCTCCTGCTGTTTGTAATTGTATAAATTTTGTACTTTAGTTGTTTGCTTGTAAATTTTCTACAATTACAATGATGTTGTGTTCCACATATCTATCTCTGAGGTTTATGTCGTTGAGGTTCTTATATCTATTAATTGCCGGTAATGGTTTTATGGCGAGCATACCTATATTGATGTTGTTGTCAATTTGATTGTCTGGGGGTGCTGTTGGAATGTGTTGTTATGCTTCGCGAGCTAGTGTTATCTTATTTTGTTTGAATTTAAGTTTCTTTTTTATACTTTTATTTATGTTTGTTTTTTGTGTTCTGTATATATTCGTTTCTATGTATTGGTAATCAATATGAAAAAGAAATAGATATGCTTTTATTCGAGTTGTTGGAAATGATTTGCTCATGATAACATTGGTAAACCTTATAGTGTAAACGAACAGGATGAATTTGATCATTTGTTTGTAGTGGTAGCAGTGGTCACAACTATTTTCTATGTCATTGATGCTACAGTTGATTGTTGGTTGAAATGTGGCCAATGTAGCGTAGTATCTTAGTAGCTTTTGTACTTTGACTCTGTGTAATGTCCTCTTGATATTTTTTCAGCATTGATCACCCTTTGCTTTGTTTTCCTTCCAGCCTAGCTTATCCAACCACTTCTTTCCTTCTACTATATCGCCCCTGCATAATTTTACAATTCCATAAAGGTAGATATCATCTTTGTAATTACCTTCTGCTGCCTTTTTCAACTCCAAGCCTGCTTCTGTGTTGTTCTTGTGAAAATACTCTTGTATTCCTTTGATGTAGTGTGCCTTCACATTTCCACTTGCTATGCATTTCTCCACGAGGTCTTGGTATTTGGTAATTGCTGCTAGTGGATTCATAGCTAGTGGCCTTAGGTTAATTTTCTTGTATACACTGTTGTCTTGTGCTGCTTTTGTTAGTTGTGGTGATGCTTGCATAACATGTCTGACAGTTTACATAAACATTTAATTTATTAATCAAAAAAAAAAGTTAAATAGGCTAACCCATCTCTATACTACACAAAAAAATATATATATACAAATTACAATTGAAATTCGTTGTCTTATTTTTTTACTAATTTATTTATAATATGATGTATTCAAATTCAACAAAGTGTGCAAAAGTTTAATCTTTGCTTTTTATTTGATAAAAATGTTTTTTTAAGTGCAAACAAATTCAAATATAAAAAGAAGGATATTTAATGCAACACTAAAACTATATCTTTGTTAAAATACTGTTAAAATATTAATATTATGATTTTAAACATATTAACAAAAGAAGAATAATATATTATTCAAATATAGAATATGTTAACAATAATTAATAATATAAATAGAATAGCAAATTCTTTAACAAAATGATGATATAGAGTAGACTATGAAATAAAATAAAAAGATTACTTAACATTTTATTTAAGAGAATTTTTAAGTAAACTTTTTCTTAATGAACCAGTCATAAAAAATGTAGAATTACGGGCAGTATCATCCAAACTAAGATCCAAAAACAATAAAAGAGAAGATTTTGGACAAAATCAACTTTTCTTAAAAAGATCAAAATCTAGGAAAATGCATATAATTATTGAAAACACAAAGTCTGACAATCTAGAAAAAAAAAAAGGAAAACTAATTCATTCCCTTGATAAGCTCACCGATGAAAAAACCTCACACAAGGCTCATCTGGTTTGATTTGTTGCTTCTGAGCTATAGATGGTTTGGGTTGATGCTTCCAAGCAAGAACTTGGCATTTCCCTTAAGCCAAAAAGTGTTAAGAGTGGACACAGACTTTGTTGGTAACTTCTCAGCTTCAGCAGCTGCTTTCAGTTTCAGGGAAGACGGAGCTAAAGCTAGTAAACTTGAGTGCATGATGAATGAAATTGCTTTCTCACCTCAGTAACCAAACCTGTTCCTATGGGTCACCCATAGATCTTGTCCTTCCCCGAGTGGCGATTCTTTTTCTCCAGATCTGTTGATGCAAGTTGCAACGTTGTTCACCTTTGGTCACATGCCATAGATGTCGGTTTGCGAGTTGCTCTCCGACTTCAACCTCTCTCTGTGCCTCTTCGACAATCAATTCTCCTTGCAAATTTTGATAACCCCTTCCGACAAGGCATCCCACCGTCGTCGAGAACAATATTTGGCGAGGCTACTGTTCCTCTATTTCAACCAGTTATCTCTAACAATATGTCGATTCTACAAGTTGTTAGAAGAGCCCCATCCCAGCTGCGGGTGAGATCAACTTTACTTTCCCGGAAAGCTCCTCCGGTGCCCTTTCTCGGCTCTCCGGTTAACCGTCGGATCCGATGTTTTGTTTCTAAGATTATTGGTCGAATAGGGGAAGAAACCCTAATTTTAATGGGCCAGCTTCTGTTTTCCTGGCCTTTGGACCAGAGTTCAGTTTTTGTTGTGCTAGTGGGCCTGAAGAGCCAAAAAAGACATCTAATGAATAGAGACCATCTTTTGTTCTTATGGTTTTTGGACCAGTGTGTTGTCCAATTGTATTTAGATCAATTGAAAAGAGACTCATACTTTGATTCAATCGTATCTAAAAACATGACGTATCAACATTGGTCTCACGTTTATTGTTGTAGTTTCAACACACATTCAATAGATAACTGTCCCTACTTCCTCTTCATAAGAAGAGAGGATTATTCATTGATAATTCCTCTTTTGAGAGATGATTGTGTCGTGGACCTCTATTCAAAGATGTTAGATAGAGGCCGCGGGTGGGACATTAGTGTTCACAGTCCAGCATTGAGAAACCGAGTCTTTTCTAGACTGTTTGAAGGTCGGTCTGGAACTCCCGGCGCTGGTGTATGGCAATTGAAGAGAGCCCCTCTAGTACACACCAACTTATCTAAGTATAAGGTTGGTCACTCCTTAATTAAGGATCTTGTTTCTTCTTTTCTCCGATTGTGTCTTTTGCAAGGCCTAGTAAAGGCAATTGAAGCTTTGTGCAATACAACACCTTCTCCAAGTGTCCTTTCAGGTTCTTGGTTTTCAAGACTGACTATGTGGCAGTGGTCGGTCATCCTTCACCACGAGTGGCCTCACTTTGTGTGGCAACTCTTTACCTTCAGGACTTGTTGTTCTCGTTGTTTATCTTGTCACTTTTATGGTTTCAAGTCAAGCTTTAAAGCTTGTTTAATGTACGTCTTAAGATTGTTGTTTGTAGTTTATTTTGTCCTCCTGTGTAAGATTATTGGTGTATTTGGCTCCTCTTCAAAGGACGCTTGTAAACCTTTAATCTAATATAATGGAGTGTTTGATGGAAAAAAAAAAACACCAAACCTGTTCCTAGCTCAACTCCCCACTGGTAAAACGAATTGATACCCCACACAAAGCCTTGAACTGCAATTATGTTCATAGATTGCCAGCAACTAAAAACAAAACATATACAAAAATGTCAGCTTTTTAGCAATGACCCTCTAATCTCAATTTTAAGACCATACTGATAAACCTGAAATAAAGACAGACTTGGCCAACATGTAAGCAGTCAATTCTGGAAGTAGAAGGCTAAGAGAAGGTTATTATTAAAATATGCAGTCTATAGCTTAGACAAAGCAAACCTACAACTTAGACAATAATAATCTGCAATTTAATTAAACAAAACCTGCAACTTAGACAACAAAAAAAACCTAAAAGACTATACGACATAATAAAATAAATGGTTCAAGAACCGAAACAACCAAAAGAATTCAAACTCATAAAAAAAAATTAACACATAAAACATTTCATATTCTTGAGCACATAATTTTCTGAAATTTGACTAACCCCATTCATCTTGTTTCTACTTCAAACGTGTCACTATCATTGGACCCTATGAACTGTTGCGAATTGTTTTTGTTATTGCATTCAACTTACTCCGAATAAATTGGAAACCATATGTAGATTTAGTCCCCTACTAACACATAAGAAGCTCTGCTTTTAGTATTATACAAAAGACACATAGAGTTTGAGAAGAATGCATACTGTTCACTCACATCAACGGATGCAAATTCACACAAAAACCGAAAACCTATTAGAACATTCTTAAACTTTTGATACCTCAACCTAGAAGAACTTTTATTAAGAACTAAAGCTACTTGCACAAAAGAACCAAAAAAATCAAATCAAATATATATGAGTTATACCTAATTCGTAACTCTAAACATTGAAATCAAAACACGATGATAATAAGAAATAAGTCATATATGGATAATCAAGCCCTATCAATCAAAACGAACAATTTTTTTTTTTTACAATATGGTGGTGCAGTATTCAAGATCTTGTGCTAGATATAAAACAATTCCCCTTTATAGACAACAGTTGGAGCCTTTTCTCCATATTCAAATACAATGACCGGAAGGTCGACTTGAGCTGTTCTAATGTATACTCCCAGAAATTAGGCTGTCATCTCACTACAGGCTATGAGAAAAAAATTTAGATCTACCATTTAATAGAAGACAACTCATCATGTGATGATTATGTTGATTGTTGGACATCATCTTCTCCAAAACTCTCAACGGTGCACGAACAGGATTGCGGCACATGAACATGATTGTTGATTGTTGATTGTGTTTCTTTGAGGTCAGCGAATGAAACAACAGAGGTATTCATATTAGTCAGAAAAAAAGTAGAAGACAAAGTATAATTTGAGCATCATGAAGTTGCAAGTGGTAGCTTTATATAAGACTGCGACTTACCTCAATTGACGTAATGAGTAGTGGGCTAAGCATTAGATGAGAGAGCTTTGAACGACACCCGCTACAATGAAAATTGAAGAGACGGCAGCCTAAGGGTCTCGAGGAGTGGAGAAAGGGTTGCACATACGAAGAGGGCGAGTAGGAGAAAAGGTTGTTCATAGGACATCTAACAAATTTGGGTTCGATATGGGCTTTAAAGTGTTAATGGGTAAGTGTTTTTAACTGCTTTATGGGTAAGTTTTAAAAATAGGCCCTAAAAAATTAAATCAGAAGTTGCTGACGTGGCTGCATCAAAAGTGAGAAAAAGTCAACTTTATATATATAGATTTATTTTATACTTTGGGTATTCATAAAGTTGTTTGTATTCTACGTTAGTTTAACATATTTTACATAGAAGTGTGATTTTTACACAAGAAGTACGAAATTATAAACAAAAAAAAAAAATACTAATGCACATAATCTTACTAGTTTGTTGAGCATAGTAATAAATAACGATGAAAGTGTAGTAATTTAAGGAGATGAAATAAAGATAATATTTTGTTGTTATTATTGTAAATTATTTTATTTAACAACTTAGAAAGGTGTCTGCAATGGTGGTTGCAAACTTACGTTGTAGTTTATCTTCTCTACACAGAGAAGTTGAAGCTTTAGTTTTAGCAGTAAAGTGTATGATTGACGCTAATAACAGAAATGTAATAAATTTATTGATTATTTATTGATTATTTATTGATTATTTATTGATTAATTAATTATAAACATTTTATCAATTACAAAGGTAAGGCTTTTTCGGTCATTTTCCCACAGATTTATATATACATACATAGGTAATGTAATCAATAAATTTGTGTGTGTGTGTGTGAATGATTTTTTTTAGTTTATTTGGACGAACTTAAGAACAAAAAACATGAATTTATTTTTCTCTTATTTTTTGTAGTGAGAATGTCAAAGTAGATTTCCTAGTATGAAAAATTTGTACCAAACGGTATTATGTTACATTTGTAAACAATTTCCCACCAAATTTTATTTCTGTGAACTAATCTATTAAAGTTGTTAAAAAGAAAAAAATATTTTCTAGTAATTATGAGATTTGAAATTTGTTTGATAAGTAATCAATTGAATAACTAACAATAGATTTTCAATTTTACAAATACGAAATTCAACAATATATCAAATAAATATATTGTTATAAATATTAAAGAATGAGAACAAATTATCCCAAATCATTGGTCTATAAAACTTTCCTAATTCTTTTCTTTTTGAATAAGACGTTATTATTTAACTTTTTTTTTGTTCTCTCATACTATAATATTAATTAAGGAATTGATCATCTTCGGGTCACCGGGATATTCTGATACCTAAAGGTAAAGCTGGCATAAGATTTTATTGTTCAAACATTTAACTTTAGAGAAAACAAAGGGTAGTGGTGGTGTCAGCTTGGCGGAGCATGCCTGACATGTGCATCTCATCAATTCTCCTTTATGTTTGTATCCGCGCACTTGGATCTATATTGTTTATATTCACGCATGGTTTTTAACTTTACTGCAAGAAATTATAAATATATATATATATATATATATATATTTATGTATAAGAGAATATATAAATAAAAAGACAAAAGTGAAAAAGAAATTTATGAGGAGAATATGGATAAATAGTGAAGACAAGACACTTATTGTCTTGCCCATGAAACGTATCTAATGGCAAACTCCAGTATCTTTTACAAAGATAATGAGTTCGATTATGAGAGCTCTACTGCCGGACCAGACTCAAGTCGCCGCACGAGCTGGCTGAGCAGCTCTTTCACGGCCAGCCCTAGTTGCAGCTCAATATCTCATCTAAGTAACCATGGCTTCAACAACTACAACAACCAATCAAAGCCTCACAAAGCCAACCAGGTCCCATGGGAAGCTATGGCCAGGCTACGTCGCTGCTGCGGCCGTGCAGTAGGGTTAGAGCATTTTCGACTTTTAAAGAGGTTGGGAAGTGGTGACATCGGAAGTGTTTACCTTTGCCAAATACGTGGAAGTCCGGACACTACGTTTTATGCCATGAAAGTTGTTGATAAAGAGGCTGTGGCTGTTAAGAAAAAGCTTGGAAGAGCAGAGATGGAAAAGAAGATTTTAGGCATGCTTGATCATCCTTTTTGCCCTACTTTGTACGCAGCTTTTGAGGCTTCTCATTACTCTTTTCTCGTTATGGAGTATTGTCCCGGCGGTGATCTATACGCCGCCCGCCTCCGCCAACCATCTAAACGTTTTACTCTATCTTCCACAAGGTCCTCCTCCTCCCTTTCTTTCTTTAAACCATGCATGATTAATCAATCCAACTGTTCTGAAAGATTTCATTTGTTTGTTTGCTTTTGTAGTTAGTGTGTTCTTTTGAATGTGAACCACAACTTTTTATATAGTAATACTATACTATAAACTAATGTGTTTTTTCTTTTGGACAACACTTTTTTATTTGGTTTTAATTTAAACGAAGTTATTATACTAAACTTATTGACTAGTTGTATATTTTTTCGTGCTTGTTAAAATATTTCATGTAAAAAAAATGAAAAACAAAAAACAAAATTATTTTGGAAATTGTGAGTTTTTTTTATTATGTTTTCGACGTTAGTGTTTGGTTGAACAATTTACATTTAATGTTTGCTTTCTTATCCACATCGATAATTTAGACGTAGGTTCTAGATTGAAATCTTCAGCTACAAAAATAAACCTCTCTTCTTCACATTAAAATTTTTAAAAACATAAACCAATCTTTAATTCTACTAGTAACACATCTTCTATATATTTATAGTGAAACACTATCACAAAAAAAGCTGAGGTGTCGCGTTCACATAGTTCATGTACCTTTTTCAATAAATGCTCTTACTTTTCATTGTTATTTACACAAATATATCACTGAAATATTATTAGCTAATGTTTGTTTCTATTAGTTTTTAAAATGAAAGATTTAATCAACTATTAAATCCAAAAATATATTTAATTATCATTTTCATAACCTATTTACTTATCAAAAGAAGTTACATTTCAAAAACAAGAAAAAAATTATTCATTTATTTATCATTTTTATCATTTTTCTCAATGCATTTTTAAATTTAGAATTAGTTTAAATTAAATCAATTAGTTTAAAAACATTGTTTTATCTATTTAATGGCATAGTGATATAGATAAAATATTTAAAATTGTGAATTTGATAATAAAGTGAAACATAAAATATGTGAATTTGATTTTTAGAAACACAAAAAGACATCAAAATTTTCTACACTACTTTAAAATTCTTTTCCAGTTCAAATATTTCACGGGTGAAAAGTATTTTACGAAAAAAACAAAAAATTTGAATAAACGAAAAAAACTTTATTTACATATTTTGTTTTATACAAATGAATCTTAAATCTCAAGTAATAATTTTACTTAGAATATTTTATTTAAATTGATTTATCCCGCACATAGTACAGGTTGATACCTAGTATATGTATATATATTAATAGGTTTACCATTTACATATATTATTACTTAGTATATCTAATAACTAATTACCAAATGTTTAATAAATTAAGATAAATATGCAGGTTCTACGCAGCAGAAACTCTGGTGGCCTTAGAGTATCTCCACATGATGGGAATAGTGTATAGAGATCTAAAGCCAGAGAACGTGTTGATCAGAGAAGATGGTCATGTAATGCTAACAGATTTCGATCTCTCCTTCAAATGCGATGTCGTTCCACAACTCCTCAACGATAACGACCGTGACCGTGACCATCAAACTGATGATGACGACGTGAGCATCCACCATAAATGCTCCACACCTTCTTGCACCTCGACTCGATTAAACCCTGTCATCTCCTGCTTCTCTCCTACTTCCAGTAGAAGAAGAAAAAAGAAGAATGTTATTACAACAACAATACATGAGAACGCAGCTGGTGCTAGTGATACTACTGTGAAAAGGAACGATGTCTCAAGAACGTTTTCTCGATCACCTTCTTCTTGTTCTCGTGTTTCAAATGGACTTCGAGACATCTCTGGTGGATGTCCATCAATTTTCGCCGAACCAATCAACGCTCGATCTAAGTCGTTCGTGGGAACACATGAGTACTTGGCACCCGAAGTAATCTCAGGTATTTTGCTGACTTAATTAGACCTATTGTTATTTTAAACTTTTTTCTTTACATACGCTTAAGTGAATGAAGAATGCTCATTGATTTTAAGTTAACAAATACCGAACCAGTTATTGAAAATTACAGAAGGAGTATTTAGTATTTACCATTAAGTAGACCTTAGCATTAAGTAGACTAGACACGGAGCATAGAAATATATTTTTAACCATTTTAAATACACTGTGCAACAACAGTTGTTCTGAGTTTCAGCGAAACGCAAGTTCCATTTTGCTTTTAGTTAATCTTGTTGTTGTTTTGTTAGGGCAAGGACATGGGAGTGCAGTAGACTGGTGGACTTACGGGATATTTCTGTACGAGATGATATTTGGTACGACACCGTTTAAGGGGGAGAACAACGAGAGAACGTTAGTAAACATTCTGAAAACACCCTTGACATTCCCAAAGGTTGTAGTGAGTAGCCCCAAAGAGTACGAAGATATGGTGAGCGCTCAAGATCTTATTATTAAATTACTAGTGAAGAACCCTAAGAAGAGGTTAGGGAGCCTCAAAGGCTCTATTGAGATCAAAAGACATGAGTTCTTCGAAGGTGTAAATTGGGCACTAATAAGGTCGATAAAGCCACCTTGGGTCCCTAAAGAAGAGACTAGTCACAAGACTAAAGGTGATAATGGCAGCGTTAATTATTATCTGCCACCGAGGTTTATGATGAGTAGGAAGGAAAGAGATGAGCCTTACCATATGTCTAATCATTTTGATTATTTTTAACTTTAGGATACATCGAAACGGAGAAAAGTTTTTTTTTTTTTTTTTGTTCTGTTCTTTTGCAATGATATGGTTTATTTACTTAGTACTCGTAGTCGTAGACTCGTAGTGGACGTGTAGTTTCATATTATTTTGAGTTCCATGCGATTATTGTGGGATGCAAATTGTAAATGATTAGGTAAAATAGGTTATTTGTAATTGATCATCTATATACTTATTTAAGCAACCCTTTAAACAAATAACCCTACTCCATGTAAAATATTACACAAAATACCACTGTATTTTAATACAAAATACAGTATAATAACAAAATTTTAATATTAATTTGTTGTAACCAGAAAATGATTATCCAAAAAAATAGTAATTATTAATTTATTAGATTACAAGAAATCATTAATAAAATAATTTCGAAATTATTTAATAAAATAATAATAAAATTATTTCGAAATTATGTAATAAAATAATTAAACATATTCTATTTATTGTTTCAGAAATCTTAGAAACAATAACAAACTATTTAGAAAATTATAAAACTTAAATTTATTTATAAAACTAAGATTAAATATTTACATATCTAAATTATTTAATAATAAAAAATATATATTAAAATTAGGATACAACATTGTTTATATTTTTAAAATATATCTATATACTTATTTAAGCTATGTTGTTAAAAGTTTAACCAGTTATGATGTGACATATTAAGAAAATGCTATTATATTTTAATTATTCTAATAACTAACAAAAGAAAAGTTTAGATTTGTTTACAAGATAATAAAACTCTATTTATTGTTTCATAAATCTTAGAAAATAATAACAAACTATTTAATTGGCTAAAACTTAATTATTTATACACAATATTCACTATATAAACAATACTAAGTGTATAATATTGATAATATACATAACCTAATTGTAATTTTCACATATAAAATTAATATACAACATATTATACCAATAACTTCAATTTGTAAATTTGGTATATTAAGATCTCTAAACACGATCACATCAATTTGTAATACCAAATCACGGGTCAATACATGTTTTGTTGGATTTTTTTGGCTTTACCGAATGTATAATTAACGAATTTGATATTGCACCAAACCAAAATAGTAGTACCAACTACGTGTCGAAATCAGAGTATGACCTTAAGTAAATTAAATATATGATTTTATAAAATGTATAGAATTAATAATTTTTCTACTATTATTTTGTAACAAACAAATTCAAATTTACATAAATATTTCTTCACGCTGGTAACATTATTCTACAAAATATTAACGTGTATTTATGAGTCGGGTAATAAAACAGGTAATGAGACGGATAACAAGACGCTCAAAAATTAAATTAATATCCGATACTCGATCATTATTCATGGATAATATAATTATTATACCCTTCACTCGACTCTAAAGCTGCGGGTACCTTTTTCATACAAACCGAAAAACGGGTCTAATACAGGTATCGATAGTAGTTTCCAGGCCTACCTATTAATAGTTTAATATGAATCAAAATTCACCATATAGTTGTAACATCCGCGAACCAGAATTTTGGGATTTTGGAAGGAGTGTCGATCGACACCCTAGTGGCATCGATCGACACCACTAATTTCTGGGTTCGACCGGTTTGATTTAATTGCCGAATTGGTTCGGTTTGGTTCAATTAAAATCCCTAAATCGAGTTATAAGTGTCTTAGGACGAACCTTAGGGTTTCAGAGTTTCATTTGTCGCCGTTGAGTAAAAAGAAAGAGAGAAAAGAGAGAAAAACGTTTTCTGAGATTTCTGGGCTTGTTCTTGGTGATTTTGGAGAGATCTGAGGCTGTAGGAGGGTTAGCTGTTGCTGGAATCGAAGGGGAAGCTTCTGGAGGTGTTGTTTTCCACGTTTCTCAATCCAAACTTCTTGTTCTTGAGGTGAGTGCTTGACCATGGTTGATCTAAGCATGAGATCTCTCTTGTTTGAGTGTTTTTCTTGCTGTTTGTGTTGTTTTGTTGCTTGGGTTCGTTATTTGTGTGATTTCTAGTGAATTCCGAGATGGTTAGACTTGATTGGAGTCGATTTTGGGTTGATTGGAGTCGGAGTTCGTCGCTGGGATTCGTGCAGATCGTGTCTGCAGAGGAGGCATCGATCGACACTCAGGAGCATCGGTCGACACCAATTTGATGGGCATCGGTCGACACTGTTTGGCATCGGTCGACACCTTGTTGTAGCATCGATCGACACCGTTTGGCATCGGTCGACACTAGTCTTATCCGAGACTTGTTTTTCTGGTTTGATGTATTGTTGTGTGTTGTTTGTTTTGCTTGAACTTGAGGGTCTCATCTGCTTGTGTGTATAACCCAGTAGATGGGAGGATGGCCTCACTAAGTATTTATGATAATACTTACGCATCTCAATTGTTGTTTGTGGTGTGCAGGTAAAGGAAAAGTGTGATCGTGGAATCAAGGGCTATGAGGAGGAGGATGTTCTAGAGACATGATTGATTGTGGTCTAGCTGTTGTTAGGTTGCTAGATTAAGTCAAAGGAACATTGTAGGATGTTAGTTGTTGGTTATCTCTTTATTTGATTGATGTTATTGGTTATTGGATTTGAATGTTGGAATTCTTTTGGTTTAATGGAATTTGTTTTATTTGATTATCCGCGGTTATTGATTGATGTTAGGATGTTAGTGGGTATGGGACCACTAGTAAATTACGGTATTAAAAAAAAAAACGGGAAGGGTTGTTTCAAATTTGGTATCAGAGCCCTTACGGTTCTAGGTCTAGGGTTCATTGTGCTTTTGCTGTTGATGTTTAGGATTACATGCTATAATTGATTGTGTGATTGGCAATTGTGTGTGGCATGAAGTCCTAGAACATCCTCTTCGAGCCTGATTGTGATTCCACGGTAAGTTGTGTTTCTTGTGTATTAGAATTATTGTTTGCTTAGCCTTCTGTTCTTGGATGATACAGATGGTTAGGGGTGAGGATGCTGTTGGTCGCGGTCGTGGTCGTGGGCGTGGTCGTGGTCGGGGTCGGGGACGAGGTCAGGTTCCTGAGGCCAGTGTGAGTGTGACCCAGAGCATGGCCAGTGAGGAGGTGGCGGAGTCACAGGTTCATCCTAGTGTGTCTGGAGACCAGGCTGGTTTGGGTGACGGCAGGGCGGATGGGCCCGGTGTCGGTCACGGTGTTGCCCCGGGTGTGGGGGTTGCAGCGGGAGGTGCTCCAGGCAGGGAGGATGTCTTGATGGACGTGCTAGCTCAGGTAGCTCAGGCTTTGCAGCGACTTCCAGCAGTTGTGCCGCCAGTGGTTGGTGGGCAGGATCCGGTAGTGCCGCCCGTGGGTGGTGGGCAGGGTCCAGCGGTGCAGCCTGTGGCGGGTTTGCAGGCAGGTGTGCAGCCGGGGGCCGAGGTAGTGGATGCTCAGTATGTTCGGATGATGGAGCAGCTGCGGCATGTGGGAGCAGGGTATTTCTCAGGAAGTACCTATCCGAGTGTAGCGGATGAGTGGAGAGAGCGGATGGAGGATATTTTCCTTTCGCTTAGGTGACCGGTACAGGGTGGATCTGGCAGTGTTTTACTTGTCAGGAGATGCTCGCGTGTGGTGGAGGTCGGTGACAGCACGGAGGGTGCAGAGGGGTATGTCTTGGGGAGATTTTGTGGGGGAGTTTAACTCTAAGTATTTTCCTCAGGAGGCTCTTGATCGTATGGAGGCACGGTTCTTGGGTCTGACTCAGGGGAACCGTACAGTGCGGGAGCTGGATGCAGAGTTCAGTCGGCTTGTAGGGTATGCAGGCAGGGCATGGGAGCCAGAGGCGGCTCAGGTGCGGAGGTTTTTGTTGGCTCTGCGGGATGATTTGAGGACTCGGTGTAGAGTGAGGAGTTATGCTACGAGAGCGGAGTTGGTTGAGGTTGCAGCTGGGATAGAGGATGACTTGAGGTCACAAGTGGTTGTGGTCGGTTCTTCAGTGCAGCCACAGCAGTCTCAGCAGTCTCAGCCGTCTTCTGTTCCTAGCAAGGGCGGCAAGCCTGCGCAAGGGCAGAAGCGGAAGTTTGATGCTATGCAGAGGTCGAGGCACGGGGGTGCGAGATGCTTTGGGTGTGGTAGTAGGGACCACAAGGTGACTAGCTGTCCACAGAGAGGTGAGCAGCGGGCAGTGACAGAGCAGCGGGCAGTGACGGAGCCGCGGACCGATACTCGAGTGTGTTACTACTGCAGAGAGACGGGGCATATCAAGCCTCGTTGTCCCAAGTTGCAGCAGAGGGCAGTAGCAGTGTTGCAGGCTGGAGCTCAGCCAGGGGTGCAGCAGGGTGTGCAGCACGGTGTGCAGCCGGTGGGTTGGATTGAGCCGACGACTCAGGTGTACTCGACCCAGGAGCCCGGTGGCACTAGTGCAGGAGCGATCACAGGTATAACTTCTGAGATTCGAACTTAGTCAATTCAATAGTTCAGATTATATTTGTTTTTGCTTGTGGTCAAGTGTTAGGTTCTCAACACATGAGATTTGTGTAGGGACCTTGTTGGTGGGCGGGTTTAAGTCCCATGTTATGTTTGATTCTGGAGCTTCTCATAGCTTCATTACTCCGGAGTGTGCCGTGAGTGCGGGGATCAGAGGGGATTCTGGAGAGCGTTCAGGAGTTGTCAGAGTTACTGGAGGCAAGTTTCTGAGGGTTATTTGACGAGCTGGAGGAGTTGATATTCAGATCGCAGGAGAGTCGTGGCCAGCGGATTTGCTTATCAGTCCAGTGGAGTTGTATGACGTCATTCTTGGTATGGATTGGTTGCATCGGTATAAGGTGCATTTGGATTGCTATCGGGGTAGAGTGGAGTTTGAGCGTCCAAGAGGGAAGTTGGTTTTTCAGGGTATTAGACCGACTTCGGGGAGTCTCGTGATCTCAGCCGTTCAGGCAGGGAAGATGATCGAGAAGGGGCGTGAGGCCTATCTGGTTACTATATCTATGCCAGAGTCAGTGGGGAAGTCTACGGTTAGCGGTATTCCGGTTGTGGAGGACTTTGAGGATGTGTTCCAGTCATTGCAGGGATTACCACCATCTCGGTCGGATCCTTTTACTATTGAGCTGGAACCGGGGACGATGCCGTTATCCAAGGCTCCTTACAGGATGGCTCCAGCAGAGATGGCAGAGCTGAAGAAGCAGCTGGAGGATTTGCTGGGCAAGGGTTTTATCCGTCCTAGTTGTTCACCGTGGGGAGCTCCGGTGTTGTTTGTTAAGAAGAAGGATGGGAGTTTTCGGTTGTGTATTGACTACCGGGGTTTGAACCGAGTTACTGTGAAGAACAAGTACCCTCTCCCGAGGATTGATGAGTTGTTGGATCAGTTGAGGGGTGCTACTTGGTTCTCCAAGATCGACTTGGCTTCAGGTTATCATCAGATCCCTATTCATGAGGCAGATGTGAGGAAGACAGCCTTCAGGACGAGATATGGGCACTATGAGTTTGTGGTGATGCCGTTTGGGTTGACAAACGCGCCAGCTGCGTTTATGAGATTGATGAACAGCGTGTTCCAGGAGTTTCTGGACGTGTCAGTCATCATTTTCATCGACGACATCCTGGTATATTCTAAGAGTCCTGAGGAGCATGCAGTACATCTGAGAGCAGTGTTGGAGAAGCTGCGGGAGCAGAAGTTGTTTGCTAAGCTGAGTAAGTGCAGTTTCTGGCAGCGTGAGATGGGGTTCTTGGGTCATATTGTTTCAGCTGAGGGAGTTTCAGTGGATCCAGAGAAGATTCAGTCCATCAGGGAGTGGCCGAGGCCGCAGAGTGCCACTGAGATTCGGAGTTTCCTGGGGTTAGCAGGTTACTACAGGAGGTTTGTTCGGGGTTTTGCGAGTATGGCTCAGCCGATGACTAAGCTTACAGGGAAGGATGTCCCGTTTGTGTGGTCACCAGAGTGTGAGGCAAGTTTTGCAAGTCTCAAGCAGATGTTGACTACCACGCCGGTGTTAGCATTGCCTGAGCAGGACGAGCCTTATGTTGTGTATACAGATGCTTCTAGAGTGGGGTTGGGTTGTGTACTTATGCAGCAGGGGAAGGTTATAGCTTATGCTTCGCGGCAGTAGCGGAAGCATGAAGCTAATTACCCTACTCATGATTTGGAGATGGCAGCAGTGATCTTTGCTCTTAAGATTTGGAGATCCTATCTGTATGGTGGGAAGGTACAGGTATTCACAGATCACAAGAGTCTGAAGTATATTTTTACTCAGCCTGAGCTGAATTTGAGGCAGAGGCGTTGGATGGAGTTAGTAGCAGATTATGATTTGGACATAGCTTACCATCCTGGTAAAGCTAATCTGGTTGCAGATGCCTTGAGTCGGAAGCGGGTGGCTTCGGCTCAGGAGCAGGATATGGAGGTGTTGGTAGGTGAGATTAGTGCATTGAGTTTGTGTGCTATCTCACAAGAACCTTTGGGTTTGGAGGCAGTTGATAGAGCAGATTTGTTGAGCAGAGTGAGGTTAGCTCAGGAGAGTGATGAGGGGCTGGTGAATGCCTCTAAGGCTGCGGGTGCAGAGTATCAGGTTTCTGCTAATGGTACTATCCTTGTGCATGGTCGGATCTGTGTGCCCAAGGGTGAGGATTTGAGGCAGGAGATACTGAGAGAGGCTCATTCGAGCAAGTTCTCTATTCATCCAGGGGCGACCAAGATGTACCGTGATCTCAAGCGGTATTATCACTGGGTCGGGATGAAGAAGGACGTAGCTGACTGGGTGGCGAAGTGTGATACTTGCCAGCTGGTGAAGGCGGAGCATCAGGTTCCTGGTGGTTTGTTACAGAGTTTACCCATTCCAGAGTGGAAGTGGGATTTGATCACGATGGACTTCGTGGTAGGTTTACCTGTGTCGAGGACGTTTGATGCTATTTGGGTCATTGTGGACCGTTTGACTAAGTCTGCACATTTTCTGGCCATCAAGAAAACTGATGGAGCAGCGGTTTTGGCCAAGAAGTATGTGAGGGAGATAGTCAGATTGCATGGTGTGCCTGTTAGTATTGTGTCTGATAGAGATTCCAAGTTCACTTCGGTGTTCTGGAGGGCGTTTCAGGCAGAGTTGGGCACGAAGGTGCATATGAGTACAGCCTATCATCCTCAGACGGACGATCAGTCAGACAGGACGATCCAGATTTTGGAGGATTTATTGAGGATGTGTGTGCTGGATTGGGGTGGTCATTGGGCAGATCACTTGAGCTTGGTGGAGTTTGCTTATAACAACAGCTACCAGGCTAGTATTGGGATGACTCCTTATGAGGCCCTGTATGGGAGGCCGTGTCGTACACCTTTATGTTGGACTCAGGTGGGGGAGAGGAGCATATTTGGTGCAGATTTTGTTCAGGAGACCTCGGAGAAGATTCGGGTTTTGAGGCTGAACATGAAGGAGGCTCAGGATCGGCAGAAGAGCTATGCTGATAAGAGGAGAAAGGATCTTGAGTTTCAGGTTGGTGATAGAGTGTACCTCAAGATGGCCATGTTGCGGGGTCCGAACAGGTCTTTGACAGAGACTAAGTTGAGTCCGAGGTACATGGGTCCGTTCAGAGTGGTTGAGCGGGTGGGACCAGTGGCATATAGGCTGGAGTTGCCTGAGGTTATGCGTGCGTTCCACAAGGTATTTCATGTGTCGATGCTGAGGAAGTGTCTTCACGAGGGTGATCAGTTGTTGGCTAAGATTCCTGAGGATCTTCAGCCTAACATGACTTTGGAGGCGAGACCAGTGAGGGTGCTCGAGAGGAGAGTCAAGGAACTTCGGAAGAAGAAGATTCCTTTGATGAGAGTCCTGTGGGACTGTGACGGAGTAGAGGAGCAGACTTGGGAGCCCGAGGCGAGGATGAAGGCAAGGTTTAAGAAGTGGTTTGAGAAGTAGACCGCTTGAGCTTGTCTAGCCGGGTCCGAGTTGTAGTCCGTGGCTGGAGCGGGTACGGAGTATTCCACCCCATCTCTCTTGATATTTGGTCGCTTAGGGGTGGTTGGTTGTGCGACTAAGTATCAAGATGAGGTGGTGCTCGGGATGCGGGTTGTTGGCTCCGGTTGTTGTATTTTTGGTTTTTCTGATGTAATTTCGTTGAGATTGTAACGATTATGACATTTTGAGATTAATAAGATGAGTATTTTTCTTTATGTTTGACTGTTGTTGTCATGGGAAAAGAGAAATAGCTCGGGTTTCTATTTTTGGAAAGTTTCCATAAATAGAAAGTTTCCACAAAAGGAAGGTTTCCATAAATAGGAAGTTTCTAAAATGGGAATGTTTTGTGGAAAAGTGAGATAGATCTAGCCAGGAGATACTCGTTGGCATCAGTGTTTGTTTTTGCTCTAGGCCGTGTGGGCCCAACTCACGTGATACCGATAGCTCGATGGACTTTGTGGCCAGAGAGTGGGAGTGGTATGTTGCTTCGGATGACGATCCGAGAGCGCGCTTGAGGGTGACGACCCAAGAGCGGGATATGTGAGGCTCCCTGGATACCGTAGCTGTGAGCTGAGGCTCGGCAGTGAGCCGGTATGTCTCGAGGGTTGCGACCCGAGAGCGGGGGGAGTGTGTGTGTGTGACTTCCTGGATGCTGTAGCTTAAGGCGGTTGGCCTGATAGCGAGCCGGCATGATTCGTTGGTTGCGACCACGGACGGGGGAAGCACTGAGTTGTGAGCAGATAGTGTTATGATGCGAGTATATTGGCTAGAGGGAGACCTCGAGGGTCAGTCGGAGGTGTGCGGGCTGTTGCGACAGTGGCACGGGAAACCTTGACTGATGGTGTTTAGTCCGGTCTGGGGACGTGCGGGCCGTGATGACGGTGGCACGGAGGTCCTTAGCAGATGGACGGTATTGCGGGATTCGGGGACGAATCCGTATTGGTGGGGGAGAATTGTAACATCCGCGAACCAGAATTTTGGGATTTTGGAAGGAGTGTCGATCGACACCCTAGTGGCATCGATCGACACCACTAATTTCTGGGTTCGACCGGTTTGATTTAATTGCCGAATTGGTTCGGTTTGGTTCAATTAAAATCCCTAAATCGAGTTGTAAGTGTCTTAGGACGAACCTTAGGGTTTCAGAGTTTCATTTGTCGCCGTTGAGTAAAAAGAAAGAGAGAAAAGAGAGAAAAACGTTTTCTGAGATTTCTGGGCTTGTTCTTGGTGATTTTGGAGAGATCTGAGGCTGTAGGAGGGTTAGCTGTTGCTGGAATCGAAGGGGAAGCTTCTGGAGGTGTTGTTTTCCACGTTTCTCAATCCAAACTTCTTGTTCTTGAGGTGAGTGCTTGATCATGGTTGATCTAAGCATGAGATCTCTCTTGTTTGAGTGTTTTTCTTGCTGTTTGTGTTGTTTTGTTGCTTGGGTTCGTTATTTGTGTGATTTCTAGTGAATTCCGAGATGGTTAGACTTGATTGGAGTCGATTTTGGGTTGATTGGAGTCGGAGTTCGTCGCTGGGATTCGTGCAGATCGTGTCTGCAGAGGAGGCATCGATCGACACTCAGGAGCATCGGTCGACACCAATTTGATGGGCATCGGTCGACACTGTTTGGCATCGGTCGACACCTTGTTGTAGCATCGATCGACACCGTTTGGCATCGGTCGACACTAGTCTTATCCGAGACTTGTTTTTCTGGTTTGATGTATTGTTGTGTGTTGTTTGTTTTGCTTGAACTTGAGGGTCTCATCTGCTTGTGTGTATAACCCAGTAGATGGGAGGATGGCCTCACTAAGTATTTATGATAATACTTACGCATCTCAATTGTTGTTTGTGGTGTGCAGGTAAAGGAAAAGTGTGATCGTGGAATCAAGGGCTATGAGGAGGAGGATGTTCTAGAGACATGATTGATTGTGGTCTAGCTGTTGTTAGGTTGCTAGATTAAGTCAAAGGAACATTGTAGGAGGTTAGTTGTTGGTTATCTCTTTATTTGATTGATGTTATTGGTTATTGGATTTGAATGTTGGAATTCTTTTGGTTTAATGGAATTTGTTTTATTTGATTATCCGCGGTTATTGATTGATGTTAGGATGTTAGTGGGTATGGGACCACTAGTAAATTAAGGTATTAAAAAAAAAAAAAAACGGGAAGGGTTGTTTCAATAGTACTATATTATATAACATGTAAATGAATGATACAACATAAACATAATATTAACAAATAACAAAATAAAATAAAAATTCTCCGCGTTACCAGCGTGGGTTATTATCTAGTTTACTAGTATTTGCTTATAAATTATTTTCAGTTTTCAAAACATTAATTTATATAGTTAACAAATAATATAGGACATAACTTTGCTAATATTTAACTAAAAATCAATATTATCACGTGCTGTAAAAAAATAATCAATAATATATTTTGTAATACTTAAATTAACGCTACAATTTATTATAATGTAGCTCTTACATGGTTATTGTTTTATACTATACTAAATTTTAATTTGCAGTACACCGCTGAGCTAAATTTTTAAACAAAAAATGTAATTTGTTTAGTAAATTAACTATATATATATATAGCTAATATTTTGTTTAGTATACTGCAGGACAAATTATTTTTACCTAAAAAATTTAAAGTTTAAGTTGTATATGTCTATTACTCTAATATTGATAGTATTAACAAAATGATGAAATAATTTTTTACACGTATAACACTGAATTAATGATATTCTAAATTTCTATTAATATACTCAAACATGTACCTCTATATAACCTTGTCTCATGATATTTTAACTCGGAGTACACCGTAAGATAAACATTTTTTCTTTAACCTCGTCCATTGTCTAAAATTTACTACTCAATGTGTGTCGTTGTACATACACTTTTTTAAATGAATTGAGTAATATTCGTCCAGTTTAAAAAAATCAAATTGCAACTTATGTTTTATGTAATCAAATAATTTTTATAAACAAATAAAATCATATAAAGATGAAAGGAGAGAAAAGAAATTAGAAAATAGTAATTCAGATTTATAATTTCGATAAATATGATAGATATTAGTTTTTAATTTTCTTAATATACAATAAATCCCAATGTCATAGAATTGTAAATAATTTAGATATTCAAGGTTTTTTTACAAAATATACTTGCAAAATGTATATATAGATAATGAAATCGGCCAAAATCCAAATCTACTTTATACAAAATCTATACTAGTGTCTTTTGAGAATTAAATCTATTTTGGTAACTATTAGCATTGAATGTCATTAATTGTTTCAATCCACGTAAAAACAACTTTAGTTAACTTTCTCTACTATCCTTATAACCAAACATAATTAAAATATTTGAAGTATCCAAATATATAATGTTCTACAATTGATATTAATCTTTTGAAGATTTATTCCACATTTTTTTTTCTCTTATCATCTTTGTTTGAATTTAACTTTTAATTATTGTGAATTATCATATCATACATAAAATTAATAAAAATGTATATTTCTCATATATTGTGATTTGAAGTTTTTAAAATGGACATACATTACTCAATTAATATAAAAATTGTGTGTTCAACATACATATATAGTAAATTTACCGTATATAACAAATTTTAAATTTTTAAGAAGTTTAAAATATATAACTGATATATCTAAACTTAATAAAAATTTAAAATTCTAAATATTTAAAACTATTAAAATTTTAAAATAACAGAGACGAGTTATATTGCCTAACGAGTTATATATATGATGGGACACTCTTGAATTAATAATAATAAATTAATTAAAATTTCATTAAAATTTCATTTTAATATTTAACAACACTAATGTATGTCAAACTTGATTAAGATTATGTTAAACAAATATAGTTTTATGGTACATTGTGACACCCCAGTTTCAGAGGTTTGCGGAGAGGTTTAAAAGAATTGATTTGACCGCCTATGTCACCAAAGTGAAATTATATTTTCGGTCAAAGGTCCTAAGAGAACTCCAGAGTTAAGCGTGTTTGAGCTGAGTAGTCTCAGGATGGGTGACCTTCCGGAAAGTGACTGTCAGAACTGTGTGAGTGAGGACAAAACACAGAGAAATATCATGTGGTGATTTGTAGGGACGGTAATAAGTCTTTAAAACCTCCCGGACATAGCAAACCGACCGCGGATATGGGTGGGCTCACGGACCTAGTGAGAGGACGTGAGGCCCATTAAGGAAAGTGGGCACATGAACTGGGAGTGGACATGGGGCCTACTGAAAGGTGCCGGTCGGGGCTTTACATATATCGTGAGTTTAATTCGAGTTTTTAGTTGCACTGTTTAATTTAACCGTATATAGTAAATTTTACAGTTTAAAGAAGTTTAAAATATTATAATTGATATATTTAAAATTATGAATATTTAAACATATATTTTTTTTGCCAACAAATATATTTAAACTTATTAAAATTTCAAAATAACACAAATGGGTTATATTTCAGAACGAGTTATATAACATAACAGAGTTGAATTGATATTACTAAAAAATAAAAAAAAAATTATATAATACTTTAATATAAGTTAGATCCTTATTTTACTATTTTAACAACACCAATATAAAATATATCGAATCAAACTGATTTAATTTAGATTATATTAAATAATTTTTTTTGTACGGTATAACAAGGGTTATATACTAAATCACAAGAATTAAGAAAATAGTATATTAATAAAATTAATATTAAAATAATATACTAACAAAAAATAAAAATAAAAAATTTATCTGAATATCCCACTTGCCATAATGTAATTCATTTCAAAATTGCTGTTCTTTACTACTAATGTAATTATGGATACAGTAATGATTTCACTCACTAGAATCACGACCGGAGATTTTGTATATGGAGACAATTATGAATCATCCCGAAAACTAATGATGGGAAAGTCATTAAATTATATTTTTCTCACTCTTAGAGGACGAAAAAAATTTAAAGCGTATAGCCAAAAAAGAAAGAATTGTAATGATAAATCTGTATTTGGTGACTTTAGTTAATTTGCCTACGGCCGGGAAAAAAATGTAAAAAAAAAAATCAAAGCCACAAATTTATTTATTGAATTCTTTATACTTTAATTGTGAGAGTTATATATAAAAAAAAGGGAGTAAAGTTGGTCTTCTGTACATGCATGCGTAGCTAAGCTTTCATCAATACCCATTTAGATACTTTCGAACATAATATCGGGTCTCTGAAAGTCAAAAGACTTGCGATGTGTTTCTTCCAAAAACCAAAATTGTTTGCATTATATGGATTGCGAATCTATAGCTGTCATGCTGAGGCCTGGACATTAGAATATCAGATTGGATTCATTTTGGATTTTTGGATTTTGGAATTTTTGGATATTAACTCTAACATCTATTTGGGTATTTATAAAATTTCGGATTAGTTTTGGTTTTGATAATTCGGATTTTGGATCGGTTTGGATATGATTGTAGATAACCAAAATTAAACCAAATTTGTTGGATAAGGTTTTATTTGAATACTTTTTTAATTTGATCTTACCCAAATAACCATACCAACCGAGTATCTAAAAAAAAAAGATAGAAATGAAGCAAATGATAAGTTCAAAGTTCAAACTAACATAAAACCATATCAATACGTAAAAGATATGCGGCATATCCATCGGAATATCAAACTGTTTATTATATGTTCGCTTATATTCGGATATCTGTGGATATTGGTTCAAATTGAATATTATTTGATATCCGAAAGAATGGAGAACAAAAGTGTGGGGCGTTTTTTGTGACTTTATCAATAACGCAAAAATTTCACCATTCAACACAATTATTGTAATTGGGCGTTTTTCAAAAATAAAAATTTTGCGGAATTAACCACTGGACAAAGACATGAACCGCTTTTCAAATCAAACAAGTCTTTACCCAGCGGATTTACAAAAACCGCAGAGGGAATTGCACTTTTTGATTAATATAACTAATATAAACCACTGGACAAAGACATGAATCGCTTTTCAAATCAAACAAGTATTTACCCAGCGGATTTACAAAAACCACAGAGGGAATTACA
Source organism: Camelina sativa (assembly GCF_030686135.1). Classification (NCBI taxonomy): domain Eukaryota; kingdom Viridiplantae; phylum Streptophyta; class Magnoliopsida; order Brassicales; family Brassicaceae; genus Camelina; species Camelina sativa. Next base: position 20,770,038 of record NC_141884.1, on the reverse strand, counting down.
CTTTTTGATTAATATAAATAATATATATATATATATTTATAAAGAGAACAAATTTCTCTCTCTCACTATTATTTCTCTCTCTCTCACTATTACTTCTCATTGTATTATAGGTAATGTTTTTGACTTATTTTTAATAAGTCTTTTGTACTAACAAAAAAAATATATAACTCAAATGTTGTTTGAAAAAAATATATAATTTATGATATTATTGTTAGTTAAACCAGTTTGGAACTAAAGATTGATATTATGAATAGATTTGCAATTCAAAGAGCTTGACAATGATTTTTTTATTGTGTTGTACTTTTTTTATGATTGAACTAGTAACTGATTCAATAATAAATATGTATATTAAAATTTAATTTTAAATAAATTTTGGTATTTTAAATTCAGAAATTAAAATATATATTTATTAATACAAAAATGAAAATAGATACTTATACTAGTTATAAATAAAATAATATGAAACATGCGCTGCCAATTGCTTTTCAACAATCAAACATTATATTGTACCATTTATTTTGGAATAACCGCACTTGTCCCGTAAATACGTTTGTCTTGCACGTACCGCAGTTGAACTGTACCGCACTAACAAATTTTTTGTCCCACACTACTAATCCATGGTTACTATTCGGACCATTAGTTTTAGTTTGGTTTTAATCTCAATATTTCGGTTTGGATACGGTTCAGATTTTTGGATTCAAATTTTATGCCTAGGCCTACTGTATAATAAGGCATATAAAACTGATAATTTAACTACATGCTGAATTTGGAAGCTTTGTTTGTAATTTTTCTATAATACACTTTACCAGAATATTGTAAACTACATCTTTCCATATATCCAAGAATGGTCCAATGTTTTTTTAAAAATATTAATAATCAACCTCCTAATTGGGCTTGGACCATGGCCTTTACAATTTCTTATCCAAATACAAAATTAGGACTTATAGCAACAAAACAGAGCAAACCGCTAGCAAGAGATTGAATCCTGTTGATCACCGGAAGCAGCGAGTCAGCGCACCAATTCTGGTGGATTCAAGGGCCACGGCTTCGCAACAGCCACGACGGGATCTAGACCACCGACAGAAGAATCCACTTTCTGCCGTTGATCTTGTTCTGAAAAACCATCTGACCCGCTACAACCTTTCCAGTGTGCATAACTTCCGACAACCAACATCGACATTGACAGTTCCTAACCTAGCAAACTTTCAGTAATCAGATCTATCCCCTCCTTCAACCACCGACAACTTCGATCTCCCTCGAGCAAGGACAACTTCAAACCGGTCTGGTGGACACACGATTCACAGAAATTACAGAGGCTGGTGGCTCACCCAATCCACCTAGAACCATAATCCGCGACAGCCAACATAGATCCAAAGGATCTAGCCATTAACCACCTCGACAAAACAGCGCTACCCACCACTTGCCTCAGCAACCGGTTGAACGGATGAGCCTAGAAAGTTTGACGATAACCCATCTGCGTCTTCAAACCAGGGGCCTTTACTCCGGATAACCTTCTCCATTTAACCGGAGCCACAACTACACCGAATAGAGAGAACCATACCACCATTGTTGGTAGAAGAGGATCCTTGCTCACTCTTAGATCTTCTCTACAAATCCACCATCTGCAATGAAGAAAAGCATGCAAAAGAAAAAAAACGAAATCTAATTTTTGGTGAAGAGGAGGAGAGAGTAGAGAGAGTCCCCTAAAATTTAAACCCAATCCACCGGTCAAATATTTTAAACTTCTATGCAAGAAAATAATAATAATATTAAGATTTAATCTTATCACATAACAATTTTATTTTCACATGTAACAATTTAAGTTTTCTTGTTTCCTTTTAAAGCTATGTAATTTAAATTTTTATTATTTTTTAGATTTATCATAACTTACACATGTAACTTAGTAATTTAATATCTTTTCAAAAAATAAAATTTAGTATTTTAATATTACGATTGCACATTTAGAATTAAAACTATCAAAAGAGATTAACGCTATCATCTAACTCATATTACATCGAACCTAATTCTAGCATACTCATCCATGAACTTTTAAAGTTTGTTTTATCAAAGATAATTTTTTTTGTCATATTAAAATAATTTAATTTTTATAACTAAATGTTGTATTAAAATATCTTATTTGTTTTCTTAATGATATATCTTCTTTTTTTAAGATAACTAAACATTATTCATATTTGTTAAGATACATTGATTGACATGTCTATTATTCTAATATTAATGGCGTTTAGCATCAATAAAATGAAAAACTAAACATGTGTTTTAGCATCAAGATATTTTAGACCTTTTCTATTAATATTGATCAAAACTTCTCCCGCCACATAATCCGATCTGTGAACTCATCTTTTGTTAATCATTTAATAATCTCATTGTTATTAACTAATTTTCTCAATTTAAACATGCCGACAATCAATGCAGAACCCATCATAAACCAATTGAAATGCATAAATAGTTAATTCAGCAATAACCAAATAACCAACAAATGTCACAAATAATTAACCAAGTCGAACCAATAAATCTAAACCGATAAACCAACAATCTAACAAGCATGCAGTTCAGCAATAGTTCCAACCAGCTTGTCGCGTGGAGGCCCAAAACTTTCCCATTTGTTTTGCAGACAACCTAATCTTATTTGTTGAGGCTTATGTGACACATATCAGAGCAATATAGAGAGTGCTGGAAAGATTTGTGTTGGGTACGATCAAAAGGTTAGTTTGGAGAAATCAAAGATATTTTTCTCAAGCAATGTGAGTCAAGCCTTAGAGAAATTGGTTAGTGATGAGAGTGTAATTAAATCTACGCGACATGTGAGAAAACATTTGGGCAAACCAGTTTTACGGAAGCATATTAATAAAGAAACTTTTGGAGACATCCTTGAGAAAATCTTATCACTGTTATTAGGTTGGAAAGGACGGTGTCTGAGCTTTGCGGGAAGGCTGACCCTTACCAAAGTGTACTCTCGTTGATTCCAGTGCATGCAATGAGTATGATCTCTCTTCCAAAATCTACGCTTGCATCTCTTGACAAAATGTCAAGATCTTGTTTAGTGGGGCAGCTGGACATAACAGAGGAAGCAACACTTACTAAGTTGGAAGATAGTTTTTCTCCCAAAGACTGATGGAGGCTTGAGGATAAGTGTTGGGCTTTCCAAGCCCAAGCCAACTCCTCTATTAGTATGATATTGTCCGCTTTGGGCCCAGGTGGTAAAGCCCGCACGGATTTCTTATTGGGCTTCTTCCCAAAATGCCTCATACTAATTGGAGTTGGTCTTGGCTTATATACTAGAAACTTATTTTCTAATCTTCAGATGTGGGACATTGTTTGTATCCCAACAAACCTCCCCTCAAACTATGCACCATGATACTTTGGCCTCCCCTTCAGCGAAACCCAGGTACCTAGGCTCTGGTACCCCCTTATTCCTGAAGTATTCTTGAGGCACCCTTAATCATGTCATCTTTTTAAGAGATCCTCCCAGACAGAGCCCACACCCACTTCCCTAGGTCCACTTTTCGACCTAGGCTCTGATACCAATTGTTAGGCTTTCCAAGCCCAAGCCAACTCCCCTATTAGTATGATATTGTCCGCTTTGGGCCCAGGTGGTAAAGCCCGCACGGATTTCTTATTGGGCTCCTTCCCAAAAGGCCTCATACTAATTGGAGTTGGTCTTGGCTTATATACTAGAAACTTATTTTCTAATCTTCAGATGTGGGACATTGTTTGTATCCCAACAATAAGGTATGCACCGTATATGAATAAAGCCCTACTAGTTGGGTGAAAGATAAGTGGCGGCTGTAACACAGGCATTCTAGTATTTGGGCAAGAGTATTGTGAAGCAAATATAAAGTGAGAGATGTTCATGATCATTTATGGATGGTTACTAAGAGTAATTGTTAGGCAACATGGAGAAGTGTTGGAGTTGGTATAAGAGAAGTGGTGGTTCCATGTATCAGGACCTGATGGGTTATGGGACATGGACACACGATTAAGCTATAGGCTGATAGGTGGTCATCTACTAAAGTACTAATGGAGGTTGCAACAGGGAGTTTACTAGTAGGAGCCGACTTGATTCGGGCTAAAGAGCTATTACGTAATGGTACATGCGATTTGTTTGATCAAAACAAACCTCATGTTCTGGACGATAGTATATTAAGGCTAAGGTTAGTGGTTCTAGATAATGTGACTAAGGCGCATCATCAGATTTCTTGGGGAGGTATGGGAACAGTCCATCATCACACTCTATATGAATTAAGGATAACACTCCAAAATAAGATTTGAGCAAATTATTCCAACGAGTTTGGAAAGTGATTGCACTAGAGAGAATAAAAGTCTTCTTATAGCTGAGAATGAATTGAGTTATTATGACAAATATGGAGCGACAACGACGTCATCTATGTCAATCAAGAGCATGCCCGGCTCAAAATTTCTCTAGTCCTAGTGCTATTTTATAAAAAACATAACCTAGATATATAGTATTTACAAAAAAAAAAAATTAACATGTAAATTTTTTTTGGACCCTGTGACCCTATGCTCTTGCACCCTCAACACATGTGCTAAGCCGGGCCTGATCAAGAGTATGTCAGATTTGTAAAAGGGGGAATGAGACTATTATTCATATTCTTCTTGGCTGCCAAACCATGGAAGGTGTTTGGAATCCGTTGGTGCCTATTAAGAAGAGAAGAGAGTCTTTTGCTAAGTTACTTATCGAGTGGTTGTGTGTGAATTTGAGGGATAATGACATGATGGGGAAAGCACTTGGTCTACACTACTTGCAATGTCTATTTGGTGGGGGTGTAAAGAACAATTCTTGAGTTCACCCCTAGGGATGAACCCATCTCATTCACCCCCACCTTGATAACCAATCAATTAGCCATGTCATCTTAATAAAATAATTCATATTATTTAAATAAATCAAAACAATTAAAATTAATTATGGAAACCACTAATTAATTGTCTCATGTACGAAGAGGAAAAATACAGAATTGTAGGGACCACTAACTATTTGTTAAAGTCTTTGCTTTTATTTTCTCCAAGAAGAAATCGATGAACTGCAACTCCAAAATGCAAAAGAAAGAACAGTTGGACCTTATTAATCAAATGGACAAAACTCTATCTGAACAAACACCACAAGTAGTAAATATTTGGATTTGCAGATAGTCTACTTTAGGACGTAGAGAATCACGTAAGTCCGAGTAAATGTCAAATCAATATGTATCCAATAACCAGAAAAAAAAAACGGAAAAGAGAATGAGTAAGTATCAACGAGGAATTCAACGAAAGATATTGAAATAGTTTCAGAATTGTTCATGGATATAACGACTTGGCCTCTAAACAAAAAGATGTAACAAAAATTAAATAGTCGCTAGATAATAATAGAGTTTCAACAGTTTTTTGTGTTGTCCACTTCAAAATAATAGAGCTTAGGCTAAATCACCACAACACTTGTCAAATTCCTACAAAATATAAAATTTCAAATTATAAAAATAACAGATAATTAAAATATAAAAACTAAAAATAAAATATTTACTTGTAATCGAGAGAAAAATAATTATGTCGGTAAAGTCGGATCAGTGGTAGCAACAGATAACTGGATATCAGAAATAGGAGTTGAGTCCTAAAACATTTATCAAATTTATCTTGTCATTAGTATACATACACAAATTAAATAAGTCACATTATGGTGGAAATTGAACATATGTAAAAAAAGAAAATTATTTATCAAATACCTGAAATGATAATTTTCTCTTTGATGTACCACGTTTTTTTGTTTCAAGAGCATTCAAATACCGACCATGAGGTCCGACTTTTTTGTTCTTTGGTCGTCCAACAGTAGCTTTTCTTTTAATTCCACTTACGTTTGAAATTTTCTCGTCTTCTTCTCCTTCTACAGGTTCAACATGTGAAGTTGATAGCATCCATGCATTAGCTTTCACAAGTTCCTTTTTCTTTTCCTCTAACTTTTTAAGCAACTGACATGCAGCTTCATTTGCACACATCGTCAATTATACATGTTCAACAGCAACGGATGCAATCTCACAGAAATTTCGACATAAATGGCTGTAACGCTTTCCAATCGATTGTGTTACTGATCCATTAGTTGTCTCTATACGATAAGAATATATGCTTCGCGATTTTGCCTCTTTAGTCAATCGAGTCAAGATGTAGTTAGATGGAATTCTTCTAACATCCTTCTTATCCAACACTTTCAATGCATGACGACATAAGATCCCAGCAAAAGAATACTTCATGCAGCTACACTCTACTGCTTGGTTTATAGCATCATAATTAACCAAATGCTCTTTCGGTCCACCACGATAAGATACTGTGTATTCATACACCATCTCAGACTTACTGACCTTTTTTGCAACATAATCACCGATAACTATATATTGCTTCTGAAACAAGCTAAAAACTTCAGGTGTATACACTTCTTCTGCATGTTGCAAGATCTCTACAGAAGCAGATAATACTGACAAGGTATGCATCATTTTGAAGTCTGCAGTTAATTCTTTATATCGTCGATCACCTAACACTCTCTTATAGTGTTCAAAGAAGGACAATAAGTCATAGCTGCTCTTCAAGTATCTTTTCAAAATATTATTCATACTTTCACTACGTTGTGTGCTCACCATATCTGCTGTAAAAGTATGACGTCCATATACCATTGCCCATTTTTCTCTCACATCAAACACATTCTTCAACCATTTATTTTCTGTCAAACTATGCTTCTCAAGCATATTACTCCATGCCAATAACCAATCTTCTTCCTCTTCGTGGTCATATACACAATTTCCAAAGTCTGTGGAAAATTGTCCTGGTCCATGAAATACATGACTCAACTTCTTTGCAGCATGTTTGTAAATATGCCAAACAAATAACCTATGCTTTGTTTCAGAGAACACCTTTTCTATTGCATTCGCCATTGCTGCATACTGATCAGTAAGAATTGTTTTTGGTTGTTTTCCAGATATTGCTCCAAGAAAAGTCTCAAAAAGCCACTTATATGACTCTGTGGTTTCATCATATAGTAAAGCAGCACCAAACACAACAGTTTGCTTATGATGATTGACCCCTACAAATGGAGCAAATGGTCTATCATATTCATTGGTCTTATAAGTTGTGTCAAAGCAAACAACATCTCCAAAAAGATTGTAATCACTTATGGACCGATCATCTGCCCATAAGATATTTGTGATCATATCGTCTTCATCAAGTTGTATTGAATAAAAAAAAGATGAATTATCCTCTTTCTTCTTTTGAAAGTATTCTAAAACTGCTCCAGCATCTCCTTTTACCATTTTTTCCATTCGCTTTCGGTAAATATAATTTCCATAATCTTTCTCCAAAAAACCCAAATTTTCTCTTCCCCCAACTTCTCTACTCATCATTTCGACGGTTGCTTTTGCTGAAATTCCTGACATCTCAGCATCATCAGCATGTTGTGTTTGAGCGACAGAGAACATCCGATTTCCTTTCATAAAATGCTTCATAGGCGTCTCCACTAAATCATGGTTGTGACTCTGGTTGAAAGACACAATCTTAAATTTTCCTGTCCTTTGAAGGTAGCAAGCCATATGAGCTTTACAACCACATCGAGTAATTCGTTGTGAATAACTTGTTTTTTTCTTGGTTTCCTTCCTAAACCCCTCTTTCGAGCAAACATAAAGAAGCCTCACCACCTTATTATTTTTTATCTTCCTCCGTTGTTTTCTTACATCAAAACCATGTACTCCTCCAAACTTTTCATAAGCTTTATGCGCAGATTCATTAGAACTAAACTCCATTCCAATACACAGCTCATCTTTCTTCTCATTTTTTGTGTTTGGTTCTAAAGTAGATATCTCTTCAGTTTCAACAAAGTCTTCTTTGTTGGCTATGTCATCTTCTTCTTCTTCCTCAAATTTGTCGTCATCACTTACTGAATCATATTTTTCTGCCTTAAACTCAAAACTGTTTTTGACCAAGACAACTGGGTTCACCTGAGGCTGAGACTTGCATACTAGATTCATATTGATCATCATGAGCAACTTCATGACTATTCTCCATCGCAATCTGCAGTAATATGTATGATATGATTGTAAATTTGTTAGTATATCATATTAATTTTGTCAATAAAACGAAAATAAACGATCACACAACAAAAAAAAATAATAATAATGATGTTCGAGCATAATTATGATGACGAAGAAAAGAAAATACACACTACAAAGAACTAACGATGACGAAGAAGAGAATTAGGAGCATAATACATCGAAAATTGTAGATTCAAGAATTATACATATAGATAAATAGAAATTTGAGAGAGAATTGACACCTATACCAGGTGGACGTGACACGTGAGGATGGGAAGAGGGCAAGATTTATTCTTTTGTTCTTAATGGTTGGACTTTGATTCGTAGTAGAAAAGCAAATCTCTTTCTTCATGTGAAAACTAGGGTTAATTGACTTTATATATGAGATTTAAAGTTATTCATTTAAGTATTTTTTCCTCTTCGTACATGAGACAATTAGTTAGTGATTTCCATAATTAATTTTAATTGTTTTGGTTTATTTAAATAATATGAATTATTTTATTAAGATGACATGGCTAATTGATTGGTTATCAAGGTGGGGGTGAATGAGATGGGTTCACCCGTAGGGATGAACCCAAGAATTGTTCGGGTGTAAATAGTAATGTGGTAATTTATTTACATAAGATATTTCTAATTCATACAACATTTATCTTAACACCATGCTGATACACTAGTTTTACGTTCTTACACGAAACACACATATATCTTATATAATATGAGAAGGTTTTTCTCAGTTTTTGCTAAGGAGATGACACTTGGCATCTTATCTATCTAACACATGTCTTTTTTTGTTGTTTAGACTTAATTAACTAAATTTATTTATACTTTGGACCTAAATAACTATTGGCCCATAAAACAAACAAAAAAAATTTCAACATTTCTTCTTTCCCTTCGTCAATAAGAACCAATTGTAGGCCCCTTCTTGTAACAACCCGTCCCGTGGACCCCACTAGCCTCACTGCTAGCCCGCTAGCCTCACTGCTAGCCGCCCAAACGGACCCCAAGCTGGCCCTGCAGGGCATCGATCCTAACCCATCACTGTGGAAAGCCACATCCACCAGTAGGTTATTGGTGCACCAGGCATTCCTCGAACCCTGGTCCCCACCCTTTAACAACCAAGGTTTTTCTCAGTTTTTGCTAAGGAGATGACACTTGGCATCTTATCTATCTAACACATGTCTTTTTTTGTTGTTTAGACTTAATTAACTAAATTTATTTATACTTTGGACCTAAATAACTATTGGCCCATAAAACAAACAAAAAAAATTTCAACATTTCTTCTTTCCCTTCGTCAATAAGAACCAATTGTAGGCCCCTTCTTGTAACAACCCGTCCCGTGGACCCCACTAGCCTCACTGCTAGCCCGCTAGCCTCACTGCTAGCCGCCCAAACGGACCCCAAGCTGGCCCTGCAGGGCATCGATCCTAACCCATCACTGTGGAAAGCCACATCCACCAGTAGGTTATTGGTGCACCAGGCATTCCTCGAACCCTGGTCCCCACCCTTTAACAACCTTCCCACAGGACAAGCTGTCACCAATTGAGCTGTAGATCAATTGGTGACAGCTTGTCCTGTGGGAAGGTTGTTAAAGGGTGGGGACCAGGGTTCGAGGAACGCCTGGTACACCAATAACCTACTGTGGATTTGGATGAATAGTTCCATTTGCCCAGTGAGGGGTTAGGATCGATACCCTGCAGGGCCAGCTTGGGGTCTGTTGGGCCGGCTAGCGGTGGGCTAGTGGGGTCCACGGACGGTCCGTTGGGGCAGCTAGCGGTGGGCTAGTGGGGTCCACGGGACGGGTTGTTACATAAAAATCGATTTTTATGTGACAACCCATCCCGTTGACCCCACTAGCCCACCGCTAGCTTGCCCCCATAGGCCCGAAGCTGGCCCTGCAGGGCATCGATCCTAACCCCTCACTGGGCAAATGGAACTATTCATCCAAATCCACAGTAGGTTATTGGTGCGCCAGGCGTTCCTCGAACCCTGGTCCCCACCCTTTAACAACCTTCCCACATGACAAGTTGCCACCAATTGATCCCGTGTCCCAAAAAAAATTAATATATAAATGATTTGAGTTTATGTCCGGAACGGAAGTTGAATCGGTTTAGTCTGGTTTGTTTAGGAGGAGTTGTTAATTAAACCAAGCTCAATTTATATATGTGATCATATGGTTTAATTGAGTTTTGTTTATTAATCCGGAAACTAAACCAGCCTAAACCAAAAACCCTAATTTACTCTTTTAATAAAAAGGAGCGACGAGCTAGGGGACCGGCCACGTAAGGGGTATAAAATAGAAAACCCTAAATGAGGAGCAGGAACGCGGTAGTGGGGTGGTGGTGGCCTCCATCGTGAGCCATGAGAGGGTTTGGTGGTGATGGGAGAGAGAGGGAGATGAGTTTGGGTGAGAACGAAAGGGAGAGGCGAGCTGGGTTGTGGGGAGAGAAATCCTAACCCGTTAATGGGGAAGGGATTGTCGTCGTTGATGCTGATATTGTGGCATTGATATATTGTTGTGTTGTCGGGGTTTAGCTATCGTTATTGTTGTTTTGGTCGTTGCTGTGATGAATCACCACCATTGGTTAGTCTGCCACCGTGTGCTACCGGAGTACGCAGCCATTGTCACCGGAGAAGCCGTAGCCATCGTCGAGATCGTTAACGGTGTGAGGAAATAACCACGGTGAGTTGAATAAGTTAGTCGATTCATCACGAGGGTCCGCCGAGAAAGGTAAAAAACGGCGAAACTTTACCGTGTCTGTTTTGGTTGTGCTGCTTGATTATTGAACCAAAGACCATAACCAGACTAGACCGAGAATCTTAAGTAGTGTAATTAAAGTACAGAACCGAACTTAATTGTGGTGAAGGTGCGTTGACTTGTATTGGCGTCAAGTGATTATGTGAGTTGTTGACGTACGTGTAGTGTGGTGTTAGTTTCTTTGGCTGGTTAGGATTAATGTTGAACCGAACCATAGTCACGTGAATTAATTTGTGTGTTAGCGTATTATTACGGTTTGTGGTAGTTAATATTAATTTATTGATTTTGGTTTGATTTAATTATTAAGCTAAATATAAATAAGTTAAGTGGAGGGATGACAAATCAATTTAAATGGAGCCTTAGTTTGGGTTAATTTAATGGATTAAATCATGGTTATTGTTTTTTGTATATTTTCTTGGTTTAATATTGGTCCAGTAATCTATTTTGTTACTGTTTGAGTGTCGAGCGAACTTGTTTCCGGCAAGAATTGTTGGGAAGACTTGAATGGGTGTTGGAAACCCGAGGATGGAACCATAGTTGGGGTTATTGGACTGCGGAATGACCAGTGTGGGCCAAAGCGGATTGGTTGTGAGGCCAAATCCGTGGCTGGACGGAATAAAGTATTTCAGCCCACCTCTCTTGGTACTCGGTCGCTAGGGGTGGTTGGTTGTGCGACTCAGTAACTAGATGAGGTGGTGTTTGGTAATAAGTGAATAAGAAAAGCTTGCTTCAAAGTTAATGTCAAGTGGCTTGTTCGATCAGACGTTGAAGGAGTATGATGCAGGGTGATTGGAGTCTACGAATGTGTGGTTGTTGTATTTGTGGAAGTGTTTGTAAGGAGCGATTCCTACGCCGGTTGTCTCACCGGAATTATGGGGTTCTGGTAGGATTGTTTCCCGTGTGTCATGTGCGAGACTGGGAATCCGGGTGCGGTCGTTTCAGTTTGGTATCAGAGCGTATACGGTCCTAGGACATGTTCTTGAATGGAAATAAACTTGTCTATGTCGTGGAGACGCAGTAAGTGTTAAGGAAAAGCACAAGCATATTGTTTAGGTGATTGATCCACGAGTGATCAAGTAGGATAATGTCTTATGGAGTATTCCCAGGATGGAGTTCCAAGGAGATAAGTTGGAGACTTGCTTTGTCGGGGGCGATTTAATGCGAATGAGAATATTTTTGGAAAGTGATGTTATGAAGCTTCTAGATGGATATTTAGTTTTTCAAGTAAATGGTGTGTACAAGTTGGATTGGGGTGGCCATTGGGCAGATCATCTGAACCTAGTAGAGTTTTCTTACAACAACAATTACCAGGCGAGTGTTAAGATGGCTCCTTATGAGGCTTTGTATGGGAGGCCATGTCGTACACCCTTATGGTGGACTCAGGTGGGGGAGAGGAGCATGTTCGGGGCGGATTTTGTTCAGGAGACCTCAGAGAAGATTCGGGTTCTCAAGCTGAACATGAAGGAAGCTCAGAATCGACAGAGGGGTTATGCTAATAGAAGGAGGAGAGATCTTGAGTTTCAGGTAGGAGACCAAGTGTACCTCAAGATGGCCATGTTGCGGGGTCCGAACAGGTCATTGACTGAGACTAAGTTGAGTCCGAGGTACATGGGTCCGTTCAGAGTGATTGAGCGGGTTAGACCAGTGGCATATAAACTGGAGTTGCCTGAGGTTATGCGTGCATTCCACAATGTTTTCCATGTGTCTATGTTGCGGAAGTGTCTCCGTGAGGATGATCAGTTGTTGGCTAAGATTCCTGAAGATCTTCAGCCTAACATGACTTTGGAGGCGAGACCAATGAGGGTTCTCGAGAGGAGGATTAAGGAACTTCGGAAGAAGAAGATTCCTTTGATGAGAGTCCTTTGGGACTGTGATGATGTGGAGGAGCAGACTTGGGAGCCTGAGGCGAGGATGAAGGCAAGGTTTAAGAAGTGGTATGAGAAGCAAGCCGCAACTTGAACTTGTCTAACCTGGTCCCATCTGTAATCCATGGCTGGAGCGGGAATGGAGTATTCTAGCCCATCTCTCTTGTTTACTCGGTCGCTTGGGGTGATTGGTTGTGCGACTCAGTAACAAGATGAGGTGGTGCTCGGGGTACAAAGTTTCCGGGAGGCGGGGTTTTGGAGAAGTTTCCTGAAATAGAAGTTTCCAAAAGTAGAAAGTGTTAAAAATGGAAAGTTTATGTGAGTTAGAATTTGTCCATTTTAAGTGGTGGAGAGCCTTGGAGGGGCTTGTGTGGCCTTAGTGGTGGAATTTTGAGTCGTTGTGCCTTGTGTGGCAGTCTTTTTAGACATTGTGTGGCCTTTGTGGCGGACTGTTTAGCCAGAGTGCCTGTTTAGGCGGTCCTTCGGGACAGATGGTCTTTGTGACGGTCCTTCGGGACAGATGGCCTTTGTGGCGGGCAGTTTAGCTAGAGTGCCTGTTTATGCGGTTTTTCGGGACAGATGGTCTTTGTGATGGTCCTTCGGGACAGATGGCCTTTGTGGCGGGCTGTTTAGCCATAGTGCCTGTTTAGGCGGTCCATCGGGACAGATGGTCTTTGTGACAGTCCTTCGGGGCAGATGGCCTTTGTGGCGGGTTGTTTAGCCAGAGTGCCTGTTTAGGCGGTCCTTTGGGACAGATGGTCTTTGTGACGGTCCCTCGGGACAGATGGGCTTTGTGGCGGGCTGTTTAGCCAGAGTGTCTGTTTAGGCGGTCCTTCGGGACAGATGTTCTTTGTGACGGTCCCTCGGGACATATGGCCTTTGTGGCGGGCTGTTTAGCCAGAGTGCCTGTTTAGGCGGTCCTTCGGGACAGATGATCTTTGTGACGGTCCTTCAGGACAGATGGCCTTTGTGGCGGGCTGATTAGCCAGAGTGCCTGTTTAGGCGGTTCTTCGGGACAGATGGTCTTTGTGACGGTCCTTCAGGACAGATGGCCTTTGTGGCTGACTGTTTAGCCAGAGTGCCTGTTTAGGCGGTCCTTCGGGACAGTTAGTCTTTGTGACGGTCCTTCGGGACAGTTAGTCTTTGTGACGGTCCTTCGGGACAGATGGTCTTTGTAGCGGGCTGTTTAGCCAGAGTGCCTATTTAGGCGGTCCTTCGGGACAGATGGCCTTTGTGACGGTCCTGTTTAGGACATTTGTATGGTCTTTGTGACGGTCCTGTTTAGGACATTTGTTTGGCCTTTGTGGCGGTCCTGTTTAGGACAGATTGTTTGGCCTTGGTGGCGGTCCTGGTTAGGACATTTGTTTGGCCCTTGTGGCTTGTATATGATCCTTGTGTGGTCATGAGGTAATCCAGTGAGGGATATGTGGTTGGTAGGACATTGAGATGTTTTACGCGAGCCACGGGAAGGAAACCTGGATAGGGATAGGACTCAGACGTGTTCAGAATTGTTTGCTCGCGACTCTTGGGGAACTTAGGTTCTCCTTGTACTGCCATATTCTGAGACTTTGTGGCTTGGGAGTATGGTATGTATATCGACTTCGGATGACGATCCGGGGGCGCGCTATAGGGTGGCAACCCGAGAGACGAGTATTGGATTTTCTCTATATATTATGGCATGCGGGTTTATGCCCGATGAGAAGCCAACATTATGGCATGCAGACTTAGGTCTGATGAGGAGCCAATTAAAACTCAAGGTTTAGGCTTATGAGTAAAGGAAAGTCCAAAAGTCGAGAGAAAATAACGTCTGGAGCGTGAGTCTATCGCCTAGAGGTGACCTTCCATAGATCGGTCGGAGGAGTGCCGGCCGTGGAGGCGGTTGCACGGGAGTCCTTGGCTGATGGTTGTTCGAGATTCGAGGATGAATCTATGTTGGTTGGTAATGCTAAATTCGAGGAGTCGGTAAGCTTGTCAGGGGAAGCGAGTCAAGAAGCTTGAATTAGCGGCTCACAAGGCATTCGACGTAGTGAATTGGAATATGCGGACGTATGGTACTTGTCTGTTTTATTATGATCGTAAGTGGGAAGCTACTTTGTTCAGCTATCTTGATGAAGTTTCCTTATTAAAAAAAAATAATAATAAAACAAGTTTCCAATTTGCCTCGTGTTTTGGTTGTGTGGTTCAGTCCATGCTCCAGCTGAGTTGAGTGTGTTGTCGGAGTACTACAGTCGAATAGGCCAGGAATTCTTATAAAAATCATGACGAGTTCTGAGGGTGAAGCCGAGGTGCTATCGGTGGTAGCCGGTAAGTGAGTCAGTATGGAGGCTTTCGGTGGGACAACAGGTTTTACTCAGGCCCGAGATGATCTGTTTGCGAATTTGCTAAGAAGGCAATTAGTGAGGATTGTTAACTTGTTGTCATGGAGGGGATGACATTACAGAGTAGGAATATGGGTGAACATGTATGACTTTGCAATGTCGGACTCGGATCACGGGAGATAGATTTGGGTCAGGAGATGCTTATTGACGTTAAGACTTTTTTGCTCTAAGGACATATGATCCTGAATAACTCGTGAGGAGATGATTAGTTCTCCTAAGGGGACTTGTTCTCATTGCTATCGATAGCTCAAGGGGCTGTGGCCCTGAGAGTGTCAGAGGAGAAGGTGGTTCTCCTATGGAGATGAATAGTTCTCGTGAGGGGATGAATAGTTTCCCTGATATCAAGATCTCGAGGATTATGGTCTGAGAGTGAGACGGTATGACTCGAAAACGGTGGTCTGAGAGTGAGATCGGTATACCTCGAAGGTGTTGACCTTAGAGTAGATGAGTTGGGAGCAAATATTGTCTAGGACGTGAATGTAAGCATAGTGACTAAATGTAGACCTTGAATGTTGATGGTGGTTCAATCTTAAGACTTGTGTGTGGACCCGTTTGGTTAGGTTGTGGCGTGAACCATTGCGACGGTGGAAATATATTGTAATTGGAAGTGTGATGTTGTCAGATTCGAGGACGAATCTTTTATTAGAGGGGGAGAATTGTAACGCCCGTGTCCCAAAAAAAATTAATATATAAATGATTTGAGTTTATGTCGGGAACGGAAGTTGAATCGGTTTAGTCTGGTTTGTTTAGGAGGAGTTGTTAATTAAACCAAGCTCAATTTATATATGTGATCATATGGTTTAATTGAGTTTTGTTTATTAATCCGGAAACTAAACCAGCCTAAACCAAAAACCCTAATTTACCCTTTTAATAAAAAGGAGCGACGAGCTAGGGGACCGGCCACGTGAGGGGTATAAAATAGAAAACCCTAAATGAGGAGCAGGAACGCGGTAGTGGGGTGGTGGTGGCCTCCATCGTGAGCCATGAGAGGGTTTGGTGGTGATGGGAGAGAGAGGGAGATGAGTTTGGGTGAGAACGAAAGGGAGAGGCGAGCTGGGTTGTGGGGAGAGAAATCCTAACCCGTTAATGGGGAAGGGATTGTCGTCGTTGATGCTGATATTGTGGCATTGATATATTGTTGTGTTGTCGGGGTTTAGCTATCGTTATTGTTGTTTTGGTCGTTGCTGTGATGAATCACCACCATTGGTTAGTCTGCCACCGTGTGCTACCGGAGTACGCAGCCATTGTCACCGGAGAAGCCGTAGCCATCGTCGAGATCGTTAACGGTGTGAGGAAATAACCACGGTGAGTTGAATAAGTTAGTCGATTCATCACGAGGGTCCGCCGAGAAAGGTAAAAAACGGCGAAACTTTACCGTGTCTGTTTTGGTTGTGCTGCTTGATTATTGAACCAAAGACCATAACCAGACTAGACCGAGAATCTTAAGTAGTGTAATTAAAGTACAGAACCGAACTTAATTGTGGTGAAGGTGCGTTGACTTGTATTGGCGTCAAGTGATTATGTGAGTTGTTGACGTACGTGTAGTGTGGTGTTAGTTTCTTTGGCTGGTTAGGATTAATGTTGAACCGAACCATAGTCACGTGAATTAATTTGTGTGTTAGCGTATTATTACGGTTTGTGGTAGTTAATATTAATTTATTGATTTTGGTTTGATTTAATTATTAAGCTAAATATAAATAAGTTAAGTGGAGGGAAGACAAATCAATTTAAATGGAGCCTTAGTTTGGGTTAATTTAATGGATTAAATCATGGTTATTGTTTTTTGTATATTTTCTTGGTTTAATATTGGTCCAGTAATCTATTTTGTTACTGTTTGAGTGTCGAGCGAACTTGTTTCCGGCAAGAATTGTTGGAAAGACTTGAATGGGTGTTGGAAACCCGAGGATGGAACCATAGTTGGGGTTATTGGACTGCGGAATGACCAGTGTGGGCCAAAGCGGATTGGTTGTGAGGCCAAATCCGTGGCTGGACGGAATAAAGTATTTCAGCCCACCTCTCTTGGTACTCGGTCGCTAGGGGTGGTTGGTTGTGCGACTCAGTAACTAGATGAGGTGGTGTTTGGTAATAAGTGAATAAGAAAAGCTTGCTTCAAAGGTAATGTCAAGTGGCTTGTTCGATCAGACGTTGAAGGAGTATGATGCAGGGTGATTGGAGTCTACGAATGTGTGGTTGTTGTATTTGTGGAAGTGTTTGTAAGGAGCGATTCCTACGCCGGTTGTCTCACCGGAATTATGGGGTTCTGGTAGGATTGTTTCCCGTGTGTCATGTGCGAGACTGGGAATCCGGGTGCGGTCGTTTCACTTCTGATCTAAAACCACAAATTATCAGTTTGTGATTTCATCCTAGGAATAAATTGATGATAGTTTATTTTGTAATGATAAATATGGGTTTCAATCTTATGTATGATTCAGGGGCAACAACAGATTCTAAATTATATATAAATTTTATTTCTGGATTTCAATCTTATAAATGATTCATAGGCAAGAAAGGATTCTAGATCATGTTAGATTGTGGGATGTTTATGTGTTCTCAAAATTCTCTTATCAATTCATAAATTTTTGGCTCAAATTTTAAATTTTGGGTTTCAATTCATGCTTAGTTTCTGGCCTTTAATCTTATATAATCTAATGGTGGGATGTTTTCCGTAAGTAATTTGATAATTGCCTACTCATTTATTCCTCATTAGATCTTACCAATTCTTTTTCCATAAAAGTAGAATTCATTCCGTTTTCCATAAAATTAGAATTCAATCCCTAATTACTCTCTTTTTAACATAATTTTTCAGTCACTATTATTTAATTTCAGTCATTAGGTTCCTATGAAGAATTCTATTATTTTTATATATTTTTCCAAATTTTAATAGGTATTCTTGAATAATTTGAAAATTTTTTTGGCAGGTTATCATGTTTCTTATTCGCATTAATACTACAAAGAAAAAAATTCTATGAAATTTTTTGACAAATTTAATTATTGATCAGAGTGTTTATGTATGTTTGAAAATATTTGACAATTTTGGATGCCATACATCAGTGTTTTTAAAAAAAATCTTTTTTATTATTGTAAGTAAAATTATAAAAATAGTAATATAAAAAATTATTTTTATTATTTCCATATTGTAGTTCATTTTGCTTGCTCACATTTTCTTTGTCTTTTCAATGTTTTCCTGTTCATTTAAACATTTATACGAAAATAAATATTATACTGCCTAATAACTCATTATTGTTTTCAAACTTTTCGAATATGGAAATTTTTTTATTACAGTTTCAATTTTTTTTCCTAAGTTAAATTTTACTTTAAATCTCAGTAACAACAAGTTTAATTAACATTAATCTAATTCTCATTCTCCAACAATTCAAAAGATGAAATAGGTTTTCACATAAACCTAATAAAATTTCATCCGTAAGTTGGATATATCTACATGAATAATATACTGTTTTCTTATACAAAAATTGAAGTTCCAAAATTTTTGAACTTATAAAAAAAACTAATAGTAACTGAACTTATAATTTATTTTATCCTACATAGAAGACCTAAAACTTTTGGCCTAAAATATGCACAAGAAAAATTAATGCTCTAATCTTTGGCTTCACTTGCTTGGCCTATGGGTCGGACCTTGAATCATGTTTTATTTTTACTTCAGATTGTCGTGTTTGTTGGTTGTGTTACTATTACTACATAATGCAAAAAATGAACTATCATGATTTAATATGTTGAGCATGTTAGTTTTGTTCCTTTCTTATATTTTAGAATCTCTATTTTTTTTTTTTTTTTGGGCATTCATGTGGTAAAGCAGGCTAAAACTTCTTCGTATTAGACGATGCATATGAGTCTCTCCATTGTAAATTTAGTTTCTTATTAGTCTTCATCTTTAAGAAAAAATGTATTTTAAACTATTATAAAAAAGGAAAATTGTATGTTACTATCATATGCTTAAAAAACCATGTTGTTAAGCTTGTGATGTCTTTTTTTATCTCATGGTACGATATGAGTTGCATATTTCTATACTATATATGATTAATTTGACTTCTATAGTTTTGAGTAGTATATGCTCATTGTATATTGGTATCATATATTTTTAGGAATTTTAATATCAGATAGCACATTTTCAAAAAACCCCTTTTCTTATGTCACTTTTCAATATTACCTTTTCATATTGTTCATTTTCAAAAATACTCATTTTCTATGTATAAAATGACTAAATTCTAAATTCTAAACTCCAAATACTAAACCCTGCTCCATTAAAATTATATCCTAAATGTAAAATAGAGAACCCAGAACTAGAAAAAAATTCTTAAAATTAATTTAACATATTGTAATATGTGTAAAAGAGGGTAAAAATAAAAATGTTTAAAAAGAGATATTTTAAAAAAGAATATCTCAAAAATGGTATTTCTAACAAATTCTCATATTAGAAAGAAGCTCCTAAATTTCTCTATATTAAAACAATAATATTGTATGATGAGAAACTCAATGGGTCTTTCACCAATGCAGATGCTCTAATATGTATTGAAAATCAAAATGGTGAAAAAACCATAAACACTCTACTATGCTTTCAAAAATTTCTCCATGTGTTAAAGTACTCTAATAGTACTATATATAAAAGGAAAATTCATGTAACATCAAACAAATGAACCCAAAAAAATTAATATGATCAGTACATTTTAAAATCACAAAAATAACCATTACTGAGTAAATAAATAAAAACTAATAATCTTCAAATTACTAAAATTGATCAACAATGTAAGCTAAACCCGTGCATAGCACGGGATGACTTCTAGTATATATATATATTTATGTAGTCCTTGGAATTGCAAAATGATGCGGTACGAGACATTGAAATGAGAAGTTGGAAATAGATTAGTTTGAGTAAATAACATGAAGGGAGTTGGGAAACGGAGGGAGGCACATGGCCCGGCATGTCGTGGGAGCATTAGGACAAGATTAAGGAAAGACGAGATCAACATGTAAGGATGAAAATGAACAGAGCCCCCACCAAAATTCATCTTCAATCCCTAAATCCAGACATCTTTTGTTCCCATGTGCTTCTTATTTAAATTTCACTGTCCCAACTCACTTCTGTCTCTCTCTCTTCTTTTTCTCTCTCTCCCAAAATCCAATCTCTTGGGAGAATAAAAAAAACAAAAACATTGACGCAACCTCTCTGCTTCTTTATTTGTCTGATTGTGCAATAACTAATTTACTTTTTTTTTTCTTCTTGTTTTCCTTTTAGTTTTCAATGTTTGTTCTAGGACCACATCATCCACTACGATCTAACTTGTCGGATAGTGTTTATTTGGAATGTTGGATTATTATGTAATTGATTATTAAACCCTAAATACGCTACAAAGCTACTACATTGAAATTTAAATATAGTATATACACGAAAAAAACTACTTCACACACTAAATGTATTCGGGTTGAGTACCACAATCTATTGTAAAAAAGGGACTCGTTTTTGATGGGTTCTTACCTGGATATCAAGCGTGAGAGCTAATATTAAAACTAAATTAGCAAGACAGATAAAGGGAACTACTAAGACAATTAGAAGCTGGTGACAAAGGAAAAAAAAAAGAGTTAATAAGAAGCTAGACAATAAAACAAATGAACGCCAAGGATCAAGCATTGGATACGATGAAGGAAGAAAATGATCAAACAATGATGCAAGACAATGTTTAATAACCATCATGTAACATGACTCGTGAGACACTTAGAGTAGTATTAACCTACTCCTAGCGTTAATCAACTTTGCTAAACATTTAACAGTTTCAAAAATGTACTTTATTTTCAACACTCCCTATAAAGTATTAGTATCAAGTTTCAGAAGTTCACAATTCGCCGTAACCCACTAAACACGAAGTGCTTATAAAAGATTCGTTCGAGAGTTTCAACAACATGTTACATACATAAAAGAAACCAAACCATGAAGATTTGATCAATTATTTATAATCTAGCATTGAGATCATCTTATATGATCGGATAATTTAATCATAGATTCAACTAATAATTAAATTATCCTAATATAACTTACCCAAGATCCAATTTAAAGAAGTCCAGCTAATTATGTAAAATGATGACTCTAAAAACAAAACAAATACACATATATTTGAAAACAGATGGAATGAGACCAAAGATTCTTTCAATATCACAAGAAGCTCAAATTTCATTCCAAGATAAGCATCCAAAATAAATGAGCTTTCTTGGTACGTTGTTTTTGATTATTTGTACACGACATATATTCCTTTAAACAGTAAAAATTATTTAGTCAAACATGATCTAACTCTTTGAATCAATTTCCATCCATTTCTCGACATTTAAATCTATTTTTCGTTGTTTTTATAGAATTTAGAGAAGTTTAAGAAAGACAAAAATAAGAATAACTCTCTTATTAGCTTGAGAAAAATAGCTCAAAAACTTAAGCTCTACACAATCTCTCAAAACTCTCTCTCAAAACTTATGTCTCATGCCATGCCTCCACAACACCTTTTATAATAAAACTCAAATCCTAATCCTATAAGAAAATACTTAAACTTAGATAAATCTTAAACTCTTTGATCCTTATCTCTTTAAATCACAATTTGATTAGGATTAATATTGTTTCTTCCTCAAGTTAACTTCAAGCTTAATCCAACAATCTCCCTCCTAAGCTTGAAGTCATTTTCACCCGGGTTTTCTACTCCGATGAGCTCCCTCATTTCTTTAAACTTAATCCTTCCAAGAGCTTTAGTCAAGATGTCTGCTTTTTGTTTGTCTCCTGGAACATGCTCAACCTCTATCAATCCTTTCTCAACACATTCGCTTATAAAGTGGTACCTTGTGTGAATGTGTTTACTCCGACCATGAGAACACCGGGTTCTTGGTGAGAGCAATCGCAGACTGATTATCAATTCTTATGATCACCTTCTCACTTGGTGACTCAATAATCTCACCAAGTAGTTCTTGAAGCCAAATAACTTGTCTTGCTGCCTCAGTTCTTGCCATAAATTCAGCTTCGCAAGATGATAAGGCAACAGTTTCCTGCTCTTGCGAGCACCACGTTATTGGACTCCCTCCTAAATAAAACACATGACCAGTTGTGCTTTTCCCATCGTCTGGATCTACATTGTAGCTACTATCGCTGTAACCAATCAAACTTGTGGACAGAGACGCTGGTGACCGTTTAAAACAAAGTCCAAGTTTACTAGTGCCTTTCAAATATATTAAACACTGCTTCATCGCCACTCCATGAAATTCTTTTGGATTCTGCATATACCGACTTAGTACTCCAACACAGTATGACAAATCAGGCTTTGTGTGGAGAAGATAACAAAGACATCCAATGATTTTCCGGTAATAGGTTCCATCGATATCCTTTTCTTTCAATGAATTTGATAGCTTCAAACCTTCCTCCATCGGCGTAAGAAATGAGTTGCAATCTCTCAAACCTGCTTCTTCTAAGATTTTAAAGGTGTAGCGACTCTGATTTAAACTGATTCCATCTTTGTGCTGACATACCTCGATTCCAAGATAATAAGTTAATTTACCTAAATCACTCATTTTAAACTTTGACGACATCTCCTTCTTGAATCCCTCAATGATGTTCGTTGATAGACAGGTTTTCACCCAGGGTATCAATTCCCTATAAAGTTATAGTACAAAGGGTTATCAATCCAAATGGTTGTCTATTGCTAGCAGGAAGGATATGATCAGAACAATACAAGTCAAGCCAAGCAGATAGAGTTTTGGTTATAACAGTCCTAAAATAAATAAAAGAAAAGAATATAAACAAAGAAACCACACGACCTAAGCACTCGATGCAAACAATCGAGTACAGGATCGAGTGGGGTGATCGAGTAAGCAAATGAGATATGAACAGCTCGAGGTATTACTCGATACAGGTTATCGTGTACCTGATCAGGTAAGTGATCGAGTAAGTAAAGAAAATGCAAACAATTAAAATACGAAAGTTCCTAAGGATGGGGTAATCGAATCCTAAGTATTCTTGACCAATACAGATGCCTTACATGCCTCAAGCAATTATTTCATAGACAATGAATCTCTAAAACCTTGTCACCACACTCTCGCACTAGCAACAATCAACCTTGAACACATCACCACACTCTCGCACTAGCAATATGAACAAGCAGGCATTAAGGTCAATTCATTATTGTCAGTAAACTCGAACTCATCTAATTTCTTACTCAAAGTCAAGTAAACCTCTAGCATTGGCTAAATCAAGCATTTTATCTACTCCTTTGGGCATGTAGCATTGGTAAACGCCCTAGATCTAATCTCAACCTCTCGGTCTGTTGACAGCATTAAGAACACCAACCTAGAAGGAAATCTATCAATCATTTACAATTAAACTAAGGCATCCTAACCGATCAAGAACACAAAATCATCTATCCCATCCCTAGAACTTTACTACACTACTCGGACATGATAACAAGAAATAAAGCAACGAAAATGAATGAAAATTGCATTGTATTAAAATATAGAGTAGAGTAGAAAGAGTACAAGATAGAAATCTAAGAAAACTACAAAATAAAAATGCAAAACAAAAAGGAAAATGTTTGAGTCGCTCAGTTCTCTCACAGAAGCTCTCGCTCTCTGGTTTGAGGGTCTGCGGCGTGCTCGTTTGCGAGCTAGGAGAGGAGGGGGTTTATATATGGAAACCCTTTTGACCTAGCTTCCCAGACATGACCGATGGTCTACTCGATGGGGTACACGAGGGTGAAGTCGGGTTACTCCTCGAGTGGATCTTCGGGTTGCTCTTGATGCTCTTGGGTCCTCCTCGATTGTGTTGGGGTTCGGACTTGTTCTTGCAGCTCGATGACTCCTTCGGGTACATGCTCGAGTTGTCCTTGTTTTTTCCCATTTTTGGCTCTTTAGCACCTGTTTTCATCCAAAATATGCAAATGCAGAAATGCAACACCCTAAATGGTCTAAAAGTGAATTCCTACAGTTAATGACCTAAAAATGCTAAGTTAGAGGTATGAACAATGCAAAATATGGACAAAAAAGGATGCTAAAAACATATAAATTAGAGAGTTATCAGACCCCCAAACTTAAATCTTGCTAGTCCTCTAGCAAGAAAGTAAGAGGGCACGGTTTGAAAGTGGGGACTCATAACCTTAAGATGCTAAGCGAAGGATTCAAGATAGTTTAATGGTGCTAAAGATCAATCAACATACGTACAAATATTTTTCTATGCTTATTACCATGCATCGGTCTAGTTCAACCTCCAACTAAAGATAAAGAACATCTCTTTCACATTCAATTAGGTGTTTGGCGAGTTCTTACAAATGGAAGGTGAATCAAGCTCAATCGGTTTCAAGGGTAATGCTTTTTAGTAAGGTGGTTTCAAGAAAATTCTTTGGGTGGTTTTCTCTCAAATGAAGGAATGCTAGTCAGTTGTGAAAACGATCTAAGACTGAGAACAATTTGGGCATACAAAGTTTAACTCTTGATGATCTACCCTTTTCTCATTCGTTTTCTTTCTTTTTTATTTAAACCCCCTAAAATCAAACTACCCACATCCTTGATTTTAACTCTTTTTTTTTTGGCTCCCTAAGGTTTAGATTTTAAAACATCTAGCTTTTTTTTTTATTCTTTCTTTGCTAAACTCATAATATGAATATATACTTTTTTCTTTCTTTCTAGGAGACTATAGCAAGATTTTGTTTTTTTTTTTTTTTACTTAGAGACTTAGAGCTAATTGATTCTAACCTTAGGGACTTTTTTTTTTTTTTTTTTTGACAACCCAATCCCAAATAAACATTCTAACCACCTATCTTTCAAAACCGAATCTATTAGCTAGTTCAAATACTAACTTAGCTAAATCAAGAGGCAGTTCTTTGTCGTTCTCAATACTCTCAAGGTTTCACAACCTATAGCACAATGAAAGAGGCCTCACTCAACAAATCACAACAAGGTTTGAAAGAAAGGTTTGGGTTCATGGGTAGGACAAATGAATCGGGTTAAACGAAAAGGTTGGCAAAAATGGAGTGCTAACCCGAGTTTAGAGTTACCATGAGCAAGTATTCAAGTTCCATAATCAAGACAATTAAAGTTCAAATTAAATCCAATAATATAGAGATGTTCTAATGTTCAAGCAAGTGGAGGAAGCATTCAAACGACACAAGGGTCTAAGCAAAGATTTTTCATTTTTTTCCAAAGATTGATCTAGAAACAATGAACTGTGATTAAGGGCTATAGCTTCAATCCTAAGGTTTGATTTAAACAAGGTGGTTTTAATCATTGTCCCCTAAGATGCATATGCAACAATCCTATATGAAACAATCTAGACTCAATCCTAATATGTAAATGCAACTACATGAACACTCTTTTTTTTTTTTTTTTTTTTTTTTTTTTTTAAATTTTTCAAATTTTTTTGGGGTTTTAATGCACATAGATGCAGACTCAAATGAATAAAACTAGCACGCAAAAATTTGAAATAATAAAAATAAGAAAATAAAACATAATGTTAAATATATTCTAGGATCCTCCCACAAACTTAAATTACACAGTCCCTGTGTAAATAAAAGTTGGAAAAAGAATCCAAGAATCACACAAAAAGAATTAAACTAAATGCAATGATATATACAAGGGTTGGATGAAATGGGTACCTCATGGGTTGGAGAAGAGGAGGTTTCAGCAGCCTCCATACTCGCCAACGTGTAGCCAAGGTCGTCTCCAGCTTCAGCAGGTGCCGGTGTTTGCTCGTCAGAGAGCTCAGAAATGCGCACAGACGACTTACTCGGACCAGCATCCGAGGGGTTGATCGAGGGTGGGATCGCATAGCTCATCGGGTAATATGATGAAAATGGCGGAAGAGGTCCAGAATGATCACCCGTGTATCCACTCGCAGGGTGCATCGTGTACGGCATCGTGAATGGCATCTGGTAGGGCGGAGGGAAAAGTCCTAAGTAATCACCCGACTGGGTGCTTGATGGGTGCATCGGATAAGGCATCGAGTATCCCATCGGGTTAGGCATCGGGTAGGCGTCTGAATGGCTTCTACGCGATGCTTCAGGTCGAGTGGCATCTCCCTCTGCTTGGGGCTCGTATGATGATGCTCTGTGAGGTTCTGGACGTGGCAGTCCTCGAGTTCCTCCTAGTGGTCCGCTTCTCCCCATCCAAGTTGGTGCATACGCCATGGTAGGGGCTAAGGCACAGCTTGCCTTGTCTTGCAGCTCCTTGATCTGACCTCCTATTGGCTTCACCGAACTGGTAAGATCCTTCACCTTCTTCACCAAGAACTTGTTCATCCTCTTTAGCCATCCGATCCTCTTGTGAGCTTCCCTCACTCCAACCGGTTGTTTTTGAGAGCACACATACTCCTCAAAATCGAACTCCTCCGAGCTATCTCCCTGTCTCTGCCCGATCTCCTCTCTCCTCTCAGCTTTGGACTCTTCCTCCGGGTTGTACAGCTCTTCCAACGGTGGTTCGAAGTCAATGTTGTTTCCCAGCCGAACCTTGGTGCATATGACATTAGGCAAGACCATTTGAGCAGCTCCGGCGGTTGGATGGACAAACTTGAACAACATCATGTCATTAGGCCTCTCATGGGCCAAAATCTCGCCAGCACAAGGTAATCTACATCCAGCCATCTCGGGTTGTGTACCACTCCCTTCAAGGGCACATCGCAAGCCACTAGGATCGGTGTGACTAGCCCTCCAATGGAGATCTCCCCGCCTCCTTCTCTCTTCTTCATCGCCCACGATTTAAGGTAGAGGAATTGATCGAGTAACACAAACACCATACTAGTATCATCAACATCTCCTACTAGTGGTGTCCCATCCCTAGCGCTATCCAAAACTCCACACAGTGAATGTCTAACAGCTGGAGCTCATGGTCGTTCACATTCCCAGTCTCTTTTCTAGCAAAAAGAGTGCATGCGAGGGACTTGTAAAAATACCTCAAGACAGGGCTCTTTATTTGAGCGGATTTGGAGCTTGTGGACTTGTAGGGGAGCTTGTCTCCTATTGTCAGCCATAGGAACCTCATTTCCTCCTTGCTAACCTCCATCCCTTCTCCACTAACAGCTTTGAAGCCATATAACTTCTCCACCTCCCTTAAACTGAGTTGGTAGTCTTTGTTCCTCACGGAGAAGGTGATGAACCCGATCCCCCCATCGGGTAGTAGGGTCGGGTGGTCCTCGAAATAGTGCAGCTTCAAGGTCGAAAGGAAGTGGACCGTCTCCTCCTCATATGCTTCAAGGTGGGCTCGCATCATCTGGCCCAGGTGGCACATGTCGAACAAAAACTCGACATCTCTAGCCATGCCCAACTGCTTCATGGTTTCACGGTGAGGGTATCGGGTACCAACAAAGCTCATCATCCAGAAAACTTTGAATAGTCTCGCCGGAGTGTCTACTTCCTTTTGCTTCAGCCTCCGCGAGGCTTGGCGTGTCCTCTCTCTCTGCTCCTCTTCCCTTTCTCGGTCCTCCTCCTCTTCCTGTTGATCCTCTTCCTCAACTGCTCTCTCAACTACCCTTTCAGCCTTCTCCGAAGCCGGTCTCTTCCCCCTTGCAACCGCGGATCTACTCCTTGATCGAGAGGTTTGGATTTCCCCTTGCTCTTCTCCTCCAGCATCAGAATCGACCTCCATGGGGTCGGTAAGGGTTTTTTTGGACGTAGACAGGTCCCTACGTCGAGGAGAACAGTGAACAGCACTCGCCATTGGACTCGGTGAGCAAACTCGGGGGCCTACTCAATCGGTTACTTGAGTTTTGGGTCAGGTGGTCGATCGGGTTGGGGAGGCAAAACGTGCAGCCAGCGGTTGGGAATGTGGAACGTTTCCTCTCCCTT
The DNA here is from genome assembly GCF_030686135.1 of Camelina sativa. Lineage (NCBI taxonomy): Eukaryota > Viridiplantae > Streptophyta > Magnoliopsida > Brassicales > Brassicaceae > Camelina > Camelina sativa. The sequence continues at coordinate 20,742,147 of NC_141884.1, read as the reverse complement.
GAGACTCTCGAGCTTTGACGGCGTCACCTCCGGTTGTAGCAGCGGTGGAGGTTGATCTTCTTCCCTTCCTTTGGTAGGTTTTAGCGGCTGGCTCCATTGTGGAATCCTTGAGAAGAAAAAGGCTAGGTCTCGAGGTTAATAGGGTTAGTCCCAAAGAAATCGAATAAAGCTTGAGATCGAGAGAGAATAGAAAGTATGGAAGCTAAAAGAACTTTAGGGTTTAGAGAACTTATCGGTGATAATGAGGGAGAAGGGTTCGACTCCCTTAAATAGAGTAGGGTTTGGTTGGTGGACTTCACCGAGAGTGGGCTTCCTTCTGGAATTCGGACTCCACTCGTCACCCGAGCAAAGACACGATCATGCGCGTCGAGTACGGTGTCGGGTTGACCCTCGGGTTTCTCAATATTTCCCCTTTTTTTTTTTAATGAAAATTTGAAAATAGAAAAGTAAGATAAAATAAATAAATCAAAATTAAAACAAAACAAAAGATACCTTTGGGACTTCCTCCCAAGTGAGCTTGTTTAAAGTCACTAAGCTTGACTCTTCATGCTCCTTAAGCATGGGATCCAGGTGGAAGAGGTTTTGGGATCCTCTCCACTGTAGCAGGCTGGTTCAACAGATTTTTCAGGTTTTGTCCAGGTTCTAAGGCAAATGTGGTGTTGACCTCTTCAAGATGTTGCACCTTCCTCTGTTTGGTCTTAGTAGAAAAGGCTTGACCATCAATGGTTGGCCTCTTAATCCCTTTCTTCACATCAAACTCCATCTTGAAATGCTCACCATGCTCTATTATGATCGTACCTTGTTTCACCTCTATCACAGCACCAACTGTTGCCAAGAATGGTCTCCCTAGAATCAGTGGATCATCTGGTTCCTTGTCCATATCAAGGACCATGAAGTCAGTAGGTACTTCCAATCTTCCAATCCTGAGAGACAGATTTTCCAGGATCCCAATCGGATGCCTCACAGTCCTATCAGCCAGAACCAAATACATTTTACTCGGTTTAAAATCAGTGAATCCCATCTTTTTGGCAACTGACAGCGGCATAATGCTAATTGAAGCTCCAAGGTCGCACAAACAGTTCTTGAAGATTCGAATTCCTATCGAACACGGCAAAGTGAAAGAACCGAGATCTTCTAATTTTTCGTCAATCCGCAGATCAGGATCCAAGCACACTTCACTCCTGAGAATCTCAAACCCAATCTCTTTGACATCTTCTTTAACCTCATCCTCCAATCGAGCTGCTTCCTTGGCAGATTCCTCCTGAAGTTCGTGTGGGGGCAAAAGCTTAGGTGGTAGAGCTTTACGCTTAGCCATTCGCTCTGCAAGCACATCCAACTGGATGTCAAGTGCGGCATTGAACCTTTCCTCTAATTCCCCTTCTTTTGGTGCAGGTGGCTGAGGCTGATCTCTTGTTTCAACATCTACTCGATGCATCATCCGATCGACTCCATCGTGTAGGTCATCGGGTTCCACTTCGGGTTGTTCTTCAGTTTGTGATTCTCGAACCAGTGCTCGATCATCAACTCAATCAGTCTCCTCGGGTGAAGGCTCGGGTTCATACTCTGATATATAGTACTTAGCCTCATTTTTCATTGGGTGTTCCACATCCTCCCCATCTTGATCATCGCTGTCCCCAATGAGGTAGTCCTCATAGTCATCTTCAAGGAAGATGGCTTGAGCAGTTGCGTAATCCTTGGAGTTTTGAACAGCCTTACCTGGGAGTTGGTTGATCTTGGGAGCTGGTTGGTTGTTGTGGTGGCCTTCCAGGTATCTAACTTTAGTGCTGAGTGATTCATACTTGGCATTGAGATCATTGTATCCTGAATCAATCTTGTTGCTCATCTCTGCAAACCGTTTCGCGATGTCCATAGATGTTGTAGCCTGATTCTGAATCATTTGCTGAATGAGACCGTGTAATTCAGCTTCTTGTGATTTGTTTGGTGGACATTGTGGTTGTTGGAATCCATGTCGTTGGTTGTCGGTTCCAGAGTACTGTTTCTTAGGTGCATAGCCTTGGTTGTACTGGACAAAAGGCTTCTGTTGGACCTTGTTCCCTTGAACTGCAGATGGGTAAGTTTGGTCCTGAGGGTTCGCAACATTCGGGTCCCGGTAAGACAGATTTGGATTCGGCTTGTAGTTGTTGAAACCTCTATTGTAACCCCCTTGGTTGTTGATGTAGTTAGCATCCTCGATCTGTATAGTCTCCCCATCTTGTTGTAGAAACTGCTCTTCCTCTGATATAGCATGAACATGCTTCTGCTGGTTGAGGAGCTGATCGATCTTGTCATTGAGGGCTTTCATGTCCCTATTGTACTTGGCATCTTCCTCTCCGGTAGATCGCACAGAGCGATCATACTCCTCATTGTAGTTCCCATCAGATTGAGCCAAGTTCTCAACTAGGTCCCAACCTTCATCAACATCCTTGTTGAGGAAGTTACCATTACTTGCGGTGTCCAACAACATCCGAATCTTGGGGACCACTCCTTTGTAAAGTGTGCTCAGCAATGAAGCATTACTGAAGCCGTGATGTGGACATCGAGTAGTGTATCCCTTGAAACGTTCCCAAGCTTCATTGAACGTTTCATTGTTCTTCTGTACAAAGCCGAAAATGTCATTTCTCAGCCTTGCGGTTCTGGAGTTGGAGAAGAATTTGGCTAGGAATGCCTTCTTGCACGCTTCCCAAGTGGTGATGGACTCCTTAGGGAGCGATTTCTCCTAGATGTGTGCTTTGTCTCCCAAAGAGAATGGGAAAAGCCTTAGTTTGAAGCCATCCTCACTGACTCCATTGATCTTAGTGAGGCTACAAAGCCTATCAAATTCATCCAGATTATCCAATGGGTCCTTCATTGGCAATCCATGAAACTTATTGATTTGTATCATCTGGATGAGACTACTCTTGATCTCAAAATTGTTGTTCTGCACAGCTGGTGGCACAGTGCCATTCCTTTGAGTGTGAGTAGATGGAGCGTCTCCTGCTCCTATATTGGTCCTTGCTTGAGGAGCTGGTGGACAGTTTTGATTATTCATCGTCTCCTCAATGATTGTTGGTTCTGGTTGAACTTGTTGTTATCTGAGTAGCCTAGGTCTGTCGATGTTATCGATGAAAGGACTCAGGTTCTGGCTACCTCTGGATCGTGTTTGCATGCACAGGCAGGTATCCGAGTGTGTACACGAGGATCAACTCGATCCAGGTGATCGAGTGACGGGTCGGGTGGGTGCTCGGGTTCTACCTGAGATTCAAAACAAACAATGCGAAAGCAAACAAGTCAGTATCCGAACCAAATATAAACAAAAGAAATTGATCTAGCAAGTGCTGAAATCCTAAACGTAGCAAAATGAAATCAACCAAATGGCAACGGTGCCAAATTGATAGACAGGTTTTCACCCAGGGTATCAATTTCCTATGCTGTTGTAGTACAAATGGTTATCAATCCAAATAGTTGTCTATTGCTAGCAGTAAGGATATGATCAAAACAATACAAGTCAAGCTAAGCAGATATGGTTTTGGTTCTAACAGTCCTAAAATAAATAAAAGAAAAGAATATAAACAAAGAAACCATACGACATAAGCACTCGATGCAAGAAATCGAGTACATGATCGAGTGGGGTGATCGAGTAAGCAAATGAGATATGAACAGCTCGAGGTATTACTCGATACAGGTTATCGTGTACCTAATCGGGTAAGTGATCGAGTAAGTAAAGAAAATGCAAACAATTAAAATACGAAAGTTCCTAAGGATGAGGTAATTGAATCCTAAGTATTCTTGACCAATACAGATGCCTTACATGCCTCAAGCAATTATTTTCTAGACAATGAATCTCTAAAACCTTGTCACCACACTCTCGTACTAGCAACAATCAAGCTTGAACACATCACCACACTCTCGCACTAGCAATATGAACAAGCACGCATTAAGGTCGATTCATTATTGTCAGTAAACTCGAACTCATCTAATTTCTTACTCAAAGTCAAGTAAACCTCTAGCATTAACTAAATCAAGCATTTTATCTACTCCTTTCAGCCTATAGCATTGGTAAACGCCCTAGATCTAATCTCAACCTCTCGGTCTGTTGACAGCATTAAGAACACCAACCTTGAAGGAAATCTATCAATCATTTACAATCAAACTAAGGCATCCTAACCGATCAAGAACACAAAATCATCTATCCCATCCCTAGAAATTTTACAACACTACTCGGACATGATAACAAGAAATAAAACAACGAAAATGAATGAAAATTGCATTGTATTAAAAGATAGAGTAGAGTAGAAAGAGTACAAGATAGAAATCTAAGAAAACTACAAAATAAAAATGCAAAACAAAAAGAAAAATGTTTGAGTCGCTCAGTTCTCTCACAGAAGCTCTCGCTCTCTGGTTTGAGGGTCTGCGGCGTGCTCGTTTGCGAGCTAGGAGAGGAGGGGGTTTATATATGGAAACCCTTTTGACCTAGCTTCCTAGACCTGCCCGATGGTCTACTCGATGGGGTACACGAGGGTGAAGTCGGGTTACTCCTCGGGTGGATCTTTGGGTTGCTCTTCATGCTCTTGGGTCCTCCTCGATCGTGTTGGGGTTCGGACTTGTTCTTGCAGCTCGATGGCTCCTTCAGGTACATGCTCGAGTTGTCCTTGTTTTTCCCCATTTTTGGCTCTTTAGCACCTGTTTTCATCCAAAATATGCAAATGCAGAAATCCAACACCCTAAATGGTCTAAAAGTGAATTCCTACATTTAATGACCTAATAATGCTAAGTTAGAGGTGAACAATGCAAAATATGGACAAAAAAGAATGCTAAAAACATTTAAATTAGAGAGTTATCATTCGTATTCGTTCCTGAGATAAATAAGTCATCAACATAGACTGAAACAAGGATGGTGTCTTGACCTACCCTTTTTCGATAAACCGATGGTTCTTTTAAACATCTTCTAAATTTGAGTTCCTTTATAATCTGGTTTAGCTTGTCATTCCACGCCCTAGGAGCCTGCCTTAGACGATACAAAGCTTTGTTGAGTCTATAAACCTTATCCTCAGATCCTTTAACTTCAAAACCTTCCGGTTGTGTGACATATACCACTTCTTTGATTTCTCCATGAAGGAATGCTGTCTTTACGTCAAGATGGTGTATATCCCATCCATTTGATGCTGCAAGATTGATAAGCAAACATATTGTTTCTATTCTTGCCACCGGAGCAAATACTTCCTCAAAATCAATGTCATGTCGCTGCACATACCCTTTTGCCACAAGTCTAGCTTTGTATTTATTTATGCTACCATCTGCATTCCTCTTAAGTTTGAACACCCATTTTAGCCCTATAGACTTTGCTCCAAGTGGAAGTTCAACAAGAGTCCAAGTCTGATTCTTCCCAATCGAATGCATCTCATCCTCGCAAGCACGTATCCATTTCTCGGATTCCTTTGCTTCATAAAATTCCCTTGGCTCGTTGTTTAAACACATAAACAATCTTTCTCCTTCTTCTTCATCGAGTAAAACATAATCTTTGAAACGCTTTGGTAGTTTCGTCTGCCTAGTAGTCCTTCTTGGTTATGCAGGTTCATTGTGAGGCTCACTATGATCATTAGTATCATGCTCACTATGATCATTAGTATCACTTCCTTCACTATTGTTGCTATCATTATCATCGTTTTCGTCCTCATTCTCCTCTCTGCTCTCGTTGTCCGGTTCACCAACGCTTCCACTGCGTTCATTATTTCCCTCTCTTTCGACATCCTCTGTTTCTCGAATTCCATGATTACCATAATCTCCAAAAGAAATTGTGAAGCTACCAGATTCATCTTGTGCAGAACTCCTTTGATTCTAGTCCCAACCTTTTGATTCATCGAATACAACATCTCGGCTCAGTACTATCTTCTGAGTTTGTGGATCAAGCAAGCGATATGCTTTTGATCCCGGTTCTGTGCCTAGATGAACCAACATCCTCGACCTGTTGTCTAGCTTTTTCAGATGCGGATTGGTCACTTTCGAGTATCCGATGCAGCCAAAAACTCGAAGGTGACTAACATTAGGCTTCTTTCCTCGAAACGCTTCACTTGGAGTCTTATCACTCAGTACCCTTGTAGCTACTCTATTTAAGAGATATGTAGAATGTCTCACAGCCTCTCCTCATAGATTGTTAGGAACATGCATATTTTTTAACATGCTTCTAGTTATCTCCATTAAAGTCCTATTCCTCCTCTCAACAACTCCGTTTTGTTGAGGAGTATAAGGAGCTATGAGATGTCTCTTGATGCCTGATTCAGCATAGAAGGTATTAAAGTCTTGCGATACAAACTCACCTCCCCTGTCAGTCCTAAACGTTTGTATGCTTGTTCCTGTTTCTTGTTCCACCATAATTTTAAACTTTCTGAATTTGTTGAAGACATCATTCTTCTCCTTTAACAACCTGGTCCACATGTACCTTGAATGATCATCAATAAGAACAAGACTGTATCTGTTTCCTGCCGACATACTTGGGGTTATGGGTCCGCACAAATCACCATGGATGAGTTCTAATATTCTGGTCGCTCGATACGCAGTAGCCTGTGGGAACGCTTGCCTTGTTCTTTTCCCAAGTAGACATGATCCACAAATCTTTGTCTCATCAAGAGTACAGGAAATTCCAGCAACAAGCTCTCATTGTAACATAGACTTGATTGTTCTAAGATTTATGTGTCCTAACCTTTCATGCCACCTGGTTGAGTTACTTGTCGTTGTTGTCTGCAAACACATAGTCTTCTTTATACCAATTCAAACCTTGTACAGCTGATTTCTTGACTTCAAAGTCTTGACAAGTAGCTTTCTTTCAAGATCATGGACTGTCAGATATTCTCCTCTCATTCCCACATCACAACCAGACTCGGTTGCTTGTCCAAGACTGATGATATTACTTTTTAAACCTGGAATAAAGTAAACATCAGTCAAAACTCTTCGTTCAACCTTCTCGTCTGTAAATTTCACAGTTCCCTTTCCTTTGATGTCGATCCGAGAGTCATCTCCAAATCTTACTTTTCAAGTAACAGAGTAGTCAATTTTTGAAAAATATCTCAGGTCTCCAGACATGTGGTTGCTAGCTCCATTATCAAGATACAGTAGAACCTCTATAAATTAATACTTGGTAAATTAATAATCTTTATAAATTAATAAATTTCTTCGGTCCCAAGTTGGGACTAGTGTAATTTTACACACAATTCGATAATATTATAAGATAATTTTTTTTTTGAAAATCCTTTGTAAATATATAGTCCCATCAAGTATATAAATTAATAATTATATAAAATTATCTAAATATTTGTATATATATACACATTAATTTTTATTTAGAGTTCATTTTTAATACTTTTACTATATAAAAATCTTTGAGCGCTGTCTACAAAACATGATAATTGTTATTTTTTTTGTACTTGATTTTATAAAAATATTAGTTATAAATTAATAATTTTTTTACCTAATTATGAAACTTTCTCTATAAATTAATAATTATTAATTTATCGAGAAATTAAAACCTCTATAAACTAATAGATTTTCATTTTCCCATGTATAGAGGTTTTATTGTACCAAACATCATCTTCTCCAGTGTTTGCTTCATATTTAATTGGTATAACTTTCTTTTCGTTCAAGTAGAAGACCTCATGCATCATTAGTTCATCTGCTTCTTCAGTGTCGTTGTTCTCCTTCTCTTGCGTTTCGTGCAACTTTAGTAACCTATCTGGACATCGCGATGCAAAGTGGCCGTGTTTATCACACCGAAAACACACGATTTCAGACATATCTCTTGCTTCATACGATCTTCCTCGACCTCTTCCTCTGTAAGAAAACCGTCCACAGCGACCTCTGCCTCTGAATCCTCCACCAAAATCATGATCACGAGGCTGTGTTTGTTGAAAGGTTGGTTGTGGTTCATTGTTTGCAAACATTAACTTGCTCTGATCTTCTTGAGTTTCTTCTTCCTCACTGACTCGTTCTTCATACACCTTCAAGCGCCCAACAATATCTTCAAAACTAGTGTTTTTAAGATCCAAGACTTGTTCTAGCGACACCACTATGTGAATGTATTTAGTCCTTGGAAGACTTTTTAGAAACTTCTTGATAACTTTTGATTCTTCAATTGTTTCTCCAAGAGCAGCAGATTTTGACGAGATCTCAGACAACTTTCCAGCAAAGTCGTCAATCTTCTCCGTATCTTTCATCTTGAGACGATCAAATTCTGTCATCAATGTTTGCAGTCTAGCTTCTTTGACACGTTTCGCTCCCACATGTCTTGATCTGATGGCGTCCCAAACTTTCTTAGCTGTTCCCAGTTCTCCAACCTATAGTATGAGTGCCTCCGGAATTGATTGAAACAACAAAGCTGTAGCCATGTCATTCATATCACTATCATCTGTTGGTGCTTCGATTATCTGCCAGACTTTATTCACCTTGAGCAACAGCTTCATTCTCATTGCCCATACTGTATAGTTTGTTGAATTCAGCATGGGACACTTGATTGACGATGTTCCTCCATCTATTGTTTTAGTTGTCGCAACATCAACGATTTCTCCCATTGTGAAGAGAACAAAATTTTCCCACAAGATCTCACAAGCGCTCTGATACCAAATATAGAATTTAGAGAAGTTTAAGAAAGACAAAAATAATAATAACTCTCTTATTAGCTTAAGAAAAATAGCTCAAAAACTTAGCTCTCTCCACAATCTCTTAAAAACTCTCTCTCAAAACTTATGTCTCATGTCATGCCTCGACAACACCTTTTCTAATAAAACTCAAATCCTAATCCTATAAGGAAATACTTTAACTTAGATAACTCCTAAACTCTTTGATCCTTATCTCTTTAAATCACAACTTGATTAGGATTAATATTGCTTCTTTCTCAAGCTAACTTCAAGCTTGATCCAACAATTTTCACCACCTGGACTCTGCAAAGACAAAGGACTCAAAAACAAAGTAACACACCATTTAATTAAGACTCTTAAGGCTCGATACAAATGCATAAAAAAAAAACACAAAATGACTGTTAAATACTCTTAACATATATACATGATTCTCTTCCAAACTTATTTCCTCAAGCAAACAAAAATGAAACTTTAGGCGAAGACTAGAAGTTTGACAGTTGTGGCTTGTATAAATAAACCACCTCTGCGACTGATTCCATTGAATTCGATTTTATTAAGTCGTGTTATCCTGCGTAATAAGGATTGGATATTAACCGGACTTGTCGATTCACTAATGACAAAGAAAAAAAGAACCCAATCAAAATTCTAAAGGAAATTTGCCGATATATATACCAAAATAATGCAAAATGAGAATCTATTCTAACAAAATTCTCCATACTCATCACAAGATTTTTACTCGTATTTAATTCTAAGCTGTAACTTTCAGTTAATTTGATTTTCTCTTTTAACACTCAACTAATGGAAAGACATTTGATTTCAACTAAATGGCATGCTTATTTGGCTAGGTAGAAAAGGCCAATCAATATAAAGGAGGAGATATTAAAGCGTACAAGATTATTCTTTAAAGTCTAAAAATCCGTTACAAACATTCGTGTCTTCTCAAATAAATAAAGCCGGGGAATTTAGGAAGGTGGAACATGATCAACAACACAATATATATTTTTTTTTTTGAATTTCATGTTAATTTAATTCAAGAAAAATTTTCTTTACAACTGGTCAGATGGGACTGAAAATATAAGTAGTTTGACTGAGAACAATGGATTTAAACTTTTCAATCCATTAAAACCCCCGTGATGCTAGCCAGCTCCCGAGAGCAGCTTCATATCTCTGATCTCCCTCCCGTTGAATAGCTAGGAGTTTGTTTCTAATCTACTTATCCAGCGAGGAGATGAGCTTTGCTGCGGGCATAGACGATGCTCCATGTTTTCTCTCAACAACACAATATTTATTATTTTTTTATAAAAATTGAATTGACAAAATCTGATTCATAGCCAATCTCTATTACGCGAGATAACGCGACTTAGTGAAATCGAATTCCAGTGGGATCGATCATAAAGGTAGTGTTGTAACCACTTAAGTAAAGTCAACTCCCAACAGAATCTTTTTTTATCTATAGCATAAAGGAATCAATATTTTTATTAGTTTTTATCATTCCCTTTCTTTTGCTCCTTTACATTTGTTTATTTTATTGACTTTTTGTTCCTTATTTTTTTATGTTTATGAGTTTATTCAACCTTGTTTTTGATGATTCTCTTAAACATGTTAGAATAGTTTTTTAGTTGGATTTAAAGGGATATCCAAAAGGGGGAGATGATCTTAGTTTAGGTCGCAATTTTTAAGGGTTGTTAGATTTATATTTTGTTTATTCTATACTTTAATTCTAAATCTTTGCTTAATGTTTTAAGTTAGCTTCATCAACTAACTATGATCTAAAGTGTGTGTGCATCGCTAAAAGCTTGCATATGTGTTTGACCTAGCTTAGATGTCTGTCGTGTCATAGGAGCACATACCACTTACCTATAGAACTTCATGTATTAGAATCGAACCTGTTTTAAATGCTTTGATCTATGCGTCGTTGCCTGCGATAGTTGAGTAACACAGTATAGAGATCTTAGACGGTTAGCATGTGACCTATAAGTCAATTGTTATTTGGTGTTTCGTAGTCTAAGTCTTAGATAAACAAACTAACCCTAAACTTTCCTAGATAGATAGATCATCGATCCCCTGCGATCCCCTTGATGCCCAACGCTTTTCTCATTTATTTTACTTGCTTTTATTTACGTTTATTTGCTTACTTACGACTATGACAACCAAAACCCCTTTTTTATTGAGTCCTAGCTTTACATCTCTTCGACGGATTCTCTAAACAACAACTCTCTCTTTCTCTCTCTATGAGATCGATCATTAAATACTTCAACCGATCAACTGTGTAGTTGCAGTAGCCGTGTGATCATTTGAGGTAAAAGATTTTGAAACGAAAAATCACACGAATCAAGGACCGCTATAAGCAAGAGTTTAAATCAAAGAATACGTGGTTACTTACTCGTGCAACATGACTTATAGTTGATTGGCATAACGGTTTTTGTGTAAAGCCCCGACCGCCACTTCTTAGTGTACTCCACATCTTCTCACGGCTCATGAGTTATGTGTTTCACTCACACGATTTTGATAATTATTTTCTGGAAATTTAGTTATTCTAAAATTCTTCTAGGTTAAGTACATATACCTCAAAGTTCTCTCAAGATAATTGATCGAAAATAAATGTACTTTAGTGATATATGTGGGCAAACTATTTCTATTAATTCTCTACATGCACCACATCATACTTCCTGAATCTGGAATATTACACAATTTACCCCCAACTGATTGCAATGTTTTTGTTGTGCACCAAGACCGTCACTTAGTGACCCATATCGGGACCAACAATTTATATTCTACAGGACAAGGTACCAAAGACGTCTAGGAAGAAGGAAGAACAATCCACAAGTAAGAACAAATGGAGAACAAGGCAAGTTCAAAAATTATGCAAGGATGGACGAGAGAAAAACGAAAAGACGAAAGGCACGGGAAAGAGATGGTTAACGACCAAAATTTGAAGGAAGAACTTGGGAAGAAAAATAAATAGATTGGGGCGGATGCAACAGACCAGCCCTAACGATAATTTCAAGGCCACGAGAAAGGATTAAGGCCCATTAAGAAGGAAGGAACAGCGGTTAAACGGCAGTTAAAACAACGGTTAGCAGCCGTTAAAGAAATGGAGTTGACGGTGTTAAAAAATAATAATGGTGGGAACAGCGTCGAGCATACAACAAACTTGGACTTCTCAGCTCACCCGACCAACTGCTGCGTGTAAACCAAGGAACAAGAGAGGAGAGAGAGAGAAAAATGATTGTCTGACCGATACTCCAAATTTTTTGCGAAGATCTTAGACGCGTGTCACTGCGCGTAAGGCGACCTGGTAGCACAAGCTTCCGACACCACGTGTCGATGCATGTGGAGGAAGGAAACGGCCAATGATGTTGATGTCCAGATCGGTCACAATTAGAATGTTTTCGTTTGGTAAAAGGAGGTCGAAGTTTTCTTCTATTAATTGGTGTTGAGGCACAAAAGACGGGTTACAACACAACTTTAGACGAGTTACAAGAATGGACGAGTATAAAGGACGAGCTGTAAGCTTGTCGACTCTTGCTGGACGGGTTGAAACCTTGTACTTGCTGTACGACTTCTCTTGCCTTTTCCGCGATCCCCTCTTCGAAAGCCGTACGCCTGCTCTTTATAGGGAATCGTGTCGGTTCGTCCTCCAAGAAGACCAAAATACCCCTCCTTCCTAGGAGATTTATTTTGGGCTTTTCCTGGGCCGGGCTTCTTGTTAGGGTGAGGATCTACCCCTAAGAAATGAGCAACCAGCTCCTTTGGACTATAAAAACAATGGAGAGAGAGACGGAGAAAAGGGAAAAGTCCATTTCTTTTAAAAATCGATTATCAGCCAAAAACTTAAACACTTAAAAACTGATAACAAGATTTTCACCCAGGGTATCAAATCCTTATGCAGTTGTAGTAAAAAGGGTTATCAATCCATATGGTTGTTATGCTAGCATATGAGATATGATCAGAACTATGCAAGTCAAGCCAAGCAAAAAATGGTTTTGATCTAACAATCCTAAAATAAATAAAAGCAATCAAATGAACAAGACCCACACGACCTAAGCACTAGATGCAAACATTCGAGTACATGATCGGGTGGGGTGATCGAGTAAACAAAGAAAGTATGAACAACTCAAAGGTGTACACGAAGCTGGTGATCGAGTACCAGTTCGGGTATAGGGTCGAGTGATGTATAAAAATGTAAACAATCAAGATGCGAAAGCTCCTAAGGATGGGGTAATCGACTTCTAAGTGTTCCTGACCAGTATGGATGTCCTACATGCCTCAAGCAAATATTCCTTAGACAATGAATCTCTAAAATCTTGTTAAAATACACTTGTGATAGAAACAATCAACCTTGATCACTTCCCTACCCAACTCTCGTTTGAGAAACATGACCAAGCGGGCAATACAAACCGATTCATTATTGTCAATAAACTCCTTACACATCTAATTTCTTAGGCTAAGTGAGTAAATCTCTAGCATTGATTGATTCAAGCATTTCATCTACATCTCTCGATGGTAAAATACCCTAGATCTAATCTCAACCTCTCGGTCTGTTGATAGCATTAAGAACACCAATCTAGAAAGGAATTTATAAAACATAAACAACCAAGCTAAGACATCCTAACTGATCAAGAACACCTAATTGTCTATCCCATCCCTAGAAACTTTGTTTCACTACTCAGATTTCATTGCAGAAAACATAAAAGCATAGATAAACGAAAATTGCATTGTATTCAAAATAAAATAGAAGTGAAGAGTACAGAGTAGAAATCTAAAAGGATAGCAAAAAGATGTAAAATAAATCCTAACAAAGTAGAGAAAAAGTGTTTGAGTCGCTCAAGATCTCTCTCAGAAGTTCTCATTCTCTGGTTTGAGTGTCTGCGGCGTGCTAGGGCAAGAGGAAGAAGAGGGGGGTTTATATATGGAAACCCCTTTGACTTAGCTTCCCAGTCCTGCCCGAGGTTCTGCTTGATGAGGTGCACGAGGATGAGGTTGGGTTACTCCTCGGGTAGGTCTTCGGGTTGTTCTTCCTTCTCTTGGATTCTCCTCGATCGGGTTGGGGTTCGGACTGTTCATCCTGCTCAATAGCTCCTTTGGGTACATGCTCGGATTTGACCTTGTTTCTCCCTATTTTAGGCTCTAAAGCACCTGTTTTCAAGTATGCAAATGCACGAATGCAACACCCTAAATGCGAATTCCTACAGTTAATGACCTAAAAATGCTAAGGTAGGGGTATAAACAATGCAAAATATGGACAAAAAAGGATGCTTAAAACATGTAAATTAGAGAGTTATGAGACCCTCAAACTTAAATCTTGCTAGTCCTCTAGCAAGGAAGTAGGAGGATGAGTTTTAAAAATGGGGACTCATAACCTTTTTGTGCTAAGGGAAGGATTCAAGCTATAGTCCTTAAAGATAGTTTAATGGTGCTAAGATCAATCAACACACTTACAAATATTTTTCTATGCTTATTACCATGCATCGATCTAGTTTAACCTCCAACTTAAAATTAAAGACTTGCAATTCCAAAGATCATCTCTTTCACATTCATTAAGTTTTTGGCAAATTCTTGCAAATGGAAGGTGAATCAAGCTCGATCGGTTTCAAGGGTAAGGCTTTTTGGTAAGGTGGTTTCAAACAATATCTTTGGGTGGTTTTTTCTCAAAAGAAGGAATGCTAGACAGTTGTGAAAACTATTTAAAATTGAGAACAATTAGGGCATACAAAGTTTAACTCTTGATAATCTACCATTTTCTCATTCATCTCCTTTTTTTTATTAAACCCCCTAGAATAAAACTACCCACAACCTTGATTTTAACTCTTTTTTTTATAATTCCTAAGGTCTAAACTTTAAACATCTAGCTATCTCTTTTTTTTTCTTTTTTCTTTCTTTGCTAAACTCCTAGTAATATTCATATATATATATATATATATATATATTTCTTTCTTTTTCTAGGAGACTATAGCAAGATATTTTTCTCTTTTTTTTTTACTAAGAGGCTTAGAACTACTTGATTCGAACCTTAGGGACTTCTTTTCTCTCTTTTTTTTTCTCTTTTTCTTTTTTTTTCTCAACCGAACCCCAAATAAACATGCTAACCACCTATCTTTCAAAACCGATTCTATTAGCTAGTCCAAATGATTCTAACTTAGCTAAATCAAGAGCCAGTTATTTGTCGTTCTCAATACTCTCAAGGTTTCACAACCTATAGCATAATGAAAAGACCTCACTCAACAATTCACAACAAGATTGGCAGAAATGGAGTGCTAACCCGAGTTTAGAGTTACCAAGAGCAAGTATACAAATTCCATAAGCAAGACAATTTAAGTTCAAGTTAAGTCTAATAATATAGAGATGATTCAATGTTCAAGCAAGTGGAGGAAGCATTCAAAAGACACAAGGTTCTAAACAAAGATTTTTCATTTTTTTTTTCAAAGATTAATCTAGCAACAATGAACTGTGATTAAGGGCTATAACTTTAATCCTAAGGTTTGACTTTAAACAGAGTGGTTTTAATCATTGTCCTCTAAGATGCATATGCAACAATCCTGTATGAAGCAAACTAGACTCAATCCTAATATGTAAATGCAACTACATGAACACTCTTTTTTTTTTCCTTTAAAATATTTCAATTTTTTTTGGGTTTTTTCAATGCAAATAGATGCAACTCAAATGAATAAAACTAGCATGCAAAAAATTGAAATAAGAAAATAAGAAAATAAAACACAATGTTAAATACATTCTAGGACCCTCCCCCAAACTTAAATTACACAGTCCCTGTGTAAATAAAAGTCTAAAAAAGAATCCAAGAATCACACAAAATGAAATAAAACTAAATGCAATGTTATTTACAAAGGTTGGATGAATGTGGCACCTCATGGGTTGGTGAAGAAGGAGGTTGTAGCATCCTCCATGCTCGCCAACGTGTAGTTAGGGTCGTAACCGGCTTCAGCAGGCACCGGGATTCAGTCATAGAGCTCGGTTATGTGCACGGACGAGTTGCTCGGACCAGCATCCGAAGGGTTGATCGGGTACGGCATCGCGTAGCTCATCGGGTAGGGCATCGGGTAATACGATGGGTAAGGTGGGAGAAGTCCGGAATGATCACCCGTATAGCCGCTCGCAGGGTGCATCGAATACGGCATCGGATAAGGCATCTGATACGTCAGAGGGAAAGGACCCAAGTGGTCTCCCGGATGCGGCTCGATGGTGGCATCGGATAAGACATCGTGTACCCCATCGGGTTTGCCGTCGGATAAGCATCTAAGTGGCTTCTCCGCGATCTATCTTGTCTGGTGACATCCTCCTCTGGTTGGGGCTCGTAAGACGATGCTCTGTGAGGCTCTGGAGGTGCTAATCCTCGAATTCCTCCTAATGGTCCGCTCCTCCCCATCCATGTGGGTGCATATGCCGAGGTGGGGGCTGAGGCACAACTTGCCTTGTCTTGCAGCTCCCTTATCTGACCTTCCATTACCTTCACTGAGCCGGTAAGGTCCCTCACTTTCCTAGCTAGGAACTTGTTCATCCTCTTCAGCCATCCGATCCTCTTGTGAGCTTCCCTTACCCCAACATGTTTCTTTTGAGAGCACACATACTCCTCAAAATCATAGTCTTCCGAGTTGTCTCCCTGTCCTTTCCCAGTCGGCTCTCTCTTTTCTGCCTTGGACTCCCTTTCCGGGTTGTACAGCTCCTCCAAAGGTGGTGTGAAGTATATGTTATCCCCTAGCCGGATTTTGGTGCATACGACGTTGGGCAGGATCATTTGGGTGGCTCCGGCAGCTGGATGGACAAACTTGAAGAGCAACATGTCGTTTGGTCTCTTGTAGGCTAAGAATCTCGCCAGTGTCAGGTATCCGATGTCTAGCCATCTCGAGTCATGTACCACTCCCTTCAAAGGCACATCGCAGGCCACCAAAATTGGTGTGACCAATCCTCCTATGGAGATCTCTCCAGCTCCCTCTCTTCTCTCAGTTTTCATTGCCCAAGACTTGAGGTAAAGGAACTGATCGAGCAGCACAAAGACCATACTAGTGTCCGCAGCATCTCCAACTAGCGGTGTACCATCCCTAGCATTGTCTAACACTCCACACAAGGCAATGTCTAGCAGCTGGAGCTCATGGTCATTCACATTCCTAGTCTCCTTTCTAGCAAAAAGGGTGCAAGCTAGGGACTTGTGAAAATACCTCAAAACAGGGCTCCTTATTTGAGTAGACTTGGAGCTTGTAGACTTGTAAGGAAGCTTGTCACCTATTGTCAGCCATAGGGACTTCATCTCCTCCTTGCTCACCTCCATGTTCTCTCCACTTCCAGCCTTGAAACCATACAGCTTCTCCATCTCCTTGAAGGTAAGGCGGTACTCCTTGTTGCGCACGGAGAAAGTGATGAACCCGATCCCCCCATCGGGTAGTAGGGTCGGGTGGTCTTCAAAATAGTGTAACCGCAGCATGGAGAGGAAGAGTACCGTCTCCTCCTCATAAGCCTCGAGGTTGGCTCGCATCATCTGGCCCACGTGGCACATGTCGAACAGGAACTCGACATCTCTAGCGATGCCCAATTGCTTTATTGTTTCTCGGTGGGGATAGCGGGTACCAACGAAGTTCATCTTGCGGAGGACCTTGAAGAGCTTGGCCGGAATCTCCACCTCTTACTGCTTCAACCTCCGCAAAGCTAGGCGTGTGCGTTCTCTCTGCTCCTCCTCTCGGTCACGGCTCTCTTCCTACGTGTCTTGATCTTCTTCTTCAGCCGCCGTCTCAGCCACCTTCTCAGCTTTTTCAAAAGCTGGTCTCTTCCCTCTCGCAACCGCAGCTCTGCTCCTCAACCGTGATGTTTAGATCTCCTCTGGTTCTCCTCCATCAGAATCAGAATCGACATCCATAGGATCGGTAACGGTTCTCTCGGACGTAGACAGGTCCCTACGTTGAGGAGATCGGCGAACAACACTCGCCACCGGGCTTGGTGAGCGAACTCGGGGGGTCTGCACGATTGATTGCTCGAGCACCAGATCGGTTGCTCGAGCACCAGATCGGTTGCTTGAGCACCAGATCGGGTGACGGATCAGGTTGAGCATCGGGTTGGAGATGCAAAATGTCCAGCCAACGGTTAGGAATGCGGCACGTCTCCTCTTCCCTGGGATTTGCAAGGTTCGACGGCATCACCTCCGGTTCTAGCAGCGGTGGAGGTTGACCTGCTCGACTTCTTTTGGTAGATTTTCATCTTTGGTGCCATTGGTGAATCCTTGAAAAGAAAGAAAAGTTAAACTCAAGATCAATAGGGTTAGTTCCCAAGAAATTAAAGAGTCTCGATTCCCTTGAGAGAAAATAGAAAGTAGGAAGGCAAAAAGCTTTTAGGGTTGAGAGACTTATCGATTTGTGCTGCTGAGGGAGAATGGTTCTAGTCCCTTTAAATAGAAGAGAGTTAGTCACTTGGGCTTCGCCGAGAGTGGGCTTGGGTTTGTGGAATTCGGACTCCACTCGCCACCCAAGTAGGAACACGATCAGGCGCGTCGGGTACGGATTCAGGTAGAGTCTCGGGTTCCCCAAAATTTCCTTTTTTCTCTTTTTTTATATGTAAATGTAAATATGCAAATATCGAAAATAATATAAAATAAATAAATATAATTAAGAAAAAAATGAAGGATACCTTTGGGACTTCCTCCCAAGTAAGCTTGTTTTAAGTCACTAAGCTTGACTCTTCATGCTCTTCAAGCATGGGTGTAAGGAGGGAGAGGTTTCAGAACCTTCTCCACTGTAGCAGGCTGATTCAATGGATTTTCCAGGTTTTGTCCAGGTTCCACAGCAAATGTAGTGTTAACTTCTTTGAGATTCTTGACTCTTCTTTGCTTTGTCTTGGTGGAAAAGACTTGACCATCAATGGTTGGCCTTTTAATTTCTTTCTTGATGCCAAATTCCATTTTGAAATGCTCTTCATGCTCAATTCTGATCTTCCCTTGCTTCACATCAATCACTGCTCCTACTGGTTCCTTATCTATATCAAGGATCATGAAATCAGTAGGAACTTCCACTCTTCCAATCCTGAGAGGCAAGTTTTCGAGGATACCAATGGGATGTCTGATTGTTCTATCAGCTAAAACCAAATACAGACTACTCGGTTTAAAACTCCTGAAACCCATCTTGTTGGCAACTGACAGTGGCATGATGCTGACTGAAGGTCCCAAATCGCACAAGCATTTGTCAAAATTCGAAGTCCTATCGAACATGGCAAAGTAAAAGAGCCGGGATCCTCCAATTTCTCCTTGATTCGCAGTTCAGGATCTAGGCACACTCCACTCCTTAATATTGCATTTCCAATTTCCTTGACAGCTTCCTTAACCTCAATCTCTAGCTGAGCTATCTCATTGATGATTTCCTCTCGAAGTTTGTGTGGTGGCAAGAGCTTAGGAGGTGGAGCCTTTTGCTTGGCCATACGCTCTGCAAGCGCCTCTAACTGGATGTCAAGAGCAGCATTGAACATTTCCTCTAATTCCCCTTCCTCTGCTACAGGCAGTTGAGGTTGATCTGTCATCTGAACGTCAACTCGATGTATCATCCGATCACCATCATCGGGTGTGTCATCGGGTTCTGTCTCGGGTGGTTCTTCGGTTTGTGATTCTCAAACCAGTGCTCGATCATCAACTCGATCAGTCTCCTCAGGTGAAGGCTCGTGTTCATACTCGGATATGTAGTACTGGGACTCATTCATCTCATAATGATCCATATCCTCCCCATCTTGAACATCGCTGTCCTCAGTGAGGTAGTCCTCATAATCTTCGTCAAGGAAGATGGCTTGGGCAGTGGCATAATCCTTTGGGTTCTGAACAGCTTTACCTGGAAGCTGGTTGATTTTTGGAGGTGGTTGGTTGTTGTGGTGGCCCTCGAGGTACCTCAGCTTAGTGTTGAGGGAATCATTCTTGGCATTCAAGTCATTATATCCAGAATCGATCTTGTTGCTCATTTCCGCAAACCGTTTTGCATTGTCCATAGCAGCCAATGCTTGGTTTTGTATCATCTGCTGAATTAGGCCGCGTAGGTCAGCTTCTTGGGATTGGTTCTGCGGGCCTTGTTGTTGTTGGAATCCAGGTGGTGCAATTGGTTAGTGGTAGTTACCAGAATACTGCTGCTTAGGAGCATAGCCTTGATTGTATTGGACAAAATGCTTTTGATGGACCTGGTTCCCTTGAACTGCTGATGGGTAGATTTGTTCTTGAGGATTGGCAACATTCGGGTTACGGTATGACAGATTCGGATCCAGTTTGTAATTGTTGTACCTTTTGTTGTAACCTCCTTGGTTGTTATGTAGTTCACATCCTCTAGCTGAGCATTCTCCCCATCTTGTTGTAGACACTGCTCTTCCTTGGAGATTGCATGGACATGCTGCTGCTGGTAGAGGAGCTTATCGAGCTTGTCATTGAGGGCTTTCATGTCCCTCTTGTACTTGACATCTTCCTCTCCAGTAGATCGCACAATGCGATCATATTCTTCATTGTAATGCCCATCAGATTGAGCCAAGTTCTCCACTAGATCCCAACCTTCATCAACATCTTTGTTGAGGAAGTTACCATTGCTTGCGGTGTCCAGCAACATCCGTATCTTAAGGACCACTTCCCGGTATAGTGTACTCAGCAATGATGCATTGTTGAATCCATGATGAGGGCATCTGCTTGTGTATCCCTTGAAACATTTCCAAGCTTCACTAAACATCTCATTGTTCTTCTGAACAAAGCTGGAGATATCATTTTGCAGCCTTGCGGTTCTGGAGTTGGATAAGAATTTGGCTAGAAACGCCTTCTTGCATGCTTTCCAAGTGGTGATGGACTCCTTGATTTCTCCCATATGTGTGCTTTGTCTCCGAAAGAGAATGGGAAAAGTCGGAGTTTGAATCCATCTTCACTAACTCCATTGATCTTGGTTAGGCTACATAGCCTATCAAAGTCATCCAGATGGTCCAATGGGTCCTCCATTGGCAAGCCATGAAACTTGTTTCTTTGTATCATCTGGATGAGACTACTCTTTATCTCAAAGTTGTTGTTCTGAACAGCAGGTGGCACAATTCCATGTCTTTGAGTGTGAGTAGATGGAGCATCTCCTGCTCCTATGTTGGTCCTCTCTTGAGGAGCTGGTGGACCATTCTGATTATTCATTGTCTCCTCAATTGGTGTTGGTTGTGGTTACTGGACTTGTTGTTGACGGAGTAACCTTGGTCTGTCGATGTTGTCGATGAAAGGACTCAAGTGTTGGCTACCCTTGGATCGTGTGTGCATGCACAATCAGTGAACCAAGTGAGTACACGAAGGTCAACTCGATCCAGGTGATCGAGTGACGGGTTGGGTGGGTGCTCAGGTTGTACCTGAAATGCAAAACAAACAAACACGAAAGTAAACAAGTCAGTACCGAACTAAAGTGTATAATAGAACTTGATCTAGCAAGTGCTGAAATCTTAAACGTAGCAAATAAAATTCAACCAAATGGCAACGGCGCCAAAATGATAACAAGATTTTCACCCAGGGTATCAATTCCCTATGCAGTTGTAGTACAAAGGGTTATCAATCCAAATGGTTGTTATGTTAGCAGATGAGATATGATCAGAACTATGCAAGTCAAGCAGAGCAAGAAATAGTTTTAATCTAACAATCCTAAAATAAATAAAAGAAATCAAATGAACAAGAACCACACGACCTAAGCACTCAATGCAAGCATTCGAGTACAGGATCGGGTGGGGTGATCGAGTAAACAAAGAAAGTATGGACAACTCAAAGATGTACACAAAGCTGGTGATCGAGTACCAGTTCGGGTATAGGGTCGAGTGATGTATAAAAATGTAAACAATCAAGATGCGAAAGCTCCTAAAGATGGGGTAATCGACTCCTAAGTCTTCCTGGCCAGTATGGATGTCCTACATGCCTCAAGCAAATATTCCTTAGACAATGAATCTCTAAAATCTTGTTAAAACACTCTCGTGATAGAAACAATCAACCTTGATCACTTCCCTACCCAACTCTCGTTGGAGAAACATGACCAAGCAGGCAATACAAACCGATTCATTACTGTCAATAAACTCCTTAAACATTTTATCTCTTAGGCTAAGTGAGTAAATCTCTAGCATTGATTGATTCAAGCATTTCATCTACATCTCTCGATGGTAAAACAACCTAGATCTAATCTCAACCTCTCAGTCTGTAGATAGCATTAAGAACACCAATCTAGAAAGGAATTTATAAAACATAAACAACCAAGCTAAGACATCCTAACTGATCAAGAACACCTAATTGTCTATCCCATCCCTAAAAATTTTGTTTCACTACTCAGATTTCATTGCAGAAAACATAAAAGCATAGATAAACGAAAATTGCATTGTATTCAAAATAAAATAGAAATGAAGAGTACATAGTAGAAATCTAAAAGGATAGCAAAAAGATGTGAAATAAATCCTAACAAAGTAGAGAAAAGTGTTTAAGTCGCTGAAGATCTCTCTCAGAAGCTCTCGCTCTCTGGTTTGAGTGTCTGCGGCGTGCTAGGGCGAGAGGAAGAAGAGGGGGTTTATAAATGGAAACCCCTTTGACCTAGCTTCCCAGTCATGCCCGAGGGTCTGCTCGATGAGGTGCACGAGGATGAGGTCAGGTTACTCCTCGGGTAGGTCTTCGGGTTGTTCTTGCTTCTCTTGAATCCTCCTCGATCGGGTTGAGGTTCGGACTGTTCTTCCTGCTCAATAGCTCCTTTGGGTACATGCTCAGATTTGACCTTGTTTCTCCCTATTTTAGGCTCTAAAGCACCTGTTTTCATCCAAAGTATGCAAATGCAAGAATGCAACACCCTAAATGGCCTAAATGCGAATTCCTACAGTTAATGACCTAAATATGCTTAGGTAAGGATATAAACAATGCAAAATATGGACAAAAAGGGATGCTTAAAACATGTAAATTAGAGAGTTATCAAACACTCTCTAAAGCTGGTCGTTCAACACGAAGGGAAAGACGATGGGGGAGCCGACGGGAACACCGGAGAGAGAGACGCCAGAGAACAAAAAGAGAGGCAGAAAGACCATCGGAAGGAGGATTCTTGAACTCTTCAGTTCGAAAACAATGAGGTTTGCGGTAGTTTTGTGTGGGAAATTGCATAATCTTCGGGTTATGTACAGATCCATTGTTTGTTGTGTGACTTAGGGTAGAGTTACATATTATTTCATAAGGTTAAATTGGTTGCATATCAAAATCCGGACTAAAACTTGATGAATATGACTTAAAAATGAGTAGAATGAACATAGATTTACATTGCATATGTATCTCTTAACCTCATGCTCATATAGACCGCTAGCTTGCACATATTAGGTCGATACATGCATTTGTGGTTTATCATCATGGGCTAATTCTTGATGATTGTTGTTGTGAGCATCTAGACCTACTTGCTTGTGATTTTATGTTTATATGTTGCTTGCTTGTTCTAGGGGAAGTTTTCTTCGTTTTGTGTGTTTTGAACAAGCGACATTTTGTTCAACTCAAAAAGATGTTATCTGTGAGTCACCGAATGGTTCTCACATACTTGGAGAATTTTCGGAGTTAGTTCGCGGCTAATCCAACGGCTGCATCACAATGTAGCAAGGAAGGGAGAGTTGGTAACCTTTGTGGTTCCTTCGCTCAATGATAGTGTGGAATGGAACAGAATAGTCCCAGGCCCTAGGAGTAGTAGCGTCTTGTTGTGTCGAGTCTTTTACATGCTTGTAGACTTGATTATTTTACGTGATGCTTCGTTTTTGTGAGCTTCCGCTATGTTTGCTTGTTGATTGTTTTCTCTGTTTTCTGGGTAGACGGGGAAGGGTTAGAATGCATAATAGAAAAGGGGTATCCAAGCCCACTGAGTAATACTAGATTACTCATGAATCATTTTTGTTTATGGTCCAGTGGTCCAGAGGAGTTTTGTGCGGGGGCAAACATAGGAAAATCGGATAGGATTAACTTGTGCTATTTTTGTAAAAAGAAAAAACTATAAGAATTACAATCCTATTATGTATTCTTTAGAACACTTATTTTTGGTGTGTTGGATGGTTTATAAAGATTTACATATTATTTTGCAAGTATAAAATAAAGCGTATGATTTTTTTATAAAAAAATGTGTCAAAGACTTATATTAGCTCTGTCCGGGCCAACACAACGTTTCAGTCGACTAAAGGGTTGTAAAGCCTAATAATCGGCTCGGAACGGGGGAGTCCATCGAGGAGAACTGGACGAGAATTGAGCAACCTCTCGCGTCCTAACCGGATCACTTCGGTGACATTCCCATCAGTGATGTTCAGTGGCTGTTTGTGACCTTTCCGGTCATAGAACGGTCTGGAAGAGTCACAGTCACCCCCTGACGGTGTGAGTTCTCTTTACTCCACACTCGTCTAGATTCAACTATGATACCAAATAAAATGTTTTGACTGTCACTTTTTAGTAGAGTTCACGTTCTTTCTTGGCCTGTGAATCCTATCCAACGATCAGTACAATAAATCCGAGAAGTTTTTAAAACTTGATTACCAATCCTACAAATCATCATTACATATAAATCTAATAGGCAGTCTATGTTCGTTTGTGCCCGACATGTGTATGATGTAGTTGATCCATGTCCACTTAAGCTTATTAGATTTATATTGACTCATTTACAGTAAATTTAACTTCTCCTTAACAAATTGTAACTTTTTGTAAGTTTCTTGATGACGTTGTATCTATATTCCTATAAGTTTCTGTGCTCAAAACAAATCAATATAAACTAAAAGAAATAGAGATTGAAACTTTTAGAGGAAGACACTACACCTGATTTCGAAGATGACAAACCAAATCCTAAATGAGATATGACTTTAAGGGGAAGAAGGGTCGGAATGGAAAAGAGTTTTTTTCCTTGGTGCCTTAAACTTTTCGACTAGGTTCAAAGAAATGGACAACAAAGCAATGGTGGAGCTAGGAAATCAGTTTACCAGGATCAAAAAAAATTAAAAGATATCAATTATGTTATTAAAATTTTTCATAAGGATCAACTGTGCTATTTTACAAGGATCAATTTGATTTTTTCCTAAATATTCAACTAATTTTAAAATTCACCATAATCATTTGAACCATATGGTTGTACACTAGCTCCACCCCTGAAGCAAAGTTCAGAGACGAGCAATAAACTATGTCAATAATGTTTAACCTCGATAGATAAATATATTTCGTCAATTCCAAATTATCTATTAAGCAAATTCTATGTCGATAAATTGATAATTTTATGGGGGATTTTCAAAAATATTTCTTTTCCTATGTCACTTTTTAAAATAATTTTTTATGTTGTCCATTTTCAATATTATTACTTAATAGATTTTTTATCTCTTTCTTTTTAATGAAAAATAGCACTCATTATTATTTTGTAGAGATTCTACTCTACGTAAATGAATTCATCCATTTATTAAATTATATATATATATATATATACATATAAGCACTGTCTATTTTCTATTTCATTTTCAAGGGACAGATTGTCCCCAACATTAATTTTCTTTTGTTTATATTAATTGTTTAGTTTCTTTAAGAGGACATTACAACGAGGGGGTATAGTGTATGTCCCCATTCTCATGACAAAGCGAAACAAAATACCGTTTAGACAAAAGTGCATTTGATTGTTAATTATACGTGGAATTATGTGCATTTGAGTGATATTATTTTTCTGTAACTTCAGTGTTTGTTATCTTCACACTATATACATAATATATAAAAACTAGGCAACAACCTGCATAAATCGATTTAAAGATAGTTATTATAAGTAAAATGATTATCCTAAAACTAATATATATATATATATATATATATTTGTGTCAAACAAAGTTTTTTATTTATTTATTCAAAACTGTGTTTTTCACATAAAAGATTTGTTTCACCCGTGAAATATTTGAATGTGTAAGAAGTTTTATGGTAGAGATAATATTAGAATGTATATTCCTATTTGATTATCAATATTTTCATTTTTAATAAATAATCACATTAAATATTGAGATTAATTAGTTTACATACTTAGATATATATATATCACACATCCTGATATCCTCTAATTTGTTTTCATTTTTATATTTATTTAAGAATATATATAAATCTGTATTTATTGGGAATTAAGTTTCTTTTAATGAGTTGGAAATAATTCAGGGGTAATATACATCTTTTAATAATCAATTATGATAACTATTGAAAGCTTGTTATTTAGATTATTATGGTAATAATACTAACATAAAAAATAACATTTTGTTTTTATATGATTATATAAATAAGTTATATGTTCTTTATTTTTATTAACTTCATATTAATTTATATATTTTATAGCGTTTTAGAATATTTTACTTATATTGATTTTAAGAAATCAATATAACTTTGACTTGTATATTTGTAAGTAAATTTTAGTGAAATTTTGCCTTCAAATAGTATGTTATTATTTAATTAGTTTTCATATGTGATATTTAAATTTGTGTGAGAAATGATGACATATCTAATTATTATTCAGTTAATTATTTTTTATAAATATAGTGGTATGTTAATGTAATTAAGTAAAAAATTTAAGGGTATTTTGCTAAAAGGTGCAAATAACTCTCTGACGGTAACATATCAGTTTTTTTTAAAAGTGTGGTTCTCTGTTAATATATAGGAGATTAATGTAATTAAGCAAAAAATTTAAGGATATTTTGCTAAAAGATGCATAGAACTCTTTAGCGGCGACACATCAGCTTTTTCAAAAGTGTGTTTCTCTATTAATATATAGGAGATATATATCGTTTGACAAAAAATATCTATGTAATTAATTTCTGAATTAATTAAACAGATATGCATACATGTATAGACCACCTTATGCAAATACTAGTCAAAATATATAACACTTCTTTTGTATTGGCGGGATCAGAGATCTAATTATAAAACAAAAATTAGAAACATTCCATTATGGAGAAGCCAAAACCCACATGGGTAGTTGAAATCTTCAAGAACGACGTAATATTTTTATCTGTTTATTCTTCCAGTACCTCTTTATCGTCGTCAACCATGATCAATTAATTTGCTCAATCTCATATGTGTCCTGCAATTATGCCTTAAAATCTTGGTTTACAAAACAGTCGTTAGTAGCAAATATCTCCTATTCTCCTCTCACTTCATACTTCACTTTCTGATTTGATGGTCGTTGGTTGGAGTGTCAATCGGGCTGGTCCGGTCCGGCCTGGCCCGAAATCCGTAAAGTTTGTATATATTTGAGTCCAGTTCGGCCTGGCCCGAAATATTTCCGAGCCTATATTTCAAAGCTCGAGTCCAGCCCTAACCGTGTTTGAAGGTGCACTATAAAATAAACAATCCAAAATTTAATAACTCATCTATATTCACTACAACCAACTTAATTTAATAGAAAAGGTTTAAAACTAAATAAAATTTCGATACTTTAACCAAATAAATCAATATATAATTTATATAAAATATCATTAATAAAATTTTTAAAGTATTAAGTATAGTTATTAAGTAAATATAAAAACTAGGATTAGAGTTTAAAACTCTATTTACAATAAATTGTTAATCAAATATTGCAATGAAACAAAAATGTTAACAAAAAGGTACAAATATATTTGTTAAAGGGCTTTTCGAGCTGGCCCGAACCCGCTCGGGCTAAGCTCGGAAACCCCTATTGCCTAAACGGGCTGTACCCGATAGCCCGAAAGACCCGATTTTGTCTGGACATATATATTTAAGTCCAAACCCGATGTTTTTCAGAACCGGTCCGCGCTAGCCTGCGGATTTTGACCCCCTAATTGACATGCCTAGTCGTTGGTAAATAATTTCAATATAACGAAATACACAATATTGCAAACTCGCATAAATTTTTAGGAAATTTGCTTTCATTGCGCTTTAAAAACTATATACTATGTAAGAAGAAACCATGACATGCATTGGTAATTTTTAATAAAATTATCACACCTTCTTAAGAATTTAGTCTATATTTGAAGATTATACAGTGAATGTGTTTTTCTCATATTATGTCTTAGCCACATCTTGGAATTCCAATTAGACTATTTTTTGAGGTACCAAATCTTCAAATTGAATTGGTCCGAGTGTGTTGTGTAATTATAGGTGAAAGGTTAAGATAACTTATTTAGGCTTTGACATCTCATATGACTCTCATATAAGTTATATATATAGGTATAAATATAGGTATATATACAAGTACGTACATATATAAAAGTTTTTTTAATAAAAAAGTACATATGTAAGTTATGTTCTTTCGAAAGAAATTTTTAATAACATTGTACATTTTAAAAATAAAATGGTGACGTTTGTTAGATTCCAGTTAAAATGATTTTAATTAACAAAAAAATATAGAATGATTTTTGAAAACTCTATATTTTATAATCTACTTATGAGATATCAAAGCCTAAAAAATCTTGAGTTTATTCGTAAAGGTGAATCTCTTTTTTAACCTCAGTTAAGGTAACAAGAATGTGTCATGTAATATTAGATTTAAACAGAAAAAATAAAAATGAAAAACTAAGAAAATCAAATCATTGACAAAAAAAATAATAATTTTGTTAAAGCTAAACCGACACCTAATATTTTTTAATTTTAAAAATTTACATTATAATTTTCTTTTATAAATCTAAATCTTCGTATAACCTTGTTTAGATTTAAAATTTAAATCTTTTTTTTTTTCACCATCTTATGTTGTCTTTTGTAAATTCAAACCAACATATAACCGTGTTTAATTATAAAATCAAAACCAAAACAGTTCTTTATAAACTCAAATAGACATTTAACCATGTTTAATTATAAAATCTAAACTCTGACATTTAACCAAGGAGACATTTAACCAAGGAGAAGGATTTCAGACTCCAGAAGCAAATAAATAGGGAAAAAGAAGTCATGAAGATGAAGATGGTTATGAACAACCTAAAACTCAGAGGATAATCACTCCAAGGTCATGTATGGGTTTATTTCACAAGACTACCAAATAACTGTAATCTATGTATCTGCCACTATTGCAGGAGAGAATTCAAGTGTCCAACAATGTGAGGGACTAAAATTTTTTGGAATCATCTTGAAATCGGTAAGGAACAGAAGGCGTGGCTAGAAGGTAAAGATCTAAAGTTGAGTCAACAAGTCACTGATAAGGATGGAAATTTGAAAAATGCTAAAATTCTTGAGAGTATTTTCAGAGAAGCCTCCAATGAGATGCTTGTGATAGGGGAGTTGCCATTGGCTTTCATTGAATTTCATTGAAAGTATGGCTTAGAGACACTTTTAGAACAAGGTAATGTTCTTTTTGTTTCTTTTATGTTTTCTTTTGTATGTTTCTTTAACTACATATATCTGGATTTGATTGTAATACTAATTTGTTTCTATATGTATATGAATGCAGGTGAATCTATATAAACTCCACTCCAGAAAGACTGCCACAAGGGACATTGTTGAGATGTTTCTTCAGAAGAAATCTACTATGATGAAATGGTTCATTGCTAACAAGCAAAGAGTCTCACCTACAACATATATTTGGGTTAGTGATGTCACAAGTAATATCATATATCCTTCTGTTACTTAAGAAGTTCATTCTTGAGTTCACTTATCTATTTTAATTTTGTCTTAATATGGATTGTTATTCATAGGTGCAAGTTATATGGTTATAACATCACATTACATTGATCAACATTGGCGGTTAAAGAAACTTATAATAGGATTCAAGTATGTGACAGACCATAAAGGGAAGACAATTGCAACTACTCAATGCAATAGCAAATACAAATGCTTTGAGTAATTTTGAGACTGCTTTCTCTCTTGTGTTTGATGAGTCTTTAGTTATGAAAGGAGAGTTTATGCATGTGAGATGTGCTGGTCATATCATTCATTTGATTGTGAGAGACGGGTTGGCCGAAGTAGATGAGAATGTATTTACAATCAGGAATGCTATCTCGTATTTTATGTAACATCCCAAACCCAATTTAGGATGGGTGTCGGTCGACACCACTAAATTGGTGGTTGTTTGGTTTGTTGCGAAATTGCTCGGTTTAACCTGGTTTGGGATTGGTTAGAAACCTTAAGTCTTTTAAAGGCTCGACAAGCCTCTTTTCTTTGCCCGAGTTGGTTTTGTCGCTTCTAGGAGAGAAAGAGAAAAATAGAAAAAGGTTGTGATTTTGATCCTGAGAGCAAAGGGATCATTAAGGAGGGTTAGGAGGAGCAGAAGGTCTGCTATGGGGGTTGTCAAGGAGATGTGTAACACCCGCAAACCAAAACTATGCGTTTTGGGGGAGGGTGTCGATCGACACCAAGGGGGTGTCGTGGTTGTTGGTGTGAGGGAGGTTGATGTGTTGTTGTTCCTTGTCTCGTTCGTCCTAATCCTCTTTCTAAATCAAGGTGAGTGCATGACCATGGCTTATCTGAGCAATTAGGGGTTGTGTGATTTGATTTGGTGATTGTTTGATTGATTCCTTGTTGATTTGTGTGCTTTGTGGTGGTTGTGTGGCCTTGTGTGGCTGTTTTGGGATGTGTCATCATGTGAGATGATATGGTGGAGTTTTAGGGTTGATTATGGGAAAGATCGTCAACAGAGGTGTTGCAGAGTTGGAGGTGTCAACTGGGTGTTGATCGACACCATCCGAGATCGCGAAAGGAGATCATGTTGCAGAAATGGTGCAGTCTGGTAGTGGTGTCAACCGACACCTGTCTGTGGACGCAGTTTTGTCCTAATTGTCTGTTTTGGCTGTTTTGTGATGTTTCTTGTCTAAGATCTTAATTTCTTGTTTGTATAACCTAGTAGATGAGAGGATTGCCTCACTAAGTATTTGTTATAATACTTACGCATCTCAATTGTTATTTGTGGTGTAGGTAATAAGCAACATGAAATCATGGCAATGAGGAGGAGGATGATCTAGGGTCTCGGTTGTGTATTGTTGGTCTTGTTATGTTTATAATGTTAGAACCTTGTATAGAAGTATGCTAGGTTGATGGATAGAATAGTTAAGAATGTTATTGTGTTGATGATATATTGGAGATAGTTAAGTTCTTTATGCTTCTGTTGTGCATGCTGTTGGCTCGCTGTTGGTATATTGTTGGTTGGATTGTATTGTTTGGTATGTTAGTTAATTAAGTATTATGGGTGCTTGAATTAATATTTTATTAAAAATTGGTCGGGTTGTTTTATTTTAAATCCGGCACAAATAGGCAAAACGCATTTGACCAAAAGATAGATTATGTTAGGATGACAAGGGGTAGTATTCCTTTGGATGTCAAGACTAGGTGGAATTCGACTTATTTAATGTTGCACTTTGCAATTAAGTACAAAGAAGCATTTGATAAGATGGAGATAAAAGACAAGCTATACAATGATCATTTCTTGGAGATTGATAATGGAAGGAAGATAACTGGACCTCCTAGCTTGAATGATTGGCGTTCGGTTAAAAGGTTAGACAAGTTTCCAGAGATATTTTACAACTTAACATTGAGTGTCTCGGTTTCTACTAGACTGAATTCGCATAAGTGTTATGGGGAGATAGTCAACATATATCAACAAATATTGACATGTTGTGTTCTAGTTATGCTTAGAGTTGAAGAAAAAGACTGAGGAAATGTATAAGAAATTTGATAATTATTAATACGATGTTGATAATAGCAACTATGTTTTTTTTTTTGAATAAAATGTAAAATTTATTCAAAAAAACTATTTTACATCAGGTGCAAACTATAGTTAAAAGTTTGATAATGTTTTTGAAATTTACTCTAGAGAATCTAAGAGAATGTTAAGAAAACCGACTCAACGCGTAGCTAGCCACAGTTCCATACACCCAGCGACTCTGCTTTCACCTTGAAGGGAGAGGAGGCGGTTCCTAATTTCCCTATCAAGTCTTTTGATGAGGAGAGTTGGTGGTACAGCCGGCTCCCCATGTCGACGGTTGTTACGTTCTTTCCAAAGACAATGCAGAGAAGCTTGAAAAGTATAACGGACCAAAAACAGAGCAGAGTTTCCCAAAGTTTTATCAGTGAGAAGAGTCTGAATTGTGTCCCAGTCTGTAGTGAACTTAGTAGCGAGAAGCTTGGAGGTGAGACCAGTCCACACTTTAGCCGAAACAGAGCATGTGAAGAATAGATGGTTACGCGTTTCTTGAGGCGCACTGCACAAAGGGCAAGACGCAATAATTCTCTGATTCTAGTGCAGCATTCGATCTCCTGTTGACAAGCGATTGAGTGTTGCTAACTAGACCATGAAGGAGAACTTTGGCGTGGTGTGAGGGTTCCATACCCCATCAGACCACGTCGTTCTCTGTCCAGTCCGCCTAAGGTGCTCCCATGTTTCTTTTGTGTTGAATTTTGGCTTAAAACGATCCCATTTTCCTTTCCAGAGAACGACATCCTCTGCCTCCACCAGTCCTTTATTTCGAATATTCTCCAAAACTGTCTCGATTTGGTTTAAATAATCCACTCTATGCCGTCTTCTCCAGTGAGAGAGTGTGTCAGCTACAATGGCATTTAAACCAATTCCCAAGTCTATACACCCTCGCGAGCCTGCTACATCTATCAAACAACCAAGCTGCAACCAATTGTCATGCCAGAAAGATACACTCTGCCCATTCTTTATCTCATACCGAACAAACGCTGAAGCAATTGACCGGTATTTAAGTTATTTTTGCCACATCCATGAGCCTGAGGTTGTTGTATCTTTTAGGGACCAATACGAACCTTTTTTGAGCAGATAAGTTCGAAGCCATGTAACCCATAGTGAGTTAGATGGTAGTATTCGCCAGATGAGTTTCAAACAAGATACCTTGTTAAATTTGTGTAATGAACGTAACCCTAAACCTCCTTCTGCTTTAGGGGTACACACATCTTGCCATGAAACTTTTGCCTTTTTGGTGTTTAAAGAAGGTCCTGCCCACAAGAAAGCGGAGCACAGGCTGTCTATCTCTTTGATACAAGCATTTGGCAAGCATAAAGCAGACCTAGATAGAGTATCTTCTAGTCCAGCTACCAGTCTGTTCTCTGATTTTTTCTAGTAATGGGGTGTAATCAGCTGTTGTCATACGCTTGGTTAATAGAAGTATACCAAGGTAGCGAACAGGAAGAGTGCTTGATGCAAACGGAAACAAGTGTAAGATCAAATCCTGATCAGAATCTTTAACCCCCGCCATATATAGCGTTGACTTTTCCAGACTGATGTTCAAACCCGAATATCCAGCAAAATCACTGAAGACCTGAAGAATGCCCTCAATTGACAATTTTGTTCCATCTGTGAAAACCGAAAAATCATTGGCAAAACATAAATGTGTAAGTTGTATGTTCTGGCATTTGGGATGATAGCCTATCTGCCTCTCCTTAGCTGCTTTATCCAACATTGCAGACAATACTTGCATGCATATAACAAAGAGGTAAGGTGACAAGGAACAACCTTGTCTAAGCCCTCTTTCACTTTTAAAAGTCCAGATAACGTTCCATTAACTTGAACTGAAAAGGAGGCGGTAGTGATGCATAGCTCTATCCACTTAATCAACTGAGATGGAAAATTCAGAGTTGTAAGAATACTCAACAAAAAAAGTCCATTGAACAGAGTTAAATGCCTTAGATATATCAATTTTAATTGCCCTCCTTGAATACATTGTATCCTTTTGATAATCTGCTACAATCTCCAATGCCAAGAGAACATTTTCCATAAGAAGCCGATCCTTAACAAAGGTGGATTGATTGGGAGCAACAAAATGCAAATGAACACGTTTAAGTCAGCAATGACTTTGGAGATTACCTTGTATGTTACATTACAGCAAGAGATTGACCGATAATCTTTCATCTTTGTGGCTCCTTTTTTCTTTGGTATAAGCGCTAGTATGGTGGCGTTGATTCCCTTTGGTAGGAATACAAACCGAAAAAAAGATTGTATAGAAGTAACAAAATCAGTTTTGATGATGGACCAAGTCTCCCGGAGAAATTCCACTGTATATCCATCAGGGCCTGGACTCTTATCTCTTGGCATAGAGAATAGTACATCTTTTATCTCCACCTCTGTCACCTCCTTTTCCAGTATTGCTCGGTTCTTATCAGAACAACGGTAGCGTAACAACTCAGATAACTCCTCCTCTGCTATTCTGTGATAGTTTGGGAGTTTTAGGCCAAGAAACTCCCTAAAGAACGTCTCTGCTTTGTGCTTAATCTTCTCTTGCGTGTCTGCTATTGTCCCATCAGGACATTAGATTTCTTTGATTGCATTGCGAACTTCCCATACCTTTGCAGCTCTATGAAAAACTTTATTATTGCCATCTCCGACTTTTAACCAATGCAGTTTGAATTTTTGCTTCAAGTATCTCTCCTCCAAACCGGAGACAAACAACCATCTGTTATAAGCAGCTGATTCACTTTGCATTGCCCCATCTGTCGGATTCGCCAAATTCTCCAATTAACAGGTGCATAAATGCGCAAATGCCTCTTGAGTTTTCTTTGCCAAATCACCAAGCTTCTCTCTACTCATCTGCTTTATTTTTGGTTTTAGAGCTTTTAACTTCTTTGAGAACAGGAGGCATTGCAGAGTGTGTATCATAGAGTGAGTGCTCTTCCCCTATCAAAATTTCATTAAAAATCCATGGTTTATTGCGAAACAGTGGCGAGTCTTGATGATTTCTCAAGTCCTCCCATAATTCCTTCCTATCTTCTGCACCATTTGCTGCATAAGCAAAGGACACGACGAACTCATTAGTAGCTCCCTCCATCAAAATCGAACAAGTGACAACCTGCCCACTAGAATAACAAGGTGTGAGACGAACACTTGGAGCTGTGTTTGATCCTAGTAAGAAGCTGCATTTTGCAAAGATTTATTTTGCGGAGTTGCATGGTGAAGAGACTCCAACAGCTAAAGAGATGTATGACAAGGTTTATAATCTTCTGGTTGATATGTTCAAGGAGTATAGTAAAAAGTATGCTAAATTTCAGCCTTCTCAGTCATCTCAGTCCCAACCTTCTCAGGCATCTCAGCCGGATGTGAATGAAGCAGATAGTGCTCGTTGGTTTTTTACAATTGATAAAAGGTACAAAGTATTGTTAAATGAGATTGGAGTTAAAGAAACAAAGGATGAGTTGACTACATTTTGAAAGAAGCTGTTTAAAATCTGGATGTGATGATGGGGACTGACTATGATGTTATTTCTTGGTGGAAACTCAACTGTGGCAAGTACCCTATTTTATCACAAATGGCTCGTGATGTCTTTGTTATGCAAGTGTCAGTTGTAGCATCTGAAAGTGTTTTTAGCACAAGTGGTAGGATAAAAGAACCATGTAGAAGTTGTCTAACTCCCTATATGGTTAAGGTTTTGATATGTATAGAGCAGTGGATGAAACAAGACATTGCAATTGAATAAAGAGTGCTTACGAATGCAAAATTATTGCAGAAGTAAAATATGAAGATCAACTTGAAAAAGGTTTGTATATCTTGTTGTTTTTTTGTTGTTGCCTCTCTTATACTTTATGTTAACTCATCCAATTCTTTTGTTTTCTGAGTACTACACTGAAGAATAAGTCACACTCAGGTCTCGACTACAACTACAAGGTAAATAAGTTCAGTGTATTGTCTATCTCTTACTCTTTTACTCTATTTCTAATCATCTAATCCTAATATGCTTCTTCTTTTCATATGGATTCATCATCAAGAAAACAAGAACTATCGGCTATTCACTTGGTGTATTGGTTTTGGTGTTTTACTTGGTGCCAGTATTTCACTTGGTGTGCCGGCTAGTATTTCACTTGGTATTTTGATGTTTCATTTGAAAAATATGGAGTTGTTTTGTTTCTTTAACAAAGTTTATTTGATTTGAATTCGAACGTTGGTCTTTTTTGTGTTTGGTTACTGAGTTAGTGAATGTCATTGAATTCGGTTTTATTTAATTTTGGATTAATTTCGGATATCTAATCCGAACCTAACCTGATAGATGTTTATCTGAAATCCGATCCGAATTTTAGAATTATCCTAACTCGAATGGGTCTAGGACCCTTTTACCGAAATATCCGAAAATCCAAAATATATGATCTGAACCCGATCGAATACCTAAATTTCCAGGCCTAAAAATAATATTAAAATTATTTACCATATTAAAAATTCATAAACATACGAATTTGATTTTTTGAAAATCAAGTTATTTAAATATATTTTATTCTATGAATTTGTTTCAATATTATTATAATTCGGTCATATGATGGAATGAGTTATGCTAGACGGCAGGTTAAATATAAAGTGCATTAAGATCATATGGTAAGATGATTTAAACAAGGTTGGACACATTTAAGTGTTTGCAAATTCGATTATTAAACTTTATCATTTGTCTCACGCATATGTAATTGCATTAACAACATATATTCAATTGTAATAATAAACTTGATTCACATATTTACAATTTAACATACAAAATAATCAAATAATTAATAAGTTGGTCTTCCAAATATATTACATAAGTATAAATATATTAAACTTTTAGTAATAGTATTATCAATTATATATTTAATTAATTTTTAAATAAAACTTAACTAAACTAAAAAACGAAACCAAAACTTATATGCCATTGTATTATGAAAGATTCAATAACAACGAGCATTATACAACAACCAAAAATAATAAACTAAAATAAATATTATTAAAACAAGGTATAAAAACTAAACAAACAACAGCGAAATTAGTTGTGTTGATCAACACTCTCTTTAGTGTTGATCAACATCCACCCTACTTTGCAAAATTGAATAGCTAAATATATAATGTGTTATATGATATATCATGGTTTTAGTGGTTTTTAACCATGATATAAAGAGTCTTTTTAGAATCTTTTGATGTGTTTTCTAGATTTTTTGGGAATCTTTACAGGTTTTATAGGATTTTAGCATGGACGGAGCAAAGTGGAACAATTTGGACATTTTGGAGCATTAAACCGAAAGAAAACAACTTGGAGATAATCAAGGGTGATGGTGTCGATCGACACCAACCTTGGTGTCGGTCGACACCCCTTTTAGCCGACATAAGAAGGCTAAGTTTTGAAAATTTACAAAGCTGCCCCAAAGTTTTCCATATTGGCATCTTTAGCCAGTGGACGTGTTTTAAGAATATAAATAGGGTTTCTAGGTTATTGTTTAGACCTAAGTTTTATTTTGGCAGAACTCTGAGAGATTTTTAGAGATCTTTTGGAGAGAAGAATCAAAGACTCCTTCAGAAAGATGATTCAGAACTCCTTTACTTTTTCTTTTAATTTTTTAATATAATTTTTCAGAATATGATTTGTGTTTCGTTGATTATGTCTAAGTTGATCAGCTTGTTAGGTTTAAGGTTTCTCATCAGGGATTTCATGGAATGTTAGATTGATTGATTGTTTGGATTCATTATCTTTCTTGTTATTCACAATAGGTTGTCTTTAATGCTAGATCTGTGATTAACCATCTGGATTTAGATCTTAGAATCATTGATTGATATGAGAATATAATTGATTTTCCTAACAAATACTCTTGGTGAGCAAAATCACTTTTTACAAAGAGATTTAAATTAGTGATTTTGTGAACTTATCTAAACTTGATTTTATTGCTGGTTTTTTAACTTAAATTTTGCAAAGAGATTTGGATTTTTGGATTTTTGAATTTTAAAACTTAGATAATATTTGCATTGAGAACTGATTTATTTTACAATTATGTTTAGAGTTCAAGAACAGTGATTAATTGTTGATTCCTGCTTGATTAATTGATTGATCTGATTTTCCATGATTTCTTGAGAATTTTCCTAGACCTAGCGTTTTTTCCATCTGAATTTTCTAAAACTTTTATTTTCTGTTTAACCTTGCAATTTAATTTCAATATATTTTCTTGTTTAGCAAAATAAGAAAATTATTAAATCTATTATGTGAATCTAGAGTATATGTAGATTTGATCCCTAAATATTACAGTGATCTCTTAATTTGAAATAGGGTTAAATTTGAGCACATCATTATACTTATTTCCAAATTTTCAATTTATCGATGATTACACGTTTAAATAATTGTAATATAATAAAATTATTATTTTCATCTTAAATTTACTAAAAATAAACTTTAGGCCCTGTTGTAGCACCCAAAATACAAATCTATACTAATAAAAAGTATGAGCTATAAGCTCCTAAGGCTGTCCACTTAGGATTTAAAACAACCAATAGTGATAAGACATGTCATTAATTAACATTTTCTAAAATCTCCAGAATTTTATATATTAAGAATTATTTTAAACAACCTATCATGGTTTGACATGTCATTTATTAACATTTTTTAAATTTCCAGAATTTTTTAGAAAAAGGAAAATTTTAAATTTATGGAAATCAAAGAACTATGGACAATATCCCACATCGGCTAGAAATTTTTTAGACAATGGTTCAGAACCAGTATAAATAAGATTAATATGCTTCCAACAACGAATAAGCAGGAAAGCTTGATTTATCAGGCTTCCAAGTTTAAAAGTTTTAGTTTGTTTGATCTGATTTTTTATTTGATCAAATTAAAACTTTAAAAAGTTTCAAAAAATATTATAATATTTAAAAAATTTAAAAGTTTAAATATTATAACTTTTAAAAGTTCTTAGCTTTTAAAATTTTTTTAAATATTATAAGTTTTAAATTTTAAAAGTTTAAAATATTATAAATATTGAAACTTTTTAAAACGTTCAAATTTTATATTTCGAAACCTTTTAAAAGTTTAAAATATTATAAATATTGATGTAAAACATAAATTATCTTATTTATCTACATTTGTGCTTTTTCTTTCTTATGAGCTATAAAACATGTTTTTGTGTATGATTTTATAGATAAGTTGATATTCTTTCATTATTTTTTTTATTTTTGGGTCTAAGGAAGAAGGATTGACATCGCAAGACCTTAATTTGATGTTTGAGTCAAATTTTGAGGTTTAAAGAAGAAAGATGGATGACAAACACACATGTTTTATTAGCACATAGGCATGACTAGGGTTACGGTTGTCACGGTTACGGTTTATTAACCATCGGTTATGGTTAGAAATTTTAAAACCTTAACCAGAACCGTTTAATAAACGGTTAAACAGTTACGTTTAAATACGGTTACGATTTAAGCGGTTATTGTTATATAAGGTTACGATTATCTGATAATATGATACGGTTGATATTATTTGATGATATAATATATTGATATTATTTATTTATAATTAATATGTTCTTATAGTGTACTCATATTTCTATATATCATATGGTTCATATTAAATAAATAATTATTAGTATGTTTTATTATGTTTTAAAAATATTATAAACCAAAGTAAGGATTTTGGTTTGAGAAGTTTCTAAACGCATGGATCTAAAACCAAATAAGTATATGGATAAAATTATCAATAATTGAGTGCATATGTTGACTATGCTGGTCTTCACGAATTTCACAAATTTTATAGGAAAATAAATTATTTTGTTCTTGAAGTTTGATGGGTTAACAAGTTATGTGGTAATCTTAAAAAAAGTTTTTTCAGTAGAAGAATGTGAAGAAGTTGACGAGGAAGAAGAAGAAAAAGAGTATAACGAAGAACCAAATGGTAAAAGTAACGATGACAATTACTACAAAATTTGACAATGAAAATGATAAGAAATAATATGAAAAATAAGAAAACATTGAATAAAAAACACGAAAACATAGGTGGTAGGATATGTGAAGTCATCAGTTTGATTTGGCTCGCCTGGACGTCGAGTTAAATTCCTAATTTTTTTATCATATTTGATTTTATAACACAACTAATTTTTATATTTTAAAAGATTGTTTATTAAAATATAGGTTTCAAATAATATATATACGTTGCGTTGCGAAATTATAAACTCTGGCTGGATATATTCATATATATACATATCCTG
The DNA here is from genome assembly GCF_030686135.1 of Camelina sativa. Taxonomy (NCBI): domain Eukaryota; kingdom Viridiplantae; phylum Streptophyta; class Magnoliopsida; order Brassicales; family Brassicaceae; genus Camelina; species Camelina sativa. Next base: position 20,702,709 of record NC_141884.1, on the reverse strand, counting down.
GTCGTACACATTAAATTTCAGCAGTTGCACCAACAACTGAGTAAAGGACAAAAAACTATAAAAATTTGCCATCTGCTATTTAAATCATTACAATATTACTAGTAAATGATGTGGAATTCGACAAGAATGAAAACATAAAATTAAACTCACTAGAGACAACTTTTATTTTTTTAAAATATAAAATAGACTTGTATCACAATCATATGAAAGATGATGAAACAAATTTGCATTATTATCTTTTTAAAATAATAGAAAATAAAACCTCAATTCGTTGACCCTTCACTGTCCTCCAATGGCGGCCCCTACGCCGTTGGCCTTGCCTCTCTCTCTCTTTCTTCATCTCTCTCTCTCTCTCTAGAAAAGCTCAAATAGCCCAGCAAGCAAAATAGTCCAAAAAGAAACAAGATAAGAAGAAACCAAACTCGCAAAGAAACAAAAAGAAAAAAAAATCCAATCAATTAAAAAAAAAAAGGAAGGAAATTTTTTTTAATTTAGAAAGAAAAAGAAAAAATCTCCTTTTTAACACCTCATTCCCTCTTTCTCCGGCACTCTGTATAACGAAAAACGAGACCAAAGAAGAAAACTTTAACTCTCCTTTTTGTGTGTTTCTCTCTTTCATTTTTGTTTTTTTTCCGACAATGGAGGAAGAAAGTAGCAGCAGCTGGTTAATTCTTGTTTTGTCTATAATGTTCAGTCTTGTAATAGTGAAGGGTATGTCTCTGTTATGGTGGAGACCAAGAAAGATCGAAGAACATTTCTCGAAACAGGGGATTCGAGGTCCTCCTTATCACTTCTTCATCGGAAATGTTAAAGAACTTGTTGGAATGATGCTTAAGGCTTCTTCTCATCCTATGCCTTTCTCTCACAATATTCTTCCTAGAGTTCTCTCTTTTTACCATCACTGGAGAAAAATCTATGGTTAGTTCTTGTTCCCCTCTCTTCCTCAATTTGCTCTGTTTTTTTTTCTCAGATTCAAACACTACTTGTTATGGTTACTACTCTGTTTCTGATTTGTTAGATTTTGGTTAAAACTTTATTGAAACTCCTTGGTTCAAAGTTGAAGCATAAGACTTTTCTTAATACATATATATATCAAGATTTTGTTTTAGAGGTGCCTCTTAATTTTGGAGGGTTTGTTAGTAAAAGATTTTTTTTTTTTACTTTTTGTTTTGGAGTTGGAACCTTTGTGATTTGGTCCGATTCTCTGTGAAATGCAACAGAGTGTGTTTTCATGTCAAGCAAAGCAAAAAGTTTTTGTTTTATTACACAATATTTTTTTTGAAAAAGGACATTTTTATTAATTTATCTGTGTTTGTTTTGTCATGATCAAATTATGATGTCAGTCCTTTGATTTGAAAAAGGAGGCTGTGTGTTCTTCCCCACTCTTTCCTCACGGGCTTAGTCATCATTTTCCCTCTCTGCTGTTAACTCTTGTCTTCTTTCTTTAGTCTATTACAAAAAGAAAAAAACGCAAATTCGAAAAATGAAAGTTTTGGTTGCTGTGCAGTAAATTAAATAGCACCAATGTGGTAAATTATGAAAGAGCAATTAGTGCATTAATAGCAACAGTCAGTGACCATACCCTCTTTTTTGTCAAAGTTCCCAAGTTGAGGATCTGTTCATGTTTTACAGCTTTTCTTGTCATCTAATTTAAAATTTAAAACCAATATATATATTTAATTTCAGGTGCTACATTTCTGGTATGGTTCGGTCCAACTTTTCGGTTAACCGTAGCTGATCCCAATCTGATCCGAGAGATCTTCTCTAAGTCTGAGTTCTATGAGAAGAACGAAGCTCACCCTTTGGTTAAACAACTCGAAGGCGATGGACTTCTTAGTCTCAAAGGCGAGAAATGGGCTCATCATCGCAGAATCATTAGCCCTACTTTTCACATGGAGAATCTTAAGTTGCTTGTGCCAGTGGTGTTAAAGAGTGTGACCGATATGCTTGATAAATGGTCCGACAAGTTATCCGAAAACGGTGAAATTGAGGTTGATGTCTATGAGTGGTTTCAGATTTTGACTGAAGACGTTATTAGTAGAACAGCTTTTGGAAGTAGCTATGAAGATGGCCGAGCAATTTTTCGACTTCAAGCTCAACAAATGCTTCTATGTGCCGAAGCTTTTCAAAAAGTCTTCATTCCAGGCTATAGGTAACAAAATCAACATCAATTATTTTTGTTTTCTTGTACCGGTCTTGTTAGCTAATCTATAAGTTTTTGATTTAATTTCTTGATAGATTTTTTCCGACAAGAGGGAATCTGAAGTCTTGGAAGTTAGACAAGGAGATAAGGAAGTCGTTGTTGAAGCTGATAGAGCGGCGGAGAGAGAGCGTTGTTGACGGAGACGGCGAAGAATATAAGGAGCCAACGGGTAAGGATTTGTTGGGATTAATGATTCAAGCAAAGAATGTGACGGTTCAAGACATTGTGGAGGAGTGTAAAAGCTTCTTCTTTGCCGGGAAACAGACAACTTCTAATCTGCTTACGTGGACGACCATCTTGCTATCCATGCACCCGGAGTGGCAGGCCAAAGCACGTGATGAGGTCCTCAGGGTATGCGGCTCACGTGATGTCCCTACCAAGGACCATGTCGTTAAGCTTAAAACGGTGCGCTTTCTCTTTCTGTCTTTGCTTTGTTATCTTTCAATTTCGGAAGTATATCATTTATTACAGGGTAAAAAGGCCAATTTGTGATACAGTTTTCATTACATTAATCATGGCCTTTTTGTCGCCTAATCTATAAATTTTATAAGGCTAAATTCTTACATATATCAAGACAAGATTCAAGGGCAAAAGAGTAACTTAACGAAGAAGATATGTTAATGTTTTTTTTTTTACCTCTCTACCAATTTTGCAGTTGAGTATGATCTTGAACGAGTCCCTAAGGTTGTATCCACCAATAGTTGCTACAATTCGACGCGCTAAATCGGATGTAAAGCTAGGAGGGTACAAAATCCCTTGTGGCACGGAGCTTCTTATCCCAATCATAGCGGTCCATCATGACCAAGCCATCTGGGGCAACGATGTGAACGAATTCAATCCAGCTCGGTTTGCAGATGGAGTGCCGCGTGCTGCCAAACACCCCGTTGGCTTTATACCGTTTGGCCTCGGAGCTCGAACATGCATTGGTCAGAATCTTGCTATACTTGAGGCCAAATTGACACTCGCTGTAATGATCCAACGCTTCACCTTTCACTTGGCTCCTACTTACCAGCATGCACCTACCGTCCTTATGTTGCTTTATCCTCAGCACGGTGCACCAATCACCTTCCGGAGATTAATTGACCAATCATGAGGTGGATCCCTAAGAGCCTTGAAAGAAAAAGAGCTTTCATAACTGACATGCTCTTTTTGTTACGTTGTCATTTTTAACCTTCATAAATATATAGTTTTAACTTTCAAACCATTGCTTTTTTCTTTTTTTTCATTTCATTTTTCCCTAAAATTTATTATGGTTTTCAACTTCATATGGTTTTCCGTTATGCTGCTACGGTGGCGATCAATTCTTTTTCTTTTCTTTTCTAAGTCTAGGAGTAGGAACAAGAGTTACATAAAAAATAGCGTTACCAAGTATGTTAAAAAAATTGCTATCAATTTAGTATTTTGTATGTATTGTAACATATAATATAAGGGTGTAATTTCAACACATTTTTCGTATCATGTTGTGAGGGAGGATGAAATTTGTACAATTTTCGTTGTGTTTTATACATTAATTTTGGTACCGTACTTATTTTAAGCTAAATAAAACCTTTTTTAAAAAATAAAATACAGGAATTACCTAATTTTGCTAAATTCGATATATGACTAAAACAATTCGGGTTAAAATATTTGTAGTTACCTGTTAAACCATCTGTCTGGATGTTCTTTTCAGGAAGCTGGCTGTTGCAGTAGAGAATGAAGTAGTTTCATGGAAGAAACTGAAAAGATCATTGCAACATCATCGAACGCTATTTTTGGGAAGAACATCCACACATTCTTAGCTACTCTTGAAACAGCTACATTTTAGTATTTTACTTCACTTGTAAGAGTAATTTAAAGCTAGCGAAAGCTCAGCTGAGAATTCACAGTCAAAACATTCTGACACTTCATAGAGGCGGTTAGATAGATAAGCAGAGAGATACACAATTTGTGTAAATGACTACAGATGGATAACATTACTTAGAAAGGTACATATATATAGACTCATTATAAGGTTTTGTAGAGGATGGGACAATACATATCCCAGAGATAAAGATGTAATACCAATCTGACAAGAGGAACAAGTGAACTGAATCATGAATAAAATGCATGTGTAAAAAATGGAACTTGGTATAATGGATTTGTTAAAATGAGCATGTCTTAAGTGACTTGCAAATTCAGTACTTGAACGTTATGTTCTAATTTACCACTCAATCGACCGGAATAGTTACAGTGGGTTTAACGGTTCGGTTTAGTCTATACCGAGTTCTTTTCAGCTATTGTTCGCCGGCAAAAACAGAGATGTGTTCTCCTTTTTCTCCTCGCCTCAGCTTCAATGTAATTTGCTTTGATGTTAGGTCTGAAAAGTTTACAATTATTAACCATGATAAGGGTATGGTATCTTGGTGTGAGTCAACAACTCTTGTTAACTACAAGGGTTTATTAGGTGCACTACTTGAAGTGTCAGATACGATATTGGGTTTAGGACAGTTACTGGAGAAACTAAATGTCTGGTTATTGGGTGTACGGAGCTTAATGCGGACAGTTACTGAAAAAAATGGGACCTTGTGCTTTTGCACATCCAGCACATCCCCAATAGCCGGGATTGGGTGTACGGAGCTTTCGTCGTGACTTCAATGGTACAACATCACATCTTGATATGCCGAACATTTTAGTTGTATTGATCTAAAAGCTTGAGCTTGATGTGGATAAATGAAGAGGATTGGTTCTATATGGTCTATGAAACTGGAGCATTTACAGAACAGAGTAGTGGGATCTGTATATACTTGATTCAAGATTTCATTTTGATTAAGTGCATATTGTTAATTGCAATTAAGCTGGTTGATGAGAGACAGACTACAGACATTTTGAGTTTATGCTATGTTGACCAGTTTCATGGTTATTAGAATTAGTATGAGTTATGAACTTCTCTTACTGTTCTGCAATGTGAATCTTTCTGCATTCTTTGCTTTGGAGCTGTTATGGTATCATATGCCTTGTGATTGAAACTCTGATTTTTTTTATTGAATGATTAGGCTGCTATACTGGGATAGATGATAGGTTCAGGTAAGGCATCTGAGAAATTTTTGATGATGTATGTGCCATTCATGGGTGTTGGTATTCTTGCTCTTCTTTGAGGTCTTCTTTCTCAATCAAACAATGGAGCCATTGGCAAGAGACCCGTTTTTTTGGCCAGGAGAAAGCGTGCTTAAGGTACCGATGATCAGCAAGTGAATGTCTCTCTTTTGTCTCTTGAGAAAATTTTGTTTTTTTGTTTTTTTTTTTGTTTTTTTGGAACAAAGGCGATTAGGGTTCTTTTGCTTGGTTTCCAAGTTTGATGCTTTCGGCGGATCAGCCGCCTCGAGCTACTGAGTCCGGTTTGCCGGTGAAGGATTCGGCTCTCCCAGTGGTTGTTGAGGGAAGCCAAGAGGTGTCTGTTAATGTTCCAGCAGCCGAGTCGGGTTCAAAAGAGGGGGTTGCAACTACGGGCTCTTCGGGTTTAGATTTGGGAGGCCAAAAGTTATGGTTGAAGGCGGCGCAGAAGCATACGTTTACGAAACAGGCTTTTGTGGTAACTAAGGTGGAGGGGAAGCAGCGTGTGGTTGTTCCTAAGGATGTTTTTGTCGATGCAAAGCCACTGTGGGAGGACTTTGTCGTTGGTGTTGAATGTGATCAAGTCTTCATTTTATTACTTTAGAAGAGTCGTATATTATATAGTTAGTAATTGATTTGTGTTATGTATAAACTATTCGTATCACACACCGAAGAGATACGAATAGAATCGTTAACTGCAAAACAGTTACACATGTATGTGTGTGTCTCCACATTGGGTTGTCTTCTAGAGACGTGTCCCTTAGTCAAGTGTGTCATGTAAACCTATAAATACAGTTTATATATCTAATAAAAGTGTGTGGTTTTTCGTTCACAAGAGTCGAGTATTACAAGAAAGAAGAATACATTGAGTGTAAAACAAAAACAGAGAGAGAGAGACAAAACAGAGTAACATCTGTTGTTGTCCGATCCTAAACACTTTGAGAGTTAAAAGTTCTACATGGTATCAGAGCTTTATTGATTCAAGGGCCAGTGGGAAGCACAAAGAGAAGCGTAACAAAGCCTGCAAAAAGTTCAATCAAAAACAAAGATCACGGCAACATCATCCAACAAGAGATTCTTATGTTTGATGGAGAAACGATGATATCGGGTGTGGATTATGATGAAGGCCATCTTAATCACGAGATAATTGTAGCCAGTGGTGAAGACAGTGTTCCGAACAAACCGACGCAATCCTACACGGTCATCCGAAGGGGTGCGATTGAAAAAACAGAGGAAGTGTCCACGGAGGAGTTCACGACACTGTCAAGCACATGAAAATCATGTTTTGTTCATGGAACCAGGATGTGTATGATAATATGTTCAGTGCTCGGCCAAAAAGAGAAGATCTGGCTTTAAACCAGAATATGGCAAAACGTGATGTCGCCGCTGTTGAAAGCAAAAAAAAGCTTATTAGTAGAAAGTGGTGTTGAGTCCTTGAGAAAGACGTTCACAAGAAGTCCTGTTGAATGAAACAGAGCAAGGTTCATTGGCAAAAAGTGGTGGTTGAGTTTGTGAAGGAGGACTATAACACGGAGGTAGTCACCTGTTTGGAAGAATAGGGAAAAGATACTCAACAAAAATAAGAGTTCATGGTGAAGAGAAGACCAATTACCAATTGGTTCAAAAGGTTGTTATCTTCTTGCCGCAAAAGATCGAGAGCATCGTTGCTGTTCTTGAACAAACAAAGTATCTATCGACCCTCTTTACTACAGAGTTGATAGATATCTTGAAGGGCATGAGAAGCGCTTAAGTCTCCGAGAAGAACGTATCAAAGAGGGTGCGTTTTATGGAGAAAAGCTTAGTACGAGAAAAGGAAACAAGCAAAACAAGAGACGCCATGGGAAGACCAAGAAGTGGTGTGGCGTGTGCAAAATTAACAGTCACAGTGAGGTAGATTGTTGAAGGAAAAAAATGGAGCACAAGAGGATGCTTACCTCGGAGAAAAATGGAGCAAACGTCGGTTGAAAAGAGTTAACCGATGATGATGTGGAGAAGACTCACGCGTAGGACGTCATGAAGACGTTATGGTGATCAAAGACTAAGAGTGACACCAAGCAATAAAGGGAGGATGCTTACCTCAAAGAAAAAAAATGGAGCACTTTATGGTGATTAAATGGAGACACCAAGACCAAGCACTAAAAGAAGAAGCTTACCTCATAAAAAAATGGAGCAGTAGCCGGTTGAGAAGATAACCGAAGAAGACGTGAAAATTTTTCACTTCACGCACGAGAAGTCACAGAGATGTGAATGTGATGGTGATCAAAGGAAGACACCAAGCAAGAAAGGAAGCTGCTTACCTAAGAGAGAAAAGGGAGATGCAGCCAGTTGCGAAAGGAAAGAAAAAGAAAGATTTCCTTAGAGAAAGTGAGTGGAAGAAGGTTGGAAGAGAAGTTCATGGAGATTTCATGACTGTTGACAGACAATTAGAGTTAGACCGAAACTCAATTAAGGGGGAGTGTTAGTGATAATGGAGTTCGGTCATATGCTACATGTTCAAGATATACTTAGATATGTGTATGCATATTAAAGGGTGCATGTTAGATAGTTGCGTTTGTTCCGTTACTAAACGAACGGTTACGAACGTAGCACTCTATATAATTGTGTGTAATGTTGTACGGCCAAATCGTTGAGAATAATTGAGAAGTTTTCCACTTTTTCATTCTCTGTTTTATTCTCTACCATGCTTGTATTTGAAGCAATGGCTTCTGGTATAATACAAGAGCAAAACTGCAATACGAGTACCTTTTCCAGTCTTGAATCTGATTTCATTCACTAGTCTTTGTAGCCATATTGATTGATTTGCTGCAGAGCAAATTGCAATGTACTCTGCTTCAGCAGTTGATTGAGCCACCGTCTTTTGTTTGCTTGAGTTCCAACAGCAAGCACCTGAACCTATTGTAAAGACATAGCCGCTTGTGCTCTTCTTGTCTTCAACTGAACCTCCCCAATCACTATCGGAGAATCCTACCAATTCTGGTTCTTCTACTCGCTTGAATTGAATGCCATAGTTCAAAGTACCTTTAACATACCTTAGAACTCGCTTGGCCTCTTGGTAATGTTGCATCGTTGGAGCAGCCATGTAACGAGACAAGTATGAACTTGCATACATAATGTCTGGCCGTGAAGCACAAAGATATAGCAAACCTCCGATCATGCTTCTATACTTTGTAACATCTTCAAGTTTCTCCTTTAAAACTTCTTTCTTTTTACCATTCGGTATTAAAGGTGTTGATAACATCTTGCAGTCTTGCATTCCAAACTTCTGCAGAAGCTTCTTGGCATAATTTTCTTGTGATAAGAATATGCCATTCCCGTCTTGAGTTACCTCCATGCCAAGAAAGAAACTGAGTTCTCCTAAATCTGTCATCTCAAACTCGTCCTTCATTTTTTTCTTGAAGTCTTCGATTTCTTCTAAGTTGCTTCCTGTGATTATGATGTCATCGACATACAAGCTAACCACCAATATTTCTTTTGTACCTCTCTTTACATAGAGTGCTGCATCGTTGATGCTTCTCTTGAATCCATTCTCAATGAAGTATCCATCAATACGCCCATACCATGCTCTAGGGGCTTGTTTTAAGCCATAGAGTGCTTTGTGGAGTTTAAGAACTTTACCTTCACTTCCTTCCTCTATGAATCCTGGAGGTTGTTCTATGTAAACCTCTTCTTCTAACTCGCCATTTAGAAATGCAGACTTCACATCCATTTGGTAAAGTTTCCATTTGTTTTGAACACCAATGGCCATAATAGTTCTGATCGTATCATACCTTGAAACTGGAGCAAAAGTTTCAAGGTAATCCACACCATATTCTTGTGTGAATCCTCTGGCCACCAATCTTGCTTTGTATTTAATCGCATCTCCACTTGCATTAGTCTTTAACCGAAAGATCCACTTGACACTGATCACGTTTTTGTCATTCGGTCTTGCAACAACACTCCATGTCTTGTTCTTTTCTATCATCCTCAACTCTTCTTTCATGGATTTTAACTAACTTTCATCTTGTAATGCTTCTTCTAAAGCTTGTGGTTCCTCAGCCATCATGAGACACATCTCATGTATAAGTGCCTCTTCTTCAACTCTATTTGTTCCAGCTATTAGATCATTGACTGATCGATAACCTCTTAGACCAACAGATTCTTCTCCTTCTCGATTCAAATTTCGATTCGTATTTGAAATTTGAAGTTGATTGAAAGCGTCACTTACTTGGTCTATTTGATCGTTTAGATCATCTCCACATCCTTGTTCTTGTGAGTTTATCTTGACTTGTGATAGAATGGATGTATCTTGGAACTTTCTATCATTGCTCCATGTCTTCTTCTCACAAAAAGTGACATCTCTTGAAACTTCAACTTTCTCTTCATTCACCAAGTACACACGATAGCCTTTTGACTCGTTACTGTATCCTACAAAGATCCCTTGTTTGGCTTTTGTGTCGAGCTTTCTCCTCTTTTCTTTCGGTATGTGTATGTAACATACACATCCGAAAATTCTCAAGTGATCAACACTTGGTTTCTTTCCACTCCATATTTCCAATGGTGTAACTCCTTTCTCCAATGATTTAGATGGTAATCGATTTTGCAGATATGTTGATGTTGCTATTGCTTCAGCCCAAAACTTATTGGATATGTTTTTCTCCTTTAGCATCGATCTTGCCATCTCTACAAGTGTCCGATTTTTCCTTTCAGCAATACCATTTTGTTGTGGAGAGTAAGGAGTTGTTATCTCATGGTGTATGCCACTCTCTTGACATAACTTGTTGAATTCTGTTGATAGATATTCACCACCTCCGTCGGTTCTAAGTCTCTTGATTTTCTTCTCCGATTGATTCTCCACATATGGCTTGAACAACTTGAACTTTGAAAGCACTTCACTCTTGTTTTTCATAAAGTATACCCACGTCATCTTCGAATGGTCATCAATAAATGTAAGAAAATACTTACTTGCATTTATCGATTCATTCTGCATTGGACCACACACATCCGAATGAACAAGTTCTAGTGCTTGACTTGTGTTGCTTTGCGATTTCTTTGGGAAACTTTTCCTTGAATGTTTCCCCATCTCACATGATTCGCATACTTCTCTTGCTACTGCAAACTTTGGAAAATCTTCTACTGTCTTCATCTTCTGCATTTCCTCTATTTTGTCATAATTTATATGACCCAAACGCTTGTGCCATAGACTCGTATTTTCTTCTTTTTCTTCGTATGCAGTATAAGTCTCTTCGCTTGCTCTTTTCCATTGTATTGGAAAGCTTTTGTCCTTCATCTTAATATCCAAGATCTTCCTCCTTTTTGAGTCTTCGATGATGCAGTTTTCATTCTCAAAGATGACTCGATATCCATTGGATATCATTTGAGAAACACTTAGCAAATTCCTTGCTAGTTCAGGTACATAGAGTACATTTTTGATGACATGATCTCCTCCTTTGTTCGTTGACACTTGTATGTCTCCTTTTCCTTCAGATATGACTTTACCACCATTCCCAATACGAATTGTTATTTTCTTGCTTCGATCCAAGTTGATGAAGTGTCTTGAGTCTCTTGACATATGATTGGTACATCCGCTGTCCACTAGCCATGATTCATCGCCAAAAGTTGCAGTCTCTTTCTCTTCAACAGCACTAAACAGCATATGAGACTCATCTTCACTTTCATGTTCAGATTCTTCTTGACTTAGATGTGCTCTTTCACTCTTCCTAAGCCGACAGTCTTTTGCTATGTGCCCTGGTTTGTTGCAAACATAGCACTTCCTCTCGTTGGTTACACTCTTCTGCGAACCATTCTCATTTTTCTTTCTGAAACAATCAACCTCATTGTGATAAAACAGAAAGAGTGATTGTTCAGCACTCCATATTTCTTTTAATCACAATGATTGATTCATCTTTGAGAATGATATCCAATGGATATCGAGTCATCTTTGAGAATGAAAACTGCATCATCGAAGACTCAAAAAGGAGGAAGATCTTGGATATTAAGATGAAGGACAAAAGCTTTCCAATACAATGGAAAAGAGCAAGCGAAGAGACTTATACTGCATACGAAGAAAAAGAAGAAAATACGAGTCTATGGCACAAGCGTTTGGGTCATATAAATTATGACAAAATAGAGGAAATGCAGAAGATGAAGACAGTAGAAGATTTTCCAAAGTTTGCAGTAGCAAGAGAAGTATGCGAATCATGTGAGATGGGGAAACATTCAAGGAAAAGTTTCCCAAAGAAATCGCAAAGCAACACAAGTCAAGCACTAGAACTTGTTCATTCGGATGTGTGTGGTCCAATGCAGAATGAATCGATAAATGCAAGTAAGTATTTTCTTACATTTATTGATGACCATTCGAAGATGACGTGGGTATACTTTATGAAAAACAAGAGTGAAGTGCTTTCAAAGTTCAAGTTGTTCAAGCCATATGTGGAGAATCAATCGGAGAAGAAAATCAAGAGACTTAGAACCGACGGAGGTGGTGAATATCTATCAACAGAATTCAATAAGTTATGTCAAGAGAGTGGCATACACCATGAGATAACAACTCCTTACTCTCCACAACAAAATGGTATTGCTGAAAGGAAAAATCGGACACTTGTAGAGATGGCAAGATCGATGCTAAAGGAGAAAAACATATCCAATAAGTTTTGGGCTGAAGCAATAGCAACATCAACATATCTGCAAAATCGATTACCATCTAAATCATTGAAAAAGGAGTTACACCATTGGAAATATGGAGTGGAAAGAAACCAAGTGTTGATCACTTGAGAATTTTCGGATGTGTATGTTACATACACATACCGAAAGAAAAGAGGAGAAAGCTCGACACAAAAGCCAAACAAGGGATCTTTGTAGGATACAGTAACGAGTCAAAAGGCTATCGTGTGTACTTGGTGAATGAAGAGAAAGTTGAAGTTTCAAGAGATGTCACTTTTTGTGAGAAGAAGACATGGAGCAATGATAGAAAGTTCCAAGATACATCCATTCTATCACAAGTCAAGATAAACTCACAAGAACAAGGATGTGGAGATGATCTAAACGATCAAATAGACCAAGTAAGTGACGCTTTCAATCAACTTCAAATTTCAAATACGAATCGAAATTTGAATCGAGAAGGAGAAGAATCTGTTGGTCCAAGAGGTTATCGATCAGTCAATGATCTAATAGCTGGAACAAATAGAGTTGAAGAAGAGGCACTTATACATGAGATGTTCTCATGATGGCTGAGGAACCACAAGCTTTAGAAGAAGCATTACAAGATGAAAGTTGGTTAAAAGCCATGAAAGAAGAGTTGAGGATGATAGAAAAGAACAAGACATGGAGTGTTGTTGCAAGACCGAATGACAAAAACGTGATCAGTGTCAAGTGGATCTTTCGGTTAAAGACTAATGCAAGTGGAGATGCGATTAAATACAAAGCAAGATTGGTGGCCAGAGGATTCACACAAGAATATGGTGTGGATTACCTTGAAACTTTTGCTCTAGTTTCAAGGTATGATACGATCAGAACTATTATGGCCATTGGTGTTCAAAACAAATGGAAACTTTACCAAATGGATGTGAAGTCTGTATTTCTAAATGGCGAGTTAGAAGAAGAGGTTTACATAGAACAACCTCCAGGATTCATAGAGGAAGGAAGTGAAGGTAAAGTTCTTAAACTCCACAAAGCACTCTATGGCTTAAAACAAGCCCCTAGAGCATGGTATGGGCGTATTGATGGATACTTCATTGAGAATGGACTCAAGAGAAGCATCAACGATGCAGCACTCTATGTAAAGAGAGGTACAAAAGAAATATTGGTGGTTAGCTTGTATGTCGATGACATCATAATCACAGGAAGCAACTTAGAAGAAATCGAAGACTTCAAGAAAAAAATGAAGGACGAGTTTGAGATGACAGATTTAGGAGAACTCAGTTTCTTTCTTGGCATGGAGGTAACTCAAGACGGGAATGGCATATTCTTATCACAAGAAAATTATGCCAAGAAGCTTCTGCAGAAGTTTGGAATGCAAGACTGCAAGATGTTATCAACACCTTTAATACCGAATGGTAAAAAGAAAGAAGTTTTAAAGGAGAAACTTGAAGATGTTACAAAGTATAGAAGCATGATCGGAGGTTTGCTATATCTTTGTGCTTCACGGCCAGACATTATGTATGCAAGTTCATACTTGTCTCGTTACATGGCTGCTCCAACGATGCAACATTACCAAGAGGCCAAGCGAGTTCTAAGGTATGTTAAAGGTACTTTGAACTATGGCATTCAATTCAAGCGAGTAGAAGAACCAGAATTGGTAGGATTCTCCGATAGTGATTGGGGAGGTTCAGTTGAAGACAAGAAGAGCACAAGCGGCTTATACCAGAAGCCATTGCTTCAAATACAAGCATGGTAGAGAATAAAACAGAGAATGAAAAAGTGGAAAACTTCTCAATTATTATTCTCATTGTGATTAAACTTCTTTCTTCGTATGCAGGCTTCATCATAATGCAACAAATCACTCTTTCTGAAACAATCAACCTCATAGTGATAACTGAGTTCGGTCATATGCTACATGTTCAAGATATACTTAGATATGTGTATGCATATTAAAGGGTGCATGTTAGATAGTTGCGTTTGTTCGGTTACTAAATGAACGGTTACGACCGTAGCACTCTATATAATTGTGTGTAATGTTGTACGGCCAAATCGTTGAGAATAATTGAGAAGTTTTCCACTTTTTCATTCTCTGTTTTATTCTCTACCATGCTTGTATTTGAAGCAATGGCTTCTGGTATAATACAAGAGCAAAACTTCAACATGATGTTGCCGTGATCTTTGTTTTTGATTGAACTTTTTGCAGGCTTTGTTACGCTTCTCTTTGTGCTTCCCACTGGCCCTTGAATCAATAAAGCTCTGATACCATGTAGGACTTTTAACTCTCAAAGTGTTTAGGATCGGACAACAACAGATGTTACTCTGTTTTGTCTCTCTCTCTCTGTTTTTGTTTTACACTCAATGTATTCTTCTTTCTTGTAATACTCGATTCTTGTGAACGAAAAACCACACACTTTTATTAGATATATAAACTGTATTTATAGGTTTACATGACACACTTGACTAAGGGACACGTCTCTAGAAGACAACCCAATGTGGAGACACACACATACATGTGTAACTGTTTTGCAGTTAACGATTCTATTCGTATCTCTTCGGTGTGTGATACGAATAGTTTATACATAACACAAATCAATTACTAACTATATAATATACGACTCTTCTAAAGTAATAAAATGAAGACTTGATCACATTCAACACTCCTCCTTGATCATGGCTTCATCTTTACTCCCAGTTCTTCTCTTAAGGTTTCGAACCTTGATGTGCTTAATGGCTTGGTTAGAATGTCAGCGATTTGAAACTCTCCTGGACAATGTTCGAGTTTGATCTTCCCTTCTTGTTCAGCTTCTCTTACAAAGTGATATTTGATGTCGATATGTTTTGTTCGACGATGTTGAACCGGATTCTTGCCTATAGCAATTGCAGATTGATTATCACATAAAATACGAGTACCTTTTCCAGTCTTGAATCCGATTTCATTCACTAGTCTTTGTAGCCATATTGATTGATTTGCTGCAGAGCAAATTGCAATGTACTCTGCTTCAGCAGTTGATTGAGCCACCGTCTTTTGTTTGCTTGAGTTCCAACAACAAGCACCTGATCCTATTGTAAAGACATAGCCGCTTGTGCTCTTCTTGTCTTCAACTGAACCTCCCCAATCACTATCGGAGAATCCTACCAATTCTGGTTCTTCTACTCGCTTGAATTGAATGCCATAGTTCAAAGTACCTTTAACATACCTTAGAACTCGCTTGGCCTCTTGGTAATGTTGCATCGTTGGAGCAGCCATGTAACGAGACAAGTATGAACTTGCATACATAATGTCTGGCCGTGAAGCACAAAGATATAGCAAACCTCCGATCATGCTTCTATACTTTGTAACATCTTCAAGTTTCTCCTTTAAAACTTCTTTCTTTTTACCATTCGGTATTAAAGGTGTTGATAACATCTTGCAGTCTTGCATTCCAAACTTCTGCAGAAGCTTCTTGGCATAATTTTCTTGTGATAAGAATATGCCATTCCCGTCTTGAGTTACCTCCATGCCAAGAAAGAAACTGAGTTCTCCTAAATCTGTCATCTGAAACTCGTCCTTCATTTTTTTCTTGAAGTCTTCGATTTCTTCTAAGTTGCTTCCTGTGATTATGATGTCATCGACATACAAGCTAACCACCAATATTTCTTTTGTACCTCTCTTTACATAGAGTGTTGCATCGTTGATGCTTCTCTTGAATCCATTCTCAATGAAGTATCCATCAATACGCCCATACCATGCTCTAGGGGCTTGTTTTAAGCCATAGAGTGCTTTGTGGAGTTTAAGAACTTTACCTTCACTTCCTTCCTCTATGAATCCTGGAGGTTGTTCTATGTAAACCTCTTCTTCTAACTCGCCATTTAGAAATACAGACTTCACATCCATTTGGTAAAGTTTCCATTTGTTTTGAACACCAATGGCCGTAATAGTTCTGATCGTATCATACCTTGAAACTAGAGCAAAAGTTTCAAGGTAATCCACACCATATTCTTGTGTGAATCCTCTGGCCACCAATCTTGCTTTGTATTTAATCGCATCTCCACTTGCATTAGTCTTTAACCGAAAGATCCACTTGACACTGATCACGTTTTTGTCATTCGGTCTTGCAACAACACTCCATGTCTTGTTCTTTTCTATCATCCTCAACTCTTCTTTCATGGCTTTTAACCAACTTTCATCTTGTAATGCTTCTTCTAAAGCTTGTGGTTCCTCAGCCATCATGAGACACATCTCATGTATAAGTGCCTCTTCTTCAACTCTATTTGTTCCAGCTATTAGATCATTGACTGATCGATAACCTCTTGGACCAACAGATTCTTCTCCTTCTCGATTCAAATTTCGATTCGTATTTGAAATTTGAAGTTGATTGAAAGCGTCACTTACTTGGTCTATTTGATCGTTTAGATCATCTCCACATCCTTGTTCTTGTGAGTTTATCTTGACTTGTGATAGAATGGATGTATCTTGGAACTTTCTATCATTGCTCCATGTCTTCTTCTCACAAAAAGTGACATCTCTTGAAACTTCAACTTTCTCTTCATTCACCAAGTACACACGATAGCCTTTTGACTCGTTACTGTATCCTACAAAGATCCCTTGTTTGGCTTTTGTGTCGAGCTTTCTCCTCTTTTCTTTCGGTATGTGTATGTAACATACACATCCGAAAATTCTCAAGTGATCAACACTTGGTTTCTTTCCACTCCATATTTCCAATGGTGTAACTCCTTTCTCCAATGATTTAGATGGTAATCGATTTTGCAGATATGTTGATGTTGCTATTGCTTCAGCCCAAAACTTATTGGATATGTTTTTCTCCTTTAGCATCGATCTTGCCATCTCTACAAGTGTCCGATTTTTCCTTTCAGCAATACCATTTTGTTGTGGAGAGTAAGGAGTTGTTATCTCATGGTGTATGCCACTCTCTTGACATAACTTATTGAATTCTGTTGATAGATATTCACCACCTCCGTCGGTTCTAAGTCTCTTGATTTTCTTCTCCGATTGATTCTCCACATATGGCTTGAACAACTTGAACTTTGAAAGCACTTCACTCTTGTTTTTCATAAAGTATACCCACGTCATCTTCGAATGGTCATCAATAAATGTAAGAAAATACTTACTTGCATTTATCGATTCATTCTGCATTGGACCACACACATCCGAATGAACAAGTTCTAGTGCTTGACTTGTGTTGCTTTGCGATTTCTTTGGGAAACTTTTCCTTGAATGTTTCCCCATCTCACATGATTCGCATACTTCTCTTGCTACTGCAAACTTTGGAAAATCTTCTACTGTCTTCATCTTCTGCATTTCCTCTATTTTGTCATAATTTATATGACCCAAACGCTTGTGCCATAGACTCGTATTTTCTTCTTTTTCTTCGTATGCAGTATAAGTCTCTTCGCTTGCTCTTTTCCATTGTATTGGAAAGCTTTTGTCCTTCATCTTAATATCCAAGATCTTCCTCCTTTTTGAGTCTTCGATGATGCAGTTTTCATTCTCAAAGATGACTCGATATCCATTGGATATCATTCTCAAAGATGAATCAATCATTGTGATTAAAAGAAATATGGAGTGCTGAACAATCACTCTTTCTGTTTTATCACAATGAGGTTGATTGTTTCAGAAAGAAAAATGAGAATGGTTCGCAGAAGAGTGTAACCAACGAGAGGAAGTGCTATGTTTGCAACAAACCAGGGCACATAGCAAAAGACTGTCGGCTTAGGAAGAGTGAAAGAGCACATCTAAGTCAAGAAGAATCTGAACATGAAAGTGAAGATGAGTCTCATATGCTGTTTAGTGCTGTTGAAGAGAAAGAGACTGCAACTTTTGGCGATGAATCATGGCTAGTGGACAGCGGATGTACCAATCATATGTCAAGAGACTCAAGACACTTCATCAACTTGGATCGAAGCAAGAAAATAACAATTCGTATTGGAAACGGTGGTAAAGTCATATCTGAAGGAAAAGGAGACATACAAGTGTCAACGAACAAAGGAGGAGATCATGTCATCAAAAATGTACTCTATGTACCTGAACTAGCAAGGAATTTGCTAAGTGTTTCTCAAATGATATCCAATGGATATCGAGTCATCTTTGAGAATGAAAACTGCATCATCGAAGACTCAAAAAGGAGGAAGATCTTGGATATTAAGATGAAGGACAAAAGCTTTCCAATACAATGGAAAAGAGCAAGCGAAGAGACTTATACTGCATACGAAGAAAAAGAAGAAAATACGAGTCTATGGCACAAGCGTTTGGGTCATATAAATTATGACAAAATAGAGGAAATGCAGAAGATGAAGACAGTAGAAGATTTTCCAAAGTTTGCAGTAGCAAGAGAAGTATGCGAATCATGTGAGATGGGGAAACATTCAAGGAAAAGTTTCCCAAAGAAATCGCAAAGCAACACAAGTCAAGCACTAGAACTTGTTCATTCGGATGTGTGTGGTCCAATGCAGAATGAATCGATAAATGCAAGTAAGTATTTTCTTACATTTATTGATGACCATTCGAAGATGACGTGGGTATACTTTATGAAAAACAAGAGTGAAGTGCTTTCAAAGTTCAAGTTGTTCAAGCCATATGTGGAGAATCAATCGGAGAAGAAAATCAAGAGACTTAGAACCGACGGAGGTGGTGAATATCTATCAACAGAATTCAACAAGTTATGTCAAGAGAGTGGCATACACCATGAGATAACAACTCCTTACTCTCCACAACAAAATGGTATTGCTGAAAGGAAAAATCGGACACTTGTAGAGATGGCAAGATCGATGCTAAAGGAGAAAAACATATCCAATAAGTTTTGGGCTGAAGCAATAGCAACATCAACATATCTGCAAAATCGATTACCATCTAAATCATTGGAGAAAGGAGTTACACCATTGGAAATATGGAGTGGAAAGAAACCAAGTGTTGATCACTTGAGAATTTTCGGATGTGTATGTTACATACACATACCGAAAGAAAAGAGGAGAAAGCTCGACACAAAAGCCAAACAAGGGATCTTTGTAGGATACAGTAACGAGTCAAAAGGCTATCGTGTGTACTTGGTGAATGAAGAGAAAGTTGAAGTTTCAAGAGATGTCACTTTTTGTGAGAAGAAGACATGGAGCAATGATAGAAAGTTCCAAGATACATCCATTCTATCACAAGTCAAGATAAACTCACAAGAACAAGGATGTGGAGATGATCTAAACGATCAAATAGACCAAGTAAGTGACGCTTTCAATCAACTTCAAATTTCAAATACGAATCGAAATTTGAATCGAGAAGGAGAAGAATCTGTTGGTCTAAGAGGTTATCGATCAGTCAATGATCTAATAGCTGGAACAAATAGAGTTGAAGAAGAGGCACTTATACATGAGATGTGTCTCATGATGGCTGAGGAACCACAAGCTTTAGAAGAAGCATTACAAGATGAAAGTTAGTTAAAATCCATGAAAGAAGAGTTGAGGATGATAGAAAAGAACAAGACATGGAGTGTTGTTGCAAGACCGAATGACAAAAACGTGATCAGTGTCAAGTGGATCTTTCGGTTAAAGACTAATGCAAGTGGAGATGCGATTAAATACAAAGCAAGATTGGTGGCCAGAGGATTCACACAAGAATATGGTGTGGATTACCTTGAAACTTTTGCTCCAGTTTCAAGGTATGATACGATCAGAACTATTATGGCCATTGGTGTTCAAAACAAATGGAAACTTTACCAAATGGATGTGAAGTCTGCATTTCTAAATGGCGAGTTAGAAGAAGAGGTTTACATAGAACAACCTCCAGGATTCATAGAGGAAGGAAGTGAAGGTAAAGTTCTTAAACTCCACAAAGCACTCTATGGCTTAAAACAAGCCCCTAGAGCATGGTATGGGCGTATTGATGGATACTTCATTGAGAATGGATTCAAGAGAAGCATCAACGATGCAGCACTCTATGTAAAGAGAGGTACAAAAGAAATATTGGTGGTTAGCTTGTATGTCGATGACATCATAATCACAGGAAGCAACTTAGAAGAAATCGAAGACTTCAAGAAAAAAATGAAGGACGAGTTTGAGATGACAGATTTAGGAGAACTCAGTTTCTTTCTTGGCATGGAGGTAACTCAAGACGGGAATGGCATATTCTTATCACAAGAAAATTATGCCAAGAAGCTTCTGCAGAAGTTTGGAATGCAAGACTGCAAGATGTTATCAACACCTTTAATACCGAATGGTAAAAAGAAAGAAGTTTTAAAGGAGAAACTTGAAGATGTTACAAAGTATAGAAGCATGATCGGAGGTTTGCTATATCTTTGTGCTTCACGGCCAGACATTATGTATGCAAGTTCATACTTGTCTCGTTACATGGCTGCTCCAACGATGCAACATTACCAAGAGGCCAAGCGAGTTCTAAGGTATGTTAAAGGTACTTTGAACTATGGCATTCAATTCAAGCGAGTAGAAGAACCAGAATTGGTAGGATTCTCTGATAGTGATTGGGGAGGTTCAGTTGAAGACAAGAAGAGCACAAGCGGCTATGTCTTTACAATAGGATCAGGTGCTTGCTGTTGGAACTCAAGCAAACAAAAGACGGTGGCTCAATCAACTGCTGAAGCAGAGTACATTGCAATTTGCTCTGCAGCAAATCAATCAATATGGCTACAAATACTAGTGAATGAAATCGGATTCAAGACTGGAAAAGGTACTCGTATTTTATGTGATAATCAATCTGCAATTGCTATAGGCAAGAATCCGGTTCAACATCGTCGAACAAAACATATCGACATCAAATATCACTTTGTAAGAGAAGCTGAACAAGAAGGGAAGATCAAACTCGAACATTGTCCAGGAGAGTTTCAAATCGCTGACATTCTAACCAAGCCATTAAGCACATCAAGGTTCGAAACCTTAAGAGAAGAACTGGGAGTAAAGATGAAGCCATGATCAAGGAGGAGTGTTGAATGTGATCAAGTCTTCATTTTATTACTTTAGAAGAGTCGTATATTATATAGTTAGTAATTGATTTGTGTTATGTATAAACTATTCGTATCACACACCGAAGAGATACGAATAGAATCGTTAACTACAAAACAGTTACACATGTATGTGTGTGTCTCCACATTGGGTTGTCTTCTAGAGACGTGTCCCTTAGTCAAGTGTGTCATGTAAACCTATAAATACAGTTTATATATCTAATAAAAGTGTGTGGTTTTTCGTTCACAAGAATCGAGTATTACAAGAAAGAAGAATACATTGAGTGTAAAACAAAAACAGAGAGAGAGAGACAAAACAGAGTAACATCTGTTGTTGTCCGATCCTAAACACTTTGAGAGTTAAAAGTCCTACAGTTGGTAAGTTTCTCAATGCCAAAGCACCGCATGTGGGGAAGATCCATATGATTGTAAACAAGATTTGAAGATTGGAGGATAAATCCTCTCTTATTGATGCCACGGTGGTGAATGATTTCACTGTTAAGTTTCGGATTTGAAGTGAGAGTATCAGGCATAGAGTTTTGAATCGTGGTATGTGGAACATAGGTGGCATCCCTATGCTTATCTCTAAATGGACGCCTTTTGCAGAGGAGGCACAACCAGCACTGAGATCCGTTCCTCTCTGGGTAATAATGAAGAACGTGCCGCCCACTATGTTTACACACAAGAGGTTGCAGTTTTTAGCTAGTGCAGCCCCACAACGCTTACACTCGAAAACATAGACCTGCTCAAGTTTTGAGGAAGCACAAATTCTTGTGGAAGCTGATCTCACAAAGCCTCTACAGGTTGAATATCATTTGGCTGGAGAAGAGGAGGGAGAGTTAGATGTCGTGGTTACTTATTCCTACCCTTGGCTACCTCCCCAGTGTAGTCATTGTCACAAATGGGGACATGTGCAGGCTGATTGTTTGGCCACAGGCTTGCAGGTTGCATCTCCATCGGGTCCACCTCACTCGGAGACATCCCTCCCAGAGAAACTGCACGTCAATCTTCAGATACTGCACTGGAGAAAAATGTTACAGATAGTACCACTGCCACGGTGGAGGAGGATCAGGGGTGGATAACACCACAAAAAACTGGTCATAAGTCTCCAAAAAGTGCAACTCAACAGAATACTCAGCAACAGAGGGGTGAGATATCCCTTCTCTCTAATTCCTATTCGATTTTGAGTGAGAAGGATGACGATGATGTAGTGGAGGAGGATCCTCCGGCTGCAGAAAAGGAAGCCTCCATCTCTGAACCAGAAGATCCCCCTCCATCAAAGCCTCCTGCTCCTCTTTTGGCTACGTCTGCAGACTCTCTGAAACCTGCAGTTGGGCAACAAGGAAGGGGCGTTAAAGCTTTGATCCCTTTGCGAGAATCTATTCCTCGTGCTTCGAAGGATTCTCATAAATATGTCTCAAACTCGTATGCTCAACCTACACGTTCGAGTAGGTCGAGCTCCCAAACTTAATTTATGTCGTGCTTCTTTTGGAATGTTCGAGGATTCAACAAAATGTCAAAACATTCCGTGGTTAAAGAGTGGGTTAAGAATGGAAATTTTCAGTTTGGTTGTTTATTGGAAACGAGGGTTAAGGAAACAAAGGCAGAGGCTATTCTTGGATCGGTGTTTCCGGATTGGTCACACTTAAACAAATTATCCTGTCAGTAGACGAGGAAGGATTTGGGTGGTGTGGAATGCAAATACTCGTCTCACGCCTTGCTACACAAGCAGTCAAGTGATTACTTGCTCTGTTTTGTTGGAAGGTGCAACGACGGAGTTTTTTGCCTCTTTTATTTATGCGGCTAACGGTGTCGAGGAAAGAAAGGTTTTGTGGGAGGATCTTAAGCACCATCAAGACTCTCAAATGTTTCGAAATAAACCTTGGATGGTTTTTGGTGATTTCAACGAAATACTTAAGGGAGAGGAACATTCACTAAATGATATCCACCCTATTGTATCTTCGGGAATGAGGGATTTTCAAGAGATGGTGCAATACTGCTCTTTTAGCGACCTACAGTCTCATGGTCCTCTTTATACTTGGTGTAATAAGCGTGATATTGGACTCATTTGCAAGAAGCTCGATAGAGTTCTTGTCAATGATACTTAGCTGGCTGCGCATCAACAGTCGTATGGTGTGTTTGAGGCAGGGGGTGCTCTGATCATTTGAGGTGCCGTATCAAGGTTGGAGGTGACAAACCACGACTGCGCAGGCCTTTTAAATTCTGTAATGCTATAACAGAGGACGTCAATTTTTTACCAATGGTCACAGATTTCTGGAACAGCACTGATCTGTTGTATCATTCTACTTCAACGATCTACAGGTTTGCCAAGAAGCTTAAAGCTTTGAAGCCCAAAATAAAATGTTTTGCTCGGGATCGTCTTGGAAATCTGGAAAAGAAGACTAAAGAGGCATTTGCTCACCTCTGCACCTGTCAGATGGCAACAATGCAAACTCCTACAGATCAGACTATGAGAAATGAAGCAGCAGCATATAGTCCATGGCTGTTTGTTTCAGGGTTGGAGGAAAAGTTCTTAAAGCAGAAATCCAAATTACATTGGCTCCGGGTGGGAGATGGAAACAACAAGGTTTTTCATCGAGCTGCTAAGGCTCGTGAGGCAAGGAATGCGATTAAGGAAATACATTGTCCATATGGGAGAATAGTGGATACACAAGAGACAATTAAACAAGAGGCTGAAAGATTTTTCCGAGAGTTTCTTGGCCATAAGTTGCTGAATTACAAGGAGATAGATGGAGATTTATTGTCTGCTTTGTTACCATATCGTTGCTCTAAGATGGACTGCAACATGTTGGTCAAAGAAGTGACTGAGTTAGAGATACGGGATGTCTTGCATTCCATGCCACAGGACAAAAGTCCTGGTCCGGATGGCTATACTGTCGAATTTCTTAAGGAGACATGGCCTATTATTAAGAACGACTTCGTTGCCTTAATTCAATCTTTTTTCAGTTTGGATTTCTCCCAAAGGGTGTAAACGCTACCATTCTTGCACTAATACCAAAGAAGAAAGAGGTCAAAGAACTGAAGGATTACCGGCCTATCTCCTGTTGCAATGTGATCTATAAGGTGATATCTAAAATTCTTGCCAATCGACTTAAACGGCTGCTACCTGCATTCATATCCCCTAATCAGTCTGCTTTCGTTAAGGATCGTCTCCTCATGGAGAATGTCCTATTGGCTTATGAGATAGTTGTTGATTACCACAAGGATACTGTGTCTCCTCGAAGTGCAGTCAAGATTGATATCTCGAAAGCATTTGATTCGGTTCAATGGCCGTTTCTACTTAGTATCCTTTGAACACTGAATTTTCCCTCGCAGTTTATTCAGTGGATTGAGCTCTGTGTCACCACTGCATCTTTTTCAGTTCAGGTTAATGGTGAGCTGTCAGGACTTTTTCGTAGTGAGCGAGGGCTGCGACATGGTTGCTCCCTATCCCCCTATCTCTTTGTTATTTGTATGCAAGTGCTATCGGCTATGCTTGATAAAACGGCACTGGATCGACGCATTGGTTTTCACCCGAGATGCAAAAACATTAGACTTACACATCTGTGCTTCGCTGATGACTTATTGGTTTTTACTGATGGGACAAAAACGTCTATTGAGGGCATCCTTCAGGTCTTTCATGAGTTTGTGGGGTTTTCTGGCCTAAATATTAGTCTCAAAAAATCTACTCTCTATATGGCTGGTGTTGCAGACAGTGATAGAGAGGCGATTCTCAATTCATTTCCTTTTGCTTCAGGAACTCTCCCTGTCCGTTATCTTGGTTTGCTTCTTCTCACAAAGAGAATGACAACCTCTAACTATTCGCCATTACTAGAACGTATTCGGGAAAAGTTTAGCAGCTGGACAGGTCGCTATTTATCTTTTGCCGGTCATCTACAACTCATTAACTCAGTCATTCACAGCTTAACAAACTTTTGGATGTCAGCTTTCCGATTGCCAGCAGCTTGTATCAAGGAGATAGACAGTTTGTGTGCTGCTTTTTTGTGGTCTGGTCCTTCACTCAATACTAAAAAGGCTAAAGTTGCTTGGATTGATGTATGTATCCCGAAAGAGGAGGGTGGGCTGGGTTTGCGTTCTTTGAAAGAGGCAAACAAATTCGGTTGTCTGAAGCTTATATGGAGGATGTTGGCTACGAACTCATTATGGGTGAAATGGCTTCGTACGTACCTCTTCAAACAGGGTTCTTTCTGGTCTCTCAAGGATAATTCACTAGAAGAATAGTTGTGTATAGTTACAAAATTTAGCTACGAAATAAGTAATAGCAAATATTTACTACAGACTGTGACAAAATGTTACTTAATTTGGTTGAATAATTTTTGTAGCTAATTCGTCTGTGTTTGTAGCAATTCAATAACAAATAGAGACGACATATAATTGTAGCAGATTTACTACTCATTTAGTTACAAAAAAGTTTGTAGCCCCTGAGTTGTCGTAATTGTTTGTGAGGAAAAAATTATTTAAAAACCGACATTATTTGCCACGAATCAATTGTAACAATTTGCGTCGCTTTGTGTGTAGCCAATAGTAGCAACAAGTTGTTCGTAGCACTATAGCGACAGAGAATACAGTAGCAATTTTAGTGGGTACAGGGACACAATTAAGTAGTGAGTAATGGTGAGGAATAGATAGTGGTTTTCGACAGATGATAGTGTAGTAACAGTAATGTATTATCACATCATAGCAAGTTGTAGAGAAAGCTCAACATTCATTTATAAATATCACCATTGATCCAAATAAGAATGAATTAGCAAAAATGAATTTTTCGGACAATCGTTCCTCCATTCTCTCTCTTATCTCTCCTGTTCACAAAAAAGTAGATCTCGTTTTTTCTTCTTTTTTTCTTTTGTAATCTGTGCTTAACTGAACGAAGAAGATCCAAGAGTGAGCAAAGGTCCTCTACTACCGACAGTGGTGGCTTGGTTCTCTCTTTTTGGTGTAGTTATGGCTCCGGTAAACGGAGAAGAAGATCCGGTGTAAAGGCCCCTTGTTTGAGGACGCCAGTGGGTTATCGCCGGAGCTTCTCGGCTCCTCTGTTTCAATGGTGGTCTGGTGGTTAAAGGAGGGGATAGATCTGAGTTTTGGCGGTTTGCTAGGGCAGGAACTGCCAACTTCGATGCCAGTTGTCGGAAGTTGTGCACACCGGGAGGGTTGTAGGGGGTCAGGTGGCTCGCCTCTAGCCGGCGGCTGCTCTATTTCGTTTTTCTGTAAACCCTAATTTTGTACTGGATCCGAATTGAAATAGGCCAAGGCCCAGCCCATTTGGGAGTTTTAATATTAATTAAAAAAATATATCTATATACATATATATATATCACCGTTTATGACTCTAGTATATAATATATACATTGCTTTGAAGTCTACTTCTTTACGATCACACATGATCTCTTTCAAAAATTATTCTGCATTATATACTATGTATATACCAATTACTATCAATATTGTAGCTAATAGAAGCAACTTTCCTACAAATACCCGAGGCAAATTGAAGCAAGGCATTACGATGAACCCGAAGGTAATTGTAGCTAATTAGTTACACGCATTGCGTAACAAATGATAACAAGTTTAAGACAAAACCTTGGGTATCCAACTGTAACAAAGTAGCTATGGAATGGTATGGCTATTTGTAACTAATTGTTACAAATTATCTTGTATCAAATTGGTAGCAAATTACCACAATTAGTGACAGATGGAAAATTTGCTACTACCAAATAATTACTAAATTATTTTGTGGCAAATTAGTAACAAATATTTTTTTGCTACGAAAAATGAGTTATACCTACAAATAAAATCGTGACTATACACAACTATTCTTGTAGTGATTCCACTACCGGTTCGTGGATGTGGAGAAAGATGCTTAAATATCGTGCCTCTGCTACTGATTTTGTAAGGTATGAAGTTAAGAATGGAGCTCACACATCCTTCTGGCATGACAACTGGTCGCCATTGGGATGTTTATTCAGCATTGCAGGACCGAGAGGCACTATTGATATGGGGATTGGTCTCCACGCCACTATTGCGGAGGCTCTCATGCATCACCAACGACACCACCGAGTGGAACACCTGAATCAACTGGAAACAACTCTTGAGACTATTCGCAAAATCTGAGCTGATGAAACCCGATCTGGTTCTATGGAGAGGCACATGAGATCAATTCAAAGCAAAATTTACAAGCTACTCCTAAGTACTCATTTATAGTCTGGTTAACCGCCCTCAACCGTCTAACAACAGGAGATCGTATGCAACACTGGAGCTCACGGATCGATCACTCCTGCTCCCTCTATCGTTCACCGCAAGAAACCCGCAATCATCTTTTCTTCACATGCACTTTCTCGACAGAAGTCTGGGAAGGTTTGATGTTTAAGTTACT
The DNA here is from genome assembly GCF_030686135.1 of Camelina sativa. Lineage (NCBI taxonomy): Eukaryota > Viridiplantae > Streptophyta > Magnoliopsida > Brassicales > Brassicaceae > Camelina > Camelina sativa. Next base: position 20,675,495 of record NC_141884.1, on the reverse strand, counting down.
TCTGCAGAAGTTCACCACCGACTGGGATGGCAACTTGACACTCCTCACGGATGCATCCTTGGGACCTACCACTCTGTTTTTACTACGCTATGCTTTCCAAGTCACGGTATACACGCTTTGGCAAGAACGTAACAGATGTCGTCATGGGGAACCACCGGTGCCCTCTGCTCAGCTCATCAAACAACTTGACCGACAAATCCGGAACAGGCTGCTTTCGATTCATCCGAGTGGAAAGCTTGCAGGCTGTATGGAGCGGTGGCTGGATTCACGCTAATCACTCAAACATAGGCTTTCTTTTCAAATTTGTAATCTAAAGTTTCTTTAGCTCACAAAGTATTTAACTACAAGCTGCAATTGATGTAAACACTACTTTTTTCGAATAAATTTTACATTTTATTCAAAAAAAAAAAAAATTTGTTTTTTTATTGGGAAAATTTTGAACCTTTCGGCTGGATTATTGTTGTTTTTCATACCAACATCATGTGTGTTCTTGTTTGAAATAAAATGAAGTTAATTTGAACGTATTTACAAGTCACCTCACCAAAAAAGAGTTTACACTGGGTCTTCTTGACAAATCACAAGCCAAGATCGGGTTTCATCAGCTCAGATTTTGTTTAGTCTGGTTGGGTCTGGTCCATCGAAGACCATAGCCAACAGCCAAAAACTCTCTTGCAGAACAGATAGAGTCTTTGGGAAGAAAAGGTGTGAACTTATGACAAACCAAACTCCAGAAATAGACAACAAAAGTAGTACAAAAGAAACATCCATACTATAGAAGATCTAAAGCCAACATTAGGAAAATAAAAACCAAATTTGAAACTCAAATAGAGAAAAAGAGTACTCGAAAACTTCATAATAGGTTCCAACAAGAAAACAAAAGACTCAACTGAAATAACAAAAGGTTCCCGCAATGACAAGGAAACATAAGACTCAACTGAAAATGATAAAATTGTTTTTTTTTTTTTTTTCCATCTTGAATAAATATATTTCAGGGCAAGTCAAATCCGGAACCTCATAAAGAACAAATCTCTTTGGGGTTCGTTCTTGACTCCTCCCCTATTGAAGCTCTCCACCGATCTTCCACACAACCAGTCTCCCTCTTTCTTCCTTGATTCAATCTTCCATTTAGCTTACGTTCCTGTAAAAAAAGACAAAACAAAAACGTCATCAGCACCTTAATTGTGTAGCAAGTATTCGATAAGTACTAAGTTTGTTTATGAAATAGATTCAATAGATTACCGAGTTGAGGGTGTTGCAATATTGAAAGGAAACAAATCTTTGATCCTCATCACGGTTGCACGAATCAGGTTCTCAACGGATCTAGCAGAGCTAATACTCAGCTTAGCCAAAGAAACTTCTTCAACGAGCATCTGGAGGGAAACGGTCAGGAGTGATCCTCCTCCGTTTCCTCCAGGCTGATCACCCATACCATCCGGCAGAATAGCAAAACCGGAAGGCAGGAGAGCCACATAGTCAGGGTCTGTACCTAAATTGAGAAGACCTTCTATTGATGCCGTATCAACAGGCGCATAGATCACAAATGAAGCTGTTGGATCAGTAAAGGTCTCTTGAATTATCATCTTGTTCATCTGGCAAGTGCTTTTATTCTGTAACTAAAACAAACATACCAAAAGATTAAAAAAAAAAAAAAAGAATGCATTCTCAAAATTAAACACACAACTTAGATCTTTACCTTGAGTAGAGTTGCACAGTTCCTGCTGTCTCTCCCATTTGCAATCTCTGATATCTTCTGCACAATCCATCCATTGCAGAGGGCATCCCACTGCAGATACATATCTCAAAACATGTTACATAAGGAAGTCACTGAAAGAAAAGAAAAAAAAATAAGAGAAGTCTTGTCCTAAATTATAAGTATACATTGGCTCGATGATTCTCATTTCTGAGGAAGTCAAAGACAATCGTAGGAGGACAAGGAACCCAAAACGAAGTGGATGCAGAAATAACGACACCAGGAGGCCTTCCTGGACCATTCAGGTTCTTCATTTTCATCACTCTGATACCCTTTCCTCCTACACCAGAAATTGGAGTCCCCATCGAATTAGTCAGCCCAATAAAGAAGCTTCTTGCAACCCGCTCAGCTAGTTTCAGGATGCTCATCTTTCCATGGTCCGTTAGCGCTGCACCAAATCACAAAACTCTCAGAATCGTTAATAAAAAGAAACACTTTGCCCCAAAAAAAAAAAAAAAAACACATTTCTTTGTGAAGTAAAAAAAAAATACCAAGGCGATCAGCCGAATCCACGGATTGAAACTCTGTAGTCATGATGTTATTGCCAGCAATCCTCTCGCACCGGCGTTCCAATGTTGCAACCCAGCGGTTAGCAGCAAAAGCTTGACCAGTACTGACGAAGTGCTTGAATATGTTTTGATATGCTTCTCTGTCATCTACTTCCACATGCTCAACCCATGTTACCTTTTTCCAAACCAGCAAAAACAATTATTAATGTATGAAACCATACACTAAATAACCATAATGAGACAATAGGTTACCTTAGAGTAACCATTAGGGATTTCTTGAATCAAGCATCCAGAGGGTCTGCGGCGACATTTCGTGTGGATATTTGTAACGAAATGGTCGATGGAAACATCCACCACCGCCCACAAATTATCTCGCTGTTTACAGTAGCGGACAAAGTAGCTTTCGCGGGTTGGGACTAGCGGCGAAAGATCTTGGTACTCAGCACTCATCTATGGATAAAGAACAACATTGGTTATATATATTACATCAAATATGGTTTTACTTTTTTTTTAGAACTCCCCTGTACGTAGATTATATCAAATGTATAAATAAATAAGTAAAGTAGAAGAATTACGATTTGGAGAGCTCCATTGAAGTTTCCAGTAACATCAGGCAAAAGTTTTTCATGAGTCACGGCTCTACCAACCATTCCGACAAACATTGTCGACCACAGATTCTGCCAATATATAAATCGCTACTTAAAGGATTAGTTAGGATCATATAATCTGATATAGTTATATGAATTCAATTTACCGCTTGCATGAGCATCTCAACAACGCCAGTAGGATTCATTGGCACGAGCGCGGTTTCCCTGGATGCCTCGATTCTAAACCCGCTAAGTCTAGGCCCGAGACCCATCCGAAACGTCCTTTCGTATTCATTCCAGTTCAAAGCTAGGCTAGTGCCATTAACTCCTCCAATCCACAGTGGTTCATCCACTTGAGCCATCAACAATAGCTCCTCCATGGATTCAATTGCCAACTCTTTGATCATTGGCTTATCAGCATCTGCCGGTCCAGTGATTCCCCTAGAGAGGTTTCCTCCATTTCCATACAATTCTCTTCCAGTAGATGATCCCGCCCTGAACTCGAAAGTTGGAGGACGATGAAAAGGCCGAGGAGACATTACCATTTTTCGGGTAAAACTTTCCGCCAGAGCAGTCAATTCATTGATCTATATACAGAACCCAAAAAAAAAAACAAGAAATACAACTTGTTTAATAATTTCTATATGTAATATGTATGCGTCATTTATTATAAATAACTTCTCTAATATATGTGTTTAACGATATGTAAATTGTAGTGGTCAGTGTGTGTGTGTGTGTTAAGATCTAGTACCTCGTCAGTTAGCCGAGCGTTTTGGATCCGAAGCTGATGTTCTTCCGAGCACATTTCGCCAATTGCAGTTTGGCCTCCACACTTAGGGCACAAGGCTAAAAAAACAGCTTCTCGGAACCGTTGGTTTTCAGAGCTAAGCTTCTTGTTCAATGACCGAAGTCCTATGTTCTCACAATGTTCTTGATGATTCTGCAAAACAAAAACAAAAACAAAAAAAGGTTCTTAATTATATTTCAAACTAAATAATTAACCAACTAAGTCCCTATCTTAGGATACGAAGCAACAAAAGTAATGAAGTTTTTTTGGTTTTTAAGTGAAAAAAGAACATTACGTACTTAAGGAAGATAAGTACATGTGAAAATTGCTTGACCTAACGTTTAGTAATGTGTGTCTCACACGTTTCAAAACGATATAATATTCTCTTACGAAGTCAGATAACCCTAATATCTTAAAAACTAGATTTCTAATTCAACATATACAGTAGTTATGAGGAATCACAATCTCAACCAATCATATGTCTATATAGATACATTAGATACAAATATACAATGTGTGAGATGGTAACAAATTCATTAAATATGTGTATGTACCTTGTTTTGAGTGCGTTTGTTCTGGAACCAGAATTTAATCTGAATAGGTTTTAAACCCAATTGACGGCCAAGAACCGTTCTTTGTTTGTCATCTGGGTGAGGACACTCTCTGAAGAAACTAATCAACACAAAATAAAAAAAAAAGAAAGAAAGAGAGAAATGATTATATTTAATTTATTATTGATCTAGCTAGATAATATTATAAGCTGAGTTATATAAAAAAAAATAAAAGAAGAAGAAAATTACGCTTCCATCTCCTGAATCTGATATTGGCTGTGACGATTGCGTTTTTTTTTCTTACGAGGGGGACCTTCACTGCTTCCCATTGCTTCTTCACGATTGTCACTTACAGTCTTTGCACTGTCGATTTCTTCAGCTCCACTACCAGCTCCAACACAAGCTCCACCATCAGTGTTGTTCATGACATTGTTCTCCTTGTTATCAGTGTCTCCATTGTTACCCACTGGTACCATGTTTGACTCGGACATTTTTGCTCTTTCGATTTCTGGAAGATCTAATCATCATAGTTGTAAAAACGAAAATGAATTTACAACAAATTAAAATCATAGTAGAGGGATATCAAATTACAAGAACTCATTAGATATAGAAAATAGGGCTTGTGGAAAAAGGTTTCTTTATGTTTTCCTTTGTCCTTAAAATGATAAGAATCAAAAGGATTTCTTTATGAAATTGGTTTTTTTTTTTTTTTTTTTTTTTTTGATTTAGACACAGTCAGTCAGACACACACTCTCCCTTTCACTAAATTGATTAAAACAAAAACTTCGCTTTTCAAAGTCAAAATACTTTTTTTTGACAGATCTTGTTAGAAGGTTAACAGACAAACAAAAATTAGAAAAGTTATTGAGGGTGATTGTTGGAATAAAAAAACCACCAGTAGAAATCAAAGACAAAAAAAATAATAATAATAATAATGCATCAGACATCATAGTCAGCAGATGAACAAATAATTGACACAAACAAATTAATGAATTAAAAGAAGTTCTATCCGGGAAGTGTCTTTAGTCAACTGGTTAAAGTACCATCTGTGCGACCGATTTCACCAGAGTTCAACACTATGAATTCTCCAAAACTAGTTCAAGAGTCACAGTCGCGGCATAAATTTTTTCTTTTAAAAGCTTGTTAAAGCTAATAAAATGACCATAAGAATATCAAATAATATGATTAAATTACTTTGACTTTAATAAAAAAATAAAAAGTAAAATTATTAGATTTATTTGTATGTTTACAAAGTTCTAGCACTGAAATTTATCTTTTTTCCTTTAGAAATATAATCAAGTTTTGTACAAGGGGCAGAAAAGGCATGGTATCATATATGTATATATACCGACCAGCAACAAAAAACAAATTTATATGATGTATTAAAATTTTCCCATTATATTTTGTTATCATTGTTGTATTTTGTTATCATTTTGTTATTATATTAGTGTTCTTAAAAGTGTTTTAGGCGTCCGCCTCTGCCCCGTCTAGGCGCTAAACGCTATATTATCGTCTAGATAACCGCTTTAACCGTTTAAAATTGTAGTATCGCTATTTCAGTATATTTTAAAAAAAAATAATTACACAAATTTAATATTTATAAGTTTTACTTCTATAAACATAATTATAAATGTTTAATATGTTGTTTAAAATTAATTGAAATAATGTTTTTGTCTATTTTTTTTACAATTGAATTTTTTCATTCTTCTTATACATATTTTTGTATAATTATATTATAATATCATATATATATATATATAATGGTTTATGGCGTAAACGTCTAAACCGTTAGAAATCGCCTAGATTCCTATTAAGCGTTCTAAACGCTAGGCGTTGGATCACCGCAAATCTAACGCCTAGCACTTTCTTCAACATTGTATATAACTAAGAACACAAACATAAACAAAAAAAAAAAAAAAAAGACAACGAAAGAATGAGTGTTACCTTTAAAAGGTTTTGGCTGTGTAAATAAACTCAAAAAGATCAAATCTTTTTAAGCTTATTGTTCCTTTGTTCGCTAGATCTATCTCTCCATCTTTTTTTCTACAAACGAAAAGGAATAAGGAAAAAAGTTTTAAATCTATAAACAAAACACGGTCCCAAAAGCAAGATACATCATAAGAAACCAGATCATCATTTGATGTATATAATAGATACAACTACGACAGATTTGATCAGAACATAATAGAATGGTATAAAATCAGTCAAATGAAAAATGATGAAATCTAAGACATACATGAATGAATGGTAGGTATATTATGTTTGTCGATGAAAAATAGGATAGTATCTATAGCTAGGAAATAGGGGCTTGGTCGGAAATCAACTAATGGTTTTACGAAGCGGTTTTGAGGTGCGTCGGAGGTGGTGAGAGTGCAAGTGAATTTAATGGGTTATAGTGACACATATTTATAGGTCGGGACGGAGACACTTGCTTTATCCTACACTCTCGAAGGAAAGAGAAGCAAAAGATAACGTCAGAAAAAGAAAAGAGAAAAAAACAAAGATGCTTCTATCTTTTTGTCCATGTGTCACAATGTAATTGGTTTTTCATATATGATTTATATTATTACATAATAGTAATTAAATAAGTAAATAGCATAATTTAGTTTTTTCTCTATTAAAAGATAAAATTCAGTCTCAATTTGAAATGAAATATTTTTAACCTTTTTGGTATTTTCAATTTGAGTCCTTTTTGAATTTTTACTCTTGAGAAACCATGATTTCTATAAAAATATAATGCTTATATATATGGTATGAGCCTAAGAGAAAAAATGTAATATTATTTAACTTTTTAGATTTAAAATTCATAGTAACAATGATCATAAATTATTTTTAAAACTTTCTTGTCATTTTAGTTTTATATCTAAAAAATTATACATATTTGCCATCAATTATATTTTGTATGTTAGAAGATACATAATATTAATCAATCTAGTCAATAATGACTGACACAAGATAAACACAAAGATTAAGCTACAAATTCTAGTCGTCGGTCATACAATCCCTTTTAGCTATCTTACCTTCTAATGAACATTTGACCGAAAAAATAATCATAATAGTCAAACTTAAGATAATTGCTTAAATTTTTAATTTTAAAAATTTAATTATATCGTTTTGCTAGGTAGGGGATTCGATATTCATGGGTGGCTGAGTGTCGGCTAAATGGTCTATTCCAAGAGGCTTGTGGCGAGTCAGGCTCGTCACTAGTAACGGTTGAGAGACAGGATCTGAATTATCCAGGTAAAGAACCCGATCCAATGGCAGTCAAAAAGTTGTTGCCCTTGTATTCGACGGTATTAGTAGATCTGGTTCGCTACCTCCGTTTAACCTCCCAGATTCAACCTCGCTTTTTGTTGTTGATCACCGGAAAAATCTTTCTGTTTCGTAATTGTGGATGTTTAGTATTTTTCAGACCTAAATCTATTTTCGGGAGGACCCATTAATAAAAAAAATATAAGTTTTAAAAAAAACTCACTGATTAGTTTGATGTTATTGGTCCCCTGTCCCCTCAAGAGAACCCTCATCTCCTCATGAGTTGTTCAGGACCCCCCCCGGGCCGCCCTTTTAGCAATGGTCATAACATTTATAATCATTTCCCCAACCATGACAACCCCCCGTTATCCGCGTGAAACATCGTTTTGTCCTACCAACCACCATATTCCATCCCGGAACTTCACCACCACCCTAGCCACCCTCAGGCCACACTCTAAAACCTCCCAACCACTTTGCGTGTTCACAGAAATAGACAAATCCTAAATATTCATAAAATTTTCCATTTTTGGAAACCACATATACATCATCACAATGTCCTACCGACAACCATATTCCCTCCCGGAACATCACCTCCGCCTTGGCCACTCCCAGGCTACACTCCAAAACATCCACTTTCACGAATCATCGTTAATGTATATCCTAATACCTGCGTGATTCACCACTTCCAAACAACTTTCCATTAGTCATCTGCACTTCCCCGAACAGAGACTAACCGTGGAATCTCTTTGAAGGCTCGAAGAGGATGGATGATACTAGGACTTCATACCACATGCAAATTGACTAACTACTCATAATCAAGCAACAGTTTCACAACATTATGCGCCATGAAAATAGTTCAACCAATTCAATTCTTTAAACTGCTCTAAACCATCCATTAATCAGCTATAGAATCGTAAGGGCTCTGATATTATACTGAAACAACCCAACCCTTTTTTATAATAATAATAATATAATTAAATACTCCATAATACTTAATTACAACACAAAGAATAAACCAACAACAAATTAACATGCACAACGGAAGACAAACCAAACAAACTCCAATTTAATATAAATACCATATCAATTACAATCAGTATAAACCATTAACCTAACATGCTTCTAAACCAAGTTCCAACATACAAACACAAAAAACCAACATCACAAAACCGAGACCCTAAATCATCCTCCTCCTTATTGCAATGATCCCATGTTACAGATTACCCTATCAAGGTGATTCAAACAACAAATACAATTAGGAGATACTCTCCTTGCATCTGCAACAGCCCAAAAACACCTGTTAACTTCCAAATCCCTCCGGTGTAAAGCTAGCCCTAGACGTCAGGAAGCTTCCCACAAAATCTCAGTCGATCGGATAACAGACGAGTCCACGATCACACTTACAATCCCTGCTGCTTTCAATTCGCGTTTGAGACGAAGCACCTCATGAAACTTTTCAACGGTTTGCTATGTAGAATCATTTTCCTACCATATCCTGACGATTCTGATTTCTCATTAATCTCCTTCACACCATGCCAAACTTCTCTCTCTTGCTCTCTCTTTGCTTTATTCACATCCCAAGCACGAAATCAGCAATAACAGCAACAAGGAGAAGGTGTCAAGACTTATAAAACACTTATTAGGATTTTTTTCAAAACCAACTAAACTGGCAACTCAAATCAAATCGGTGAACTTAAACCAAGTCGACCAATTTCTAAAATTAAGAAACTGGGATGTTACAAAGCTAATCATTTAAAATTAACTATATATATAGTTAATCAATACAAATAAAACAATTACAAACCTCTAATAACTTCATAAAACAAAGTCTCTCCATACAAATTGTGACAACCCGTCCCGTGGACCCCACTAGCCTCACTGCTAGCCCGCTAGCCTCACTGCTAGCCGCCCAAACGGACCCCAAGCTGGCCCTGCAGGGCATCGATCCTAACCCTTCACTGGGCAAATGGAACTATTCATCCAAATCCACAGTAGGTTATTGGTGCACCAGGCGTTCCTCAAACCCTGGTCCCCACCCTTTAACAACCTTCCCACAGGACAAGCTGTCACCAATTGATCTGCAATTAAAACAACCGGACCCGTTTTTTTAAAAAAATAAGTACAATACATAATTAAGCATCTCATACTACTTAATTAAACCACCCAAACCACAATTCCTCATTAAACCGATAACAACCAATATGCACAGCGGAAACATACCAACATACAGAACCAACACATCATCAATGCAATAACATTCCTAAGCATTCTATCCATCAACCTAGCATAACTCTATCCAAGGTTCCAACATAAACAATATAACCAAGTCCAACAACACACAACCGAGACCCTAGATCATCCTCCTCCTCATCGCCATGATTCCACACTACACAATACCTGCACCACAAACACAATGAGATGCGTGAGTATTACCAGAAATACCCAGTGAGACGATCCTCCCATCTACGAGCTATACACACAAGCAAATCAAGAGTACAACCACAAATAAAACATAACAAACCAGACATTGAACAGAACATCCAATAACACATTCATCACACCTACACAACTTCACACAAAACAAGTTATACAACCCAATCGCTTAGATAAGCTCATGGTCACGCACTCACCTTATCAAACTGATTATAACAACGAATATAACCAGTTGAGACTCTCCTAACGTCTGAAACAGCCCAGCAATTCCCTACAACAAGCCACATAACCAAAAACGACTTATAGCGAAACTGGACAGAAACATTAGAAAAGAACAGTCTTAAAGACGAAACCCTAAAATAAAAACCAACCGTTAACTATCAAATCCCTCTGATGAACAGCTAGTCCGAGACGTCACGAAGCTTCCCACAAAATCTCGTGCCGATCGGAAACCAGACGAGACCACGATCTCAGTTACAATCTCCGATGGTTCCAACTCGCGTCTGAGAAAACGTGTCTCACGAAACTGCACATAACTCATCGAGTTTAAATCCAAATCCACTTCTGTAAAAAGGAGAATGACGATGAAAGGCTTGAGAATAACACTACCAAATTTCGTTACCTTTGACAACGATTTGATATATCGAAACTGTTTCTTCCCAAACCCTAACGATTCTGCTCCTTCTCCTTTAATCTCCTTCACACCACAATAGGCTCTCTCCTCTCTCTATATCTCTTTCTTCCTCTCAACACAAGTATTGAATAACAGCCACGACCAATTAGAGAGAAGAGGCGTCCATTTCATTATAAATATATCACTTAGGGTTTCCCAAAACCTGCTCTAAACCGGGTGAACTTAAACCAAACCGGGCAATTTCATGATTTCACATAAATTGATCGGTTCTTCCACTTTTCTTTGGGACACAGGCGTTACACAAATAAACTTTGTTAGTAAATTCTTCACATCGTCACTCGAAAAAATTGTTAACCAAATCCTAATGATTTTTAACCACAAAAGAAAAATATATAACTATATATATATATATATATATATATAACGCACGAGACTCAACCTAGTGATATATAAGTTATATCCCTTCTGTACATTTAAATCCAAATCCACTTCTGTAAAAAGGAGAATGACGATGAAAGGCTTGAGAATAACACTACCAAATTTCGTTACCTTTGACAACGATTTGATATATCGAAACTGTTTCTTCCCAAACCCTAACGATTCTGCTCCTTCTCCTTTAATCTCCTTCACACCACAATAGGCTCTCTCCTCTCTCTATATCTCTTTCTTCCTCTCAACACAAGTATTGAATAACAGCCACGATCAAATAGAGAGAAGAGGCGTCCATTTCATTATAAATATATCACTTAGGGTTTCCCAAAACCTGCTCTAAACCGGGTGAACTTAAACCAAACCGGGCAATTTCATGATTTCACATAAATTGATCGGTTCTTCCACTTTTCTTTGGGACACGGGCGTTACAATTCTCCCCCTCTAACAAAAGATTCGTCCTCGAATCTGAGAACATTGTCCCTCCACCAAGGACCTCCGTGCAACCGTCACTACGGCCCGCACATTCCCCGACTGGACTGAATACCGTCAGTAAAGGTTTTCCGTGCAACTGTCGTAACAGCCCGCACATCCATATGACCCAACGGTCCACATAACCCTGGCCCCACTAGTCAAGACAACCCAAAACACGAGATCAATCCCGACCTCCGAGGTCTACATCCAGTCACTACGCTCATAACCACGTTCTAGACATTGTTTGCTCTCTCACTCATACATTCTTAGGTTGCAACCTTCGAACTGCACCGCCTGCACTCTCAGACCGTCGTCCTCGAGCCATACCGTCTCACTCTCGGATCGTCACCCTTGAGATCTCGGTACCAGGGGAACTACTCATCCCCTCCGGGGAACTAATCATCCCCTAGGAGAACTAATCATCTCCTCTGCCGCCCTCAGAGTCGCAACCCGTCAAGCCCGCGGTGCACCAGGGGAACTAATCATCCCCTCAGGAGAACTAATCATCTCCACAGGAGAACTAATCATCTCCTCTGGAGAACTAATCATCTCCACGTGAGCAAACAAGTCCTAACGTCAATAAGCATCTCCCGACGGGAACTACCTCATGTGATTCACGTAAAACATCGCAATGCTCTACCAATCACCATATTCTCTCACCAGAATATCACCACCACCATGACCACTCTTCAGGCCAACTCAAAACATCTCAACCATTTGGGTGTTTGCACACACCCTTTCCATAAATAGACAAGTTCTAACTATTCATAAAACTTTCTATTTATTTGCAATCGCACTTTTCGTAAATAGGCAAGCTTTAACTATTCATAAAACTTCTCATTTTTAGAACCCGCACATCTCGTAGCACCCTGACATCACCAATCAAAAATCCATGAGAACTGATCATCTCATCTGTGACCACTCTTCAGGTCAACCTCTAAACATTCCCGCCACTCCAGGCATTCCACATCCCCTTTCCAAAAATAGTCAAGTCCTATCTATTCATAGAACTTTATATTTATGGAAACTTCCCTTTTCTGGAACTTTTTATTTTTCCTTTGCAACGACACTTTCCATAAACAGCAAAGCTTTATCTCCCTAAACACTTTCCATATTTAGAAACTTTCTATTTATGGAAACTTCCCACTCCTAGAATCACATAATCCCTTAACCCATCCCTCGTCAAAATTTCATAAGAACTAATCATCTTATTAAATCTGCAATAAGGTCATCTCGGTCTGAGCAAAACCTGTTACCACACTCACAGAACCTGCTGGACCTCCAACAACACCAGTAAGCACATCGGCCACACAATGTCTCAGAAGACCGCCACACACGGGCACATACTAACTCAAAATTCCGCCACAAAGGCCGCACAAGCCCCTCCAAGGCACACACCGCTAAAAATTGACAAATTCTAACTTCCATAAAACTTTCCATTTTTAAAACTTCCCTCTTTTGGAAACTTTCCACTTATAGTAAATTCTATTTCGGGAAACTTCTCTCAACACCACCGCTTCACGAAAATTTCGGACTCCGAACACCACCTCATCTTGTTAAATAGTGGCACTCCAGCCACTCTAGGCGAAGTAAGTCTCCAACTTAACTTCTTGGAAATCCCTTTCCAACATATCCACTTTCACAAATCACCGCCAACGGTATTTCCCGATACCGGCGTGATCCACCAATTTCCAACAACTTGTCAATAGCCAACTGCACCTCCCGTACAGAAGCTAAAAACACTATACAACTAACAACAAATAAAACAACTTACAGTGGAATCTCATTGAAGGCTCGAAGAGGATGATACTAGGACTCCATACCACATACAAATTGACTAACTACTCATAATCAATTCCATCACACATCATCATGCATCAAACAATAGGAAGATAATTCAACCAATTAAATTCCTAAACCGCTTTAAACCATCCATTTAACCATCCTAGTACCGTAAGGGCTCTGATACCAAATTAAAACAACTGGTCCCGTTTTTTTTTAAAATAAGTACAATACATAATTAAGCATCTCATACTACTTAATTAAACCACCCAAACCACAATTCCTCATTAAACCGATAACAACCAATATGCACAGCGGAAACATACCAACATACAGAACCAACACATCATCAATGCAATAACATTCCTAAGCATTCTATCCATCAACCTAGCATAACTCTATCCAAGGTTCCAACATAAACAATATAACCAAGTCCAACAACACACAACCGAGACCCTAGATCATCCTCCTCCTCATCGCCATGATTCCACACTACACAATACCTGCACCACAAACACAATGAGATGCGTGAGTATTACCAGAAATACCCAGTGAGACGATCCTCCCATCTACGAGCTATACACACAAGCAAATCAAGAGTACAACCACAAATAAAACATAACAAAGCAGACATTGAACAGAACATCCAATAACACATTCATCACACCTACACAACTTCACACAAAACAAGTTATACAACCCAATCGCTTAGATAAGCTCATGGTCACGCACTCACCTTATCAAACTGATTATAACAACGAATATAACCAGTTGAGACTCTCCTAACGTCTGAAACAGCCCAGCAATTCCCTACAACAAGCCACACAACCAAAAACGACTTATAGCGAAACTGGACAGAAACATTAGAAAAGAACAGTCTTAAAGACGAAACCCTAAAATAAAAACCAACCGTTAACTATCAAATCCCTCCGATGAAAAGCTAGTCCGAGACGTCACGAAGCTTCCCACAAAATCTCGTGCCGATCAGAAACCAGACAAGACCACGATCTCAGTTACAATCCCCGATGATTCCAACTCGCGTCTGAGAAAACGTGTCTCACGAAACTGCACATAACTCATCGAGTTTAAATCCAAATCCACTTCTGTAAAAAGGAGAATGACGATGAAAGGCTTGAGAATAACACTACCAAATTTCGTTACCTTTGACAACGATTTGATATATCGAAACTGTTTCTTCCCAAACCCTAACGATTCTGCTCCTTCTCCTTTAATCTCCTTCACACCACAATAGGCTCTCTCCTCTCTCTATATCTCTTTCTTCCTCTCAACACAAGTATTGAATAACAGCCACGACCAATTAGAGAGAAGAGGCGTCCATTTCATTATAAATATATCACTTAGGGTTTCCCAAAACCTGCTCTAAACCGGGTGAACTTAAACCAAACCGGGCAATTTCATGATTTCACATAAATTGATCGGTTCTTCCACTTTTCTTTGGGACACAGGCGTTACACAAATAAACTTTGTTAGTAAATTCTTCACATCGTCACTCGAAAAAATTGTTAACCAAATCCTAATGATTTTTAACCACAAAAGAAAAATATATAACTATATATATATATATATATATATATATATATAACGCACGAGACTCAACCTAGTGATATATAAGTTATATCCCTTCTGTACATTTAAGATGCATGTGTGATATAGTGTAATACACAGTTAGTTTTACTTAGTAAGCAAAACCTCTAACTAATATGGAAATGTCAGGATGGCCGAGTGGTCTAAGGCGCCAGACTTAAGTTCTGGTCCTCTTACGAGGGCGTGGGTTCAAACCCCACTTCTGACATTTATTCTTTTTTTTTTTGTCAAAAAAAAAATTATAGAGAAGATCCCATAAATAAGCCCAAGTCATCATAAAGTTAACGTCGAGGGCTAAGTAGTGAGCCATAGAAATTATTGTTTAGGTACAAAATTTTATGAGGATATTATTATTTCTGTTCGTTTGGATAAACTTCTGATGATGATTACATAATAAAAACCAGAGTGATTTACCGTACTTATGTTACTTTCCGTAAAGAATTTTGATGTAATAATTAGAAGTATAATTTTTCCTGGGTAGAAGAACGGGAGGTAAATCCTCCCCCAATTTATTAAAAATACTTATAATCATAAACATATGTAATAACTAGAAGTAAACATCGCGTCAGATAATTTTATAATAATTTTAATATATTTTAAATTTATTAAAATATTTTAAAATTTATATTTTGTGTGTCGATAAATTATCTTATGTTTGTTATTTGTTTTGTTTTTAAATAAGTATTCTCAGTCACTTAAAATGAATGACTATTGATTAGTTAAGCATTAAACTGAAAATTTATGTTAATATGAAAGGTTAGTTTAAAATATTTAGTTTGTATCCTATAATATATAGAACTCTTCATGTTTTGATAAGCATTTTTTATGTTAGAAAAAAAGAATATTGATTACGTTTAAAATAAAATGCGGATGAGTATGGACATTATGTGTTAGTTTGTCCGCTTTTAACATAATCTATAAAACATCAATATCTTCTAAAACCAGACACCTCCAAGAAGGACGAGACAGTAGCTTGAATTTCTCGAATAACCTCTTCTTGAGCTGAAACTCATGCTCTTCCTTCATTCTTTGTGAAATTAATTTCATTAATTAGATAACTAAAGGTAGCATAAATAATTTTGATATTTATATATTACCAGCATGCTTCACACATGCTTAAAAAAATTTCTTATTATAATTTGAATTTTTTAGAAATAAAATATTTTAATCTTAACTAATTATACAAATGACTTCAAATGCATTTGTGTTCTAGAAGTAGAATACTTTGTGTTTCTTGATTAATTGCATTTGGAAAAAAAATTCGCTGTTAGATATTTCTATAATTTTATCACGTAGTTTATATCTATTGAACATACTAAATGCAAACTGAATTTTAGTTTAGAATTGAGTAAATAAATGTTATTAATATATATTGATATATTATTATATATATCACATAAAATTTTATTTTTCTGTGTTATACTTTTCTGTTTAAAAATAATATATATATATATGTTGTATTATACTCAAAATGATCAACGAAAAAGAGTAAAAACATATCATCGTATTATTGAGTTACTTTTTTTAGTTTTAACTTCATAACCTAAGAGAACATAAAATAATTGTTCGCCATATAATCTTTTTTTTTCTATGTTTTTTTTTTTAAATCATGTGATGGAGGGACGAAGAGATAACTCAAATCTTTCCTACTTCTCCAAGACATTGCTTTTCTCTCCCTTTCCCTTCGTCTCTCTCTCTAGAATGCAATTGGGATTAGCTTAGGGTGATCTTTGGATCATTCAACTTGATAAGCACGTGGTAGAGGTGAGTCTTGTTAAATGCGTATTAATGAAACTTGCACACATGGTCAAATCCCATTGTCTTGTTCTGCTTGCGGGTAAGCACTATCATCACATCATCAACAATCGATCATGGCTAGGAAAAATAATAGAACATATGAGAAGAGAAATTAGATGAAAATTATATTTTAAGAAAATAATTAAGACTAAATTGTGTAAGAAAATAAAAACCGAATTCGGAAGAATCACATGGCTTTGGAACCCCATATCATGAGATATATATCACCTAGACGTCCAAACCTTCCTCGTCTCTAAATCCTGCCATCGCAAAACCTTTCTCATCAGAAGTCATAACCTATTAAATAAAATAGATAACCATGGAAAGAAAGAAAGTTAATAAATACATACAAACACAGTTGTAACATTAAAGAACAAATTTAAGGTAATAGTATTCGAAACAGTTAATATTTGTTTAAACTCATTTTGGTGGGTAATACATACAAACACACTTGTATAAAATATAGCATGGTAATAAGTAACATAAATATTGTGACTAAGATATAAAATCTATTAGGGTTTATGAATTATGTTCTAAAATCTATACTAGTAATTTTGCTGCAGTTTTTGTTCAAAAATACTTTTTGGAAAGTTTTTACATTTAATGCATTGACTTTAATATTAGTTAACAAAACTTCAAAATTAATTATAGGTAAGATTTTAAAAAAATTAGGAAATCTTTCTACCTCATTCAAACATAAATATATGATTCTCTTTCATTTTTATTTGAATTTATATTTATATTACCTTGAATTATTCTATAATACATTTAGTTAATAAAAAATGTAATTTTTTGCTGCATATGATGTAATACAAAATTTTAAAAACGGATATATATTACTCAATAGATGAATAAAAAATACGGGTACAATATCCCACATCGTCTCAAAAAATTGGGCAACGGTTTAGAGTCATACTATAAAAGAGACCAAAATGATTCTGAATACAAATGAGTAGAAACCTTGATTATCAGACATTCAAACTTTAAAAACTTGTATTTGGATTATTCCGGTTCTTTATTTTAAAGACTTTTAAAAGGTTAAATATGAAAATATTTAAAACTTTTAAAAAGTTAAATATGATAAATATTATACCGTATATACACAATAAATATTTAAAATGAAGATGATATAGTGTGAGTTAAAATATCTCGGGACGGGGTTATATAGCGGGACGGGTTTATCGATATTTATATAAATTAAAAAATATCATTTCATTATTTTGTAAACACTGTCAGTATCAGAGAATATATGTATCTAATTAAATTGATTAAATAAATATTATGTAAAAAATAAATTATATTGCGGTATTATATGGTTTATTTAACAATTATTATATAATAATAATATATTTTTGACCAACAAATACAACTTATAATTTAAATATTTTAGTTATAAATAATTTTGCCATGTGGTACACCACGGGTCCTAATCTAGTTTTTATATTAAAAATTTATCAAATTGATCAAAAGAAAAACAAATTACAATATTGATATACAAAATAGGCATTCAAAACAATATTTACAAGTGAGAATATTTTATGTTCCTAAGGCCTTCTTCATCTAACTCTTTCTAATGAATAACCACATTTCAAATGTTCACTTCTATATATGCTCCAAAATTTTGATTCAACTTATTTATTTCAAAACCTACAAGTATCACACAAAGGAAAAAGTTAAATATTACAAAATTCAGAAAATTATGTGAGAGGTAGAATATGATGTTTGATGAATATTTTTTATAGATAAATTTGTAGTAGTATGAGAGGTTTTCAATTTTTTTTTTGGTCAAACATCATGGGAGTTATGGTTACTTTTCAAAGAATAAATATACCATAGGTTTGTCTGTGTTTTTTTTTTTGTAAAATACAAATTGTATTGCAATTAATACATTAAAGTGTATTCATATCTTGAAAGATTTGTTTTTAAATTTTTTCAAACATCATGGGAATTACATTTTAAAGAAATAATATGCAATAAATTATGTTAATGATTACTATTAAAGAAAAATAAAATAGCATATTGTTTTATATCTTGAAATTATTTTAGTATAAATTGATTTGATATTTTGGTACAAAAACTGTGAAACAAATATTATATTATTTTTCAACAAATAATTATTATAATAGTATAATATTTTTATAGGTTGAAATTAGTAAAGAATTTAATAACCATCACATTATATTTTTCCAAAATTATGATATTAATATTTAAGTCTTTGATTATCAGAAATTTGTTTTGTCCAAAATTATAATATTAATATTTAATTCTTTCTTATTTGCAAAATTATAATGTTATGGTAATTATATAAAATATTGATAAATGATATCTACATATAATTACTAAAAGGACATTGCATGTCAAATATTTTTAAGTACAGGAATATCATTTAAATTTAGTGAATATGAAAAATAATGTATGTAATTTTGAGAGAATGAATTAAAAGAATTTAATAATTGAGAAGTGAGGACAGGTGTTGAAAAATATACGCTGCCAAATATCGTCGTGTTATGCAAAGTTAGGAGAAAACCTTCTCATATATTAATATATATATTTAATTCTTTCTTATTTGCAAAATAAAGACCTCATTAGTTGTGATATTGATCTTACGGGGGGGAACGAAAATAATGTTATGCTAATTATATAAAACAATGATAAATGATATCTACATATAATTACTAAAAGGACATTGCATAAATGTCAATATATATTTTTAGTACAAAAATATCATTTAAATTTAGTGAATATGAAAAATAATGTATGTAATTTTGAGAAAAATGAATTAAAAGAATTTAATAATTGAGAAGTGAGGACAGGTGTTGAAAATATACGCTGCCAAATGTCGTCGTGTTATGCAAAGTTAGGAGAAACCTTCTCATATATTAATATTTAATTCTTTTTTATTTGCAAAATTATAATGTTATGGTAATTATATAAAATATTAATAATGATATCTACATATAATTACTAAAAGGACATAGCATAAATGTCAATATAATTTTTAGTACAGAAATATCATTTAAATTTAGTGAATATGAAAAATAATATATGTAATTTTGAGAAAAATGAATTAAAAGAATTTAATAATTTAGAAGTGAGGACATGTGTTGAAAATATACGCTGCCAAATGTCGTCGTGTTATGCAAAGTTAGGAGAAAACCTTCTCATATTATATAAGATTAGACGTAAATTAATCCTAAATATAAATTTATAAATTTTAAGCCCCTATAACCAAAACAATAAAAAAGTCTTTGAAGTTGATCAACATATATAGTTCCCTAAATTTTGTTTTTTTTTTTGTTAATTAGTTCCCTAAACTTGAGGAGATAGATTTTGTGGAAGAATCCTACTTAGTCAATTTTTTTTTTTAATTTAGTTGCAAAATATCCGCAAAGAAATTGAAATTAATCAAGATCCTCTTCAAGTAAGGTCGTAATTAAACAATATACTAAGATAATTTCCATAAAATCAAAAACAATATCCGATATTGAATTGAAACGATACCCGCATGCTCTTTTTTTTTTGGTCGGATACGAAACCCGCATGCTTTGTGTTTGGTTAGTTCATGTTTTCATACAGAGCAAGATCTTAACTTAATACCATAAAACCATTGCCAAAAAAAAAACAAAAGCCAAAAAACAAAATAAAACAAAGAAACAGTAGAAAAGAAGATATCACTGTATTTGTCTTTACATTCCAAAATCATAAGATTAGTGGAAAGAGATCAAACAATGAAGGTGAGTGTGGAGATGATAACGGGAACTTTCATAGATACGGACGTGAGTGAGGATGCGACGGTCAAGGACTTGAAGGAGAAGATCGCTACTGAGATGAAATTACCGGTGACGCGTTTGTTACTTGTGATCGGAGATGAAGAGGAAAGACGGATGGTAATGGATGATGAAGATGAGACGAGGTTAAGAGATTTAGAAGTGAGAGAATGGACTCATATGTATTTGTTCTTTAAGCATCCTGATAATTGGTTTCTGAGGAAGAGAAGAGATCTAAAGGAGGAGGAGAAGAAGAAACGAAAAATATAAAATGAACGGCGAGGAGGACGATGACAAGGAGATCAAAAGTGAAGAACAAGGTAGAGAGGCGAAAGTTGAAGATGAAAAAGAAGAAGAGAAGGAGGACAATGGAGAAAAAGCTAAGGATGACGATGGTGTTAAAGAGGAAACAATAGAGGGTGAAGAAAGAGATAACAAAGAGGAAACATTGAGTTTCTTGATCTGATTTGAGATTTCTTTTAACTTTTAACTATTCCATTATTATTTGTTTTGCTTTTGTGATTATCTTTGTTATATCTTTTCTTGGCATACAAGCAAACAACTGAACATTGTCTTGGGTTACCAGCTTCATAAAAAAATTGATTTTGATTTTGTTCAGTCTCTTTTGTTTCTTCTTCTTGGGGATCGGATTCTCACATCTACTTGGCTATTTCCGGCGGTTAGGGAATCCAGTTAACCGGAAAAGCCGGCTGGTCAAAAGTTGGTTTTGATGTGTCATAAAAATGCTAACTAATAAAAAGTTCTTATCTACATTCTTTCATGAAAATGTTGTCTATATTCGTAAATCAAAAACAAGATACTTTTAACAAAAATTTATTAATGACGATTTTCTTAGTGACCAACAAATATCCATTGTTACATTTTAATGTTGTGGATGCTACATTATTAATTACTAGTTTAAAGCCCGTACTACGTACGGGTCCAAAATGTATTACATGTAATCGATCTGTAATAGATTTAAAGACTATATAATTGTAATTGAAAATCAAATTTGTGCTTGTACGATTTAACAAAGCTAAAAATGTTTAAACGTTCATTAACTTATTCAAAATAGCGTTGTAACTTTATTTGATTAATTTTCCAAAGTATACATATCAAAGTACCACAAAAATTCATAATCATATTATACCAAAACAATCTTGCCGTTCTTGCTTGGGAAGGTAGAAATCATAGCCAACTCTGACTGTTCCGCAATCATCTCTTCGGCCCTTTTTATCATGCGTGAATAATCTTTTATTAGTCCTTCCTGTATTGAGCAATTGCAGTATTTCATTAGTAATTATTAAAATCTTTCCTATGATTAACAATATAATGCTAGTAAACATGGTTCTATTGAGTATGAACACCTAAGAAAGAAAAAAGTGACAAATTTACCTTTATATTTGCTCTTCTACTAAGATGTTTTGTGCTGCAACAAAGGATCTGCATATCATATCTAGTTGTTGTGTTAGAGTAAATGGTCTTTAAGAAGAGTCATCTACTGAAAGCGTAAATTAAGAAAAATGCAAATAGTAAGAGACACACTGAGTTCATTTGACATCTTTATTTGCTATCTCCGTAAATGACTACTTTTAATTTGACATGAAGAAACTTTCACCTATTGAACTGTGCAGGAGACAAATGTAATAATCGAGCGACATGACTTCAGAATGGAATATGAACCTGCAAATCCAAACATAAAATTCATAACTCATAATTATGAGACTGAGAAAGAAAATGTGAAATACAAAATTTGATGAGCATGAAAAACAATGATGAAGAAACAAAACCAGAATTGAGAAAGTCAAAAACAGAGATTATTGTAAATTGTAAGAGAATTTGATGAGATATGCAATTGATAAAACGATGATGAACAGATTAAACCATAACTGAGGAATACAAAAATATAATTTAAATTGCAAACGGAAGAAGAGACATGCGAATGAGATTGATGAAACCTTAAATATAATCAGAACATAATATCTGGATCGTAATTTATGTACCTTTTTCCCAACAGTTTTTTCCTTCGGTTTCTGTAGATCTCTTCTCCTTCGTTTTCTCCGTTCTCGTTGTGAATTTTTTGGGTTTTTAATGGAGGATTAAGAAAATAGAGAGTTAGTGAGACTTTGTTGACTCTCATCAGTATATATCATGGAGGAAGAGGAGAGATCGTGGGCAAAACAGTTAAAGTAGATGAATTTTGTAAATATTTATTGAAAGAATTACTTAAATGTTATCCAATAGTTGGTTTATTACTCATATCTATAAATCTTTTAAAAATGACTCAAATGTTTAGTGTCCTAGGTGTAATTACAATTTACCCCTTGGATTTAGTTTTTCGATTTTTCGATTTACCCCTTGGATTTAGTTTTTCAAAGGTATAATTAAACTATAACTAATCAATTTCCTCAATTTTTTATTTTTATTTTCGAATTTATATAACCCTAACCGCAAATTCTCTCTGTTTCTAATTTTTTTAGGTGTAAAAGATGTGGAGACTGATTATAAGGGTAACAAATTGACGGTGGTCGGAAACGTAGATCCAGTGGCAGTTCGAGATAAAGTTGCCGACAAAATCAAGAGGCCAGTCGAACTCGTTTCTACTGTAGCACCTCCTTCTTCAGGCGGTGAGAAGAAGCCTCCGGCGGAAGAGAAATCAACAGAGAAGAAACCTGCCGCGGAAGAGAAAAAGGAAGAGAAGAAGAAAGAGGAAGCAGACAAAAAATCTTTGTATTTAATTTATTAAATATTTTTTCGAAAATACAAAAAGTGTTGTTGGAGAGACGCAAATAATAATTATGTTTATTGTTAAGAACCACACGCGTAATAAATGAGATTTTAGCGAATTTTTATTTAAAAGTAATTCAAAATTTGAATTGTCAAAAAAAAAAATCAAAATTTGAATTTGAATTTTAAATTTTTTTTTTAATAAAAGTGTTTCTCAAACAATTGATTGATATGGCTAAGTTATCGACATAAACGACTGACTTATGAAATATTTGTAAATTAGAATTATTATAACTCAAAATTAAAATATAGAATGAAAAAATGAATATTACAATCATTATAAACAATAAAAAGTAATAATTATAGACAAAGATTAATTTTTACACAGTCTGATCAAAATGTGTAAAACATTCAAATCATGACATTTAGGGGTTAGGGTTAGGGTTTGAGGTTTAGGGTTTATATTTCCAATATTATGGATTTTAATATAACAGTTTGGTTTTAGTTATATTGTGTTTGGTTTAAGGTGGTAATTTGGATATACTAATATGATAACCATTTGAAAATTTAAAATATTTTGAAATTACTTTTCAGTTATTTCCGGTTATGGGTCGGTTAGATGAATATATAACCATAAATAATCCAAATGTTATCCAAATTAGGTGGATTAACTTAATATAACCGATAGCAAGCCGAATATAACCGTAATTAACCAAAAATAATAGAAAAAATAGTTTCCGGTTTGGTTTGGTCGGTTATTTAGTCATTCTAATTTGAGGTTTGGCTGAGTTATGGTAAAGTTATGGCTGAGTTATCGTTTAGGGGAAAAATAATATGAAAACGTATTCTTCTTTCTTTCTTGGGTCTTTTGTTCTGTCAGATTTCTAATAAGTATTAATACGTCTCTCGATGTCACAAAAAGTGTTGTTAGGGAAGCGCGAAAAATCACTAATTCTGTGCCTGCTCAAATCCACACGTATAATAAATTCATAAAGTGAGATTTTTATCACAAGATATTATTGCAAATAATTAAATAATTATTATTCGATTTTAGAATTTTATTTTTCTAAAAGTATTAAAACGTCTCTCGATATTACAAAAAGTGTTGTTAGGGGAGCGCGAAAAATCACTAATTCTGTGCCTACTCAAATCCACACGCATAATAAATTCATAAAGTGAGATTTTTTTCACAAGATATTATTGCAAATAATTAAATAATTATTATTCGAATTTAAAATTTTATTTTTTAAAAAGTATTTCTCCAACAATTGAATATTAAAATTATTAGAACTCAAAATTTAAATTTAGAATGGAAATATGTCTATTATTAGGTTAACTGATGGTTTCACGCCAAAATATCGCTTTACGGCTGAGTTATAATCATTGCGGGAAAACGAAAGGTCATGTGACGGCTGAGTTATAATCATTACGGGAAAACGAAAAGTCATGTGACGGCTGAGTTATAGTGAGTTATGGCTGAGTTATCACAAGAAACAATCTGAAAGTAAATGGATGATATATATGACTTTACGGCTGAGTTATAATATTTACGTGAAAACGAAAGGTCATGTGACAGCTGAGTTATAGTTAGTTATAGTTAATTAAAAAAACAAAAATTCAGTTATATAATACAAAAAAATTTATTTTTTCGTATTTATTTAATTTACATATCAAGAAAAATAATTTTTACTGTTTTTTTTTTATTTAATAACTTTTTTAATTAGTTATTTTATTTCTCCTAAATTATTATTTTTATTATCATTTGAAATGAAAATAGACATAGACCTAAATTTTATTCAAAAATGTTACCAATCACTAACAAAACTAATTTTTTTGAAGTTGAGTTTGAATAATCATGTGTTATGGTTGATGTACAAGTTTGAGTTATATCCTTTGTAAAATTGTTAACTCAAAAGATTATTCAACATCATAGAAATTTTCATGAGTTAAAGATGTGGTAAGTTGAATTATCTATTTTTTTTAATTAAAAAAATGAAAATTCAGTTATATAATACAAAAAATTATTTTTTCGTTTTTATTTAATTTATATATCAAGAAAAATAATTTTTACTGTTTTCTTTTATTTAATAACTTTTTAAATTAGTTATTTTATTTCTCCTAAATTATTACTTTTATTATCATTTGAAATGAAAATAGACATAGACCTAAATTTTATTCAAAAATGTTACCAATCACTAACAAAACTAATTTTTTTGAAGTTGAGTTTGAATAATCATGTGTTATGGTTGATGTACAAGTTTGAGGTATATCTTTTGTAAAATTGTTAACTCAAAAGATTATTCAACATCATGGAAATTTTCATGAGTTAAAGATGTGGTAAGTTGAGTTATCTATTTTTTTTTAATTAAAAAAACGAAATTTCAGTTATATAATAAAAAAAAATATTTTTTTCGTTTTTATTTAATTCATATATCAAGAAAAATAATTTTTACTGTTTTTCTTTTATTTAATAACTTTTTTAATTAGTTATTTTATTTCTCCTAAATTATTATTTTTTATTATCATTTGAAATGAAAATAGACATAGACCTAAATATAATAAGATTTTAAATATTATGGCATGCATGTAGTTAATTTTTTAATTTGGAATGTAACAAAGAAGTTTAGTTAACAATGTAACTTAGCCACAACATGAAAAACATTACAGTAATTAAAAAGCAAAAAAAATTGCTGCCAAACTCAGCCGCTTCATCAACTGAAAATATGTAACTCAGCCGTATCGTTTGATAAGTCAGCCGTAACTGAATAACATTCTAGTAATTAATCTTTTGCTAATAAGTCAGCTGTCAAACGGCTGAGTTGTTGATAAGTCAGCCTATGACGGCTGAGTTATAGTTTTTTTACCATAACTCAGCCGTAACAACATCTCATAAGTCAGCCATTTTTTATAACTCAGCCAGTCGGAAAATAGTAATTCAGCCTGTCGTAGTGATAACTCAGCCAAAATTTTGACAACTCAGCCGTGTCGTATTGATAACTCAGCCAATATTTTGACAACTCAATCATCTGGTGAAAACTCAGCCATAAGGACGGCTGAGTTATGCGCATAACTCAGCCAGATTTAATAAGTCAGCCGTAACGCTTGGCTGACTTATGAGCATAACTCAGCCAGATTTTCATAAGTCAGTCGTCCGCTCTTACTCAAATGTTTTTCCGATAACTCAGTCACAACATACCTATAACTCAGCTGCAACATACTCTGTAATGCGTTACGGCTGAGTTATGGTTACACGTCAGCGATTTCTGACGTGGCGTCTGATGTGGCAATGACATT
This sequence comes from Camelina sativa, assembly GCF_030686135.1. NCBI lineage: Eukaryota > Viridiplantae > Streptophyta > Magnoliopsida > Brassicales > Brassicaceae > Camelina > Camelina sativa. The sequence continues at coordinate 20,649,117 of NC_141884.1, read as the reverse complement.
TTTGTAATTACGTTTTTTCCGGTAACATAAAACAGAGGTACGCTGGGTATTTCAAAATACTCGAAACATTCTAGTAATAAAAAAGTTTTTTGTAGATTCTGGTAATATTACCTAAAATGAGTAACATTTGAGTAATTCACCCTTATTTATTTTATGTGGAAAAGTAAAAGTTAATTTGTTTAGGAGGCTGATTTTTTTTTTTAAATTTTGGTTTTCCACTATCGTGATTATGGTCGTGTGTGTTTTTTTTTTATTAATGAGTTTGTTTTTTTTTAATTAAAAAATAATCTGATGTGGCTTAACTTGATTGTATATGTGACTTGTGCTTTATAGGATATAGGATGACAGTGGTGCTATAATTAGTTTTCTTTTTCTTCTTAGAAACAATTTTTGTTAATTAACTAAATAATATCATTGGTTGCTGGAGCGTGGGTTGCAAGAGATGATCAGCGCCAAATATTATATCATGCTAGGAATGCCTTATAGCCTAACGAATCGCATGTGTTAGCGACATTACGTTGTTCTATGTGGGCGCTGGAGGCGTTACAATTGTTACATGTGACTCGGGTTGAAGTGGCGTTGGATAATGCTGCAGCTGTTAAAGCAATAAACAATCACCGGGAGTGGCATGCAAGATACGGGTTTGTGCTGCGCGACATTCAGACTCTTTTATCAGGCTTCACCTATTGGGAATGTCACCAAGTTGCTGCTTCAGCGAATAAGGTGGCAACGGTTAGTTGCTGCTTGAGAAAATAAGGTGGCAACGGTTATTGCTAAAAGTGTCATGCGGGAAGGAAGAGTTCAACTGTTCAATCATACTTATCAGTTGGGGGACTCTCTTGACTGCATGATCAAGTAAGACACGATCTCGATTAATAAGGTGGTCAAGCGGCAGGATCAGAGAATAAGATGCCTGGTGGCTGCTATAGGTGTGCCGAGGGGGGGAAGGTTTTTAGGCCTTAACACTTGGAGGGTGACGAGGGTCTTTTGGACCTCAGTATCAAGTGAGGGTCGATGTGTTTTATGAGTGTATTTTTTTGTTTTCATTTTTTTTTCTTTACATTGTACGCTTTTCAAAGTTTTTGATTCTATCAGATGAAAAAAAAACTAAATAATATTATTGTCTATATCACTAGCCAGCAAAAAATATTATCTACCTAAATAAAAGGTTTATACTGTATAAAACATTACAATTACATTGACAAGTTTCTAAATAACACGGTTAGATACCCAATGACTTTCTTAGTGATTCAACAAATAGATTGTAACATCTTAAAGTTATAGGGTCCATCTATTCACGGATTCACCACTGTAATTAATTCTTAATTTTTTTTTTAGAAACAAACACATTTTTGTTAACTAGTAGATGAGTATCACTAAAATGTGTTTGTTTGCGGTTATGGAAATTATCGTTATAAACACGTTGATATCGTCCAAATATCACTAAAATGTGTTTGTTTGTTTTTATCGTCCAAATACACACGTTGATATTTGCACTAGGAGAAATAAGAGAAAGAAAAAACGAAGAGAACTCCTCATTATCGTTTTTGATATCGTCCAAATAAATTGAGAAATTTATTTAATTAATATAAGTGTCGAATATACACGTTGCGGTTACCGTTTCTGTTCTGTCTACTTCGACGGTGAACTGTTTTGACGGGAACTTGACTGTGACGTGGATTTTTTTAGCGGCGGGATAAGAAACGAAGGTGCCGTGAAAAAGGGAGTTATGGTGAGGTCGATTCTGGTGCCGTCAGAGATGATCAGATAATCTTCCATGTCGAGACCGTCGAGGAGTTCACAACAAGAGACAGAGAGAGTTAAGGAAGATGTTGGAATCTGAAGAAACTGTCATAAGCATTTCTTGATCTCCAAAACAGATTCTTCCTCGCTGAATTCTGTAACATCTCCAAACTCAGTTGTGGGCCATTTTGAAAATTACAGTCCATTAGACCATCATCAACGGTGGAAGTCATGAGCGTTGCTCAAAAAAATAAAAATATAAGCATTTTAATTGAAATAAGTGTAAACCAATAATAAGTGGATAGATGTATATTGGGGTATGGTGAACTGGAGATCGACCAAAATCGACGGTCGAGATTACAAACCAAGAATATGTAAATTATAAAGATTGAAAAAAATCTAGAAGATGTAGTTTAGGAATATTTACATTTATCTAAATATATTATTTACATTTACATTATCCTAGTTTACGAAATCTCTTATGTATATAAGATAACATAAGATGTAATATTATAATTATGAGAGTCTAATATTAATTCTTCCTAAACATTTCTGTGTCTTACTCTCATCAAATCTATTATGGTATCAGAACCAAGATCCTTGATGTGGTTTATGGTTCCGTTACGTTAGCTTTCGCAAAGAAAAGAAAAAAAAAATCTGTTTCGTCTTTTCTTTTATTTTGACCTTCCTCCATCGCTTCTTTTTTTAACGTTGGAGTCTTTCTTTCTTTTTGTTCTAATTTTGAGTTGGTAATGAGATTTATCCAAACTCCATCGACTACAAAAAAAAAAATATATATATATATATATATATATAGTTCTGGAATTTGGGCTTCACACACACGTGAGTGTGTTGTCTTGTGTGGCCATGACTTGGCTGGTGGTGGTGACTATGAATATCACCCAAGACGTACGGTGGTGTTCGGCCTGTTGGCCAAGTAAAAAAAAAAAAAAAGAATGATATTTTGTCTCTTGTATAAGAGATTTGGGCATAATAGCACGTGTTTGTGCTACTCTACCTATGGTCATGTGGTTTTCTTTATTTTACTACGAAAAAGATTGAGCCACGACGATGACTTTGACGGATACGATGCTGATCCGGCGGTGATGAATTTGAATTCGACCATGACTACACAAGTTTTTTCATGAACAAGAAGTTCGAAGAACGATCCAAACTTGTGATTTTAAATCGATGGAGCTAGATTGACTCTACGGCCAAGTATAAACGTCGTTGATGACCCTACGACCGGGTATAAACGTCGATGACCTAACGGCTGGGTATTGTAGCTGCTTTGACCCTACGACCGGGTATAAATGTCGATGATGACCCGACGGCCGGGTATAAAGCCGTTATTTTGAAGACTTGTCCAATCTCACTCGTGTTACCACGCATGAGCTTGCCGGAGGGTATTGGGATATGGTGAACTGGAGATCGACCAAGATCGACGGTCGAGATTACAAACCAAGAATATGTAAATTATGAAGATTGAGAAGAATCTAGAAGATATAGTTTAGGAATATTTACATTTATCTAAATATATTATTTACATTTACATTATCCTAGTTTAGGAAATCTCTTATGTATATAAGATAACATAAGATGTAATATTATAATTATGAGAGTCTAATATTAATTCTTCCTAAACACCTCTGTGTCTTACTCTCATCAAATCTATTAATGTATAAACAGTATAAGAGACCGCAGGGACGTCGTGTGCGAAGAGACCGCGGGGACGTCGTGGTTTCATGTTTGATCGCCGGTGGGTGGGTAAGGAGGGTTTAATGGATGCGATCTCGTCTGGTTGGAGGAACGGGCAGGAGCAGAGCTCAGGTGGTTTTGTGGATAAAATTGTTCATTGTCAACGAGCGATATCTCGGTGGCGGAAACAGCAGGCTCCTTATGGGAGGGTTTTGATTGAGGATCTTAAGCGACAGTTGGAGGTGGCTCAGTCTGATGATAGTACGGGTCCGGAGGTCATTTCGGATCTCAATGCCCGCTTGTGCGATGCTTGTCGGGATGAAGAGATCCATTGGTACCAAAAGAGTAGGAATCGCTGGATGCGGGTGGGTCATAAGAATACCAAATATTTTCAGGCACAAACTAAGCAACGTTGGGCCCGAAACCGGATTGTGGGCATGTTTAATAAACAGGGAGTTTGGTCTACCGAGGATCAGGAGATTTGTGCTATGGCAGTATCGTATTTTGAAGAATTGTTTGCTACGATTTCTCCAGGAAATTTTGAGGATGTTTTAAAATAGCCTAAAACTGTCATCACAGACATGGATAATTCACGGTTAATGGCCCCAGCCACGGAGGCAGAGTTCAGGAAGGCGTTATTCATGATGCACCCAGACAAAGGTCCTGGCCCTGATGGGATGACAGCGTTGTTTTTCCAGAAGGCACAGAAGGTTGTTAAGGAGGATCTCGTCTTAATGGTAAATCAGTTCTTTGCTGAGGGAGTTTTTGATAAAGGTTTGAATCGAACACATATCTGTCTAATCCCCAAGGTAGCAAAACCGACTCGGATGGCAGAGTTGCATCCGATTAGTTTGTGTAATGTAGGATATAAGGTCATTTCAAAGGTTTTGTGCCAACGGCTTATGCGGTTATTACCTGGGCTGATCTCAGAGACGCAATCAGCATTTGTTCTCGGTCGCTTGATCTCAGACAATATCCTGATTGCTCAGGAGATGTTCCATGGTTTGCGTACTAATAATTCATGTAAAGGTAAGTTTATGGCCATCAAGACGGATATGAGTAAGGCATATGATAGAGTAGAGTGGGGTTTTGTAAAAGCTTTATTATGGAAGATGGGTTTTGCGGATAAATGGATTTTGTGGCTGATGTTTTGTGTCTCTTCGGTTGAGTACAGAGTACTTCTTAATGGTCATCCTAATGGTTTGATAGTCCCAGAGAGGGGGTTAAGACAGGGTGATCCGCTGTCTCCTCACATTTTTATCTTATGTAGGGAGGTTCTGATTGCTAATATTCGGAAAGCAGAGGAAGACAAGAGGCTTACGGGTATAAAGGTCGCAAATAAGTGTCCGTTAATTATACATTTGTTATTTGCGGATGACAGTCTTTTTTCTGCAAGGTTGATAGGGGTCAATGTGGGGTTATCTTGGATATTTTAAAGCAGTACGAGGCTCCCTCGGGACAGCAAATGAACTTTGAGAAATCTTCAATCCAGTTCGGTCATAAGGTTGACGAGGTGACTAAGGTGGAGGTGTAGGGGGTTCTCGGGATAACCAATTTGGGTGGAATGGGGTCGTATTTAGGACTCCCAGAGAGTTTGGGGGGGGGGGGGGGTCCAAAACGTAGGTTTTCTCATTTGTTAGAGATTGGTTGCAAAATCGGACCACTGGCTGGTCGGCTAAACTATTGTCAAAAAGGGGGAAGGAAGTGATGATTAAGTCGGTTGCGACCGCTGTACCGAATTTTGTGATGTCCTGTTTTCGGTTACCAAAAACAATAACATCCAAATTAACGAGTGTTGTGGCAAATTTTTGGTGGAGTTCAAATGGTCAGGCTGGAGGTATGCATTGGATAGCTTGGAAAAAGCTTTGCTGTAGCAAGCAGTCGGGGGATTGGGCTTTAGGAGTGTTGATGATTTTAATACGGCGTTCCTGGCTAATCAGTTATGGCGGTTAATAGAATTTCCAGACTCATTGTTTGCTAGGGTTTTTAAGAGTATGTATTATAGGAATTCAAATCCTTTGGAACCAATACGGTCATACTCTCCTTCTTATGGATGGAGAAGCATTGTTTCTGCTCGCTCTCTGGTAAATAAAGGGCTTATTAAAAGGGTTGGCTCTGGGGACTCCATTTCTATATGGCATGATCCCTGGATTCCAGCTCAATTCCCGAGACCAGCTTTAAGTAACGGTCCTTTTCAGGATCCAGATCTTTGATTGACTCATTCGATCAATCGTCACACGAATACTTGGCGTAGGGATATGCTCATTGAGCATTTTGATCCGTGGACGTCGCTTTGATAGAAGCTTTGCCTTTAAGCAATTGTTCGAAGGAAGATTACTTAGGATGGCATTTTACTAAACATGGAAAATACACGGTTAAATCAGGTTATGAGGTGGAGCGTTTAGCGGTCCCGAACACTTTTCAAGATTTTGGGGCTGGTCCAGCGATTACTTCTCTTCTTGCTAAGGTATGGAAGGTTCCATGTCCGCCAAAATTACAGCACTTTATGTGGCAAGTGGTGTTGGGTTGTATTTCGGCCTCAGCTAATTTGAGACGACTTGGAGTCGACTGTGATGTAGAATTTACATGGTGTGGGGCAGCTGTGGAGAATATAAATCATGCCATTTTATTGTGTCCACCGGCTCGCCAGGCCTGGGCTTTAGCACACGTTCCGGTGGGGCCGCATCACTTCCCTACGAAGTCTGTTTATGCAAATGTGGATCATTTTTTGGGTTCTACTAATCCGGGTTCACAGGTGGCAGCATTTCCTTGGATAATGTGGTATATCTGGAAAGCACGGAATGTTCGGGTTTTCGAGAATCAGGTAGAACGACCTGATGAGGTTGTTCGGGTGGTGGTAGGTGAAGAGCAGACTTGGCAGCAGGCACAGGTGGAGGCTGAGGCGGACGAGCTTCCCTCCTCCTCTGGCATGCGGCCTTCTCGGCCTTGGGGATGTGATGTTCCCCTTCCGTCTGTGTTTTCAAGACATCGGTGTTTTGTGGATGGCTCTTGGAAAGCCACTGATGTTTTTGCAGGTGCAGGATGGGTGTGCTTTTCTTCTCAAGGTCACCCCTGATTTCTGGCACAGCCAATTACCGGCGTAGTCTATCTTTGTTACATGCTGAAGTTGAAGCTTTCACCTGGGCGATGCGATGCATGATTGGACATGATTTCCGAGAGGTACTCTTCTTCACGGACTGCTCTGATTTGGTGAAGATGGTGTCTTCGCCTCAGAATTGGCCAGCCTTTGCAACATACCTAGACGATATCAAGATTGGCACGAAGGAGTTTTCTTCTTTTTCATTGGTTCAGGTTTCTAGAAATGCTAATGTACGAGCGGATTCTTTGGCACGCCAAGCGCGTTCAAATCCGCATCCTATTTTATTTGTAAACAACTTTCCCACAAATTGGCTCGTTTGAGCTGATTTCTTTTGTTGACAAAAAAAAAGTATAAGAATCGTTTCTTTCTACAGAAATCTGAAAAACGCTTTCTCTTCTCTCTTTATCTTTTTAATATTTTCTATTTTTTATGCATCAAAATTTTGGTAAAGCAACCACAGAACAACGACCACTAATGATGCTCTTAGAGCCCAATAACTTATAAAACGAAAAGGGTTTGTGAACCCTAGGAGAGAAGAGTTTGTGAACCCTAAGAGAGAAGTCGACCATGTAGAAACTTGAATCTCTTGTTGTTGATGCAATTCGTTCGTAAAAGAAGCAAAAGAAGTCGTGATGTTGTTGTGGTGATGGAGTCTCGTGGAGGAGAAACGTGCCGTACGGACCTGTGGTTCTCGCTGGTCACCGTTGATCACCACCATTGGTCAATCAGCCACCGTGTGTCACCGGAGATGTCTGCTATGGGTAAGAAAACCCTAGATTTGTTTTGTAACTTGGGCTGGAAATTTCTGTAGTTGTTTTAGATCTAATCATTGATATGTTGCTCTGTTTTGCCTTTGATTACCGAGCCATGAGGAAGTAACCACCATGAGCTGAACTGTCACGTTGAGCCATTGTGGAGCAGACCCGTCAAGTGTAAATGCAGATAAAAAGACCATAATTCTTGTTAAAGCAGAATTTATTGTTGCAAGTGTTAAACCGAGGATTTGATTTGTGTAGCTAAGGCGAGGATTAGTTGGTGTCTTCAACATATTCAGATGTGTTTGAATAGTTGCTTAGGCTAAAGTTAAGCTGAATATACCTACGAGTTGCATATATTATGAGAGCATTTACAGTGGTAGAGACTCAATGAGTCTCTCAAATATATTAATTTAACATCTATAATATAGTTTATTTGTCATTTAAAATTAAAATTTATAAAACAGAAAACAAAACCGACAAAATGTTAATATGTGTGATAGAGGAGTTTCTCAAGGGTTCTCATGGATTCTCAAATGAGAATCGATTCTCCTCTCTCTCACTTCTTTTAATTACTTTTTATTTTTATATTGGTGAGAGACTTGGAAAGAGACCACCACTATGGATGCTCTTAGTAACCGCATTTGTTTGTTGAATGTATTAATATTTATATGTATATATAAATATATTTTTTATAAAGTATAAGAAAGAGAATTAATATCTTAGAGTTAGATATTGAACTAAAATGGATATTTTATGTGTGTTGATTGATGATGGCGTGATTGCGTGAATGCATGTTTTGTTGTGGTAAAATAAGTGCTTGTGTGTGAGGAGATAGGTGCCAAGGGCACGTAGATGCGGTGAGCCGCAGAGAGTTATGCAAGGAGAGATCCTTGTAGTTGTGTGGTGGTCTACGGGCACGGAATGCGGGTAAATCAGGATGGGCTGACGAGCCAAGAGTTGTGAAGTGCGTGGAAGAAGTGCAAGAGGCACGAGGGATTCAGATGCACGAGTAAAATGTGCAGGAAGAAGTGTGAAAGCATGAGGAATCCGGTAATACACGGGATTGGCATGTCTTGACACGTGGTACCATGGGACGTAGTTCCATTTGTGTGTTGTGTGTGTATGTTTGTGTGTCATAAGATTTAGGACACAGTGAATGCTGCTTGTCTTAGGTTTTGACTTTGTGTTTGTCTAAGCGTATTTGAGTGTGGAGACTTTGGGAGCCCTGAGGCTTTCTCTCACTGAGTAATTATCAATTGCTCATCCCTTTCTCTTTTGCAGGTTGGTTAAGCCAAAAGTTTTTTTTGCATAGTTAGTTAATGGTTTTGCAATTAAAAAGTGTTTTGGTTCGGGCCATGAAGTCAACCCACTGACCAGTTTCAGATACCGAGTTTGGGTATTACAATTTTGGTATCAGAGCCCAAGATTATATCAAACCGGTTCTGACCCGGGAGGCAGTCCTGAGGGAGACTTCATCTCTCAGGCTTGTTTTATTAAAAGTTTGAGTGTTAGTACACTCGGATGAAATAAACTTGTTAAGCAAATGGCAAAGGGAAAAGAATACTACTAGGTCCGTAGTTTGTCTTGTAGTTGTATGTAGCAACCAGAAGTTGGTAAAGAGTTGCTAGTATGGTTAAACCAATTACTTGCCTCACATGGAAGGACATGACGTTTGAATGGACGAAGGTGTGGGATACTAGCTTCTAAAAGTCAAATGGTTATTTGATGAAATATCAAAGTTAATATTTTTGAATGACATTTTTGGAGATGGTGCCACAAATGTAAAGATGAGATTTTGGATAAAGATCACCAGGCAAGGTTATTCTAGTGCTTGGAGAGCACAAAAGCGAATTGCAGCAGAGGAAGTGGAAAAGAGCAGTGTGGGAGGACACCACATAATAATTCACATTATGGATTGCTATAGAGAATGTGTATGCATGTTAAAGTTGATTAAAAAAAATTGCTTCATTTCAGAGGGCATGTTGTTTATAATTTGAAGTTGTTTCAACTTGAATGGAAAAAGTGTGGTGACAATGGAGATTGTTGGACTGCTATGAATGAATAACAGTAAGGACGCAACTTGGATAGATGAGTCAGGCTGGAAGATGTTGAGATGAAAAAGGAAAAAAAAAAGTGGATAATTTTTATATTGGGCATTTGGAGAAGGGCTTGGAAATTGAATGCTACGAAATAATGAATGGAAGAAGAGGACAATGCTAAGTTACAACATATGAAGTTTAATAGGTGGTAGGAATCGACTAAGGATAGTGAAATGGAGATCACAAAGGACTATGAGGAGGCATTATTTAGATTTGGTATTTGATTAATACATAATAGACATTATGTGGCGAAAGAGGATTACGTGGAAGGTACTACTTTGATAAATAAAAAATGCATGGAAGTGTGAAACCTAAAAGGAACGAGAACCCTAAGAGAGTGTTAGGAAAACACTATGTTAATTTTTATAATTGGGATACCTTCAAAGGGATGTCAACTTTACAGAGTGAGCGCATCGGAAGCTTGGTGGATCATGTAACTACGTGTTCAAAAACCGTAATGGTCACGGTTAATGTGTACACTTCTGAACATTGTTAGACAAGGTCGTATGTTGGTGAAATGGTTATTCTCACAAGTCAAGGTAATGAGATAATGGAAAAACCTTTTGTTGGAAATTGGAGTATTCTATTCAACTTTGAGAACTATTTGAAAGATGTGTGTTATAATGCCTAAGCGACGGAAAGTTAAAAGGAACTATGACACTTGACACCCCATGTTGTGTTGGATTAAATCATAGTAACAGAAGAGTTGGGTTTTCACCTAATCAAAAGCTGAAAATGAGGAGCATGGAAAATTCATTTTTAGTAAATGGAAACTAGAGTAGTTACAGTATTGCCTAAGAATACTGTTTATCGCCTCAAGAAATCGATTTATGGTCTAAAGCAGGCATCTCACCAATGGTTCTTAAACTTCTCTGGTTGTCTCTTACAGCTTGGTTTCATTATTAAAGGGCATGGTGATCATACTTTGTTTGTCAAATGTGGTGAGAGTGAATTTCTGGTAGTCCTTGTCTATGTTGATGACATTGTGATTGAAAGTACAATAGAAGAAGCAGCTACACAACTGACAAATGTTCTCAAAGCCTATTTCAAACTGAGAGAACTAGGTCCTTTGAAGTATTTCTTAGGACTGGAGATTTCTCAGAATACTGAGGGGCTTTTTCTCTCTGCCAACAAAAATATGCATTGGAACTGCTCTCTTCTACTGGTATGTTGGCCTGTAAACCCGTTTCTACTCCCATGATTCCTAACTTGACTCTTTCGAAGACGACTAGAGAGTTGCTTGAAGATAGGGAGATGTACCGAAGTCTTGTTGGGCGTTTGATTTATTTGACTATAACTCGACCAGATATCACATTCGATGTGAACAAGTTGTGTCAGTTTTCATCAGCACCACGCTTTACCCATCTCATTGCGGTTTATCAGGTTCTTCAATACATCAAAGGGATTGTTGGCCAAGGTCTCTTCTACTCTGCAGATTCTTATCTCACTCTAAAGGGGGTTTGCAGATGCTTCTTATGGTTCTTGTCCAGACAGTAGGAGATCAACAACATGTTTCTCCAAGAAATAACCTACTATTTCAAGATCTTCTGCATAGACAAAATACAAAGCTTTAGCTTTGGCTTCTTGTGAAATGGCCTGGCTTTCTATTTTGCTCTCTGATTTGAAGATTAACACAGGGTCAGTTCTGATTCTTTTCTCTAATAGCATCATTGTTATTACATTGCTACGAACCCGCATGAGAGGACAAAGCACATTGAGATTAACTGTCATACTGTATGTGAGAAACTGGATAAGGGTCTTTTGAAGATGCTTCACGTTAACACAAAGGATCAAGTGGCTGAGATTCTTACCAAACTTCTGTTTCCAAATCAGTTTTATCATTTAATGTCCAAGATGAGTATTCATAACATATAGGATGCAAATGGTTGCACGGTTGAATAGATTGAACAGGTTGAAAAAAATAATTCAACCAATTTTCACCATTTGCATTGTAAAGGTTGAAGAGGTTGGAAAAAACTATATAGTCCGTTCATCCCAAAAAGTTGAAAAAATAAACTAATCCTACAGCAAAAATCTTCAACTTGTTCAACCACTATTTTGGAGATGAATGAGTTGAACAAAATTGGGCTGAATGAGTTGAATATTATTCAGCCCAATTTTGTTCAACCAATTTTTTCAATTTTGTGCATCCATTTGCAGCCATATATTTCATCTTGAAGGTAACTCGTAACGGAGGAACTCAAACTCTCAGCTTACTAGACCATTATAAGCTGGGACTATTGGGATTGATCTTCGGTTTAAGTTAATTAGTTGGTTAGCTTAGTTGGTTAGCTTACCTAGTTAACTATGATTAGATATTTGTATATAAATCATATATGTATAACTTTCTGATTCATTGAATGAAGAGTAAAAGTTTTTGAAATTTTCTCTAGTAAACTTTTCTCATCTCTTCTTCTCTCTATGATCGTATAAAGAAGAATAATCAAAGCATAAGAAGAGAAAGAAGAAGTTGCTCACTTATGCTCCCAAATCATCTCTGGAATTGTGTATAATCGAGGGCATGAGACGAAAAAGTCGGTTGGATATAAAAAGATGGAGAAGATATCACTACTGAATATTGATAGTTACTTTTTTAAAAAAATTTGGTTAACCATTCGGTTTAGACAAACTTAACCGAGAATCTCAGTTAACCGATCTTAAATCATATTCATTCTGATCGGTTTACTCAATTAAAAGAACCCAAATCCATTTGCTCAAATTTCGGTATGGTTTGGTTCAGTTAAATCGGTTCGGTTCATTAATATGGACCGTTCTAGTAAACTAGCCCTTTTTCACACTCTCCACGGAAAGGAAAAAGGAAACTTAATTTTAATTTAATTTTTGTTTGAGCCAAAAATATTTTGTTTTATCATATTCGTCCCTCGTGATAGATTTGATTCGTTCTCTTTCTCTTCATAAAAGACCTCACGATCCCCACACCTCTACATATTGACTCACACACACTCCTCTCTCTCTCTCTCTCTCTCTCTCTCTCTCTCTCTCTCTGCAAGCCCTCTCTCACACCAGAAAACCAAAATGAGTTCTTGCCGGAAAACCACTTGTAGTTTTCATCAAACCCACTTCATGTAATAATCAGACAAAACTAGAAAGAAGCCATTTTTTTTTTCCTTAACTGTTCTTCTCCCACAAAGAAAAAAAAATGGCATGGGTTTTGAATTCTCTTGTCTCGATTTTGCTATTGACTCATCTAGTCAACTCAGAGTCAATCTCAGAGAAACAAGCTCTCCTCACCTTCCTTAAACAAACACCTCACGAGAACCGTCTTCAATGGAACGAGTCAGACTCAGCCTGTAACTGGGTCGGAGTCGAATGCAACGCAGACCAATCCTCAATCCACTCTCTCCGGTTACCAGGAACCGGTTTAGTCGGTCAGATCCCACCAGGATCGTTAGGTCGACTCACTCAGCTCCGAGTTCTAAGTCTTCGTTCGAATCGTCTCTCCGGTCAGATCCCTTCAGATTTCTCGAATCTCACTCACCTCCGAAGCTTGTATCTTCAACACAACGAATTCTCCGGCGAGTTTCCGGCGAGTATTACTCAGTTAAACAACTTGATTCGTCTTGATATCTCATCTAACAACCTCACTGGTTCGATTCCTTTCTCAGTCAACAATCTCACTCACTTGACTGGCTTGTTTCTCGGTAACAATGGTTTCTCAGGGAACCTTCCAAGTATTAGTCTCGGTTTAGTCGATTTCAATGTCTCTAACAACAATCTAAACGGTTCGATTCCGTCTTCCCTGTCGAGGTTCTCAGCTGAATCGTTCACTGGGAATGTAGATCTCTGTGGTGGTCCTTTAAAGCCATGTAAATCTTTCTTCGTGTCTCCGTCGCCATCTCCGTCGTCGATTACTCCATCAAAACGTGTATCCGGCAAGAACTCGAAGCTTTCCACGGGCGCCATTGTCGCCATATGCGTGGCTAGCGCACTCGTGGCGCTTCTCCTGCTAGCTCTGCTCTTGTTCTTGTGTATAAGAAAGAGAAGAGGAAGCAAAGACGCGAGGACGAAGCAGAGGAAACCGCCGGGGGTAGCCACATCATTAACGAATGTGGATCTTCCGCCGGGTGCTTCGTCCTCGAAAGAGGAAGTGACGGGGACGTCATCAGGAATGGGAGGTGAAACAGAGAGGAATAAGCTTGTTTTCACTGAAGGAGGAGTGTATAGTTTCGATTTGGAAGATTTGCTTAGAGCTTCAGCTGAGGTTTTAGGTAAAGGAAGTGTAGGGACGTCGTATAAGGCGGTGTTAGAGGAAGGTACCACGGTTGTTGTGAAGCGGCTTAAGGATGTAATGGCGTCGAAGAAAGAGTTCGAAACACAAATGGAGGTTGTTGGTAAAATCAAACACCCTAATGTGATTCCATTGAGAGCTTATTATTACTCCAAAGATGAGAAACTTCTCGTTTTCGATTTCATGCCTACCGGAAGCTTATCTGCTCTTCTTCACGGTTTGTTTTCTAATTCTCTTGCTATCAGTTTTTTACTTTAAATTCATTGTTAATGCTATTCTAGTTAACATTAGCTAAGATACATCGTGTAGAATCTTGGTTAGTTTAGTGAAATGAGATCTTAGTGAGGTTAAGGAGTGATGGTTTGATAATATTTTTCTAAAGGGATACAACTTATGTGATTTATGCTTTGCTGTCAAGAAAAAACATTCTTATTACACAGCTTCACATTCTTTTAGATATTTTATTTTTTGTTGAATTGTGGTAGTAGTTATAGCTGTAGTTGTTAAGCAATTATTAAAATAGAAAAGGTGTTGCCGACATTTATATGTGTCTGTCTGGTAATTGTCATAATAATAATAATAATAATTTCATAATTTTTGCTTCTCTCTCACTCTTTAAAGATTGGAATAAAGAAAAAGAAAAAAAAGACTCTTCCACATGGGGCTTTTTTCATCATATCTCTTAAAACCCTTTTCCTTGAAGTATACTTTTGTCTAACTGAGTGAACTGAAGTGTTTTGAAGAACCTTTTAGGATTTGAATATTTTCTTTCATGTATTTACAGTTATAAGCTATAACCCCTAGACCCTAGTTATGATGAGTACTATTATTTATGTTTCTTTCTGGCTAATACTATGGTCATTTTGGTCTTCTAAAAACTGTGTTTACAATTTGAAGTCAACCTGCAATATCTGGCTAATAGTTCTGTGTTTGTATTTGTATCAGGGAGCCGTGGATCAGGGCGAACTCCGTTAGATTGGGATAACCGTATGAGAATTGCGATAACTGCTGCAAGAGGTTTGGCTCATCTACACGTTTCAGCCAAAGTGGTACACGGAAACATCAAAGCCTCAAACATCCTACTACATCAAAACCAAGACACATGCGTCTCTGACTATGGACTGAATCAACTGTTTAGTAACTCGAGTCCACCAAACCGTTTGGCGGGTTACCATGCTCCTGAAGTTCTCGAGACACGGAAAGTAACTTACAAATCGGATGTGTACAGTTTCGGGGTGTTACTGCTTGAACTGTTGACAGGTAAATCACCAAACCAGGCATCACTTGGTGAAGAAGGCATTGATCTACCCCGGTGGGTACTTTCCGTGGTCCGGGAAGAATGGACTGCTGAAGTATTTGACGTTGAGCTGATGAGGTACCACAACATAGAGGAAGAGATGGTTCAGCTTCTTCAAATCGCAATGGCTTGTGTATCAACAGTTCCTGATCAAAGGCCAGTGATGCAAGAAGTTCTGAGAATGATTGAAGATGTGAACAGAAGTGAGACAACTGATGACGGGTTAAGACAATCGTCTGATGACCCGTCAAAAGGATCAGAAGGTCAGACTCCTCCTGGGGAATCAAGGACACCACCACGGTCAGTCACGCCTTAGCAATTGAATGGAAGTGAAAACAACAACAACAAAAAAAAAAAAAAAGGGAAAGCAGCTTTAATTGTTTGTATTTGTGTTTACCTTTTTTTTTTTAACTCCTCAAAAGGACATAAAGAAAGGGATGAGATAGTGTGTGAGGTCTTTGTTGGGTGTGACAGTAAAGCTAAAAAAAAAAAAAGACTGGACCATCTCTACATTTGGACCAACTTCTACAAGATGGTATCTCCCATCTATTTTTTTCAGTCTTTCGAGATATTCTAATGGTTATTATTTTTTCTTTTCGTTGAATATTGTGTTTACATTACAGGTTCAAATCAAAGTTCAGTCTAACCGCGTTGCAGTTTTTTTTTTTTTTTTTAATTATTTCACCATAACACTTAGGGGTGTTATTGGAGGGATGATTTCTAAATCCATATGGAATTGTAAATTCTAGAAATCAAAACACATGGATTTTGAAATAACATGTTTTATCCTTGGATTTGAATCCTTCTATTTTACACTTTCAAATCCATACAAATCCATTTAAAACATAATGTGGATTTTGAAATCCAAAAACAAATCATTAAATGAATAACATGGGATTTTAACAAGTATTTGTAAATCATAGAACCAATAACACATCATTTTGATAAGTATTTTAAAATCAATGATTGAATAACACATGATTTTTGTCTGGATTTTCAAATCCATTAAAATCATAGAACCAATAACCCCCTCTTAAACTAAAGATTTTTATAAGCTTACTAGGTTTTGAATCCACGCTACGCGTGGATTTATTAGATATATTTTGATGAAAATTATATATAATTGATTACGGTAATAAAATATTATTTTATAAAAAAAACTAAATTAGTATTATCATTTTTATTGTCAAAATTTGTGGCAATTTTCATTTTCATATTTTAATTTACCGTCTGGTTCTTCGTTATACTTTTTTCTTCTTCTTACTCGTCAACTTCATCACATTCTTCCACTGAAAAACTTTTTTTTAGACTACTACACAACTTGTTAACCCATCAAATTCCAAGAACAAAATTATTTCTTTTCTCATAAAATTTGTGAAATTCATGAAGAGCAGCATAGTTAACACATGCATTCAATTATTGATAATTTTATCTATATACTTATTTTGTTTTAGATCCACATGTTTAGAATCTTCTCCAACCAAAATCCTTACTTGGTTTATAATATTTTAAAAACATAATAAAATATACTAATAATAATTTATTTAATATGAATCATATGATATATAGAAATATGAGTACACTATAAAAACTTATTAATTATAAATAAATAATATCAAGTATGTTATATCATCAAATAATATCAATTGTATCATATTCTCAAATAACCGTAACCGTATATAACCGTAACCGCTTGAACCAGAACTATATTTAAACGTAACCGTTTATAATAAACGGTTATAGTTAAGGCTAAACAATATTTCTAACTATAACCGATGGTTAATAAACCATAACCGTGACAACCGTAACTTTGGTCATGCCTATGTATAGCTAATAAAACATGTGTGTTTGTTGTCCATCTTTCTTTTTTAAACTCTAAAACTTGACTCAAACATCAAATCAAGGTCTTGCGATGTCAATCCTTCTTCCTTAGACCCAAAAATAAAAAAAATAATGAAAGAATATCAACTCATCTATAAAATCATAAACAAAAATATGTTTTGTAGCTCATAATAAATTAAAAGCACAAACGTAGATAAATAAGATAATTTATGTTTTACATCAGTTTTTATAGTATTTTAAACTTTTAAAAGGTTTCAAAATATAAAATTTGAACCTTTTAAAAAGTTTTAATATTTATAATATTTTCAACTTTTAAAATTTAAAAATTATAATATTTAAAAACTTTTTAAAAGTTAAGAATTTTAAAAATTATAATATTTTTTTGAAACTTTTCAAAGTTTTAATTTGATCAAATAAAAAACTGGATCAAACCGAATAATTTTTAAACTTGGATGCTTGAAATCAAGTTTTTCTGCTCATTCGTTGTTGGTAGCATATTAATCTTATTTTTTATATTGGTTCTGAACCATTGTCTAAAACTTTTCTAGCCGATGTGGGATATTGTGCATATATAGTTATTTTATTTCCATAAATTTTAAAAAAAAAAAATTCTAAAAAATTTTGGAAATTTTAAAAAATGTTAATGAATGACATGTTAAATCCTGATAGGTTGTTTTAAAATAATTCTTAATATAGAAAATTCTGGAAATTTTAAAAAATGTTAATAAGTGACATATTAAATCCTAATAGGTTATCTTATTATAATTGAAGGTTTTAAATCCTAAGTGGACAGTCTTAGAAGCTTCTACTTCTTATTAGTATAGATTCTTTAAATTTGGTTTAGGATTTTTGCCTTTTTGGAAAGTCTTTATCTTTGACTTTCACGACAGTGTAAACGGACTGAAAATGAAACCTCTTAGATCATTTTTTTAAGTTTTCGGCATTAACAGCTTTACTAAGCTGTTTATATACATGATTTTTTCTGGAACAGAAAACGAAAACAGATGTTAATTTACTTGGTTGTGTAGCTTACATTAGTATTTCCGTTGAATGATTTTGAGATGCAAATGAACTCATTGGAGATAGAAGAGTACAAGGAATCATTGATGGCTCAATGCGTTGACGATTTGCAAGAGCATATTGTCCAAAAAGTGGAGAAAAAAAAAATATATATATATATACTACAAATAAATAAATGTGAAATGAAGGTTACTTATCTGAAAACAAATCTAGAGTGTCACTAAAATTTTGAATTCTAGTTGTTAGGAAGGAGTAAAAAAAACAATGAACAGTGAAACCAACGAAGCTACTAATCAACCGTGTATCCTAGTATAACTAAAAAAAGAAGATCGGGCTGTCTCATTCAAACACATCACGCTACTACCAATCAACTATATAACTTTGAGCCTTTGAAATTTGAATAATGTTAAAATCCAAAACAAAACCAAAAAAAAAACATAAGAATAATGTCATATGAACCATTTTCTTATTATTACTTAGAATAATGTCAAATTATTCGCACGCATCCAACTATAGTAACGCAGGCATAACCATGACTAAGGAGATATCCTCATAATTCAACTTATTATGGAACTTGCAAGAGTCTGGAAAACAAATGTTAGAATTTGGAGATGAAGTCAAGGATAATTTGGAGAATCTCTTGAGGCTTCTCTTGGTTAATGAAGTGAGCCACTCCTTCCATGACCACAGGCTCTTCGAGTAAAGGCACATCTTCCTTAAACTTTGGACCGTTTATGTATTCCTTCACACCAGGCATATAGTAGACCAGATCAAGGTCCCCTATCACAAACTTTGTAGGCACCTGGATTTTGCTTCCTACCCATGGACCCAACAGCTCATTGTTCCTGCCATTACAAAACGCAGTTGACACTTCTGCCTAAACAATAGGGACGGGGACAACAATTTCTCTTGTACAAAAGCTTACCGGTTAAAATTACGGTAGTAATTGACTGGACCAGAGAAGCCTTTCTCTTCAAACTTGGTGACGAAGTAAGCAACATCTTCCTCAGTTAGCCAAGACGGTAAAGGTATAGTTTCATCTTTCGATCCCCAAAAGCTTTTGTCTTTCGGTATATTAAGCGGTGCAGGAGTTCTGTAAGTGAGTATCTTCTTCATAACTCTCTCTGTTCCAACCTCTGCAAGTTCAGTCTCTATATCTCCAACCTCCTACACTCAAGACTCCACCAATCAAACCCTATAAACTAAAGATTCCTTTGACTTCAAGTAATTAGCTAGGAAGAAAGAGTAAAGAACGAACCTGAAACCTACAGACGTAGTAATCATCGCCGTAGAAAGCACGCAAGCGATCAACGGGCTTCACCGAGGGATCGGTTGGCCGGAAAGAGAAGGGAACGCTAAGGTTCACCAAAGCTCTGACTTTATCAGGTCGGAAGAGACATAAGTACCAAGCGATGAGAGCTCCCCAGTCATGTCCGACCACAAACACCTTCTCATCCTCGGAAGAGGTTAAGGCGGATATGACAGCGATCATGTCACCTACGATGTTGAAGCAAGTGTAGGAAGAGATCTCAGCAGGAGCATCGGAGTCACCGTAACCACGTAGGTCAGGAGCAACGGCTCGGTAGCCACGAGCGGCGAGTCCGGGGATCTGGTGACGCCATGAGTACCAAAGCTCAGGGAAGCCATGGAAGAGGAGAACTATAGGACCATCGGAAGGGCCTTGGATCGCCACATGGATGTCTACGCCGTTTCCTCTTACCTTGTGGTGCTCCATTATTTTTACTTTTTTTTTTGTGGTTCACAGTGGCTAAAGGAGAGAATCTTGAGTGACTAGTCTTTTTATACACTAGAGATAGATTTTCATCTTGTGTTTATCTCCAACACGTGTTAAAAATTCTCTCATCTAGAATGTGTTCTTTAGCGTCAATCTACTAAAGTCGGACGAGTGCAATGAATCGAATTGGGAATGATTTGACATTTCGGCATTTACGAAAAAAAAAAGATTTTGTTTTCATGGGAAACGTTATTAATTGAGAAAGACATTAAATTTTGCAATTTTTAAGCTTTAAAGGAGATAGTAAAAAAGATGTGTTAATATTTTGTTGAAATTTTTGATTTGGTGAATCGTGGAGACAAATCATTAATCAAATTACATTAATGATTTATATTTATTTTTCGTAGTAAGAAAGGAACCGTTAGAGAAATTATAAGCATTAAATGTATTTCTTGAATAAAAAGTTGACTAGTTTTTCATTAAAAACAATTAATATTGGGACCCCTTAATATATTGTGGTTTATGATTTTATTTTTTTTTGACAAGCAAAACTTTCAAAAGAGGGAAATTCATACAAATGAAAGTAGGAAATAAATAAATATAGTGGTTCCATGGATTTTCTAAGGGAATGCTCAACTTTAAGAAATTTGCAATGTTTGAAAAATCTTTTGGGACTATAGCGGAATCGACCATGAAGATGGACTTCGCAAATTCTTCAACCAACAAGTGATCATAGACAGCTTGCACAATATATATATAAGAGCTTTTAGAAGAGTGCTCCATGAAGGAGACACAAGGTAGGTTTCTCGCCGGCAAGAGAATGATCAAGAACACTAGTTCAAGGTTTTCAAAACTTTTAAGCTCAAATCTCAAGACTTTAGGTGAAGCTACAAATAGGAATCACAAATGATATGTGCAATACCATAACAAAGCAGGTGGGTCCTCCCTCACATGAAGCCATCGGCCATAGAGGTTAAATGAATTCCACACAAAGCTTGTAATTGATTATACACTGGAAAAGTGACAAAAACCCCAAGCGATTGGGAAATGGGGGTCAGGATACACATGCAATTGAATTCCAAGCTTTGGGGTTCGCAAAATATAGACATAAGGACTACTATTACCAAGGTTCTTAAAAGCTTAAAGCAAAACCATAACATCAATGGTAAATTACATCTCAGAGGGAGTCTTCTGCCAAAGAGATTGTAATCTAGATACAACCACATACTAAGGTTTGACAATAATAAACTTGATTAGACCTGAACTTAATAGGAACTGGATTTAAAACAAACCTTATGATGCTCTTCTCCAAACTGTTCTTTTCATGGATAAAATCTTTGTTGTTGCAAAAGGTGCTTGTAAGGGTTTGGGGTTTAGAAGAAACCAAGCTGAAAGGTGGAAGAGAATATGGTAATTACCACTCCGTGGAGATGGGATCATAATGCCATTCCATTTCAATCTTTTATTGGTGAAACAATGAGATGCGGCTTGAAGAGACGTTCTAAGCATTGGTTTGGGAATCCTCAAGTAGCAATTGTGATAAATGAGCTGGATTCGAACCTCACATTTGTAGGTGATTAGGTATTGCTTTTCCTTGAAACTGATGAAGGCGAAAATCTGTGTGTGACATTCACGTTTAATAAACCGGGAGCAGAGGCTCAGCCAACATCGAGGTAAGGCTGGAATTGTAGCTTTAAGATCCTTCATAGTAAAACTTTCATGATGGGACAATTCAATGTGAGAAGGGCTGCTCACCAAGTTGGAAATCAAATAGATGAAAAGAAGAATATCTGAAGCATCACTAGGCCAAAGTGGTGAATCAGATGGACTACATCTCCAAATGTGCAGGATTCGTCGTGAACCATCTGAGGCCTAGCTTGGCAGTAGAATACAAAGGCGTGGGTTTCAGACCAAGTAGGAGACCCCTTATGATTTTTCCTTGTAGTGGTGGCGGAGATGGAATTCTCGGTGAAGATCTGGGGTGTAAATTCTAGAGCAACAGGGGCTGACATTGATGGCTGGAAACTCGAGCCACCAATGTCAGAGGTCTTGTGGTTTATCATCCGGGTGTTATAGTGTTAGATTTAGATAGAATTACTTGATTTTAAGAGTTAAAAGATTTGTTTTGCTGTTAAATCAAAAACAAAACAAATAAAAAAGAGTTGAGAAATTTTGTTAAATGTACATAAAGTTCTGAGGATTCATGAATATATAAAAGGATTATATTGTATTGATGTCACTATATTTTACCATATTTATGGCCTTGTTTAGTTCATGTTTTGCATCATATAGAAGTCATTCCTTAGGTTTTATAGTTATTTATGTCCAAATATGCACTTAGGATGTTTAGAAGCATACATTGCATACATTTGTGCATTTGGAGTATTATTAGGTGTTATGGTGCTCTAAAAGGGTAAGGAAGGACTTGCTGTTATTTCTAGAGCTAAAACAGAGGATTGGAAGTATCAGGAAGGAAAAAAGAAGGCACTCGACCATACCACTCGAGCAGGCACATGGTCGAGTACATGGTGGGGTTAATAACGAGCTCCTCAAAGATCGATCCGAATGTAGATTTGACGTTGCGATTCAGCTTCAGCGTCCTTCATGATAGTTGTAGGAAATTGATTTCTCTTTCCAATGCCGGTGGTTTCAAGGCAATCTCAGCTGTCTTTCAAGAGTTATACCTGTTTTACTGAACCGATATCATACCAGATCGAAGACTGGAGTTACTTGACGGACCAACCACTCGACCATGCACTCGATCAAGCATGGTCGAGCACTTGCAGCCAACTCTCTATTTTATCCTCTAGCTAACTAGGGGTTCCCCCTCTTTACTATATATATGTGCTGGCACTTGTGGCCGAAAGGGAAGACCGTGTAGACACCTCATAACCTAGTTTTTGCCATTTTTAGCTATTTTACATTATTGCATCATCTCTTATCTTTTCTCTAGATTTTCATAGATTTGTAACCTTCATAACTTTGAATATATTGAGTATTTTCTTTCACTTCTTTGTATTAAATTGTTCATCTCATCATTATCTATCCATCCATGTCTATATCATCATTTTTTGGGTTTGTGTTCTTCATGATGATTTTTAGATCTTATTAGTGGCTTAGGATCTTAGGGATGGATTAGGCTGGGTAATAGTTATGGTTGCTTAAACTGATCAAGCTTGATTGTTTAAATATCTCTTCTAGATTAGATATGCTCTATGCTATTCTTATACTGAGAGGGTAAGAATAGATCTTAAGCTTCTTAGCATCACACCAATGTTTAAGTTTCTAGATAAGGCTAATGCTAGAGATTATCATGAAGCATGCTAAGAGATTAGATGTTTTGTTGATTTTTGACTATAATGATCTGTGTTTAATGCCTGCTTTTATATGATCTTTGCTAGTGAGAGCTAGATTGGGAGTATCTTAGCTTGATTGTTATTGCCAAGAGATTGGATTAACTTGTATTAGGAGATCATTGTCTAGAGATAGCTCATGTTTGATTGAGGTTTGTTGGCTAGTTTAGATAATCATAGCTTGAGTCCAGCCCATGAATCCATCCTTAGGACCCTCTTTATCTATTGATTTACCTGTTTGAATCTTGTTTAATCGCTTGCTGTTTGTTTACTTTCGTTGTGCTCTGTTTTGTTTGATGCTCTGTTTCAGTTCTGTTCATTCGCTTGTCAACTCGACCACCCACTCGACCATGTGCTAGGTCGAGCTCCAATTTACTTTCTTGTTTATGCATTGTTCTGTTCTTGTTTTCTTCTACTTATTAGTCAATTCTGCTTAGTATTGTTTATTGCACTTGTTCTACAGTTTAATTCAGCATTACTATTGTCTTAATTAGTTGCCTTAGTTCATTGCATTTCATTATTGTCATTAGGTTGTTAGAAACAAATCAACTTGATATTTGGCTTAACTTGAATGCATTGATCACATCTTGACTGCTTACATATCACACTCTTTATGGATTGACATCCTTTATGCTACAACATCATAAGGGTATTGAAACACCTTGCATTCCATCACATCATCTCTGCTTATGTCTTTGTTTGCATGTTCTCATACATTCATTGCATAAGTAGAACCTAGATAAAGACCTTGTTTCAATTGGCGCCGTTGCCATTAGGGTGTTTATATGTTCCAGTCGAGATTTCATTGTTTCAAGATTAAGCTATATTACTTTTTATTCTATTACTCACCTCTTTCTTGTTCTGGTGTTCTATTTTGATTCTCAGGTACCACTCGACTAGGCACTCGGCCGAGTACCTCAAGGCAAACGGTCGAGTGCTTGTTCGAGCACCTGGTCGAGCACCTGTTCAGAGACTCAGAAACACAGAAGAAAAGGTGATAATAGAACTCCCACATGATCAGACTGAACCTCAAAGGAGAAGGAAGATTGGTGATAGTGATACTCCTACTACTCATACTCAAAGATTTGGGATAGTGCCTCCTCCTATCCACAACACAAGCTTCACAATCAAGAGTAGTCTGATCTCAATGGTTAAGAGGAGCAGATTTCATGGCCTGCCTACTGAAGACCCACTTGCACACCTTGATGAGTTTGATAGGCTCTATAGCCTCACAAATATAAATGGAGTTAGTGAGGATGCATTGAAGCTGAGATTGTTTCTTTTTTCTCTATGAGATAAAGCCCATCAGTGGGAGAAGACTCTACCTCCTGGAAGAATCACCTCTTGGGTTGAATGTAAGAAGGTCTTCCTTGCAAAGTTCTTCACTAGCTCAAGGACTGCACATTTAAGGAATGAAATTTCAGGATTTCTACAAAAGAACAATGAGACCTTTTGTGAGGCATGGGAGAGGTTCAAAGGCTATCAAACACAATGCCCACATCATGGATTCAGCAGTGAATATTTGTTGTGTACTTTGTATAGAGGTGTTCTTCCCAAGATAAGGATGCTCCTAGACACAGCCTCCAATGGAAGCTTTATGAATAGAGATGTAGCTGGAGGTTTAGAATTAGTAGAGAATCTTTCTCAGTGCAATGGAAATCATAGTGAGGAGTATGATAGAAGCTTAAGGGGAGGTATTGATTCTGAGGATTGGCATAGAAGGGAACTACAAGCCTTGAATGAGAAGCTTGAGAAGCTAGATAAGCTCTTTCTACACAAAAGAGAGGACTCCCAGCAAAAGAAAGTACATGTTGTTTGTGAAGATGAGCAGTCTATGGTCCCAGTTTATCCTTCACAACAACCCCATCAAGCTCCTGCTCAAGCTCATGAGATGAAGAATATGCTTCAGCAACTCCTACAAAGTCAAGCTAATGGAGCCATGGAAACAAGTAAGAAGCTCACAGAGATGAATAACAAGGTGGATTGCACATACAGTGACCTTAATATCAAGATTGAAGCTTTAACTTGCAGAATGCTTCTCCTAGAGAGCAAGAGTGAATCTTCTTCTTCTTCTAGATAACTCCATGGGACAACAATTAACAATCTAAAGGAGTTTGCCACTGCCCAAGCTATCTCTCTCAAAGAAATATCTTCAAAGCTCCCTGAGGACAGTGACAGCCAAGATGGGGAGGATTTTCTCCAACCAGAGGTGCAGAATGAGAAGAAAACTGAGTTTGGGACACCACTCGACCATACACTCGACCATGCACACGGTCGAGTGCCTGGTCGAGTGCTTGATCGAGTCATTGCTCAAGAATCTAGCAAGCCGGTTCAGTTCATTTCTCCTCCCTATCAGCCACCTTTGCCATTTCCAGGACGGTTTAAAGAGCAAATGCTGAAAAAGTACAAGGCTTCTATTGATAAGCAAGCATTGATGGTCTTGAGTCATGAACCTTTGTTACAAGATGTTGAAATGAATGAGAAGCCACAAGTTAAAGAGCTTGAGCAGAAGAAGCCAACTATTGATGGGCAGACCTTCAGGATTGAAGAGAAAGGTCATGAAACTGAGTCTGGAATCTTTGAGGGTGTGAATGGGGTAGAAACAGAGATTTTAGGTCACTCGGCCTTCCACTCGACCTACCACTCGACCTACCACTCGACCGAGCACCTTAAGTCACTCGACCGAGTGGTACCAAGTCACCCAAAATGCCCAGACTTCATCCCCAAGCTTCACCAACAACAAGAGCCAGGAAACCCCTTCTCTAATGGTTTGTATGAGCTTCAAACTATCAACATTATACATGATTCAGTGAGGGAATTAACAACTAAGGATGAGGAGATAAGTGGTCGAATCAAGAAGCTTCATGGTAAAGTTAGAAGTTCTTCTCCAAAGAAAGCAAGGCAAGGTCTGAGTATTATCAGCAGACACAGCTCTTTTAGCATTGATCCAGGAATAAGAGGAGCAATACAATCTTTGGGAACAAAGGAGACTTCATCACCTCTATATCACCTCTATATCACCCTTCCAAAGCATAAGAAGTATGCAAAGTCAAGCTTAGAGACTTTAAACAAGCTCACTTGGGAGGAAGTCCCAAAGGTATCCATGTACATGTTGGTTTAAGTTTCTTGTTATTTTGATCTTGTTTTCTTTTGTGTTATGGTTGATCAGGTAGCATGAAGGTCCTTTAGGCACTTGGTGATATTCCAAAAATGAATCCCACCCTCAACCCATCCCAAGTAATACTCCAACTCTATCTTTGTACATACCATTGCATTTCTTGATTTTGTGTTGCTTCTTGATTCTTGAATCCTCTTTCAAATTTCTCTTACACAGAGGACTGTGTAATTTAAGTTTGGGGGAGGGTTTGAGATAGCATTTGACATTGTTTTCTGTTTTCTTATTTCAAATTTTTAGCATAATCATGTTAATACTTGCATTGCATCTAAGGCATAGAAAAACCCTAAAATTTGAAAAATTTTGCAAAAATCTTTATAAAAAAAGAGTGTTCTTGTAGTTTGCATTGCATATTAGGATCTTGTTTAGCATGTTTCATATAGGACTGTTTAATATTTGCATTAGGGATCTATGATGAGTTTTGCCTTGTTAGCTTGTTTAAATTCACTAGACTAGGATCAATGCCCAAGTTAATAGTACTTTGATGCTAGTTGAGTGGTTAGAAGCATAAGATTGAACCAAGCCTTGAATTCCTGCATTGTATTTGGTCTATATTGAAGCATGTTGTGATTTGAAGCCATTTCCTATCTATAAGAACCTAATATTGAATTTCAATTATCAATGTGTGCATTGCTTTAAACTCATGGATACCATATACATATTTGGATCATCTTTCTCCTTTTTACCACTCTTGTTGATCCAAGTAGCTGATTTTGTCATTAAGAATCAGTTCCCCTACCCCTTAACCAACCCTTCTTTCAAGCCATGTTTATTCTTGTGTGTGTGAGGCCTATTTTGGGATTGAGCTTGGTAGAAAGTGTTAGGTTTGAACTGACAAGAGTAAAACCTTGTGTAGTTCTAGTTTGCATTTTTCAAACTAGATAGGACTAGGTGGTTCACTTATTGGGTTTGGGACTTGGCTGTTTTGAAAAGAAAAGAGGAAAAAGAGAAAGAAAAAGGGTAGAGTCTTTAAGAGGAGAATGTGTTTAAGCAAAGTCTAGTGAAATGATGGGAAGTAAAAATTGTTGAAGATGGTTCTAGTTAAAGAAAGAAAAAAGAAAGAAAAAAGAAAGAAAAGAAAATTCTAGCAAAAAGCTTGTATGTCTTAAGTATGTCTTAAGAATAAGAAGAAAAGAGAACCATAGCAAATAAGTAAGAATCCCCCATCCCACTAGAAAGATCACATAAGAAACCTCTCCTAAGACTTTAAAATCAAAAGAGAAAAGGGTGAAAGAGAAGTGAAGAAGAAAAAGGGTAGAACTAGGACAATTTGGGTTTAGATTGATAGGATAAATACTTTGGGTGCCTTTGGGTAGACAAGGTTTTGTTCTTGTATGTGTCTAAGTGTTCTTACCTTTAGCATTCTTCTAAAGCTCAATCCATTTTTTATGAGAGAACCTTGATATTGATAAGCCCCACTCTAAAAAGAGACCATCATTGTCTCTAAAACATTTTACTACCAAGCCAAATGAGTTTAAGCATTGCATAAATTGATTCATGTTCTTGATTAATGAATGTTAAAGGAAATGGTTGATTTGAATGCATGTGGACATCTAAGGCTCAAATCAGTAAAGGTTGTGATAGGCTTGTCTAAAATCTTTAAGTACAGCTCATTCACCTTGCATCATAGTACTAGTAACTTGGACATTGATTCTAGCTAGTTTATTAACAAGCTTTAGGTTTTGATATCCCATTTTCAAACCTCACTTTCCTCTCTTGTCTTTTTTGTTTGCTTGAGGGTAAGCAAAGACTAAGTTTGGGGGTGTTGATGTCACTATATTTTACCATATTTATGGCTTTGTTTAGTTCATGTTTTGCATCATATAGAAGTCATTCCTTAGGTTTTATAGCCATTTATGTCCAAATATGCACTTAGGATGTTTAGAAGCATGCATTGCATACATTTGTGCATTTGGAGTATTATTAGGTGTTATGTTGCTCTAAAAGGGTAAGGAAGGACTTGCTGTTATTTCTGGAGCTAAAACAGAGGATTGGAAGTATCAGGAAGGGAAAATAAGGCACTCGACCATACCACTCGAGCAGGCACACGGTCGAGTACATGGTCGGGTTAATAACGAGCTCCTCAAAGATCGATCCGAATGTAGATTTGACGTTGCGATTCAGCTTCAGCGTCCTTCATGAGAGTTATAGGAAATTGAGTTCTCTTTCCAATGCCGGTGGTTTCAAGGCATCGGAGCTGTCTTTCAAGAGTTATACCTGTTTTACTGAACCGATATCATACCAGATCGAAGACTGGAGTTACTTGACGGACCAACTACTCGACCATTCACTCGACCGAGCATGGTCGAGCACTTGCAGCCAACTCTCTATTTTGTCCTCTAGCTAACTAGGGATTCCCCCTCTTTACTATATATATGTGCTGGCACTTGTGGCCGAAAGGGAAGACCCTGTAGACACCTCATAACCTAGTTTTTGCCATTTTTAGCTATTTTACATTATTGCATCATCTCTTATTTTTTCTCTAGATTTTCATAGATTTGTAACCTTCATAACTTTGAATCTATTGAGTATTTTCTTTCACTTCTTTGTATTAAATTGTTCATCTCATCATTATCTATCCATCCATGTCTATATCATCATTTTTTGGGTTTTTGTTCTTCATGATGATTTTTAGATCTTATTAGTGGCTTAGGATCTTAGGGATGGATTAGGCTGGGTAATAGTTATGGTTGCTTAAACTGATCAAGCTTGATTGTTTAAATATATCTTCTAGATTAGATATGCTCTATGCTATTCTTATACTGAGAGGGTAAGAATAGATCTTAAGCTTCTTAGCATAACACCAACGTTTAAGTTGCTAGATAAGGCTAATGCTAGAGATTATCATGAAGCATGCTAAGAGATTAGATGTTCTGTTGATTTTTGACTATAATGATCTGTGTTTAATGCCAGCTTTTATATGATCTTTGCTAGTGAGAGCTAGATTGGGAGTATCTTAGCTTGATTGTTATTGCCAAGAGATTGGATTAACTTATATTAGGAGATCATTGTCTAGAGATAGCTCATGTTTGATTGAGGTTTGTTGGCTAGTTTAGATAATCATAGCTTGAGTCCAGCCCATGAATCCATCCTTAGGACCCTCTTTATCTATTGATTTACCTGTTTGAATCTTGTTTAATCGCTTGCTGTTTGTTTACTTTCGTTCTGCTCTGTTTCAGTTCTGTTCATTCGCTTGTCAACTCGACCATGTGCTAGGTCGAGCTCCAATTTACTTTCTTGTTTATGCATTGTTCTGTTCTTGTTTTCTTCTACTTATTAGTCAATTCTGCTTAGTATTGTTTATTGCACTTGTTCTACAGTTTAATTCAGCATTACTATTGTCTTAATTAGTTGCCTTAGTTCATTGCATTTCATTATTGTCATTAGGTTGTTAGAAACAAATCAACTTGATATTTGGCTTAACTTGAATGCATTGATCACATCTTGACTGCTTACATATCACACTCTTTATGGATTGACATCCTTTATGCTACAACATCATAAGGGTATTGAAACACCTTGCATTCCATCACATCATCTCTGCTTATGTCTTTGTTTGCATGTTCTCATACATTCATTGCATAAGTAGAACCTAGATAAAGACCTTGTTTCATGTATTATAAAAGACTTTGAAGAATTTTAAGGATTTTCATACTATTTTGACATTAAACTGTTAAGAATCAATATCCCAGTAACACTTGATTTTTAAGAAATTATAAAATCAATTAAAACAAAACTTATCAAATACTCTCTCTGTTTCACAAAGAGTGTCATTTTGGGAGTTTTTCTTTATTTCACAAAGACTGTCATTTTGTATTTCCAATGTGATTTTTAACATCAAATTTTCTAATTTACCCTTAACCCAAAGCTTTTCTTATTGAATTTCAATTATAAACTACTCATTAAATAAGGACATATATGTATAATTCAATTTTTTCTTAATTTGTGTGTAGTTGGTCAAAATGACACTCTTTGTGAAACAGAGGGAGTATCAATTTGTATATAGAAATTAAAAATCATCATACCAATAAGGCAATAACCATAGACATGTAAAGAATGTCAGAATCCCTAAACTAATAACTGTAGATCAAAATTAAGAATGTACTGACCTAAGATAAAAATCAAATTGAAAATTTGGTTTCCCAAAGTCCCCATCTTTTGATAGCATAAGAGTTTGATCTCCCAAATTACTCAGATTTATATCGAGTGGGACCAGAATAGCCACACATCGAATTTCGTTGGTAAGATTTTATAGCCACTCAGATTTATATTTGACCCGATCAAAATTCTATTTTTGGCACATCACTTTTGTTTCCATAGACGAAGATGTCTCATTGTAGACAAGGTTGATGGTTTTTTTTTTTTTTGGTAAGAAACAGGGGATCAATCCCCTGGAAATTTATTGAAAATAAGAAAACTAAACACGTATGAGCTTTGGAACTGCAGTACCTCGGGCATCATTGTTTACAACAGACTCCAAACTCGACGGACAAGACTCTAAAAATTGAAAACCTAAAGGTAATGTAAACGTATAGTGAGTTAAGCCATCCGCAAGATGGTTTGCCTCTCTATACACATGGGAAATGCGGACTATCCAGTCTCTAGATAAGAAACCATGGCACAAACGTATCAGGAAAGCCAAGAGATGTGTTTTGGCAACCCCTGTCTATAAGAACTTCACCACCAGCTCTGAATCAACCTCCAACTCCAACCGGCTGATACTCTT